>NC_134149.1:3750000-5000000 GCF_033958435.1 Carettochelys insculpta | reverse complement strand
CCTCAGAAAGAGCTGCTGCCATAGGAGCATCACCCTCACCACCACAGGTGGACCCAGTAACCCCCCACCACTCAGCCCCAAATCATGAGACCCTCTGCCCTAACTTTTGCACCTCCCACCTGCCTTGAGCCCCCACCAACCCTTGCCCTAAACCACCTGCTCCTTACCCCCCCCCCATACCCCCCAAACTCTCACTTCAGCCTTCATTTTTTCTTCATTTTTGAAAAATACTATCGCTGGGGGAGTGGGGGAGGGCATTTGCATTTTTCCTTTATTGTCAGAAAATTGCTTTGGTTAAAGAGCCGAGCAATGCCAGGTCCATAATTTTCTGTCTGTGTCATCTGCTAGGTGCCTTGCTTTTCTATAATGGTATAGTGAGCACACTGATATTTATAGAATTATAATACAACGTATCTCCTAGACATTCCCATAGGTCAGTGATGGACAACCAAGGCTAGTGAGTGGGCCGCGTAAGTGGCTCTCCTTCATCTCAGTGGGCTGCAAGATTGTGACCAACATGGTCTCCTGAGATTGGGTATTTCTGCAAACTGCACTTGTGTATCTAGAATTGGCAGGGTTGGAAATTCAACCATCAGAGTGCTTTGAATGCAGTGGGAGCTTACAGCTCTCAGCAATTGCAAACACCTCACTTTATGTGCCCATCACTTTAGTAATACTGGTAGTTTTAAAAAAAAAAAACACTAGGTGGATGGAAATCAGAAGAATCTGGCAACCCTGGATGTGGACAACAGTAAACCAAAGGTCTTGTGCCCCGCACACAGAGCCCCAGTGGGTCACATGTGACCCATGGGCTGCAGGTTGCCCATCTCTGCCACAAGCCAATATTTGACATGAAGCCAAATTCTTATTATTGTATTCTGCAGTTAAGATTATGTTGGTGTACCACTCACATTTTAATTTGATATATCTCTGTTTTTTGTAGAAGCAAAAAGGTGACTTCGGCTCTTATGGAAGTGCCCGTTTGCAAATAAAAACCTGGGATTAAGATAGCTGTTAAAATCCAAGTGTGGGAGAATTTTTAAGAGGGGGAGGGGAAACCTGTTTGCCTGATCCTACTTTGAACAATGCTATATTTGAGAGCAAACTGGATAATCGTTGACATCAAAGTATCTGCATCGTTGTAATCTTCATCATAATGGTTTTTCTTACCTTTCTTGCCATTATTAAAGGCACTGCTTCTGTTGTCTGATGTTTCTATTCTACAACTGCTTGAAGTTTAGGTATCAATTTATTCTGCATGTTTAAAAAAAAAAAAATTCTGCTCCTCTTTCTCTTAAGGAGCATGAATGTTATCCATAACATGCTAAAGGAAAAAAAGGAGTCTTCAGGGCTGCCAGTCTTGCAGTAAAGGCTGAGTGGTAGTATGTCTCTCCTACATTTTGAAATGCATTAACTTCGTGTCAGTTCATAGTTCATGTGTTCGTAAGTAACCATTTTCCTTTGTCTCCAGTCTGTCTTCAGATATTCTCGATAGGAGTAGCAGCAGTATTGGTTCTTCCTCAGATTCACTGGCTAAAGGCAGCATTACCACAGAGTCTCCAGTAACATGCTCAAACTCTTGCTCTTCGTTCATTTTGATGGATGATCTCTCACCTAAGTGACTTAATCTGTTCTGACTCAGTGTTTGGATGTGATGTTTCCTTGCTGTACATTTGTACAGGGAAAAGAACTCAATGTTTGAGAATCATTAATGTGAGGATAAATATACTAATGGAAGAATTAATGTAATCTCATTTCTTGACAACTCTTCCCAGTGGTTTTTAATTTAGCCTCTTTAATGGACATGTTAAATCATATTAATATCTGGTTTTGATTATTTTACAAACAAGCTGTCTGTTCAGTTTATACTAACTCTTGTTTGTTTTAAAGAAAAAAACCTTTTGATTCCTGAACAGGCATCTATTTACAATATTAGGGTTGTTATTTCTAGGAAAAACTGTGTACTGTTACTATCATGGTCACTTTGTCTGGAAAAACACATGGGGGTTGCAGAGATGTATGGAAATATTCATTATTCTTTGACAGAATTTTTTTTTAGTAGTAAATTAGATTCCTCTAGATTTTCAATCTGGTTATGGGGATATTATCTAATTTCTCCTAACACAAAGTCAAATTATTTTTCCCATGTGGTAGTTGGAACTATTCACAGCCATTTCTACCCCGGAAGAAATGCTTGGCTGTCTTTAGTGTTGCAGGTAATTGCTTCATTGCAGTTGAACACTATGTTTCTGGAAGTTGTTTGCATTTAATACAAAACAGACACTTCTAGGGTGATTAGCATATTAGTTATCAATAATGGAAGTACAAATAACCTGTGAAACATAGGTTACATAAGTGCATAATTCTCTCCCCACACTTGTCATCCTACAGATTCTGTGGAATGTGGCAAATATTCATAGATATTTGGCCAAGGAGAAAGAATCCCTGCATTGATCTAGAATGCACAGTACAAGTAACTTAGTTACTTAAACTACTGTGTAAAGGAGAATGTGCATGACGCCATCAATGTCTCCTATGGCTTGAGGCCATAGGTGTATTTGTGCCTTGGGGGACATTGTTACAAGTTAAAGAATGTAAAACGGGTGGGCAGGCAAAGGACTTTATTTATAGATTGCTTACCAGATGCTGTCTTCAGTGCTGCTTTTTTTTCTTAGTGATTGCTCTTTTTCAAAGTGTTTCTTCCATTGGGAGGTGCTATGGACAGTACCAATTATTCTGTAAGATAGCTGTGTATGTGTGTCCCCTCAAAGCTGCTGTATAGCTTTTTGCTTTTGCTTGCCTTACAGAGGGCAGGCCACAAACTTTGATTTTTAGGGAAAGGCTTTAAGATTGGTTTGGATACTAGCTCCGCATACCATTTGGCTAAGGATTTACATTTGAGTAATAGTCTTGATACAGTATCTTGGTCAGTCTGAGGTAATACTTTTTAAGATGACCTAACTGAGCTAAAATAAATCCATTTGTAATCTACTGTTATTTATTATTTATAAACTATGTAAAAAAAGTCTGTGGTGATGAATTATAGTATTTTTTTATGATAAGGTTTTTTTATGTTCAGTAATAATTGCTGGTTGGTTTGTTTCTATTTAATATCCAACATTGTCTGCCAGAGTCATAAGCTTCCAGTTTTGAATGTTTGTAAGGTAAAAGTACAGCTTCTGATTTCTGAAAGAAAATAGCACTGAATTTAAAGTAAGCATGTGCTTTAAAGATGAGCACAGTCTCTGGCAATATTGTCTGGCTAAGAAGAGGGAGGGAGCACCGTATTTTTTCCACTCTAAAGATGTTTGATTTCCAATAGACCTGTCATACATTTTACTTTTGAAGTGTTTATTGTACTACATACCATAAATGGCCAATAGAGGCACTTATCTGTGTTATCACTTCACCTGTGGAACATTAGCTTTCCTGCCTCAAATAAATGTGCATATTGTAAAATATTGTCCAGTGGTGCCATTTTTAAATGAGCCCTACAGTATCCAATGCTAACTTCATCTGTGCGTGCACAGTGCTGTTTCTTGCATTTTGGCTCTGTCTTGGATTGCTTTAACTTAAGGAATTTTTTTTATCCATGTTAATATTTTGCAAGGCTGTCCTTACATTTAGCAAACTACTTGATCAATAGTCTGTGAAAGTACAACTTATCTTTGTTCCGATTTCATTATACCATGCTTTTATTGGTAC
Organism: Carettochelys insculpta; assembly: GCF_033958435.1. Taxonomy (NCBI): domain Eukaryota; kingdom Metazoa; phylum Chordata; order Testudines; family Carettochelyidae; genus Carettochelys; species Carettochelys insculpta. The sequence goes on along the minus strand of NC_134149.1, from coordinate 4,996,295 downwards.
TATAATATAGAAATCTGCACGGGGGTAGCAAAACAATAAAGCTCTTCTGCATGTTTTCTTATAGCTGAGAACACAGCTATTGCTTATTTTTGTCTGCCTAATCTGTGTAAGTGATGTGTTCAAGATTTCTGTTTGTTAGTGGTGGAGAGTCATAAAAGGCTGACCTCTGTAGAATGTAATCTTCATAAAACAAATGCACAACTATTCAATTTTGTTACAGCACTTTGGGGGGTGGGAAAGAAAAAAAGTCTGGCAGTTTTCCACTCCTTTTTAGAGATTTCTGGTGCTCTCTTAAACTTTAAAGCACTGTCCACTTTTTTGATTTATGAACGTCATCGTATCATCCTGACAGGCATATTAGCTAGTTGTTTTTGGAGCCAAACATAAGACCACCTTTTCCTTTTTAAACTAGACAGGACAGTCTCTTTGACATACACTTTAAAATATATTGTGTATGAGAAACCAGCATCTACACTTCCAGCTACGGACCAGTTTTGAATAACTTGTATTCCGATACTGTTAAAGAAGAAAGATAACCCAGCCCCAGCATTTGGACAGCTAAAAGGTGTAACAGTTTGGGGTATAGAAAACTAATAAAACATACTACATTTGCAGAGTACTCTTATTCTTGTGTATTATCATCCATACTTTTGATTAAGGAGTCTTCTGGATATATTTCTGAAACTGAATATAGCTGTATGCAGGATCATAAGGCCAAACTGGTTTACGGTTATTCTTAACTAGATGCTGCCCTAAGAGCTATGAAGTAGACTAGGTACCACTCTAAGAAGTGGATCAACTTTATTAACATATAAAAAGGAGTTTTACAGTGTACTTTGTATAAAATTAAATTCTCATATATGTGGTTGTCAACTACTGCACTCATAACAACAAATATTCTGTTATCCTTTTTTCTTTTGTGTGTATGCGCTCACTGCTTTTCATCCTAGTGCTGAATTTTAAATGGGATCATGGACAAAAATCTGTTCTTGTGTCTTTTTTTCCTCATGGCATTCTGTGTATATTTAAACAAGTATTCTGACAGTATTTGTTTCGTAGGAATCTGGATGTGAAAATGTAAATCTTTTGGTACGGTGGACTTCATTAGAAAATCTAGTCTTTCTGCACCTCAGAAAAATTAAGCCTATTACTGACTAGCATAGAAACACTGAAGGGAGACTTGTTAGTCTGACCAATCTGGAATACATTCATGAGCACTAACAAACATATTTCACTTTTAAATATTTTCAAGGAAGTCTACAGTCTCAGTCCTCCATTAAGAGCTGTGTAAGTGGACTTTTGTGCCCCTAGGGCCTTAATGAAGTTTATGGGGCTCTGTGTGGGTTCACTTGAGCAAATCTCGCTGCAGGATTAGGGCAAAAGATGTGGGATTGTGTTTTCCGTGGAGGAATACCATCCACCATCTTCCCGGAAGCTTCATAAAGAAGTAATTTGGTATTAAAGTTGAAATATTCTTTTGCAAAGTTATTGTTGGATGTGGACAGTACAGCTGAACTGCTCCTCTTTACCTAAGCTTCTGCAGCCTTGATTATTTTGCCTTTAGAGTAGAAACTCTAAAATGCGGTCTTACAATAACCTTATCAAATTAGCTTTAAGAAATGCTTCATGGTTTCCAGGCCCATTAGACAGCAAGTAGCAGTAGTGCTTCATTTTTCCTCATCTGTCTTAAATCATAACTATTCCACCTCTGTCTTCAGAGAGGCATTTTAATTGAGGATATCCAGTTTTATGCCTTGTTAATCTCAGGTAACCATCCAAAAAAGCCCTTTTCTGTCTGTAACAGCCCAGTGCATACTTGTAATGGCCCACTCTCTGCTAGGGTGCCTGCTCCAACAATTAGCATTTTGCAGGACCAAAGCCCCCTTCTGTCCCTCATTCACATGCCCACTACTTCTTTTTCTCTATGGCCATGTCTACATTACCCCTCCTTTCAGAAGGGGTATTTAAATGACACACACAGGAACTGGTTAATGAGGTGCTGATATGAATATTCAACACCTCATTAGCATAATGACTGCCAGTCGTGCTTCGAAAGTGCTGCTTTTGAAACGCAAACTGGCCATGTAGTTGCAGGCACTTTTAAATAAGCCCCAGACTTTGAAATTCCCTTATTTCCAAAACAAATTTGGAATAAGGGAATTTTGAAGTCGGGGATTTATTTGGAAGTGCCTGCATGTACACAGCCAGTTTGTGTTTTGAAAGCAAAACTTTCAAAGCACAACTGGCTGCCATTATACTAATGAGGCATTGAATATTCATATCAGTGCATCATTAACCAGTTCCAACCCCTGTCATTTAAATACCCCTTCTGAAAGTGTGGACGGTCTCTGGCTTTGGAGTACTCCTTTGTGATTCCATTGCTCCATTTCCCATGGCACGTGTGTGGTTCCCCCAAGGGTATCTTAAGTCTCTCCATGCAAACTAAGGGGTGTCATTCACTGCCCAGGCAGTGCCACCTCTCCCAGTGGCTGGTAGGGGCTTCCCCAATCTCCTACTCCAGGATCCACTTCAGGGACCCCCTCTAATTGATAGCCAAAATCTATACCATCCTCTGTGTACAAAATCTACACAACCCTGTGCCAGCAAGGTTCTTACTCTAGTTTACTTTCATCAGAGTTCCAGATATGAAGAAGTGAGTCTGTCCCACAAAAGCTCATCACCTAATAAATTATTTTGTTAGCCTTTAAAATGCTACATTAATCTTTCTGGGGTTTTTTTTGGGCTTTTTTAACTTGCTGCCATTCCCCTGACCATTCTCCTATGCCCTCTCCTAGACTTCCTTCCTTCCCTTTTTTAACAGCTAAACTGGCTGTAGGTGCTCATTGCAGGCCTTTTCTGCTAATGGCTTTATTCTGATCTTAGCTGTTCCTTCTCAGCTGGGCTTCATCATAAATCAAGTATTACTTATGCTACCTAATTCCCCTCATATGTGGCCTATTTGCTTAATTAGGCTGATTAACCTCTTCTAGGGTAGTGGAAAGGAGGGAAGAAACACCCCTTCACACTTGTTTAGCAACAATGTTTCAAAGAGATAGGCTGCCTGTTGCTTGAAGTTTTGAGGTCTTCATCTTGGAGTCTCTTCCCCCTGAGAGTTACTTCAGGTATATCATTTGACGTGATTTTAAAGCTCCAGAATTTTTGGGGCTCTCCTTCCAGAAAAAGTATAGCAGACCTGTAGCAAAAGGAGGTTGATCTAATGTGTGTAGTTCAGAAGTAGCATCTGGTGCAGCATGCTGCTGTAAGGGATTGTACTCAAGGCCCTGCTCGCTTGTTCAGTTTTTGATTCCCTTCGCCCCCAAGCAGATACCTTACACCGTTTGAAATTACCTTCTCCAGAGTTACATTTTATCTTATCAGTGGCAATCCTTGGAGGTCAACGGCAGTCTCTTCCACAAGCTTCATTTTCATGGGTCCACCGGTGACAGAGGAGTACAATCCTTCAGCTGCAAACTCACTGGGAGATATTACAGGTGGTGATAGAAAGCAGCATTGGGCTGCAATTACTGCATGAAAGCCATCTTCTTTCTTTTAGTTTGGCCTTTGGAATGCCCTGCTTTTGCCACACAATCTCAAAATGGATCATGCAGGGCATCTTTGTACCTTCCTACCAAACATCAAGGCTCACCCCACCACAGTACAAGCAATTTCTTCCATCTCTTTCAATATCTGAGGTTTGCACTGAGGTGAAGCACTTGGTCCGTGCTACTTAGTCACAAGGCCAGAGGCTACATTTGGGGGAGCACTACTGCAGTTACATTTGGACTGTTGCAAATTAAAACTCATTCCCAATGTTTTAAGGAGATGCTACCTGCCAGTCACTAACAGGGGGACCCATTCTGACAGACTGATACAGGATATCCACCACAGCGTTCTGCTGGGTTTCTGATTGCTAAGGAAGAGAGGGAGGGCTATGGCTGCAGCTTCTGTGTTCTTGGCCCTCACAAAGAGGCACACTTATGAGTGGCTCCACCAGCCAGGGGTGTGTGTGTGTACTTTAAGAAAAATCACACTGTCTTAAGGGTATGTGCACACCCATAGTGAGACCCACACTCACTACAGTTTATTTAATTGGAAGAGTTAGCCACGGTTCTAATCATCTAGGATCCATTTGTTTTTCATCACTGTGTTGCTTTTTAGAATAATGTTGCAAAATGCGGTTTTAAAGGGAGAGAAGGAGGGAAAAGATGAACATCTGTGTTTAGAAACCAGACTAGTTTGTTTGATATCAGGCTCTTCTTATCTAAGTTGTAGGAAGTAGTTTTTTTGAACACATTTCTTAGTATCCCAGGCAAAAACATCCATTATGATCCCTCTTATTGTAAAGCTAGAAGATAAGCACTTTTTTTAGTCACAACAGGATCACAACAATTTCATTTAGAACAAAAAGAGGATGTAGCCAGTCTCGGGTCATGGAGTAATACTTTGAAGTAGAAATTCGCTGAGATCCAATAAGTCTGGTAATTATGCCAAGCTGTCTGACTTCCTCTCCTTATGTTTTCTGCGGTTCTCTTAGATGCAATGCCTGGGCTTATAATACAAGCAAGTAGTTTTATCTGTTTTCTTTTGGTGTTTAACACTTTAGTCCTTCAGAGCTGCTTGGTTTTGATTTTGGGGAAAGGTATTTTTCTTATTTTTAATATAAAATCTATTTAAGGATGTTTTATCCTGCTTTCCACATAAAACGAATATCAAGGCCCTTAGTGGACTTCCTGGGGTCTGATAATCCCTTCTGGGGTAGGCTTTTTGGCATTATTTTTGAAGATAGGATTTTCTAAGAGAAGATTAAAAAAAATCTCTGTTGTCTTACACATTGAGAAGTTTATCTGTAAAGCATTTAGACATACTGCTTGGGCTGAATAATACTATATGAAAGCAGGGTGCATTGTATTTAGCAAAGAAGACTTAAATGAACTTTGGAGTCAATGACTTGGCCTTTCTTCAATATCTGAATGTTACCCTTTATGTTACTCCCAAACTAGCCCTTCTGCAGTTAGTGATGAGAAAGTGGGAAATTTGCTCTAAAACTAGTTCAGTTAGGAGATGCACCAGAGTAGTGTTTGCATTGCCATCATCTATTGAGTTGGGACACATGTAATTAAATAAGAATTAAAGATGTTTTACATGTGGTGCATGACATGTATTTCATGAGGAAACAGAGAGAAAGAAACAACTTTGTTCAGGAGAAGTAAAGAGCTTAAAAGGAACTAGAATCAATTTTTTAAAAAAGCTGCTTTTGAAGTGTTACTGCTGCTGGTCTCTCGTTTTATGGTATTCAAAAATATACACATTGTCCTCAGAGGCAGTAGGGCAGTGGTCCTGGTAGTGGGGGTTGGAGAGAGACAGGTAACTAGGGAAAAGGAGAAAGGTGGTTACACTTGGTTATTGTATGATGAGGTTGCTGTTTGTGATTCTGCTCGTCAGGATTCCTCAGTTACTCTAGGTGTTAGATATTTTCACTATATGATACTAAGATACTGCTTTCTTATTTCATTACAGTTGATTCCTTTGATTGAAGCAAGTAATTAATCATGTCATCTGTGACCACAGGGGGGCGTATCACAGTAACCAAACTACACAATAGCATCTTAAAATAATGTCCATAGCAGTGTCCAAAAAGCAGTGCTTTTTTTTTTTTTTTTTTGAGTGCCAGTACTTGCCAGTACAGACTACCGGCACCGCAGCAGCCCCAGATGTGAGATTGGCTGAGGGGTGGGGAGCCCCTCTTAAAAAAAAAAAAAAAAAAAAGGACAGCAAAAAACTGCCAAAAAAGTACAGCTAAGAGTTGTTCATTTTATTGTGATGGGATTGTCTTAGTCTAGTTTTGAGTCTCTCTTATTCTGAATTTTAGCTATTGCTTTCAGTAGTTAGGGCTGGAGTTATGTATAGTGAAGGGATCAAAACTGACCAAAATAAAAGGGCAGAAGTTCTCTGTAGTTTTAAAAAACAAAACAAAACACAGTTTAGTTCCAGTTGAGAATGCAATCAGTGATTGAATTAATTGGAAGACTATCAATTAAAAGGTCCTGTTCTGAGACGGTGAGCATGACTGTGAATGTGCTGTATATTTGTTTTCCTTGAATATGTTTAAAGCATTGTAAATAGTTTTTTAGAAGTCCTACGGGTATGCTTCTACAATTCGCCAATTAGTAACAGAGAGAAAGCCATGTTAGTCTATATACTATCAAAACAAAAAAGCAGTCAAGTAGCACTTTAAAGACTAACACAATAATTTATTAGGTGGGCTTTCGTGGGACAGACCCACTTCTTCAGACCATATCCATACCAGAACAGACTCAATATTTAAGGCACAGAGAACCAAAAACAGTAATCAAGGTGGACAAATCAGAAAAAAAATTATCAAGGTGAGCAAATCAGAAAGTAGAGGGGCAGAAGCGGGGTGTGGGGGGGGAGGTCAAGAATTAGATTAAGCCAAGTATATAAACAAGCCCCTATAATGACCCAGAAAATTCCAATCTCAGTTCAAACCATGCGTTAATGTGTCGAATTTGAATATGAAAAGAGAGTTCAGCAACCTCGCTTTTTGAAGAGTGTTGTGAAAATTCTTCAGTAATATGCAAAGTCTTAAGTCATTAACAGAATGGCCCACTCCATTAAAATTCCGACTAACAGGTTTGTGGATCAGGAGTGATTTTATTATTTTGTTAGTCTTTAAAGTGCTACTTGACTGCTTTTTTGTTTTAATTCGCCAATTAGTGTATCAATACAAACTGATATGGGCTGGAAGGTAATACAAGTTTAGGTTTGATCATGAGTGCTGCTGCTGTTTTCCCACGTTGAGCCTCTGACCCCTTCTGCTCTTGGTTCTTTCCCTAGATGCATAAAGTACCACATTTAAATAATTTCAGATTGCCTCAGCCTAAAAGATAGAGGGAATGTTTAGGTGCACAGGGTCAGTGTCCAGTTATAGGTTTGCACTGACAGAAGGTCTAAGTCTGGCTGCTCCTGTTGGGAACACGCACTCAGTGCTACTGTTTACGATGCCAAGATTTTTGTTGTTGCAAGTTTAGGTGCAGAAGGAGTTAAACTCTTACCTCCTGCCCTCATCACCACCATGTGCACATCAACCCAGTAGGCTGGGCTGTATAGCAAAGGCTCCTAGTCCTAATTATTAATCATCAAACTGCTGCCCTTTCCTTTTACTCTTTGTATGCCAAGCAAGTTTTCTTTTCAGGCTGATGGGGGACTGTAAATATGGGATTTGGACTTGTGGCCCAGTTTGTGGGACAACTCTTTTGGCCCTTAGTGGAGCTTTAAGCTGGGAGTGGCTTCTGTGCTCTTTCACAGGGTGCCATCTCCTTTGCACATCTACGGGAAGAAGTAAGTGCAGATTCAGCAGGCTTTGTACACTGCAGTGGGCTGTCAACTGCCTCACTAAAGTTAATCCACAATTCAAATCACGCCTGACAACTTCGCAAATAATGCAAAACGGTCTCTAAACTAAACAGTGACTGAGTCGAGCTCTCCCGTTTCCAAGTCACTAGTCAAATGAAGCTAAATGTTTACTTCTGAGAGCTCACAGCTCCTCTAGCACCTTTCTTACATTAATCTTCACAAAGTCAATACTTTTTACAAAGGAATAAATGGAGAGACACAGAAATTGAATCCACTTGTCCTGACACACAGTTCATTGCTCTGAACACTATACCACTCTGCATTTGAACTTTCCCTTTGACGGTTACTGTACATTGTAACTATTGAAATTGAGCCCATAAGGAATGAGCCAAGAATGACTCCATCCTCCAGCTGCTGGACAATGAGCTGGTTTAGACAAGCAGACTTAATTCAGAAGAGATGAGGTGATTATATCACCATGCAGTATTCAAGGAGTGGGCATACCATGGATTTATAGTTTTCTGTCTTCTTCTCTATCCCTTTCTTAATATTTCCAAATCTTCTATTTGCTTTTTTGACTACCGCTGAACACTGAGTGGATGTTTTCAGAGAACTGTCCAGAATAACACTCTCTTGAGTGGTAACACCTAATTTAAAGTCCCCATCATTTTAGATAGATGGGATTATGTTTGTCCCATATTCATTACTTTGCATTTATCAACATTGAATTTCATCTGCCATTTTGTTGCTCAATCACCTACTTTTGTAAGAGCCTTTTGAAGCTCTTCACAATCTACTTTAGACTTGGGAGTTTTGTTGTCATCTGTAAATTTTGCCACCTCACTGTTTACCCCTTTCTCCAAATCATTTATGAATCTGTTTAATAGGACAATCCAAGTACAGACCCTTGGGGGACATGATTAGTTATCTTCCTTCATTTAAAACTGGTGTATGTCACAGGCAGGTGAGTTAAAATAGCATGCCCAAGGGGAGCGAAAGGGGTCTGATTGCTTGACAGGCAACCGACCAAAACATGTTAGTGTGAGATGAAGAGGTAGCAGCTGACTGTTGTACTTTCTTACAGCCTCCTGTTGGCTGCTTTGCCTATATCTTCTTTTTTTCCTTGGTGGTCACTCAATAACAAATAGGATGTCTTCATGTCACCCTCCTATTTGTGAATCCATTGATGGCTGATCAACTCATTTCTGGAGCTGCAGATCTCACTCATAGGAGGGGGAGGTGTTGGTAGCAATTGGAGGAGTTCAGGGCAGTTTTTGATGCTCTTTTCTCCTCCACCTCTCCTTGTCTGCACTGCCATGGGACCTCTCAAATTGCCATATCCACCTTACGGCTTATTGTTCTCCACTGGGGACAGTCTTGGGCAAGGTTCTCCCAAATATTGACACAGATGCTGCACATTTTCATGTGTGGGTTCAGCATGTCCTTATATCACTTCCTCTGGCCCCCAATGCTCCTCTGTCCTTCCTCCAACTCAGAAAACAATATGTTTTGGGAGGTGCTGATCAGACATCTGAACCACGTGATCAGTTCAACTAAGATGTTGATGAATGATAATGGCTTCAATATTGGTCATGTTCGACTCTTCCAGGATGCTAGTGTTCATGTACCTATCCTCCCAAGAGATATTTAGGATTCTGTTCAGGTGCCTTCAGATGATGCTTGTATGTTGTGCGAGTTTCACATGCATACAGTAGAGTTGGAATGATCGCTGCATGGTATACAAGGACCTTTGTCTTGGGATAGCTGTCCTGGTTCTCAAAGATCCTTTGTCTCAGGTGTGTGAAAACAGAGCTGGCACAACTCAGATAATGCTGTATTTCCACATGAATGACAATTTTAGTGGAAAGATGACTTACAGAGTATGGGAGTGCGTCCCTGAAATCTTATGGCATCTTCTCCCTATCCCAGATTTTGAGAATCAGGGGGTGGAGTTATTTGTGGTGCTGTGGCCTACCTTCTTTGAAGACTTTGGCAGGGATTTTCTCTAGTCAGGTGCCTTGTTGCAGTCAAAGTGATGAAGTGAAGCTTGGATGTCACTCAGGATAGGAAGTGTTACAAGATCATCCCTAGATTGTTGCTGAGGGATTTGGTCAAGGGGGGATTCTAGGACCATAGTGGAAGGATGGTTAAAGAGCTCATTATCGTGCTCCCTCCAGCGATAAACGATGGCTTCACTGTCTTTCAAGAGCTGGGTGCCATGATTTGATCTTAGGGGATTGAGCCCGTGGTTTCTCAGTCCATAAACAGCTTTGGTATTGATGGAACCTCTTGTATTGTTAATGTCTGTGAGATGCTGGAGTTCTTGTGCCTTTTCAGTACACCACTGTTTGTTCAGAATCCTTGTTTTATATTGGATTTCTGCCTTAGCCTTGGAATGCACTTCTCTCTTTACCATGCAGTTGATGTTGCTTTGCCAGATCCTAAAGGCTTTCCTTTTTGCCTAAATCAAGAGTTCAGTTTCCACATTTGTTCTCATCAACCCAGTCCTGATGCTTCCTGGGCTGGTAGCCAATGGTTGCTCCACAAGCTCCAGTCATGGCATTTTTCAGTTGACACCAGTGTTCTTCCACCTCTTCAGGGTGTACTGTCGGCACTAGCTGGAAGTCACTTTGTGTGATGGGATCCTTCAAGCCCTGTGCATTGATCTTTCAGTGGATCTGATTTCTCTGACTTCTCCATTTGGTGACAATCCCAATCACCATTGTGGATGGAATAAGGCGATGATCAGTGCAGCAGTCATCAGCACTAGTCACTGCATGTGTGAGAAGGACATCCTACTGATCCCAAGCATGGATGATGATGGGTCAGCAACGTGCAGCTCTGGGTCCGCGTGCATCTCTTCAGGGAGCCACTTGCAGCTCCGAGCACTATTGCCGCTGACTCCACTTGCGGTCTGCTTATGATGCAGCATTCAAACATAAAGTTGTGGAATATACAGAATCAAGTAATAATTGTGCTGCTGCTCGTGAATTCTTTATTAATAAAAAGCAAGTAAGAGAATGGCATAATAATAAAACAATACTAAGAGACATGCCAAGAAGTAAGAAAAAATGTCCAATGAAATGTGCATCATTTCCTGGGCTAGAGAGAGATCCTAGTGATTGGGTTGCCGACAAAATGGGTGTCTGGTCACTAGCCCTGGAATTCATCTGCATGCTCTGCAAATGTCAAAAGATAACAAATACAAGGCAGTAAATCCATCAATGTTTGTTGCATAAATGGTTTGGTGTACTGACTTCATGCACTGCTACGGTCTCTGTCTTAGCACAAAAGCTGCCAAGAGGTCTGGAAGAAAAAATGGAATCTTTTTTCAAAGGTTTATTGCAAGACATTGAAAAGAATGTGCATTTGACCTGTCATAAATAGAGACTATGGATGAAACACCAATGAGCTTTGATCTGCCCAGCAGCAGAATGGTAACTACCATGGGTGACAAAACAGTATTAATTAAAATCACTGACCATGAAAAAAATCCATTTTATGGTGGCTTTATCATGTTTGGTCAACGGATCAAATCTCCCTCATGTTATTTTGAAAAGAAAACCCTTGCCTAAAGACATGAAGTTTCCTACAGGTGTCATTGTACATGCACATGTAAAAGGATGGATGGATGAAAGTGGGCCTGTTGAATGGCTGGAAAAACGATGACATAAGAGACCAGGAACACTTCTCAAGAAACCTGCTATGCTTGTTTGGGACATGTTCAGGGCACACAAAACAGATGAGATAAAACACGTGGCCAAAAAAATGAAAACTGCTTTGGCTGTAATACCTGGGAGCTTAAGTTCTACTCTACAGCTGTTTGATTTCTGCCTGAACAAACTCTTTAGAGACAGGCTACAAAAAATGTGGTCTGACTGAATGTGCTCAGGCATGGCGAAAACGACAAAACGTGGGAATCTTCTGAAGCCCAAAATCAATCTGGTTATCCAGTGGGTCAAGAATGCGTGGGAGTCCATAACTTTGGAAATGTTAGAAAAGTCATTTCAGAAATGCTGCATCCGCAATGTGCTTGATGAGTCAGAAGACAACTCCATATTTGCTGATGATCAGGAATGAGTCTGAAGATGACATTGCTGCCAAGTATGATGACAATGAAGGAGCAGCTCTGACAGAATCTAAGTTTAATTAACTGTTTGGTGAATTAGAGACTGATTCAGACTTTGAAGGGTATTAAGACTTTTGAAACACATTAAAATGTCATGGGACTTTAAAATGGATCTTTGAAACAACTGTAATTTTTGAAGGTATGTGACTACCTATTTGCTCAGTTATTACAAAAGAGTTTTCATTTAGATTACATTAAAATACATTTACAGTAAACTCTTTGATATTTGGCATCCACAGGCCCGGGAGATTGCCAGATAATCAAACATTGTGGATAACAGAGAGTTCAGTACTCACTCTGGATAGGAGTGCAGAGGACCCTGCCGGCTGCACTCATACACAGCAGGGAGTTATGCAGGGCAGTGCTGAGTGGGATCCTCACCTGCCCGTGGGGCGGGGCATTGCTTGCACTCTCTACATAAACCCCACATCTAGCTCCTTGTACTTTTCTTTCTGACTCTGTGCTGCGTTGTAAGATGGCCATGGGGTGGGACATGGGCCTGGGCTGGAGGAGGCTGCAGCTGCCATCACCCATCCCCAAGGCTCTGAAAAACCCTCCAAGGCAGAACCCATGGGAGGAAGGTAGGCAGGTGGCACTGCTAGGGGCTCTGTGGCCAGGTCCAGATTGCGCCCCCTCCAGCAACCAGCTTTCCCCTTTAAGAGCAGGCAGCTTGCTGTGGAGCCCTGCTCCATACTGGAAGCAGGCAGGCATTGGGCTCAGAGGAGAGAGGTGGTGCCTGTTATCTATTTAAATTGTTAGCTAGATACATGATTAATGGGACTATATTCAGCATGTCTGTTTTTAATTTCTTTAGGGAACAGGATGCCAAGACATGATGTTTGTCAGTTACCATCTAAATGTCCCTTTAGGAGAGTCACTTCCAACTAAACCAATGAAATTTTATTGCTGCCAGCTTGCTAAAATGCATCTTGCAGCCACCGCCGGGGGACAGGGACAGAGAGAGCACATGGTCTCTCTGCATCCCCCTCTTGCTCCTGTCCCCTAACCAGCGCTTACTCAGCTCTGAGTTATGCCGGTTATTTGAGAGTGCCGGTTACTCAAATACCAGTTAAACAAAAGACAATTGTACTAAAACTTTTGTGGTTTTCTTTTGACTTCAAATTTTAAAATACAGCAACTACTGGTAAATGTTGGCTCCGAGCTTGTGAGGGAAAGCCATTGGCACACCCAGATATTGTGTGTGCCTGGAGCGTCGGCAGGCACAGGGCTCTTCAGCTCTTAGAGGCTGTGCTTTGCTGTTCCCAGCCAATGGGAGCTGTGGAAAGCTGTGCTGGCTACCACTTCCCAACACTCTCATTGGCTGGGACCAGCAAAGCACTGCCGCTGGGAGCTGAGGAGCTCCCTGCCAGCTGACGCTCCAGGTGCACATCATGTCTGGGTGCACCAGTGGCTTTTCCTGACAGTCTGGGAGCCAATGTTTGCTGAATCGTTCATAAGCCGACACTCGCTCTTTGATTCACCTTTTTCTTCCCTCTGTTGCTGAGCCACACCTGGGTGCAATTTCTATTGGTAGAGCTGGGTATGGGCTTATGCATCATGGTCTTGAGGACTACTCCCATGAGTTGGGGGTAGCCAAAGGTGGAGCTGAGTTTGAGTGGGGGAAACTCTGGTACGCCCCTACAGTGCATCTGGTTGAGAGCTGCCATGATGCAGGTTTCCAGCAGGCCCAAATCTGGGGTTAATGGCCATCTCCCTGGCATGATGGCACAAGGAAAAGCTCCATCTCCAGGGTGAACAAACTTTTTATGCCAGGCCCTGCTTTTTCTCCTGGCTATTAGCCAGGGGCCCCCAACCTGTCTAATAAAATCCAAACCAACAGAAATTTCAGTTATGTTCATGGGGGGAAAAAAAAACCAAAAATCCTCTTAGCACGTATAAGAAAATAAGTACGTAAAAACTTGATAAATCAGTTTATAAATGTGAATATACATAAAAACAGTAACCTATTTCAGCATTTTTAATGAGACAGTGTGCTTTTTATATATATCTATACATATATATCTATATATATCTCAAAACTCTTTATCTTGCTGTTTCAGGAGTCCATCCCACCCACTCTCCAGCTTCGGGTGGGGGACAGCTCCCTGCTATTTAAAGAGCCCACCACACACACACACACACACACACACACACACACACACACACACACACACACACACAAAGTTGAACAAAACAAAAGATCAACATAATTGCATGTTTAAAAAAAACTGAACAAAGGGGTTGTTCTGGTGGAAACTCATATCTCTTACCCCCACTCAGCTGGCTCTGGCTCTGCCACACCTGCTGCTTATCCTCCTCAGGCTGGGAGATGTGGGAGACAGCAGAAATGATTCTGGCACTCCCAGGGGAGGGCAGACCCCGAGGCAGCAGGAGGACTGGCAGCACAGGTCAGCCTACCCCAGAGAAGCTTGCGGGGAGGCTGTAGAGGGGGGAGACCAGAAATTGTCAGTCCTCTAATGATGGCAAAGACTGTGGAGGCAGGCAGAGCTGCACAGGGCAGCTAAACTAATGGGGTCTGCTGGGCGACAGTGGAGGGTCCCCCATCATGGGAGGAAGCTGTTTGTGCCCCCTTTTGAAATTTCATGCTCCCCTAAGGGGGTGCACCCCCCAGTTTGCATACCCCTGCACCATCTCAAAAGTGATGCCGCCAACCTCAGAAAACCACTGCATGACATCCTCTGCGTTCAAAGCTCACTAAAGCCCCAGCAACTATGAATACAAGTCCCCTCACTCCACAGCCACCATATTGGTCCCACACAAGCTGCCAACAAAAATTCAGCTTATAAACCAGTGTATGCGGTATTTTGAGATATACAGTAGATTCCACTCAGAGCCTAAAGAAGCTAATGTAAGCTTTTCCACTGGATTCAATAGGAGGTTCATGAAATGTAGGACATAAAACCAAAACCAAAACTCAATTGAATGCTGTCAGCATAAATGGAAATAAAGATGTATGAATGTGTAAAACCAATTAATAAGGGTTTCATATATGCTAAAATACCTATTCCATAATGCCTGCCATTTGTTGCATAAACATATTGGATAACAGCACTGTCTGTAGTTAATTTTTCATAAAGAATGTATAACCCCTCCTGTTCACTAACCCAAATGGAAAATAATAGATTAGCAGAAGAGGCACTCCATAATTAATCCTGAAGCAAGTAAAATACCACTGGAGAAAGAAATGAGTTGTAGAAATATTATTGCCCGGTGAGACAGGCATCCATGATTTATTAGAAAATGTACAGTTCTTCGAGTGATTGTTCAAGTCCATTCCAAGTTGGGCATGCGCACGCCCATTTGCTGGAAGCTTTTAACTCTAGTGAGCAGCCATAGGATTGGTGCAGCACCCCCTGGAGTGGCACCGATATGGCGACCAATGTATGCACTGCCCGCCCCCGCCCCCACTCAGTTCCTTCTCGCTGCACTGCCAGTCATTGGAGCTCTTGCTTTCTCTGTTCAAATCATGAGCTAGTAGCCTGTTGTAGTGTAAATAGTTCTTGAATAAGTGTAAATAGTTTTAGTGGTTGATAGTTAGTGTTTGAACTAATAGCTGAGGCAGGGCTTTCTGTCCCCCTCAGCTCCTCGGTGCTGGGGAATACCTGGCTTCCCAGGCTTCAAGACTTGTTCAAAATGTGGCAAATGTATGCTCAAAAGTGACCCCCCATTCAGCCTGTTTGATTTGTTTGGGGGAAGGACACTTGCGTGATCGCTGTTCAATTTGTAAGGCCTTTAAGCCCAGAACTTTGAAAGATGGGGCCCAACACCTTAAAGTCCTTGTAATGGAGGTGGCTCTTAAGCCTCAAGAGTCTCCAGCAGAAGCGGAGAGTGGAGCTTCCTCGGTGCAAATTGCACCAGTGCTGTTGACCACAGTGCTGTCTAAGGACTCTCAGCACTGGGAGCAGGTGCATGCACCATTGCCAGAGGAGCCAATCTCCGGTGCTGAAGAAGAAGAGGAGGCACAAGAAGCATCGCTTGCTGAAGTCGAAGCAGCTTGACTTCAAGTCCAAGCCTCCGGCGCGCACTGTCCAAGGGCAGGAAAAGTGTACATTGAAGCTGGTGTGGAGTGGGAGCCTGCAGGTACTGGACTTGCCCTCAACACCAAAGGCGTTTCGAGTGGCACAAGGACTCCTTCAGATGATGGTGCCAGATCCTTCTCTGTCTATGGAGGACAGGCACTGTAGCACTGAAATGGAGTG
This sequence comes from Carettochelys insculpta, assembly GCF_033958435.1. Lineage (NCBI taxonomy): Eukaryota > Metazoa > Chordata > Testudines > Carettochelyidae > Carettochelys > Carettochelys insculpta. Next base: position 4,980,572 of record NC_134149.1, on the reverse strand, counting down.
ATTGGGGCTCATGGATGTGGCAATGGTGCCAACCTCTACTCTCACGTCAATGCTGACACTGACACCATATCTGATTCCGAGTGCTCTGGTGCTGACCCAGCAGACTGTGGGCCAGTTTCAGGTGCCTTATCCTCCAGCACCGCCCTTGGTGAGCACATCAGTGCTGATTCCAGTGGTCCCGCCATGGTCATCTGCCTCTGAATTGGCGTCGGAGTCAGACTCCTTCTACTCGAGCTTTGGATGGAGCAGGAGCTTGAGAACGTTGCACCATAGCTTTCGCAGGCACCATAGTCATCGCTCGGACGATACGGGTTGGCTGCTGGCTTTGCAGGAGACTCAACAGTGGCCTTTTTGGACCCCATGGGCATTTCACAAGGAGCAGGAGCAGGGCCAAGCAGTTGGAGTGCCTGTAACAGTGCCAGGGGCACCGTCAGCATTGATGGGTGTACCGCCACTGGAACAAAAACAGGATGTGGCGGTCATCATGGAGCTGCTTGTATCTACCTTGTCAGCGTCCATGTCGGCACCATTGCAGCGGGACCGGACCTCTTTGGTGCCAGCACCATCCGTAACTGTACCTACGGTGCCAATGGGGCAGGCACCAGCACCGACTCAAGTGCAGGGAGCGGTAACGGCGCCGTTTGTGACACCTGTGGTAGGATTTTCTGGCCAACCAGTGCCTATGCCAGCTCTGCCTACAGTGTCCCCTCATTTGCCCATAAATTCCATGGGGGGCCAAGTGCCTGAGAACGTCATTACTACCCTTCTCCTCCAAATGGAGGCAAAAAGGCCATCATCTTCGTCCTCCCCAGATGAGGCAGTGGCAGGTTCATCAGCCTCACCCGTATTGGAGGATGACAGGGCATTTCAACAGCTCCTTAGGAGAGCTGGCCAAAACTTGGGGGTGCAAGTGGAGGAGGTCTGGGATGAAATGGACCCCATCATGGACATTTTGTCCTCCACAGGCCACACGAGGGTGGCTCTGCCCATAATCAAAACAATTGCCACTATGGCTAAAACGGTTTGGTATACTCCTGCTTCCGCCCTTCCTACAGCCTGTAGGAATGAGAGACGGTACTTTGTCCCATCCCCGCACAATACACCCCCCCACCTGGCAGTGCACTTAGCTGCTATCTCAGCCTTTCACCTGCATCATGGAACGTCTTCTACGTTCTCAGACCCTGCAGTCAAAAGGTTTCTGAAAGGTTTAGAAAGAATCAAACCCAGGTTTGGGCACCACTGCCCCAGTGGGATCTCAATTTGTTGTTAGCTAAGCGTATGGGGGCCCCTTTGTTCCTCTGGCTACCTGATCCCTGCTGTTTCTGAGTTACAAAACAGTGTTTTTGGCGACAATCACTTCAGCCAGGAGGGTATCTGAGTTGAGGGTGCTTTTAGTGGACCCCTTGTACAGTGTTTCACAAGAATAAGGTTAGGCTGAGACCTCATCTCACGTTTTTACCTAAGGTGGTCTCTACCTTTCATGTTAACCAAGACGTTTCCCTACCGGTATTTTACCCAAAGCTCTGTGCCTCCCTGAGGGAGCAATGTTTGCATACCTTGGACGTTAGAAGGGTGCTGGCCTTCCATATGGATAGGATTAGGCCCTTTAGAATAACGCAGCAACTCTTTGTGGCAGTTGCTGATAGAATGAAGGGCCTTCCGGTCTCTTCCCAGTGGATTTCCTCCTGGATAGTGATGTGCATCAAAGTGTTACAAGCTCATGGGGGTTCCTCCCACACTGGTTAGGGCATACTACACAAGAGCGCACGCGTTGTCTGTGGAGTATTTGGCAAAGGTGCCTATACAAGACATCTGTAGGGCAGCCACCTGGGCTCCAACCCCACCTCCTAGGCATTGGCTTGTATTCACCCAACTTGGAATGGACATGAGCAACATACCTCAAAGAACACTCATTACAGAACAGGTAACTGTCTTTTCCCACATACAAATTTACTGATGGTTTAATCTGTTAAAATATAAGGTATTTGTCCAGGCCACTTCATGGCTGCAAACAGCATTGATAGTTATCAAACCAAGGAACCATGAACTACAATAATTTTTGAGGCAACACTATGCTAATTAGTGATGATATTGAATAGCCTGTGCAGAATTATGGCTAGAAGGTTAACATCTATCAGGCATTTTTTGTATTATAACAGTACAGCAACAGCAATATTTTTTTTCTTTGATAGAACGATTCATCCAAAGATCTCATAATTTAACACAGTACCCCTGTGAAGGAGGTATTTATTACACCTATTACACAGGTTGGAAACTGAGGCAGAGAGAAGTGTTAGAAACTGCTTTAAAACATGGTTGTAATTATAATCACTATGCTTTTCTATTCAACGTGGAGCTGTACCACCTGACCAAGATTCCATTTTGAACTCAGCCTTCCAGAACTGTTACTTGCTGACAGCTGGGAACCAGACCTGACTGGTGTTTCCCGCCCTTTTCCTCCGAACATTCCATTTACCTCAGAACTGTTTTCTTGCCAAGGGATCATGAGGTACAAGTTTTCCCACCAAATGGTGTATAAAGGACTGTGACCTACGCCACAAGATGGGCTGTACATCACTATCCAACCACAATAGCATCAAGTTGCTTGTACATCACTGTCCATCTGCTGCCTGCCAAGGAAAGAGAGGGAGATCCTCATCGCATCTGTCCATCATTCCACATACCATCTACATACCTGGCAAGCTCTTATCATCAGCTGTCCTCCTTCAGTAGATCCACCGATGAGGGACTCCTCCGTGTCCCCCCCCGAAGACTCCAAAGGTTGTAGGTTCTGAGCACCTGCCTTCCTCATGGAAGCCACACATCTGTCTGCAAGATCAGGTCTCTATGCTGGGCATACTTACTGCATTGGCTGTCCAAGGTAACTAAGCTGGGTCTGGGCTTCACACCTATTGGGAAGGTTCCACAGTTGTATGTTTTATTTAATTGATTGCTGTTTATTGATGCTCTTTCCCCTCTCCTAATATTGTAAGTTAACCCCTAACTTAATTCTGTTTTCAATCATAGTTTTGGCTCCTCATTGTTGCATTGAGGCAGAGGGAAGTAACCTTCTGGGGTAATCCACAGGTGATTGATCCTGAATTGGAGGAATGGATTTGCTTGTTCTAGGGAGGGTTTAACACACTCTCACACTTACACATAAATCCTTTAGCCTCCACTCTAACAGAAGGTAAGTGACTTGTTCTAGGTTGTGTAGTAAGTCTGTGACACAGCTGGAAAAAAAAGAACCCAGGAGCTTTGGTTTCCATTCCTGTGCCAGAATCTCTGCTTCACTTTTAGATGAATACCAAACAGGCTCCTCTGGGAAGCAGCACTTATACTAGGTATTTATAACATAACATGCTGCTACCAGTGGTATACAATGTCTGTTGTATTTTCACTTCAGTGAAATTAAATGTGGTTATCTCTTATAACAATCAAAGAGTACATCCTGCCATTTTGGAAATAGATGTGTCTGGGGGCGGGCGATGAGGAATGGAGCACTAATGTGGTAGGAGGAGAGAGGTTAAATGGTTCCTGAAACTTACAAGCACTTACAAAAGCTGTAATCATTTTTTACAAATCTGGTGTCGCCAACTTTAAATGAGGAGCACTTAATTTATAGAGGAGTTGTGGAGAGGGCCTCAGAACATTTGGATTTGGGGATTGAATGTTCAGCTGGTGATGTGCTGTTTGTGACTAGTACTGTAGTCAGTATTGCCTTTTGCCTATCTATATCTTGTTGTCATTATCTTTTTCTTTTTTTTTTTTAACTTGCCCCCCCCCCTCGATAAATCTTTCAATTTTACTTCTATTTGTGTTGTACTCTTGACTCTATAGAGCCGTTAACAGCCATGAATGGCTCTTTAATGCCTGAGTTCCTGTGAAATACAAAAACAAAACAAAAAGCCTTCACTTCCTTCCTGAAGGCATTTTAAAGGGCCAGGTCTAAATCTTGTGTAGTCTAGACCTTGTCAGCTCTGGTCCTCCCTTTTACTGGTACCCCATTCTTTAAATACCCCTCTGGAACCCGCCCCCTCCACTCATGCATATGATGAAGCTGGTCTTTGCCCACAAAAGCTTATGCTCCAAAATATCTGTTAGTCTATAAGGTGCCACAGGACTTCTTGTTCTCAAAGATACAGACTAACACGGCTACCTCTCCGATACAGGTCTAAATCTGTGCACCTATAGTGAATCTGGTGCTTATGTGTTTGTACACACTGTGGTTTTTGTGGGGGAACCATTCCTGAAAGAACCAGCACAAGAATTTCAGCAGTACTTCAAAAGGAGTGCCCCCATAAACCTCTCTTCCACCTGCTACAAATAAATCAAGGATCACTCATTCAGAGAACAGACTCAGTATCTCAGCCAAGACAACTCTCAACAACATTGTCCTACCTGGAACCACTCATATAACAGAGAGGACTTAACTGAAAAAAGTAGATCTAGAACAGGGATCAGCAACCAAAATAGCAAGAAAAGCCATTTTTTTTCCAAATATGGTGAAAAGCTCAATAATTCAATGTTGAAAAAAGGTTGAAAGAATTGGGCTTGTTTAGTTTGTAAAAGAGAAGATTGAGGGGAGACATGATAGCAGTTTTCAGGTATCTAAAAGGGAGTCATAAGGAGGAAGGAGAAAACTTGTTCTTCTTGGCCTCTGAGGATAGAACAAGAGGCAACGGGCTTAAACTGCAGCAAGGGAGGTTTAGGTTGGACATTAGGAAAAAGTTCCTAACTGTCAGGGCGGTCAAACAGTGGAATAAATTGCCAAGGGAGGTTGTGGAATCTCCATCGCTGGAGATATTTTAAGAACAGGTTAGATAGACATCTACCAGGGATTGTTTAGATAGTACTTGGTCCTGCCATTGGGGCAGGGGGCTGGACTCGATGGCCTCTCGAGGTCCCTTCCAGTCCTAGTGTTCTATGATTCTATGATTCAAGAGCCGCAATGCATGTGAATATGAGATGGTCCTTAATAAATAACGTCAAACCATACTTTTTGTAATGTGGTACATGTTTACTGCAGAATGCTCACAAACTTTTTACGTATTCTTTCGTCACTCTTTATGTGTGTGTTTGTACCACTATCTTCCTGAATTTCTCCCCGAACCTACTTTAATTACACTTATTTTACTTCAAGTTTAATTTCAGTTTTCTTTCTTAAAATGCGTGTTGCCCTTCACAGTAGGAATGCCACAAGCTTCCCTTTCTTTTTCAAAATCTAGACTTCATTAGCAACACAGTCAAAACACAGATACAGTATCATATCCCACAATGCACTGCACATATTAAAGGGGGACTTACCCAACATTTTGAGATCACATATAATTTGTTATTTAGATATGAGTTGTTCATTGTTAGGCTTCTAGATGTTCACCATTTATTGAAAATAATCAGGAGGGACTTTTATTTTCCTTTGCAATTATAGCATTAGGAGCTGCAAAGAAGGCCTTAAAGAGCCATATGCGGCCCCAGAGCTGCAGATTGCAGACCCCTGAGCTAGGAGCTGTAAACTCACATTTTATCAGTTGTGTCTGAGATGGAAAGGATGGTCTTTGGGACTAGGACCAGGGTTCCCTCTACATTTTTCCATCCACGGGTAAAATTTTTCCATCCATGGGTAGAATAAATTTTGTTATGTGCACAAGGGCACATGCAGATGTGTTTCTATTGTTGGTGCACATACTGTCACCTGTGAGCGGATGTTAGCACTCTGCAAATCAGCTGGGCAGCACATGAATCAGTCCTGGGCAGCCACCCAAGCATTCAGCCTACATGGAACACTGATTGGGACTCAGTAGACCAGAGTTTCATCTCCATCTCTGCCACTTACTCCCTCTGTGATCATGGACAAGTCATTTAGTCTCTCTGTGCCTCAGTTCCCCAGTCATTTAATGGGGATAATAATAATATCCACTCTCATACTCTTTATGGCAGTTACCATCTCTTACAGTGCCTAGCATAACAGGCCCAGGGTCTCAGCTAAAACTTCTAGGTGCTATGGTAACAGAAATAAATATGAATATTATGTTAAAATATATTGATTTTGTGTGGATGGCTAGGATATCATAATATTTACTGAATATAAGATGAATCCCTTTTCTGAAATTGAAACCTGATTTCAGCTTGCTGCTGGCATTTTTTATTTTAATCTATGTCATTGTCACCTTTGGTTTTATTTTAGAGTGATAGCTGACAACAGCAGAGACAATACCTTTGTAACTGTGAAATTATGTAACTGAAAAGCCTCTCTTCAGTGCCATTACTCCTGTTGCAAACCAACTCCAATCCAATGTATCATTTTTTTTAAAGAAAAACAATTGGTTTTGCGCATAGAACTGTATAAGGAAAGGAGATGAACTTCTACAGGAATCAGGAAACAGACACGAAAATGGGTGGAAATGCCTAGAGTGAGCAAGTTAAATAGATTTCCTCTTACAGAAAGTGAACAAACAGGAAAAAAAAGAAAATGAAAAAAAAAACCCCCACAGATGTACCATTGAAAGCTGCTCTTTAACTTCTGAGACTGGTTAGCCCTGAACTCACTTGTGGCCACCAAAGGATCCCCACTGGTGGCCTCCCTTCTACTGCATTTTTGGGCCATCAAAGTCCTCAGAGTTATTCACCTTAAATACAAATGTGTCACACTGGGTGCATTATTATGGCCACAGAGATGATTCATGTCAGGGTACCGCACAGTACCACTTCAATGAATAAGGTGAAAATGTAGTGGTTGACAGCACTTACTGTTTTGTCTGTTGCTAGGATGTACCGTTTCTGCAGCTGGACAGCTGCGCCCCACTAAAGCATGGCTACTGCAACATTTAACTCCTGGCAAAGGCCATGCTTCTGGAGGACAGAATATTAATCCCATGCCCATTAACAGAAATATGACTGTGTGTGCAGTCCTTTGATCTCAGTAAACTAGGTCTGTGGCCAGTTTTGGATCAGAAAAAGGTGGTTGTTTACACTGGTACCTGGTCACAGATTTCTAATCCCGATGTTGGCAAGTTGGTCCCTGCTCTTATTTCTAGCTTGTTCTCTGAACAATATTGAGGAAACTTCCAGTTTCTAGACAGGAGAACCAATCACGTGTACAGCATCAGAGCAGCAGAGAGCAAGACCATGGGGAGAGGTGCTGGAGATTTAAAAGCAACCAAGCAGGACAATGCCATTAGAATGTCTTTACCTCCTTGGTATAGTTTGTTGTTAGCCATTTTATTGTTTAGTGTAGTTGGATGTGGAAGGCTTGGGCTCTGCTGAGCAAACAGATTGTTGGATAATGTCAGATGACAAGGGTTTGTCCACATGGGAAGTATTACCAGTTAAACCAGTGCAGTTGGACTGCAAGATTTAAACCACTGTAACTCCCTGTGTGGATGTTCTTCTTCTGCAATAAGAGTGGCATTTTGGGGGTTTAATTTAAAACTCTTCCAAAGTAGCAAACACATACAAGAAACTGAAAAAAACCCACTCATTCCAGAATAAGTTTCTTTACAGTGGAGTTTATAACCATATAACCATAATGACTATTAAACAGTGGCTTTTTAAAGGGGAACCACTGTACATTGAATACTTTTACCTTAATGCAAGGTAATATTGTCTGTTATTACAACATTCCCCACCCCACTGTGGGGATGAAACAATAAGTGAATGTCTTTTTGTTAATTTCACTAGCTGTCATCTTTCCATTTGCATGCATGGAAGTCAGGACCCCTACCATACAAATTGTTCCACTAGCCCTCTTTGCAAATAAAATTTATTTGATTTTTCAGACATGCAAATTGGAACCTTGGGTCCTGGTATGTTGTTCTGACCCATGGCTCAACACTAGTTTTTATTTTTTTCACTGCATAAGGTATCATATCTATTTATTTCTATGGAACTATTAAATATGGTGGACCCTACTCAATGTCCTTTCTTTTGTATTTGTTTATATAGTGGACTGGGTGTTACTGAAGGATGGTCATTTACATTAAATCTGAGCACTTAATACTATATCACTATTCCCACCTCTGACTGCAATCCACTTTCAGCCATGCACAACTGTTGCTTACTTTGGAAATGACAGAAGTCCTACCCATCTCTAAAAAAGGAAGAGTTTCTAAGATTTTAAAAGTATTAACAATTTTTTCTTAATAAATTAATAAGATTATAAAATACGTTCACTTCTCACTAATACTAATGCTTTAAGCACAGTATGTTTTTCCATTCAAGTCTCAGGTCAAAGAAAAATCACTAATATCTATTGTATTCATCACTTTAAAAATACACACATACAAACTACATTTCATCACACTCATGTTCTAGCTGCAACAAATTGTACATCACCAGCCAGTGTTTTAATGCAGGCAACATTGTTCTAAATGCTAATCCTAGAAAATAGCAAGTTTAAGAAAGGAAACAGCTGTGATTCCTTTGCTGAACATTCACTCATATTCATCCCTCAGCTGTATCCTAATATAAATAACCTTGTAGTATCACCACACAATAAATCCCTGTTAAGACTACGGGCTGAATATACTTAATACTTTATCTGCATGTTTGGTTTTTCCTTCTGCATTGGTGCTCTGTCACTATTTTACTGCTTAGTAAAGGAAAGGAAATCAGATGGCTATTAATTAGAAAGCATTTATGGTGATGATGGCACAATAGATGTGAAAGTATATCAGATTTTCTGGTTTCTGGCATTTACTAGCATGTTTTTAATAACTGAAAGCCTCCTGTAATGGATTCCTGTTTACCATGAACCACCCACAGCGTCCTGCAAGTGACTTTTTCCTGTGATTTGTGTCTTAATCATAAGAAAACAGAACGGATTCATGGTGCTTCATACCAAGAGAATAACCAGGCATGTCAATGAATCAGCCTTTATAGGAAAAATTCTTAGAGAATGTAATAAAATGTATGCTTTTCTAAAAGGTGGGTTGCTTTTGGGAGTGAAAGGACAATCTATATAATTTAAAAGAACAATGCAATTCTATCAGGTGGTTCAGAAAACCTATAGAAAAATTATTATCCTCTATCATATTCTATAGGACTATTATATTTCTATAGAATCCCATTTTATATTTTTTACCTAATAGCTTTGGAGCCAAAGGGTGCCAAATATATTTAAATAAGGGAAATATTCTGGAACCAAATAATTATGTTCCTTCAGTTGATTCATTATAATTCAGACACAGAATGGAAGAAAATGCTTTGTTAGAGGGCAGCCAATCTCTCCTAGCTGAGAAGGTAATAATTAAACTACAGCGAGGATAGGGAGAGCTGCAAACACTGAAACTGAGCAGAAGACACTTCAGTGATGTCTTGGGTCCGCCTAGTGCAAGGGTACTGAACTTGAGCCCAGGAGGGGAAAATATAGAGCAAACAGTTTGAAATTAAGCAAGAGACCTGATTAAATGCAATTTTGGAAAAGCTCCTACGCATGAAAAGGTTTTCACATATTGAATTAAGCAGCCCAAAAGAAAAACAGAAACAAGTAGAATGATTGATTTCCAGAACATTTTATTGTGCTTGCCAGATTTCTGGAGGGATTTTTCTAGGGCCCTTTTATGGGCAGGCCTAAAGGAACCACCTGATCTTCAGGTCTTTGTTTCACACTGTCTCTCTGGCACACCTAAGAACAGAATGCAGCTAGGTTTAGCCTCCTGAGGTACACAAGCTGTGGTGTCTGAGGACATGACAAATCTCATTACACAATGCCTAGAGTGCCATAGAGGAATGCAAGTGCTAAGGACAAGTTAGTGTAGCTTACACTGACGGGACAGGAGAGGATTGTAACAAGCAGAGCATGAAGGTGTTTAAATGAGAGAAGGAGAGCTCCCACTGCCTTCATTGGCTGTGTCTAGACTAGCCCCCAACTTCAAAGGGGGCATAGTAATTAGGGTGTTGGGAGATGCAGATGCAGCACTTCATTAGGCTAAATCTCTCCTGCAGCAACTTCAAAGTGCTGGCTTGCATGTGGCCACGGGTCAGACGCAGGTACTTTGAAGTGCCCACGCTACGTTGAAGTCTCTTTACTCCTCAAAGTAGCACAGGCACTTGAAAGTATCCGCAGCTACATACAAGCTGGCACTTCGAAGTTTCACACTTTGAAGTTGCCACAGGGGAGATTTAGCCTAATGAAGTGCTGCATCTTCATTGCAGCACTTCATTAGTAATGTCCCAACACCCTAATTACCATGCCTCCTTCGAAGCTGGGGGCTAGTCTAGCTGCAGCCATTGTGTTACTCACTTGTCACCCCTTCCATATAACTGGCCTGTAACTCATACTCATGCTACTTGCTGGCATAAGACTGACATCACTATTTATGTCACTTCCAAATTTGACTTGGTGTTTCCGCTTCTCTCTAAGGGAAATAATCAATTACATCTCTGTACATCAACCTAACCTATTGATCTATAAATCACAGGCAAAGCGGAAGAGTTCATCTGTCACCCGTTTTCTTTCTGAAGTGACTCAGTTCAGCTTATGTTACATGGTCACTTAGGAAACTACGGTTGAATTCTCAAAAGCATCCAAGATGCTCTGGAGCTTAACAAAAATTGCTGGATTTGTGCTCCTAAATCTTGTCAGTACTTTTCAAATCGCAGACTTCCTCTCTAAAGGATTCTACAGTAAATTACGGTAAATGCAGGAGAATCTGGAAAGGTTTATAGGAAACCCTCATTTTGTTTTTTTGGGTATTTATTACTAGTTATTTTATCTTTCCAATGACTTCCAATAGAGCCCTAGTAATGACTGTGACAAGGAAATCTGCTGCATTGCCTTTTAAAGGACTTAATTCCAAACAGAGCTATTACCATCGAGCAACTTGTATTTTATCGTCTTCCCTCTGAGATTTTGGCAGTGTTTTTTGACACTGTTGTGACATGGTCTATGGTGAGTACAAATTTCCTTGTTTTAGCAGACATAAGAACATAAGAATGGCCATACTGGGTCAGACCAAAGGTCCATCCAGCCCAGCATCCCATCTGCCGACAGTGGCCAATGCCAGGTGCCCCAGAGAAGGAGAACAGAAGACAATGATCAAGTGATTTATCTCCTGCCATCCATCTCCTGCCCTTGTTCTGAAGGCTAGGGCACCATACTTTATCCCTGGCTAATAGCCATTTATGGACCTAACCTGCAAAAATTTATCAAGCTCTTTTTTAAACCCTAATAGAGTCCTGGCCTTCACAGCCTCCTCGGGCAAGGAGTTCCACAGGTTGACTGTGCGCTGTGTGAAGAAAAATTTCCTTTTATTAGTTTTGAACCTATTACCCATCAATTTCATTTGGTGTCCCCTAGTTCTTGTATTATGGGAAAAGGTAAATAATTTTCTATATGCACTTTCTCCACACCATTCATGATTTTATATACCTCTATCATATCGCCCCTCAATCGCCTCTTTTCCAAACTGAAAAGTCCCAGACCTTAAGATTATTCCCTTTCCCAATTACTGTTTCAAAGACTGAAGACAGTAACCACCTAGTAGGAAGGGAGGAAGAAAAGTCTGTAAAAGTATTTATAAGGCAAAGAAAACTGTGGAGTAAGTATCTGTGAGCATATGAAAGTAAAAGAATAGTGAATCTGGTTTTCAGAAATAATTCTGAAACTGAACACAGACCCAGTCCATAAGCACTAGCTTATCAGTACTGCACAAGAGCTTATCTTCCTAACAGGATTCCTGTGCAACTAGCTGTCCTAGCGCACCTTAGACACTAATAAATTTAAACAAAAAAGCAGTCAAGTAGCACTTTAAAGACTAACCAAATAATTTATTATGTGAGCTTTCGTGGCACAGACCCACTTCTTCAGACCATAGCCATACCAGAACTGAGATTGTGAGCTCTCGTGGGTGCAACCTACTTCATCAGACAGGATTCCTGTGCTAAGTGCAATACTTCTCACAACCCCTTTCTCTAGAAGCTGATAGTCTGCCACTCAGATAGCACTCCAGAGCTGAGACTCTTTAACTCTCTTGGTTAGGACAATTGGATCTTCCATATTACATTCATCTGATCAGCTCCATCCCTGGGCAAACCATATGCCTTTCCCAAGGAGAGGGAGTATCCCAACTATGAGACTCATTCCATGTCTCATTGCCTGCTTGTCATGTCAAGGCCAAACAAAGAGTTTGCTGCACCTGCCCAAGACAATATTTGTGATCAGAAGTTGATGAACCAGTATCATTAAATGCCAAACCAGACATGCCTCCTGGAGAAACATAAGGCACAGTCTTTTCTATAAGAGGTTGTGGCTCATTGCTTGTGGATGGCTCACCATGCTATGCTTGGCCCAAGTATGCTGAGCACACATGCATGCTTCCAACAAACTGCTTTTCCTGTACATTTCCAACGTGACACCTGATTTTCTTTACCCGGTGCGCTATTTTGCTTTTGAAATCTTTGTGTATGAGTTATCCAAGTAATGGTAAGCACTAGACAAGGGCCACAATATTCAGAATGTTTGAGGTGGGCTGAAACAATGGGGCTGGAAGAAGTTACAAGGTAAGGTAATGTTCTTCTTGCAGTGGCTACAGATAGATTATTTTCAATGTGAGCACTGTTGTCTCAGGCAGACTTCACCTCACCAGTGTGCAGGATTTCAAAATTCTTTAAAGAAGGTCTGGGGGCTAAAATTGTGTTAGTCATTGCCCACAGTACTTGGCAAGGACAGTGGATGGGAGAAACTGCATTTATCACTAGTATCCAGCAGCTGTTTTATATTTATAAAGATTTAGTCAATTACAGGAGGCAGGTGAGGAGCCACAGAGGGAGGCAAACTAGACGTGAGCAGGGTTTTCAGAGCTCTGGCAACTGTTGTTAAATAAAAATTATCTATATTTCAAAAAGGAATCTGTAACACAAATAGGCTTTTAAACAATTCAAAGTTCTCACACACTCAGCAGAAAATAATATTCCATTTAAGTCAGCTGAGAACTAATTGAAGTGTTACACTTATCAAAAATCTATTTTAGAGACTGCTATGCTAAAGCTATTCTTTAAAGCAGGAGTGGGGAACTCCCAGCCCATGGTCTGGATCTGGCCAGCAGCTTGCCTGGATTTAGCTCCTGAAGCCTGAGGCTACTCTCCCCAACCTCCAGCCCACTGCGAGGTGGGAGGTGTGGAGCTACGAACCTCACAGGCTGCAGTCAGACAAACCAGGGCTGGATCTGGCCTGATTATAGGGAATGAAAATTCAAAGTTCTTCTCCGTGTGCTTCCTAAATTTTCTCCTACAGTATAAAAGTGTATGATATTCTGCTTTATTTGCTCTTCCCTCAGGACACTCACTGTTTAGTTTTGTGGCATACGGTTATTCAGAAGCCTCAGGAATGGCAGATGAAGAGACACCTGTACATATGTACATATAGAGACAGTCAGAATCAACAGTGGGCTTCAGGGGCCCATCAAGTGTGTGGTTACTTTGCACCACTGGAGCACCAACAAAGCAGGCAGAGCACAGAGAAGAATGTGGTTCACTGTCTGGGAAACACTCTAGAAATCCGCAGGATGAAAGACTCTCCATAAATGGAATTACATATGATCATTTTATTAATGAATATGTTTTGTTCTCCAAACCTATCTCAGAATCAAGGGGCATAGTACAACACCAGCAAGAGAAAGAAATTTAGATAAATTCTGCTTTCAGGGCCAATGTTTTGAATGCACTTTTTAAACTACCAGACTTTGCCAAAGGAGTCCACAGCTAGCTTCTTCAAGGCTCTGTTACAGATGCAATGCAATTTTTACCATGTCTGTCCTTTCATGCATGTGCAAGACTACATGTATACATCACAGTTCAAAGACCATTTTTGATATAGCTGTCTCTTGCCATATATGATAGAACTGGAGATAGGTCTAATGGGCCTTATCTACATCAGTAATTTGCTCCATTTCCAATAATCAATGATCAGACACCAATGCAACCACATGGGGCAAGTGCCCAGTACAGACAAGAAAATCCATGATTTGAACTAGTGTAGTTTACCAGCTCCACTGATATTTTTGCTCCTTTTTAGCATAACCAACAGAGTAAACCATGACTAATTCCCATTGCAGATGAGGCCTGAGAAGAATTAAAAAAAAAAAAGTATGAACAACTAGTTCAGAGGCTGGTACAAGCTGAAAGGTTCCCAGAGACGTGCAAAAGTGTTATTCTTGCAGTGAAAGGAACAAACAACCTCACAGTGTGGGACATTGTAAAGATCCTGATGCTGCTGGAAAGCATCCAGAAGTCTATGTCTGCTCATGTCAGAAAAGTGTACCAGCCCTAGATACAATCACTTAGACAAGAAAGGGGCTGTCTGGCCAGATGACATGCCTGCATTACTATCCAAAGTGGCCAAGTGCCAAAGAGGGTTTTTAATCTCCAGATGCTTTTAAAATAAAAATAAAGACTGTGCAGCTAGCTGGCGTTGAATGGATAAGCCAATCCCCCAACTGATGTGGGTTAAGATGGTGGGCAGTAAACTTTTTCTTTTCAGTTTAGTTCATTGTAAAACCTGGAAGGCTCTCTGCTAACCATGCATATAGCTTGCTGTTCAGAATGCAGTCACACCCTTTTCTGCTGCACATCAGGCAAAGTCTGCTGGTCAATCCTAGTCAAGAATTTCCCTTTCTCTATATCAAATTGTCACGCCATTGTCTGCGCTTTGGGCAAATGTTGGTAACAGCCCAGATGAAGTCAAAGGGCTTTGGAGAAAATGTCATCTACTTCACATTGACTATGCTTATAAATGTATTCCTCTTTGAGAAGGAAGAGGATAATGCATGGCACTTGGACTTGATTGTGTGCATTCCAAGTATATTCATTGTAATTAAACTGTTAGATAAGACTTATTTAATTAAAATGCTTTGGAGATCCCACACACTCACACATGACAGGAACACTGAAATCTGATTTATAACCATTAAACTTAATTCAGTTAGGAGTCAAATTAAGATACAGTGTCCACACAAAGTTCTGTGCCATGTTAACTAAATGGATTAAACACACATCTTTAGTTAAGCTGATGCATCACTTACTAGAGACAAGTGGGAGGGATAGCTCAGTGGTTTGAGCAGTGGTGTGCTAAATCCAGGGTTATGAGCTCAGTCCTTGAGGAGGCCATTTAGGGAGTGGGACAAATAGATGTCTGGGATGGTGCTTGGTCCTGCCCAGCAGACTGGACTAGATGACCTCCCAAGGTCCCTTCCAGTTCTAGGAGATGTGTATCTCCATTTATTTATTTTATTATTATTAAGGGTCCCAGTCTGTTTTCTATTCTCTGTACTAGGTGTGAATTAGAGACACCTGTGACATTGCACCTCCATATTTTTATGGAAATGTTTTGAACGTGAATATGCGTCTCAGATATGCTTTATGCAAAATGTGGCATATAAGCTGCCATTGAAAAGCCTATAATCCCCTGAATGCCAATGGAGAACCAGATTAAGAAGAGAAAATGGCAATGGGCGGGCCATTGTAAGGATTGTGAGGAATGTATCATGAGACAAGTGTTATAGTGGAATCCAAAGGGAAGGAGGAAAGGGGATGTTCCAAACAAACATGTCAGTGAAGTTTTCTGGATGAAGTAGAAGTAGCTGGCTTAATGTGGGATCAAATCAAGACTATAGCCAAAGAACGCAAGAGATGGAGAATGACTGTGGAGGCCCTATGCTCCACTCTGAGTCCAAAGGATTAATCATCATCATCATCATTCCTGTATTTGGAGTTAGAAATATAAGCCTGTT
The DNA here is from genome assembly GCF_033958435.1 of Carettochelys insculpta. Lineage (NCBI taxonomy): Eukaryota > Metazoa > Chordata > Testudines > Carettochelyidae > Carettochelys > Carettochelys insculpta. Next base: position 4,964,844 of record NC_134149.1, on the reverse strand, counting down.
TATATATTCAGATGTGCTAATGAAGGCCATTAATAGTACTCAAAGAACTTAATAGCCCAGTACTTGTGACAATGATCTGTGAATAGTTTTGCTTTCCTATAAGCCGAGACTATGATTGGTCCTGTTGAGACATGTGGCCAGGTCACCTGATTCTAGAACCCATTTTGGATGTGGTATTTTCCCACGGGAGTGGGATGGGTTGAAACTGAACCCAAAGGATTCCCACCTTGGGCAAAATCTATTTACAGGGAAGAAACCAAACAACTGGGGAGTTTCCAGCACCAAGAGACTCTTGCTTATCACTGACTGGAAACATCTAAGACTGAACAGAGAGAAGGATCAGCCCACTCTAGGAGGCTGCCTAGCTTGTAAGAAAAGATTATTAGTACTATTGGTAAGGTAAGAATGTGCATGTAATGAGTTTCTTAGAGTATTAGCTTAGCTGGCCGGCTTTATTTTGTTTAGTAACTTACTTTGATCTTTTATCACTTGCAACCACTTACAGCTTACTTTTTATATTTAATAAAAACACTTTTGTTCATTATTAAACCCAGTGTAAAAACTGTCCCCTGAGGGAGAGCGGGGAAACAGCTATGCATATCTCTTTATTTGGTAAAGCAAGTGAACAATTTATGAGCTTGCTCTGTATAAAATTTTTATGCAGAATAAGATGGATTCATCTGGGGTTCTGGTCCCATTGTGACAAGTTCCTGTAACTGAGCCCTCCCAGAGCTGAGCTGTGCTCAGTTTTCGTGTTACCCTGCTTTGGGCTAGTGACAGAGAGATAGCCATGTTAGTCTGTATTCTGTCAAAACAAAAAAGCAGTCATGTAGCACTTTAAAGACTAACAAAATAATTTATTAGGTGATAAGTTTTTGTGGGACAGACCCACCTCATCAGATCATAGCCATACCAGAACAGACTCAATATATAAAGCACACAGGTCCAAAATTTATTATCAAGGTTGACAAATCAGAAAAATTATTATCAAGGTTGGCAAATCAGAAGAGTAGAGGGGTGGCAGGAGGGTGGGGTGAGGAAGTTTAGAGTGAGATAAAACTAAGTATGTAAAAGAGTGCTTATAATGGGTCAGGTAATTGCTGTCTCAGTTCAAACCACGGGTTAATGTGTCGAATTTGAATATAAATGACACTTCGAAGCATTCCCTCTGTAAATGATTGTTAAAGTTCCTTTTCAGTAAAAAACACACTTTCAGGTTATTAACAGAATGGCCCACTCCATTAAAGTGCTGGCTGACAGTCTTGTGAGTTAGGAGGTTTTTGATGTCTGTTTTGTGCCCATTCATTCTTTGTCAAAGAGTGTTTGCAGTCTGTCCTATATACACAGTGTGTGGGCATGGTTGGCACATGATGGCATATACGATGTGAGTTGAGGAACAGGAGAATGTGCCCGTGATTCTGTGAATAACATGGTTAGGTCCAGTGATAGTGTATCTAGAATAGATATGTGGACAAAATTGGCAACTGGGCTTGTTGCAAGGAAAAGTTCCAGGATTGGTATTATTGTGGTATAGCCTGTGGCTGCTCGTGAGACTCCTCATAAGGTTGGGAGGTTGTCCGTAGGAGAGAACAGGCCTGTCACCCAGGGCCTTCGGGAGTGTGGCATCCTGATTTAGAATAGGTTGTAGGTCTTTCATGATGTGTTGCTGTGGTTTGAGTTGGGGGTTCTAGGTAATGACCAGTGGTCTTCTGTTATTGGCTTTTTTTGGCCTATCTTGGAGTAGTTGGTTTCTGGGTATTCATCTGGCCCTGTTGATTTGTTGGGAACAACCCTGCTGTGGGCTGTTACCCCAACTCTGTGCCTTGCTGGGGGATGCCAGAACTTGTGACTCAGCAGGACAGGGTGTTGGGGCAACCCAGAGGGCAGGTAGGTGGACTCAGTGGCATGATGAGCTCATCATGAAACAGTGTCAAGGAAATCTCTGTGGCCAAACCCATCACAGGACCCAAATCCAACTCGCATTGTTGTGAAGTAACAAGTTCATTTTTCTCACCTGGGCTCTCATCTTGCGTGCTCACAGTTTTGGTTAAGCAATTCAAGGACCTCAAAATCCTACTGTATATATGCAAATCAGGCTCAACATTTAGCTCCTTGATCTGCCTACACAAACGCTGATTGCATGAGCAAATCAGAGGTGCAGGCAGACAGAATATTTGACTGCTCAAACGTGCAAATTCAGGAACATTGGGAAGTTTTCCTCCTCATTAGCTTAAGGAGTCCCTGTGTTTCTCACACATTACCAGCCAAGGAGTTTGCATTGCTGCAGTGTGACCTTGCACATCCATTAATGGTTTCTGATTGTATCATACAGGCAGTTGTGAAGCAGGTGCATGACTGGGGGACCTGGGAGAATTTGGGAGGGATTAATTAAATTATTTTATACAGTCAAATTGTGAGGCAGCTTGGCCTTAATTCTGCCTGGAAACACCCCTGCAGAACTGTGTGGCTGTGAGATGAGATCTCACAGTTCCTCTGAGCTCATCAGACTCATTTTCATCTCTGACCACAACAAAAAAGCAGTCATGAAGCACTTAAAAGACTAAAAAAAATATATTAGCATATTGTGGGGCCATGCAGGTGCCCATAGCAGTGCCATTAGAGTTATAAGTTGTCCCCAGATTGGAAATAATTGTGTGTGAGAACAAAGTTACATAGGTCAGACACCAGATTAGCCGTGGTAACATCAGGGATGGTATTCCTGATCACTTGTAGTCCATCTTCATGTGGAATATCACTGTAGAGAGCCTCTACATCCATGGTGGCAAGGATGGTGTTGTCAGGAAGTTTTCTGATATTTTGTAATTTCCTCAGGAAGTAAGTGGTATCTCAGAGATAGCTGGGAGTGTTTGTGGCATAGGGTTTGAGGAGGGTGTCTACATAACTGGATAGTCCAGTAGTAAGGGTGCCAATACCCAAAATGATAGGGCGTCCAGGATTTCCAGGTTTGTGGATTTTAGGAAGTAAATAGAATAACCTGCTATGTGACTGCTTTTTTGTTTTGATAGAATACAGACTAACACAGCTATCTCTCTGTTGCTATCTCTGACCACAGGACTCCCCAGGTGGAAAGACTAGTTCATTAATCTTCATTAACATGATTCTTGCCAGCCTTGCCTTCCAATGTCCTCCATATAGCATGGGGAGTGACAATGTATTGCTGACTTTGCAGGGGTTTCTAATTCTTGTTTCTTTTTGAATTTCATTCAGTTCCCTGGGGCGTGTTAAAGAGAAAGAATGGTCAGCATGCACAAAAGCAACTTAGGGTTACTTTGGGAAAACTAAGCTAACTCCACAGTCATCTGCCTGGGCAGAAAACACCACCTGGATCTCATTTATGTCAAAGGATTTTAAAGGGTGAGATAAGGGTGGCTGAAACTTTTTTCTCCTGGTCAGAAACTCTGACACACTGAACACCCATCTGTACTGCTCTGCATTACTCATTTCTCCTGGCTTGACTTGTCTTCAGAATCACTGGGTAAAACCTCAAAGAACTTTCCTTCTTTGTGTGAGTTTAGCTTGTTAATTACATGGCCTGTATCCTGTACATTGGTCTCAATTAATCCATTTGTGATGTAGCTGAGACATGCATAGGGTAGCATTAGATAGAGACCTATAATTATTTAACATAGAAATGCTGTCAAAACAGTTTAATCAGACACAAAACTGTCTGGTTTTGTGCCCTGTTCTGCCTTACTGCCATCTCAGAAAAGCCCAGCTCTTCTGAACAAAGAATGACTCCAAAAAGTCTCTGTGGGGACTCACTCTGCATAATTTCTTGTATCTTGCCCTGTTCCACCTACTTAATAATTTTAAACATATTTATGGATAATTTATATGCAGCCCACCCTGCAACTGCCCTCTGACAAGTGGCATTTCAGAACTATGGAGACCACCTCCTTCTAGAGCTTCCTCCCACTCCTAAGTGCAAATGCTTCATCAGAGCTTCCTTGACCCTGCATGAAACATTAACTGGCAAAAGCACTCTATCAGTACTCGGTCTATTACCCACAGTTGTGTTTTATCTTATAATCATAGAACCCTAGGGCTGTAAAGGACCTCAGGAGGTCATCAAGTCCTGCCCCCTGCCTAAAGCAGGATAAACCTAACTAAATCATCCCAGCCAGGTCTTTGTCAAGCTGTGACTTAAAAAACCTCTAGGGATGGATATTGCACCACTTCTCGAGCCTTGTGGGTTATTTTTGTTTTTGTTTTTTGTTTTTGTTTTGTTTATTTGTTTTCCCCACTGTGGTGCACTAGAAACTCTTTGCATTGGTATGATAAATGGGGTATGATAAAATTGGAATGATAGGCTGAGATAAATGCTCATCTTTTTAGCTCTGCCTTTATTAAAACAGCTGAGTATTTGTGCAGTGCTTAGTAACATTGGCCCTGGAAGCATGTGACAGAAATGAACTGTTACTGGAAGGCATTGTTTGTTTTATGTCCTCTTAGAACCAGCATCGGGGAAGAAAAGGAAGGCCAGGGAGTGTAAAAGGAGTTCTGTATGTGACTCAGATGGAAGCATTCTATTTGGGAGGAAATACACTTATCTGTCACAATTCATTTTCTTGTGTATGCATATGATCTATACACAGACAGGAACGGCTTCAGTAGACATACCCACACTCAGGATGAGTGTATCGTAACATAACTGTTTGTGACAGATACTGAAGTTTCTGAGCCAGATGTTCAGTCCCATTGAACCAATTATTTTTAAATTAAATACTTTCCAATAATGTTATTAATTGCCACCTGAAAATCTATGTTGTGGCACCTTGTGTGACAACATGATCGCAACGTTAAGCCAGAAGTTTATTTGTCGCTACATAGGCCCAATTGTTGTGGTAATTTGTTGTGATCAGATGTACAATCTAATTGTTGTGATGTCAGAGATGAGTATGCATTGTTTTAAATGTTAATTATTTACTTTTTCATTTTTCATTTAATTAAGCTACATAGAGGCTAGAAGTGGCTTTGATGGGGGGTCCACAAATGGTTTGGAAGGTGATTGTGGGTCCACACTAGTGAAAAAGTTGGGAATCTGTGATCTAGGGTGTAGCAGAGGGCTTCAGAATATTGGAGGGGCATTCCCCCAAGTCCCAGGCCGGACAGGTTCCACTGGAAGTAGCTTGGGGCTTGGGACGGGCAGTGCCAAGTGCCTCCTCCCATCCTCTCTTGGCAGACACAGCAGTCAGCCTGTTGCTGGTGCTGCTCCCTATAGCCTGGCTGTAGCATAGCAGCCAGCAAGGGAGGGTGCTCCAAGCAGAGCTGCTTGCTCCACGATGCAGGTCAGACCTCTCAGCTCTCACGTTTGTAGAGCCTGGGCACCACAGGCCTATACAACTCACTATTGATCCTAGCGGAGGAAAATATACTGTATTTTGTGGCTCAGATTACTCCCTGGATGAGGCCCGGCAGTGCAAAGGAATTGCAATGTTAGTTGATTTAGTTATCTTTTGAAACTCCCATTCTTATGTCTTTTCAATTAGCGACGTGAATAGTACGTTAGAGGGATTTCTGAAGGAATAGAAAACATCTTGTTCCAAGTCATTGCTGGAAAAAATTGCATGTAAAAATGATTCTTTTCTCTTAAACACCATAAAGTCATTAAAAGTATTACTGATAAAAGGCTAGAAGCTGGGAAAATGACTAGACTAGACTATTTTTAGCAGCAGTGGCATCTGGACAGCATGAGAATTGCTTGTTACAAATTTAGCACAGCTGACATTTTGAAGAAAGCTTTTGCTAGACAAACTGAAGTCACATAGCAATATCAGCTTAGCTCCAAATGCAAACTCAGAAACCAATCAGAAAAACATGACACTGGCTATAACTGAGTCCCACTTAAAACAATGTTTTCTTCACCAATTGGATATAAAAATACTTATGCTTTAGTCTCACAGTGAGGCCTTGGCAATGAGCACTTAAAGGAACACTCCTTTATGACCATGCTCACGTTGAGAGCAGACAGGATTTGTAGGTACCCAGTAATTAAAGTGGACAGAAATTTTTCTGAGAACAGTGCAAGGCAAACCATATTGCAGACAAAAGCAGGAAAGAAAGAACTCACACACTCCTCCTCTGCTGTTAGGCTCTCTGCTGTGTCAGCTGCGGTTTATGCCAAATGCCAGCTGCTTAACTTTAGGTTGATTAACAGAGAAAATCTATTAAAAAGTCCAGTGTGTTTAAACAAACAATGACAATATTTTAAATACTGAAACTATTTAAAAACATGCTATTGATTTCTGACCTGAGATATTTTATCTGAGCACATGTTAAATAGATAAGTTATAAACCCTTAGAAAAGTAGTTTAATGGTGTAATTGCTCACAAAACCTTCACAAGGGTCAGACAGGCTACAAAAGGAGCTTTATGCAAGCTGCAGAAAACATCCACTTATGTCATTGTGCCAAACCTTGCTCTCCTGCTCTATTTACTCATATGAGTAGCCATCCTGAAGTCTAAGGGTTAGCAGGCCCCACATGGATGTTTGAAGGGGGTGGTGAGATGTATGGTAGTGTAATTCTCTGTTTGTATATCATGTGTATGTGTTCCCTGCATCTGCAGTATCCAAAGAGTTCAGACATTTCCTGAAAAACAAAACAAAACATGGAAAAGAGACACAAAATGCTATAAGCCAATTGTTGCTCTTATTTGCTTCTTGATCGAAGCACTGGCCCACCGTGGTAGACCGAGGGTCTTGGGGGCACTTCCAAATTAATAAACAAAGATGGGTTAGGGTCCACATTAGAACACCATAAAAGTGAATGTCTCTCTCTCAGGAAAGGAACAGGGTATGGTGTTATGGGGAAAGCCCCACCACCCACCAATTTTTGGAGCTTGAAATAAACTGCCTCCGACCCCCCGCCTGCCACTGGCTCCTTCCCCACTTCTGGCTGCGCTGGGACTGAAAGCTTTGAGTCATGATAGAAAGCATCCCACTTGGTGCAAGCTGCACTTGTAAAATCAGGCAGCCATCATGTCTGTACAACTTATTTAAGAAATGACATTGGATCAAAGCACTTCTCAGCCATAAAAGTGAGAAATTGAAAGTAAGACGCCCACCAAGGAGATGCAATAGATTTAAATCGAGCCTACAGCAGACACTTAAATGGCCAATTGACAAAAGGCACAAATCAGGAATGTATTTCCCTACACCCCTATCCCTGCCTTTTTATGGATTCTCAGAGTTCATTGCATGATCCCCTTATAACCACATGATCCCAGGAGTGGTGAGCAAAGCCCCTGCTTTGCTGGCCTGGGCAGGGGAAGATGAAGCCCAAAGACTTCTGGCTTAGGTGGGTGGGGGGCATGTAACTTTAGCCCTAGCAGTAGGGCTCAGGCTTTGGCTTCTGCCCAAGCCCTGGGCAGTAGACTTAGGCCCTGGGCAGTAGGCTTAGGCCCTGGACCCCAGCAAATTGAAAACTAACCTTGGTGACCCCATTAAAATGGGGCCCTGACCATGGTTCACTCTAATTGTTTCCATCCATGGGCAGAATAAATTTTGTTATGTGAACCAAGGAATGTGCAGATGTGCACCATCCATAGAGACACATGCTGCTGGCTTTATGAGCTTTAGGCACTCTGCTGATTAGTTGGGTGACAGCTGAATCTCTCCTTGGGAATCCACTCAAGCGCTCATCTTACAGGGAGCCGTTCTCACCCACAATTATTTCCGATCTGGGGACAATTTATACCTCCAGATTAGTGAAACTGCTATGGGTACCCGCATGGCCCCACAATATGCTCATATATTTATGGCTGACCTGGAACAACGATTCCTCTGCTCTCGTCCCCTACTACCCCTCTTCTACTTAAGATACATTGATGACATCTTTATGATTTGGACCCATGGTATAGAGACTCTAGAAGAATTCCACAGAGACTTTAACAATCTGCACCCCACCATCAACTTATGCCTGGATTACTCCATGCGAGAGATACATTTCCTGGACACTACAGTACAAATCATGGATGGCCTGATCGGTACCACATGCTATTGGAAATGCACTGATTGCTATACTTACCTACACACTTTTAACTTCCATCGGGCACACACAACTAGATTCATTCTTTACAGTCAAGCCCTTAGTTACAATCATATTTGCTCTGATCCTACTGACAGAGACCAAAAACTACAAGATCTTTACCAAATATTCATAAACCTGAATTACCCACCAGCAGAAATAAAAAAAGCAAATTGATGGGGCCAGACAAATACCCAGAGACCAGCTACTCCAAGATAGGCCCAAAAAGCCAGGAACAGAACACCACTGATCATTACCTACAGCCCCCAGCTCAAACCACTGCAACACATTATTAAAGACCTACAACCTATCCTTGATTAGGAGGCCACACTCCAGAAGGCCCTAGGTAACAGGCCTGGGCAACCTCCCAACCTTATGAGGATTCTCACCCACAACCACAGTCTATACAGCAGGAACACCAGTCCCGGAACTTTTCCTTGCAACAAAGCCCATTGCCAACTTTGTCCACTTATCTATTCTGGAGATACCATCACTGGACCTAACCAGTTTATTCACAGAATCACGGGCACATTCTAATGGTCCTCAACTAACATCATATATGCCATCACGTGCCAACAATGCCCAGATGCTTTGTACATTGGACAGACTTCAAACTCTCTTAGACAAAGAGTTAATGGGCACAAAACAGACATAAAAACACTCCTGATCCACAAACCTGTCAGCCAGCATTTTAATAGAGTGGGCCATTCTGTTAATGACTTAAAAGTTTGTGTCTTACTGAAGAGGAATTTTCATAACAGTCTTGAAAGAGAGGCTGCTGAACTCTCTTCTATATTCAAATTTGACACATTAACACGTGGTTTGAACCGGGATGGGAATTTTCTGGGTCATTACCATTGGAAGGTGGTAAGGTGATAGGGAACAGCCAGCATGGTTTTGTTAAAAACAGATCATGTCAAGCCAATCTAATAGCTTTCTTTGATAGAATAACAAGTCTTGTGGATAAGGGAGAAGTGGTGGATGTGATATACCTAGACTTCAGTAAAGCATTTGACACGGTCTCACATAATATACTTATCAATAAACTACTCAAATACAACTTACATGGGGCTACTTTAAGGTGGGTGAACAACTGGCTGGATAACCGTACCCAGAGAGTAGTTATTAATGGTTGTCAATCCTGCTGGAAAAGTATAACTAGTGGGGTTCCGCAGGTGTCTGTTTTAGGACCAGTTCTGTTCAATATCTTCATTAACAATTTAGATATTGACATAGAAAGTACACTTATTAAGTTTGCAGATGATACCAAGCTGGGAGGGGCTGCAACTTCTTTGGAGGATAGCGTCATAATTCAAAAGGATCTGGATAAACTGGAGAAATGGGCTGAGGTAAACAGAATGAAGTTTAATAAGGACAAATGCAAAGTGCTCCACTTAGGAAGGAACAATCAGTGTCACACATACAGAATGGGAAAGGACTGCCTAGGAATGAGTACAGGAGAAAGGGATCTAGGGGTTATAGTGGACCACAAGCTACATATGAGTCAACAGTGTAATGCTGTTGCAAAAAAAGCAAACATGATTCTAGGATGCATTAACAGGTGTGTTGTGAACAAAACATGAGAAGTCATTCTCCCGCTCTACTCTGCGCTGGTTAGGCCCCAGCTGGAGTATTGTGTCCAGTTCTGGGCACTGCAGTTCAGGAAGGATGTGGAGAAATTGGAGAGGGTCCAGAGGAGAGCAACGAGAATGATCAAAGGTCTAGAGAACATGACCTATGAAGAAAGGCTGAAAGAATTGGGCTTGTTTAGTTTGGAAAAGAGAAGATTGAGGGGGGACATGATAGCAGTTTTCAGGTATCTAAAAGGGTGTCATAAGGCAGAGGGAGGGAACTTGTTCTTCCTTGCCTCTGAGGATAGAACAAAAGGCAATGGACTTAAATTGCAGCAGGGGAGGTTCAGGTTGGACATTAGGAAAAAGTTCCTAACTGTCAGGGTGATCAAACACTGGAACGAATTGCCAAGGGAGGTGGTAGAATCTCCATCACTGGAGATATTTAAGAAGAGGTTAGATAGATGGCTTTCAGGGATGGTCTAGAAAGCGCTTGGTCCTGCCATGAGGGCAGGGGGCTGGACTTGATGGCCTCTTGAGGTCCCTTCCAGTCCTACTCTTGTATGATTCTATGATTATAGGGGTTCTTTTGCATACTTGGCTTAATCTAATTCTTAACTCGCCCCCCGCCCTTCTGCCTCTCTACTCTCTGATTTGCTCACCTTGATAATTTTTTTCTGATTTGTCAACCTTGATTACTATTTTTGGTTCTCTGTGCCTTAAATTTGGTTCTCTGTGCCTTTGGTTCTCTGTTCTGGTATGGCTATGGTCTGAAGAAGTGGGTCTGTCCCACAAAAGCTCACCTAATAAATTATTTTGTTAGTCTTTAAAGTGCTACTTGACTGCCTTTTTGTTTTGAGGGAACCTCCAGCGTGAGAATCCCTGATCTATAATCTACTCTTGATAAACAGGTTGTGATTTCTAGTTAGGTCACTAGGTGGCAATGAGTGTGGGATGAAGGTGAAAGGGAGCTGGGACAGCTCTAGCTGGAGTGAGTGCAGTAGAGAGGCCTGTAGTGGATGAATTGCAATCACAATAATAAAAAAGCGCTAGAATGAAACCACTACCATCTGTCTTTGTTTTGCTAACCCACTTCTCTGCTCTCTGTTGGCAGTTTGATACAATGTTGGCTCCAGACTCTTTTCCTAAGTTTTGTTGAGGGCGGCACGAGCCGGCTTGATATTGCGGAAAGAGTCCAAGTCTATTATGTCTCACTGGAAAAACGTTTTGCCCAAGGACTGTATGTGGGCAAAGCAGGGTGGTTTTGCAATCCTGAAATGAAACCTTTGGAATTGGCTCTCATTTTATCTGAAGCCCCAGCATTTTAACATCGGAGTGGTAGGAACAAGCAAGACCACGGTGACCATCTCTCAGGGAAGCTGTCAAAACACTGGGGAGCAAGATTCTCTAGGCACAGAATGATAAAGATCTGGCACTGCAAAGAAATCGATCAAATAGGTCCTGCAGATGTGAAGCAGAGACGTTAGAAATGGAAATGACTTGTTGGGGTGAAATCCTGGCCCCTCTGACACCAATGGCAAAGCTTTTATTGACTTCAATGGATCCAGGACTTCATTCTATAGCTTCCAGGATGCCAATGAAGGATTTTCCCTAATGAACATTTTTCTTTTCTTTGCTCTGCTCATTGGTATTTTCTTTAGCCAGTGAATTGTTTTGTTTGAAAGAAAAAAAAAGAGGTGCTGGTACTTGGCTGGCTCCCAGCCCCATCTCCCCACCCTGTCCTATAGATGGGTCTGCCAAGGTGCCGATACTAGTACTGGCAAGTACCAACACAAAAAAATCATTGGCTTTAGCAACTATATTGCAGAAGTGCCTAGAAGCCAACCAGCTCAGACTTCCAATTTGCTAGGGACCGTACAAACAGTAAATATACATCTCTGCTGTCTCAGTTTAAAGGTAACTAACTTGAGGTCTGAGGACTCCAGCCTTCACCTCCCTTGGGCCAAGACCTTCATCCCTCTCCCTTGACTGGGGACGTTATGGCTGCACAATCCCCTGCCACACACTGTGATATCCCAGCAAGCCAGTCTGTGTAAGGGCCAGTGACTGGGCTGTTTTCTCAGAGAACAATGACCATCCTGTGCTAGCAGTTACAAATTACTGCACGGGTCTTCCTTAGAGAACACTTATTCTGAGGATTAATTATTTATTTATGCTGGAATGCATTAGCAGGAGTGTCACAAGCACATGACAAGAGAAATATTTCTTCTGCTCTACTCTGCACCGAGTAGGCCTCAACTGCAGTATTATGTCCAGTTCTGGGCACCACATTTCAAGAAAGATGTGGAGAAATTGGAGAAGGTTTGGAGAAGAAAAACAAAAATTATAAAAGATCTAGAAAACATGACCTGTGAAGAAAGAATTAGGTTTGTAAAATTAGTGTGGAAAAGAGAAGACATAGGGGATATGATAACAGCTTTCAAGTACTTAAAAGGGTGTTACATGGAGAAGGGAGAAAAATTATTCTCCTTAACTCTGATGATAATACAAGAGGCAATGGGCTTAAATTGCAGCAATGGAGGATTTCGGTTGGACTTTAGGAAAAACTTCCTAACTGTCAGAGTGCCTAAGCATTGGAATAAATTGCCTATAGAGGTTGTGGAAGCTCCATGATTGGAGGTATTTAAGAGGAAATTAGATAAACATCTGTCAGGCATGATCTAGATGGTGCTTGGTCCTGCCGTGAGCGCAGGAGACTGCACTCAATAACCTCTTGAAGTCCCTTCCTGTTCTAGTCTTCTATGATTCTGTAAAACCAGCACAGAGAAAATACAAAACCAGTAAAAACTCCTACATGCCTGCTAACTACCCCAGAAACTGCTCATCTTCCACCTGGGGAGTCTGGTAGGCAAATGTCCCTCTTCAGCAAGTCTTGGACTCCTCTTGGGACCGAAAGTCTTGTCTGTTAGATCAAAAGGAAGACCCTGCCTCTGTTCCAATTCAGCCTTTCTACATTCCAAGTTCTTTCTTTGTCTCTTGGTCTTGAGAAATCCCTTTGAACCAGTACATGCAAACCATGGGCAGAGGTGGGACCTACTTGGAATTGTTTATAATCTTCATGACTTGTCTTAATCATCCTCCACTGTTTTAATTCCTGGAGGATCTGTGGTGGACTGTGTAAAGTATGTAGAGCAGAATCATAATCACTAACCGTAACCAAACCATTATGTATGTGTAATCACACATAAACCATGCATAAATGTAATACAATGGTCCCCCAGAATACTGCATGGAGTTGTCGTATCTGCCACAGCTACCTTAAAGATCTCGCAGACTTGTCTAGATTTAAATGCTTCAAGTGATATGTCTTCAATTAATTTTCTTGGTCTATTCTATTGCCTATTGCTTGGTGATGCAAAGTGGGGCAGGGGAGAGCACAGAATCTGACCTCCAAGTTCAGTTTGCTGTGGTCTTTGGAATCATATTATTCATTATTTGTAAATATATGGAGAAACTGCTAGGTACTGGTGTGAATATTTAGGAATCCTGCAAATCTCATACATTTCAATACCAATAATTACTCATACAAAAATTCACACCACAGCATGTTATTTGTTAGTCTCCTGTTTAAAATATTTCAGCCAACCAATCAGGGAGCAGAAGCAATATCATATGACTTCAAAATACACACAACACAAAAAACAAATCATCAAAGCAAAGTCTGCGAAAACCCAGAGTCTGAAAAATGTTCATCTGAACTATTAGGTGAATACGTACATAGAATTAAGACATTTGGAAAAAATCAGGCTCAGCGCACAAATAATTCACAACCTGGAAAAGGGGCTCCATTCATTACAGGCATTTATAACTAATAGCTCTGTCAGCTAGCCACAACTTGCCTCTGAATATCTTTTCTTGGCAAAATAAGGTGTCTGGTCACCCTGACCTAACCAGTGTTCCCAGTAAGATGAGCATGTGGCGGGCCACCCAGCTGTGATTTAAATGGTGCCCAGCTGATTAGCGGTGCACCCACAGTGCCTGCAGCCAGCAGCATGTGTTTCTACTGGTGGTGCACATCCACACATGCCTTGGTGTACATAACAAAACTTATTCCACAGATGGATGGAAAAAAAAATAGTGGGACCATTGCTATGGACCTGGGCATTTTGTTCAGTTTTCTTTTTGTTGAATGTCTATGTACACTTCCAGGAAGCTATGACAAAAAGACAGACAAGATTAAAAAAAAAAAAAAAAGCACATATTGGGCCAATTTCGCCCCAGGCACCACTCTGAGTAGATCTCAGCAGGGCTGATTTTTGCCCATTATTTTAAAAATGAATTCAGATAGCAGATTCTGCTCCTGCTGCCCACATCACCACCCTCACTGTGCTAATTAAAAGGCAATGGAGTTCCACTCCTCCCTGCTGCATGGAAGTGGCCAATATTGGGTTCCAAGCAGGACTGCAAAAAGGGTAGCCCCTCCATGCTTTAAACATCCAAGAGCTGGGAGGGAGGGATTTGAATGTCTTTGTCCTGCTGAGCTGGCACAAGCTGATGGAAAAAGAACCCTGGCAGACATTCATTGTTACTATACCGAGCCTCCAGTGGAAGTGTACTTCCTTACCACCAGTGGGTGTTACATACTTTGAGGGGAATGCATACTGTATATGAAGGGTTGGGGGGAAGCAGGTTCTTGATTCTTTAACTGTGTGCATTCCCTCTCTTGCCTTTGATGCAGAAAATGTTAAACTTTTTATGTACCCTTTTCTAAATGATTCAATAACAATGCTCCCTAAGTATAACTTTGTTACACCAACTGAGGCTTGGTAAGGTAAATATACATGCCTGCCAGCAGCATTCTCAGAGTCCATGCCAAGGGGCACAAAAAGTATGTAACTGTCTCAGATGAAAAGTGTTAGCTCATGAATTATCCCAAGTAAATACAGAAACTGAAAACTGCTCTTTCTATCTGGTATTAGCACAGACTTTTATTAGGTAACAGATCTCAAGTAGTTATAAAAATAATTCCCAAGGTGCATTACACTGCACCAGCAACGTTCCTAGGTCCTGAGGGCTGATCTCTGAGGCTATATGGTTAATAAGGGTATTTGAGAGGGTTACAATGCACTCACTTACCTTTCCGCAGGTCTGTACTTGAATAAAACATTAGAGCTAGTTACTGGTGAATGACCTAATGGAGCATAGCTGGCTTTGAGTTTAAAACTGCCATCCCTGCAGAGTGATGGCATCATCTTTCTTGCTAACTGGCACCTTTCCACACCTTCTGTTCTTGCACTACTGGACACAGGCTAATATTGTTTGGGTGAGATACAGACAGCCAATGCACTCAGCAGGATTACCAAGATGCAGCTCAGGGTGTGTATTTCCACTGGCGCTCACCAGCACTGTAAAAGTCTTTCTTAAACAACTCTCTGATTCACAGGCAAACAGGCATTTTAATAACCTTAAGTTAATCACACAAACTCAGCAAAGCAAGGGCAGTTATCGCAGAGGATCAGACTACATATTAAATATGTTTAGTTTAGCCTGGATATTGCCATGCCATGTGCATGCCCATTCTTACCGATCTGTTTATAGTACTGCCACAACACTGGTATAAACTTTGCCATTCATATGTCAAAATAAAACATTTAATAAAGAAAGGCATATAATATCTTTGCATTCATTAGGGAAATACAGTTCTAGAGCAAACTGGTATTCTGCATAATGTAATTATTTGTTCAGCTATGTTGACACAGCCTGTAGGCAGCAGCTACATTTAAGAAGTGATTTAATTGAGAGATTAACTATGGCTGAGCCAACTTCTGTAGGGGATATGATGACCTGAAACAAACTCTCACAGCAGACAATAAGCATTTACCCAGGAATCCACCCTCATATTTCTGGACAAACAGAACTGACAAACTTATCTTTAATGCCAGCATGTCATGAATTCCTCAATGTAGAACTTTATGTGGCTGTATTATGGACCAAGAACACCTTCCTATCAGCCTCCACTACACTGCCAAATCCTGCCCAAAGGAGCTGTTCAGGAGCAGCCCACTTCATCAATCTTAAGTGTCTGCAGCCAGCACAGAGCTGAGCACCAAGCACTGCGATGAGCTAGCACCTGACTGCCCTGAAAAGATCACATACCTCTGAGAAGCTAGAGCCAGTCTACCTGCATCAGCCAGTCAAAAGGTTCTCCTGCATTCCCAGAGCTCAGTACAGTCATTTATCAAGAAGTTCTACACATCCTAAAGGAGTTTTATTCCCAGACTTGTGAATCCAGCCTATGCACTTCCTGGTTTGGGAAAGAGTCATGAACAACTGGGGCCATTCCTGACCAAAAGATCCTATGCCTCATTTCAAAGATGGAATTTTTCCTTCCTGCTTCAAACATGCACACATTCAACTAACTGAGGAAGCCTCTGGGATACTTCAGTCCCAGCCCCAGGTCAAACCTTCCAATCCTGAGCAAGTTCATAGGGAAGCTATTGAAAGACCAACTACACAGTCACTTACCTGAAGCTTACATTCTAGACCAAATGCTGCCTAGATTCAGACCATCACAGAGAACTGAAACTGCTTTAGTGGCATCGATGGATGCTTTTCTACTGCCAACAGGCAGAGTGAAGACACCCACTCATCCTCCTGGACCTTTCTACTACATTCAGCACTGTTGGCTATGAGAGTCTGTCTAACCTGACAGAGGTGGATGGTATCCAGGGTAATGCACTAATAGGTTTTAAGTCCTTCCTGTAAGGTCACTCCCAGCAAGTAGTGATGCCTGCACTTCCACGACTCTACTAAATATGGATGTACATATTTGTTATTCAAAACCCCTTTTTCATCCAGTGGTTTGTTCCAACTGTTGAACTAAATTCTTTAGCTCAAAAAGGCCATCAGTCCCTGCATCACTGTTTAGAGGCTCCTGCAGGGAGGACACACAGGTGCCTGTAGCCCATTCGGACCTGCAAGGTGGTAAGCAGTTGGTACATAGGGAAGTGACCCCAGTGTTTGGCCTAGGTGGAAGAACTGTAAGAGTCTACTACAGGACTGGGCCTTTTCCTAGGGGGTGCATATGGAAACCAGAAAGGCAACACAGGGGAAGCTCTCCCCATAACCATGTCAGGTGCCATCAGTTAGGCTGCTGGCCTAAACTTGGTGGAGAACATAAGATCACATGTATATGGTCGACATTATAAAGTTTGACATAGAATCAATAGCTGCTGTCAATACTTAAATAAAAATGAAAAATGTGACTTAGGCCACTATTTCAGAGTCCCCTGGATAAGGGGATTGAAAAAAATCATAAACACAGGATGTTCCAGTAAAGCAGAACAGGGCTATAACTCAAGAGTTTTCTATAAGACAGCTAGTGTGCTGGCAACTGAACTGAAATAAACAAGGATAACATATGTTTGTGAGTTCTGAGTTACAATAATTGCTTTACAAACTGCTTTATGTTAAAACCCAAGTAAGGGAGTTCTGAAGGATCCTTTACAGATATATACAGGTTTTCCACATGTCTCAATAATTTATGTAGTTTCTGTCACCTATATGAATTGTTAAGAGTTTGGTTGAATAAACTAACTCCCTGCTTTCTCAGACCAGTTCTGATTTCTGTAAAATTCCCAGAGATCAATTCTGTGAACACATTTAGGCTACAATCAGTGGAAGCAGTAATTCATCCCAAATGTTAATCAAAAGTAGATTGTTGTCTGGATAAAAGTATTCTGTAGTTAGCTTCAGGGACTGCATCATATTGCATGGTTCTCAGAAAGTCCTCAGTGTGTAAGACCCCATGGCTCTTGTGATTATCTGCTATTTTTCTCAGAGACACCTGGAAGATTAACTAATAAACTAAAGTGTTAAATGCCATATGAAATATGGTTCAGATACTTTATGGCTATGTCTACACTACAGGGTTTTGTAGACAAAACTGGCAGAGCATCTACACACAATATGCATTTTGTCAATAGAAACTGTCAACAAAAAAGCTGCGTAGATGCTCTGGGGGGCCTTTTTGTTGACCGAGCAGATCAAAAGATTGATCTGCTTTTATGTGTAGACGTGACCTGTAGACGGAAGTTTTGTCCAGGCATCTCTTCCAACAGTAACTTCTGTAGACAGAGGCTTCTAGTGTAGATGTAGCCTATAAGAGTTACACCTGACAGTACCACTGATGTATTCTACAATAAGTCAGAGGCTTGGATAGAGCTGCCACAAAATCAAAAGGCAAGGCGGGGTGGAACAGAACATAAATTAAATGAGAAAATGTCACAGAAAAGAGAGGAGGGTTACCTTTATAGAAACAGTCACAGAGACATAGCCATGTTAGTCTGTATCCTCACAAAACAAAAAATAAGTCCTGTAGTACCTTAAAGACTAACAAAATTATGTATTAAGTGATGAGCTTTCGTGGGACAGACCCACTTCTTCAGATCTGGAAATTTCTGAACCAGAAAAAATGAGTCAAGTTTATATCATGGATAAGTAAGCCACTCACAAGCTACGTCTACACAGCATTCCCCTTGCAAGATGGGAATGCAAATGAGGGAACCCGACATTGCAAACGAAGGACTGATTTACAAATCTGAAAAAATGAAAGATAAGGGTTCTGTTGAAGAAGGGAGTTTTTGCTGACAGAACACTGTCTGCACGGCTGTTTTTTTCCACCAAAATCTATCCTGACAATGCGATTGTGCAAGATTATGCAAATGAAGTGAGAGATTTGTAAACCAGCACTTCATCTGCAATGTCGGGTTACCTCATTTGCATTCCTCTCTTGCAAGAGGAATGCCATATAAATGTAGTCACAGAGTAGCAGCAAGCAAACCAACCATATATGGTACTTTCAAGTACGCACGTGTAACTAGGTGTGACTGCAATCATACTAACACCATAATGACTGAAAGGAATCGAACTCTGGATCTTCAGATTCACCTGGAACTGTGAACAGCTTTCCGCATCAGTAGTTGCTGGGTTTTGCCACTAGAGGGAGACATGATCACATATGCTAAGCATGCATAGTTCTGTGTGTACAGCTCTTTGAACAGGGAAGTGTTCAATAAGTGGTGTTATAATGATTTGTCGAGTGTTGGTTGCTCTTGTGCTGGAAGAGGTGACACAATATTTCAGTGACATAATTGTTTTTTAGCAGATTTGAATTATTTCCTGTAAAAATAACAACCCCTGATCTGTGATTGGCAGCATCTACACAACACAGGCTTGAAGCACAGTGTAAGGACCAACTACACCTCACTTGCTGCTGAGCAGAATTGCTTTCCAAGTCTATTCGTTGACTTTCATTTCAATTGCTTAACATCTAGGCCCTGCACTCACCCAGATGATGTTTGACTCACCCAGATGGTGTTTATTATCTTCTAACCTGCTTGATACATTTCTAAAGGGTATACAGATCCTTGAAACCACACCAGGAAAGAGACTCAACCTAACCTGTACTGTAAACCAGCCAGAAGTGCAACCCTGATCTGAATTGTTAAAGGGCACGAGCAGTTACCTACTTTCTGTGGAAGCCCATAATGATCTAGAGTAATCCCTGCACCTGTGGGATAGTTTTTCGTCTTTCTGACAGTCAGCAAGATCACACATTGTCACAACAGTGTTCCACAACCAGCAATTGGGATGATTAAAATTACCATGCAAGTTGTCTGGAAGCAGGTGTCCCACGTAAATTATTGACTGTTTTGGATGAGCTGTGTTTTTCAAATACCGTGCCTGTGGCCACACACATAGCAGCACTGCTGGCTTGACAGCACTTCCTCAAATGCTCTGCTGTTAGCAACTGACAAGGGCAAACAATACTTCTCTCTGGGTTCTGTTTATCTACAGTCACAAGTTAAGCAATAAGCTCTAAACAAGACAGCTCAGACCAAAAATGAAATGGCCCTGACTTGTGCAAATTGTGATGAGGATGAAGATTTTTAATCTCAGGAGACTACCACACAGCCCCCAAGCTGGCAAGAATGGGTAGTAATTAATATGCTCTTGAAAGAAGTTATTGGTAGAACTAGGAGACCAGTGCTCTTGTTTGTGCATGGAAGATAAGTTACAGAAATGGCAAGGACAGTTGCATAGGAGATGCTCACGGGGCCTCCATTTCATTAGGTGAGAGCCCAAGAGCTTGTCCATGCCTCTCCTGTGCTCCTGAAATGGTTGACTATGCACATACCTACAGAGGAGCCAAAAATGGGACCCTTTTGTTTTGTTGCACTCTGGATCTGAGCTTCGCTTTCTCTGCTAATTCCCAAGACCTGTGTTTGAACTCATTCTGTGCAGTCATTCTCTAGCTCAGGGACAGTCAAAATATAGCCCATGGGCCAGATCCAGCCCAGCAAGCCATTGGATCCAAACTGTAGGAGTCTCTGCCATCTCCCTGTCTGCCTCACCCTCACTCAGCACTCACAACAGTGGGCTGTAGAGCCACATATGCATCTGTGAATCCTGAGAGCCTGGGGGACAGGCATCTCATGCAGCTCCCATCTTCAGCAGCTGTCACACTGCCCTTCCTCCCTGAAGAATCTTCTCACAAAATGGAGGGCGCTCTCCAAACTATAACTGAATGGCTTAGGGCCCTTAGCAAAAGTAGGTGTTGGAGACAGCGGTGCAGTTACAGTCTTTTTCATGGGAAGCTCTGAGAGAATGTCTCTTTGCAAAGGACTCTCCTAACCTTATTTGGTAGAGAAATAACAGACATCTTGATATAATTCAGTCTTCTGCATAAACCACCAAGGGTGAAATCCTGGCCTTGCTGAAGACAATTGCAAAACTCCCATTGATTTCACTGGGGCTGTGATTTCACCCCAGTTACCCCTAGAATCATAGACTCCAAGAATCATACAACACTAGAACTGGAAGGGACCTCAAGAGGTCATTGAGTCCAGTCCCCTGCCCTTACAGCAGGACCAAACACTGTCTCGATGTCTCTAATAGGTGTCTATCACACCTGCTCTTTAATATCTCCAGGGATGGAGATTCTACAACAGGCGTGTCCAACCCAGCTAGTAATGCGGCCCCACAAGATCGTAAACTTTTAACATTATTATGTGATTTATATACATTAACTATATTATATATTTTATATGCGGCCCAAGACAATTCCTCTTCACTCAATGCGTCCCAGGCAAGACAAAAGGTTGGACACCCATGTTCTACAACCTCCCTAGGCAATTTATTCCAATGTTTAATCACCCTGACAATTAGGAAGTTTTTCCTAATGTCCATACTAAACCTCCCTTGCTGCAATTTAAGCCCATTTCTTCTGTTCTATCCTCAGAGGTCAAGGATGCAATGCATCTGACGAAGTGGGTCTTTGTCCACAAAAGCTTATGCTCCAAAATATCTGTTAGTCTATAATGTGCCACAGGACTTCTTGTTGTTTTTACCAAAAGAGCAGACTCATCCACACACAAGGCGGACCACCTCTATTACCAGCTCTCCACTACTCTTCAGGTGCGTCTGGCAGGTGGCCGGTAGGGCAGCTGGCAGGGGCAAGCGGAATGCCCGACCAGCACAAAGGTGGCATCGTCACAAGTTCAATGAGGAAATGCATCAGGGTGATGTGTCTGGGCCTTCACAGACTGGACAGAGTTGTAAGTGGGGCATTTGAAGGAGCATATGGAGGAAGTTTGGGTGTGTGGATTGGCTGTTTACAGTATTTGACTGGTGAGCCTGAGAGGCAAAGAACACTGCTCAATCCATTTGAGCTGGGACAGTTGCTTGAGAGTTGATTATGAACTCTGGGTGTGGTATTTTCCCAAGTATCTGCCATGTGACTTTTCTGCCTCTTTCATTAAAAGTTTCTATTCTACAGTCAGACTCCAGGCTTGTGAGTGGGGAAGCATTGCCACTCTGAGGTGCCTAGGGGTATGTGAATTTCCCAGGTTACTAAGTGGGTGCTTGAGATGGTTCTATGTGAGATGGATGAAAAGGAACCCCTAGATGTTAAACCTGGCCCTGGTTGCTGCCGACTCCTTCCGGCAGAAGGGTTGCATGTGGGAGAGAGTTCAAATGCTAAAGGGATAGGTAAGCTTCAACAGAAACTGGTAAAAAAAATGGCTTTGCCAGCCTACCTTGATTGGCTGATCTGTGTAGCTGAGTTACTGCTTCTAGATGGCTCCAGGCAAAGTCATCAACTAAATGTCTGATAAGAAGACGCAGCCACAGGAGAAACCAGAGTGATTCCTTCTGCTGAATGCCACAACTGAAGCTCTGAGACCTACCTATTTGCAGGGTGGAGAGTTTTCCCCAAATTAGGTCTGTTTTATGGACATACAGTGGATATTTGCACTGATGCAAATGAAAGGCATGTCAACTCTGGCAAGTAAAATTGTAGCAAACTGTGTGCCATTACTGGCAGCCTCTTCAAGCAGTACAAGGCTGTGTTGACTACATTCATACTTTTCTGAAGAGACAACATTCCATAATACTAATAAAGAAACAGTTTTTATAGCTCGAAAATGCTTGTAATGTGACTGAATCATGTCCAGCATTACTTAGAAGGGTATGTATGCATGAAAGAGAGGCAGAAACAGAGAAAGGAAGTAATAAAATAGTTTGTGATAATAGCCAAATTAAACTAAGTCCATAGCAGCCAGGTTTAAATCGATTTTAGTAGTGGTCACACACAGATTAGAAGCAGTATAACTAAACTGATTTAAAAAAAAAAAAAAAAAAAAGCTTTAGTTCAACTGATGTCAAATTTACATAGAATTTACATAGAGAGAAGGCCAAAGTGGCTGTATGTCCCAATTTTACCAGGATACTCCTCATTTTTCACACGCTTTCCCATTTTTCCAGTGTTCAAGACACTTGAAATGTTCCAATTTTTCATTTAATCAATCAAAATAAAATTTTGAAGTATATGAACAAAATATCTGTCCAGGCCCTGCTTTGGTTGTGGTGACATTTGCTCCGTACTGTGGGATGAGCGTTCCAAGCAATGAACTGTGTCTGGAATGAAGAGAGAAGTGTAACAAGCGCAGGCATTATCAGAGCCGGGCTTTTGTGTGGTGAACGTTAATGACCCTTGTTCAGTGTTCCACGATAAGATCAGACAGACACATTGTATACTGGAAACATTACTTATTTATATGGCTGACGTGCCTAGGAGGAATGGGGCCCTGTTGCTTTGAGCATTGTATAAAAAATACTGAGGGTATGTCTACACTACCAGGAAGATTGACATGGTCAAGGTCAATCTTTCGGAGTTTGATCTTGTGTGCCTAAGGCTCCTCAGCAGTTGACCCCCACTTCCTCCCTCCCTGTCCATCTTGATATCACGAAGAGTAAGGGAGGTCGATGGGAGAAACTCTCCCATTGAATTCCCTTTGTGTGGACAGCCAGGTTAGATGATTGCAGATAAGTCAGTTCTAGTTACACAGTTGCCATAACTAAATTGCATATCTGCAAATCAACTTAACTCCCCAATGTAAACCAAGCCTGAGAGACTGTCTCTGCCTTCAACAATTTACAATCTAAACAGCAGAAGAAAAAAAATGTATCATTGTCTCTATTTTACATTTGGGGAACTGAGGTAAAAAGAGGTGGCTAAGATTTTAAGATTGTCTACCTTAATTTTGGTGGTCCTCTTTGGAAAGAATGGGTGCTCAGACTTTTGCAAATCACAACTGTCTCAGGTACTGCAAGCTGGCATCCAAAAATCACCTTTTGAAAACCTTGGTCTAAATGTCCTACCCACAAGAACCCATGTCTATGACAGGGATAGGACTGAAATTTCCTGAATCCCAGAGCAGTAAGTTAATCACAAGGCTGGCCAGCCGGCCTCTTCCCCTTTGAAAAATTTGCACACATGACTGTGGACTTGCTTTGTCTACACTGGGGAATAAAGTTGAATTTGTTAAAGTGAAATTTTTAACACTAGATTTTATAAAGCTGAGGGTGAGTGTCCTGAGCAGCTCAGAAATTTGGTTTAATGTGTCCCCACATGGTTTCCTGAATCTGACTGTGGTAGCATTGCATTTTCTTCACCTCCTCTTCCGGATGGAAAAAAATGGCATTTTCATCTTGACTGTCAGCTGCCATTACAGACACTAACATGGATCTTGATACACCTGAAAGTTTGCTGCAGTATTTTGTGCTCAGTTCCCACATGGTGATGCAGTATATTGTGAACATAATGCCCATGCAGAATGAGCTTATTGTTTCCGCAGCCATTGATAGACATTAATCTCTGGAGAGAAGAATCACGGCATCTCTGGCAGCACTGCAGTCACTGTACAGCATGGCATAGGTTGTGGAGCCTCGAAACCAGCACAGACTGGTGGTATCACAGCGTTTCGCAGTCATGGGATGACCAGCAGTGGCTGCAAAACTTCTGCATGTGTAAGGTCACTTTCAAGGAACTTTGTGAACTGCTGTCTCCCACCCTGATGCGCAGTAATACCAGAATAAGACCTGCTTTGACAGTCGAAAACCACATGGCAATTGCTCTTTGGAATTTTGCAATGACAGACAGCTATTAGTCAGTGGGCAATCTATTTGGAGTGGGCAAATCTACGGTGGGGGCTGTCATCATACAGGTAGCCAAGGCAATGCACATGCTTCTCCTGAGGAAGACAGTGACTCTGGGAAATGTGCAGAAGATAGTGGACAGATTTGCTGCCATGGGGTTCCCTAACTGCGGTGGAGCCTTAGATGGAACACATATCCTCATCCTGGCACCAGACCATGAGGCCTCAGAGTACATTAACTGCAAGGGCTACTTTTCTATGATGTTGCAGGTGTTAGTGGATCACAAAGGTCATTTCACCAACATCAACATGGGGTGGTTGGGAAGGGTGCATTACATGTGAAACTTTAGGAATTCTGGTCTATTTAGAAGGTTCCAGAGTGGTACTTTCTTCCCAGATCAGAAAGTTAACATTGAGGGCATAGAAATGCCCATAGTGACTTTGGGTGATCCTGCTTACCACTTGTTCCCTTGGGTCATGAAGCCCTACATAGGTGCCCTGTACTACAGTAAGGATCTCTTTAGCTACAGGCTGAGCAGATACAGAATGGTGGTAGAATGCATCTTTGGCTGTTTAAAAGCCAGTTTTAGATGCCTTCTGACCTGCTTAGACCTCAATGTAGAAAACACTACCCTTGTCATTGAGGCCTGCTGAATTCCTCATAACATTTGCTAGGCAGAGTGCGGGAGAAAATTTCATGCCTGCACGGGGTGCTGAGGCAGAGATCCTGGTAAGAATTTATTAGCAGCTGACCCAAGGAAAAACAAAAAAAAACCAGAAAGACACTGAAAATCAGAGATGCCATGTTTGTGAATGAGCGTAAAGGACGTTAAATGCCACCCTGCCCCAACCATGCTGTTTAATAGCCCTCAGTGAAACCCTCCATCAACCACGAGACAACTGTCACCACCCACTCAACCCCAAAGCACGTCAACCAGTAAACAAAACTATTTTCACAATAAGGAATGTTTTTATTTAGGGGACACTAATAGAAGAGTAGGGTGTACCAGGGGAATAAAGGATTATTAGGTCATAGTTAGTCAAATGCTAGCCTCTTGGTGAGTGTTGATTTTGTGTGGTATGAACCAGGGCTGTCTATGGCCTTCCCCACCTTGTTCTGGGTCCCCAAATAGAGTAGGATGCTGAATGTGTGCAGGGATGAGGTATGGAAGGGAAGGGCATAAGCGGGATGGGGGATACAGAACCAGGATCAGGGGACTGGGCTGAGGGAGCTCTCAAGTGATGGTGCCTGGAGTAGTCAGGGGATGCAGTGCGCTGTCCGGGGAGGAGAATGAATGCTGTAAGTGTGCCATGTATCGGTGGTGCCTGGAGTGGCCTGGGGATGCTATGCATTTAAAAGGGGAAGGTAATGTGTATGGATAGGGGATCATGTAATGGGGCATTTGTGGGAGAGGGGGTGCACAGTTTGCTGACTCTTTATCAAGGACAGCCTCAAGTATTGCAGAGTTTGCTGATTGTGATTTCTCTATCAGCGAAGAAATTACTTCTGTCTGCTTGCCCATAAAGGAGGTCACTGATTGTGATTTCTCTATTGCTAGATTAATTAATTCTGTCTGCTTGCCCATAAAGGACGTGACTGATTCATGCATTGGTTCTTGAGAGTCCATCATCTTTTTCTATCACAAAGCTCACTTTTCTCCTTTGTAACTGCATGAATATAATTCTCCAACAATTCATTCCAGGTCTTCTTTTTTGTCCACGTCACAGGCAGCCTCTTATCTGCTGAACTGGGCCCTCTTTGTCTTTGTCCAGGGTCATTTGCTGATAAAACAAATTTAGAAATATTTATGTCAATAGCAATAGCAACATTTTTATCTCTACTTGGAACAATGACCATAGTGACAGAAATAATAGCTGCCTGTCTCTATGGAAGAACACATTGCAACCGCAAGGTCACTCTGGTTACTCTTAAGACTGAAGAATGCATGATTCCAAGCAGAATGATTTCAGCTCTTCTACAGCAAAGGTTTACCCTCAACCCTAAGGTAAGCTATCCTAAGTTCACGGGGAAAAAACCTTTCTCAAAGTAATACCAGGGGAGTGGGGGTAGGAGTGGAGTGGTGTGTAGGGGTAGCACATCATGTCCCAGGGACACTGGCCCATGGGGGGTGGGTGGCTGCAACATGGTATTTGTAAAGCATGAGGTCCTGAGAAGCAATAGGGAGTTGACTTGAGCCTATGCTGCTTCAAGCAGCACCTGGATTTTAAATTCCAAAGCAGCTGCTCCAGGAGTTCAAAAATCATTAAAAGTCAGTGGGGGCATGCATGTGAACCAGGGGAGGGTCCAACTGCCTGTCGACCCTGAAGGGGGCGGCAGGGGGGCTGCTGCGTGTGTGATCGCATGCTGCCCAGGGTTGGGGGGATCTGCCTGGACAGCCTAATGCTTAAACCAATGCCTGGATTTTAAATTCTAAAGCGGCTGCTCCACAAGTTCAAAAATCATTAAAAGTCAGTGGGGGTGAGCACATGAACCATGGGATGATCTGAGCTCCTGCCGTCTCTGGTGGGGGTGGGTGGGGGCTTCCATGCTCCCATGTTTGCAATCACACACCTGCCCTGGATTTTAAAGCAGCTTGACCAAGAGATGCACGAGTTTTGCTCTGCACTGGGTAGGTGCCAGGCAAAAAATCATTAGTAACTCATGAAACTTCCCATGTGTTCTAGGTGTCCAAATGAGACATCAGCCTGATTACACTAACAAAAAGGATAAGGAAAGATTGCTCATTCTATCCTGCTACCATGATGGAAAATTTGCAAGAATGCTCTGTGGGGCCATGCTTCCAGATCACTTACCAGTGGCTTGACATGGTAAGGTGTCTTTCTTTGGAAGCAAGTCAGGTCTCCCCAGAAATCTCATGAGGAAAATCCACAAGTGCCTGTTTAAGAGCTTCAGCTCTTTGTCCAAACAGGATCTGCACTCCATCCCGAGGCACATTGACAAGCTGCTCTAAGAAAAAGAGGCATAGACTCTCCACAACATGATTGCAACATACTATTATCAGTAGAAAAAAACCTACTTGCCAGAAGTGCCCTCTCCAGCATCCGGGTTACTTAAGAACATAAGATCGGCCATACTGGGTCAGACCAAAGGTCCAACCAGCCCAATAGCCTGTCTGCCGACAGTGGCCAGTACTGGGTGCCCCAGAAGGGGTGGACCAAACACAATGATCAAACAATTTGTCTCCTGCCATCCATCTCCAGCCTCTGACAATCAGAGGCCAGGGACCCTATTCCTACCCTTGGCTAACAGGCTTTTATGGACCTAAGCTCCATGAATTTATCTAGCTCTTTCTTAAATTCTCTTATAGTCCTAGCCTTCACAGTCTCCTCTGGCAAGGAGTTCCACAGGCTAACTATGCGCTGACTGAAGGAGAACTTTCTTTTATTAGTTTTAAACCTGCTACCCATTAATTTCATTTGGTGTTCTCTAGTTGTTGTATTATGGGCACAAGTGAATAACTTCTCCCTATTTACCCTCTCCACACCTGTCATAATTTTATATACCTCTATCATGTCCCCCTTCAGTCTCCTCTTTTCTAAACTGAAAAGTCCCAATCTTTTTAGCCTCTCCTTGTATGGGACCTGTTCCCAGTCCCTAATCATTTTAGTTGCCCTTTCCTGAACCTTTTCCAGTGCCAGGATATCTTTCTGTAGGTGAGGAGACCACATCTGCACACAGTATTCAAGATGTGGGCGTACCATAGATTTATATAGGGGCAGTAAGATACTCCTTGTCTTATTTTCTATCCCTTTTTTAATAATACCTAACATCCTATTTGCTTTTTTGACAGCCTCTGCACACTGTGTGGATGTTTTCAAGGAATTATCCAGGATAACTCCAAGATCTCTTTCCTGATTAGTTATAGCTAAATTAGCCCCCATCATATTGTAAGTAGTGTTGGGGTTATTTTTTCCATTGTGCATTACCTTACACTTATCAACATTAAATTTCATTTGGGTTGGCCTCTGAAGCTGCCTCCTGAGTTAAGGGGATGGGATCTACTGGCTTCAGTTCAATAAACAGCTTTTAGGGTCTAATTCTACTGTGGAATGGACCCCGCTGTCATCCACACCTTCCTCATCAGGACTTCCTTCAGCATCCTCCCCAGGAACACAGGAGTCTATGTGACTTTTGGGGAAAGAGGTGGCATCTGTCCCCAGAATAGCATAAAGCTCCTCATAGTATTGGCATTTCTGGGGAGATGCCCCAGACTGTCTGTTGTCTGTCTTGCATTTATGGTAGCTCTGCCTCAGTTCCTTGATCTTCATGAGGCACTGCTGACTGTCCCTGCTGTACCCTTTCTCAATCATGCCTCACACAATTTTTGTATAAATATCAGCATTCCTTTTGCTGGCTTTGAGCTGTTGGAAGATAGCTTCTTCCCCTCACACTGAAATGAGGACCAAGATCTCCTGACGGCTCCATGCTGGGGCCCTTTTGCAATCCTGGGAACTCATGACTACAAGGTGTGCTGCAGAGATGTGATTCGCACGTCTGCTCACCACGCTGGCCAAAGAGGAAAGGAAATTTAATCAGAATTCCCATGATGATCACCACCACTTCCTGTCACCTACTTCCGGCTCACCTGGAGAGCAGTGGGGATTGAGTGATGACTGGAAAGGACTCCTCGAAGGGCATTGTGGGATAGTTTGAAGGCTAATAAAATCAATTTTACTAATGCTGCCATCTCCACTTGTATAGTTCAAGTTTGCAAATTCAACTTCTCAAGTTACTTTGGGGGGAGGTCAGCATTAGAGGAGTTGAACTTAAAGTCCCTTAAAATCGACCTGTTGAGCTCTGGGGTGTAGATGCATAGTTTATAAAATTGAACTTAGACCCTTTAATTCAACTTAATCTCCTAGTGTAGACCAGGCCTCAGAAGCTAACAGGCATGACCCCAGATCCCATGTAAAAGTGTCCTTTTGTTTCTTGCACAAATAATGTGTGTGGTTTTTTTTTAAAAAAAAGCTTACCCCCAAACAGCCCTGTTTGTTTTCTTTTGAAAATATGGTCCCCTTCTTCATGAAAAGGAGATTTATTATTTGGAAAATAAAACAAAATGTTTCAGTTAATTGGAAATCCGTCCTTTGGGATCATTTACACTGATACATATTTGAACGTGCTCAGGAGCCAAGGTGTTTGCTTTTGCAAGGCACTGAAGTGCACAGGACCCTTTGGGAATGGATGAGTGACAGAAGGCCAGGAAAGCTATTAAGCAAAGCAACTGAAACTTTTGCAGCTGAAAATGAATGTCTGATTAATTGCTGGCAGAATGCCCAGAGCTGTCTGTGTAGGCAGGTCATTACACAGCATCACACCATGCTGCAGTTCTAATAGCCAACATTAAAGAGGAGCATGCTTGTTTTCAACTTACAGCTCCACTGTTACAACAAAAGCTGCAGGGTACGCTTTCTGTGCCTTTAGAGTTCGCATTTTCAAACTTTTCTCTTCATCTATGAGGGATGGAAACTTACTTTTTATTTTTTTTAATGAGAGCTGAGATCCTCATAACTGGGGTTCCCTTGAATTTTTTCCATCCATGGGTAGAAAGAATTTTGTTGTGTGCACCATGACATGTGCAGATGCACACCATCATAGAAACATGCTGCTGGCTGTCAGCCTCTGTGCACACTCTGCTATTCAGCTGGCAGCACCTGAATCTCTCCTGGGCGGCCACCCAAGCTCTTAGCTTACAGGAACTCTGCTTATAACCACCTGGCACCAAGAGTTGGGGCTTTAAGAAAACATCAACTATCATAAGTTTGGCAATAAAATCCACCCGAATAGACAACAAAGTTATTATTTCACATTGCAGTTCTCCCAGATGAAATGTCTTCCAAGCAGTGGCTAGCAAGCAGGTTTGTGTGTAACTCTCATTAACCAGGGCTTCTATTGTGTTGAGTGCTCTGGCCCTAACCACACTATTATGACATAAGCAAGCATGCTATCTGAAGCTAGATGAAAAGGTACAGCTGGGAAATAATGGCAGGGAACATGTCTAGGGTGAGATCCTCTCCTTACTGATGTGAATTGTTTTTCTATTGACTTCAGTGGGGATAGACTGTCACACCGGTATATTTATTACAGGCAGCCAAAGAGTTCAGGGCCACATGTTTATACATCCTTTAATACCAAACCCTTATAAGGATGGAAATTATTTTTATGAGCTTTTTATAAATAAAAATAAAAAAAGAAGTCAATGCAAATAGTTTTTGTTTGTATTTAAACATACCCCGGCAGCACTAGGAATGGTCACACTCATTCTAGTGCAGGAGAACAAGAAATTGATACTGAGTGGGTATGCTCCACACAGGACCCTGTTACCAGCTATAGCAGTATAACCCCCAGGTGGGCACTCTTCTGGGACAAACACTGCTTTTTTGGATTTATCTGAAACCCCTTCCTGAGTCATATAAGATCATCTGAAATAAAAAAGTAATGCGTATACTGAAACAAGAGGGGCCACATGGAAAAGTTATGCCAATAGAAATTCATACCTAGCCTTTGCCAGTATAGCGTTCCCATATAGACAAACCCTCGGTTGTTTTAATCATCCAAATTGGCTGAAATGGCAAAAAAATTCAAAACAAAAAAGAGAGACAAACAATACAGATGGATAAAAAGTGAATTTGATTTTTAAGTTTACCACTGTAATAATCAATTACATAGTAGCATGGGTACAGGACAAGTGTATTACTTTTAACCTGGCTAGCAGTATCCTCTTTAAATAGCTAATGTCAAGCATCCACTGTTACCAAGTTTACCAATATATTTAAATGTCTGTGTGTATCTGTGTGTGTCTATCTATATACACACATGCACACACACACAAAATATGTGGCACAGGTAGCAATGTCGATAGTTAAGACTGCCCAGAATTTGTGATCATGTAATTAAAGATGGTAACATCATACATATGTCCAAGGAAATGGCATATCAGTTTCACAAGCAACCTTAAGCCAGGTGTTTTTCTAACTTTTGACTGCTTGACTTTGCAATTTTCAAGTTCTAAAATGCAGACTATTGTATTCTCTATGTAGCTATTTGTAATTTTAGTACCTCTTGTATTCAAGATTACTGCTTCAGAAGAACTATGTTGTACTATTGCGAAGTACTGCTGGTGGAAAAACAGTTTGTTACTCACTCATGAAAGATAAATCCTTCACCTTACTCAAGACCGGTTCAGTAGTGGCGCCGTTCACTCTTTATGAAAGTGAGTGGGTGGGAAAACAGACTACTCTGACTTTTATCCTGGCTGTATGAACTGTGCAAAGCATAGAGCCTTTCAATAGATGGTTGATAAAACTCAGCTACTCCTCTCCTTGCAGTTTGCAAGCCCCAAAAGAAGCACCAATTGCAAACATGAAACTGGAGTCTCCCACTCAATGTTTGAGAAGGACATACCCTTTCACAGCCTCTATTCGCTTGGGGGAAACATTCTTATCTGTATTCAGATGATTTATTTCTTTAGATTAATGAGTCAAATTGGCTTACTACCAAGCTCACAGTAAAGTCTCTGTTTTCACGGGACTAGCCTAAACCACATGGAGTTTCACTGCTTGTTTGTTTTCTGAAGCTGGATTTTTATCTAGATTGTAAACTAGAATTTGGCTTTACTCTGCAGATGTAAGACAGCCCACACTGTTTTGTTCCGCAAACAAAATATAGCCTTCTTAGAGTTCAAGCTGGACCACTAAATCAGGCCTTCTGGAACTAGAGAAACAAAACCAAACTAATCACAGTAGTACAGTCAGAATATTTCTATTCATCTGTGCAGCCATGTAATCAGAGCAGGAGAGACAGGCAATAGTAATCAACAGTTTGAGGGAAATTGCTTTTATATGGCATTAGGGAATACCAGGGCTATTTTGTGGTGGTACGCATCGGTATGGAGTACCAGCACTTCCACAACAGTCTGCCTGCCAGCAAAGGATCCTACAGCTGCAGCTGCTGGTGGGACTCCATGTCCCAGCTGGCTCTCAGCCATGGGGCTGCCAGAGGCTCTGCCAACCCAGTGGCAGCGTGGGGCTGGGAGCCAGAGCCCCTGCCAGCTCCGCGGCAGTGCAGGCTGGGAGCCAGAGCCCCTATGGCAGAGTGGGGCCAGGAGCTGGAGGCTCTAGTAGCTCTGTGGCAGCACAGAGCCAGATCCCCCGCGGGCCGCCCCAGCAGCATTGGCTGGAGCCCCAGCCACGGGAGCCCCAGTGAGAGGTGGGGGGAAGCATACTGGGGAATACAATAGGGTCATATCATCACCTCATTATTTCCTCCACTACGAATATGTAGTAATAACAGTTAAGTTCACCTCCCTGAGATAATACAGAAGATGGATGAGAATTCAAGAACCATCTTTCCCTGTCCTGTGTTTCGCAAGAGTTTAAGATTCCACTTCAGGTACTTCTGTAGGATTATACATGTCAAAACACTCTATTACTAAGAAGATCACAGTGACCCTGCCTCATCACACTGATCTTTGTAAATTTCATTACCTGAAATTTTTAGAGCCACCGATTTCAGAACTCCACTAATTTTCACCCTTGTGATTGGTGCATTGCAGTAAGGTCATTTATTGAAATGAACAAGGTGTTGATTCTCTCTTAGAGCTTCACTCAGTAATCAGGACTTGAGTTTGTCAGGACAAGCTGCTGGGTATGAAACATTCACTAACAATTATTAATGAAAGAAATTCACGTTAGTGTCTTCACCTAAAAAGAGCAACAAAAAGAACATTTTTGGTCAGATAATAATAAAAGACTGTAGAGAATCCAAAATAACAAATGTGAGAGCCAGGTGCATAATTAATAACAAATAATTTATTAGAGTAATGTTACCACTTTTCCCTGTTTGTCACTTGCCAGAAGCAGATCCATGTAGTCTCAAACTTGTTACTGATAATTAAGTTCCTGGCCATAATTCTTGATCTCCAGCTGATTTGTAAGATGTGTGTTGAGCGTATGCAGTGCTGAAAATATAAAATGCAAGCTGTTTCAGCTGGACACGTAGCTTGCACATTTTCTTTCCCTTGGAGGATTCCTCAATGTGGTCTATCTTTTCACCAGCTTAGTTAAATTGGTGCAACCCTCATATGGATATGCATATTTCAGTTTAAAGAGATGTATTTAATTTCAGCTTCAACCAACTGTTATCCAACTGAAGCCAGATAAAAGAACCCTGGTTTAATCCATAACAAGATCAGCATGAAACTAAAAAAAAAAATCACCTCTTTAGTTGAATTAGTGCAACCTGCATGTAGGCACATGCTTACGCTCCAATGTCTGATGCAAATAATTTTAAGAACCAAAAATTCACTTCCATTAATATTCTCCAACATTTGCTCGAAATTCTGTGTTTTTGACAAATGGTCCTGTCAGCAGTCATGTGCTAGAATATTTGTGGAAAAGGGGAAATTCTCTACAGAGGGTTACCACGGGTTCAGTGCGTTAGTTACACTCTATTTTGAGTGAAACTAGGGCTATGCCAATTGTGCAGCTAACACCAACTTACCAGCAGTCGACGTCAATGGCTATCTATACAGAAGAAGGTTGACGGGAGTGTTTCTCCTGTTAACCTTCCTTAATCCTCTATGCTTACAAGGAGTTCCGGGGTTGACTTAGACCCCAGAAAATGCTGTTTTGCACATGCATGAAAAGAAACAACGCAAAAGATCGACCCGGAGCTGGTTGATCTTCCATGGCAATGTAGACATCGGCCCTGTGCAGGGATAAATATCATCCAAAGCCAATACAGTAAGGAGGTGAATAGAATATTGTTAAAGACAGACTGTTTAAAATTGCAACATCATACTTGTAGAACATTCTTGCTTGGGTTCTGCACAACTCTAGTAATGGCATCTTTCCAATGCAGAACCCCAGACCTGCTCAGCCCCATGCCAAACTTAATGCACACCCATTTCATTGACAAAACTAAAAGCAGTCAAGTAGCACTTTAAAGACTAGCAAAATGGTTTATTAGGTGAGCTTTCGTGGGACAGACCCACTTCTTCAGACCATAGCCAGACCAGAACCATTTCATTGACGTTCATTGGGCTGAGAGAAAGAAACAGATGTTAGCTGTGCGCTGCTCCTCGCCTAAGGAAAGTGAGTAATGCTTTGGTTTCTTGAGTGCTGGCTTGAGTGTAATATTACTGGCATTTCATGCTCACATAAAGATTGGAGCTGCACAAATAGGGAAGAAATTAATAATGAATTATTATGCAATGAAAACAGTGCCAAATGAGCAAAGAGCATTAATCACAACAAATTATACTATCAGCTCTAATCAAGGTTGGATTCTAGTGGCTTTTCTATGGACAGTCACACAATAGTCCATCTCTGTTCATTGCACAATACTAAGTAAGCCAATACTTTTTTGCTGTGTAGCTGCCCCTGGGGCCAGGGAGACAAGTCACTGCCCCAGTGCACCCAGTGCAGCCTTTTCACTAAATAAGGAGGTTCATGGGAAACAAGACAACAGCTCACATGTGTCAGCACTTTTAATATTACTGTCAAATCCAACCATGACTCATGCATTTTCCTGGCATGCTACTCGCCCCAAACACTGCTCTGTTAATTCAGTCGGTTTCCTTCATGAGGAATTTTACATTACCGTGTGTCACATGCTTCGTTGGTTAGTGTGTGCTTACAGTCAGTTACACTTCATCTTCTCTTTTCATGCCCTGCAAAGAGGGCAAGTGTCAGTGTGTGCAAGCATTGAAACACAAGCATAGCAGTCTCAGGGTCCTCCGAAGGGTGAACTATTCTTCAATTTGCACCAGAGAAAATGGTAAAAATGTACAGTGTGTATTATCTAGAGGCAGGAGGGAGCAACCTTTTTACATTGGGCCCCACTTTTGTCCCTGCAATTTGCAGGGCCTGCCAGCCTGTCTAATGTAATCCAAACTGATGGAAATTTTGCTTATGTTCAAATGGAAAAAAAAAAACAAAAAACTTTTGGCACGTGTAAGAAAATAAGTCTGTAGAATGTAAAAACTTTATTAAATGGTATGTAAATGTGAATGCACAGACATAAAAAAAAGTAACTATTTCAATGCTTTAGTGAGATGAATGAGCCTGAGACCCAGCAACCCATTGTGCGGAACCCTCCCCTTAGGAAATTTCACACACCCTCCCAAGGGGGTCATCCCCCGCACTTTGCGCACTCCTGGTCTAGAGGCAGGGCCAAACTAGTGCCTTAGATCTGGACACCCTCAAATTTTGAGGTGGCTTAAATTGTTTGCACTCCTGTCCATACCCCCAGTTCTGAACACACCTCAGCTTTAGGGAGGTTTGAACTGGCTCCAAACTTTGTGACTTAGACTCACCCATCATTTTATTTAAAGTCTGAAAAAAAAGAATGTTTTGGGGTGAAATCATCATATAGGAAATATGGAGAAAAGGTCTGATGGGCACACTGCATAGAAAGCCTCAGTTAGGGAAGTTAGAAAGGCCTGCTGATAAACAGCTAGCTGAGGGGAAGTAAACATAACTCTAAACTGCGTCTGAGTCACATGAGAATATATTATATACGCACAGCCAGTCCACAGTATTGTCCAGTAAAGAAAAAATTATAATGTAAAATATAATAATAATCCAAATTATTATGTATTTATCGAGTATATTAAGAGTTTGTTCTGTAGTTGAGGCATAGGACTCATGAGATCTTGTTTCATTGACTATGTTACTGCAAACAAGCCACTTTTATCTCTCTGCACCTCAATTTCTCATCTGTACAGTGGGGACAATATTTCCTACATCTGTCTTTGTTTAGTTTGTACTTTGTTCTGTGTGCCTTGCATAGCAGTCTGTGTTGACTAGTTCATCGCAGGGTGACAGTGCTAGAAGGATAATAACAGAGAGGTGGCCACGTTAGTCTGTACTCCAACAAAACAAAACAGCAGAAATGTAGCACTTTAAAGACTAACAAAATGATTTATTCAGTGATGAGCTTTCGTGGGACAGATCCACGAAGGAGTCATGCTAGCATCTCAATACAATTTCATTCCAGTTATTAGATAAATAACACCCAGTTCTTCCAGTTTTACCACAATAGACTCTAGATACTTTTCACTGGAAATGCCCATCAAACTGCACAGTGATTCTGAAAGCCACCAACCACATGTTTTGCTGTTGACTTACTCTAAGATTTTACAACTGCTCCCTGGAGTTTGAAGAACAAAGCAAACCTGTGGAGGTTTATCTTCTAACTACTCAACTGGAACAAGGGAGTAGCTCAACTGTTCTCCTAGTCCATTTTTTCTAGACAATTCTGCAAATCGTCAGTTGGGACTACTCACAGATTTTATTT
This sequence comes from Carettochelys insculpta, assembly GCF_033958435.1. Lineage (NCBI taxonomy): Eukaryota > Metazoa > Chordata > Testudines > Carettochelyidae > Carettochelys > Carettochelys insculpta. The sequence goes on along the minus strand of NC_134149.1, from coordinate 4,928,444 downwards.
GTTCATTGGAACAATTAGGAAAGTCAGTTTTAATTGCTCCATCAGTTTAAGATCTATACAAACTAGGGACCCAAACAGCTTTATTCATGTAAGTAGCCTCAAGTGGTCAATGGCTGAAAGATCAGGCCTTATACAGGAACTACCTTATAAAAGGAGCACTACAAACATTAGTTAATAGAAGGACGGTGCCACCACACTCTACATGCAAGAACTGTTTTCCTCCATATGACTCACCCCATGGCAACCACAACATCTGGAATCCTTCGTTCTTACAGAATAAACACGGCATCACACAAGGGAGCTACTGATTTCTCTTGTCTTTGATGCAGCACAGAAAATGGCTACACTCTTCTCTTTCAGTTGGATGACTTGTCTGCTTCTATTCAGAGATGGTACTGTATACTTTTAACGACATTCTTGCACTTCATTATCTCACTTCTTCAGCCTGAGCTACCAATCATAGGAATAGAAGGGATTGCAAGAAGTCTTCTAGTCCAGTCTCCTGAACTCATGTCCTCTGTAGCAAAGATCAAGATCTAGACCATCCCTGATTGGTGTTTGTCTCAACTGCTCTTAAATACCTCCAGTGATGGAGATTCCACAGCCTCCTTAGACAACAATTCTGTACAAAAACAACAAGAAGTCCTGTGGCACCTTATAGACTAACAGATATTTTGGAGCATAAGCTTTCGCGGGCAAAGACTCGCTTCGCCAGATGCATGAGTGTGGGGTTCCAGAGGAGGGTTTAAATATATGGACTTATGAAAAGGGCAGAGTCCCAGTCAAGAGTGGGGCCAGAGTTGACAAGGTAAGTTCAGTCAGGGAGGATGCGGCCCATTATCGGTACAGACTGGGAATGGCTGGCCAATTACAAAAGCGGTTTCAACACTCTAGATGTTCACACCTCCACATTAGCTACTGATAATGGGCCGAATCCTTCCTGACTCAACTGACTTGATTTTACCTCTCTTGATGATCACAGCTCCACATTAACTGCTGATAATGGGCCACAATCTTGGTGACTGAACTGACCTTGTCAACTCTGGCCCTCCTCTTGACTGGGACTCCATCCTTTTCATAAGCCCATATATTTAAACACTCCTCTGGAACCCCCCACTCGGGCATCTGCTGAAGCAGGTCTTTGCCCACGAAAGCTTATGCTCCAAAATATCTGTTAGTCTATAAGGTGCCACAGGACTTCTTGTTGTTTTTGAAGATAGAGACTAACTCAGCTACCCCTCTGATACCTGAATTCTGTACAGTCAGTTCACATTTTTTATGTGTGCAACTGATGGGTCCTTCCCAAGCGGGATAGTTTGCATTAGTGTTTATTGAATTTCATCCTATTTACTTCAGACTATTTCTCTCCAGTTTGTCCAGATCATTTTGAAGTATAATCTTGTTCTCCAAAGCACTTGCAATCCCTCCCACCTTGGTATCACCTGCACACCTTGTAAGTGTACTCTCTTTGCCATTATCTAAATCATTGATGAAGATATCGAACAGAACCAGACCCAGAACTGATCCCTGCAGGCCCCCATTTGTTATGTCCTTCTAGCATGACTGTGAACCGCAGATCATTACTCCTGTGGTTATCCACTGCATTCACCTTATCGTAGCTCTACCTAGGCTTAATTTCCCTAGGGTTTTTTTAGGAGCTGCTCATGTGAGACAATAATGACAGCAATGAAAGCTGTTTTCCCTTGAGCGAATGCAGAAGCCCTCTCTGCCTGGTAAAGGTGGGCTACACTGTAAGCATGTAATTTCTAACCAGCAGCAACCACAAGTCCAACTTGTTACCTTTCTCACTGCAGGGATTGTTTTAGAAGGGGACTATTTGTTCAGCCTAACAGGGCCTTCAGCACTGCACAGAAGAAAGAGAGACAGTCCCTGTATTCAGGGAGAGGACAGCCAGTCTGAAGAGTCAGCCAACATCACTCCTGTTTCTACACTGATGTTAAGTCCCTGGAAATGTTTCACAGCCGGAGGCATACAACACATTCATGAAGACTTACAGACCATTTTCCTAACACACACACACACAGCACAGGCAACGTTACTGACACCTTTGCAAAGTGCATTGAGACCTGTGGATGAAACGCACTATGTAAAAGCTCTCTGATTATTAGTGCATAGAATAGAGGTGGCGTAGGGTAGAAAAGGCTGTATTTGCACTCATTTTGGGTGACCTCCGTCACTTACCCATGGCTTGTGAATAAGTAGCCATGACAAATGTGTGCCAGCATAACAGTTATGTACTACACCATCCTATGTTCCCTTTTACACATACATGCACACCCCTCTGCTGCCCTTGGAAATTAACAAATCACAAAAACCAACTGACTCACGATGGGTCAGAACTGCAAGGCTTACGCAGGTAAAAGTCCCTTTGAAGGAAAGGGGGCATTAGCCAGCTTAAGGACTGTAGGATTAGGTCCCATATTTAGAAGTAGCTACTTATATCTAATGTTTTGTGCTCTTGTGTGCCCTCTTGTGCTCTCGAGGTTTATTACCAGACTACAGCTGGCAATCACAAAGCTGTATTTCTGCTGAACTCAGCTGTGATGCAATTGCACTTACACATCAGGCAGTCAAAACACAAGAAGTTAATTTCAGAGCAATGAGAGAATTCAGTAAAAGATGTTGATCTTGGCCAAACAGAAGAAGAGAAAGGGACATACCCTGGCTTCAGTGGGTGTTTCACCTAACATCTGCAGGGTTAGGTCCCTCACTAACAGAGAATGCTTTCTGTTTCTTTCCAGCAGGTCTAAAAAGTGATCTAAAAACTAAATGCATGAAAATTAAATGAACCACAAAATATTTGGCTGGAGAATAGTTGCATAAGACAAAATAGCTGAGGGACACATATAGGACACTGGTTATTTACCGACCAATAACATTTCAGGCCCAACTCTGCACTGCCTCACGCCTTGTGCCATCACTGACAGCTGTGCAAAGTGGACTTTAACAAGCTGCTGTGTTAGAACGGAAGTGTTTTGCATGGATATGTGGGGTGCTATAAAGGCACTTGAGTGAAGACTCAGGCCCTTGGTCAGTCTTCCCTCTATTTTTTTTTATTCCATTCACATGCAGAATAAATTTTGTTACATGCATGGAAGCATGTGTGAATGTGCACCACCAATAGAAACATATGCCTCTGACTGAGTGTGCTGCTAATCAGCCGGGAAGCATTTGAATCTCTCCTGTGTGGCTGCCCAAATGCTCAGCTTACAGGGAAGACTATCCTTGGGATGCAAAAGTAACAAAGGCCCAAATTTTGCTCTCCTTAATCCAGTAAAAGCTGGGTGAAGTCAATAAGAGCTGACAGAATTTGGGCCCCCATATTTGAATACAAGAACTGATTTGAAGGTAGCCCAGGTTGTGCTCCCTGTTCTGCACCTTCTCACTTTGTCCAGTGAACTTACTTGCTAGCAAAGTCCTGCTGCTTCTTGGTTTGAATTAAATAGTGACCAGTGTAGCTATGTCTAACAAAAAGCATTGCTTTGCTGCAGCCATTGTTAAAGTGTTAACTAATGACCGAGTTATTGGGAGTTCCACTCTCCATTCCGCAACAGAGAGCTGCTAAGATGCCTCCTTGACTAAGGTGAAGCACGTTTATTGCTGGAGTTCCCTGGCCTCGGCCCAGCCTGGGGGAGGGCCGAGTTGGGAATGGAGATGGATCTTGCGCTGATTCTTCCAAGCCTAATGGGCTTTGGAAAAAGGCTTCTGTTGATTTTCTGTTGTGCCATGGGGATTGGACATGCCAGCACCTCTGGGTGCTGCTGTTCAGATATCCTAGCAGTCCCCGGTCATGAGGACTGACTGCCAGGAGTGACTGACAATGCACCCACCATTAGCAAAGCAGTAAAGCAATACCCATGTGTCATTCCACCCCCCACACACTTCTTCTTCCCACAACCTGGCAGCCATCCTTACCAAGTGGGGTGCCTGACTCAGAATGCTGTTGCTCTACGCTCAGCCACTGTTAGCTTGTGCACTGAGCCCAGTCCCAGAATAACAAGGAGGTGTGAAGGGACCACGGGAGAGTGGGAATAATTGATTAGTCCCGCTTTGCAATGTGCTCGCTGTCTGGCGTGGCCAGGCACGGCTGCTTCCTCCCTCGATGGCACATCCTGTCCCACCCCCAACCTCCCAGCACTCCTGCAAGCACCAGTGACTGCAAGTGTGGCTGTTCCTGATGCAGGCTACTCACAGTGGGGGGCAGGAGGGAGTTTGCACCCTCCTACACCACTGCAGAATGGCACAATCCAGCTATTAGAGAGACAGAAGAATTCATGTCCACAAGGCACTGGAGCAGGCCTCCCAGGTGGGGTATGCCAGCGTGGGGCTCTAGAAGCCATCAGACCTAGGCTGATTTATGACAGCTGGCCCCAAGTCATCTGGGTCCCAAGTCACCACAAGTCCCCATGAATACACATTTTCCCTCCTTATGGCAATATTGCTACTTGGTGGGAAAAGGGTTTACCAGCTCTCTCCCCAAAATAATAAAGCCCCCCTCCCAACCTCTCAAATGTGCCAGAGAACCACAGCAGGAATTATTTTAGACTCTTTAAAACAAATGAAGCAAAGAAAGGTCTTGATCCCCACAAAGTCCCTGGCAAATGAGAAGCCCTGTCTCTGGAGAGTAGTTCCAGAGAAACCAATGTTCACCATCAATTGGCTACCCAAGGGCTTGAGTAAAAGTCGCTAGAGTCTCTGTGAAGACTCCCATTGGCTCTGGATCCAGCCTCTATGCCCTAGGGAGTGAGGACTATGTGGGTTTGCAGGACTGAGTCCAACAAGTTACTGCTTCTAAGGGCACAGGTCAATCCTCTCGGATTTCATTTAGGATGCCTGTTGGTGATGCACGAAATTGAACCCTCAGGGCTTGACAGTTGACCTTGGTACTCCTCATTCTCAGGAGGAGTAGGGAAGGTTGACAGGAGAAATTCTATGAGCGAAACTCTGTCCCTCTGTGCAGACAGCCTGATAAGTCAATCTTAGATACATCCACTGCATCTACACAATTGTCGTAGCTGGAAGTGCATGTCTAGGATTGACTTTCAGGTCTAACGTAGACTTCCCCTCAGTGCTAGCCAGTGTTCCCTGTAAGCTGAGCCCTTGGGCGGCCACCCAGAAGAGAGTCAGGTGCCGCCCACATAATTAGCAGAACGCCCACAGCCACGCACAGCTGGCAGCGTGTGTTTCCATTGGTGGTGGACATCCATACATGCCTTGGTGCACATCACAAAATTTATTCCGATCATGGATGGAAAAAATAATCGGAAACACTGGTGCTGGCCTAATCATGTACCTCCCTACTGCCAGGAGTAGGAGGCCTGAGTACTGGGGGTAGGATCAGGCCCTAAAATGGCAAGATGAGAGATTTTCAATTTGCAACATTTCTGATTAGCGGTGCTGGTTGGTTAGTTACTCTTAGTGGTGGCTGCACATGCCAGTGCTTGTGGATTCATCCTTCTGCACACTTTCATCTAATTTTCAAGCTGTTTGTCAGAGCACATGGTTTCTCTTTCAAACAAGAGTAACGTGCTCTGAAAATAACTAATTCAATGGTTCGACTACACAACAAAGCCTCGTTTTCCTCTGTGCTTATGGCTACCTGCCCACTGCACTCCCAGGGGTGGAGAGGCAGAGGCTGCCAAAAGGGAGGTGAGTGCCTCCAGTTTGTAAACTGCAGGAGCTGGAACAAGAAATATAGCATGCTTTTTGGATGGTATAAACGCAGCTGATGTCTCTGCAGACGTAGGCTTTTTATGACATTTCCCATGACAATTCCCATTAGAACGTAGACATGTAAAACACTGACTTCTCCCCACCCCAAAACAGAGACAGAAAGTGATCCCTGTGGCCTGATTCTCATGGTTAGTAACATTCACTTTGTGGTAGTATTCAAAGGCCCCAAGCAGGACCACTTTGTGCTGTACTGGTTCCCATCCCCGGGAGTGATCATTCTCTTCCAGCTGGGCAATGAGCTGGGCTTTGGTGCATTAGCCACTGGGCAGCCCTCTCACTTTGCATAGCTCCACTGTGTCCAGTTCTGGGCCCCCAGTTATAGGAAAGATGTGGATACACTGGAGAGGGTCCAGCGGAGGGCCACCAAAATAATTAGGGGGCTGGAGCATATGACTTATGAAGAAAGCTTGAGGGAATTGGGACTGTTTAGTCTGCAGAAGAGAAGACTGAGGGGGGACTTGATAACAGCCTTCAACTTACTGAAGGGAGGCTGGAGAGAGGCTGTTCACAGTGGTCACGGATGGCAGAACATGGAACAATGGTCTTAAGTTGGGGCTGGAAAGGTCCAGGTTGAACATTAGGAAAACATTTTTCACTAGGAGGGTGGTGAAGCATTGGAATGGTCTAACCAGGGAAGTAGTGGAGTCTCCATCCCTGGAGGTGTTTAAGTCTCGCCTCGACAAAGCCCTGGCGGGGCTGAGCTGATGGGTTTGGTCCTGCTTAGAGCAGGGGGCTGGACTTGAAAGATTTTTTAGGTCTCTTCCAGCTCTACTGTTCTATGATTCTATGATTCTAAGAAGACAGTTGTAGGCCATCTCCTCGCTGTTCCCAGGGGCTACAGACTCACAGGCTAATGCTCGTAGCTCCCCATGATTCCTGGAAGAAGCCTTTCAGTGTGCCAGCTTCCTTGTGGGTCACAACTGTGCCATGGTTTAGGCCTTAGGGCCCTCTGACTTATTCCAGTGGGTTCCAGGTGTAACCAATCCTTGGATGAGACACTCACTCTTGAGGACCACAACCACACACTCTTGGGTTAAGCCATAGGTCCTTCCACCTCTGGGAACCACACCTTACTGCCCTTAATCATGCCTGGATCACACTAGCCGCCCCCTTCTTGCTCCTGCACCCTAGCCACTTACTGCCAGATGCTCCTTCCATGGGGTGCCACAGAGTGCAGTATATCCCACTACTACCATCAGATGTCACGATGTGTGGAGGTCCCCAGTCCCTGCACCCTGCATCCACAGTCAGATGTGACTTTCATTCAACAAATAACATACTGAATCAGTTGACAGAGGTACAGCAGAGAACAGATTTGTCAGTACAAAATAGAAACAGTGAGTACAATCCATTTTGGGCACATGGGGCCTGGCCCCCTTTCCTCCCTCTCCAGCCAGACAAGAGTCCTCACCCAAATGCCCAGTTCCAATTCAAACCAGCCAGGGCAAGACAATCCCTGTCCCCAAGGCATTACATTCCAAATGGTTCAAACTGGAGTAAAGGTGGGGGCTGAGGCTAGAGCACACAAGCAAATTCAGAGGGAGGTGGAATTGGCAGAGCTCTGGAAGTTTTGTATTGTGCTGGTGTTTGGGTTTTTAATGGGGGGCAGGGGAAAAGGGATGGAAGGCAGGCATAGGGAAGTTAGAAACAAGACTGGGCAGAAGAGAACCAGTGCTCACCACCTCCCTAGCACTGGACAGCAGGCAGCATTGTGTGTCATGACAAAGGTGGGCCTTAAGGAGGGATCCAGAAGCTCAGTGTTACCTACCCCATTTGTTCCAATTTATGTGCCAACTTTAGAAGTGCCAGGGAGCGCTCTACCTCCAGCTCTGCCCCAGACTCTGCCCCCACTCCACTCCTCCCACCAAAGCCCCGCCTCTGCTCCACCTCTTTGCACCCCCAGACTACCCACTCTGCACCTCTTCCTGCTCACTTCCACTCTGCCCCTGAACATGCTGCATCCTTGTTTCTCCCTCTCAAATGCCACCAAACAGCTGATTGGAGTAAGTGGAAGGCAGAGGTTGAGGCAAGGGGCCCAATGGCAGTTGGGCTGCACTGGGGGATGTAGGGCAGCTGATGTGGGGCTGACAGTGGCATCCATTGAGTCAGCAAGTATGTGTTCCAGAATCAAGCCAGGACCCCAAACTCATTCATTTTTAAACCCCTAAACATTTGGCTCATTTGATTTGCCTCCTGCCTTGTGCGGCTGTTGAGCACACATGGGGAATGTTTTCAAACTTTTCACCTCATCCCTAGGGCCAGAACCCTTTTAAAAGCAAGCTGAGCTTCTCCTCTCTCCAGAGCACTCCAGGGGTTGGGGCTTTATTCAGAAAAATGAGCTAACTAAATATTGGCAGGCCTGGGATAAAAGTGCAAGAACTGGCAACACTGCAGTTTCCTAGTTTCACCAGATAATTTTCCCCAGTCACACCAGAAGGTGTAGGACATAGCATGGAGGTGCCTGTGAGTGAACCTGACCAGTGAGGTTAGAAGCTGGTGGAGCAAAGTCACAGTTGATGGTGTACTGTGTTCCTGGAACATCTAGGGATGGCAGGCCTGACTTAGGTGAAGGGCCTTAAAGGTACAGCCAAGAAGCTCGTGTGTGCTGCAGAGGTGAAAGAGGAGCCCTTGCAAGGACTCGGAGAGGTGGTTGGTGTGGTCAGAGCTGTGAGCCAGGAAGCTGAGCTTTGCAGAAACCTTTGGAAAAGACGTGAGGGGCCAGGTTGCCATAGTCAATGCCAGGAAAGAGGTGATGGCTGTACTCAAGATGGAAAACAGGGAGGGCCTGGGGAGATTTTTAGCTCTATGACCAGAGGAAGAGCCAAGCTTCTGAGATGTTGCCCTAGAAAAAACCAGCAGGATTAGACATGTGACTGTAGTGCAGGGGTGAGCAAGGTGGGGAAAGGGCGTCAGGCCCCCTCGGGGTGCATGAAATTTCGTAATGGGTAGGGTGACCATCCATCCCATATTGGGCGGGACGGTCCCGTATTTGGGACACTAGAAAGGCGTCCTTATTTTTTAAAAGGGACTCATTGTCCCCTGTTTCGGCCCTCCCTGTCCGCTGACCTTTTCTGCCAGCAGCTGCCAGGCACAGCTGCTGGCTGGAGTCTCTTCCCAGAGCCTCAGGGAAGCAGGGGGAGTTTGGGCAGCTGCTACTTCCCCAGGGCTTGGAGAGCATGGGGGGTTGATGCTTCCCTGGGGCTCTGGGGGAGGGCTGGTGGCTGCTGCTTTCTTGGAGCTCCCAGGGAAGCTGGCAGTTGCCTTTTGCCTGCGGATCCAGGGGATCACCAGCGGCTGCCTCTTCCCTGGGCTCCTGGGGAGTGCTGGCAGCTGTGGCTTCCCTGGGGCTCCAGGGCAGGGCCAGCAGCTGCTGCTTCTCTGGGGCTCTAGGGGAATGCCAGTAGCTTCTGCCTCTGTCCCAGCTCCCCGGGGCTGGGTGGAGCCAAGAAGAACCAAACTTCCCTGCCCCCTGTATCTCCCTGTTCTGTATTTGGGACAGGGAGATATGGTTGCCCTAATAATGGGCAGTGCAGCATGATCAGCTGCTCAATCTCAGGCTCCTCCATCTCATTAAAACTGTTGAAATACGTTACTGGTTTTATGTCTGTGTATTCACATGCATATACCAATTAATAAAACTTTGACATTCTATAGACTTCTTCTATTACATGTGCTGAAAGAAAAAGCAGTCAAGGAGCACTTTAAAGACTAGCAAAATAGTTTATGAAAGAGGGTTTTTTTTTCTTATGAACATAACCCAAATCTCCATTGGTCTGGTTTACATTAGACAAGTTGGGGGGAGGGAGCGGCTCATCGCAGGGATGAAAGTGAAGCCTGTCATAAGAAGGTTGATCACCTCTGCTCTAGAAAGGCCCCTTAGGTCCTAGGTGTGAGTGACTATGATGATTCTCTTGGCCACGGTGACAGGGAGAGAGAGTGGGTCAAGGGGGTGGGAAGTTCCAAAGTGCAGTTTTGGCCACATTGAATTTGAGATGATGCCTGGACATTTCTGACGAGGTGTCAGGTGGGTAGGTTGAGATGATGGACTGCCTGGAGGAAGGCAGCCCAGGAGGGGTTAAAGGCAATATATCTGCCAAACAGGACATTTAAAGTTAGTGTTCGGAGACCTGATGTTTTAAATGGTCTGACCCAGAAATAGCTTTTGAGGTTAAGTTCTCTTCTCCAGCCCCATGCCCAGGGAATAGGCCTCTCTGCTTGAAGAGTGTATTTCAGGATCTGTGACTGACAAGCGAGAGTGAGAAATCAATAGAAGTCGTAAAGAGGCGAGATAAGGACTGGCTGCCACTCAGTTACCAGTTATCTGCCAGAGAACTACGGCTCTCTCTAGTTGTTGCCACTCTAATGAAAGATTAACTCAGAGCTGTCACAGTGGAAATTCAGGGTGTATTAACATTTCAGCAAGAGATCCTCAGAATGCAGTGAGACAGAAAAGATATTTAGCAGCTAAGGAAGGAAAAAATCAACAGCTGGTTCAGAGTGTGAGTCCTTACTCTTTCTTTCAGATGAAAAAACACTAAAATATAAGAAGACCAAGTTTAACCCATAAAACACCCATACACATTTTTTTGAGGCAGGGACAAATGTTTGCACAGCACCTGGCACCATGTGACTGCAAACTCAGTCAAGTCTTCAAGATGCAATTGTGACACAAGCAACAATGACAACTGAAAATGAAGACCTTGGCAAAGACTGTGTAATGGCTGTTTCTGACTCACTCCCTTTGGTTGCCTTTAATTGGAGTTGCTGATCAATAGTCCACTACACCATTGCCGACCACAACATCTTGTCATTTACAGCCATGCAAAATGGAGGGGTTGTTATGGAATTAGAGCCAGACTGGACTCAGCACGACTTTTGCAAAACTTCTCTGGTTGCAATTCACATGGATTTCTACTTCAGTTCACACTATGGAATTTTCAGCAGGGTTTGGAGTTCACATGGTGTGAGCATGCTCTGCACAGACTCCTCATGAAGTCACCTACACCAAACCCTTTCATATTCAGCAACCCTGGGACCGGGAGTTTGCTGGGCATTCAAATATTCTGGATAATAGATAGGTATACCTAGCAATACCTAATGCTGAAGAAAAACAAACAAAAATGTATGCAGAGTACTTCATTTACCAACAACAGTAGTATTGTACACTGTAAATTTATACTGTATTTGCTGTATTTATTTGTATTTAATTTCACTAGACTGTACTTATGGAGAACGTAGCTAGAATGTACTCATGGTTAAAATGTTGGTTATTTGGGAGTTTTGGATGAGAGAATGCCGGTGATTAAAACATTTACTGTATTAGGGCTGCACATGCCATGAGTGTGGGGAATCAGGCCCTTTAGCTTACACTGATTTAGAGCAGCGAGGCATATAAATGTAAATTAGGAAAGGTTCCTTTACCATGACTGGACAGCTGTCAGTATCACATGAGCTAAATGGTACAGGGCAACAGTACAGGGGTCAGATCACGTCAAAGAGTCTCTCTGTTAAAACTAGCAAGTGCGCTTGAAACTGTGGTTGGTTTCTTCACACCATAATCCAATTGTCATTAAATTGATGCCATTTACCTTCCAAGTCTTCATACGCTTTATTTATTTTGGCTCAACTTTTTTTGGTTGACGACGTCTGCTCTTCTTGGGGCTCACTGGGACATGTGGCTACATGTTTTTAGCAACCAAGACTATTGCTATACCTGTCCTGAAATGGATCCTGGCTTACATGTATTTGGCTCTTTTTTTTTTTTTTTTTTGTCTAGAAGATGAAATATGACATCTGAACTGTGCTGAATGGGTCTTTACTAATTACAAGAGCAAGGTTGGCAACCAAATAAAACCTGATGTTTCAACAGCTTTCAAATTCAGATTAGAAATAAAACCTGGACAAATGTTCTTTTCTTAAGAAGCAGACACCCATAGCAGCAGACTTTTGGAGCCTGTATCCCAGGGCTGGACCTGTCAGTAATCAGGCATTATTTTGCAGCTGTAAATAACTATTTTTTTAAAAAATAGTTTAGTTTTCTCTTACTTTGTCTTCTTTTAGCATCAGCATCGTCAATAACACGATAGTAATAAACTGCTTTCACTTTTCCTTTTTTTTTTAAATGAGGACCTTAGTGCAAGAAACCACAAGTGCTGAATTAACTGAAAGTGTAAAAGAAACAGGGCAGTGATGGTAAAAGTTTCCCAGCTAAAGACTTATAAATGAAAACAACATGCACTTTTTACATCATTTAAAATAGTCCCATTTTCTCTTAGAGACGTACACCTCTGTTTCATTCCTCCCAGAAGCAAATGCAGAAGTAGGTAAGTACCCCTAAACTGACAATCAAAGAGCTATACTTTCCTTGGTGTATGTTTTTCTTTACACCTGCATTTTCATGTTGCATGTTATAATAAGATCACAGTGGAAAAATATGTTTATTACGACAATATCGCTGTATATTAAGAAGAAGAAACAAATAACCTTTGGGGAAGACTCTGCAATGAATTTCTTCCCCCAAGTTTTTCCAAAACCAGATGTAGACATGTTTAACTACCCCTCCTTTCTCTCCCGCACTCCATCCCCATCACCCTGGTCTGTGCTAAGTGTGTCCCTAAGTGGCTCAGAGGAACGGGAGAGGTAGAAACCCTGTTTAGTTTCAGTGAAACTCATGGTGGATTTCTCAATGCATAGTATCATTCACTGATACAATGAAACTAATTTGGGCTTTTCCTTTTGTCTCTTTACAATTAGGTATTTCCCCCAGACAGCTAAAATCTCTGACTTTAAGACAAAATTGGCTTTCTTTCCTGTAAGATGTAAAGAAATGCAGATCCTGTTCCCAGAATCAATGTTTCTTTTATTATATATTATTAAAATATATTTATTAGGAGGTGATCATAGTGCTCTTGCAAACAAACAAACAAACAAAACAAACAAGCAAAAACTAACCCCTTTGGTAGGCTAGCTGGCAGGCACTGTATGTCACAAATGGCATATTCAGATGACAAACTTATTCCATAAACAAAGTACAAGGGGTTTATTTCCTGTCAGTAATAATCTTTGTCACTTACCGCTGGCATAGTGCTATTTGTAACTGTCAATGTGCTTCACTTGCTGACATATTTGGAAACAGCCAAGAACCTTTCAGAACAGAAAATACAGCCTTCTGCTAGAGGTAGCACCCACTCTCCTGCATGCTATGAACACCTCGAACAGCCTAACGTAACTAAACAAAACCCAGGGTCGGGATTCGGCAGCTCCCAATGCATGTGTGTGTGTGATGGGGGAGGAAGAATGTGAGCATACGCTGGCAGTTCTGCCTCCTAGCAACAGTCAGGTTGTTCTCGTACAGAGTTGCTAGTTGCAGGTCATTTAATGCTTGATTTATGACTTGGACTTCGTGTCCACATGGGAAGAGGGAATAAATGCCTCTCCATTTCTGTATGGGCTGTCTGGATTGTGCCATGCCCCTACATACTGCCAAAGCCCCTCCAGCCAGGAGGAGTAAGTGGTTTTAATCCCAGCTCCAACCTTCTAACACACTAACCAGTAGAGCTGTGCCATTGCAGGGAGTACCCGAATTTGCTGCTGCTACTTTTTCACCTTCGTCCTCTCGTGAGGCACAACCTGTCCTTTGTAAAGTGAAAAACTACTAAAGGGTGCAAAACTAACTCTGGCGTTGGCATGCTCATTTTCTAAGGCCAGATCCCACTTCACTGAAGTCAGAGGAACTTTTGTCACTGACTTGGGTGGAGGAAGGATTGGGCTCGTATTACTTGCTCACTTAAGTAGCAACCCGTATGTTAGAGTCATTTTTGTCAGTGACAGTGAAATCCTGGAGTCCTGCGTGGATACAAAATTGGCACCCACGTCTGAATCTGTTAAAAGGGGTCCACGGATATCCACAGCCACGGATGCGGATACTCATGGATATCTGCAAATGTGCAGTGTTCTAGATGCAAAATTTATGTCTGCAGCTCTATCCATAAAAATAAGCCAAGGATGTTGGCACCCTCATTCGCAGCTGCAGATATGTGTGAATATAAAGCAGATTTAATTGCAAAGTTTAGAATTTTCATTGCATTGCTTCAATTCCACAAATGTGTTGCAAGTTGAAAAAGAGAAAATTTCATGAGGGCGGAAGGAAAACCCAGGCTTAGGGAAACTCTGCTCCAAGTATTTCACTTAGCTCTCATATTCAGACATTTGTAGTTAAGAGTTCAGGCAACCTGAACAAGATCTCATTGTTAAGGGACCAAATGGCATTTACAGTTATTTTCGCTAAACTTTTATGCTGTTATTTATCATCATTCTTGCATACTGGCATGACAGTATCAAGATCAGGCACCTGTGCAAGGTGCTGTACATATACAAAGTACAAGACAATCCATGTCTACAAGATCAAAACAAAAAGCAGTCAAGTAGCACTTCCAGAAGTCACAATCTAAATCAACTAAGGAAGAAAGAAAGGAATGATTATTCCCAGTTTACAGAATGAGAACTGAACCACAGCAAGGTTAAACTATTTGCTAAATAAGGGAGTTTGCCTCAGAACCAGGAACTGAATTAATATGTCCTGAGTGCCAGTTTAATGCTTGAGCCAAAAGACCGACTCTCTTCCTTGGGACGTTAATATGTGTATTAGCAGTACAGCTCCAAGTATCCGTTTCTGCTGCTCATTACAAAACTAGCGTTTTTACTACGCAAATTCCCCTAACAACAAAACAATGTTTCAGGGAAGTTTTTTTCAAACTAGGCCAAACTATTGAATCACTGTGACTTTTCCTTTCTTCCCTGCTTGCTGTTGTAAAGCTGCAAGTCGTAACGTTGAAGTAAGCATTTCACATACATAAGATCAGGGGAATGACAGCAGCTTCATACTCTCTATATCAGACCCCACTCGTGCAGCAGGAATGACTCGTTCGATGGCTGAAGACAAGCTGAAATGTCATTTTTGCTGGGGAGGAAATGCAGAAACCCAGTGGGCTGTTTCAATATGTGATTCTGCTGGTGAAACCACAGCAGCACAGAGCCTGGTGTTTGCTTCCTTGTACTCACTGCCTCTGAAATGACTTCAAGCGATCAATTAAGCAAACGAGGAAAAAATACAATGATATAAGCACCCTCTCCTCAGTAGGCTTTCTTTCGAGTTGCTGCTGATGACCAAAGGCATAAGTCTATTTGCATAGAGTTTGAGCCAAATATTTTGCTCTCCCTTTGGGGGCGGAGGGGAGCACTCCAGAATTCTGATATACTGCTCGTATCTAAAACTGGTAGGCAATCCCAATATGGCAAATGCCACTTCCCAACCAGCCGTATCTCCTTTTGCTGGATCCCATCCCTGAGTTCTTCCAGAGCATCCACTCATCACACCCCCACCTTTCAACACCTGTTTGCAGAGTCTAGGCATCTGGTTGGGTCCCAGCTTCACTTCTGTGAGGTGAGAATGTGTCAGATTTGAGTGAGTAGCAGCAGCAAGCCTTACAAAAGGAGAGGAGCTGACCCCAGCCCAGCTTCACTGTAGGAACACCAGCCCGCCTCCCAGAAGCTGCCCATCTTCCACAAAAGTCACTCGGGGCCCAAAACTCACAACCCTTTGCACACACAAGGGACTGTGGTACACAGTGCGATGATTTTTTTCAGCCACTCGGGGGGGGGAGGGGGCATGTACCAAAACAGGGTTGAGGCCCATGTCTGGTCACACCTTCTAGACAATTCCCCAAGATGCGCTCCTGAATTTGCTCACCGGGCTCGTGGTTGTTGTTGTCTTTCCACACGCGGACTGATGGTACACATTCTTGAGCTGCATTGCCCTGAAGCAAAGGGAGTGTAACCCCTGCATCAGGCTCCCTGCCTGTTCTCACTCTCTGCCTACCCACGCTGAAGAGCCAGCAGCTAACCACAGGCTAAAGATAGTAAGAAAGAAGCCGAATCTCAAGTGTCTTTCACGTGACAATACTCTTGTCATTTACTCTTCCCACTTCTTTAATCAACTAGGCGAGGACTCTGGGATGGCAGGAAATCCTGTCAACATGCTTCCCACTATGGTCACTGCACCCCAAATTGAAGCAAGTTAGGAGACCTCTGCTGGACCATAAGCTGAACCTGACAAAACAATGTAGCAAAGTGGGGCATGAGCCATGTTGGGGCTACTCTTCATTATTTGTCTGAGCACAACAAGTCTTTCTTTTTTAAAACCTACTTGCTATTTTTGGAGAGAGGCCATGAGGACGAGGGAATCAATGGCAGATATGCTGTTCTGATTACGTGACTGTAGACAGCCATCACATTTCCTCTGGGGAAGGTCAAGCTGTTCCAGTCCAACACCTTGGGGTCTGCAGCTGCAAACAAGTCCATGCAAGAATAAGTCGGGGTTGCTCACCTGAGTAAACCAACTCACATAAGTAGGAGTTAGCAGGATCAGGCTCTGAGCAGGTCTGAGTCTGATTCACGGGGTCAAGAAGGGGTCCTATGCTACTCTGCCCCAATCCATGATTTAGGCCACATGTTGGCGGAGGTGGGGTCAGAGTGGTAGTGGAGCCCTGTGTTTTGGTTGTTTGCCAGTGGCCGCATGTGAGGGCAACTGGAACAGCCAGGCAAAGAATCAGGGTGCTGGCATCAAAGCTGTTGGATCTCGGATTTTTGGTGTCCATACAGGAAGCAAATACAGATGTTATCGGCATCATTTGCAAACGTGAGTTCCCACAATATCATTCCTTTCAAGGATGATCATAACAGTTCCTTCTGGCTCTACATTCTATGACTCTATTAAATTCCTTCTGTGTCTCATTTATTTTTAAGTGTCAGCTTAACCGACAGTGATAAACATAGGACCTCCAGAATCAAACTGAGGCTATGTCTACACTAAGAGATAATATTGATTTTAAGTCAGTAAGCTTGATTTTTACCAAGTGCCTGTCTTCACTGTAAATTCCATTAGCTTGATTTATGGTGCACTAAAATCGACTTAATATCGATATCATAATATCGTAGTAACCTGAGGGGTTCAGGTTCAGTTCGAATTTAAAATTCTGAATGAAGAGAGTTCAGGAAGCACCATATCTTTAAATCGAATTCATTAGCCTCCAGTGATGTCCCGTATGTGTTCCACAATGCCCCACAGTTCTCTGCTCTGGCCTCTTCCATCTCCACTGCTCTCAGGTGTGGAGAAATTAGACAACAGGAAGACCATTTCAGCTTGGCACCTGGAAGCCTGTAACTGTAGTGATGTGAGAGGCTGAAAAATCTTCTTTTTGTTTGCTATTAGTGCGGCTGTGGAGTCCATGATTCTGTTTCTACCGCTGCTAGCTGCCTTTTTATTTTTTCTGCACTGCCTGGTGCCAGCTGCTGCCCCTTGGCACCATATGGCAGGTTAGGCTGTGCAGGGGGATTGTGTTTGTATGATAGGATGAGAAACTTCTTTTCAGCTGTTTACATGTTGTCCTGCCCCCCACATCTCCTCCCTTTCCTCCCCCAGAGGCACCATGCATTCTGGAACGTTCCCTCACCCGCATCATGTGGCAACTAGTCTGTGGGTGGGGGTTGTGTTTGGACAAAAAACATCTTTTCAGCCTATTACACTTTGTCCTGACCCCCACATCCCCCCCATCCCTCCCCTCTGGAGGTGCCACGCAGTCTAGAACTTTCCAGAACCCAGACAAATCATGTGGCTTGACCCCGAACCAATAAAAAAGGATGTGCTGCACCAGGTGCCAGGCAGCTTGCATGCGGTGAGGGTCCTGTAGCCAGGCAGGGGAAGTCTCCCTGGGTAGTCATGATTTTTGGGCAACAGAAGAAAATATTTTGTCACTAGGGTGGCTGTCCTCTCAGAGGAAATTCTTGCATGGGCTTTAGCCAAATGCCAATGGGCTGGCTAGAGTCAAGGGTCTTTTAGCTGCCTGAAGCTGTAACTGTTTCAATGATTCATTGCCGTTTCAGTGGAGCTCCTGTGTCTACGTGAACAAATTCTTGTTCTAAGGGTCTTCTTTTCCAGAAGGTCTACATCTTTGCCAGGTCCAAATCTAGGTCCAAGCCTGGGCATGCTGTTAATAGGGGCGGGTGGTGGGTCTTTCTGGGTAGTCCATATTTTCGGGTGCTGGCTGTAGTCTGGGGCCTTTCAGCTATCTGGGGAAGTCTCCATTGGCAGCCACAATTTTCAGAGGTTGACAGCTGCCCAGGGAAAGTCTCTGGTGGCTGATATAGTCGGGGGGGTGGGGTCAGGGCAGCGGAGCATCAAGTGCCCACAGGCAGGGGCTGGGACTAGGCTTGCCATCCAGTGGATCATTGTTAAAGGATTTAAACTGTACTCATTCCAATCTGGCAGCTGTTTCTCAGGCTCCCTCTCCATAATTAACCCCTGGTTCCCCATGGCACACACAGTGCCATTGAAAGTTGACCAGGCAGACATTCAGTGTAATGTCCGTGGGCACTTAGATGTACATTTCTAAATTATGGATTGGATGCAAGGGTTTTGCAGTAGTTGCAGGGACAAACATTCTTGTTCTGAGGGTCAGACTCCACTTCGAAAAAGGGACATTTGTTTAACACGGTAGGCGAATGAGAGAAATGAAACGTAGGAAATGAAATGTGGGAAGAAGTCATCAGATACCCACATTCACTTGCGGGGCATTTTTTTCCCATGCTGCACCAGTGAAAATAGCCAGAATGCTATGGGGCTCAGGGAATTCTGGGATAGGTTCCCACAATACACTGCTGCATCAGTCAATTTACGCTACTTGTGTGTGGCAGCAATAAGTCAATTTTGTGGGGAGCATGTGGGAATGTTAGGGTGCTCAAAATTGAATTGATAAAACACAGCGTTAATAAATCAGTTTTAATAGATTTGATTTTAGCTTGTAGTGTAGAAGTAGCCTGAGTCTGGGACCAATCCACCATTGAAGGCGACAGGAGTTTTGTCTACAGTAGGATTTCAGGAAACACACATAAACTTGTAGGGGAACACTTTAACCTCTTGGGACATACAATAATGGTCCTTAAAGTGGCCATCCTCTTACAAAAGGATTTTACCACAAGATTACATAGGGAGATATCTGACTTGGAATTCATTTGCAAGTCTGACACATTTAAACCATGACTTAACAGCGATCTCCATTATCTTACACATTACGACATTTTCCCACCTTTGATATTCCCAGAAATGGCACCCATCCCACTTAATTTATTCCTTCCATAGGTCCTGTTAATGAGAGGTGACTCTTCCACCCTCTTTTTTCCCTCCTCTTCATCTTCCTCCTGGCTATATAAACCCTGGATTCTTATTTTTGCTCCCAATCTGAAGAAGTGAGTCTCGTTATCTAATAAATAAAATTGTTAGTCTTTAAGGTGCTACAGGACTGCTTGTTTTTAATTTTTATCTCTGAGCACAGCCACTTCTAGATCTTATCCCAAATTAAAGACTCCGCTTCAAGAAGAGTGTCACACATTTCATGGGACTGTTCAGTGAATGACTACCATAGTTCTGGCCTGTGAAGTTACTGGCAATATAGAAACATATTTTTAATTTTCAGTGTCAAAAGCTGGTTTATTTTTGATAGTCACTTTCTGGAGTTAAAAGCCAGATAGAATAGTTCTCTATATTCCTCAGATTATTTAATATTTGTACATAGCCCTCTAGATCTGCATGAAGATTTACAAAAGGACTGAAGAAACTGAATAAAATTTTCCACAATACCTAAGGGTGTCTTTGCTACCCAGAAGATTGACCCGCTCAGGATCAATCTTCTGGGATTTGATTTTGTGTGCCTAGTAGGGTTGTAGGAAGTTGAACTACCAGGGGTTGACAGTCTACCCCTGTGCTCCTCAATATCACGAGAAGGGAGGTCGACAAAAGAATTTCTCCAATCAACCTCCCTCTGTGTGGATGGACAGATAAGTTGATTGAAGATAAGTAAATTTCAGCTATGCAATTGCCGTAGCTGGAATTGTGTATCTACAATTGACTTTAAGGTCTAGTGTAGACCTGACCTAAGAGATTTAAGCTCTCAATGTCCCTTCCAGTTCTAGTGTTCTATAATTCTATTCTATGAATAATAAAAGTGCAAGCGACATAAATAATAATTAATTAGTTATGAATTAGCTCAGTTAGTATTATGGGAGCTCCCATTTATCTCTTCCACTGTTTCTCTTTTCAGCAGTTGTCTTTTCTCCCCTCCTTATCCCACACAACTTTCTTCTTTTCTTTGCCGAGGGTGGAGGTGTGAATCCTACTGGGACTTATTGTCTGGGTCACAGTTTCCGTCAGCCCCATATTATGCCATCACTCTTGGGTGCAGGTCAAGAGATTAACCACTTTACCAAACCCAGAGTTTTTTGGCTGCACTACATTTAAGCATTGAAAATCAGTGTGAGTGGGGTACCAAAGTCATTTTGGGTGCATTATAATAAATTTATAATGATCCTCTTTCAAGGCACCTGTAGAGTGGATGTGACACACTATGAGGGTGAAATGACAATGGACAGCAAGGTGAGAAGGAGGCTTGCGCCAAATAGAGCTCTGAGGTTGCTGGGTTGGGAAAAGGAAAGCATCCTAGGAGTTCCTTTGTGATGTGTGTTTTAACAAGCTGGGCTGTTCAGGGAGTAACTGTGACACTATCTGATGCATGCAGCAGAAAGGGGAATTGCTCTTGCCTGTTTTTTCCTTCAGCAAAACCCAGGTTTTAGTCTCTTGCCCATACATAAACAGGCTGAGAAATAGTAGGTGCCTACATTATTTTGGCCTATTTCTGGAGGGATTTTTTTTAACAACAAAGATGGTGAATAAGCATTACTGGCCCTGCTTGTTGTTGCTCTGCATGTTTCATAGTTATTTATACTGCTGCAAGATAAGCGCAAAACATGATTACAACCGAACAGGAGACTTTAACGCTCTTTCTACAAGTGATGATAACTTAGACAGTGTAGAGAAGTAATGATTGAGGGCAACATTGCAAATATGCTTTGAAGACATATTTTATATGGTCTCACATGATCTTATGAATAAGCTAGGCAAATACTATTTAGATGGGGCTACTATAAGGGGGGTGCATAACTGGCTGGACGACCATTCTCAAAGAGTAGTTATTAACAGTTCACAGTCATGCTGGAAGGGCATAACAAGTGGGGTTCTGCAGTGATCTGTTTGGAACTGGTTCTATTCAATATCTTCATCAACAATTTAGATATTGGCATAGAGCACACTTATTAAGTTTGCAGATGATACCAACCTGGGAGGGGTAGCAACTGCTTTGGAGGACAGGGTCAGAATTCAAAATGATCTGCACAAACTGGAGAAATGGTCTGCGGGAAAGATGAAGTTTATTACAGACATATGCAAAGTACTCCACTTAGGAAGGAACAATCAGCTTCACACATACAGAATGGGAAGTGACTGTCTAGGAAGGAGTACTGCGGAAAGGGATTTAGTAGTCATGGTGAGCCACAAGTTAAATATGAGTCAACAGTGTGATGCTTTTGCAAAAAAAAAAAAAATCAAACATGATTCTGGGATGCATGAACAGGAATGTTGAGAGCAGGAAATCGGAACTCATTCTTTTGCTCTACTCAGTGCTCATTAGGCCTCAGTAGGAGTATTGTGTCCAGTTCTGGGCACCATATTTCAGGAAAGATGTGGAGAAATTGGAGAAGGTCCAGAGAGGAGCAACAGAATGATTAAAGGTCTAGAGAACATGAGCTATGAGGGAAGACTGAAAGAACTGGGCTTGTTTAGTTTAGAAAATAGAAGACTGAGATGGTACGTGACAATAGTTTTCAAGTACCAAAAAGAGGGTTACAAGGTGGAGGGAGAAAAATTGTTCTCCTTGGCCTCTGAGGATAGGACAAGGCACAATGGGCTTAAACTGCAGTAAGGGAGGTTTAGGTTGGACATTGGGAAAAACTTCCTAACTGTCAGGGTGGTTAAACACTGGAATAAATTACCTAGGGAGGTTGTGGAATCTCCATCACTGGAGATATTTCAGAGCAGGTTAGATAGACATCTTTTGGGGATAGTCTAGACGATATTTGGTCCTGCCATGAGTGCAGGGACTGGACTCGATGACCTTGCGAGGTCCCTTCCAGTTTTAGTGTTCTATAATTCTATCCTATGAATAATAAAAGTGAAAGCAATATAAATAAGAATTAATTAGCTACGAATTAGCTCAATTAGTATTATGGGAGCTCCCACTTCTTATCTCTTCCACTGCTTCTCTTTTCAGCAGTTGTCTTTTCTCCCCTTTTTATCCCACACAACTTTCTTCTTTTCTTTGCCGAGGGTGGAGGTGTGAATCCTACTGGGACTTTTCGTCTGGGTCACAGGTTCCGTCAGCCCCATATTATGCCATCACACTTGGGTGCAGGTCAAGAGATTAACCACTTTACCAAACCCAGAGTGTTTGGCTGCACTACATTCTACTCTGCCTCCAGAGGCCTGTGTTTATAATAAATATAGACTTCAGTGGAGTCACGTCTTATGCATGTGCCAGGTTTGATCATGTCCACAAAAATACAGCAGCATCACAGACGGAAGAAATGAATGCGGCTCTCCAGAGACAGATAAGGTCCCACAAAGAAGTTAAAAACAAATTATTATTGCAAAAACACAGGAGTCTTACAGTGCCATATTGCATTCTTACACTGGCTCTTTCTCTATAGTTTGCATTTGCAGTGGAAAAGTCTAAGCCTCTTATTAGATTTCACTGGAACTTGGCCAGTTTGCACCAGCTGGAAGTCTGGCCCCATGTTCCAACCTTCCCATTTGAAACTGATTTAGAACTTGGTATTTACTTAGCGTGATAAAAAGAAACCTCAATGTGATATATGATACAGCATCTCCTCTTTTTTGGGGTTCCTTAGGTTGCTGCTTTTCTCGGCATTGGAGCAAGATGCAAAATATGTTTTTATTTATGCCTTGCTTTAGTTCTTTGTTGTGCACAGGCCAAAATTTGTTTCTGGTGTGAGTGAGCAGCCTTACAGGAGGGATGAATTTGGCCCTGTGGGGTTAAGCTTTGACTCATTCCTGCAGTCCTTGCTCAGAGGGAAATCCTGGGGGCCACAGCAGGCGCATAGCACAGTGGAGCTGGTGGTTCTGTTGTTCAGAGACAAGCTGGGATAGAGAGGGCATGTACAAGCTGTGTGCAGAGAAGCACTGGCTCAGCTGGTATGCTCCAGGGCTGAGTTCTGCAGCAGCCACTCACCAGGTGCATGGGAGGGAAAGGCTATGGTGCATGGTTATGGCGATGGGTGAGGAGAAAACGGACTCACAAGCCCACAAAGATGCCTACAGGGGCCGTCGCAGGCATAACCTGCAGCAGTGGTCAGGAAGGCTAAGGAATTGTTACCTCAGTCCCTGTGTGGGGGCACCAGAGCACAGCCCATGTTAGCAGTGGTTGGTCTTTTGCTCTTCACACAAACAAATGTAACCATACAGACAAAGTGGGGCCCACAGAACTATGGGTGATGTGCAAGACCCGGCTCCCCACACATGCTGCAGCTTTGGCCAGGTTTCCTGGAAACAGTGAGCGCCGCTGGAAGGCTCAGGACAATTTAAAGAGGTACTACCCCAGTTTCCATAGACTATACTCAAGCTGGCTGCTCTTCTCCCTCAGTCAGACAAAACTTCACTCGGGTTACCCTATTTGAACTTTCAAAAAAGAGAATTATTAATGTCAAAACAAAAAAAAATTATAAAAAGTATTTATGTACTAAATTGGCCCATTAAAAGATTTTTCCTCACCTACCTTATCTCTCTCATCCTGGGACCAATGTGGCTGTAACACCACTGCAAAACTTTTACAATCTAGGCACTAAATTACTATGAGTAGGGATGAATTTATCACTTCTTCCTCTGAAGGCAGAATGTTGCATTATGGCAGGAGCAGCTAGCAGGGGTTCAGCATGGGTTGCACCTTCTCCCAGCCCTTAAATTCACACCCCAGGTGCACACATAGTAGTGAGAGCTGGCTGCCAGCATCAGTGGAATGAATCCTTGTACTTGACCTGGAATCTCAGTACAGGACTGGACTGAAAGCGAAAATCTCCTCAGTGAGTTGCTGGGCGGCTCGGCAGTGAGCTGGACCACAAAACACTTTACTCCTGTAGGTGAAACACTGACCGGTCCTTGGGGTATGGCTAAACTACAGGGATTTTAGGTCTGGGCATCTGTGGGCAAAGAGGGATTCAAACCTGATCCTGTGTCCCGCACTCCCAGTGCTGCTTGGCTCTGAACGTGACTGTGCCCACTGCTGTAGGTCCCTGCATGGTTGTTCTACCTTGAAAGGCCACTGATGGGCAGAATGTTTTCCACCTATGCCAGCTGCAGCTGGAGAAGGCCTTCGCCGGCTTGTGCCACTAAAAGACCAGTAGCTGTGGGCCCTGACCCAAAGAGAGGTGTATCAAAAAGCAGCCATAACACAGTGGAGAATCTGGCTTGAGTCCTCATTTTTCTTCAGAAAGAAGCATTCCACCTCAGAGCAGGCCTGTCCTTCACAAGGGCTCAGAAAGAGGCATGTACTCAGTAGGCCCATTGGCACAGAAATCGTGAAAAAGAGCAGCACACAGCTGTGAAAATGCATGGAAATTATGGTGCTTACTGTCTCCAGTCATTCTGCAATGGCGTTTTCAGGAATTAGATGGTGTACAGTTGAGGAAGCATTTGTATATTTCTTCCTCTCTGCTGTTTTCAGGATACCAGAAATGAGTGGACAAGGGGACGGTAGCCAGAATTAATTCAATTTTAGTTCAAACTCAAATCTAAGGTACTTATATGCTTCCCTGCCCCCCAGCCCCGTCAACAAAATGTCTGATGGCCTTGCAGAGCTCTGACCCCATCTTGCAGACAGGGAAGTGAGGTAGAAGCATGAGTGATATGCCCAGAGTTACACAGGAAAACTGTGTCAGAACACAGAATTGAAAGCAGGTCTCCCAACTCCTGGTCTAGTGCCTTATTCCCTGCCCAGTCTTTATACTCAAGCATCTTAAAGTTACACAAGATTTAAACAATTTAAAAAGGTGCCTTCCATGTACATATCTCTACCCATATCTCCTTACAATGCACGGAACTTGAACTGTAGCAAAGTAGATATGTTTGGGCTGAGCCCATTCATGCCATAGCTTTAATGGCAGAAAATTGTTTTTGACAGTCCTAGCCCTCCGTTGCTCTCAACAAAAGCTTTCCAGTGGAAATCCTGAGACAATGTTAAACTGTAGGGGTGTAAATGATGCTGCTCAGATGGGCTACGTCTACACGTGCACGCTACATCGAAATAGCTAATTTCGAAGTAGCGACATCGAAATAGCCTATTTCGATGAATAACGTCTACACGTCCTCCAGGGCTGGCAACGTCGATGTTCAACTTCGACGTTGCTCAGCCCAACATCGAAATAGGCGCAGCAAGGGAACGTCTACACGCCAAAGTAGCACACATCGAAATAAGGGAGCCAGGCACAGCTGCAGACAGGGTCACAGGGCGGACTCAACAGCAAGTCGCTCCCTTAAAGGGCCCCTCCCAGACACACTTTCATTAAACAGTGCAAGATACACAGAGCCAACAACTAGTTGCAGACCCTGTATATGCAGCACGGACCCCCAGCTGCAGCAGCAGCAGCCAGAAGCCCTGGGCTAAGGGCTGCTGCCCACGGTGACCACAGAGCCCCGCAAGGGCTGGAGAGAGAGTATCTCTCAACCCCCCAGCTGATGGCCGCCATGGAGGACCCCGCTATTTCGATGTTGCGGGACGCGGATCGTCTACACGTCCCTACTTCGATGTTGAACGTCGAAGTAGGGCGCTATTCCCATCCCCTCATGGGGTTAGCAACTTCGACGTCTCGCCGCCTAACGTCGAAGTTAACTTCGAAATAGCGCCCGACGCGTGTAGACGCGACGGGCGCTATTTCGAAGTTGGTGCCGCTACTTCGAAGTAGCGTGCACGTGTAGACGCAGCCATGGAGTGGGAAATGCTTTGTTATATAGTTGGCCCTTGCTATTAAATCCTTTTGGGAAAAAAAATAAGCTATTTATGGTTATACTGCACAGCAACTTTCACCCTAGTTAAAGTTAATCCCTGAGACCAATGCTTTCTGCCTGATAAAACTTGGATGATGAGTTGACTAGCTCAGATAGCCTGCTCTTTCAGTCTTGTGATTTCCTAGGATTATTTTAACACGAGAAAACAACTGGGCTCACATGCAGGGTTCCCTATAAGTTGAACACTTGGGCGGCCAGCCAGGAGAGGTTCAAACACCACCCAGATGATTAGCAAAGCACCCATAATGCCCACAGCTGCCAACCTATGTTTTTACTCATGGTGCACATCCACACATCCTTTTGGGCACATAACACAATTTATTCCACTCATGGATGGTAGAAGTTAGAGGGGACATTGCTCACATGCTTTTGCAGAAAGTAGTGACAACACGTTTGCTACAAGGCCAATTTAAATCTCTGCAGGCCTCTGGCACAGATTACCTATCACTCTGTGCAGAAAAGGAGCTACAATGGTGTGATAACAAAGCTCAGATGATGTCTGAGTGGGATTCCATCTAGCCTGATAATTGGCCTCCATTTTGATCCTCCAAAGAGCAATGACCACAAACTGACAGTGGATGGAACAACATCTTCTGTAAGGGTGTCTTTCACAAAGTGGAGGTAGGAAAAAAGAAAAAACCCTAGAGGTACGGTCAGAAAGGCGCAGACAGAAGACCTCTGCCACTCATTCCAGCAGCAGTCACAACTGTCTTTTGGCCTCTGGTCTCCAGTCTTTGGAGATAATGGACTCACTTAGCAGGGCAGCTCAGCAGACACCTTTGTTACAAGTGTTTCTTCCTCAGCAAATTGAGGTTGCAAATGAAAAATGAGGGTTTAGGATTGTCAGCGATGCATCCAGGAGGTAAGCACCCAAATCACACTTGGAAAATATCAGTGGGCCCTCAAAGTCGAATTTGCAAAAGTGGCAGTGACCTAGGTTGCGAAATCGCCTCAAAAGTCAGTGGAACTTAGGCCAGGTCTCCATGAGGGGTGAAAGTTGATCTCAGATACGCATCTCCAGCTATGAGAATAGTGTAGCTGGAGTCGACATACCTTAGGTTGAGTTTCTCCACTGTCCACACAAGCAGGCAGTCAACTTCCCGCTGTGGAGGAGGTGTTAAAATTCTCCCATTGACTTCCAACTGCAAGGAGCACCGAGTTTACGGGAGCACCCTCAGCATTTGATTTAGCACATCTCTCGTTGACCAACCCCAGAAGATCAACCTCTAGCGTGTTGACTCTCCGGTAAGTATAGATGAGGCCATAGTCACTTCCCAGTGTTGGCTGCATCTGAACCCTCACCTTTATACCAGCTGTATTTCTACTATGGCCTCTATTTTACTTGAACAAACTTCCAGGGACTCAGTCCCAGGAATCTAGTTTGCCAGAGATTTACAAAGGTTCCCCCTACTGGATAGGGGCACCTGATGCCCTGCCTGGATGGGTGGCTTTGAAAGCAGTTATTTCTAAAGTATTCCTCTACTTAAAGAGTGCCATGAAAGATCCCATCACAATAAAAACTACAGCCTAAGACCAGCAAGCACACGAGTTGAAGCAGTTGTGAGGAATAAAGGGATAGGTGCTGTTGGAACTGCCAACAGGCAGACTCAAACCTTGGACCTCCAGAGCTTAGTGCAGGAGCCTCAATAGTTTGAGCTAAAGGCCAGTGGCCTCTCAGCTCAGCCTGTGGTGGAGATTCAGGGGACATCTATATGGAAGAACTTTTAGCATTTGATTTTGCACACCTGGTAGAGACACATGAAATTGATTTATCTGAGGTTGGCAGTTGACCCCTGTATTCCTCAATATCGTGAGGAGTAAGGGAGGTCGATGGGAGAGTTTCTCCCTTCAACTTCCCTCTGCAAAGATGGCCAGGTAAGTGGAATGCAGATAAGTCAATTCTAGCTATGCAATTTCCATAGCTAGAATTGTGTATCTGCAATCGACTTACCTGCCTAATGTAGATCAAACCTGTAAGTGGTCTAAGTGACACTACGTGGGACAGTGATGCACACCCATTAGGGGTGTGGGTTACACTGTCACTGACAGGCAAACTAAAGACACCTGGAAATAAAGAGCTGCCCAGCATGTCTTCAAAAACAGGACTGGTTGGACTGAAACCATGTCAGGGAGGAGTAAAACTCCAGGCCTCAGAGCTGCTGCAGCAAAGGTTCAATCGTGCTAATGTAAGGCATGAAAGACAGATTGTGTCCAGGCAAACTGCAGGGTTTTAGGGGCAGGGCTGGGGTTGGACTGACTAGATCAGAGGTTCCCAACCTTTTCACTCGTGCAGACCTCCAATCACCCCCCCAAAACCATTCACGGACCCCTATTCACCCCCCAAACCATTTTCCATCACCCAATCACTGCCCCAAAGCATTCACAGACCTCCATCAAAGCCAGTTCTAACCTCAATGTGCACTTAATTGAATGAAAAAGGAAACCATAACATAGATTTTCAGACAGCAATTAATAACATTATTTGAAGAGATTTAATTTAAAAATAATTGATTGTAACTTTGCAATGTATTTAAAACTTATTAGCTATGTTCATTTTTATTTACATTTTACATTTTTTCATTGGACTGTTGCAATACCCTCATGGACCCCAAGTTGGGAACTAGTGGACTAGAGAACTGAGCCACAAAATGCCTTGAAATTAACAGGGATTGACTGCGTGGTGATTTTCCTACTCCTTTTTGCTGGTCCCAAGCTAAGCTTTGGTGGGTGCCTTAGCCTTATAGGTAAACAGTGCCTGATGGAGCTTCCCTTCTCTCAACAGCAGTGTCAGAGGTGCAGTCATGAGGCAGCTGGCAATATTCAACCCCCCAGCAAACACAGTACCCAAAAGGGGTGGGGGGAATAGGCAGCTGTAGCTCTGGCTGGCATCCCACAAACAACCATCACAGCTGGAAGGAAAGCAGACAAGGAGCAGGATGCTGCCACCCACCCCCGCAGGGGATCAAACCAGCCAACCCAGAAGACCAGGAGCAACTTTGGCAAAAACTGAGTTAAACTCATCAGGGTGAAAGTGAGCAAGGATGAGACCTAATTCCCAGTACTCCTGTTTCACCTTGCTCTCCCCTGGCACAGATGCGCTGCAGCAAACATCTCAGAGGGCAGTGCTCCACAGCCAGGTGCTGAGCCTATCATGGGTTGGGAATCCCTTTGTTTAGGAAACTGGTATTGTTTTATGCTAATAAAAATTCCCTCCCGCTGATCCTTGCTGCTTAATTTCTGCTGAGTCACCCCACCACATCACAGTCCCCAGTGAACTAATAGCTCTGCCAAATGCAAAGCCAGGAGCCCACTTCTTCCTTGAAAAGAGTACAGCAAACTCAGCCATTGGTTATTTCTAAAGCACCACTCACTATGCAAGAGCCTCCTATGGGGGAACTGCCATGAAACGTGCAGCATGTGCCTTCTTATACAGCATAGTCTATATTGCATGGTCTCTCGCAAGAACCTTTAGGCTGAGTCAGGAATGCGCTACAAGAAATATTAAGTGAAAATATGTAGTGACTTTTCTACATCAGCATTATACACACATTGGCAAAGGCCTAATGTACACATTGATTCATATTGCAGATGTTTCTGTCTTATCAACAACATCTTATTAAACAGCATACTATAATGGCATTTTGCTTTGCTGGTAGAGCAGAATATATTTAAATATTTATGCCCCCCCCCCAAAAAGTTTTAAAACTACAGGTTTTGGAGAAATGTTATGAAAATGAATTGATGCAGCAGCTCTCACAGTGGAGATCAAGCTGTCATATACTTCATAAATAATGTAAATTTAGGTCACAATAAATTACAGGAACTCGCAATTAGAAGAGTAAGACTCATGTATTAAACAATCTCTTGATTCTGCCCAACTCTCTTTTAAAAATAAGGCTGAAAGTGGCATTCAGTTTCTAAACTTTAATCCATAGCCGCTCTGCTGGCCTGTCCTCATTTTAGCTTTGCCAAAGACACAGGCTTGAATTTTTGAAGTGATTTGATTTGTCTGGGCTGGCGTCTCTAGGGGAGAGAGCGTGAGGGTTTCTACACTTTTCTCCGGTTGTTTTAACTGCGTTTCTGTGCTGGTTAAAGGGATAGTAGCAGGATAAAATACTCCCTTGCAGAATTCTTGCTGGGCCTTTCATGAATGATTTGGCAAGGAGACAGGCCAGCTGCTCTCCCCCAACTCCGTGGAACTGGCACACTGCATCTCCTTTGTGCTGCTGCTGCAAATCCACAGAGCTCTGCAGAAGACAGCAGAACCAAGCTAATTTACACCAGGTGAGAACATGGCCCCTCATGCACCAGGGGGTGCATGCCCTGTGCAGGCTCCCTGCAGAGGGGTGATCTTACCTAAGATGAGGCTACAGGAAGGGATTAGTAATGTTATCACAGGAGATGGGTGCCTGCTCTGTGTAATTTACAGCTTGGCTTCAAATAGGAAACTAGCTGGTCCTGAAAACTGCTGTGCTAAGAACTCTTCCCATGTAGTCTTTTTCTTTTTAACTCTTCAGGAAGTGAGGAGCTTCACACTGAAACATGCAGTCCTTCTCCCCTCTGCTGCAGTCCCACCCCAAGCTGTAAGCCTCCCATCCTGCCCCCGCAGTGCTGCCAGCACAGACTCCCTGTGACTCCAATGGCATAAGATCAAGGCCTAAGTCAGTATGTTTAGGGCACGACTGGGTCAATTCAGACAGTCCACAACCTGACCTCCTCCTAACTACCATCTGTTGCAATGCCTCCAGCAGGCAGGAAGCTGGTGCACTGGGACGGCTGCTTATCATGCTGACCAGCCACGTCTGTTTCCTTGCGAAGCTCCCCGGGTTGTTTCACTTGTGGTCTCTCATCTTCTTCTTCAACTGTAAACTCTTTGGGGCAAGGACTGTCTCGTTCTTCGTGTTTGCTCAGCAACTGGAACAATGGGCACCTGGTCCAGGAGAGTGACCTCTAGCATCAACCACATTTCTGGCTTCCTCCCATGCACGTTGTGCTGGTTAGTGTAGTTTTCCTCCTTGTTGTCAGTTTGGGGCGGAGGGGAGGGGAGGTTAGGTCTGAAAAAGGAATCCAGCTCACCAGGAAGTAGAACATTTCCGTTCTCACACAGACAGACAGACAGACAGACACACCCCAAGCTTGTTCCCCTCTATTTTAATTACTGGGCATAACCAATATTCATGAGCTAAGTTCGCTCTAAGCTGCCTGGCTGCACAGAAACCCATTAGATGCCACGCAGATGCTCAGGGCAGCAGCGGGGAGAAATTCCTCTTCCCCAGCCCTGTCATGGTGGCTAGAGATGCTCTGGCCCCAAGCAAACCCAGCTCCAGACCTGCTGTGGCCAGGGGGGAAGTGCCCCTTCTGTGGCCTCAACCTAGCCTGGCCAATACCTGCCACAGCCAGGGGAGAGATGCCCTTCCCCCTGCCCAGCTTGGACCTGCTGTGGCCTGGGTGGGAGAGAGGTCTCTCTCCCTGCAGGCCAGGTGCAGCTGTGGGGAGCGAAATCTGGGGGAATCTTTTCTCCCCAACACAGCCCCAAGGCAGCTTGCACCATAAATCTCTCTTCCACACCCCCATTCCATAGCCAGTACCCCCAGCTGGAGCCCTCCCCCCATGCACTTCAGCCCCCTGGCCCCACCCCCCCATGAACTTTGTTAGATGCACCAGTACGATGTGTTGCATTACACATCCCCCCATATCAGTGCACATAACAAAATTCATTCTACACAGGGGCAGGGAAAACGAGGGATCCTGAGTACGTTTGGCTCCCAGCGGTTTAGGCTTCTCATAGAGCGGAGCATGAGAGTTGCTTGTTATGGATTTGTTCTGTTGAAAGAACAAACATCCAGCGAAGCGAAGCGATGAAAGTTGTTCAGTTTGAGTTGCTTCCCCCCTCCCCCCATGACATCAAATGCTAGCTACTGAGATTATTTTTAAAACAGTTTTTGGAATGTGGCCAGAACCAACATATTTGTCAGAAATTAGGAGAGCGGGAAGGGAAATCCAACTCAAAACTGCTGGGTACGACTACGCCACCACTTGGCCAGGGAGACGGGCAGGGAGGACAACTGATTAAACTATAACATAAAATGTGGGCCTTAATCAATTCCCTGTTTGCTTTCAGGAGCAGACACAGCTTTACTACAACAAAGTAAAACTAATTTCCAGCCACACTGTGCTCTTGCTTGCATCACCAAAATATTGACTTCTGCCTTGTTCCATGAACTATGCCCTCCTTTGGAAGCCCTGAGTAATGGGGCATTCTCTATTTACCTGAGACAAAAACAAATGCACCCAAGTATTAGGTGAGGCCTGTTTGCATTAGAACAAATGCAAGAACAGATTTCCAGGCTCAGTAAGGTTGTTCTCTCGCTTGCCCTAAGGAGAACAGCAGGCTGGCTTCTGCTTTGCACTGCAAAGAAAACAAACTACAAAATGTTTTAGCCCTTTTCTCTGTGACCTTGAATTGTGTGCCTCCTTCCCCTCCCCCACCCCTCTGTTTTGTGTAGCCTGCCACTGTCCCCTGTCTCAAACGGGCTCTAAACCTCAGAGGTACTTTCACATCTCAGCTCACTCAGTAGCACTTCCTCCTCCCTCCCACGAGATGCTGCAACACTCTCCTCTACAGACTCGGTTCAAGCTCACAGGGTGAGGGATTCCCAGCAACCAGGGGGTTTAAGCCCCTCCAGTTTTTACAAATATACACCTGCCCACCACTTCCCTCCCGCTCCCACTTCTTCCTGGCTCCATCAGCCTTGCTTTACCCATCCCAGCCCAGGGCCAACTCGCTCTCTGTTCTGCATTTTTGCAGGGTTTGTTCTCCAATTCTTACACTTGGCCTTTGCAAACAACAAGCAGTCCTGGGGCACCTTAGAGATTCACAGAGACCCACGCAATCTTTCTCCCCACTTCCTTGCAGCTCCCTCCTCTCCTTCGCAGTTCTTCAGTGCCTCATTTCCCCACCCATTTCCTTTCTGACACCAGCCCCTCCCCCCTCCCCCAGTTCCAATTCCCTTGGCCTGTCTCTGTTTCCTCTTCTGTACTTTCTTTCCCCTTCCTTTTCTGGCTTTGCTGTCTTTTCTCACTCTCCTTTGTGGGCTTCCCTTCTGACCCTGCCATGCATGAGAAAGCCTGTCATTGCTTCTGCGCTGACTGTAGAGAACCGTGCCTTACCGCCAATGAGCACGGTTTGCCACCAGTTCCAGTGGCAATATGAGCCAGGGGCAGATTCAAAATCTTCTGGCCTCCCTGAGAAGTAGACCTGGCTGAAATGAGACATGCACAGGTGCCGTCACATTCAACACCTGCACCCTGAATGCTCACGGATTGTCACTTCTTAGACAACCTGGTCCTTTTGCTTCCATGGACTAGTGAAAAGAGACAATGCTCTGGCCCATTTGAATGGTACAATACCTTCCTTCTCTGACTGGTCCTCAAAGCCTCCATGGAGAAGTACCCACCACACTAGAACTGAGCACAGCAAGTGAAAACATGACCCCTGAGGCTGCCTTGGCTCAAGATGTGGAAAATATTAAACCTCTGGGACTGTTAACCAGGGTAATTTTCATGGTGAACTCTCAATCTTCTTATGAAACGTTTCCCTATGTCAGTATTACATGAAAGATTAACCTAAGTGGAAAACTTGATACCAGGAACCAGGCAGACAGATACCAATGGGCTAAATAGGGTGTCCACCTGTGCAGTGAGGCTATGTCTACACTAGAGAGTTTTATTGACAAAACTGGTGTTTTGTCAACAAAACCCAGGAAGCATCCATATTCCCAAGACGCTCTGTCGACAATAAATCAGCAGAATGAAGCACTTCGGTCAACAGTCTTATCCCGCTCCCCATGAAGCATAAGACCTCTGTTGACAGAAACCTGCCAACAGAAAGCTGGTCTGGACATTCCAGGGGCCCTCTGTCAACAGACAGGGCTTCCAGGACACTGAGCAGCCCTGTCTTCTGTGCTTCCAGTTGGCCGTTTTGTCAAGAGAGCGGCCAGGCTGTCTGGCCACTCTTTGTCAACAGAGTAGATCACACTTGCGATCCACTTGGGAATTTGGCAGCAATCTGTCGACAGAAGGTTCCTCGGAAGGTATCTTCCGACAAAAACGTCTGTCAACAAACCCATGTAATCTAGACATTGCTTGAGATAGCCAAATTTACGTAGAATTCAAAAGCTGTTCAGATCTGGGATTCTAGATAGGCCCATGGTTGCATGCAAATCTCTAATGGGGTTGTGTGTCTAAGGCTACGTCTACACGTGCCCCAACCTTCGAAATGGCCACGCAAATGGCCATTTCGAAGTTTACTAATGAAGCGCTGAAATGCATATTCAGCGCTTCATTAGCATGCGGGCGGCAGCGGCGCTTCGAAATTGATGCTCCTTGCCGCCGCGCGTCGCGTCCAGACGGTGCTCCTTTTCGAA
The DNA here is from genome assembly GCF_033958435.1 of Carettochelys insculpta. NCBI lineage: Eukaryota > Metazoa > Chordata > Testudines > Carettochelyidae > Carettochelys > Carettochelys insculpta. Next base: position 4,894,244 of record NC_134149.1, on the reverse strand, counting down.
AGGACCCCGCCTACTTCGAAGTCCCCTTGGGAATAAGGGGACTTCGAAGTAGGCGGGGTCCTTTCGAAAAGGAGCACCGTCTGGACGCGACGCGCGGCGGCAAGGAGCATCAATTTCGAAGCGCCGCTGCCGCCCGCATGCTAATGAAGCGCTGAATATGCATTTCAGCGCTTCATTAGTAAACTTCGAAATGGCCATTTGAGTGGCCATTTCGAAGTTTGGGGCACATGCAGACACGGCCTAAAGCTGGTTAGGAAATGTGGAATTCTCTCTTTTTCCAACCCTGCCTGGAAAATGTTTTAATTTTTTTAATTTATTACTTACTTGTGTGCACGTGCATGTTTTTAAATCAAAACTCCTCCAAGAATTCAGTTTTACACACCAAAAGTTTCAGCCGGTCAGGCAGAAAATGTCAGTGAAACCAGATTTGAGGGTTTCACCTGCCCCAAACCACCAGGGCTTTTTTGTGCAGCTGGCCAAAAAATACAAATTTTACCATCGCCCCCGATTAATTAAAAGGGACATTTATCCTGGATTTTTTTTTCAGTAAAATAGCTATCTTCCATTAAAACTAACGGGCCTTTGACAAAAATATTTCGACCAGATCTAGTTAGGTTTATAAGTCCATTTCTACTTTACAGGTGGAACTCAAAAGCACATCTCATTGTAGGGACAGAATGCTCCACTAAAATGCAGCCACTTCCAGACAGGAAAACACAGTGTTGACCAAGGACCGCTATGAAGTTGACCTATATATACCAAACAAGACGACTGTATATAAATTGACTGGGAAATGCGTCTACAGTGAAATACAGAACACATTCAAAATATGTGCGACAAATTGCAATGACAAGGTTGTGTTGGCAGGTTGTGTAGTTGGGTAATGAAATCCCCATCCGGACAGTGCTATGCTGCAGACATTCACTGAGCCTGGAGAGGAAAGCGGATGTGCCCCGAAGTGCACAGTGACCACACCCAGCTGCTTCAATTGGATTAGCAGCTAAAACCTTTACAAGTAATGAGAATGCAGGAAGGACAGAGGCTGAGACCTCTAGACAATGCACAAAAGTGAAATAGTGGGGGATGTTGAGACAGGTGCAGGAGGTCACCAGTTAGAGGATGACAATGTAGAAGGAGGCCTGCAAAGAAATGGAATGTGAAAACAATTCTTCAATCAGGCTATGAGGAACTGAAATACAAGGCCAGTGACCGTTTGAGGGGGAATAAAAAGATGGTGTCCAGGATGGGTATGGATTTACTGGCTTATGTGGGAGAAATGAAAAGGTCACAGCACGAGACAAAACTACCTCAAAGACTGGACTGAGCATTAACAAGGGAAAGTCCAAGACAACGAGGAGCAACCAGTTCAACACCACCACCATCGCACCGGGAGGGGATGCTCTGGAAGATGAGGAGCAGTTCACCTACCTGGGGAGTATTATGGGCATAGATGGAGAAACAGATAAGGACATCAGTGCCAGGACAGGGAAAGCAACAGCTTCATTCAAGACTCTCTGGTCCATAGGGAGTTCACAAATAATATATGTGAAGATGAAACTGAGGATCTTCAACACAAATGTGGAGAGTGAGCTCTTGTGTGGATGCGAGACCTGGCATACTAAAAAGCTTTCAAATCACAACTTACAGACATTCATAAACAGATGCCTGAGGTACATCCTTCATACCAAATGGCAAGACTTGTTCACAAATGAGGAGCTTTGGAACAGAGCAGGACAAGGACCAATTGACTTTGAAATCAAGAGAAGTGGGGATGGCTAGGCCACACTCTTAGAAAACCATCATTCAGCATAGTCTGTCAAGCTGTCACCTGGAACCCACAAGGAAAACACAAAAGAGGAAGACCTCGGACAATGTGGAGAAGGTCTACTGAGATTGAAGGACAACAGCTGGGGTACTCCTGGAGCCTGCTAGAAGTTTTGTCCCAAGACAGAGTGAAGTGCAGGAGACTTGTAGATGACCCGTGCCCCATGCGGAGTACAAGGGTTAAGCAGTAATAGTAGAAGTGGGGGAAATGCAAACAAAAACCCATCTCTCCCTACACTTTGGGAAACAAGAACTGCTGCCCTGCAAAGACCTAAACAATCAATTGATACAGAAAACCTGGCAAACATTTCAGCTGCAAACCTTTCCTGTTCTCTGCAGTTAATCTGGCAAAGCTCCTTCTGACAAATGAGAATTTAGATTGTGCAAGGAGAACTTTATATTCACCAGTTTGCACCTTCTACCTTCAGTAGCAAGGTGGTCAGACAGTCAGTCTCCTTCAGGTATCTGCCCTGCCTCTTTTCCTCTCCCATCCTTTCAAGTCATGACCCTCAGTTAGTGACATCAATTATTTCTCCAGCCATCAGTTCTGATGTCGCAGCCAGCTACAGGCCATCATCACTTCAAAGACGAAGGAACAGGTGAGCTCTCAAGAAGCAACAATCTTGCTTTAAACTTGCATCCCCAACACCATGGTGGGATCCAGTTTGGTAATGTGTTCATTGGGCTACCTTTTAATGAAGAGCACGATGATGATGATGATGACGACGACTACTTTGGGCTCCTCATGGAGTATAGGGCCTCCACAGTCATTCTCTTGCAATCCTTGGCTATAGTCTTGATTTGATCCCATGTTAAGCCAGCTGCTTTTACTTCATCCAGGAAACTTTATCACCATGTTTGTTTAGGACATCCCCCTTCCCTCTTTCCTTTTGGATTCTATTCTAACCCTTGTCTCGTGATACATTCTTTGCAGTCCTTACGCAGGATATGGCCTGCCCATCACCATTTTCTCTTCTTGATCTGGACCTCCATTGTCTTCTGATTTGTTTTGGTCCACAAGGTTTCATTTGCCATTCTACTGTACCACTTTAGCTGGAGATTATATCTAGGGTATTTATTGACAAACATCTGAATTTTCTTAATGTTGCTCTGGACAACACACCATATCTCTGAGCCATATAGCAGCACTGATTTCACATTGGATGTGAAAACATGTAGTTTGGTTCTTGTTGAAATGGCTCCCACCAGCACAGCTCTGAGGGTTCCTGAGACACACAAACCGGAACCACGTAAAGGTAGCGATCCCATTGGGCACTGTAAAGGTGGCCAAAAGACGTGAATTAAGAGCATAAAAGCTGAATAAAATGCCCAGGGGCCTGGACTACCCTTTAAACTTTCCACTCTCTAGCCCAGGGGTCAGCAACCCCCAGCACGGCTGCCAAGAGTGGCATGTGAGCTGATTTTCATTGGCACATGAGGCGGGAGCTCCACCTCGCTCCTCCTCCCCCATGCAGCCGGGAGCTTGCTCAAAGCCAGGCTGCCCATGGATTAACAAAAGACCAACCAATGCCACCAACCAGCATCTAAAGGGCTCTGCATCTTCATTTATTTATTAAAGAAGCTGTTGTGAGTAGGACTATTGGCGACTCTAACAAGCATGACTGGTACTTGGACCATACAGAGGTCAAAAAGTCAAATTTTATCCTTTGCCTCGGAAAGGTTGCTGACCCGTTTCTAGCTACAGTCAGAAACTGAGAGGGGAGGGAGCCGACATAAGAATTCCTCTCCCCACAGAAAAATATTGTCATTAGAGTGCAGGTGTGACTGCTGGGCTAGCAGCAGTCAAAAGTTTTCAGAAATCCACCCAGCTACCTCTCAGACATGATCTTTGTCTTCAGGGTCACTGGTGTCTCCCCTAGCAACCTTCACAGGTGATGTAAAGCCACCAAGAGTTTTGCCTTGTCCTTTTCCCACCTGCTGATAGGAAAATATACACCCTCTCTCTGAGCTGGCACAATGAGACATGCTGGCAAAACAGAATCATGCCTTAAAAAGAGGAACATTTCATATACTGTTCCAGGAGACAGCAGTAATTCATCCTAGTGCTGGTTGCAGGGAGGGGTTGCAAAAACTGGTAGTGATGCAAACATAGCCACCTCACAAACACACAAGAGAAGTTTTATCGTTGCTTCAGAAATGATTCTGGGATACATTTCAGACACGTTGGTCATGTTGAGTTTGTGAATGAATGCCACATTCTATTATCAAGATGATAGATATTGCACTATTATGTTATAAATAAACAAAGATCAGTTCATTCAAGACATAGACATCAGTTAATCTCCCATGCCCGGGGGCGTGCAAAAAGTGGGTTGAAACTATGTTTTGGATGTGTCATTTATTATGCAATGTCTAGGACCATAATCATGGACTATGACCCCTTTGTGCTAGGTGCTGTACAGACACTGAATAAAAAGATGGAAAGAACTTGCAGCCCCTGTTCCTCTAGCACCTGTTGGTCCAGGCCTCTGCTGTCTGTATCTCCATCATTCTTTACTCCTGCGGAAACATCAACAGAATCTACGCAGCCACATCTTTCCTGTAATTTTTTCCTCTTTAAATGCCCAGTTGGCAGCAGGATCTGGTTTCACCGTGTTCCAGGTGGCAGCTGTTAAGAGAGATGGAGCAATAAGCTATGTTGAAAGGAAGGAGAAAAGTCTGGCACTTGTCACTCATGGTAGTATCATATGAGTTGCAGATGATTTCTGTAAAGGAAGCATTTCTGAATGCAGGGAACTAAGCAACAGCCTGACTCGACATTTGTATTCTCCAAGGTAGGAAAAATCAGCAGGTCTTGTGCTACATTTTAAACTTCTACTGCGTGAAAAACTACTAGTGCCAACAGTTTTTCTCACAATACTAGGAGAAGCAATTCAGCCTTTTCACCATCCATAAAATGGTCAAACCAGTCTGTCCCAGAACAACCACTGCAGGGTCAAGCTTTTTGCTTTCAGCATGAGAGATCTGTAGCTATTCTCTCTGCTTTAGGGCAACACTCACAGAGCAATCACCTGAAAAACTTGTCCATCGTTTTGGATATTTTTCCTCTTTCTTCTGCTAACGATATTCATTCTTTGCTCTGCGTGTGAATACCACGTGCTGAGTCCTTGCTCCCCAGGAGAATTCTCCTTTTACAAAGTAAGATCATAAAGCAGTGACGTGATCCAAGCTTGGCAAACTCTTTGGCTGATGTTAAGCCAGTGCCTTTCATGGTTCTCACTGCTGCTTTTTAGCCTGTGATGTAGGTGCCGCAACCAACGGACCACATGTGCAAGAGCCTCCCATGATACCATTACATATGAAATGCTGACATTTATATCTGACATCCCATTGGGTCTGCTTGTGTGTGTTTTAACAAATGTTAATACTTGCAAAAGGCACTGCCTTGACTACCCTATAAACTGAAACCCGCTATTCCTCCACTGAATGGATACAGTACAGACAATTGTAAAGACAGCTTCCCTATTTAATCTTCATGCTCATTCAGTCTCTGCACACGTCTATTGAGGCGCTCTCCCCTCAGTAAATGAGATCTGGGACTCTGAAGCTAAAAATCACCAAGGCTTGCATCTACACGAGCAAGTTCTTTAGGGAAAAAAAAACAAAAAAAGGGACTCTTCCGGAAGAACCAGCAGAGCATCTACACACAAAATGCGTTCTTTCAATCTGAAATCAAACGAACACAGCACTTTTTCCCACGGCCCTCTTCCTCTCCCAGCTCCTTCTCTGAAAGATTCTTTCTGAAAGAAATGTGTGTAGACCCCCTGGGGCCCTGCTTCCAAAAGAGCAGTCCTCGTGGCACTGGCTTTTCCAATCCCCTGCCTGTTCTTTCGAAAGAGCAGGGGCTGTGTGGATGCTCACTATCGAAAGAGCGGAATGGTTTTTTGATCTACTTTTTTGTGTCTGGACGTGCTCTTTCAAAAGAAGGCTTTTTTTCAGATGAGATCTTCCAGAAGAACATCTTTTGAAAGATCTCTATAGTGTAGACACAGCCCAATTGTTTTACAAGCCCCATTGTTCCTCCCTTTTAACAGGGCCTCACAGAATCGGCCCCAAGGTCTGTAAAGTGCTTTGGGACTCTCAGATGAAAGGCACTATGAAAATTAAAAGTGCTGTGTACATATAATTATTAAATGCCCTAAAGCAGCCCTGTCCACATTATTCCCATGGCATATGGGGAAAAGGCGACAGATTGATTAAGTGACCTGCCCAAGATCACAGAAGCCAGTGTCAAAGTCCAGTGCTTAAGAACCCAGGAGAACTACTCTAATCACTAGATTATAAACTCCTTTAGGCTTTCCCTATGTGTATGCAACAACCTCCTCCAAAAATGTTACCCACTTGGAGATGTCTTCTTTACTATGAGGTTCCCAGAAATATAAATTTCCCTTGCAAGCCTCCCTCCCTTTTAGCATTTAGCTTCCTCTCAAATTACTGTCTCCCCTGCTTCTCTACTCCTTCAGTCTCTGAAAGCCTGGTCATTCTTCCTTATCACACACCCAACAGTCCACCTTTTATGTGCTCCTCTAAAGTCCCCAAGTCTCCCTCTGCCCATCAGATCTCCCCAAAACTGACACTCCATCCCTCCAAAATGGTTTTTATCCCCCCAGCCCCTGGCCCCCTACCTCCCAGCCTTCATTGTTACTCTTTCACCCCACTCTCAAGATTCTGACTTCAGGAAGCTATGGATTGGACTCCCGGTCCAGTGTGTTCATGTGCTGGGATAGTCCCAGGAGGACTGCTCTGGTGGTTAAAATACCACACCTGGCTGCAGCTTCTTGGGCTGCCACAGCCTTGCTTGGGCAAGTCCCTCTGTGGCCCACTGGGAAAGTGTGGACAGTAATATGTCCGGAGCTTACAGGTAAGGCAAAGGAGGACACAGACACTAGGAACCCTTCCCCCGCAGCTCCTGAGTCAGAGCAGGGTCTGGCTGATGACTGAGCACAGGACCACACACTGAATGACAAGAATAAAATAATCAATTTTGAATGTCTGTCTCATTCACTAAGCACCATCCATTACTGTGCACTGAGTAAGGCAGGAGTCCTGAGGGAGGAGAAACAGCACATGATCCTATAAAAATTGGCTGTGAGATAAAGCATGACCACACATGGGCAGAATTAAGGCCACCCAGCCAACCTTAACTTTATTTTAATGTAATAACTTCCAAGTTTTCAAACACTCTGCAATCTTATTATTTTGTACCTTTTTTGTTGATGTGCAGCTATTTATTTATTCACTGAGGCTTTTGGGCTGTGAGGACCTGTGGCTGACCCAGGGAAACAACCTCTGACTCTTAACCTAGGAAAGTAGACACCATTATAGGGAGAAAGAGAGGAGATAGCTCCACCTGGCATGGATGGTCTAGATCAGTGGTTCCCAACCTTTTCACTAATGGGGATCCCCAGTCATCCCCCCACAAAACCATTCGCAGACTCCCATCAAAGCCAATTCTAGCCGATAGGTAGACTTCATTAAATGAAAAAGGAAACCACAACATAGATTTTCAGGCAGCAATTAATAGCATTTTTGGAAGATATTTAAATTAAAAATTACCTACTTTGAAGGTAATTTTGAAGTAAAGGAAAATGTGTGTAGACCCTCTGCTGGCTACTTCAAAGTAGTGCCTAACTTCAAAGTTAACTTCAGAGTTAGTTCCTAGTGTAGATGCACCCCTAGTGTTCCATCATGGACCAACTGGGGTATTAGCTGCTAGCAGCTACAGTTCAGCTGTGTGCCCCTGGAGGCTGCCTCATCATCCCATCCCCTCCTCTTCCCTCCCCAAAATTAGCAAGCTCTGCCTTGCAGCCAGTTATGGTTTTTTGCCCCCAGTGGCTTTCAGACTGTCCAGTGGTTGCTGGACAGAACATGAGATGAGCCAGTGGTGTCAGTCTGCTTCCTGCCAGAGGAGGTAAGTGTTACTAACTCCACTGGGCTCCACCCCCAGTTGGCTGAGTAAGGGGCAGGACTCTTTCCGAGGCCTAGCGGCACTGCCCTTGCTGCCGTGTGGGCTCCAGCCCTGTCCTGTAGGCACAGTCTGCAAGGCTCGCACTTATCCCTATGCTTCGCTGCTAGGCCCCAGCTGGGAGGAAGGGTGGCACGCCCCCGGTGGGCTTTTCAGAGGAGGAGCAGTGGTTCTCAAACCCCATTTTAATGGGATTGCCAGGGCTGGTGCTAGACTTGCTGGGGCCTGAGGCCAAAGCCTAAGGGCTTCAGCAGCAGGCAGTGGGGCTCTGGCTCTGGCTCCAGCCATGGGTGATGGGGCTCAGGTTGCAGACCCCCTTCTTCCCACAGCCCAGGGCAGCAGGTCTCGGGCTTCCCCTCCTTCTGGGGTCAGGGAGCTGTAACGAAGCTTGAGAACCCCTGGAGGGAAGGAATAAAGCATCCAGGTCAGGAAGCAGCATTCCCCAGTGAGAACACATTGCATCAGGCATGCTGGCATGAATCCTCAGCACCCCGCCTTCCTCTCCCTACAGGGCCTAGCTGCTGCCCAGTTTACCCTGCACCTCTCCAGGAGGCCCCTATACACGATTCCCCCAGCTACTCCCCATGCACAAATGCCCAGCTCTGAGAGCACGATGCTTCCCCCCACACCACCTCCAAGCAGACCCCCCCATTGTACACCCCAGTTCCCCAGGGTAAAGCATACCCCAGTGCAAAATCCCACCAGCTCCCCCAATGCAATAATCCATCTCTCTGAGCAAAAGTGTCCTCCCCATCCCCCAAATGACCCCCACCTCTCTGGAGCCCCGGAAAGAGAGAGCACATACAGTAAAGCCCTACCTCATGGAGCCCGCAACCCCAGGGATCAGCACTGAGTGGCACAGCTTCTGGCTTCAACCAGCTCACCCACCTGGGGGTTCTTTCTGGCTGCAGCTACTTCATGGCAACCCGCAAAGCCAATGACACAGCTCCATTTCTCCACACATATTCCCCCGGTGCACAGCCTCACTCCATGTTATCCCCCCAAAGCACACAACCCCATTGCCTCCTCCCCAAGGCATCACCCCCCAGCACACAGCCCCGCCTCTCCCAGGACAACAATCTCCCATCAATTCACAGCTCTGCTTCCCCCAGGGCATTACCTCTTCCCCATCACACATTCCTGCTCTCCCCAGGGCATCACACACACACACACGTGCGCACGCATGCAATAGTATCTCACAACGATGGTAAAAGCAGCTATGAAAACTGAACAATTTTGAAACAGCAAGTCCAACAAATTTGTATCTAACAGTTTTAAAGAAGCAGGCCACACTGCTCTCTGACCCATACATTTTCATTTCCAACTGGTCTTGGACTGCAGGGGATGCTCCAGAGGACTGGATCAAACAGTGGGGTTGATGAAAAGAATGGTGGTGGCCAGAGCTCCAGGCCCCTTTGAAATGCCAGGTCCTGAGGCAACATCCCCCTTTGATTTTCCCACCACCACCACTGTCAACTGTGGACCTGGGATCAAAGCTTATGCTTTGCCAATATTGAAATGGGATGATCTGGCTAATTATAGCCTGTCAGCCTAAGATATATCCCAAGCAAACTAGAGATTCAAAACTGGGTAATGAAATGTCAATCAATGTTGGTTTGTGGAAAAAAGGTTTTCTCAGACCAACCTGACATAACTTTTAGATGAGATTACAAGACTGATAAAAGTAGTACAGGTTGAACCTCTCTAATCTGTCACTCTCATCCAGCAACATCTGTAATCTGGCATGATTTTATGTAGCTGGACTACATCATGGGTGCCGCCAAACTTCCTGTGGTTCCTTAAAGTTTGTTTACAGCCACCAGTCCTGGCTCTCAGTGTTCTGTGCTGTTATTTGGCTGTAATTTACCCCTAAATGTCTTCTAAGAGCCTAGCAAGCAGTGGAAATGTTGGTAATGCTACTAGACAATATTGACCTCCTGTGGTCCAGCAAATTCTCTTGTTCAGCACCACTCTGGTCCCAGTGGTGGTGGACTAGAGAGGTTCAACATGTAGCGTTTAGGTCATATACTTCAACTACTTTCAGGCGTTCACTTTGCACCACGTATCTTCCTGCTTAAAAGATTAGAATAATACAAACTTAATATCACACATTAATAACCTGGCAAACTGATTTATCCCAAATGTACATCTGTTACCATCATGTAGTGGATGTGTTTTTAATAGGGTCCTGCAGAGAACGGGTTCTTGGTTCTACACTGTTTAACATCTTCATCTATGACCTGGAAAAAAAAATCATTACAGATGAACTCTGCAGATGACAGAAAGATGGAGCAGGGAGAGTGAGGAAGAAGGCAGGTCACAGACACAGAGCAATCTGGATAGTTTGGTAAACCGGGAGAAAGTAAACAATATCCATTTCAATATGTCTAACTGTAAAGCTGCACATGGAGGAACAAAGCACGTATGCCATACTTAAAACATAGGCAACCTCTCTCTGGAAAGTGAAAAAGACTTGCAAAATCACGATGGATAATCAGTTGAATGTGAGGCATGCAATGCTGTGGCCCAAAGGGTTGACATGATCCTTGGATGCACAGAGAAGATAGAGTAGGAGTGGAGAGATTAAATTACCTCTCTGTTAGGCACTGGGGGTCACCAGTGGAACACCGCAGCCAGCACTGCTATTCATACTTCAAGGCTGTTGATAAACTGGAGTAGGTTCAGAGGTCAGAACAATTAAAGGACTGGAAAAGAAGCCTTCCTGGGATATATTCAAGGAGATGGGTTTAGTTTAGAAAGTTGATGGGTGAAGCAGTCAGCCTATAAGTGCCTAGGCAGGAATAAGAAACATGAGGATTGAGGGTTCTTCAGTCCAGCAGACAAAGGCTGGCAACCAAATTCAGACTTGAAATAACATGCAAATTGTTAACCGTGAGGGTACTTAACTATTGGAACAACTTACCCACAGCTGAAGTGAATTCTCCATCACTGGAAATTTATTTCTCCAGCCTGCAGGTTTTCCAACAGCTCTGCTCTAATGCAGCTGCCGCTCTTCGACTGGAAGCAGGAACTAATACAGAGAAGTCCTGTGGCTGGTGTCTTGCAGCACGTCAGGCTAGAAATGGGCCCTTCTGGCCTTAGAAGCTTTGACTCAGGGCTCAGTCCTGCTTCTTAGAGGGGCATCCTCCCACCAGGGCACAGCCTGCTCCCCATGGCCATCCCTGCTCCCTAGGGCACAGGCTTCTTGCTTCATACCAGTCAGCGTCACTCACCCACCACCTGCACCAGCCTGGCTGCCCTGGCCAGTGCCCAGCCCAGATTTCCCTCTCCCTGCACCATCATCTTCTCAGTGTCCCCATCCCAGTTCTTCCCACCACATATCACCTAGCCTTGCCCCCCTCAGCACCACCCATCCCCCCCACACTACACCCAGGCTGGCCTCCACTCAGAACCATCATGCCCCAGTGCTAGCCGGGCCCCCCATCCAGAGTCCAGCCAGCTTTCCCCATCCCAGCACCATCACCCCCAGCCCAGTCTCCCCCCACCACAAGCCTGGCCCCTCCCAGCACCATCACCCCCAGCCCAGTCTCTCCCCCCCCACAAGTTTGACCCCTCCCAGCACCATCACCCCCAGCCCAGGGCCCCCCCCACAAGCCTGACCCCTCCCAGCGCCATCACCCCCAGCCTAGTCCCCCCCCCGCACCAAGCCTGGCCCCTCCCAGCGCCATCACCCCCAGCCTAGTCCCCCCCCCACCAAGCCTGCCCCCCCCAGCGCCATCACCCCCAGCCCAGTTTCCCCCAATGCCATCACTGCGGGAGCCCCCCCCCGCAACATACCAGCACTAGCCTAGCCCACAGCCCCTCCCCGCCGGCCCAGCCGGTCCCGTCCCGCGCGCAGCCCCCGGTCTGGGCGCAGCGCGGGCGGAGCCGAGCCGAGCCGGGCCGAGTCGAGCCGGGGGCGGCGCCTCCCCCCAGCCCCTCTCCCAGCAGCCCTTGCAAACGCCTACAATGAAATTTGCGAAGTTTTTTCGGTTTCGGCGCCATTTTCGAGTGGACACGGAGGTGAGGCGGGAGGGGGGCGCGGGGAGCCGCCGGCCAGGCTTGGGGGGGCGCCGGCAGCCGGCAGCCGGGGCGGGGGAGCAGAGAGCGGCCCCCGCAGCCAGCTGGGAAGCGGCTTAAAAACTTTCCGGGGGACGAGGGAGCCCCAAACTTTCTGTGTGCGGAAAAAATGCAGCCCCTCCCCCCGCAGCCGGGGGGGGGTCGGGTCGGGTCGGGTCGGGTCGCACATACCCAGCGCGGGGGGGGGGGGGGGGGGTCAGCGAGCGCGAGGAGTAAACAACTTCCTGGGGGTGGGGGGGGTAAAGAAAATCCGGCTCCCGCCGTGCAAAACTCCCAGGGGAGCAAAGGGTTAACGTGCAGCCTCCTTGCACACTGCCGCGCTCACACGCAGCCCCGCTTGTGCCCCCGCTTTCCACGCCAACCCCGCTTGTGCCCCGCGCCTTGCACGCTTCCCCGCTCACACCGAGCCCCGCTTGTGCCCCGCGCCTTGGACACTGCTCCGCTCACACCGAGCCCCGCGCCTTGGACGCTGCCCCGCTCACCCTAGTTCCGCTTGTGCCCCGCGCCTTGCACGCTGTCCCGCTCACACCTAGCCGTGTTTTCCACACTGTCCCGCTTGTGCCCCCGCTTTGCAGTCCCGCTCACACCCAGCCCCGCTTGTGTCCCGCGCCTTGCACGCTTCTCCGCTCACACCCAGCCCCGCTTGTGTCCCGCGCCTTGCACGCTTCTCCGCTCACACCCAGCCCCGCTTGTGTCCCGCGCCTTGCACGCTTCTCCGCTCACACCCAGCCCCGCCTTACACGTTGCCCCGCTCACACCCCGCGGCCGCACGGCTCGCCCAGCCCCCACTGCAATTGTTGACACTCGGCCTGCGCTCGGTGCCCTCGCTATTGTATCACCAAATGACGCAGCTGAGCGGTGACAGGAGACACTTTGTAACCTGCCGCTCCGGGGGGCCCGGGCAGCCCCCCACCGCCAGCCGGGCGGGGCTGGGGCTGAGCGGCAGGCCGCCGGGAGGGGAGGGGTTAAAAACGGGACGAGCTAATTCAATCCAAGCGGCTGCGAAGTTGCAACAGGGCTGGGGAGGGAAACTCGGCCGCGTGTGGACACGTTCCACCCGGGGCGGCTACGCGTCGGCTTTTGTCCTCCGCGCGGGTGTGTGCGGCAACCTCGTTGGAGTCAGGGCGCTGGGGGGTCAGCCCCGTCGCCTGCTCGGGTGCACGTTACTGGGGTATCAGCTTTGGGTTTGTTTGTTTGTTTTTGGGGGGGGGGGAGTCTGTTTTTCAAGCTGTAGGGTTTTTTGTTTCATTAAGGGCGAACGTCAGCAATTTCTATTGGTAACAATACCAAAGAGTTTGTAATTATTTGATTGGATTCGGGACTTAAAAATTTTATTTAAATTCTGCAGTTCTGCTTCTAACGTGCATAGAGCTGGATTTTATAGTGTTTTTAAAAGTATTGTGTTTTGTGGGATGACCTGCGGGACTCTGTTAACTTTTGTTTTGACAGCCTGGAAATGGGCAAAGTGACACTTTAATTTTTAGATTTAAGACTCCCATTCGTTCCCCAAATTCAGTTTTGAAAAATATGATTTTCGAATAACAGCCAACTCGTAACCATTTAATTTTTACTGTACTAAAGTTTAGTTTCAAATATTATTGTTTGTCTTGAGATAACATACTTATTGTAGAAATATCAAATGTAACTTATTTATGAACTTATATTTCATATCTAATTGGGTATAATTTAAAATATTGGATTGTTTAGTACACATTAAACTCACAATAATTTATAGAATTAAAATTATATAAAGCAAGTTCTTGGTGGAAAGGTTGATGAAAGATATGACATCCAATAAAATATTAATCACATGAATTTATACAAAGTAGATTATCATCATTTAAGGTCTAAAGTGTCCAGTAACTGAAATGAGGGGAGAAACAGGGAAAAAAAAAGTCCCTCAGTATTTAACAGTTTTCTACCAACCTGTTTCATACAGGAAATATGAATATCCTGGCAAGCCTGTGAACCTCTGTATTTTTTGTTTTGCGTAGATCAACTACTGTCTTTCTGCCTGTATACAGTGAGGAGAGTAATGTGTATTATTTGTGCCTTTTTTTTAAAACTGCATGGAAACATGCAAAAGCATTTTGTCAGTGTATAGAAAAACAACTTTCCAAAGGTACAATAATAAAAGTGCAAAGTAAATATTTTTTAAAAATAATGCACTATTAATAGACATAGGAGGTGTGCCAGTATCTGTCTAGGTTAAGCATAATATGAAGAAATCAAAAGAACTCCATTGCTCATAATTTTTATTAATATTAAGTAATCCATAAAGAGACCATTTTGCTGGTAACAGTGAACTGCTAATACAGTAAACGATTATGGAATATAGGAGGGAAGCTTTAAGCAAAATGACTCAAATGTTAAAAATATATTTAAATTATTGTGTGTTCATTATGCTTTGAATAAATATTCATCTGGCAAAAACAAAAAAAACCCAAACCCCATAGTTTTTCTTTTTCCTTCTCTTCTTAAATAAACATTTAGGAATACAGGTTCCAGATGTTTACCTTATAATTCACAGTTGGACAAGATGATGGTGAAAAAAGTGAAAGCAAGAAGCATCACAAACTGTTCTTCAACTCTGCACTTTGGAGAAAAAACAATCCTGGGAATTCATTGGCATCCTGAAGTACGGTAAGTTAAGATCTGATCTTAACAGGCCTCTTGCTAGCACAAGTAGTCCTTTCTCACATGAATAGACTCATGTAAATAAATGAGATTAGTCATGTCAGGGTTTGCAGGATCAGGCTCTTAATTTTGTAAAACTGGAAGTTTTATTTTTTTTTAATTAAATGTTATGTACTTTATTGTAACAGTTTGGTATCTGATTTTCTGTTTCATACCCAATACCACCTTAAAAGAGAATTTGAGTACTTAACAGTGTAACTTTTAAAGGAAGAATATCCAAAGCTTAGGTTGTAGCTCTGTATGTATGTTCATATAATGCTTATAATCCTTATTTATTTTAAGAAAAATAGTAGAAGTTTGCTTGTGTTGGTGAGAGGATACATATAGTATTTTCAGGACAAATGCACTGGAAAAGATCAGTCTATTATCTCCACCCAGTTTTATAGGTACCAGAAGTTGAAAATTATTTTACTTTGTTCGCTTTTATACGGGCTTGTTGCTACCCAGTAAAGCATGCTTCATAATGATAGTTGCAGGATACTCTGTGCAGAGATTAGTTTCACTAGAGATATTGGTGCAAAGAAAAACAATTTCACTATGATTCATCGAGTCATACAGTAAGCTGTTAATATCATAAGTAATTTCTCTTTATACATCTTCAGCTCAATTTCGGCAGTCTGGGAGTTGAATTGTTTACAAAATGTAATAGTGTGTAATAGTATAATAGGGTGTGTTTCTACCTGTTTTTAACACCTGTGAATATTAATATCCAACACCACTTAAATTCCACTGTTCAATTTAAAACTGAACTGAAAATGACTGACTTACAGGCACAGTCAGTTCTGAACTGTTGAAGTGGGCGGGGCTCACCACCTTAGCATTGTTTCATTATCGTATTCAAAATTAGTGGTATCGTCTTTGTTGGATGTCTGTTTTCAAGTTGCAGTCAGGTTTTAAATATTTTTTAGAAAGTAAATGCCTTGTCTAACATTTTTTCCAAAATAGGAGAAATTCAGTGTTTTTGCTGTGTCAAATGTACCCTAAACAAGCATTTGATAATCTTTTTCACTCTGAGTACCTATGAAACAGTGCTTTTTGGGGGTTGGTTTTGCCTTGTATTGAAATGGAGACAGTGCAAATTAGCAAAGGAGACGGGTGTCTGTTTTTCTTACCACCCACCTCACCCTTGAGCCTAATACTTACACCTTTCTGTCATTTTTTTTAATAGGGTACACCTTGTTTCCACCAGGTTTTATATATATAAAAGAGATACCTTCTTATTTTTAAAGAGAATTTTCATATAACACCCCATTGTACCTTGGCAAGCAGGCATGGTATAGCTGTGGTCCTAGAGACAGCATTATAGTGGACTTCAGCATATCCAAAATGCCCAGTTATCCAGAAATATTAACTGTGCCTGTATACATTGCTGCCATGAATGTGTCACCCACAGAAATTTCTGCCTCAGTATTTTCTGGAGTTTGTTATACCAGTTATGGTCTCCTGCTTGCTGGTAGAAAATGCAGTTGGCAAGTGACCAAACTCTGATAAATCTCACTCTCTCTGTAAAATTAATGGAATATGAAGAGTCTTAATTTGATGAACGATGGAAGGATTCCAAAAGACATCATGTATGGTGAGCTAGCCTCTGGCAAAAGACCCCCCGGACTCCCCTAGTTGCGTTACAAACATATCTGCAAGAGAGACCTCAGAGAGGTAGACATTGAGCTGGACAACTGGGAAGAACTAGCAGACGACCGCGGCAGGTGGAGGCAGGGGTTACACAAGGGCCTTCAGAAGGGCAAGATGAGGATCAGACAGCTAGCAGAGGAGAAGCGAGCGCACAGAAAGCACAATAAGGACTTGCCAGACACCCACTACATCTGCAAGAGATGCAGCAAGGACTGTCACTCTCGTGTGGGTCTTTATAGTCACAATAGATGCTGTAAATGAAGTCTTAAATTGAAACTTTAAAGGGCGCGATCCATAGTCTGTGCAGACTGAAGGATGCCTACTACTAATGTGCTCAAAAGATGGTGGATCCATGAATGTGCTTCTCCCTATATGACTAACTGCTGACTGTCCTGTCTTGCTCTCACAGCTGAGAAGGGCTGAACGAAATTATAAAAAGCAAGAAATGCTCTTCTTGGGTTGGTTAAAGGGTATTGCTAGAGAGCACAGCAGTGCTCACTCTATCTCCTCTTTCCCATCTTACCCTCCCAGTAAGATGAGATCGGGGTTAGGTACTGCATGCCTGCATCTGGCAGCAATCTCTCGTGCTATTCATTGCAGATGAGATGAACTGTATTTAACTTTCTTGTTTAATGGTAATACAGCTTTAAAAATCAACGTAAATAAGAATTTTTCCTTTTAGCTGGTTTGTCCAACAAATCTGTTTCTATCGCTGTTGGGTATGAAGTGTTGATGCTTCCTTTTTCACCATATTTTTGTGTGCTGTATTTATTCTGCATTGGGATATAGAACCATTTCACCCTTAGACTTCTCAGATCCAGCCTTGCCAATATCATTGTTCCGAATGCCATTCTGCGTATTAAAATGGATTGTGTATAATTCCTAATAAACAAAATCCAGGCAACCAGTCTTTGGTGAGCCTGGTATTGTATAAATTTATGGGGGAAGAAGGATAGAAAGGAGGGACACATTGTAGCACTGTTTAAATACTTATCTTTGAATTACAGTGGATTTTGGAATGAAACCACAAGTCTCCTCACTCACCCTCAGTTAATAGGAGGCACGCATCCTACTGGAGCCTTTAACAGTCTATCTTCAGGCATAACTGTCAAAAAAAAATTGATTGTTGTTTGATTAGTCAGTGCACTATAATGTATATGAAGCAGCAACGAAGAGTCCTGTGGCACCTTATAGACTAACAGAAATAATGTATATGACTTGCCTAAGGTACAGTCTGTTGGAACACTTTATAAAACCTACTTTGTGTTGTTTTTTAGGTCATATTGAAAAAGAAGTTAAATTATGTCCAAAGAGAATCCTATTGCTGAACAAACAGTTGCATCTCTGCATTCAGTCAAGGTGAGTTGGAAAGGTGAACCTAATGTAGCCAATAACTCTTAAAAGTGTCCTTAGGGCCTACCCTGGTGGTGCTGGATGTAAGGAATTCCTCCTGAAGTGAACCTGTAATTCATAGCAAGAGAGAGTCCTTAGCCAAAACTTTTTAAGGGAGGATGCACTCAACTTACAGTCTTTACTTCAATACTGACTTATGCAGTGGCGAGAGTCCAAAGTACAAACTGGGTATTTAAACAACAAAACAAAAAAACTAACTGCACTGCATGAGATGATTAATAGCATTATGCCATTGGAGAGAATTGGTCTGCCAGCTTACGTTGGTAAGAATTGTTTCTTAAATCAGTATTATGTTGTGCATCTCTACTCGCCTCCTGTTCATTTACATTGTGAACACTGACTTCCTCTTTTCTCCAGAGAGCTTGGTGGCAATAGATTGGCAGTAGGTTGGAAATATCCTTCTTACCAGCCATGATCTATTTGCCCTCTTGGTTTAGAGGCCTATTTAGTTAACGGGGTTCAGAAGGTCAGTCTCTTGAGATCATTCTATAACTCAGGGTTTCCCAATCTTTGTACAGATGGGGGGCCCCCCCCCTTTTTTTTTCAGGACTTTTTTTGCAGCCCAAAAATACAAACGCATAGAAAGAAATGAAAAATGAATAAATTTTCACTGTTTGTTTATTCACAATAATAATTGTATATTTTCTAAGGACTGGTATTTTTTTTCCAAGGACCAGTACTGGGCCGTGGACCACACTTCGGGAAACGCTGCCGTAGCTTGAACGTCAGTCTAGAATCAAAATAGAGCTCTAGAACCACGAGCTTGTTGTTTTTGCTTATTAACCTAAACCACTTACCCTTTAGGGTGCTGTTTTATTTCCTCTCAAACAGACTAAGCTGGTACAGTCAAGCAAGATATTGTTAGAGAAGTGGTACAAAAAAGGTAAAGTAGGATTTGTCCATGTACGAGTCATTTGGCTGACAATGTCAGTATTAGAGAAAATAAGTTATGTCCGCTTGTGAAAAAAGCACTAATATAAATTCACATGCATTCAGCACAAAACAATAGAGCTTTTGAATTCCTATTTCAAAGTTCTTTTTAAAAAACCAAAGTGGGGAATAACATAAACCCAAAAAATTTATTTAAAATGCTTCGCACAACTAAGTGCATGCCATTATTGGGGGGCATGTCAGTGCCATATTTCTAACATGGTTCCTGTTTATTTTATGTGACAAACTGTAAGAGGGTCATCTGGAAGAATGTGTACCTGTTTGTACTGTTCCGAACTTATTTATCATATAACTGTGAAAATTTCAAAAAGAAATGCATATATTTCAAGCTGTCTTTAAACACTTCTGTCATGGTGCTTAGGCTAACTTGGAATTCCATCTTACATTGCGAAGTCAGAGACCCCACAAAAACTTATTCCGCACTTTTCTTCTTCCCCCTCCCCCCAGTCTTTTCCAAAAGAGTGGGGTTCTCCATCTGTAGTAGTAGGGAATAGTCTGAACATTTTCAAAGCAGCTGTGATAATTTCTTATAGCTGGCTTTGTAAAGGGGAAATCTGGACCCTAAAAACAGAAACGGAGAAATATTTACTTCAAATTATGTCCTGAAAGTCAATCTGAACAATCTTGATCATCTAAATTGAAATAATTCATGGAAACAGTGTGGCATGAAAACTATTTCTTACATAGGCATCATGGCTTTGAAGATCTCCCTAGTACTAAGCCCAGCATCTGCAGCACACCCACACAAAAAGTTGTGGACCGGTAATGGTCAACCTAAGCTAGTGAGTGGGCTGCATGAGTGGCCCTCATCTCTTGCTGCAAGATTGCTGTAACCATGATGGTCAGCCTGAATAGGGTACTTTTGCTAACTGCTTGTGTACCTAGAATTTGTGTGGTGATTGAACTGCAGCAGCACTTTGGGTGCACAGCTCTCAGAGTCAGTGTTGTGGGCAGTCGGCACATACCTCTCCACGTGCGTGTCACTTCAGTAATACTGGTAGGAAAAAACTATCTGGATGGAAGCCAGAAGAATCTGTCAGCCCTGCCGATAAGCAATGGTAAACAAAACGTCTCATGGACCACTTGTAGCACCCACTGGGCTACCCACTGTTATAGACTATTCAGATTTCTCAAAGGGCCAGAAAAGTACTATGGTGGGGGAAAGCAGAAGACCTGGCTGGCCTGAAAATGTAGTTAAGTGCAAGCAGTCTGTTGTATATTTTGGACAAATGAAGTAAGTTTTTCTGTGTTGTGTTTTAAAAGATGATTGCCACTATGATACACTTGTGTAACGATTTGTTTTCTTGTTTTAGTTACAGGCTTTCTGGTAGAACGGGATGGAAGAACATTTAATCTTGTAATGAGTGAATGTTCAGAATCTCTCTGTAATGTATTATGCTCTTCAGTATCATGTTTAAAAGTAATCAAAATACCATTTGGAATTTCAACATTTTTGGGCTTTGAGGAGATGTAGCAGCACATCATGGTTTGTAGGGACAAGGAGATACAGACCATTCTGGGCTGCCTCATTACCTCAAGGATAGACAAGAAAGGGAGCTTCTGGGTGTCAGCCGTGGAAGCTACCACAGTCTCATGTCTCTCTTAGATCAGTTGAACAGGTATGTTTAGATATGTTTTTGTAGTGCTTTTACATGGACACTTCCTTTCCAGCCTGCAAAGAGAAGATCATTGGTTGTATGTATGTGCCCAAAGCAGGCATTTGTGTAAGTCTAACCTGTTGACCTGATCACAGGCCTGTGATTGTTCAATGTCTCATTACTCTCCAGTATCAGCAATAGCTTCATCTTAATACACTGTCAGCTTCAGTGTGATGTCTCCACGTGGCTTATATCCCTTGCTTGACGTAATCCTGCTTCCTGTTTTGTTCCACATTCTTCCCTCCATGTAAGGTAAAGGACAAATAATAGGTCCTGTGACGCCAGCAGGGAACGTGTAAAGGGGGTGCTGGAAGTCATGGAGTCCCTTTGCCAGTGGAAGCATGTCAGCCATGCTCTAGCAGCACGTAAATACTGGAGTTTAGGGTTGCCTAGCTGCTCTCCAGTATTGCATTGCTGCTTTAGTGAGGCTGGATGTGGGTACCTACGTCAGGAACCCCTGCTGTCACTACCAGCGTGCAGGGCCTCGGCCAACAAACCAATCTTACCACTTGAAAGGGGGGAGATACTGTACCATAGAGGTGTTCAGCGGTTTCCTGGTCTGTAGATAGGAGTTCACAAAATAATATGAAGATGGGATAAACTGTTCTTGAACTGTGTATTATTAATGCGCTACTGCCACAGGAGGTGGGAGCCAGTGGCAGGCAGAGGGTGGGTACAGAATGAGCTGCGACCAGAGCTCTCTGATCCCTAAGATGGGCTCATGGGCTGGCCAAAGTGCCTGGTTATTAACAGCAGTCTCCAGATTGAGAAGCGAAGTGCCCTGAGGCTGTAGAATAAGAGGCCCAGGAGTGTTGGGCAGGTAGGCCCTGGGCCCCCCTGGGCCAGCTGCAAAGGGGAGCATGGGGACCAGGCTGAGCTGCTGGGGCTGGCTCCTGTTTTGCTGAGGGGTGGGAAGGGCAGCCGGTGGGTAGCCACCTTAGCCATGCTGGGGCTGTTGGGCTACGTCTACACGTGCCCCAAACTTCGAAATCGCCACGCAAATGGCCATTTTGAAGTTTACTAATGAAGCGCTGAAATGCATATTCAGCGCTTCATTAGCATCTGGGCCGCCACGGCGCTTCAAAACTGACACGGCTTGCTGCTGCGCGGTGCGTCCAGACGGGGCTCCTTTTCGAAAGGACCCCGCCTACTTCGAAGTCCCCTTATTCCCATGAGCAGATAGGAATAAGGGGACTTCGAAGTAGGCGGGGTCCTTTCGAAAATGAGCCCCGTCTGGACGCGATGCGTGGCGGTGAGCCGCGTCAATTTTGAAGCACCGCAGCGGCCCGCATGCTAATGAAGCGCTGAATGTGCATTTCAGCTCTTCATTAGTAAACTTCAAAATGGTCATTTGCGGGGCCATTTTGAAGTTTGGGCCACATGTAGACACGGCCTGGGTGAGCACAGCCCGGCAAGTGGGGCTCATGCCAAGTATAAAAGCTGCAGGGGTCTGGGTCCCTGCATGGGGTGAGGGGGTGCTGTTGTATGCCAGGCTGTGTACTAACCCCTGCAAAGGAGGGCTGGTGCCTCAGCTGGGGCTGGGTGGAGCCCCAGTACCATGAGCAGCGAGAGAGCCGGGCCTGAGGCTTCAGGGCTTGCTGGCCCAGGGGTTGGTTTAGTCCTTCCAGGCTCCTGGCCCGAGCAGCCTCCCTCAGGCGCGGGGCAGGGCGAGGAACCGCGCTGCAGCGCCGCCTGAAGCCGCCAGGGGGGCCCGGCCGGCGACGCTGCCTTCGCGGGCCCAGTCGCGCACGTGGGCCGGGGCGCGGGGTACGGGCCCTGCCACCCCCGAGCTGCAGCGCTAGAGCAGCTAGGAGGGAGGGGGGCTGCTCTGGCCATCGGTAGCTTTGGGGGTCCCGGGCCAGGCGGCAGCTCCCCGCGCAGCCGTCGGGGTCGCGCCACGCGACGCGGCAGAGGCGGGAGCTCCCTGCACGCGGAGCCGTCGGAGGTCGGGCGGGTCCCGTCCCCTGGCTGCGGCGCTCACAGGGCCCCGCTCTGCGACGGGCCCAGACGGCAGGAGCCGGTGCACGGGGAGCGGCACCCGCGGGCCGTGCTCTGAGCTCCGGAGCGCCCCGCCCGGCCTCCAGCGCCCGGCGGCAGGCTGGGTCAGCGCAGTCCTCGTGGGGCGTGGCCCTAGCGCCGAGCCGGGCTCTGGCGGGCGGCCACTGCGGGGGGAGGGGGGGTCTACAGCGGGGCGAGTCCCACGGAGCAGGCTGCGACCTCCGCGCGGAGTGTGCGCTCGCCCGCCGCCAGGCGCGTTGAAAATCCGGCGCGCTTTGAAAATGGGGCCCGGCCCTGGCAGCGCCTGTACCGCCGGGGCTGGGGCAGCAGCCGCCGGTCGCCAGCCTGGCTGCTGGGCCGACGGGGAAAAGCCTTTCGCCTGGGGTGGGCTGCGCTAGCGCCCGCCCCGGCCTCTTGAGCCGCCTCCCCCGGCGGCAGGCGCACCGGGCGCTGGGGCATCTCCAGGGACGCGGCCCAGTGCGCCCCACACCTCCCGCGCCCGTGGCCCCTGGTGCCGCACGGCGCTCAGCTGCGGCCCTGCAGCGCTAGGGGCCAGCGCATCCTCGGGGGCGCAGCGAGCGCCGGGTCAGCGCAGCCCTCTGGCGGCGCGGCCTCATCCCCTCTGGCCGGCGGCACGTGGCTGCTCCCAGGCGGAGCTGCGCGCTGGCGGCGGGCGGGCAGTCCCGCAGGCAGCGCCCACCGCCGGGCCGCAGGTGCCCGCAAATGCCCATGCCCGCGCCCGCTGCGCCCGGACGTCCGCTGGGCCTCAGGGAGCGAAGCGCCGCCCCCGGGCCAGCAGCGCCTCTCACCCCCTCAGCCGGGCGCGGCTCGGGCTCGCGGCGGGGTTCAGCCTCCTCATTGGTGCGTGAACCCCAGAGCCAGGGCGGCTCTAGCCGCCCCCGCGAACACGCTGCTGCGCTCCCTTGCTGCGCTGTGCTTCGCCCTTTAGTCCTGGCTGACGCTTCGCCCCATGCTACTCAGCACCGCCAAGGTAAGCCGTGCGGCGGCCGCCATGCCCCAGGGCATTGGATGGGCAAAATAAGGGTTGCGCAGGAGTCATCGGTTTCCAGCCTGCAGTGGAATAAATCTGTGATGTGCACTAGTCCATGGGCAGTATCCGGGAAACACACACTGAGGGCTGTGGGTGTTGTGCCATTCAGCTGGGCAGCCTCTGGCTCCCTCCTGGGTGGCCATCCAAGCGTGCTCAACTTACAGGTAACACTGGTGGCTTAGCTTAACTGGGTTATACCATTCGTAGGATAGATAACAGTTGCACTTAAAGTCAGCCTCAGTGTTGAGGCTTCATGCTACTTGCTAGTGCTGCTCAAGTGGCATGCAAAAGAAAGAGCCCCTCTGCCAAAGAGTTCCTGCCTTTTACTTTTTCCTGCTGGCTGTAGATCTGATATCCACAGTTTACTGTTGGTTTTCTCTGCAGACTGGGTCCCTGCAGCTGCTGGGGGCAGTTACGTGCCCTCAGCCAGCCAATGAATCGATTGGGACAAATCTGTGGCTCTAGCCACACAAACTCACTGTGCCAGCAGCATAGCTGACTGCTAGTGGCTGAGCCTCCCCCCGCCCCCCAAGGAAACAGGGAAGAGCTCAGGTTCCTCTTTTGTGGGAGTAGAGCTGCTCTTTTGCAGGCTTGTAGTCCTGGGCACTTGTGGGATCTCCTAGGCACTGATGAGTGTTCCCTAGAGCTGCTCTTGAATCACCTGCCCTGGCAAGGTAACTGCGGTCTTTTCTTTCAGATGCAACTCCATCCCAGCCAGCTGTTCCTTTAGGGAGTTCGCAGGCGAAATACAGCAAGCTTCCAGGAGAGGGCACTATGCTAGTGGCACAAAGGGAAGGCCCATGAGTCTGGATAGGACCAGATTTAAGTCCCTCTGTGGATCTGAGGGTAAAGACTTTGTAGCCCGTTTAGAAAGCGGGTGGATGTGTCATGTGAGGAGACTTACCTGCTGCTCACCAGCAGATGGAAGGAGGAAATTGCCTGTTGAGGAAACTTGAAGGGTTAGACCTTGATTCTTCAGATGGAGCAGGTATTCCAGCACAGATGGAAGGGAAGATTAAAGGTTTCCACTTCGCCAGGTAAGTCACCCTAGTAGGAGATTTTCTACTACCTACCATGGCCTGATGGACTTGCTCTGAACAGTCTCACTCCTGAGTTCAATGCTGGCACTTGAAGGGGGTCAGGTCAGGGCCAAATTAGTCTTTGGTGACCCCAGTGCCAAGACTATGGCCTCTCCCCTGCTCAGCATCACCAGCCCCCCAGTCCTACTTGCTAGGAACAGGAGATGAACAAGCGAGCATGGGGTGGTCATGCCCATCTAAGTGTGGGCCTGACCCCATAGCACCGTATTTACCCACTTGTGGGTCAGGTGAAGGGCCCCTAGGTTTGGGTGAAATAAATGTAATCTTCTGAGTTCAGGTCTGGGCAAGGTGGGAGCGGCAGCAGAGGCCCTACTGACAAGTTGGGGTGCCTGCCAAGCCCGGGCAGGTAGCATGGAACGTTGCAATTTCACACGACTGTGCTGATGATGTTCCATGCCTGGAGAATCCCTCTGGGAGGTAAGAGAAATTAAAGAATTGTCAAAGGCGCAAGGTCAGCTGAGCACACATTTCCCATCAGATGGCAGTGGGGGTCTGGCCATATCACTTTGCTGGGCCTTTTGAACACTGTATCAGTTTTGGATGGGGGCAAAGTCATGATGATGTGATCTTCATAATAAGGTGAGATTAATCACAAATGGAGAGGGCTGCTGTAATACAATCAGTACTTGCGAGCACATGAAAACAGCCAGATTCCCTGTACAAAGTTGAAAAGTTAAAGTAGTTCAAACTGGAAGACCACAGGCTCCAGGCAGCTGAGCAGTTAAAATTCAATGGGTCAAACCCTGTGTTAAAGCTGTATTGGTAACTTTAGAATTAAGAAAATGTACGAGGGGCCAAGGTAGGTACTGGTATGGTAAGAGATCCTTAAGCCTAACATAGCTGTCAGCAGTGACTTCACCATAGGTGATTCATGACATAAATATATGGGGGCAGGGGCACTAATCTCTCTCTCAGAATACATGGGAGAAGTCAACAGAGTACTTGTATGAGATAAGTGGTCTTTGGCCCAGGCTGTAATACCTTGATTGATTTTATATATATATAGTGTAAGATTTGTGGCTGAAGTGAAATATGCTTTATGTCAAGAAAAAGCTGTGACCGACAGAAGTAACACAGTACCATGTTCCTTATATAAAAATACAAAGCCTGTAAATTACCGCCATAAAACATTTGTTTAAAATATTTGGCAGAATGTTAATACATCAAGATCAATAATGGATAAACAGAAACCTTCGTAAAGGTAAGATGCAATGTAATCCCCCTCTTTTTTTTTTTTTTTAAACACACACTCCAAGTAGTATAAATTAGATTAACGCTTTCACTCTACATTGGCAGCCTTAGTTCTATTAAGTGTAAACTCTGGTAATGCTCACAAAGCTGTAAAAATTGCTTATAGTACAACAGAGAATCAAAATAAATGCACATGTGCGGGACTCATATTTGAACATTCAGTTTGCTGATTGCCTAACTTGCTGTTGCAGACACGTACAGCCTTTGAGTTTGCAAAATCAGAAACTTTCCTAGCTAGTCATTTCACTTGAGCAGAACAAATAAACAGAAATGACCAGTTTCAAAATTGAATTAGTCAGAAAAGTGACTAAGTAATTCTGAATTTCCTTATATCTTCACTTGCCTGTTGGATTTGTTTGGTTCGCAAGTTGAAGGATGTATTGAACTGGGAGTCTTATGTTTTGGATCTGGGCTTCTTAAATCATCAGTTCTGCAATCAGAACTTGACAGTTTTGTTCAAGATGTGGGAGGAATCCACTTCAGTCTTCCACAGTTGTTTCACAGCATTAAGTCAAGCAACAAATTTATCAAGACAAACAACTGTGACAAACACACAGGGAATAGCATGGTACCATCTTACACACACTTTTCTGACCATCACCAGAATATAATTAACTAAAACTTACATAGAGCCTAGATACTACAAAATAAAAGGGTCTTGTTAGATTATGGAGTCCATTCCCTGGAAGGAACAAGTGTAGTCATCTATAGGGATATCAGAGATTTAAAGTGTGCGGAACAAAAAGGATAAGAAGTTGTTGAGAACTCTGAGCATGCAGGCACTTCTAGTGGATCAATTAAACCAACAGGAAAAAACTATCCTTATTAGTACAATACAGCTCTTGTAAAAACCAGTTTAATAGAACATATTTACCCAGTTAACGTGACAGAAGAATAGTGTGTAATCCAGTTGAAGCATGATTTGTCATGAATCACTGTGCTATCATTTAAGAAACTGAATGTTAGATAGCTATTTTCAGAGAGAAGGTGTGAACCATCTTGAGTGCAGCTAATCAGCAAAACTGCAGCAGAATTCCTCACCATTTTCATTTACATACTTGTAACTTCACAGTGGTCTAGGTACTGTGCAAGCCCAAATGACTATATATAGTACCTACTTCAAAGAACAGAATATTTCCAAGCCTAAGAATATCTGTGTGCAGTCACAGAACTTAAGGGTGTATATCTCTGCCTCTGTTTTGTTGAAAGGGGTAGAGACCCTTTTCCATTGTTCTCTAAAACATAACTCTTCCTCTTACTAAAGGTTAGCAGCTTGGCCTCAGGTCAGCACTCCAACATTGTGCTTGACAGTGACTCCTCCTGTCCAATAACAATGACTCCATTTTTCAAAAGTTACACAAATAAAACAGCGTGAAAGTGAGAGGTGATCCAACACCATGTTTATGAAGGGCCGATGGCCAGGTTGCTGAAGGAGGCTGAGGTTATATAAGAAAATGCATGAGATCTTTAGTTTTATATTTCTTTTTCAATACTGGCCTTAAAGCACATGCATTACAATTAAATCAGGTGGAAGAGACCCAACACACAGTTATGAAAAATGGGTACACTCGATGCCATGGAAACATTTGAAACTTGTGCAACTTTATGGCTATGGGCAAAGATCCTTCAATTTGTCTGAATGATCAGTTTATAAAGTTGAGAACCTGCAATGGTTTATGACAGGTTAAAGTATATCCTACTGTGTTGCTTCCATTCAGTTGCTGGGTTTAGGATGTAAGGTCTAGCCAAGACAATTTCCCATTCATTGTTTCATTATTCTTTGATCCAGGTTGAAAAACAAAAGAACACCCCTCTACCCCCCACCCCCGCCCCCGGGACCTGTTGTAATGAGGTAATGGTTCGAGATCCATGTCAGATTCTCTCCTCCAATCTGCCGAGCTGCCTCTTCCTCCCAACTCCTTCGCCACAGTGCCTACAAAAAATACTTGACGATGGTTAGGCTGCTGGGGTGCTGACACCATTTGACAATCATGCTAGCTAATCTTGTGTCATTGCACCCCATGCATCTACCTGTTTATAGCCATCTGTTTTCTCTTGCCTTATACTTACTTACAATTGTTAGCTCTTCAGGGCAGAAGCCGTCCTTTGTTCTGTGCCTGTGCAGGGCCTAGGATGCTGGGGACTTGGTTAGGGCTTCTTGGCAATAAGGTAACACAAATGACGATTGTAATTAATTGTGTTGTGTTCTTTGCATCAGTGGAGCTAAGAGTGTTGCAAAAGTAGTTGGAAAGAGAATGAGGATGCAGGGGGTGCCTTCCTTTACTACAGGTTGGACCTCTCTAACCTGGAACTCCCTCGTCTTGCAACACACGTGATCCGGCATGAGTTTAGTTAGCTGGACAACCAATTATCATGAGTGTGGCCAAGTTTCCCGTGGTCCCACAAAGTTTGTTTTCAGCCACCAGTCCTGGCTGTCAGTGTTCTGTGCTGGTTGTTAGCTCTAATTCACCCCCAAATGTCTTCTAAGAGCCCAGGAAGCAGTGGTCGTGATGGTAATGTTGCTAGACAATACTGACCTCCCCAAGTCCAGCAAATTCTTTCATCCAGCACCAATCAGGCCCCAAGGATGCCAGATTAGAGAGAGAAACTATACCAGTATCTTCCTGGATTCAGTGGTGACTGCAGGGTTCTTGGAAATTAACTCGCTGTAAGAAAATAAAAGTAAAGGATTAAACTTTACTTCTCTGGATTGAAAACTTCCAAGTACCATGAAAGCAGCAGACTGCACCTACCTTACAAAGTCCCACATTCATAAGAGAATGGTTTTCATGCTCAAAGAATGAAGGCAGGTATTAAAACCTAGTCAACATATAATTCAGTCTTCGAGTTCAATACCCATTTATATATAGAAACCATTCAACAGCTCAGCTCTCAATCTGTGCTCTGCTAAACCAATAAGAGGAAGCAATGTAGCCTTCCCCCATAAAATGAAAGCAATTACCTTGATGTGTATGTAACTGGGAGGAGATGCGTCAGAACATGGAGAGAGGGCAGTGTGGAGGATGCACAAAGAGTGATGCTCTGAGGCCGACAGGAAAGCTAACCAGCTTGTGCTGTTACTAACTTAAAAAGTTAGCGTCAGATATTGCCCATGACATTTCGAATACTAAGTTAAGCTTTCCTGTCAAATTCCTATAAGTAATTTTTGGTGTGTTTAAGAGAAGGAGGAGAGAGAAGAAATGGCAAAAGATGTTTAATGATCAAATGTCTGATAAATATATTGCACCATTTTTTGAAGGTGGCCTTAGTGAGCAGCTGTCTGAGGGTGTGCAATGCACAGTGAAACCTACTTGTCACTGGGTGGCAGCAGCAGCAGCTTCTAGAGACCAAGTAGACACCAAATTGAAACACACACACACACACACACACACACACAGACACCATACTGAAACACACACCCACACCAAATTGAAACACAAAAACAGACACTAAATTGAAATACACACACATGCACACATCAAATTGAAACAGAGACACAGAGTAATAGAGATCAACTGAAAATTGCTTGGCACTGCAGGTTTGGTTTTCCAGCTGGTGTTACCTGGGGGAGAATCATTGCCTGGAAAGCAAACAACTGCTGTTTTGCCCTCAAGCTGTTTGCGGTCGTACAATGAAGAGGGGTTTTCACAAGCACTCAGCAGTGGCCTGACTCCCTTCCCATTTAAGTAAACGGGGGTTTTACACTATGTTGGGGGAGCCGCGTTAAGCGAACACTGAGCATCATGAAAACTCTGTGCAAAGGTCCCAGCACACAGCACTTGAAGATGTTTACAGCAGGTCCTGTTTAGCAGCAGGCATTTGGTGGAAGAGATCGCAGGGTGAAGATGCAAACCTAGACCCTAACCAGCAAGATTCAAAAAGTGAACAGCATTTACGGCACCCACATGATTTAGCAGGCTCCAGAGTAAAGGCATTTAACCATCTGTCCTACAAAACAGAAAAAATACCACAGAAAGAATACACATCCCATGGAAAGTGGTGACTGGAGAGAGCAAGTGTAAAGAAAAAAAAATTGAGCCAAACTCTGGCCCAATGGCTGTCTTGCGTGAATCCCAACAACATTAACTGGGTTTCAGAAGGAGCAAGTTGGACAGTGACCAGGTAAGGTAACTCGCTCATTGCTGCAGCCAATTTGCCATGGAGACTTCTGGTAAAAATTAGAGGTAAAAAGGGACCCAGCAGGACGCTTGTTGTTTGTTTTGTTCTTTTCCTGCTGCAGTTGAGAAAGGGAAAAACAGTCAAGGTTGTGCCTTGTCCCAAGCAGCAGCCCATCCTCAGCAGGGTCCCTTTCTTATGGCACAGTTTATAGCTCACAAATAGGTGACTGACTATTGGCACACTGAAGACATTCAAAAATCACAGGGGGTGTTTTTTCTGATTGTAGCTGGAAACAATGCCAAGAATCTTAAATAATAGCAATTGCAGGGAAAGGAGTGATTCAGATAGGTCCAGACTAAGGCAGCACAGAGGGCCACGGCCTGAGGCCAGTTGTCTTCCTTTCAATGTAACACTAGAGAGGTTCTTCAGCATCAGAGACTCATGAACGGAGAGGAGTCAAGTTTAAAGAAACCCATTCATCTTAGCCACCCAAAGTAGATTTTTTTGTCATCAGCCTCACAGCTGCAGCAGCTACTTTAGTTACCTGACACAGGTAGCATATTCCCTCAGCAGATCCCCCAGTAAAAACTCCCTCATCTTTGTCTGTCTTTTTTCTTCACATTGCTCTTGCTATTCTTCCAGAACTACAGTGTCTTTATTTTCATGCTGCAACAGTCCTAACCACAGTGGAGCCCGGTACCTTTAGAGCGAGGAAGCTATCTCACAAGCAAAGGTGTTTCCTAGACCATTTAGCCTGTGAAATAAAGTGACTTTCAGACCCCCACTAAGAATTTGTGATAACAGAGAAAGAAAAGAAAGAAAGAAAGAAAGAAGACAACTTAAGAACTTTGTACCTTCTCCTTTCATTAATAAAAGAGAGTGCACTTTTGAAATGTAATTCTGCAAGTTGCAAGTAGAATAAGCAGTTTGCAACATACAAGAACAGACCTTTGGTGAGCCCTGTGCATCCAGCTACCTACCGATCAGTGGTATCAGCCCTGCACAAC
This sequence comes from Carettochelys insculpta, assembly GCF_033958435.1. Lineage (NCBI taxonomy): Eukaryota > Metazoa > Chordata > Testudines > Carettochelyidae > Carettochelys > Carettochelys insculpta. The sequence goes on along the minus strand of NC_134149.1, from coordinate 4,863,477 downwards.
TGATCTACCAATATAGAAACAGAGTGACTTTATAGCATGATTTAAGATGCAATGCAACTAATGTCTATTTAATCAGTTAAATGTACAACTACAAGTCAAGTTAAAGGTTTTTGTTCAGCTGAATCTTCAGACAATAAGTTTTCTAACTGCAAGCACAAAAACTGTAGAAAGACGTAAGTCAGCCTTCATTATGGAATAGGTTTTGTTCAGCCATGTTAATGTTTTATTTATCTAGAATACTTTACACTTCACTTAAAAGCCAAGATCCGAAGGTGCTGGGAAAGAGCAAAAGTTCCATATGGCAAAATTGTAATTTGTAGAATTTAGACAGCTAAAAAAATACGTTGCATGGTTTTAATTATCCAATGTGAAATCTCTGGTGCCCCTGGCACTGCATATCCTCTACTGTAAGCATTCAGAACTAAGCTTTTCTCCTCAGTACGTACATGGCGCCTGTAAAGGAAGCAAGTCAAGCACCCCTGCCCCAGAACAGGTGCTCTGTTTGGCCAATTCAGGAGGATGAGGTGGCAGCTATTTTAAAAAAAAAAAAAAAAACAAAAAAAAAACCAGGGAGGCTCTAGGAAAAGGACAGTGTGCGGGTCAAGTCAGGGAGAGTGGCAAGTCAGCGAGTGATGGGAGTGAGTTGCTGGCCGGTGGCAGCTGCCGGAGCACTCCTGGGGAAGGGAGGGGAGCAACAAGAGGGATTTCTAGCTGACCTCCCCAGTCTAGTGCCAGAAGGATGAGACCAGCAGAGGGTGTTGCCAGAGGGCGAAAGCTACAAGCTCGAGAGGGCAAAGTGCAGGGGAGCAGTCAAGGGGCTTACCTGCTGCCATCTCCGCCATGGAGAGGTGGACCAGAAGAATGTGAGAACCGGGGGGCGGGGTGTGTGTGTGTGTGAGGGATGCTCCCCAGTAAGACAATCTCCAAGCCCTGATATGAGAGGAGATTCCCACTGGGAAAAGTGGGGTTTTAAAAACTACATACACTGGCTATGGGAAACGGCCCCCCCCCGATGAGGATTATTTGAACTATGTTTTGATAACAAACCAACCCCAGGGTGGGGTGAGCCGGAAGTGGAATTGCTGGAAACTCAGAGTGGAATCTGTTGTAGCAGAGGCTGTGGTACCATGGCCGTCACAGGAGGGTGCTCAAGGCCCGGCTTCCCTTTGGCAAATGTATACAGTTGACCCGACTTGCGCATAAGTTGAAATTGTGTTATTTGAAATAACACAGGGTGAAATCATGAGTGGCAGGGAGCCGGGAACCAGGCAGCAGCTTGGCTCCTCACTCCCCTCCACTTGTGGGCGCCAGGAAACTGACCAGCGCTGCTGCACTCGTGGGTTTCCTGGCTGGCAGGAGTGGCGGGGAGCCGGGAACCACATGGCAGCCTGGCTCCTGGCTCCCCTCCGCTTGTGGAAGCTGGGAAACAGATCAGTTTCCCACACCACTCCCCAACTTGCACAAAATTCAACATACATGTGGTTGCCTGGGAACGCAACCTCTATGTAAGTTGGGGGTTTCCTGTGTTTTAGACAGAGATTAACCTACCAAACAAAAACCAACTAAACCCCCCATCCTTTATATCAGGGCTACAAAGTAAACTCCATTTTATTTCTTTTCAGGCTATAAATATGTAATATGTGTCAGTGTCACACATTTTAATCAGTTCTTAAAATTAGACTGCAGTAATCAGAAGTGTTCTAGACCCCGTAAAATAGTATACAGTGAAGTTTCTTACCATGAACAATATTTCTGATGAAAACACACTTTGAGATCAGAGCTGTGGAAAAATGAGTCTTCTGCCTCCCAGAATTTTACATACTGGGAAACTAAACAAAACCAAGTACTCAGAACAAAATGTTTCACAACTGTTACAATGTATCAATCCATACATAAGGACAGAAGAATGATTTTATGGTTAAGACAGTTTAATGGCACTAAGAGATCAGGAGTAATTCCCAGCTTTGCCACCATGAGCATGTCACTTAAAACTTATCGACACCCCAGCTTAGAGGTTAGATATGCCCGTGCTAGCTGGTTAAAAAGAGTGACGAGGATGCCGTGATGTGGACTTTGGCTGGATTAACCCTCTCTGGGTATGTACTTGTTCGTGCAGCTTGCACTGCCACCTCCTCACTGTTGTGTCCAGTGAACTTGGAGTCAGGGCAGGTATGTCTACATGCACTGCAAATCACTCCCTGGGCTGCGGTACAGACATGCCCTTAAATCTTCTGGCAGCACTGGTTCTCATCTGTTAAAAAGGATAACCTTTCCATGCCTCCTGCTGGGGGACTCTGAGGACAGAGTCAATAGTTTGAGGCACTCAGGCACTGCAGGTGCACACAGGTATCTAGACAGGCAGAATACTTCAGGACAGAATGTTTAAGGAACTAACCCTACTATGTGCTAACTGTCCTCGACTTTCATTTCTTGTCTTTTCCTTAGGTACATACATAGATCCTGCTCCAGCCTATGACTGAAGTGTCCGAATACCTTAGACACATGAACGGATTTATTCTCAGAGCACCCCAGTAAATTACTCATGTCAGTAGACCCTCAGTATCCTGAATCATCAGGTCCTAAATGCAGCCAGAACTAAGGCTTTGTCTCCTCTGATGGCCATAACTTTCACCGACGAAAGAGCCAGTGTGGATAGCGCTGTGTCGGTGAAAGACATTCTTACGCTGGCATAGAGCGACTACAGCAGAGACCTTACAGTGTACACTTGTGTGGCTGGAAGGCCTGTAGTGTAGACAAAGCCTAAGTCAAAGGCCAAGTAGGTGAACTGGGAGGATTTTACAAATTTCTCTCTTCAACTATTTGTTTTACTTCTTTCCTCTTCTCGGCGTTGCCAAGTATACCAGATACCACATCTACTCAAAAGGTAAAGCCCACGGGCCAGTGCCTGAGCCTGAAAAGAAATATTCCAGCACCATTTTAGAACCAAAGACAAAATGCTAAAGTCAGCTACTGTATAGTGCAGAGGTCAGCAACCCCGGCACGGGTTCCAAGAGTGGCACTCGAGCCGATTTTTTATCGGCATGCAAGGTGGGATCTCACCCCTGGCCCTCCTCCTCCGTGCAGCTGTGACCTTGCTCAAAGCCATGCCGCTTATGGATTAACTAAAGCCCATCTAATGCTACCAACCACCACCCAAATGGTAAAGCTTTGCATCTTCATTTATTTATTGATTAAACTGTTGTATGTAGGACTATTAGTGACTTTAAAAAGTATCACTGGAACTTGGACCACACATACAGGTCAAAAGGACAAATTTCAGCAGTGCGCCTCGGAAAGGTTCCTGACCCCTGGTATAGTGGATTTAGAGGAACTCTCTGGAATATTAAATAAAAAAGTAATTACATTAAAAACATGCATTTCAGTCACACATGACCAGTATATTATTCTGTGATGACCAGATTCACAAACAAAAGCCGTAACTGGTTAACACTATTAAGGCTCAACTACATTTTGTAAACAATGCATATTGTAGTTATGTCAATTACCTATACAGTTGTACCAGACCACACAGTGCACGGACAGTGCATCTCAGAGAATGTACCCTACTGGGAAAAATTATGAAAACAAGTTCAACTTCAAAAAGAAAAAACAAAATGATCCAGCATATACTAATACATTTAGAGCAGCTTGCCTGGCAAGAAGACAAAGTATATTGTGCCCTGAATTACGTAAAGTGCTGAAAAATAAGGCAGTAATGTAAGCATATTGTACAGGAACCATGAAAGTCAAGAGACTGAAAAATGTGGTAAGAGATGGACTGTGTGGTGAAACACTATGTCCAGAACAATACTAGCATTCTTCAGGGTATCCCCAGCGCACAGACAAGTCAACAAGACAAAACATACAGATCACTCACAAAATATCTGTATGTTTCCAAATGTATATGCTTAATAAGCAATTATCTTCACTATTTACTGTTGTCAAAGGAAACCAACAACAGTGTTTAAACACAATATTCTGTAAATCTAGTTTAGTGTAGCACGTGGAAGTATTTCTGTATTTTTCCTCCAGCGATCTATTATTTCTTTATATGGTATAACTGAAATCTTTGACAACCTAGCAAAGGAAGGAAGGGAGTCTTCCTTCATAGTCAGACTTAAGAGCAAATATCACTACCAGAAAAAACACATTTCAAGAACAATTTAAGGTAGACAATTATGCATAAGTTTTATTTTAAAGAAACAGCCTTTATTTAAAGTACTTTGCTTTATGGACCTTATAAACAGTACAATTTTTTCACAAACAAAAAATATATTATAGTAGCGTAGATTAAAAAGGCAGTTCCCACTGGCTGATAATACATGTATTTTTTTTTTTAAATTAACCTACAATAAAAGCGCAGCTCAGTGAAAACTAGATTTTAAACATTCAGTTTGGTCATTCACCTCCTGTCAGTCCAAACTGACATTTTTCACTTAGACTGCCTTTAATGGCAATAATGGCACTCCAGGAGCCATGGTTAAAGATTAAAGATACTGTAACTGGCACTCCTTATACTTTCCAGCAACCCAAGAGTGCAGTTATCAATAACCACAGTTGTGCAGTAAAATAAAATTTACACCTTTCAAAATAAAGTTAATACACTTCCCTTTCTTAAAATGGCTTACATTAACAGTACTTCGAATTATTTCAGCTGTGGACTGATTAAGTTTAAGCAATTCACCACTTTGAGTTCAACTCAAGCAACACAACCCAGGGAGGGGTAGTGATACTTCATAGATTCATAGTGCAAATGAAAAATCAGAATTGCACACTAATGGTTTGACATTTCAAAAGTATAAATGACCAAAGACAGGTGTCTTATGTTGTACATGCAAAAAGCTATTGTGAGTACTGAACATTAGGCTGGGACATTCTACACAATTAGCTGGTACACCAGAATTGAACCTGTTAAGTGATAATAAAACTCAGTAAACAAAATGCTGCAAAGCTCTGTTGTCACAGCCCTGGAACTATGCTCTCATGCTTTGTATTTCTGTTTCCCAGTCTCACTAATCACACAGATATGCTGAAACAAAACAAAAAGCTCATGTTAGAAAACTAAGAGATGGAAGTTTTAGATCTTATTCAATAATACAATTCTACTCAGGAAAAAAGTGTCTCACAAGTGTCCATGTTACTCATCACTGATTTCATAAGTTCATTTATACAGAATAACTTTCAAGTCTGTTTTTGTATCACAATGTCAACCTCCCACCCCTGATCCCCACCAAGAGACTTGTGCCACCCAGAGAACAAGAGCAGTTCATTCTTTATTCTAAATTGTCAGTTGTGAAAAACCCCGGTAAGACAAGAAAACCTTTTCTGAAGTTACTGTATTTCACATCACGTGCACACCTCCTTGCTACAGACTTAAGACCCATGTCGATCTGACTAATGAGAGCTGAAAGGTTGCTCTGGGACTCAACTTTTCCCCCACCACTACATCACTAACCAAGCGATCATCAGGCTTGTACAGGAAAATACAGTTTAAGGAAAAGAGATTACTTACATTCAAATCTCGGAAGTATTCATTAAAATCCAGAGCATAACCCACAACAAACTTATCTGGCACTTCGAATCCAACGACTGAAAATGACCATAAATCATCATTTTGTTATATTCCACATACTAGAGTTTGTTTTAAAAAAAGCACTGTCATGTTAGCACTAACAAACTTACTTGTTCTCCTCAAGCATCGCCAGTTTCCAAATTAGTCTAAAAGTCATTCTATTATTACTTTTCACTATATAATCTGGGGTGCAATAATTTTTCATGGGGAGCCACTTTAAGAATCTCATAAGTGGTCAAGAGTTGCACTCTTCCATGGTATCAATGGAGTAGGTGCCAGGTATGGGATGGAGGTTGGATGAAGGAGGGGGCTGTGACCTGGGGAAGGAGATGGGGTTCAGGAGAGGATGCAGAGTCCAGGAGGGGATATGCATATAGGTGCAGAGCAGGGGCAGAGTCCAGAGGAATGTAAGAGGGAGTGCAGAGTCTGGGAGGGGGTTCAGGGGACTGGGGCGTAGGGTCTGGGAGGTGTAGGGTATGGCTGCTTGATAACAAAGGAGTCACTTACAGTCAGGCCGGTATCCCACACTTCGAGGAGTTCTTTTCACCAACAAGCTGTCAATTAAAACCAGCAGAAAAAGAATATGGAAACTAGCTAAAAAAGGTCAAAGAAATTGTACTGAGAATTACGAAAACCAAAGCCAGTCTTGGACTTCACAGACATTGAAATTCTGCCTTCAGTTATACTCATTCATGAATTAAATATATGCTGGATTTGCAACACTCAGCAATCACACTGATTGCTTCAAGGCATCTGGCCAAATTGCAAAACAGATGACAGTCTAGCTAAAAGAGCAAGAGTCGAACATGCACCTGAGGCAGAGAGCAGAAAAGGCATCCAGGAGTTATGGTGAAGTTCAGCTCTGAAAAGTGATTCTGTAAACTGGCATAATAAGGCTCCATGCTCATTTTGCCTAAGCAACTTCAGGTGCAGTGCTCTGTTCACAAGACAAGCGGCAGCTGTTCTAGTCATCACATGTGCAAATGATGCCTGTTTGCTGAGAGGCAAACTGGTTCTCTTCCTTCTTAGGCAGCATCACCAGTAAATAGAAGTCCTGTAGGCTAAACTGCATCCACCTTTACAATGGCATGTCTTCAGCAGGTTCGCATGGGCATTCCTCATTATCCCTGCTAGTGGAATTTAATAAACATTCCTGTAGATGAGATGTACAGAGACAAGGAACCCAGCTCCCCTTTCTCAGCAGCGTTGACTTGGCAGAGCTGATGTAGTAAAGGAACATACTTTCTGTCATTTAAGTCAACAGACGTAACGGAATACAAGCAAGGAGCAAAATCTCAAAGTTAAGATGGTGGCATTTTTACTGTCACTTTTCAGAACAAAACTGCACTTCACAGGAAGCAAAGGAGAACAATGAATGCTCTCACAACTGGCTGATGATCGAATAATAAGATACTGTTTCAATGACTCTAGGCAGTCAATGGTGGCTCCTACACCTACATAAATGGCCACTGTGGTGTCTGGTGCTGTGTTTGGTGGTTGTTTGGGGAAGGCTTGTGTGTGGGGGAAGAAGAGAGAAGTTCCCCTGTGCTAGATGGCTTGAACGCTGGGGACAACTCAAAGTGATCATGTTCTCAACACTGTCACCTACTTAAGGAAAGAGACCCTCAACACAGAGGTAGAGGAAGAGGCCCACTGCCTATTATAATATGATGTTTTTTGTCCTGTCTCTCATGGATGCTTGCCCTCGGGTCAACTTTTCACAAGTCTTCTCTCTATTCCTCCACACCTTTTCCCATCTGCAAGACAGTCACATCCCTTATGGGTGGAAGAAGTTCTACCACTGCCTGTTAACATCACACTTCATTCCTTCCTATCTCTGAACCCAGCATTCAGCTGGTTTTCTGGAACCTTGTCAGCTTTCACACTTTGTTGATATTTAAGGTTTCTGGAAGTTTTGGCTGAATGACTTAATTTTGGAGACTGCTACCAGTTTGGGATTTGATTAAAGAACCTCAAATCCTTAATGGGATGTGCTGGAACCTCTGTGCAAGGGATGCATCACACAGCAATGGGCAACACAAACAGGCGAGTCTTTACAGGTATCAAAATGTAAAATATCTTCACCCTTGTGCCATCCCTGGTATTTGCATATGTACAGCTTAACTTTTGACAATTTTTCAATATTACAAAACTTTTTTTTCTCTTCTTTCAAAGTTACATAATGTGACCAGAATGTGGGTTACAATTACTCTACATGTATATGTTGAAGAAAGTAATGGCAAGGCCAGCAGGGGCCTCTTTTAAAGGGCTTATGAAGGACCTCCAGCCCTTAGGCACACATTTCAAGCTCCTGGATGCCTTATCTTGACCTCAGAGATAACAAACCAATTAGAAGTCTATAACAGTTACCCTCAACATATCACTCCAAGATTACTAGCAAAAGGAATTATCTGATACATCCCAAGCAATAGTAACAGTGAAAAAGCCCTGCTAGTCTATATACTGTCAAAACAAAAAAAGCAGCCAAGTAGCACTTTAAAGACTAACAAAATAATTAATTAGCTGAGCTTTCATGGGACAGACCCACCTCTTCAGACCATAGCCATACCAGACCAAACCATGGCTATCGTCTGAAGAAGTGGGTCTGTCCTACGAAAACTCACCTAGTAAATTATTTTGTTAGTCTTTAAAGTGCTACTTGACTGCTTTTTTGTTTTGATCCCTACAATAGTTTTGGCATTAATATGGCGACACTGCCTGACCAGATACCACATTCACCCCTTATTTATCTCTAATTCCTATCAGTCACTGTATCTATATGTAAGATTCAGTTTGACAGTGTAAGAGAACAAGTGATTTGATGCATAAAAAACATTAGGCTTGACAACTAATTTATAGTAATATTAAATTAGCAACAGTTTTGATGGGTTAGTCTTACGTTTAAAAAAATAAATTTTGACTAAAAATGTAAAATTTCTAAAAAATAAAAGCCAGCAGATGGCCAGATTATTCTCAGACATTTAATTGTTATATCTGAGTTACGTACAGTTACTGCAGGCAAATGGTAATTTTAAATACTGCAAACCAGGGTCCCAATTCTGTAGATTGAACAATAAACACTCCCCCCCCCCGAAGATTAATGAGAAAGCTCTGCAGATACTGCATATAAATTGGAAATTTTAATAGCAAAGGGATCCTTATAAAAACCAGCATATTTATAAAATACAACAGGCTTCCTGTAAAAAGAACATATCTCTTTGCAAAAAAAAAAAAAAAAATGTCACTGGTAAATTCAAGTTGGACATAGCAGCAAATGGTGAAAAGGAGCTTCACATGACAAAGCTTTTAAAAAAGAATCCATGGGTAATCTAGATAAACCACATGCCCAACATGCAAAGACATGGATCTCCCACCCTTATTTCCTTCTTCACTACAAACTCCCTTCAGCAATAGGAACACAAACGACAGAAAAGCACTCCTGTCAGGCTACATAAATGCACCTTTTCATAGGGAACAGACCCTCTGTCAGAGAAAGCATGACCATGTATAACAATAAGAAAGGTGTTTTCACCTTTGCATCATGGTGGAGATAATCCTTTCAAATATAAAAGTATTCTATAATTCTATTTTACTATGTTTATAGTTCTTAAGAAATACACAATGCAAACAGCTGTAATCTCATCATCACAAGACAGGACAGAACTCACCTGGCTACTTTCACCATGTTAGGATTGTACTGCTTAACCAGAGACAGCAACGTTTTCATTGTTTTACCAGTATCAATTATATCCTGATGATAAAAAGGCCACATGTCAGAAAACTAAACAACAGCTGTTAAAGTAACACTTTCAGACTCTAATCAAAGAGCCCAAGTCACATTGAGTTGCAGTAATACGAAAATAATTTGTGAAGTGGAAAACAAACTTTTCCTACATGTAACCAAATACAGATGTTACTCCATGCTGCACAGATGGGGCCATCCTTTATGTATAAGGGCTACTATCTATAAACAATAATAATAATAACCACCACCATTAATAACCATTGCAATGAGAAAGTATCACTTCTGAAGCACCAAAAATCACTCTTAGTTTCCTACTTTGGTTGGAGTAACACAAAGCCTTAAGGGGAACATTCCTCCATCTGGGCTGAAGTCTGGTATACACGAAATAAGGAATTGAATGGCATTGAAACTCAGAATTGATGGCTGCCCTCTAAGTATTATTTCAGGGTTGTATTTAAACAGCCTGATGCTTGGTCCCAGGTTTTGATGGAGTTTCTTATGCACAGCTTGGGCATGCTGGGAACTGCAGCTGTCAGGATCCCTTTAGCTGCCTTCCCTTTCCTCTGGCAATGTCTTCTATAGTGAGCATGGCTTCCTCTCTGTTACTATTCTATAGTGAGCTGATTCTGCTGGATCAAACGGCCCCTAGTGGTGGCCAGCAAAACTCAGCCCATTTCTATCAGCAAAGGAAATTCTGTGCACACAATGCTAATTTCTACAAAATTCTTCATGGTGCAGTGATGCAGAATTCCCTCAGAAGAAAACATTGCTTGGATACAGCAAACCTCCATCCATTACTTGTGTTTTACTGGTGTTTGAGTTTGTATGTGATCCTTCTCTCCAGATGTTTTAGTAGGTTTTATGTCCTTTTGAAGCTTTGTATTTTTAAATCTTTCTGCAGATATTTATATTTTTAAAAAAATTTGTAAGCTGCCCCAAATATTTAAAATGGGGGAGGGGGAGGTTAAAATATTTTAAAATAAATAAATAAATGTATAATTGATTTATCTTAGCAACTAGAAAATCAGATTACATTGTATTGTACATATTCATGTGTAAAGCTGCATAATAAGTCACAATGGTGGTAACAGAGAGAAAGCCGTGCTAGTCTACATACTATCAAAACAAAAAAGCAGTCCAGTAGCATTTTAAAGACTAACAATATAATTTATTAGGTGTTGAGCCTTCGTGGGATAGAAAAGAGCCCCGAAAATGACCTAAAAAATTCCCATCCCAGTTCAAACCACATGTTAATGTGTCGAATTAGAATATAAGAGAGTTCAGCAGCCTCTCTTTCCAATCTGTTGCGAAAAATCCTCTAATTCTAATTCGACATATTAACACGTGGTTTGAAGAGGGATGGGAATTTTTTAGGTCATTATAGGGGCTCTTTTGCATACTTGGCTTAATCTTATTCTTGACACACACACCCCGCCCCTACTGCCAAATCTACCCTCTGATTTGCTCACCCTGATAATATTTTTCTGATTTGTCAACCTTGATTACTATTTTTGGTTCTCTGTGCCTTGAATATTGGGTCTGTTCTGGTATGGCTATGGTCTGAAGAAGTGGGTCTGTCCCATGAATAAATTATTTCGTTAGTCTTTAAAGTGCTACTGGACTGCTTTTTTGTTTTCACAATGGTAGGTTACACTTTTTGGACTTGTCTACACTACCTGTCTCCTTCCAAGGAAAGATGGTATATTAGGGTGTTGGGAGTTTACTAATGAAGTGCTGCGCTGCATACGCAGCGCTTCATTAAGCAAATTCCCCGCCATCCGCAGCAACTTTGCAGTTTTAAACTTCAAAGTACCGGCTCGCGTCTAGCCGCAGCTCACTCGCTGGTACTTTGGAGTGCTGGGGCAACTTCAAAGTCCCTTTACTCCTCAGGACTTCGAAGTACCCTTGCCGCGGGGTGGAATTTGCTTAATGAAGTGCTGCGTATGCAGCGCAGCACTTCATTAGTAAGCTCCAAACACCCTAGCTACCATCCTTCCTTCAAAGGAGGGTGGTAGTGTAGACAAGCCCTTTATGTAACTTTCTAAGTTTGTAGCATACAAATGATGTGTGGAAACATCAGGCACTTTTGAGTGTTTTGTATATATTGAGATAGTCTTAATTACCTTTTTCTACATCAATTGCAGTTTCAATTCTTGTCTGCAAGTTAATAAAGTGACAGAAATCCTCAGTTTCAACTTTCTTCATGTCCCTTTATCATATAAGCCAGTATGATTAAAAAGGGTCCCAGCAAATTAAAAGTAACAACTGTAAAACTTGGACATTCTTTCCTGACAGCTAAGTAAGATGTGATGGGGCCAACCTGAGTATTCAGATCTGGACTTCAGATACTGCTACATTTCAGGCTATGAGGGTTGGTTCATTATAAACATTAGGGGCCATTTGCAAAATTCAGACCAAGATTCAGGTTTCAGAGCTCACGGAAATATACACTGCTGTCCAGATTCAGGACTATCTCCTGTTAGAAAGCCATTACAAATCACACATTACAGAATCCAAGGGAAAACGTAATACTTACTTCTACAATCAAGACATTCTAGTGCAAAAGAAAGATAAAAAAAAAATGATGAGTAATTAATTTGAGATTATGTTCATTACATTAGCAGTTAAATTACTTATATTATCAATTCAGTGAATTATGCCTATGTCATCATTTACAGAATTTCATATTCTCAAAAGCTGAAAACTATATGAAAAATCTGCAATATTATTTTATGCAATTCAAGAACATTACGCAACACTGCAAATTCTAGAAGTTAACATTTATGAAGTGCTGGCAAGCAGATTCTCTTTGGTAGCTGTTTATTGGCACATGCTGAATACTAATCGGTCTGTAGAGTTCTTAGACTTTGAAAAACAGCAGTGTAAGTATGCAAAAACAGATCAAAATATAAGGGCCTACTCATTTTTGCATACTTTTAATGAAATATTCTTGACTAAAATGACATCACAATTATCAGGGATTTTTGATTCTGGCATTCTCTCTTTTATTTTAAAATGTGGCATTCATTTTCATTTAAACACACATGCCTTGAAGACTGATTTTGGTTGTATGTTTAGAGGCAGGGCACGGTTGATGAACCTCTGGTCCATGGACTGCACACAATTCATCAAGGTTAGCCACTGGTGGGCCACCAGATGATTTGTTTACCTGAGCATCTGTGGGCACAACAGCCTGCTGTTCCCAGCCACTGGGTGCTGCGGAAAGCAGCGCAGGCTGGGCCACAGCTTCCAACAGATTCCACTGGCTGGGAATGGTAAACCATGGCCACTGGGAGCTGCAGGGCTCTGTGCCTGTGGACCCTTGAGTAAATAAATCATCTGGCTGCCCCGTCAGCAGCTAACTGTGACGAACTGTCTGTGGCCTGCGGTCCACACGTTCCCCACCCCAACGTAGGGAAAAAATGTATTTTACATTAGGCACATTGTAACCTTTTTGGCGCTCCACAAATTCGCCAGTTCATTTTTAAATATGGAAGTTTACAGATGATTAATCCATACACCTTTTAGGTACTGAAAAACACTTTGGAAGACTGCTGTTGCAAACATGGAATCAGTTGTGGAACTATTGTGACAACAAGAATGCTAATACCACAAGAATATTAATATCTATCTGTGAATATCTGTGAAATCACGAGGCAAGAGCCTTATGAGGTAATTCACAGTATCTTTACTGATTACTGACCACATACATAACTGCACTGTAGCCACTATGCAGTATACCATAAAGAGGATACTACTTTTAATCCAAATACACTATCAGAGTTTGTGTTGCTGGTGGGCAATAATCTCTGCAAAACCAGGAAACAAAGAACTGCCCTTGAAACTAGTCATAATAAAAACCACTAATACAGCAGTAGCCTTTGGAATGCCATTACCTTATGTCAGGCCATTAGAATAGTAGTCTATGAACACACAAGCTTTGAAAATAAAGCTATGAAAACATACCTTTCCAGTCAAGGTTGAGAGGTCATCCCCACCAATTACTTTTATATCTCCAGTCGACTGATCGTTCTAGTTAAAAAAGGGGAAAAAACAAAGTATTGGTGTGATTGGAATATTTAAAATAGCTGAATGTCTAATCAGCTATCCAAAGTTGCAAAAGAGGGTACATCCAGCAAATGTTACCATGCATAACTACAGCACTTTCAGGACACATCGACATGTGCAGCTTCTGTTGACAGAACAGTCCCTTTGTCAACAAAACTCACTGAGCATCTACACGGCTAAAGCGCTCTGTCGAGAGTTTGTGGACAAAACTCAGCTGTTCAGTTGGCAGTGTTACCCCTGCTCCCAATCAGGAATAGCACCTCTGGCAACAGTGTTTTGTCGACAGAGCGCCAGTGTAGCCAGTTCTGTCGACAGAGAGGGCTTCCAGTTTCCCGGGCAGCCCTGTTTGCAAAGCTTCCAGTCAGCCGTTCTGTCAAGAGAGGGCAGGGCAGTCCGGCTGCTCCCTGTCAACAAGAGCAGATTGCTCTTTTGATCTGCTTTTATGTGTAGAGACAATCTGTCGACGGAGGTACTGCCGAGGTTTCTCTGTTGACAGTGATTTCTGTCGACAGGGGCTGCTCATGTAGATGTAGCCTCAGAGAGTGCATCTACCAACATCTTGAATTTAAAGGCATCAATCTGACATTTAAATTAATGTTTCTGATCAAACAGTGTTTTATAATATATAAAATAGAAGCAATGGACCCACAGCTCTGCCACTCAAGTTTATGGTTTTATGGTAAATTTGAGTGAAGTGTGTTGTAGCAGAACTGTGTGGATGATGAATGAGAGGTGTGTGCTACAGTGACAAGCTGTGTGTGTTCAGGATTACCTGACTGTGTTAGCTTGTGTCTTAGAGGGTTTGTGATGGAAGAGTGGTGTGGGTGGCAAACAAAGACCGATCTGATTAGGCCTCAACTGGAGTACTGTGTCCAGTTCTGGGCACCAAATTCAGGGAAGATGTGGACCAACAAGAGAAAGTCCAGAGAAGAACAATAAAATAATTCATGGTCTTGTACCTATAAGGGAAGACTGAAAGACCTGGGTTTGTTTAAGTTTGGAAAAGAGAAGACTGGGAGGAGACACGATAACAGCTTTCAAGTAATTTAAAAAAGTTCAATGCAAGGAAAAAATTATTCTCCTTAATTTCTAATGAGAGGACAAGAAGCAATGGGCTTAAATTACAGCAAAGGAGGGTTTTTTTGGACATTAGGGAAAACTTCATGTCAGGGCAGTTTCCTACAGAGGGTGTGGAATCTCCATCATTGTCTAACCTGCTTTTAAAAATCTCCAAACACCCGCCAGAGATGATCTAGATGGTGCTTAATCCTGCCACAAGGGCAGGGGACTGGATTTGATGACCCCTCAAGGTTCTTTCTAGTTCTAGTGTTCTAGGTCTGCAGTTACTTATTGAGTATGCTGGTTGTGGTGCTGTGTGGATGTTTGTGTTGTGTGTTTCACAGGCTGTGCTGAGTGGTGTTCATTTGTATGGGTGGCAACTGGGCGCAAGGGTGTGGCAACTAGGTCAGGTAATCCACCCTCTGTGGAAGCTCCCTTTACTAATGAAATGACTGCATGCAAATCAACTGTTGGAGTTACCTCTGGTTTCACAATGATCAAGAGCTCTTGGCCTGGCACCAGTATCTGCCTTCATGTATCTGTATAGTGCATGGGTGTAATCCATGAAGTCAAAATATTTTACTTAGAAGCTGGACAAGAACACATCACAAATCCCAGTGATGACTGGACCTGGTGACTGTCTGAACAAGGGCTCTCAGCCATGCTTGTAGCTGCTTCCATCACTTTATACTGCAGCAGATATTTTAGGCTGTGGAGTGAGAAAGTGACATGCCTAGAATGTGCTTTTAAAGACATCTAGGAGGAGAATTCATGTTAACCTATGGGCATCGAGGCCCATCACATGCACACAGGCACATCCACCAACGGAGGTGTGGGGCTGGAAGGTGGCAGTTACCCCCAAAGCTGGTGTGGCAAAAGGGCCTGGAGCTGCTACTTTGGCAGAGGTGGCTGGAGCTCTGGTCCCCTTTGAATTACCATGGCAGCACTGCTATACTACTGCACAGGGCTGTGATGGAGCTGGGGGCTGGCAGGGCAGTGCTGATAGCTAAATGCCCCAGGCCCCACTCCTGGGCACAGAGCCCTGCCCCCATCCCACCTTACCCTAGGCCCTTTGGCACCTATCAGCACCTCTCCTCACATTATAAAACAGGGATTCACCTGGTCAGGTAGGGGATGGACTGAGGACACCAAAATAACTTTTTAAAAGTACTTTGATACTTAAGCTTCATTCTGCCACACAGGTCTGGCCACTTACATTTTAAATGGTCAGATGTTATTAGTAAAGAATTACTCCTAAAGACTAAACAATTCAAGCTGGTAACCAGCCCAAGACACAAGGGTGGAGACTAGGCATCAAACACCAATTACAACCACAAGTAGCGATGGAGTGTGACATTAGAAACTCGCAATGTAAGTGCAATACAGCTCCTCCTGAGGTTTGCTCAGGGCACTCAGCTGGAACCCAGTTTTTTTTCCCACTGAGTTGAACTGCCAGCAGAGCCCAAAACCAGCTAGTGGACAACCCCCTGCAACCAGTTTGGAGGGAAGGCAAACCCCTGTCCCAAGACACTGAGAAACCCAATGATGGAATGGAGGCCTGGCTGCCCAAGAATAAGATCATGAACCAGGCCCCAAAGGCCGTGGAAAATCCCTACCAGAAGCCAGCCGAAAGCAGCCCAAATTAGAAAGAGATACTTCTCTTGGTGTGTTGCGGGGAAGGCCCTGTGCAGCAACCCGGCGAAGTACAGTGGGCCCAAGTCACCCTGCCCCGCACTGGGGGCTGGACAGGGTTACCAAAAATAAAGGATTGTTTCCTTAGCATACCTGCACCATACCTTCTTCAATATTAATATTGTCATCATCACCATCAATACTAAAGAGTACTCACCTACATCAGGAAGGAGAATTTCTCACTGCTTTTTGCAGCACCCAGCAACTCCTGATCTCGTGCAAAGCTGAAGAAATAAGGGATGCCCGTTCCATTAGGGGACTACTGGCAGGGTGAGCACTAATTTTTAGGCCAGAAAATCTGAGCAGCTGGTGGTTTATTTTCTCAGCCATCAATCCAGAGCAATAGACTGTGTATTGCACATCCTATGGCCGGGGGTGGAGCTACAGAGTGTGGGTTTGTTAAACCCTTACCCAGAAGAACTGAGCCACTGACTGTTTATTTCCATAGCCCTCACTCAGGAGGTCTGATATATTAGCTGCTCAGCCATAAGCCAAGATGCCCAACAGATTAGTCATCCACAAGCACTGACTCCCTAAGGTCAAAGGGGGCACCCCTAGGCCTGAGATGCAACAAAGGTGCCACTTTCATTGCAACATTCATTAATAAACTGTTGACAATGATTTAACTGTAACCCTACATACCACCATACTAATAAAGAACAAACAAAATGCCATACAACTGAACCCCACGCTACAAAAAAGAACGTAAAACCCAGCATAAAAAGAGGCAGGTGCTCCTCAAGAATGACCCTTGAATTTCATCACTGACATCCAACTGACATTGACCTCCTGACATTTTCCACCAGCCAACATTAAGGATGTGTTACTCCCATTACCATGCAGACTATGAAAAAGACTTGTTGTCACAACCCAGCATTGGCAGAAGAAGGGAGAGGCTGGATCAGGGACTTCCCTTTAGGTTCTCTATTTTTCAAGTCACACTGTTCTTACATAAAATTTATCCATGAGAAGAGTATCTGGAAGGTGTAAACCAAAGGAGAAAAAGTAATTATATAGAGTCGCGATATCCAATGTGCTGCCCGTTTGCCATGTGGTGACCCAGATCACGCGATGTGGCACAGTGACTCATTAGAGCCGCTCACGTAAAGTGGCCTCCGCCCCTCCAAGCATGGGACAAGCACACGGCGGCCACGTTGGAGGCGGCTCCTCCGGAGGGTCACTCAGGGCGGCTCCGGTGAGTCACCAGCACTTTGGGGGTGGGGAGGGTGCCTGGCTCAGGGGGCAGCATCTGACAGGGAGGATAGGGGGACTGTGGTAATTGTTAAATTTCTTTTGGACACCACTGATTTAGGGTGACCAGACCCACTGACAGTGGAGGGGAAGGGCAAAAGAGGCAGTTGCCCCTGCAGCATGATGATGTGCTGTATGCAGAAGTCCCAGAGCATCATGGTTTTGTGGCATAGGGGAGAGGAGCATGCACCCCTGGTTGTTGAGATAGTACATTGCTATCGTGTGGTCTGTACTGACTGACACACAACGTCCCATCAGATTGGCCTTGAAAGTCACACCTGCTAGTCTGATGGCCCTGAGCTCCCTCGTGTTTATGCGGAGCCGAAGGTCTGACACACTCCAGAAAGCCTGCGTTTGTCGCTGGCCCAGGTGTGCTTCTCACCCCCGGTCTGAAGTGTCTGTTACTAGGGAAAGCAAGGCCGACTGAGGGGCAAAGGGGACTCCTGTGAGGATGACCGCCTCGTCCAGCCACCAGTGCAGGGTCGACCGCGTCTGTGTCAGTACTGTAACCACCAAGTCTAAAATGTCTCTTACAGGGCGATAAACTGATGACAGCCGTAGCTGTAGAGGGCGTGTCCTTAACCTGGCGTGCTGTACCATGAAGGCGCATGCTGCCATGTGACCTAGCAAACGTAGGCAGCACCTGGCCATTGTGGTGCCACGAGACTTCTTGTTGTTCTCGAAGCTACAGACTAACACAGCTACCTCTCTGACACCTGTATATTTCTAAACACTGAACAGTCAATGAGAAATAAGTCAATAATAAAGTTCTCTCAGCATTCCAGAATAGTTATACAAGGTTCAGCTGTCTTGCCTGGCTAATCGTGGCATTTCTTTTCCTTTTTATTCAGACTGTAAAATCTGTAGAATGAGGAAGTCTGTGCAGTCTAGTAATTGTATATGTGGGCTCAATGTCAAGAGAGTAGGGCTCAGCTCAGAACTCTGCACTAGTTTGTTATATGATTGTGTGTAAGTTACAGAGCCCATATGCCTCAGTTTCCCCATCATCAAAATATGGATAGTATATATTTGTTTTTGTAATTGAAATAACTGGAAAAAAGCACCCCAAGTGCTGAGTATTAATAAAAGAAAGCCTAGTCTACCAGTTCCATGGATGCCTGTTAGATTAACACACTATAGATTGGAGCAGATTGCCCTAAACACTCTAGCTCTTTAGATTAACCACCACCTTTTAGTGCCTGG
The DNA here is from genome assembly GCF_033958435.1 of Carettochelys insculpta. Lineage (NCBI taxonomy): Eukaryota > Metazoa > Chordata > Testudines > Carettochelyidae > Carettochelys > Carettochelys insculpta. Next base: position 4,844,887 of record NC_134149.1, on the reverse strand, counting down.
AGAAGTAAAGTGCTAGTATATTTTCTATTAGTCCTGTGCACCAGCTACCAGCCTTCTGCACTGATCTAGAGCAGGACATTTTCGTTTTGTATGGCAGCCTGATATCCCCCGACTTCTGTTCTCACTACATCACACACAAAGCCCACAACTCAAGAAAGTATTGTTCTGAAAGCTTCCCATACAGGATATTTGCTGTATTTCTTTTCTCTTATTCTTTATTACCAAGAAAATCTGCATAAAAACAGGTCTTCATTTAGTTAAAATTCCTTTTGATATTTTCCTCTCTTAATAGCAAAAACTGGATACAGCAGAGGATTAAAATTCTGAAATGGAATAAGCAGAAATATAAAAGAAACCGTTGGAATTATGACTAATAAACTAGGGGTACACCTATACTGATAAGGAGATTAAGGGCAGTAGATCTTTCAGGGTTCAATTCAGTGTGCCTAATGGGGCTGCACTAAATCGAACTGTCACGGCACCGTCAACCCTGGTACTCCTAGCAGTTGCAAGGAGTAAGGGAAGTTGATGGGATAATTTCGCTCATCAATCTCCTGTGGTGGAGATGGCAGCACAAATCTATTTTTGATATGTCGACTCCCACCATGCAATTCTCATAGCTGGATTTGCGGATCTAAAAATTGATGTCATCCCCTAGTGTAGACCGGCTCTTAGAAAGTGAAACACTACGTAAAACAATCCACCTTTCAACAGGCTAGTTTTGCAGAAGTTTGCCAAGCGGTGTCACCAACTCTCACTTTTTCAACCACAGGCTGGTTTTTTAAACAAACCACAGAGATTGACTGAAACAGTCTATTGGACAAAATGGAAAATACAGAGGCTTGTGATTTTTTTATTTTTTTGTTTGCTCAGAAGATCTGACAATCATCCATTTGTTCTTCTTTTATATGTCCCACTGTACCTGAACTAATTCAGGAAAATTAAAATATCTCATTCTATACTGGGCTTTCACAGATCGAGTGTGTGCATATACTCGTGGTAGTGAGGAGCTAAAAAGCTTTCCCTGGGTGCTGGAAGAAAAGCAATATAAATGCAGCTTTTCTATTCTATTTCACACAAGGACAGGATAAAAAGATGGCACACCCCCACTTTGCTTAGCCATGCCTCCCCTTTAGGGTATGTAGCTTCACTGGCTGTAGCAGTCCATCCCATCTTATGGTCAGTGAATACAAATATCCCAGCTATTATCTGGCAGCCCCTTGCATGGATGCACAAAGTGGTGGAGAGGGGAGAGAGTGGCGGGGGTAGAGAAAACGCCTTGGGGTCTCTCGCACAACTGTATAATCACACAGGGCATGAATCAAGCACTTAGCTCTGACATTTTCGTAAGTAAGAGTTTAGCAGTTAATGCCACAACAGTACACAAATTCATAAAATTTTTCTAGAGCCAAAACTCCCAATGTTGCAGTTTAATCTCTGGTTTCATGGTCTAATCAAATGAATGACAAAGTTATGTTTTCAATTTAATAATCTCCACGGGTATTTTTTTCTTCTTTTTTGACTGAAACGGGCTCTCGTGTACGATAAATAGTTTGGACTGCTAATAGGAATGCTAAGTTCACTGGACACAGAGCTAACAGAGAAACCTCTTGAATAATTTCTTTTTAAAATGATTTTCAGACTCATCAATTTATTATTTGATTTCCACACTAAATGCAGTGTCATAGAGTCAATCCAAAAAGCACTCTTTTGATTTATTTTGGAGAAACAAAACTTGCCTTTTGCTAAGTCAGAAAACATCTAACGTTATGGAATCTTTCTTTGAACCAATATAGTTTAGTCTCATACTTTCCATGGGTCAAACAGAACTTTGTACAGTGCTGCAGTCTTCATTTTCTCACAAACTTAAATGTGAGAGGGGACATTTAAAAAAATGATCAACACCTACAGCTGCTCTCTACAAGGTAGAATGCCCTTTGTGAACAAGCGATTGCAAATTAAGTTTTGTAAACCTAACATTTTCCCAAAGCTGAAAATGCTACTAATTCTAGTCACATTGGTTGAATCAGGTAAGTAAAAGATAGGCAGGTAGTGTTGTTGCTTTCTGTATATTCAGAGCAAATCAACAGGTAACAGAAGTAAATATTTTTGTAGTTTTCTATTCCCTAGCCAATCAGTAGGGTCCTAGCTACATAAAACTTTCCATAAACAATTCCATAATTTATAACCATGGTCCTGGATTTTGAATAGCAGTGGAGGGCTGGGGAGGAGGAAGTTGGATAGCTGGGATTACTGAAAAGTCACTTAGCTCTGGAAAGAGATTTTCATAAGATGGCACACTGGAGACCGGGGGTTATACATAATGGAACATATTTTGTAACAAGATGTGTGAACAAGAACCCATGTGATGCCTTATTTTTTGGACTCTCCTCTGCCTTCTTTCCAATCTCCCCACTGTCACCAAGTTGCAATATGCTGAAAGAAACTAAATCTTTTGCTTTAAACACATGTAATATCTAGCAGGCTTAATAACTTCGAGCTAATCAATTTTATCCGAAGTCACGTAGTGTCAGCAGATAAACTTACACAATAGCTCTTCAGTCTGATGAAGTCCACAGTCATTGGGATAGATTTGTCACTGTTTCTGTTCAGTGTTTTGATATAGTCCAGTAAGTCAGCAAAAAACTTATAGCCACCCTTGAGTACACAGAGGGCTACAATATGATGTCCCCCCATGCTGTTCATAATTTCTCGTGCCAATCTTTCTGTCCTGTAGAAAGAAAACAGTTACTTACGACTCCTCTCTTGTTTGGAGGTGGGGAAGTGGGTTGTTTTATTTTAAACTACAGCAGCACTTGGTGTTGGAGCCATGTGTGAGGAACACACACCCATCAAATTGAAAAGTATCTTTCTTGCTCAGTGTAACACTTGCATACAGCTTCACAGACAATTTTACTGTTTACTGGTCAACAAGACATTTATTTTTTGCATTTTTCAAGGTTTATGTAACAAGAAGACTGCAAACCTTCTTCAATTTCATAGGACACCACAGCCAAAGCAAATCCTAATGATTGCTGCGGTAATGGGTGTCTGCCAGAGATGTGAAGCATACATTATTTTTTTCTTTTTTAAGATCCATGTGGTTTCTCAGACAAAAAGCAGCTTTACTTTATTTCCTAATACCCCTTGCAGATACAGCAACTCCTAGGCAAATCATGACATTGGTCAGATTTTAAACTAGTCCTTTACTTCATAGTCAAGTTAAAACACTCGTGAGAAAGACTTTCCATTAACTCAAAAAGCAGGGACAATACAAGGAAATCAGATCACGCAAATAACTTATTAATTTTAGCAGTACTTTTTCAAAGAAGTTAATCTTCATTCCTAATTTGTCTTCTCATTTGTTTGGGAAGTGCTCTGTATATTTACATTACATCAGCCAACAACACACTTTGTAGGAAGAATCTATGAACTCGGCACTTCATTTAATTAAAATATTACCCAAATGGCATAGATTTTATCAGGTTTTATTTGGTATTGGAAGGCCATCAATAGTTTATGTTAATGCTGGTGAAAAGATAAAAGACATCCAGCCAACTCATTAGGAATTCAAAGTCACAATGCATACTAAAAGTGCATTCCTATCTTCTCTTCAGGTCTTTTAAAATCAGAAAGATCTTTTCAGAACTACAAAATTATTTATTTAAAGATGCCTTCACTGGTAAACACTTCACTGAATTTGTTGTTCACCCCAAGAAAGGGAAAGAGATGCTCATGCAGTGTTCATTAAAACAAAATGCTTCATGATTATACTACACCCTTTCTCATCAGGTGGGACATACACATTTCATGAGCTCACCATGGATTTCAGGTAATATAAAACAGAAGGACCAGTCTCTTGCAAAAATCAATGGATTTCCCAGAAAGGAAGAGAGTACAGATGTTAAGTTTGCCTACAATACTAACCTGAAAAAAATCTGAGACAACTGTCTCCGATAACTTACCTTACTGCTACTACATTACTCTTTTGGTGAAATTCAACAGGCTCCAACACTTCCGATTTTCAGTCTAAACTAATGTGAAAAACATGATGTGCCTTTTACTTAATTGTTTAGACCGCAGAGGTCCCTGAAACTATTCTGAAGGAAGTCACATTCCACTATATATTGTATAATATCTCCCGATAGCTATGCTGTAATTTTGAAACAACCTACAACAGTAAATATGCCAATTCCTAGGGTTTGCCATAAGGAAGTAGGTTAAATATTTATTAGTGTGTGTACGTCTCTCTGGAAAGGAACACATGGGTTCCAATTAAATGTCTTCCATGTGATCCTGTACCTACACCATCTCCACCACCAGAAATCAAGAGAGCTACAATTCTCATAACAGCATTTTAACCGTTCTGAAGAGAAACATTTTAAAAATATGACTTTTATATTATCAGTTGTTGCAGTGCATTATTTGAAGTCAAACTAACCTGTCCATAATAAGCCCATGAGGAATATAGACTTTTTCCAAATCATCTGCATAATGTTTAGGTATGCAAAACAAGTCCAGGTCATAACCTTGTTCATCATCACTGAGCTAAAAAAAGAAATATAGAAGATGAGACTGTATACAATGCATAAATAGTTGCAGAGAAAAAAATCACAATCTAGAACCATTCAGGCACTACACTGAACGGGATCACTTTAACCTTCCCTCACTATGTTGTCAATCATAAGGTACACAATACAATGTACAGATTTGTAGTTCTCTCTGATGCGTGACAGTCTCCTCAAATGTCAGAAAGGAAGCCATGTTGTTCTGTATCCGCAAAAAACAACCAGAAGTCCTGTGGCACCTTAAAGACTAACTGTTTATTGGAGCATAAGCTTCCATGGGCAAAGACCCACTTCGTCAGATGCATGGCATGATGCTCCAATAAATCTGTTAGTGTACAGGGTGCCGCAGGACTTCTCGTTGCTTTCTCCTCTAATATTGCATGAACAAAAACAACAAGCAGTCCTGTGGCACCTGATAGACTAACAGTTATTTTGGAGCACAAACTTTCGTGGGCAAAGACCTGCTTCGTCAGATGCATGAGTGGGGGGTCTCAGTAAAGGAGGAGGCCAGAGCTGACAAGGTCTGTTCAGTCAGGGTAGATATGGCCCATTATTGGCAGTTAATGTGGAGTTGTGAATATCAAGAGAGGAGAAATCAAGTCAGCTCAATCGGGGGGATGTGGCCCCATGTCAGTTGCTAATGTGGAGGTGTGGATATCAAGAAAGGAGAAATTGCGTTTGTAATGGACAGTTATTTAAAACATCAAACATCGGTACAGCTTTAAAATTCTAGCCATGTTCCTCTGGATTTTGAGCCTCAAATCCCCACAAATCCAAAATATCTTTTTTTTTTTTTTTTTTTGGGGGGGGGGGGGCAGGGTGGGAAGTCTTCATTTCTACCAAGTGCAGTCTATCAGCTATATAAACAACATATCAAGTACACTTTATAACAGTGGTCAGTAACCTTTCCAATGCGTAGAGCTGCAATTTGACCTTTTGCTCTCTAGATAGGGTCCCAGTGCTAGTGATACTTTTAAAGTCTCTAACAGTCTTACTTAGAACAGCTTTATGTATAAATAAAGATGCAGAACTTTATAGTTTAGGCGGTGGTTGGTGGCATTCAAGCTCCTGGCTGCACGGGGGAGGAAGAGGGTGGGATTGAGCTCCTGCCTCAAGTGAAGAGGAAAATTAGTTCATGTGCCACTCTTGGCACCCATGCTGGCGGTTGCTGACCCCTGGTTTATAACATGGACAGGTTCCAAATTTGTACACTACCAAGGCAAACTAAATCCAGGAGCCAACTTCCAATATAAACAAAACACCTTTACAAATATTACTAGTTATGCTCACATGGAGAAAAAGTGTGGCAAACTTCTAAGCCTCTGCAGGCTGGGGCTCAGGGCAGAAAACTGAAGCCCCATATGACCTTAGTACCATGGGCTGAAGCCTGGGGCCCCAGGCAGTTGTCCTGTCTGCTATCCCTTAATGCTGGCTCTGACTTTTGTATGTAGAAACCAGTTGTTTTGGCCCAAGTGGACCATCACACTTAGCTCCCTACCTAGTTCTTGTGTTATTCTTTTGTTGTTGTTTTTTAAGCTCTTTACAAAATACTTGTCTGTAACTAACAACAGAGAATTCCTCATCTCATTGTACCTTCCCCAGAACAATGTCAAGAGAAGTCAAATGCCCTCCAGCAGCATACTGCACATAAACACCTGCTTTAGAAAATGTATAAAGAGATCAATAAAGGGAAAAAGAGTGCTTCAGTGAGACTGACCTGGCTTATAAGAAATTCAAAGATAGGATGACCATATTCCCTACACTGAATACAGAATAGCAGGAAAATTGCTCATATTCCTGCTTGAGTTCAACAGCAATCAATTGTACAAACATTCAAATTCACATCAAGTTGACTGAGCCCCTGTTAAAAAGAAACACTGCAGCCCGCAATTCTTTTTATTTACCTTGGCTTTAAGGCATCAGGGTTCAAACGAGGAGGAACGACACACACATCTCTACATTAGTCTCACATGGGGAGGGAGACTGACAGATACAACCCTTCCTGCCTGGCACTCCCTGCATGGACCTGGCTCTCCAGCAACATGGTGCAGCACATATGTGGGCAGGGGGACCACAAGGTCACGTTCCCCTGCTCCAGATTTCTGCCAGCGTTTCACCAGAATGTGGCCTCTCCCTGGGGCCCCAGAGGCTCCCCACCTCCGGGGCCCCCTTCTCCCCTCCTAGGCCCCACAGGCCCCCCCTGGGGACCCCCTTCTCCCCTCCATGGGCCCCAGAGGCCCCTCCTAGGGGTCCCCTTCTCCCCTCCATGGGTCCCAGAGGCCCCTCCTAGGGGTCCCCTTCTCCCCTCCATGGGTCCCAGAGGCCCCTCCTCGGGGCCCCCTTCTCCCCTCCATGGGGCCCAGAGGCCCCCCTCGGGGTCCCCTTCTCCTCCCCATGGGTCCCAGGGGCCCCTCCTAGGGGCCCCCTTCTCGCCCCAGAGGTTTCCCGCCCGGGCTGCGGGCGACCAGCGCCGCTGCACTCACCACGATGCAGGGCCCGGAGGTCGCCATTGAGCTCGGCCGCGTGCGGTGCAGGCCACGCGACTCCGGGGAGGGCCCAGGCGTCGCCGCTTCCTACTCTGGAGGGCCGGGCCGGGCCGCGCCGCGCAGGGGTAGCCCCGCCCCCAGCGCCCACGCGGAGGTTAACGCCCCACACGGGGCGCCCCCACACCGGGTAATGCCCCACACAGCCCCCCCACTGGCCTAATGCCCCACACGGGCCCCCCCCCACCGGGTAATGCTCCACACGGGGGCCCAACCCCCCACACCGGGTAATGCCCCACACAGCCCCCCCACTGGCCTAATGCCCCACACGGGGCCCCCCCCCACACCGGGTAATGCTCCATACGGGGGCCCAACCCCCCACACCGGGTAATGCCCCACACAGCCCCCCCACTGGCCTAATGCCCCACACGGGGCCCCCCCCCCACCGGGTAATGCTCCACACGGGGGCCCCACCCCCCACACCGGGTAATGCCCCACACAGCCCCCCCACTGGCCTAATGCCCCACACGGCCCCCCCCACACCGGGTAATGCTCCACACGGGGGCCCCACCCCCCACACCGGGTAATGCCCCTCACAGGGGGGTTCCCCACACCGGGTAATGCTCCACATGAGAGCCCCACCCCCCACACCGGGTAATGCCCCTCACAGGGGGGTTCCCCACACCAGGTAATGCCCCACATGGGGCAGGGGCCCTACCCACACCAGGTAGTGCTCCCAAGGGTATGTGACAAACATCCGTTAGCGCAGATACACATATTCTTGGCCACCAGTGGCTGAACGTGTGTTGACAAGACATTATTCATGTCTTTAAGGTTATTTTTCACACCCGGAAAAGGAAGACTGATAGGGCTTTCTTAGAATGCAAATGTACAATCTGCAACACAATTTTATAGCAAGGGACAAATTCTGTGGCTGCACAGTACAAGGGACTGTGCCAATGTATAATGATCAGTATATGTAGTAGATACTGTAACTCATAAATAGATGCTTCAGCTAATAATTGGGCATACGTGTCAGTTAATTATTTGCATGAACCAGGCTATGCTGGAATGACAGAGCTGTGGTGGGTTATCCCAGTGAAAAGAGCATAGGGACATTTGTGTACCCTCACTACCTCTCCAGTAATATAGGAAATGTCCATTGTTAGGTTGGGGCTGAGGGGAAGGGTCGCTTGTGATGAGCAGAAAGCACAAGTCTTGGGTGAGGTATATGATCTTATGTTACAGTTCCTAGGATGCTGGCACCCTGTGTCAGCTTCTTTCCCTTAGACTGGCACTGTTTCCCCTGTTAAATAGCCCAGAGTGGGACACCATCTACTCTGATCGGTGCCTGTAGAGATTCTGATTCCTATGTAAATTTCTTAGGCCAGATCTACGTTACAAACTTTTGCCAGCATAGTTATATTAGTCAGCATGGGATGATTGATGTAGCTATGCTAGCAAAATCCACTAGTGTAGACACCACTATGTGGCAAAGCTAATTTTCTTTTGCCAGGCTAGCTTATTTCAATCAGGAGACCAGAAGAAGCTATCTCAGCAAACGCACAGTTTTGCTGGAATAAGTTACATCTACACTAAAGCTGTGTCTACACCACAGTTGTCAACAGAAGTCACTGTCAACAGCAATTTCCTGATAGAACCTCTGTCTACAGAACACAACCACACCTAATAGGGGCTCACCCTGTTGACACCCTCTGTCAACAGAGTGAGGCCAGACTGCCCAGACCTCTGTTGATGGAACAGCCAGCCAGAAGCTCTGCAAAGAGGGCTGCCTGGTGAACCAGAAGCCCTCTCTGTCAACAGAGGGCTCCCTGGAGCATCTACGCTTTTCCTGTTGACAAATTCTGTCTACGGAGGCGCTCTACCTCAAACTTGCAAGACATAACTCTGCCAGGAAAAAGGTGGCATTCTATTGACAGATTCTAATCTAGACAGAATGCATTTGTAGCATGGATGGCCCCTAGTTTTGTTGACAAAAAGACTCTTCTGTCAACAAAACTTTGTAGTGAAGACACAGCTTGAGTGCCTTGACAATATCCTGTAACAGAATGGCTATGTGGGCAAAGCCCTCCAAATGTAGACCTGTGGGGACCATGATTGGGAAGGGGAAGTAGCCATAGAAGACAGGAGCCTCTTTGGTGGCACTTCACTTCCAGACACTGGCCGTCCTTATTTGTACTGGCCCTTGCACTGTACAGGGCTGTCAGCGCAGGGAAATGCTGAAGCAGCACCAAGACAACTGCTTACAGGGCTTACTGGTAGGCCTAAATTACCTGACATTAATTTTGTCTTTTAGCCCTGAACATTGGTCAAGGGGAAGACTGTCTTGCTGTGGCCTCACTCTGCTTGAAAGTGGGATGGGCATAATGCTGGGTACCTAGAGCTGACCATGGCTGAAGATCTGGTATAACTTCCCTTATGGATGCTCTTATTCCCAAATAGGATTGTCAACAGGGGAACTTGTATCAGAACAACAAGCACTGTAAATATCCTCGCCTAGGCAGGCCCCAGAATAAAAAGCTGCTTTTTGAGAATAAGAGGGGAAGCTAGCATGAGTTTTCAAGAAGGGTGCAGCTGGAGAGGTAATGGTAACAACCCTTTTACTTTCATTGTGCTTTTCACTTCACGCACTCAGCACTTCAGGCTGTCTGCGACTAATGGGAGGTGCAGATCTCTGTGCTGAGCTTGGCCCAGAGCCCCTCTAGATGAAGAGCTGCAGCCTCAGTGACCAACAGAATAACTATTTGTTATGTGCTATTAAAGTTTCTCTCTAGAAACTAGGCACATGGACAGAATGAGGCCTCAGCAATGCCTCCACCAGAGCGGCAACACAGCAGCTGCTGTGTCACCCTGGAAGATGCAACCTGCACTGGATCCTGCTTTATGAGGAGCAGCTCTGATGGGTCCTGAGGGAGCATGACAGCAACCCAATTGCCGCTGTCACCAGCAGAGTTTAGTAGAAACCAGTGTTGCATACAGGGGAATATAAGGAATGAGGCCCATTCTAGTACAGGAACTTAGAAGGTGGAAATAATTACACCTTTAATGTGAATTCAACAACAGGTTTTGGTCCCCAGGAAACAGTACTGAGCCAAATACAGGCTCAGTATGACCCCTTGCTCTAACTGGTTGCCAAGTGCCTCTTACAACACCATGCAACATGGAATAAATTGCTTCTCTTTTGTTATCACTTTCCCTCGCTGTATCTCACCCTTGCACAAATTTTAAATATTGTGGTTAAAAATGTAGTCTGGATGGCTTATGACATTTGTCAGTGCATCTTTGTGAAGATTCAATATATTCATGTCTTTCCATAGCTTTCAAGAGGAAATTATTCATGTTTTAAGGGTTTGAATGAAAATTCTGTTTTCAAAGTAAAGCAATAAAGATTTAAAAAAAATTGTAGAGTTCTGTGGTCTGAAATGAGAATGGATTTTGCAAATGCAGAGCCAGCGCCAACATAATTCAGTGGGTCTGGAAATAAGTGAGGGATCAACTGAGAACTGCTCAACCTCATATGGGACGATTACAACTTTTTAAAAATACTGAACTAAAATATCATACACCCATCAAGCTCTTTAATCATAATGCTTTTATTGGTGAAACAGTCCAATATTATGTTCTTGCAGAGTAAATGTCAGTGCAGGGGCAACAATTTTCAAATGTTTATTAACAAAGGGCCAAAAATCATCCTCCTTCACACCCAAGCCACTCAAAAGGAGAACATGTAAGTATACCCACAGTATTATTACTGTATGGCTAACCATCAAATAGGCAGCAGATACATAGTCCCTAAAGTCCTGGGACTGGCCTGGTTACAAGTACACTAGAAAGTGGGTGTCAGTCAGTGATCATTAAATCACTAAAGGATTCAAGGTGATACTTTCATTTTAGTCACAAATAAAAATGTAAAATGGAACCTTTCTGTAAAACTTGTTGGTGTTTGTTCTGTAGAATTAATCCTCTTTTGCCCTTCTGGTTGAATAATTTGTTTTTCCTCCTAAAACAGCAAATTTCCAGCTCTGTCATGCTACTGGCATAAATCCAACAGGAGAGGACAGCTGTACAAAAGCAGCTATATGCTGAAGTGACAGGGAGTTAGTCAGTCCACACCACTCAGTAGGGGAATGTTTACCATACATGATCCAGTGATAGCTGGTGCAGAGACCAAGCTGCTTTATGACAATAGAGCACTGTGGAAGTAACTTCTTTGTGTATCTTCTCCCCAAGGGCCTCAAGCTCTGGATGCATCCCCCATTCATTTCCCATGGCAGAAGCTGGAGATGGATGGCAAGAGACAGTTACCGTATGGCTGTTCTTATGTACCCAAGGAGCACTACCTTTAAATCAGCTTCAAGGTTGAAATCTGAACAATTCAGTAGGCTGGAAAGTATATTTTTGGCTAGTGTTTTCCAGTCAGAATCCAGCATTCAGCAGCTCTGTTTAGAGACTTGGGCTATGTCTTCATTGCGCAACTTAAAATGGCGTGGCATTTGTAAGGTGCTCTTTGTAGCCACTCTCTCCCTGCAACAATAAAACCACCTCCGCCTAAGACAAAAGTTTCTATCACAAAAGTGCCAGTGTAGAAATAGCCTCAGTCAACTATTGGGCCTCTTGGGTTTTCTAGCTTGCTGTATATTAAAAAAAGACAATACAGTAGCTTTTATAACGTGAAGGTAAACTTTGTGCCTGGTTCTGCTTCAATTTTCACAATGCTCTTTGCTATAAACCTGTGCAGAACCCTTGCTGATACACTTACAGGAACTGCCAGCATTTAGCAGAGAAAGCACATAGTATGCTAAACCCTGAAAAATACAAATGAAGAGTAAAGCCAACACAGAGCATCCTACCCACCCAACTCATCTCCCTTCACAGATTCTAGTTTCCCCTCTATGAATGGCTCACATTCTGGCTAGTCACTGTTGAGTAAAAGAGACCCTTTCCAGTGGGCAAAAGCAGCTGGGCTAAGATCAGTCACACAATATGATAAACTGTACCCCACTGTAATGAGATTGCTCTCACTGCCCCAGTGTCTCCTCTTGGACATTTGCAGAATTAGTTCATTCTGGCATTAGTGCATCTTCCTCTGGTAGTATCTTGCCCTCAATTACTTGCCTCTTCTGACTCTACCATGCTGGGACCTACCTCCCTTCTACAGCGTGGTGCCCCACCTTCTGGGTTACTGCCTCCCAGTGGTGACCACCACAGGATTCCTCCCTTCTAGGGAACCAACCATCTACAATGGTGGTGTGTCAGGCCCCAATGACAATGAAATAAGGAACAGAGGGGATAACCACAACATCAACAGTGTGTACACCACTCCTGGCCAGTGAATCAAATCTGCTGCCTTGAGAAAGAGGGCTAATGACCAGACATGATGGTGGATACATCAGACTTCATCCTATGGTATTTTCTGTTGCTCTGTAGATGGTTCTACATTCTATACATTCTATTATGTATAGAATGACTTAAAACTTCAAATGTTCCCATTCTGGTGCAGGCATACAGACTCCGGAGGAGCTCAGGATCACCTGAGAGTCCTTCAAAAGTGCAAAACCTTAAACTGTTTTCATACTGAGAAGATCATAACCCTCAAATGGATGATGCTCAGTTGTAACTTGTGCCTCATCAAGGATCTGTGATGTCTGAAGCCAACAGAATCCCCTCATGGTAACCATGGATATCGTGCTGCTGCTGCAGCTGCTGCTGGGAGCCCCTCAACCCCACCAGTGTATTTGCTTAAAAGTTGCCAAAACAGGTAACATTTATTTTCAGTGAATGCTTATGCAATCACCTGCATATGCATTTTGCCTGTAATATAGCCTAACACTTAGAAGACCACTGAGCACTCTTGCCATCTTCCTTCAGGCAGTTAATAACTTAATAACCCCTTAATAACTTAATAACCCCTAGCAGTTTGAAAATGAAAATAAATCTGACTACTGGTGCTGCGTTTTGCATTTCATCCTACAGGTGAAATGTGTATTTTCCCTCTGCACTTGGCTAGCTATTAATTTCTTTAGTGTGACAATTACAATAAACGGTCCTCTTATCACCTGATTATGAAATATTTTACTCACAAGATCCATTGCAATTATGTATGAAAGTGACATGCAAAAGTGTGCAGTTGCATTATTCTTTCATAAAGGAGAGCTAAACAAAATTAAATTCATAACTCATTTATTGAATAGATATGCGCAAGGATACCAATAAAAGAAACTAATACTGCAAACTACAACTTTGGAAGTAAAGCCAGTATAACCAGAACAAAATATACATAACATAGCAGATAGGAATGTTTACCTCCTTTATACATTCCTTGTCTTTACCTCTGCTGTAAATGTCTGCTAAAGTTGGTCTAGCTTGACTGCTTTTCAGTAAGCGGTAGTCCTCCAGAATCCTTTCAGGATTGAGATGCTTCTGCTGACTAATGAGTGTGCATATATATGCATAGATAGAAACTGCTTCAGCAAGTATATATAGATCAAGAGCTGTGCTCTGTTAACCTTCATCATTACTATGATGGAACCCGTTTGTAATGAAATGGAGGGAGAGTTACTATTTGTTGCAATGTACTTTCAGCCCTCTAACAAAGTTTCACTGTACTTATAATGAAGGTTAACTCCACTAGAATACTGGTTCAACTTTACTAATGCTCCTGGAGTAAAGCAATCATCATTTCAGAAGTATGACATTTCAAGGTGGGATTTACCACCTCCTCTGCTGTGGTTCGGTATAGGTGAAATTGCCCTTCCCTATATGAAACATTATGGAGCAATTCCCAGCTGCTGGTCTTGCTATAGCTGGTGGCCACTAGAACAGTGGTTCTCAAGCATGGTTACATGTACCCCTGTGGGTACGCTGAGGTCTTCCGAAGCACATCAACTCATTAAGATATTTGTTTAGTTTTACAGCAGGCTATGTAGATGCTCTGGCAAAGTTACAAACAAAGTTCATACAGACAATACCTTATTTATACTACTATGTATACACGCGCGCGCACACACACACACACACAAATGTAAGTACAGTATTTATATTCCATTAAATTATATGGGTTAAATGAGAAAATAGCAATTTTTCAGTAACAATGTGCTGACATGCTTGATATTTGTGTCTGATTTTGTAAGCAAGTAGTTTTTAAGTGAGATGAAACTTGGGGTAGGCAACATAAATCAGATGTCTGAAAGGGGTATAAAAGTCTGGAAAGGTTGAGAACCACTGTACTAGAAACTGACAGGACCAAATTCAACAAAGAAGCCGGCAATGGAGGTGTAACTATACCTCTCCAAACCAGCAAAGTCCTTGCACGCAATAGTGATTCATCTTTGTGGAGCATAAGTGGTGCACTTACTGCTGACTTCTATAGGTGTTTGCAGGTGGAGCTTCCAACCAGAGCTTTAGTAACAGGTTTGCTTGTTGGCAAACACCACCTGAATGAGTGAACTCTAACTACAACTCTAATGGCAATCCCTTTTCCAACTAGTGCCACCTACACTGGTGCTAAGCTTGCCCTTCGTAGCTTTCTTCACATGCCAATTTATGGCCACCACAGCCTAGTGCTCTGGTTGTCACCTGGAACCTCTTCATAATTACATAACCAAGAGTCTCAGGGAATTTTGCCAACAGGCTTCCAAAAACCCTTCTTCCCCCAGCTGCCAGTACCCTGCAACTGCTCAGGTAAAGATAGGTACTGCCAACATCCCCTGGGAAAAGAGCAGTGGACAGGATCTTTTTAAAGGCAAGCAAACCCTTTGACATATAGGGATGGTGCTTCCAGCTGCTTGCCAGAGACTGGTAATGGATGATGGAAGTAATTAAGTGATCCATCCTTCGGTTCATTCCCTCTGAAGCACCAGGCATTGGCTTCTGTCAGAAGACAGGATACTGAACTAGATGGACTGTTGGTCTGACCTGGTTTGGCTGTTTTTATGTGCTTATAAAAAAACTATTATTATTTTGTGGAAAAAATCATCCATTATAGGAGTGTTCCATGAATCTATTGAACAGACACAGTGCTCTTCTGAGCAAGAAATGCCAGAAAGGCCAAAATTAACAAAAGTCAGTGAAATCTGTTTCACAAAATAAGTTCTCTTAAATTCAAGATTGCTTTCTGATCGTGAGATGAAAGCAAAGGGTGTCTATTTAAAAAATGCTAGGAACAACCTTAATTTAGTTAGGTAAACAAATCTATTTTACGTAAAAGCATGTTCATTATGTCTAACTTCTGGAAAGGCAGTAAATGCTGCAGAATAATCTTTGATATATGCTTGCAAAGATTACATTGCTTTACAAAAAAGACAAACTGTCCAAAATGTCAAGCTAAAATGCACATAGAAAAACAATGGCAGTATTCTGTCTTTAAAAAATTATGTAAATGTTTTATACCTATCATACATTTTCATGCGGATTAAAACTACAGTTAAGGACATAGGAGATGTACAGTAAATACACTGCTGAGGTATGTTCCTTCTAAATATTAACACCATGACAGAATTACTCCTCAGCAAATAATGCTACTTGGGAACATATAAATACAATTTTTACATTGTAAGGCACTTTTACCCAGCATACATGACACCATGAAGTAAATTATAACACAAATTTGTGGTTTGTAACAAAAACCATTTTCGGTATTGACTTAGTTTCCATGAGTTCTGAATTAATGATAGTTTAGTAAGTCCATCTCAACACAGTGAGGTAACAGGCAGCCAGCCACTTGCTCTTCTGCTACTCATACGTAAAGTGTTATGATTGCTAGTGATGTGGAAGAATAAATGATTTCACCCATAATCAACTGTTAGACTGAATATTAAATTCAACTACTGACACAATGTGAATTAAAACAGCTTAAAATACAATGATTATATTGGCAAATCTACTCCATTGTACCTTTCGTCCTTCCTTAGCCAAAAATACAGTAGTTGCAAACAATGAAAGTGCCTTTATTCCATGGGAAGGCCATGTTTGAGGAATGCAACCTAGAACTGATCTAGGCAGTGAGACAGACATTTTGCATTCTGAAACCATTCTGCGTAGCTGAAAAATGTTCACATTCTAGAAAAGAGCAAACACCTTGGTAAACAATCTCAATCAATGTCATTGCAATTCAAGTCATGCCTTTAATTTTGAAAGTTACAAATACAAAATAAGAATGATCAATGGCATGTTTAGAGCAGTAACAATATTATCTGTACATAGAAATATTTCTACTAAAACTGCATTCTTCCCCAAAACTTATTCTAACATGGTAAAATATTAAAAACATAATAGGCAACAATTGAGTCCCTTGAGACATTAAGGAAATGCTTGAAGACAACGACATGCTAAATCTTTTAAAAATACAAGTAAAAATGATACAGAAACGAACTGCTTAATAACTGCAGAGGAACCTTCACTGTTTTTTGTCAAAACTGTCAGAGTAGCTTGCTTGCTGTTTTACTTCAAATCTAGACAGTTTACTGGGTATTCAAAAAGATTTAGAATCCTTCCTAAGCAATGACATACCATGGAAGCAGACAGACAGACTTATTAGGTTAAGTTTTTGGTTTTATTTTAAATGAATCTGATAATATGCTTCAATAGTATCAGTGGAAGAAACTATTTACTAGCAACTAGACATGCCAGAGCCGTATGAAAAAGGGAACTGAGCTTTTAGATTTGGTACAATTCTCTAGTAGAACATTGGGCACTACATATTATGAAACGTGATGGCATGATCATTGATCTATGAACAAAATGCTTTTAACATTTGATTAATTTAAGAATGGTAAGTAAATTGTCTGATACAGTGGTCACAAGATTCAAAATAAATATTGATCTACAAAAAATACTGATTCCACCTCATCGTCTTCTTCCTCACTGCATGTGGATCTGTATAGGTATGTTGGACAAAACATGAAGTGTTCCATGCAATACAGAGTACTTGAGGTATGGATGTCAGATAAGGTGGCTAAATTCCATAGTAATTTAAAGCAGTAACTGGCTGAAATCTGAAAAGGCTGGGCTGCAGCTTCCCAAAGTTAGTTTGAGTTACATTTAATGAGAGGTTCTTGGTACATCAGGGATATAGAGGCAGTGGACTGTTGGGGGAAGAACAAACTGCAGCCCTTTGGCTTGAGTACGGAAGCTTGCAGCTTGTAACCAACAGCTGCTCAAGTCAATCTCCAGCAAGGAATGCTAGACAATAGGAACAATCACAACAGGAACAAACCAAGAAGTTCAAGCATGTGTCTGCATGCAGAGAGGTTTGGTTTTTGTTTTGTGTGCTTTAAAAGCAAAAACAAAGAGTAATTTCCCCCACATTTATCCGCTATATTTTGTATATAAAGAAAATTTGAAATTCATGAGTTACCAGCTTGTGGTCACCATAGACTTATCCATGTTTTGCATTAACCTTATTAAGACTTTCCTTGGTTCATGAATCCACTAAACAACTTACACATTCCAAATCTCAGATTTTATTCAGTCCAGAAATATAGAGCTTACTTCATTCCAATGTCTGCCTCAACTTTTGTCAGTGTACGTATTACATCATCATTTATATAGTGTTTCATTTTTTTCCAGACACTGCAGACTACAAACTACATAATATTGACATGTAAAACTCTGCCACTTATTGAAGGCTCACACACATGAACATTTCAGGCAGTTCAATGAAATTTCTAACAGAATTGGGCTGTAAGAAGTTACCAACCCTTTTCTGATCTTAGAAAACAATTAAAAAGAATTAGTAGTTATGGATGTCTTATTCATTCCCAGTTCTCTAACTCTGTCCCTTGAACCTGTTTGAAAAATGATGAAAATAATAGTAAATTTAAAATTATATAAAGAGGAAAAGTATCCAACAAATTTGATGTTACAGCAACATTTACTGACAGATGAGAGGCCTCCCTTCTAATACTGTTACAAAATTAACTGAAGTTAAAGTTCCCCACTCTTGCAGAACACCAGTAAAAAGCACTTTTCCGAAGATACTACATTTAAACATTTTATTTCAATTAACTACATCAAATATTTGCTGTTATCTCAGGCTCAGTATCAGAGCTGCCAGGAGTAACTTCCATACCTAGTTTCCATTGAGTTGTTGCTGAGGAATGCTACTATGGTCAGAGCCTGATTTCCCACGGCTTTTGCTTTCTCTTTCTTCATCCTCTTCATCTCTTTCATCATTTCCACTATGGTTTTTACAATAGAGTCTAAGAGAATAGAAGAAACAGTAGAACATTTACCAAGTACCATAAAGCCAAGCAACAGAGATATATATTTTAAAACTTTCTGGGTCCTCTCCATTAATGAAAAGGCTAATTTTAAAATCGTGTTGCATTAATGTACAATGCACATGTTCAACACCTGACATTAGAAATAAAGACTAGCTAGCCTGAATAGATCACTGGCTAGAACCACGGTGCCCTGTTAAAGGGCCAAACCCAAGATCCTTAACAAAACAAAAAAGGGAACAATTCCCAACTGACAAAAGACACAAAGAGGAGGTTAAACAAAAGGCAGAAGCCCCAAAACAGTCAGGACTGACGTGCCTGTAACAGGAACTTCATGTCCTGAAGTGCAACCAAGGAGAAACATCAGCAGACCACCTGAGAGAGTTGCACCACCAAGAACCTTAATCTGAGATAGCTCTATTGACCTGTGCAATTGACTGCAACAGCTAAGCAGGTACAAAAACTTAGTTTAGGATAGGTTTTATAACAATATGTTAGTACTAGCAGATCCTATTTACTCTTTTTCCTAAAATTAACCACAACCTATCACCAGCAAATTTGTTCCAATATAGATAAGACTGAGAGGATTTTTATTACTTTCAGAGGTTTATATCTTGCCTGTGAAAACTGACTGAAATGTGATTTTTTTTAAATTATTCCATACTTCACACTTTAAAGTAAAAAAAGTTTGATTCGTTTCTAAAATGCAGCATGAGCTATCTAGGTGTTTAATGATCACACATGCAAAAGACCAGTTCTCTCTTGATTCTACTGCCAGAGCGCGAACATAGTTATTAACACTAGTGAAGTCTAAGAAGTTTTGTGATAGATTTTCGGTCCAAAGTTTACATGATAACATGGATCAGAACCTCCATCCTCATGGATGTTTACATAACAAAAACAATGGCATGCTCAGGGAAAATGGGAACTCGAAAATTTGTGATTTTGTGAGTCAATCTGTCATCACTTTCATTTGATCATGGTTTTCAGATGACTGCCAATCAAACCAATAAATTACTTGAAATAACTGAATAATAGGTCTGTTCTGGTATGGCTATGGTCTGAAGAAGTGGGTCTGTCCCACGAAAGCTCACCTAATAAACAATTCTGCTAGTCTTTAAAGTGCTACTTGACTGCTTTTTGTTTTGATAGTGTATAGACTAGCACAGCTCCCTCTCTGTTACTATTACTTGAAATAAGGAGAGGAAATCCAGGCTCCACTGTAATCTTTACAGACTAGCACAGGCAGAATAATTTTAAAACAGATCAATTCTAGTTTTCAAGAAACCGGATTGCTATTAAGCTGCTTGAAAAATGCCCCCTTGTGGCTAAAATGAGATATGGCCCATCAACTTCAAGTGCACTATGCTCATGGCAGCAACTAGGGAAGAAGGTTGGAACAATAGAGAAATAAGATACATCAGTTAGTCCTAATAGAGTATAACATGGCAGGAGATTTCCTGTGACTTCAGCCACTTAAGCAACAGATTTCATGAATGAGGGAGAAAGAAAACAAAATGTACGCTTCTGTTTTATTTTTAAAATATCTCACATTTTAAGAGGGTATATGGCAATTCTGAATTAAGTTAGGATCACAAAATCTTTTGCAAATGTTTGAAAGTTATTTTGAAAATAAGCATGACAGTTATTTTCATTCACAATATTTGTCATGTTTTATAATAAACTTAACAGAAATACTTCTACTTTTGCATGTGTATTTATCCTCACATGAGCTTACATAGCTTCAGGTTAAAAAGAAAAAATATGAAGTCTGTACAGTAGCCTAGTGTTAATGATTGATAATGCCACAAGAGGCCATGGTATAAATTAGTTATGTCTCATTGCTCCTTGGGTTAAGGGCTAGGTGTATTCTGACAGCAGTGTACTGAGCCTCACAGTAGAGAATGAAGCTCAGAGTGGTCAGTCAACTAGCAAGCCCTTTGTCCAATCAAGGATGGCTGTTGACAGGAACATCCACCCAATTCTCTTAAAATGTTTGATAGTGATGATGCAACCCCTTAGAACAAGAATAAATGGAAATTAATATCAGAAGAATACAAAGATTCTCTGAACTCTGTGAAAAGAAATTTATTTTTGCTAGTGTGTTGTAGGACAGAATTGCTTTAGAAAAAGTTCTAAATGTTCTTTACATTTGTAACAGAACTTGATTTATTTTTCTATAACTCTCAACTTGAACAAAATGTTTCAAGAAACAAAACTGACTTTGCACATGATTATAGCTAACTAGCTTTTAAATTGCAATAGTCAGCTTTTAAACTGCAACACAGCTGAGCACTGTGTTAATCAGCATGGCCGTGTCTACACTAGCCCCAAACTTCGAAATGACCACGCAAATGGCCATGTCGAAGTTTACTAATGAAGCACTGAAATGCATATTCAGCGCTTCATTAGCATGCGGGTGGCCGTGGCGCTTCAAAATTGACACGGCTCACCGCCGTGCAGCTCGTCCCGACGGGGCTCCTTTTGGAAAGGACCCCGCCTACTTCGAAGTCCCCTTATTCCCATCTGCTCATGGGAATAAGGGGACTTCGAAGTAGGCAGGGTCCTTTCGAAAAGGAGCCCCGTCTGGACGAGCCGCACGGCGGTGAGCCACGTCAATTTCGAAGCGCCACGGCCGCCCGCATGCTAATGAAGCGCTGAATATGCATTCCAGTGCTTCATTAGTAAACTTCAAAATGGCCATTTGCGTGGCCATTTCAAAGTTTGGGGCTAGTGCAGACGTAGCCCATTACTGCATGATCAGAATGTTTTCTTTGGAAAGAAAAGCAACCCAAAGTTATCACAGAGGAGACAAGGAAAAAACTGTCATTACAGACTTAACTGTTAGGTTTCTTACTTGTAAATTCCTCGTGACATATTTTCAATGTATTTAGCTTTGTCTTGTACTCCACAGTGGTAATGGTAAGTCTTGATACAAGCTTTAATTTCACATCCAATTGTTGCTCCAAGCTGACTGCAAAGAGTGCATTTCTGTTCAGGGGAAGAAGACCATACTCTTAAATTGAGCTTTTAACCTATTTGATTTTTTACCACTTACCTTCCTGACTGCTGTCCCCAAATTTTAGCATAAACACGATGAAGTAATTTTTCTTGTAGTACAAACTTACCTTAATTTATAGTAAGCCACCGTTTTAAAACTGCCTATATATAAACCGTACTGTTTTATCTATCTGATGCAAAAATAAGCAAATGCAAAATTTGCACACACTGCTGCAGTTCTAAGTTGTACTTTATTGCTCTTACTGAAGCTGAAGCTATCTTTTCCAAATAACAGAACTCAATATAAACTGTTTTAGGTAATGATATAGTAAAGTATTACTTTTTTCAGAGGGTAACAGAGTTCAATATGTTAATGAATTCTTATATCCATGAAACAGAGTGCATCCTATTGTACATATAAAACATATCTGGGCCCCTGCCACTTACTTTGGGTCCCTTATATGATTTAATTTTCACACTAAAATGTCAATATACTGTTGAGACCACTCCAAGATTAAAAAAATGAACCAATAGACACACTATGACAAAACATCTCCCAATAAGGAATCATCATCATGAAAAGATCCTCCAAGATTCAGCGTAGTTCTGCCCAAAGGCATGGGAGAAAAGATGGACCTTCCAGATGCCCAAGTGGTTAGCAAATCGGGCCCTGAACAGACCAAGGGGAGGTGTGAATCTGAATCCAAAAGCCATGCCCTCGTAGCTCCCTCTTTCTACTAGCTGAAGAGTTTGCTACATAACACATTTGGGCCATGACTACACTAGCCCCCTCCTTTCGGGGGGGGGGGGGGTCATGATGCTAATGAGGCGCTACCATGAAGATGCAGTGCCTCATTAGCATAATGACAGCTGCACACATTTCCAAAGTGCTGCTTTTGAAACGCAGGCCACCCATGTAGACAGGGGCCTTTTGAAAGGACCCCCTGATTTCAAAAGCCCCTTCTTCCCATTTGGTTTTGGGAAGAAGGGGCTTTCAAAATCAGGGAGTCCTTTCAAAAGGCCCCAGTCTACATGGGAGGCGTGCGTTTCAAAAGTGTCACTTTCGAAATGCGCGTGGTCACTATTATGCTAATGAGGCTCTGCATATTCTTGGCAGCACCTCATTAGCATCTGCCGAAGTGGCTCATTACCATGCCCCTTCTGAAAGGAGGGGGCTAGTGTAGCCATGGCCTTGGAGCATTTAGCCCCACAAATCAAGTATTTCAAAAGATGCAATACATGAGAGATATGTAGGGGATTCATCTCCCTTCAACTGGCAATGCAAAAGAACACCAAATTTTCAAGCGTGTTATGAATGAATAAACCATCATTTAAAAAAAAAAAAGCAAGTTTCAAATATGTCAATAATTACAAGAACTGACTCCCACAACCTGTTTAGCAATTTCAGGCCATACAGAATCCAAGGTCTGGAAAACTGTCAATTTCTTCCTTTCTAACATATTGCATTCATAAAGTATGCTGTAGTTAAAAAAACAAAACAGTAATTGTAAGGCACTCTGCATTCCGATACCTAATAGTGACAATGCATTTCAACTGTTTGCTAAGGAATTAAGTGAAAAGATTTATTTGCATAAGGAAAAAAAGAGAATTGTATACTCTCAACAGAATCACTGAAGCACTCCTTGCAAAAACAGACATACCATTCTTTTCCCCCTCTTGATCTCCTGAAGTACAGTTTTAATATCAAAATCACCAAACTCTGCCCTTGATGTTGTTGTTAACTGGACAGTGCCAGAAGAGAACAACTGTAAAGCAAACAAATGCACAACAATTTTAGGATGCTTCAGATATCTGTTCACAAAAAAGTTACTGAGGAGCCAGAAAAAAGGCTGAAGTCTGATGCACTCCATGTAGATATGCACCAGAGGACACTCTTGCTGCAGAAAAGGCAGGTGTCAGGAGACTCTTGTATACTATGCCAACTCCTCACCTGGGCTCACACCAATGTGAAAGAGCTGTCAAATCTCATTATCTTAAGGTTGCTGAGAGACCAGGCTACATGACAACCTGGCTATCAGAGTTCCCAACCACGTCAGTTTGCAGAAGATGCTATCAATTGGCATCAGAATAGGACATGAGGGAAGTAGACAGCACAAATCACAAGTATATCGAGATATTAATTCACATTATGGAGGTGGACCAGCTGGATGGTGCCCAGCCAACTCAGGTGGTATATCACAGACTTCTGAGAAAAGTTGATTTGCAAGGCAGGAGCCTGATGACAAGCTCTAAAGCACTGGTGGGCAACCTGTGTCCCACTGCAGTTTTTCTGTGGCCCATGAGACACTTTGTTTATTGTTGCCTATGCACAGAGTGGCCAGGTTATGCTGGTTTCCATGTGCATAGGGTTACCCCCACCACCATCAGCATCGCAAAAGTGACACACACTTAAAGCAAAAGCACACAAACTGAGGTGCATGCTGTTTTCACAAAATATTGAGCGCGACATGGGTTCCCTCTGCATCCAAAGACCTGCTATGGTTCAACTGGCACATGCCGCAAATTTTAGGTAGGCAAGTGCAGTTAGCAAAACTATTCTATCCTGGAGGATTGTCTTGGTTACAACACTCTCTTGGCCCCCTGAGAGGAAGAGGGGGTCACTCAAGCAGCCCAATCAGTAATGTAGGTTGCTCCTCACTGCTCTGTAGGGCCAGGAGTGATGGGTGCGGAGCATCCTCCAAGTAAGAGAACTGGAAGGGAGGGAGCGGGGAGAAGGGCATACCCAGGCTACCTTTACATCCTTAAGCACAAGACAGAGATGCAGAAGGTAGGCAAGAACACATGCTGGCTAAGCACCACAGGCAATACCCATTTTCTCTGATTGCAGACCCTGTGTCTTAGTGACAGCATCTAGGACCACACTCTGGTGCATCAAGGGGGACTTCAACACCTGTACATGAAGCTCTAGGTTGTATACCATACGTTCAAAAGCCATAAGGTATTCCCCCTCAGTAGTTGCTATATACCCGGCCACTGAAAGTAGCTTTTAGGTCCTGAGATGGCATCTTGGAGAGGTCTTGGGGAGACCTCTCGGTTTAGAGAAGTGGTCTTAAGTTTAAGGCAGCAGAATGGGAGGCAGCAGAATTCAATTCATTTCCTATCTCTGCCACAAACTAACTGACACTTGGCAAGTCACATCATGACTACCTGCCTCAGTTTCCCATCCGTGAAACAGGATAAAACTTATAGGGATAAGAGCAGGGATGGCTAACCCATAGCTTTTTGAGCACCTAAATGCAACTCCTGCCCCAGTGCCTGGAAGGAGAAGTGCATGGCGGCAGCTCTGGTGAGTTGCCAGCCTCGACTTTGAGTGGAGGACTGGGGATGCCTGGCACTGGGGGAAGGAGAGGGCACTGAGTTAGAGTGAGGAGGTGACTGGCTCTGGGTGAGGGCATTGAGCCATGTATTCTATATTTTTCTCTCTCTATTTAGATAGATAGATAAAAAATAAATAAATAATATGTGACACTTCGCACTTTGGGGCTCTGAGTCCTTAACTGGTTGCCCACCCCGGATAACAGGTTCTGATTCTCTGGCTGGTTATGGAGACCACAGAGCTACCTAAACAAGGGTAGTCAAAAGGCAGACTGCAAGCCAACTATGGACCACCAGATGCTTTTAAACTGACCAAAAAATCTTTTTATTTATTCATTTCTCTGGAATTTGGACCTTGGCAAAAAACTACAAAATCGATGTTCCCTCTAACCTTTTCCATCCACTTGTGGAATGAATTTTTTATGTGCACCAAGGCACGTGCAAATGTGAATCAATCCTGAGCAGCCACACAGCTTAAAACAGGGAACACTGCTGCCAAGTTATCCCAAACTGTATTGTCTAATATTACAGTATGCTATTAAACAACTGTTTTCACCCCACAGACGAATGTTTTGAGCTGTTTTGTGATCTTTTTGCATGAAACAAGCTGTATTCTGGAGTCACCAGTTTGAACTCCACATTTAAATGTGAACTGCACTTAACATACATTATTTTCTTATAAATGTCAACTCTATTATTGTTACAGTACTGCTGTATTCTTAGTTCAATCTGCTTCTCACCATTGCAGTTCTTCCTCCCCAAACTCATAATACTCAAAGGCTCCAAAATACGGAGCTCTCTGCTTTCTGAAGCTACCCATATGGAACAAACAGTAGCAAAAATCTATTAGCTGCACTGGCTGTTCATTTCCAGGTACAACAAGATTTGTAAGTTTGTGCAGCCCCACCTAGTTCAGGCACCTAACCATATGAAAAAACTGCATTCTCTGCTCATGTTCTTTTGGAACTACTGAGCTCAATGGATGCACATGAATTAATATCTCCTTTGCTAGGAGCACTTAGAAGTAAGCGGTTTCCAGTGGGAGGACCTCTGATGCCAGAGGTCAGTTCCCCTTCCCCTGCTCTTTTGACACAGCCTGAATCAATTCATCTTCAAAGCACTATGCAAAGCCCATCTGTTTCAGCAGGCATTTTTTTTCTGGAGGCTCTGAAGGCATTAGTGGGATTTTATTCTGAGGTGTGATCTGCTAGTTAAAATTCTTTAATGCTATTAGAATTATATTTTTTATTTTTTAAACACTGTACACACACCTACGTGCAACTGGAGTATTTTTAATAAGCTGAAGAGTCCGCCTGAGCTAATGCCGCCAACTCTGAACATAGTCAACTTTCAATAGTGCCTCTGGTGAAATTAAATGAATTGCTTAGCTCACAATACTTGAGTGGTCAGAGAGATTACTGGAAGTACAGGCTATACAAAAGACCTCTGACTCACACCTTTCTTGCAACAATGCAAGCCGAAATAGTGAATGGCAGGGAGCCAGGAAGTGACCAGGGCCCGGTTCTTGGCTCCTAGCCATTCGCTGGAGCCAGGAAACTGATCAGCAAAGCAGCTCTGGTTAGTTTCCAGGCTCCTGTAAGTGGAGGGGAGCCAGGAGCCAGGTTGCAGCTGGTTCCTGGCTCCATGCCACTCCTGGAAGCCAGGAAACTGACCAGCCCTGCTGCACGTGGCTCTGGGCTCCACACCACTCACAGGAGCAGGGAGCTAGGCACAGCCAGAACTGTGGGACCCAAAGGCAGCAAGGCCCCTGCCCCACCCCATCCCGACTTCCACAAAATTTGACTTTCATATGGTTGCCCAGTAACACAACCTATGCATAAGTCAGGAGACTAGTGTATTAAAACACAAGTACATGTTAGGGCACGATACTAACAACATATAATATAGCAGGGCACACTAATCCAAATATTCTACTTACCATGCACTTATAATGTGCTGCTGCCTTTTTGGCATTAAATATATGAAGCTTTCCTCTAGCTTCATTTTCTTCTTCACCTGCATGACAGAATCCACATTTAGGTTTTGTATCACTGGGACTGCTTCTGTGGGGAGACCTGTCTCTCTGAAAGAAAAACATTTTACTACAGTATACTGTTGGGATCCAAGTAAGGTCATAATTTAACAAGTCTCTGGCCACCAGCTGGAGACAAATGCCAGTTTTAATCAAAATCTTTAAATTCCAAAGAAAAACTTTCTTCTAAGAAGTTTAGCATATGTACATTTATTACTTACATAGGAACTGCTTTCTATTTCATCTGTGCCATGTGAGGATGTAGATCTAGTGTCTTCTGACTGCCCTTTGAGATTTGTTTTTCTTGGTTTCCCCTTCCGACCCCTTTTTTTCCCTTTGGGAGGTGAAGGCTCCAGTTCATGTTCATTCACGCCTTCTTCTAAATCGGCTTAGAAATTAGAAAACACCGTCAAGTAAATCTCAAAAATGATAATGGTTTTACAAAAAATTATATAAGAAAAATGATAATGGGCTCTTACCATTTCTTAGCCATGTTTGTAGCAATTTATTTTCAATTAATTAAAATTTTGTCCTACAATCTTTAGCTATCTACCACTTTTTATTTTTTATAAATAAAACAAATAAATACATGTCATCTAATAAATTTCTGAAAACTGTCTAAAATGTTTCAAGTTGTTTTTTTTTTTTTGCAATCATACACAATACGCTCAACGTCCATTATGTCAACATTATATTTCAGGGCTAAAATATGATTTCACACACACGCTCATCTCCCACTGAAAGTAATGGGAACTAGGCAAATATCTGAGAGCAAAAAATTGATCATCTCTAGGGGCAACCTAATTTCTTCTGTGTAAGGTGCTGCCCTGTGTTAAACATCTGAACTTCTATGTTGAACCTACAAGTGTTTTTTTGCCATAGTGAAATTTGTTTTTTTAAGAAGAAGAAGAAAACACCAACGTATGTTACATTTTATCTTAAGCCAGTCACTTAGGAATACCCCTCTCCTTCCTTTAATGCTTGAGATCCTCACAGATTGTTTAAAAGGCAATTTCACTCATTTTGGTCGTCCAGTGAAAAGAACATTTAGAACTACAAAAATTACTCACTTCTCCATGAATAATAAGGCAAATTTGAAAGTAACATTTTGATTACAACGTATTTTTAAAGCCTACTGCTGGTACAGGTTGAACAGCTCTAGTCCACTACCCTCTTGCCTGGCAACATCCATGGCCCAATATGATTTTAGTTAGCCGGATGACCACTTACGTGTGTAGCCAAGATTCCTACAGTCCCATGAAGTTTGTTTACAGACACCAGTCATAGCTTTGTGTTCTGTGTTATTTAGCTTTAATTTTCCCCTAAATATCTTCTAAGAGCCCAGTAAGCAGTGGAAGTATTGGTAATTCTGCTAGAGAACACTGACTGCCCATGGTTCAGCAAATTATTTCATTCTGCACTGGTCAGGTCCCATGGGTGCCAGACTAAAGAGGGTCAACCTGTAGTAAAAACCAACTCACTTGACAGTAATCTCCTCCTGACATTGGAAATATTACAACTCAAAAACTTATGTGGTCTGATCTTTTGTAGAAATTTAGCACACTATTTAAGACTCTAGAGACATTTTATTACATAGAAAAACACAAATACATTAAAAAGTTAGTTAATATTATTAGATTATTAAATATTTGACTCTTTCTTGACATATGGGTTCTAGTTTTTCTCATCAGCTCAATCCTATACCTACTTTACCAGAAGAACTTACAAGGTTACCTTAAAATGATAATGGGACAAACACTTAAACATCATGTCTTAGTCACCACAGGAAGCCTAGATTGTCCAAAGGGGCCTAAATGAAATAGCCAACCAACTTCCTTAGGCTCCTTGGAAAATACCAGCCCAAATGTTTAATTGATTCAGCCAGCTGTAGTCAAACATTGAACACCCCACTTGATTATTCAAAATTTCCAGTTAACAGACTTAGGGCAAGCCTTTCAGGCTTGTTTACTCTGTTGTCCAGCTGACTTGCATTTGATACTAAATGGCTAGTTCTTGCACCAAGTTGCTAAGAACTTCCCTGACAGACATTTATAAGAGATCAAAATGCAGATTCTCCAGCTGAATTTTTTCTATAGATCCATTCACTCTGCAAACTGCTAGATAGGCTAATCTTCATAATCCAAAAAGCAACGACGGAGGTGAATCCCTAAACAGAATAGTGCTCTAAGAAAGAAAGTCTGATCTCCCCCTTTTTACAACAGTGACAAATGTAGTGTCTTTTTATTTTGGCATTACCAGGGCATTTATCACCAGAGTGACCTGTGCTCAATATTTAAGCAAGATATTCCAGTTTCAGAACTGAACACTACCACAAATCAGCAGATTCAACTTTACACTTCTGTAAAAAGATTGTGTGTTTCACCAACAAATGCTTGTTCAATAAAAGATATTACCTACCCCCAACCCCCATCCTGTATGCCTCATATTTTAGGACCAACACACCTACAACACTACAAACTACTCTTTAGTGAGAATATGTGCCACATTCCATAGTTTAACATTCCATAGTTTAACATAACATTTAGCAGCCCATTTTCTTTCTTATTTATATTTCTCTCAGGACCTAGACTGTACTGAGAAACACAATTAACTTCACTGCTGAAGAACAGTTTGTAAGCCTTATTAGCCTGGATTATTTTGTGTTTCAGGATAATTGTTGAATGTCCACTGTGAATATGGTTATGCAGTGGTGAAACTCAAAGGAAACAACCTGCTCCAGACTGGATGTGAAACAGACATAATTTGAAAAGCTATTCTAAAGAGTAGAACCCTATTTTATCTTAGTGCACATTACATGCATGCAAGACTGGGTCCTCTGCCAAAACACTTGACTTCTTTCAAATCCTAGCCTTAGATCTTTCATTTATAGTCACTGTAAATGCTTCCTATAGAAGTTAGTCAAAACCAGACATTATGATTTGGTGTCCATTTAATAACATCAGTGTTTGAAAAGTTCAAACTATTCTTTCCAATGTGCATTTGTTTATGTTAAATTTCACTGTTCTTCATGCTGTCCATTTGCCTACCTCAGTATTTTTCAGGCTCAACTTATCCTCTATAATTACTTGGCAGCCACAATTTTCCTGCCTCTTAGTCCATGCTCTGTCCCTGATAATTAACATGAACACTTGTCTTAAACCTTAGGACAGCGGACTGCTCATTATTTTTATTGCTGAAAATAATTAGAAGAAAATGAACACACATGAGAGCCAACTTCATAAATAACTGCCACAGGCTCCTGACAGAATCCTTTCTGAAATACTGATTTTGTACTTTACTCACCCTCTTGTAAAAGTTGTTTTAATAATAAAGGCTTAAACATAAATAGACCATATGTTGAAAAATTATTAATATACCATAAGAATCCTTTTGCTTTGGCTTTCCTCAAAGAACAGCCTTTTCTGCCCCAAAATTAGTATCTCCAACAAAGTTCAGAATTCACTGAAATCCACACACTGTTTCCCTTTCCTGAATATGGATCTAAATAAATTAAAAAAAACAATCCAAAACAGATTTAATCCCCAATCCTACAAACAGTGATTTCAAAGAGACTCTACAGACTCAGAGACTTGTGGTAACCCATCTATTTCAGGACTAATTCCTTGGAAAATAACAGTTCCTCTCTTATCAACAGTACTGTGATCTAACTAACTTAAGAGTGAAGAAAATAAAAACCTTCAAACCAGGTTTAATACAACAGTGGCTTGGACAGTCTTTACTATTTAATAGACATCTTGGTTTGTGCCCTATCCCTCCCCTCAAGCCCACTGCCAAGCTTACCCTGTTTCCCTGGCATCTGATGGTTGGGTGTTTCCAACTTCTCATGTCAGCTTGAACTAAGGGAAACACAAAAAGTTGTTCAACACCTCCCTGACCATATGAAGTGTTATCATGGGCCCCACCCATATTGTGAAATCCCCTAAGGTTCCCTATATGTTCTTCACCTGCCCCCCTCCCTGTTCCCATTAGCTGTTCATAACAAATTCTTGTGACTTACAAGCTGCTCAAACCTACCTAGTCCTAGAATGCTCTATCTAAAGAAGTGAGTCTTACATGCCTGGTCCAGTGTGTGCTCTCAGAACAACATTCTAGAGAAGACATTTTGCATTTTCAGAAGCACATGAAATGTTTAATCAAGAACATACTAACTTCAGATCAGCCATGACAAAAAAACAGGAAAAAGAGTTTCCCATATTTGTAGCTCAGAATTCTACCACCATTATCAAGCTGTATAAAAGCTGACATATATCAGTTCAGTCCTAGAGTTGTCAACCTGGAGGTCCAACTCTTAAAGGAATTGAAGGATTGTCCCTTTTGTTATGGGTAAGGAGGAAAGAGGGCCCTACATTTTTTCCTGTTGTAATGTGGAATCATGCTATAGAACAGATTGAGATCCATTAGTTTAATCTTTATTGTGTCAATCTTCATTATACCCTTTAAAAGCCAGTGTTAAAACAGGTAACACTATTAAAACAATTTTAAGATTGTGAGACAAACCAATTAAACAGAGGGCATAAAAGTGGAGGTTAATGCTGCTATATCTAACTACTGGAGGTGTCTCGGATCCACAATACATAAAAATAGCAGTGCAAGTTACATAGGAAGAAAAGAGGCTCAAGAGAATAAAATAATGATGGCACTGAACAAAACTAGTAGTGTTGTAGCACGTGGTATTACAGATACATGGTTTAAGTATATATATGTTGGAAACAGCAAGAATGTGCTTACTTTTATTAAATGTACACAAAGCACATACATTTTGGTTTAAAATTGTTAAAGTGTGTTACAAGTAGAGAACGATTTCTAGAAATCAGAGCAAGCCAGAATGAAATTTTACAAATAAAAGGGGTTTAAATTAAGGACAAAAAAAGTGGAAACTAAAAAACAGCTAAGGATAACATCTTATTCCTTAAAACACCAGTACTGAAAAATAAATTAATCACAAGGTAGCAATGTAATTGTTTTTACTGGAAAAGAAAATGGCAGAAAAACTAAACAGTTTCTTTGTATCTGTACTTGCAACGAGAAAGGGAATACTAGTGATGATAAACTAGGAGAGACTAAGAAAACTAGTGGAAAGTAAGTATTACCAGACCAAAGTAATTTATATCTACAAATAATTCAAAATTACAGATGAAAATGTTCAACTGTTTATTTTTGGGGAAATTTTTTTGATAATGGAAAAAGACCAGATCAGAGAAAACTATCACTATGATTCTCAATCAGAGAGATATTCAGGCGAAAAGGCTTAAAATTCCATACCTGTAAGCCCAATTACTATTTTGGTGTATTTATGGTTCCAAATGACAGGAGTAGTTAACTGGTCAAAATCTGTAACTCTGCCATTTGTTAGTCTGAGCTTCTATTATATCTAAAAGACTGCCCAATGCTTTGGGATTAAGACCAGGATAGGTACAGCTGCATTATAGCTTCTCTTCTCTGGCACAACAGACCTCTCACCAGTAAGAGTATAGCTCCCCTGTGGGGGAGAGAGATCCTTTACTAGGACTGGTCAGAGCCTTTAGAATGAATTCCCATGCAAAAGAAAGATGATCACAAATCTCCCTCTTCCCAATCCAAGTGCAAGGCACATTTGACCTTGCCTTGCCTAATGCATATATCAAAAGGTACTTTTTAAAAATATTTTACTCTGCTACTAAAACAAGACACTCCATTGAGCACACCTGTCCCTGTCAGGGGAGGATAAGAGTACAAACAGCATGCAACGTGCAGTCTCACTGCTTAATGCATTACTTGAAGGTATTCAGATACTACAGTGATGAGTATTGTATACAAAGGGTCTCAGACTCAAACCAAAACAATTACGTAAAATCTTCCATAAGCACAATAAATTGTTCCAATATCTAGTTACCATAGGAAGAAGTCTTTCTGAAAGAAACTATTGAACCAGACACTATAAGGATTTTATTCAGACTTTTATGATGGAGTAATTACTTTTTGACATAAGAACATACAGACATCTGGGAGGCAGTTAGAGGAATAGTCTCTGAAAGATACAAAACAAGGTGGCTCCCAGTTAGTTGAGCTTAATCTGTCTTCCCTGAAACAATATTCAACCTCTCTGCGGTAGGAATGGAAAGACAAGAGAAATAGATGTGCCACGGTGGTTTGTACATGTGACTTCAGAAATCTGTGCGTAGGTGAGACAACTATATGGGATGAAAGGTGCAGTGTGCCTGATGTTAAAGAAAGTGAGGCCATGCCAAGAAATACTTCAGACTAAAACACAAATATCAAACCAGATAAATGAGAACATTGCCTAAATCCAATGCCAATGTATCTTTGATATTTTATGCAGAACTTGCAGTAAAATAATTGCTCTGGCACAGAACGTACCCTTTCTGAATGCGTTTTCTAGAGACATGTCCTCACTAAATTCCCTGATTTTCATTAAATCAATTCCATACCTGAGCTGCATGACGAAATAAGGGAATCTTTAGATTTCTCTCTGTGGAAAAACCATTCCCCTTAAATTCCCTAAGAACTTTGGGGGTAGCTGCTGTGGCAATTAAGGACTCTTCATTTTCTGACCCCACAGCTTCCAGGCATCTGTTCCAAACACTAACCATGTGTACAGTCACATGGCCTCTTATTATTTTCCAATTTATTACTATGAACCAGCTGTAAGTGGCATGAGATACAGCATTACCCAGTTTCTTTCTTGAACTATTTCTGATCAGTAAAATAAGTACAGTTTGGAAGTGGGTAAGATAAACCCATTTGGGGAAATGAAGGACACCAGAGTTAGTTTTTGGCCATCAATTAGTCCCAATAAAAATACGTTTAAACTCATATCTAAGTAACTTAAAGGTATATGAACAGAATTTCATAAGAGCTCAACGTGCAGCAGCTATTTTTCTAATTAGGATGTTGAACACTTAATCTGTTCCATATTTTGGAATGAAGAGGTAAATTTACCATCTTTATAGTAGTAATAGCAACCAAAGCTATTGGAAAGAAAATTTTCTGAGAAAACTGTTGTCTAGACTCAAAGGAGAGCAAAATTACTATATGAATATCCTCCAGAAAAAGAGAAGAACAGAAATCCTTACTTTAAGAATATACCTGGAAAAGAACCTAAGCACCTCAGATAAGAATAGTCTCCAGCATTATGAAAGAACAAGTACTTAACGCCTCTGCAATAAAGAGGAAGTGATATCTGAGGGCTAGTTGCATAAATTAGAATGCCAGTAGCATACAAAAAGTGAATACTGACACTAATGCTCTGAAAGTTTTAGATTCTAGAAGTAGGCTGTCAAGCATTTTACACCGGGGGGGGGGGGGGGGGGGAAGGAGGAATCAGACAAGGGACAAATCTGTAGGAAGATAAGACTGATTAACTAATATAAAATATAGAGTATTAACAATAATTCAGCTAATTTAAGACTGATAAAGTTAAAAATTTGAGGGATCTGTTATTACCCTGAGAGTAAAGTATAAAACGGGCAATCTTGGTCTATACTTGTCTTTGACATTGGCCTACTGAGTGACCTTGAGTACATCACCAATTTTCTGTCTTAGCTTCCCCAGTTCACCTGGAGGAAAAACAAAAAAAGTTTTTTGAACCATACCAGAGAAACAACCATATGACTGACAAAATGTCATCTAATGAAGGAAAATATGTATGACTGAAGTTCAGCCCCGAACTTCCCAGAACAAATACAAAGGCCTTACGGTGCCCAACAACTGAACTCATGAAATACTGTGATAACATTTACCACTGAATAGAACAATAACAGCAACTCCTATATGGATGCTGGGTGCTTTAAAACACACACACACACACCCTCTACTTTCCTGAGAGAAACACAGGGGGTTGGATATGTGTGTTTTACTTTCTAGATAAGATTTCTAAGTAGTGAAAAATGAAAACAAGAATCTTGACAGCTTAGAGGACGGCACACTTCAAATAGCTCTCAATCTGCTCTTCTGAACAACTACCACCAAATTAACTTATAAGCTCTTCTAATTAGTAGTAAGGATGTAAAATCCCATTTAATTTGTTAACCACAAGGCATCCCCAGCACCCCTCCTCTCCCACTGGTCCAATGTACCAGGGCTGCTGTGCCCTGGCTGGCATGTCCCCATCTGCAGCACCCCAGGGACTGGGGCTACTCTGGAGTGCTCCAGTGCCTACCCGACAGACTCATCCATTTAGGATGAGACTTACTGGTTAACCATTAACATCCCTAGTTAGTAGGAATACAGAATACAAGATTTCAGCCTGGTCTCTATGCCTATAAAATGATATCTAGTTAACTCTTGCACTGTGTAGAAGCATGCATCTGTCAGGTGTACTGTTAGATTTTATTGTGATTACTTCTGCATCTGAGTGAAGAGAAGAAATATAAATTCACCCCATGCAACTCTGATGTCATGTGATTGCTGGACCATAAAGAAATATTAAAGGAAGTCCACAATCCAAAAGACCAGAGAATGACTAAATGTACTTTCTTTTGCTACTAAGCTAAATTAATTATATTTAAAAATAAACAGACGACAATACTCCTGAGGAAATTCTGCACCACTGTGCACATGCAGAATTTTTTTCTCCACTAATTTTTTTTTTGTTTTTGCTTCCCTTCAGAAAAAGGACTTTTTGATGGAAAAGCAGAAGAAACCTATATGAATAGTCATGCAACCCTTCCCAACGATACATTTTAAGTGCCCAGAGCAGCCATCATAGAAGTAAATCACTGTGGCAGGACTAGGAAAGACCTGGCTGCTGGCCCCTACCCTGTGGCTACCCACTAGTCCCAGCTGACTATAGAGAGTAAGACTTCCTGCTCCCCTACACAGCATCTGGGGCCCGGTTAGACTTACCCCAATATTTCTCTTCCAGCTGCAGGAAACCGCAAATTCCACCCCCACTTCCTGCATCCATTACTACTTAGCTGCAGAAGGAAGGATCCCTGAACAGGGAGCTGATCCCCCATCTACTCAAACCCCTTGCATTCAGACCTACTCATACACAGACCCTCCTGCTGAGCCTCACCTCTTTCCTCTGCACTCAGAACTGCCCACAATGAGCCCTTGGCACCTGAGTGCCCACACAGCTGCACCTGGATCCTCTCCCACTGAGCCCCACTCCCCTAAGTATCTGGATCCTTCTACAGCCAGACCCTCCAGCTGAGCGCTATGCCTCGTCACACCCAGACCTCCAACTATCTTCACCTGGAACCCCCTGCAGAGTCTCATTATCATTCCACCCAGAATCTTTCAACAAGTCCTGTGCATCAAGATTCCCGCACTGTGGTACTCACAGTCAGATACGGTTGAGGTTTTGTGTGGAGCATACTTGAATCCCCACACACTCAGCCCCTTCACACTTGGATCCTGCTTTGCTGAGACTGCCTACCCATATCTGATGCACCTGCAACAGGGTGGCAGAGCCTTGAGGAATTTCTAGGGCAGGGCTGGTCATTGTACTGTGTCAGGATTGTGTGTAGGCTCCCCACTAAGTCTGTGTTGGGGGGACAAAGTGGAAGCAGCAGAGTGATCTCATATCTCTGTGTAACCAGTGGCCTGTGATCCCCAGTTCCATGCTGGAATCTCTATGTTTATTTGACAATGTTTTCTGAATTTTAAAATACTGTATTTTCAACTTCTTAATGCTGAAAGCCCTCAGGATCAACTTCAGCATCTCCTCCCAAACATTAAGCCTACGTCTACACTAAAGAGATCTTCCAAAAAAACTTTTGAAAAAGTCCATGCACACACAAAAAAGCAGATCAAAAGAGTGATAAGCTCTTCCGAAAGATGGCATCCATAAAGACCCCACTCTTTAGAAAGAACAGGCCAGGAATCAAAAAATCAGGCCCCACAAGAACTGCTCTTTCAAAAAAAAGGGTGGGGGCCTGCGGAGTGTCTACACAAGTTTTCTTTTGAAACACACTTTCAAAAGGGGGCGCTCTTCTGAAACGGGAAAGGAAGAGTGATTTTGAAAGGTGCACCATATTCTTTTGATTTAGTTTTGAAAGAATATGTTTGGTGAGCAGACACTCCATGGGATCTTGCAAAAGAGCCCTTTATTTTGAAAAATCTTTTGAAAGAACTTGCTAGCGTAGACGCAGCCTAAATGAGTGACATCTTGCATTAACACATTCAGCATCATGAATTCTTGCCCCTCGTGAGCTCCATGACAGATTTGGATGACGTAAGGTAAACATTCATTAGGGGAAACAGTTTTGTTGCTGTTCAAATTGAATTAACGTTCAATGTAAGTGATTTAGCTAAATCTGTGCAGCACACTGAAAGCCTGCCCCGACACATATTGGGGAAAAAGACTTGGCATGCAGTTAATGTAAACCGGTCTCTACCAGACACCACAATGCACACCTCTCAGGCTTTAGCAAGAGCTTCCAAAAGAACAACCATTTTCTAAACAAAATAGCAAGAATAAATGCTGGTCATAATAGATATTTTGGGGCAGCACTGACCACAGAATTTACGTTCTGATGATTCTTGATTCTCTGAACCTAAAGTAGCCCAAATGAGACACTGTTATTCTATTAAAAATATTCTATTCCAACAGTTGCCCCAATAGCCAAAATAACTGAACTACTGCTTTCAATTAGGACATGCAGCCAGAACTGCTCTACACTAATCAAACCCTCTTTACCCCAAAAACACAGCCACCAAAGGGCACCAAAACTTCGAAATGGCCATGCTAATGGCCATATCAAAGAATACTAATGAGGTGCTGAACTGAATATTCAGCACCTCATTATCATTAGGACGCTTCCATCTGCAGCACTTCAAAAGCACCACTTTCGAATGCGCGCGACTCGGCGTGGTGATACAGGAGTACTTTTCGAAAGGACCCCGCACATTTCGAAATCCCCCTATTCATCTCAGCTGAGGGGAATAAGGGGATTTTGAAATGTGTGGGGTCCTTCTGAAAAGGGCCCCCATGTACCCATGCTGTGGCCAGAAGCATCCTAATGTTAATGAGGCGCTGAATATTCAATTCAGCGCCTCATTAGTATTCTTCAATATGGCCATTAGCGTAGCCATTTTGAAGTTTTGTCTTAGTGTAGACAGCCTCAGTCTCAATGATTCACACTAACTGTTTGGTATGCAAACAAACCCAAGAGTGGAATTTGTGGAAACAAATTACAAAAATGCTATTACAAGAGCATCTGGTCATTCAGTTCAATTTGACGACTCCTCTATACTTGCCTTTTCTAGCATGTCAAACCCTGATTTCCCCCTACACATTCAACTCCCTCTTTGACCCTCACTTTTTTCCATGCTGTCCACAAAAACCGAGCCAACAAAACATATACGACTTCTGGGCTTCTCATTGTGCCATGTCTTTTAGGTGACACTCCACATATACTCATTCTAATATTGAGTACACTGTCAGCACCTAAATACGTAACATGGGATCTCCTAAGCCCCTTCCCAGAGCACTGAAGACCACCTGGTATCTCACTCCTTTAAAGACATAGAAACGATCTCTCAGAATGTAAGTACCCAGCAGCATAATCAAATGTTGCTGCTATTAATGACTTAAAATGTTTCCTCACCAGAGACTAAAGATGTTTGCTCTGTTGTATTAGTACACTGCCTAGGACAACTGACCCCCGGGTCTGTATGTACCGCACAACAGGAAATGATAGCCAGCACACTCTGTCCTCAGAAACCTGAGAACAAAGTGACAAAGTCTAACTTCAAACTAGCTAGAAAGAGTGCTCTCCAAAGCAACATACTGCTGTCCCAAATCCTCACTTTCAATTTAATGGAGCGAGGAATGAAAAACCGGAGAGAAACGCTGGGATTTTGTCGCCAACTACTCAGATAGCTTTGGTTTTTAAAACAGAAGTTCCCAAACTTACAAACTCATTGGCTGGGTCTACACTTGCCCCCAGCTTTGAAGGGGGCATGTTAATCAGGGTGATTGGAGACTACGAATGAAGTGCTGCGGTGAATATGCAGCACTTCATTAGGCTAATTCTCCCCTCAGCAACTCTGAAGTGCTGGCATGCATGTAGCCACAGGCACTTCAGAGTGCCCACATTACTTCAAAGTGCATCTATTCCCCAAAATTTTGGAGAGTAAAGGCACTTCAGAGTGCCTGTGCTACTTCAAAGTGCCCGCAGCTACATGCACGCCAGCACTTCGAAGTTTGACACTTTGAAGTTGCTGCGGGGAAGAATTAGCCTAATGAAGTGCTGCGTATTCACCGCGGCACTTCCTTAGTAATCTCCCATCACCCGGATTAACATGGCCTCTTCGAAGTTGTGGGCAAGTGCAGACAAGCCCATTGTGTTCCAAATGTTCATTTGTAAGTTGGCTGTTTGAAACTTAGAGCATATTTTCCAATAGAAACAATGCTGTAAAATGGTAGTTATGTTCCCAGGCTAGCCCACAGAAGCCCACTTAACCCATAACGTAGTGGAAGTAGTATATACATTTGCAAAGAAAAATAGTAGAAACAAAGAACTATTTAACTTTGAACGCTGGTACTTGAGGAAAGGCAGGTTTAATTAGAGGAGAATGAAGAAGCAGGTGGAAATTCTGAAAGGGACTTCTGGGGATCTTCTGGATGCCCCTGTAAGCTACACCCAGACCCTGCTCACCATCAGATGGCAAGCAGCATGAACATGG
The DNA here is from genome assembly GCF_033958435.1 of Carettochelys insculpta. Taxonomy (NCBI): domain Eukaryota; kingdom Metazoa; phylum Chordata; order Testudines; family Carettochelyidae; genus Carettochelys; species Carettochelys insculpta. The sequence goes on along the minus strand of NC_134149.1, from coordinate 4,805,574 downwards.
GCTGGAGGACTTCAGACGAGCAGGAGAGAGCAGTGCAGCTGATGTCTGGAGAAAAGCAGTAGTTTCCCCTTCCAAGTGCTGCTTCTCTCCAGATGCTGGCTGCATGATCACTCCCTGCTCCTCCAGAGTCCTCCAGCCAGCCCTCGTGCAGCTCACCAGAACCTGTGCCTCTTGCCTGATTTCTGAGTCTGCAGTTCAGTTTTTGTTTGTATGCGTGGATATTCATAAATCAGATGTTTGTAATTTGGGGAGTGCTTGTAGATTTAAGTCTGTTATAGAGGACAGTTGTTTGGGTTTTTAAAAAAACAAAAACAAAACAGCTCTTGCTCTTCCGAAGTAATTTTTTCCATGATAATTTCCAATACAAACATCCATATTAAAACAGTGTCTTGCAGTGAAGAGTGACATGAAAATAGGCAGAATAGCTCTTGCAGACTGGCAAATACTAGCATAGAAACTGGCCCTACTAGGAGCTCCTCAAAGAAGCAGAGGTCCACTCCCAGGGAACTCTTCGCAGGACTGAGACTAGAATTAGGTTTTTCAATATATAGCAATAGCGTTGAATCAATGGTGAGAGTATGTACATTGTCTCTTGTTAAAATAACTATTTACATAACAGAGTAATATAGTCCTTCACTCCAAAATCTTTCCACAAGAATTTTTACTCTACAGTGCTACTTACAACAACTTCAAAAAGAAATTAAGACACCAAACTACACTGAAGTAACTAGATCTAGTCTATTTTAAATTCATTAACTATTCAGACAAATTCTAAAAAATTTCTCCAGTCTCCTTTAATAACACCTTAATAGCTACAGAACTCATAGTGCAGTGCATGTTGTATGCAGAGTACACTGCGATATTTAGGTATAACTAGATAAAACTCCAATTTTAGGCTGGAGTTTCTGATTTATATGTGCAAAGAGATTCAAGGAGATTAAACTGAGTCACGATGTTACTATAATTTAATATAAAATGGCACAATATACATATGCTAAATAAAAGGCATTTAGCAGAAACAAATGACAATAACTTATAAAAGACTCAAAAACATCACTAAGACACAGAAATGCATTTGTTCATTGTTTCAGTTTAAGGTTATATTTCAATTTAGAATGTTGCAAAGTAAACTGATGCCTACTTACCCAAATTCAAATACAAGAGGAAAAAAAGGTAAGAACTACGACCACGTAATAGTGCAACTGATTTTGATTGTCAAAAACCCAAACAATATAGTAAAGCTATTTTTAATGTATTGCCCACTTATACTACCCATTCCAACACTATCTGCTCAGTTCTGAGAAGATTGCATCAGTGTTTTCATACAACTGCTTGTTTTAATCAACTCAATGGAACAGCCAAAGGGAGTGTTTCAAAGGGTAATTTGATCCTAAACTCTTATACGTAATGGCCGTGTTTACACTGGCACAAAACTTCAAAATGGCCATGCAAATGGCCATTTCCAAGATCACTAATGAGGCACTGAAATGCATATTCAGCACCTCATTAGCATGTCATTGGCCACGGCTCTTTGAAATTGCTGCGTTTTGCTCCCGCACGGCTCATCCAGATTGGATCCTTTGCGAAAGGACCGCACCAACTTCAAAATCCCCTTATTCCTGGGATTTCGAATTTGCAGGGTTCTTTCAAAAAGGACTCCCGCCTGGACAAGCTGCACAGGAGCAAAACGCAGCAATTTCGAAGAACCGTGGCCGGCTGCATGCTAATGAGGCACTGAATATGCATTTCAGCACCTCATTAGTGATCTTGGAAATGGCCATTTGCGTGGCCATTTCGAAGTTTCGTGCCAGTGTAGATGTAGCCAATGACAGATATCTTTCCTCACTTGGGACAAAACTATCAGGAGTATTATCAAAGGGACGACCTTAAGTTTAACCATGCAGCAGTTAAAGAATTACTTTGGTTTTGTAGGATGTTGTTGCAATCTGCAAAAGATATAGCCATTGCTCAACAAAATTAACATTTAAAATCTAGAATACCTCCCTAACATACAAATCAGATTCTTTCTAAAGTGGACCCTCTCTCCCCACCAGAGCACACATTACCTTTGCAGAATCTTTGTTATGAGACAGCATCAGAACTCCAGAGCATTCCAGGATGTAGTTTTTTTTTTTTTAAACCTGATGTCTATTTTTTAGCATCTAAATATCATGTGCAAATTCTCTATATGTTCAGCTTCTAGATTCAGTCTTTCAAAAATGCATCTAGTTCTAGTCCAGTCTAACTTGCCCAAAACATTTATACCTTCCACAAAATTTAAACTGTAATCAAAGTATCTATCTAAAAGGCGGGGGGGTAGACATGAGACTTACAAAAAATAATTTTACCTTCAGAGTTATGTGTAGTTTTCTTGTGTTTTCGGCATAAAATCCTATAAATAAAAGTTAAAAACTGTCAGATAACTTGTGATTCAGAGCTCATTTAATTTAAATAGCAACATGTTTCACCCTGTTTTTAAGTCTCTCTAAAATTCCAAATTGAAGTTCACTTGCACTCTCTAGCACCTGGTTATAATAAAGCCCGTATTCACCATTATCACTTTTCTGTAAAACCAGAAATATCTGTATTCAAATGATGGTTTTACAAGGAAGGTCAAACAAACACAAACAATGCATGGAAGATAAATAGTAGTTACATGTAAATGCCTTGTGAAGGTTTCTCTCTTATTTGAGCTTTATCATGCAATGCACAGTAGTAGTGATATGTCTTGTGACACGTTTTCACATCACAACCAATGGTTGCTCCTGGACAATGGCATAAAGAACACATCTATAAGAGAAAGAGGAAAAAAAACAGAATTCATACTAGCACTAATTTAATACTTTTGGCTTGGGAAATAACTGGAACTAACAGGCATAAAGTAACTCCGCTCCTCACCAAACACATGGCACTACTGAAAGCAATGTGTTCAGTCATACTGTCTTTATCTGCATTTTTATCCCTCAAGTGTAATTTTTAATTAATTTTAAAAGTAGAGCGATATATCACAGCTACTCATTTATAAAGCATAACAGTATTCTAATAATTTTATTATCTTAATTATTAATGTAGCAGAAAAAATAATCTTACTTCTTAGCTAAGTGAGAAGTGCCATACTGGAACAAACAATTTTTCACTTCGATGCTATGCTTCCAAGAGTGGGCTATACCACACACTGATCAACAGTGGATTATACCATGAAAGGAGGAAAGAAAAGGTACTTTCTTGCAGACCTCAGCTGGCAGATCAGTTTATTCCCTGAAGCATAAGGACTGAATACTGGAAACTTTACCTTAGCTAACTGCAGCTGCCTTTCTTTTTTTCCCTACATTGACCTAATCCTTTTTCAAATAATTTGCCTCAGCCATATTCCATGACATGAGGATGAACAAAAGGAATTTCTCTTTTGTATTAATACCACCACTTTTTGTTGTTATGCTTTAGAAAAGGCTACACAGAGGGCTACTGCTTTATTCTCCCTTGAGTAATGTTTTCTTATTTCTCTTATACTTCTAAACATTTTCACAGCTCTTCATGTTTGAGATTATATGTCTTCCCTTTTAATTCAGTATTTGCAATCAATGTACATAATGACATTAATATTCATTTTTTTCTAGCTTCCTCACACTGCTCATACTGTTACAGGATTTTTGATTCTGAGGTATGATGACTGAGCTATATGTGTCTATCAGCAGTAAAATTGCCCATCCATCAGGATCACTCACTGCCTTGCTCATGGGGTCCTCCTACAGTTCTTCTTCTTAGTCTTAACAAGTAAAGATGTCCCCAGCAACTTCTGTAACTCCACTATTTACTCCATCTTTCCTAATATTAAGAAAGCTAACTGAGCAAAACAAAACAAACCGAACCTTGGATCATCCTGTTATTTACTTCCTTACAACCTCAGAACTGCTCTATTCATATTGCTCCATTGCTCTTGCTCAGTTTTTAAATCCATCATAGGCATATTTACTCAACATTTTGCACTTCCAATTTCCAAAGTAACTTCTTGTGAACAAATTTACTAACTTTACTTTGAAAATGGAAATAAAATTGATCAGTTCCCTTTTATCCACTGTTTTAATTCTTTCATATATGTTAATAGGTTAGACTGGCACAATTTACTCTTTTATAAGCTGTTGAAATCTCTCTGGTGAAATGACAGACTGGAAGAATCTTTCTATTTGCTTATTTATCTAATATTTTCTTTTGAAAATTATTTTTAATTTTTTGAGTAATCCCTATTATCTGAGTGGCTTGCAACAACAGGTTTAATTCTTTAGGAGTATCAGGCACATTAAAAGTTCTAAGCACAGAAAGAAATCATTTTAAGGGTGTCTCTTCACACAGAGCTAATATAAGAAGAAATAACCTCAAATCAGAGCACTACTGGGAATTAAACTGATATTACTGGCCTCTCATTATGGCATAACCCCTTAATGATCATCAGAAATATTCTGTACTTCTTTCATCATTGATTTAATATGCAAAACTATCAAAGTCCTCAGTGCATGTAACAACATTTACTAAAAGTGGACAACTATTTTAACTGTCTGCTAGCAAACAATTTAGTAAAAATTACCAATGTGACTATAAGATTTGGAGCACGACACTGAGTGTATTAGAGCTTCTCCTATAAAGGAACAGTAAAGACCAGAAAGCAACTGTAAGTGCAAAATGTCTGAAGAGAGTGTACATCCAAACGTATGGACCAAACTATTTAACCTTCTTATATAAAACCTGGACCTTGTTCAAGTGTCTCGTTTCTCTAGACAGCACGCTTTAAAAATCCATCCTCTTCCAACATATTATTGACAGAACAAATAAAAGAGTCTATATTCTCATGAATCCCAAACATATAAATCTTCTAAAACTATTTTAATATGCAATTATCAAAAAGTTTCTTGTTGGCTCTTATAGTCATATGATTCCACGTTCTTTACAAATATCAAATCTCCAATCACACCTATTGTCTCCAACTACTATAATTCACTGAACACATTGTATGATCATAGCAAATGAAACTCCACCCTGAGAAAGACTGAGCAAAGGCCCGCACTGTTTAGTGATGAGCCTGCAAGTATAATGAAGCACATCATCATATAATTTCAGCCTCCAAATAAGGCAACCCTGGTAGAACTTCTTTTTTACACACCCTATGCACAATAAAAAAACGTAAGTGGCTAAGCACTGTTTTGGTTATACTGTACCACAACTTAAGAATATTTGCAAAACCAATCATCTCCCAGATATGAAAGAATCATGATAATGCCTAGCCTTTCTATCAAATTGGAATCAGCCTTAGAAATTGAGTAGTGTCTTGCAAACAAATAGCAGTTCACATCACATAGTCCCATGGAAGTTCGGTGAAATTATAATTTCACTAGTTTGCAGTATGTGCAGTTTATGAAAAAAAATACATCCTGATATGCAATCTCTACTGAATCATTTTAAAATGGAAGCAATAAGTATCTTGGCAATAAAGGCCAGTGTTTGGCAGCAAAACCAAACGTTGGTAAAGGAGCCGTGTTACACTTGCTTAGTTCCCTGGAATGAGTTTTCATTGTGATATCTGTCAGAAAATATTAAGTAAGTAGTAATGAATTAGAAAAAGTAAATTTAAGAAATGCTTTTTTCTCCTTGTATGCGGCCCATTAAAAAGAAGCAGCTTATTATGATGAGTTTTTAAACTTAACTGGGGAAATTATTTCACATTCACTGTCATCTTTATTTGCTGATAACAGAAGGACAGTGAAAGTAAAAATGAAATTTACATCTTGAGTAATTCCAAAAATAATCCACAGTCTCCAAAATACCCTACTGATATATTTGAATGAGATCATGTACTATGATAAAAATAAAAATTAATTGCCTTAAGAAGCTTCCCCCAGTCAATTATTTGACATTTAGAACTCAGTCCTCTTCCTATTGAAATCAACTGCAAAATTCCTATTGACTTTAAGAGGTGATCACACCTGCTGGGGACTATTCCTCTGGCTACCACTCTATGCTAAGATTTATCCTTTTTTTAATCATGACCAGTTTTATATTAATGACTCCTCCCATGGGTTAGTTACCCATTATACTAGAATACACAAGCAAAGAGACAACTTTTTTTAAAAAATGCAATAGATGCCTTCAGTGGTATATTGAATTATTTCATTACTTTGCAAAAGTTAAGAAAATGCTACTTTTCCACTTCCAAGAGGCAAAATTACAGACTTACCAGTTTAGTGCCTCTTTTTATTTCTTTTTGAACATCTTCGATAGAAAATCCACCAAGACTTTCATTATCAGTGTGTGAAGACACCAAGGCAGATGAAAATAGCTGCAAGTTGTGTAAAAATAAAACTTAATTTTTAAGTGTTTCCAGTAATATGGAATATTTGTAAAAAAGAAAAAAAATTCAAAATATAAACAAACAATGGCATTAGTAATTTATATGTCCCTGTCAGAAGATGGTTGACACTATTCAGAATTTAGTTTATCTATGTACTCTAGTTAACAGCTCAATTCATTTACTTCCTTTTTCTGTTACTTACCATACATTTGTGATGTGCTGCCACCTTCTGGTTTTCAGACATCAATAACTGTCCACATTCATTATCTTTATTAGACCTACAAAAACCACACTTCCGTTGTCTTGAACCTTTTTTCTGTCCAACTGAGCTTGTCATGATTTTTAAAATGGCTTTAGAATGACACTTCAATCCTCACAAATGCTACAAAAAATAAAAATGTTCAATAGTGATGTTAACTTCAACTTAATCAATTTACATATTTGCTAAGGTTACTTTGTGTTTCTCTTAAAATAGCTCAAATTTCACTGTCTCAGAGAGGAAATTAATTTGTCTCATATGCACAGCTAGAGTGCAATATGAGTAAACATTTATATTGCAAAAGCTGTATTTCCTCCCAAATCTTTATAAGAATGTGGCAAAAAGCCATACAATGGTTCCCAAAGTAACAGAAGTTAGAAAATGTATTCAAATGTAAAGGCTTATAAAGGAGAGGCAAAAGGAGAAATGAAAGAAAACATAACCAGTACAGCAATCATTAGGGTTCTTAGGGAAGTCCTGATGCAATACTGTCTCATTCCATTTTCTTCTTTTTATTTATTCCAGAAGCACATTGCATGGGGAGAGCTTTACCTCAGCATACAATAAAAAACAAACATTCTACCAAACTCCCTGAGTAGCAGCAATAAAAAACTGGGTTATGGTCCATAAAAGCTAACAAATATTGGATTTAAACACTCATATTTGTAAAGCTGAAGATGAGTAACAGCTCTTATGAGATGAGAAGATAAAATGTTACCATTTTAGGTATTACATAGATACACTGTGGCTAGTTAAAGTCAGGAACAAAGTTTTAGAGCTTAATATTTGTGACTAATATGCTGCAATAGAAATCCTTTTAAGACACATGGTTGTTTTTCACAACCATAACCTAATTCTTAATAAGTGCATGACAGCAGCTGTTCTTATCCTACAAAAAGTAATTTAAAATGAACGTTCATATAAATCACACAAGAAGCATAGTTTTGACTAAGCTGCTTGTAAAACATAACACCAAGACCCTAATTCAACAGTGATATTTACATAGGTGGCTCCACTTCAACAAGGCTTCCTCAAGAAATCTGCCTATGTGGATCTCATTGCAAATTTGGACCCTAAAATACCCAGGATGCAAAGATACACACTTTTCGGACCTATTTTAAAGTTGAGGTTTGTATCCACTTCCCTTTACATCTGTAAAGGAAAAAAATAAACATGCTATAATTTATATAATTAACATGGTCTAATTTAAAGAACCTAAATAACATGTTTGTTTACTGCCTTTCTTCTCTGAACACCTGGGTCTCAGTAACATTCTGGTCAAACATACGGTACAATGAATATGGCTTTTAGACTCACATCTAAATTGAGAAGACCACTGTTGCTAATGTCCTTGGTACAGTAGCAGAAGCTTTATAAGTCTGACTTGAGTTGCAGTGGTACAACTGGTAAAATCTTAACTTTCACAGCCACTAGTATCACTCCCTATTTTTATAACAAAGTTGAGGAACAGAGCTGAATTTATATACCTCTAAATAACACAGTTAAAGATCCTTTTAATTCTTGAGTACTGTGGTGTTATTCACAAATTTTCATAGTTTAAGAACATTTTTCTTGCCATGCTTGATACAAGATTTGTACCTCAAATGATAAATACATGTCTTATGTTCAGTAATTGTCATTTACTTCCATTTTTTACTATAAAGCATTTCATTAGATCGGTGATACATTCTTGTAAAAAGAATGCACATATTCTAGAATCTAGAGCAAGATGATTCACACACACACAAAAGTGCCAATGTGAATAAATTAGTCACACTCTTCTGCAGTTGCAGAGAGCCGTTAGATGTTCATGACACAAAAAATTACTTACTACAATTTTCTAAATTTCTACCAAAATAAGGTACTGTAACTCTGCCTCCATTTATTAAACAGCAAGAAGGTCTAGCCTGCGAAGGAAGGACAGAAAGACTTCTAAATGAGATTTTGGAAACAGGAAAAGGGGCTTCAGAAGACTAATGGAAAATCATATAAAAAGATTTCTTGTTCTTGAGTTATTTTCAAAGGTTGCAAATAATCTTGCAATAATGGGTCAGAGACACTGCAACAAAATTTTAAAATACAAAAATAAATTCTGTGTGGCTATAATTAACATAATAGCAAACAAAAAACAAGCAGTCCTGTAGCATCTTAAAGACTAAATTATATTTATTAGGTAATGAGTTTTCAAGGGTAAGACCCACTTCATCAGATTTCATGAATTATAGCAAACATGCACACACAAATGTACATGAGGCTAAGTGCATTCACTCTGGGTTAAGCTTTAGTTTCATTTTATTTTACATTGCATTTAACTTTTCTTACTTTATTTTCTTATTCATGAGCTAATCAATCTAGCAGCAGCAATGACAGTCCTTGTAAGAATAACTAAAGAAATTTAAGGTCAAATTCTGTCCTTGGGGATGAGAGTGCACAAGTCTCATTGTCTTAAACAGGGTTAAACAGGGTTAAACAGGGTTCCTACACACAAGCATATGGAGAATTTAGTTTTAAATGTGTCATTCAATCTTATCTGCTACATAAATAAGCTCTTCCTTTAATCTCAATGGTAAACTAAGATTTTGGAAAATTTGAATTATTTGTAACAACTATGGAAGTAAAAATAACCACTTTATTAGTAATTTCCAAGTAACAAAATATTAAATAAATATGTTCTTCCACAGATAATTGAAGTCACCTGACCTTCAACTTTATGTTATACAGTGCATCCTTAATAGGATACGTACTAATATTTATATGACCTCACTCCTTGAAGTAATTTTCTATTTTTTATTTCTAATTTTTAGAAAATTAGGGTAATGTGCACTTGAGTAGGCCTCTGTTGGCACAGCAATGAAAAAATGAAACTAACCAGCTGAAAATGTGTTTACCATGATTATTCAAATATTTTTAATTATTTTTAAAAATGAAAATACAGCAAAAAATAAAGATTATGCCAGAAAGAAAACATGCATTACTACCACCCACAGATTTTTATTATTCACAAAGCATTTTAAAGGAAACCTAAAAATGCTCTACTTTTTGCACTCTTTGTGTTTTCTGCATACCTAGGTATTTGTACATTATTTACAGATTTTTAGGACTTGCAGAAAAAAATGTATTAGTGACAAAAGTGTTTTATTCATATTATTGACTTTATATTTGTTCATGCATAATGTATTTACATGTTGTCACAGCACACACCAATCTGGTATATACTGGAAATCCTAGATATCTTCAAGCGCACATGGCATCCTTTTCACAGTGGCACTTTTTGCATAAATTCACATCACAAAACACCATGGCTTCTATGAATGTATATTAATATAGCCTAAGCTTGAGCAAATTATTTCAAAAAATTGCTAGATTTAGATTTTCAATAGAATACTTAAAAACATGTATCTGACAGTATTTAGAAAATGGAAACCTTTAATTTTCTCTCTCTCTTTTACATTTTCTGAACACCGTTAGTTTCCCTGCCACATTATATATCCATAATCCTGAATGCAAACATTTAAAATCTTTCAATTTAATTTCTTATTGAAAATATTTTAAAACTGTCTAATCAAGATTACTGAATAAACACCACTATTTTTTCCACCCAGACAGCCAGTTGAAATTCAAAAATCACAAAACATTCTTCCAAGCCACTTTTAAAAATAAACTATAAACTGAATTTTTTTCCAATAAACGTGACAAGTACATATATCCTTCAACTGAAACCTTACTTGCCAAGCTTCAGTGAGAAGCAAGATTTACAGTTATGCTATAAACCCTATAAACGGCATAGAATTGAAACACTGACCATGGATACAACTATCTACATCAGCAGTAGCAACTGGGTTGGTGGATCACATAATAAACCCTAATGAATTACTTTGTTCATCTTAAAAGTGCTTCATGATTCCCCCCCCTTTTTTTTTTGGTGTGTGAAGACAGACTAACACCGCTTTCTCTGTAAGTATTAACCTATTTACATGACAGAGATAGGTATATTTTTATCTTACTGAGCTGCATTTACAATACAATACTTCCAAGTCATCCAATACCATCCAAATAATGCCAACATCTTCCAAGATCCTATCTAAAAGGGTACCTAATTCCACAATTAAATCTCTTATAACATGAAACCTGTCAAAAGATATTCTCAGCCGTTTTTTTTTTTTAAATTCTCTCCAAAATCTGTTCACCTGTGCAGTTTAACTGATGAATATTAAAACAATAACCAAGGTCATCTTTTCCTTCCTGATCTCTTTATTTTTGTAAGAGTTTTTCACAAGCTGTGGTAAATCCTGCACTCTAGTTTTACTGACATCATCTACAGCAGTGTTTCGTAAACTGTGGCCCACGTAACACTGGTGCACAGCATGTGTGACACTTTGATAACATACACTGATGGCATATACTTTGTTATTAAAACCACATACAATGTTATTCCTGCATTGTTATATCATCTGATTACATTAATTCATTTTGTTTTTGCTGTATATGTTGCTGTTGGTTTTGTTTGTTTGACAGCAATTTTTTGAAGAAAATTTTCATATATGTTCTGCTTTAAAAATATTGTTTGGTATTCCATGATCTCAAAAAGTTTAAGAAACACTGGTCTATAGGACTAATCCTAAACACACGACAAATTGACATAAGCCTCATCCTGGAGATGAAACCTTTCAAAAAATGATTTTGGGAGCCTGAATTTATAGCTTTGCCAAATGATAAAAACAGGGTCTTAACATTTGACTTACTGCTTGCTACAATAATTTGTAACTCATTTACTCCCTACCACCACCCTTTGTCCTATGTTCACAAGGATGTTAACGGGGCACTTCACCTTGATTAGTCCCTTAGGATGCATGCTAATGACTTAAACTACCCTAAAAAAAAAAAAGCCACAATAAAAGCAGTCCTGTCGCACCTTAAAGACTAACAATTTTATTTATTAGATAATGAGCTGTCATAGGTAAGACCCACTTAACTACTAACTCAATGTTGCATTTAGCTGTGACAAGAACGTACCTTTCCCATATCTAAGAAATAGCTTTGTGTAGCTTGACATTTTGTGTCCCTCACCAAAGGAAGTTGGTCTAATAAGAAAGATTCCCTTGTATACATTCCCTCTCCAATATGCAACATCTCACAGGGATGAAACAAGGCTGGCTCCTTCCCAGTATATGAAATATTATGCAGGACTGGCGGAAGTAACATGAATCGTATTTATACTAGCAGTAAGAAAGCAAGCACAAGAATTTTCTTCATGCTCTATTTATTAGCAAAACTCAAGTTCAAACTTGCCATTTCTTATGTAGAATACTGGACTATGGTTTATATGCAAGCCCTTCTGAAGTTTAATTGTTTTACTAAAACTGTGCATTCTTCACGATTAGAGGTGCTGTGCAAACTCAGGACCATTTGGGTTTTGTTTTTGTTTTTAAGGCTTGTAACAGAATTTGAGACATCTGAAAAAAGCACAAGAAAACATGCCAAAGGACAATTTTATTTAAGTTTGGTAGAAAAGAGATTCCAAATACTTTGAAGTAAAAAACATGTAAGTAAGTATTTTTTACAAACCCCTGGTGATATTGGGTACTCAACTTGACTATTTTAAAGTGGCCTATTAGCAAAGGATGAGTAGTCTGCAGACAAGCACCTTTAAAGTATCTGAACACACAAAAGCATTAACTGTACGAAGACCTTGGCCTTAAGGCATATTCAAACTAGAGTTGACATATACTTCATAACTATAGAAACCCCCAAAGACTGAAAGAGAGGATGATAAAACAAGCCTTCAGAAGATACTGAGGGTTTGTCTTCAGAAGAGTATGGGGCTCTCACACAGGAAGGGGGCGTGGAGGATGGATCAATCCATGTGAAGTATCCACCTCTCAGGGAAGAGGCGAACCGGGGCCGGCAGAGTGTGGTGAGGAAGGCAGCTAAGCCTTGGAGCTACCTCTGCCGTAGCCTGCAGTGACCTGGGGGCGTGGCAGGGGGGATCCGAAGCCGCTGAAGAGGAAATCGATCCCGACGGCTCATTGCAGGCGGGAGAGGGTCCCAGCGGGACGATTAGCGCCAGGGAAGAAGGGACAGAGACAGGCTTGGAGGCAAATAGTCCCCATTCCTAGGGTCTCCTCACCACAAGGGCGCGAATCCCCCCGAGCGCGGGGGGACTCGCCGGGCCCTTGGTGAGGTACCCTGACAAGCTGGGGTCCGGCGCCTCCCCCGAAGGGCGAGCCCCCGCGAACGCAGGGAGCTGTCCCCAGGCAGACCGGCTCCTCCAGCTGAGCCTCGGCGGCTCCGCAGCTGACGGGGCGCTCCCCAGGCGGGCTGGGGTCTCTTCTCAGGCGGAGGGGCCGGGTAACGGCTCCGCCGCCGCCCACAGGCGGCTGGGCCGTCGCCGAACGGCGCCTCCCTCAGGTGTGCGCGGCCGCTCGCTCACTCACCCAGATGGGCGGGGCGCCGGGGACCGAGGACTCAGGGCCCTTCGCCGCCGGGCACTCAAAGGCGCTCGCTCGCTGGGACCTTCCCTTTCATTCGGGGCAGGGGACGCTGCGCCGCCGCCGCCGCCGCCGCACGCACGCACGTACGTCTTCCCGCTGGCGCCAAGACGTCACGTCGTTCCAAACGGCGCCTGATTGGTGCGCGGGGCTGCGAGGCGCGGCCGAGCAGGACTGGTCTCGGAGCGGACTGAGGTTTCGGCGCACGCGCGCGCCAGCGTCCGAAGCCCAAGAGTGCGGGGTGGCGGGGGGGTGGAAAATCGACGGAACTCGCGCGTGCGCAGTTTTCCCAGAGAGCGGCGGGCACGGGAAGGGGCGGAATTTGCGGGAAAATCGCGCATGCGCAGGATGCCCTTGGGAGGAACAAGGAAGTTGACTCGCGCGTGTGTATACCTCACGTGAAGCCTGCTGGGGGTAGAACTGCAACTCGGGAGGCTGCGCATGCGCACGGCTGAGTGTCGTTGCGGGAGGGCGCTTGGGGGAGCAGAGCAGCTCATGCACTAGGGCAAGGCTTTGTCTGCTGCGCTCCCGGCAGGCCCCCACTGGGACTCCAGAGCAGGGGGGTGGGTCACTCGTGTACCGTGACCTGCATAACCGTGCCAGGTGCTGTACCTACACAGAAGAGACAGACAGGAGTGTTATTTCCATCTCCAGTCAATAGCCACCGAAGAGCAGCGCCTACCTCGGTGCCGTCAAACTTGCACTCTGAAGTGAACTGTTACTAGCGACCTCAAACACTCTTGCATCACAATCACACTTGCTGGGCACTTGGACAGTTATTGTGCCATAACATTGCTGACGTAGCCACTAATATCGTGCAGGGTGAGCACAGGTCCCATTTTTCACCTGGCCTGCAGGCGTCCTGTCTTTTTTAACAACAAACAATAAATGAGCAAATTGTCCCACATTTTCTGTCTCCCGTGAGTACTGGCGGGTGGTGCACCTGGCTGGATCCCTGCTCACCAGCCATCCACCTACCAGCAATGAATGGAAAGTTCCCAGTGGCTGACACTGAGTAGATGGGCAAGGCTGGTAGTAGTAGGCATCCTTCAGTCTGCATAGACTATGGATCGCGCCCTTTAAAGTTTCAATTGAGGACTTCATTTACAGCGTCTATTGTGACTATAAAGACCCACACAAGAGTGACAGTCCCTGCTGCATCTCTTGCAGATGTAGTGGGTGTCTGGCAAGTCCTTATTGTGCTTTCTGTGCGCTCGCTTCTCCTCTGCTAGCTGTCTGATCTTCAACTCGCCCTTCTGAAGGCCCTTGTGTAACCCCTGCCTCCATCTGCTGCGGTCGGCTGCTAGATCTTCCCAGTTGTCCAGCTCGATGTCTACCTCTCTGAGGTCTCTCTTGCAGACATCTTTGTAACGCAACTGGGGGCGTCCAGGAGGTCTTTTGCCAGAGGCTAGCTCACCATACAGGATATCTTTTGGAATCCTTCCATCGTTCATCCTGTGGACGTGGCCAAGCCAGCTGAGTCGATGCTGCCTGAGGAGGGTGTGCATGGTTGGGATTCCAGCTTGCTCGAGGACGGCAGTGTTGGTCACTCTGTCCTTCCATGATATTCCAAGGATGCGCCTGAGGCAGCGCAAGTGGAAGACGTTCAGCCTCTTTTCCTGGTGGGCATACAGGGTCCAAGTCTCGCTGCCATAAAGGAGGGTGCTGAGGATGCAGGCTCTGTAGACTTGCATTTTGGTGTGAGTGTACAACTTGTTGTTATTCCACACTCTCTTGCTGAGTCTGGACAGAGTTGTGGCCGCTTTTCCGATCCTCCTATTTAGCTCAGTGTCCAACGACAGGGTGTCAGTGATGGTGGACCCGAGGTAAACGAACTCATGGACGACCTCTAACATATAGTTGTCAATGCTGATTGATGGGGATTCAGGAACATCCTGACTGAGTACGTTCGTCTTCTTTAGGCTGATGGTAAGCCCAAAGTCCTTGCACGCTTTGGAGAATCGATCCAGCAGTTTTTGAAGCTGGTCTTCTGTGTGAGACACTACAGCAGCATCGTCTGCGAACAGCATGTCTCTGATGAGGACTTCTCGCACCTTAGACTTAGCTTTCAGCCTTGCAAGGTTAAACAGTTTCCCATCAGATCTTGTGTGCAGCAAGATGCCCTCTGTTGAAGATCCAAAGGCATGCTTCAGGAGGAGTGCGAAAAAGATCCCAAACAATGTCAGAGCAAGCACGGCAAGATGGGCAAGGCTAACAGCTGGGCAAAACTGCAATGCTCGGGACCGGCCACTCCCCCTGCTGGCTTATCAGCACAGCCTCCCATTGTGCCAGCTCTGGGTCGTCAGGGCCCACTGCCCTCATCCCATTTCCATCTGTCACAGGCTGCACACTGCAAGGTGTGGTGGCTGGTGAGTGTGGTCAGGCAAGTACTGAGCTCACCAACAGCCTATCCAGCAGACTCCTTTCTTCCCTACAGCCACTGGCTGAGCCAACGCTCTGGGAAAAGCTCAACACCCTCCAGCTCAGGGCGCTGGCTGGGAACTCAGTCAACTTGATGTCAGCTTTTTAACAGAGGCACAGTCAACTTGATGTAAATTTGAATGTTTGTATTGCATAGTTTTGATTGACATTGAACTCACCGGAATACAAGTAATTTTACCAAGTGTCCTACATTCAGTGCAGGGAAGTACCTTCAGCCTGCTAAAATTTAGTATTAGAGTGCAAACTTCATAAAGATGGAGTAATAATATTTTTGGTATGCCAGTGAAGCCTAGCTTCAGACCTGCATTTTATGACAAACAAGTTAAATTACTATTTTGGTGCATCACACCATATTACACAGATTATAGTGACTTTCTGGTTTAAAAAGAAATGTTTTCTTGCTGCATGAATTAAATAAACCAAACAAATTCTAGTACATACAACCTTAGCATCCCCCACTGTGACCTACTAGCATGGTTTAACCCTGGACCTTGAGACTCAGATGAGTCCACTTGAACTATAACAGTGATTGCTAGGATGTGAACCATCACTAGAGGAGGACTTTCACAATTCCGGTGGGTTGGTTGCACAGCTATTTGTTGGTAGCAGAATGGAGATCAGGAATCCCAGGGGAAAAGCCACAGCTGGTACACATTGCAATCCATGGAGTCAATCGAATGATGACAGTTTACATCAGTTAAGGATCTGGCCCCTGGACTGTAGCCCTGGCTCTGGGAGGACAATGTGGTGAAGTCATCAAAGAGAAGAGAAGCAAAGCACCTACGTATGGAGGAACTGATCTGAAAGGCAACGTGGCTATGAGTCAGACCTAATCCCCTTCAGGGCTCATTTTCACTACAACAGTTAGCTCAAGTTACTCCATTTGAGCTGGCTTAGTTGGAGTGAGCACATCCACACTGGGAAGCTACACAGTGATTGGATATTAGAAGCACAATGTGCTAGCTCATATCATAGCCAGTAGGTGCATCTTTACCACATTGCTAGCTAGGACATCAGCAGTACTCAAACCTCAGTCGGTATCTCTTGAATAGACCAGCTAGCTTGCATCTAAGCAGCACTTCATTAGAGCTAGAATGTTTTGTGTGTGAGCAGGAGTCAAACTGGGGTGATACCCTAATTATATCTTGAGCTGATATAAGAGTGAAGACAGGACATCAGAGACCTGAATTCTGTTCCCAATCATGTTTTCTACTATAGTGCCTAAGGGAGCAACATAGAACGGGTCCCATATTGCTAACCACTGCACATAAGTAGCAGATAGTCCCTACTCTGAACAATTCACAAGCAAAACAGACAAAGAGTAGGGGAAAGGGAATTAACCCATTGGTCATGTTTTCTAGACATTTAATACTTTTTCTTTTTGCTCTTTTTTGTACCTTCTCTCATTTATCCACATCTTTCTTAGAACATGGTTCCCATAACCCAGCACAGTACTCCAACTGAGGCCTAATTTGCACAAAGTAGAGCAGCAGAATAGTTTCTTCTGTCTTGCTTACAACACCTCTATTTAGCATGTGGTCCACTATAACCCCTAGATCCCTTTCTGCAGTACTCCTTCATAAATTGTCATTTCCCATCTTGTATATGTGCCATTGATTATTTCTTCCTAAATGGAGTCCTTTGCATTTGTCTTTATTGAATTTCATCCTATTTACGTCAGGCCATTTATGCAGTTCGTCCAGATCATTATGAATTATAACCCTATCCTCCAACGAAAATCCAAACCTTCCCATTTTAGTATCATCTGCAGTCTCTGTAGGTATACTTTCTGTATCATTATCTAAATCACTGATGAAGATATTGAACAGAACTGGTATCCAAATTGATCCTTGTGGAACTTCAGGTATTATGCTCTTCCAGCATGACTGTGAGCCATCGATAACTATTCTCTGAGGCTATGTCTTGATTAGAGCTATATGTTGATACCTTCTGACAAAACTTCTGTCAACAGATCACATTCAGACCACAGAGCAGATTGCTCTTTTGATCCACTTTGTCGACAAAGAGCAGCCAGACTACCCGGCTGCTCTCTCAGCAAAACAACTACATGGAACCACAGCAGACAGGGTTGCAGGTCACCATTTCCTTCCAGGAGCCCCAGCGAGATGCACCCTTAGAGAGACCCACAGATACCTGTGCCCTGCCCATGCTGAGGTGTGCCCACCTCTGCGAGGGACAGTACAGCTGCTAGAGCAGGGTTCCAATGCTTTCTGAGAGACACAGCTCTTTCAAGTGAGCCATGGTGTCAGAGCAGCCCCTGGGGCTTGTGCTAGCCCCAGACAGAGGTGTTTCAGAACATGCTGCACCTCCTGACAGCCATCCTCCTCTTCCTCATACAGGGCAAGCCCAACACCAACTTTGAGGAGGACCTCACTGTTGCTGCTGGATGGTCATGCCTGCGCCCACCCTGCTTGAGTGCATGGGTGGATCTGGAGGCACCGCACCAGTTCCAACTGGTGGGACTGTCTGGTCGTCGGGGAGTGAGACGTCCAAAAGTGGCTCCAGAATTTGTGCATGTGGAAGGCTCCATTCCTTGAGCTCTCTGCCTGACTCTCCCAAACCCTCTGGAAACAGGACACCCATCTACAGCCCACCATCCCCGTGAAGAAGCGGGTCTCAGTTACTCTGTGGGAGCGTGCCACAGCTACTGCTCGGTGGGAAACCAGTTTGGTGTGGGGAAGTCCACCATCAGGGCCCTCCTTATGGAGGTAAGGCACTCTCAGACTGCAGTCCCTGCACACACGTGTGTGTGTGTCTTGCCAAAGGGGGACCTTCAGGAAGTGGGGTCAGGGGTGCGAGGGATGGAGTTGGGGTTGGGGGGAAGCCATACCCCAGGGGGACCATGCCATCCCACCCTTGCACAGCCCTGCTGCAGCGAGGGGGCAGCCTCACAGAGGGGCTCCCAGAGAGCTTGGTGAAGAGGGCAGGAGAGGGACAGGGCACCTCCCCACCGGGGCCCATGCACTACCTTCCTCAGTGCCTGCCAAGTGTGTTTGGTCCCCTCCCTCTGCAGGTCATGATGGCCATCAACACCATCCTGCTGTGGAGGGTCATCTATATGGGAGACATGGAGGCAAGAGTAGCCAGATTTGCTGCCTGGGGTTCCCGAAGCCTGTAGCCCTGCTGCTTCCACTCTCGTTGCTTCCTACCACAGGGTGTCCTGGGCTCCCTGCAGCTTTAAGAGGGCCAGCAGCAGAAACCATAGAGCACTGATTGCTGTAGACAGGGTGTCCCCTGGGACACCTGAATGGCACCCTGGAGGCTTTTTCTGTCAGCAGAAGGTCTCCCCCCGAGAACATCCAGACCCACCTTTTGTCAACAGATCTCCATTCACAGAGGTGTTTTTCATTGTGGGGAGTGGGGCACGGCTGTCGACAAAAGTGCTGTGTTCTGTTGACTTACTGTTGAGAAAAACGTGCTTCGTAATCTGGATGCTCCCCAGGTTTTGTTGACAAAACCCTGTAGTGTAGACATAGACTGAGAATGGTTATCCAACCAGCTATGCACCCACCTGCTAGTAGCCCTGTCTGGGTGATGTTTCCTGAATTTGTTTATTTATAAAAAGGTCATTCAAGACTGTACCAAATGCTTTACTAAAATTCAGGTATACCACATCTACTACTTCCCTCTTATCCAAAAGGTTGTTATTCTATCAAAATGATTGTTATTCTATCAGGTTGGTTTGACATGATTTGTTCTTTACAAATCTATGCTGATGGTAACTTATCACCTTATCTTCCCAACATTTATAAATCGATTACTTAATTATTTGCTCTATTACCTTTTCTGGAACAGAAGTTAAGATGACCGGTCTGTAATTTCCTGGGATGTTCTTACTTCTCTTTTTATAGATGGACACTATATTTGCTCTTTTTTTGGTCTTCTGGAATCTCTCCCATCTCTCATGACTTTTCAGTGATGATAGCCAATGGCTCAGATATCTCCTCTATGAGCTCCTTGAGTATTCTAGATACATTTCACCCGGCGCTGAGGACTTGAAAACATCTAACTTTTCTAAATAATTTTTAACTCCTTTTTCTGTTTCCACTTCTGAACCTACCTCCTTTTCCCCCAAATTCACTCTGCTAGGCATCCAGTCACCACCAACCTTCTTGGACAAAAGTGCACCAAAGAAGTCACTAAGCACCTCTGTCATTTCCACATTTTCTGTTATTGTTATCCCTCTTCACTGAGGTGTTGGCTTACCCTGACCTTGCTCTTCCTCTTGTTTCCAGTATATTTGTAGAAAGTTTTCTTGTTACCCTTCTATCTCACTAATTTGAGCTCATTTTGTGCCTTTGCCTTTCTAATTTTGCCCCTACATACTTGAGTTATTTATTTCTATTCATCCTTTGTAATTTCACCCAGTTTCCAGTTTTTGTAGGACTCTTTTTCTGTGTTTAGATCATTCAGGAATTCCTAGTTAAGCCAGAGTGGTCTCTTGCCCGACTTCCTATATTTTCTCCTGGTGCAGTCTCCATGTTTTGCTGTCTGGGTTCTACACTCATCAGTTCCTCCAACTCTCAGATGGAGGTTCTCCCTCAAACTGACGTTGCAATATCTGCCACAGGTCGTTCCCAACAAATATGGAATCAATATCGTACTGGCATGATAAGCACATTTAGGATCTAGTCAGGCTGTATCCTCTCCATATGGCTTCATGATTGTGAAACATGGATTCTGTGCTGTCCAGACTGGACAACCTGGAGGTTTTCCACAGAAAATGCCAGCGTTGCCTATTGAGCATAAAGCGAAATGAATTCATTTGTAATGCAGATTTTCACAGTAAACTCCATCTACAGACCATGGAGGCCACTGTCCACAGAAACTATCTGATGCTTTTGGGACTCATCACGAGAATGCCACAAGATGTTCTAGAGCACTCTGTTCTTTGGATAGTTTATAATAGTCAGGATAAAATACCACTGCATAGCAAGGTGGCCCAGAGGCATGCCTCCTATTTTATAGGTACATCAAATCTGTTCAGATGGTGACCTCTCAGCCTGCAAAGCCATTGCCATTGCACAGGAACAGACTAAATGGCAAACGATAGTGACAGCCAACCATTCAGCTAAACAGTGAAGAAGAGAAACACTCCATTCAAAAGATTTTAATGTGGTAATTTTGACATGTCATTATTACGATTGGATTAATACCAGGTGCATCAAATCAAGATAAAAAAATATGATGTGAATTTTCATGCCCATGTTTCATCCACTGCCACTTTAAAGCATTACCTGGAAATAAAGATTCAACCCTTCTATCAATGTGAAAATTATACTGCAGTGTAACCTTAACTGTGGCTTCACAACCCTTCCACCATAATACTCTTAAATACCCGAGGTGTAATCCCCAGCTTGCCATCTCCTTCCAGAATGAGCGTGAAGAGGCCTGGCATAATTGGTTATAATCAGGCAGAAGAGCTTTGGAACTAGCTGGTGCTGCCTTAAGACAGGCCCCAGCTTCCCTGCACCCGTTCCCTGAAATAGTTTTCTAACGAACAACACTAACAACTCATGTCATGAAGGCAGCCCTCTTGCAATTGGAAACCAGTGCTTCTCAACCTTTGTTTATAAAGTACCCCTTTCTCAAATAAAAGAAAATAACATAAAAAGTAAAAAATAAAAAAAAAATTATAAGTACCCCCAGTACCTACAATTTTCATATGCACATTTTTTTCTACGATTCCAACACATTTTTTTAAACAGCTTAATTGTAACTGGTTGGTTGGAAGAAATTGCCTATAGGCGATAAGCTTGCCATTGT
Source organism: Carettochelys insculpta (assembly GCF_033958435.1). NCBI lineage: Eukaryota > Metazoa > Chordata > Testudines > Carettochelyidae > Carettochelys > Carettochelys insculpta. Next base: position 4,784,258 of record NC_134149.1, on the reverse strand, counting down.
AGTTATGATTGTGCACAAAGGCTAAATAAAAAAATTAGATGAGTATAAAATAAATCCAATTTTTTTAATTCATACAAAGGTTGAGAAGCACTGAGTTAACATAATCTCTAGAAAAGCTCTGTGTACCCTAGGGGCACATGCACTCCTGGTTGAAAACCATTGTTGTAAACAATAACCAAAGAAGAGCTGTGAAAAATCAATGAAAAAAATCCTTTTCCTCCTTGGCCTTGCCTCATTACGGATTGTTATGATCAAGAGGTGCTAAAGGCCTTGTGTGTGGAACTGTGGCCTTGAATATGATTATATTTACAGCTGCTCCTGAAGCAAAGCTTGTATGATCCTGGATTATTTTACTCTGGTTCTTGAGATGCCTTTCCTACTCCAGTATTTCCAGGCACTTTGGAGAAACACGTGCAACTCCATTGTGTAATTACAGCCACTGAACCCAATAATGTTACACCAACTGATGCTAGAGACTTGTAGTGATTAGATCGGGGTGTCCAACATGTGGCCCGGGAGCCCAAATCCGGCCTGCAGAGCCTTTTAATCCGACCCACAGAGCCAGCAGCGGCACCATTTTTAAAAGGCGGCCATGCAGCTCTCAGGGCTGGGCGTGGTGCAGCTTGGCACGGTTCCCACAGCAGAGCTCCGGCGAGTCACTGGGGGTGGGGTATAGGGTGCCTGGCTGTGGGGGTGGATTTAAATCTAGGGGCATCTTGGGGCTGCAGTGGGGGTTAAGTCTGGGGGGCCGCTTGGGGCTCAGGCAGGGTGGTTAAGTCTGGACGGTGACTTGTGGCTGCCGGGGGTGGGTGGAGTCTGGGGGGTGGTTTGGGGCTTCTGGGAGTGGGTTAAATTGGGTGGGCTGCTGGGGGCAAGTTAAACCTGGAGGCAGGGAGGCGGCGGTTTGGTGTTGGGGGGGGCTAAGCCTGGGGAATGGGGGTGAATTTCTGTGTGTTCGGCCCGTGGAACATGTAAAAATTGCTGTGTGGCCCCTCATGAAAAAAGTTTGGACACCCCTGGATTAGACAATTGCCTAACAGAACCATTCTACATAGCTTCACAGTGGTGAATGCAAATACCATGAGACATTACTTGAGGTCACGCTTTATTTCTAACTCCATCAGTGAAATGCAAACCTTTTTTTTTCTCTTTTTTTAATTCCTCCATGGTCTGATTCCTAATTACTTACTCCTATCCAGAAATGTATGTCTTTCACGAGGACAGGTGTTTATCATGTGCCTACAGACTTTGTTTTATTTTACTGTGAAGGACTGAATCTCATAGACCAAGTTTGTTTTCTGCCCTTTTACAGGCCGCCCTCTGCTCTTATGAGGGAACAGATCCACAGTGTGCTTGGTTCAACCTGTTTAAAATTTCCCCAGGATACTTTTAGATGCTTGATTATGACAGTCACACAAATCTCCCAAAGAGAGGGAGAAGCAGAAAGTTAATTTTGCTGAGGTGGGAGGAAGTATACTTGAGCAGGAAGCATAGGAATCAATACTGTTGGTGGGGGAAATAAAGGGGAGCACTGCTTAGCACCCACCAGCAGCCTCCTCTATCAGCACCTTTTCCTCCCCGCTTTGATCTGATGTGCAGGAGGCTTGGGGGCAAGGGGTGGGGCAAGATGGTAAGAGGCAAGGTTGGAGTGGAACAGAGGTAGAGCAGGGGGAGTTTCGGGGGAATGGATGAAGGGAGACAGGGCCAAGGGAGAGTACTCCCCAGCACTTTAGAAACTTGGTACACATGGATTATCATTTACGTTTTGAGAGACAGAGGTTTTGGAGAGTGACAGTCCTGTGAAATAGGTTTAACAAATGTGTAGTTTTTAATTGCCAAGGCTATTGGACTATGGCTGACTAATTGAATGCAATAACTGCCCGACAACACAAGAAGATTCTAACTTTATATTAGTACACTGCAATAGTCAATACTGTGTTGGCCGTGAGCCCACTGAGCATTAACAAGTATAACAGCTTATAGAACTTTTCTCAGTGCCTTCTATTAGGCAGGCTCATTACCCATAAACTCATTTATTTACTCTCTCCCTTTTCAGCAGCAGAACAAATGTCATAATCAAGCTTCTAAAAAGAGCTAAATTGTAAGGCAGAGCTTGTTGTTTGCTCACAGAGATAGTATTAATCCATTTGCTTTTACATCATAGACTTGTATAAACAACATTCATCTTCCAGCCAAGACATGATTTGTTTCTGTGTATTTTCTATAGGCCAGCTGTACAGGACTATATTTTATAGGGAATTCAGTGTATATAAGTAACTTTGGTTAAAAGAATGGGAAAGGAAACGTAATTTATTTTCTCCAGGGTAATGGTCAGTTTAAAGAAAATGCCATTACACCAGTTCCTTCAGAATATACCAAAAGAGCTGGTAAAATATCTTCTGAGAGGATGAATCAGACTGAAACCATTCTGGACCAACTTAACTGAAATAAATCTGTGAGCAGCGGGTGGATCAAATCTTTTTCACATCTGGGATTTGGCTTTATTTATAAGAGGAACTTGACATTAAACATCAAATCCACCCAAGCCTTCTTTCCAAAGGTGGCAGCTCCCAAGGCTCATCCTCAAAAATTGCTCTGCCCATGCCCTCGTTAGAAAGCACTTCTACGTCACAGAAACATGGAACTGGAAGGAATCTCAAGAGGTCATCAGATCCAGTCTTCTGCACTCATGGCAGGACAAGGCAAACCTCTCTAGAGCATGCCTGACAGGTATTTTTCTAGACTGCTCTTAAAAATCTCCAATGATGGAGATTCCACAACTTCCCTAGGCAATTTATTCCACTGGTTAACTACCCTGACAGGAACTCTCTCATCCAGCAATATCCATAATCCAGCACGACTTTAGCCACCTGAACGACCACTTATCATGGGTGTGGCCAAGTTTTCCACAGTCCTGAAAAGTTTGTTTACAGCTACAGTCCTGGCTCTCAGTGTTCTATGTTGTTATTTAGCTGTAATTTATCCCTAAATGTCTTCTAAGAGCCCAGTAAACAGTAGAAGTGTTGGTAATGCTGCCAGACAATATTGACTTCCCATAGTCCGGCAAATTCTCTTGTCTGGCACTGCTCAGGTCCCAAGGGCACTGGACTAGAGGTTCAACCTGTACTCAGAAAATTATTAAAATACCTTGCAATGAAGACAATAGACTGTGTTGACAGCAACATTGATGTAAAATATTAAAAATCAGGCCCAAATTGTTTCAAGCTAAGCATCAAGATGTTAGTGGTTACTTCTGAAACTTTTGGTCTAAGCATATAGCTCAAGGTCACAGACCTGTGAGTAGAATCCTGAGGAGCATGGAGCTATGATCATTTTCACCAGATGAGGATCAGCCTTCTGGTTTCACTTACACCAGAGAAGGATCTGCTCCCACATGTCCCAACTCTCAGTCCTGTGCACTAGCTATAAAAGTTAATGTACACCAGTATGGGACTAGAATCTTTACCCACACAAAAGGACCGTGCCCAGCAAGTAGAGCAGTGGTGTCCCATTTCTTTGCTAGGCTTTCCCATAGACCTGCCTACTGTCCTTGGGCAGGTCACTTAAATCCTTCCCTCAGTTTCCCCACTTCTGGCATTGACGTAATATCCTAGGCTGCGTCTACACTATGAGATAAAATCAAATTTAAAGGAGTTAGCTCAATCTTAAAACATCACTGTCTTCACAGTAAATACCATTAACTCAAATTAGTGAGCCCTAATATCGATAACAAAATGATATTATCAGATGGGTATAGTGTCTCCTTTTTTAATTAAAATTTCAAATAAAGTCTAGTGTGGAAGCACCCTGTTTGTAATTCAAATTTATTAGCCCCCAGAAGTGTCCCATATGTATCCCACAAAGCTATATGGTGACCCTCCATGTAGGGTTGCTTCCTTTTCTGCTGCTCTCCATGTAGGAAGAAGGTCACAGGAAGCCCAGGAATTTTTGATTGAATTAGAATTAGACTTAGAATTTGAATTCTGCAGCACCCAGGCCTGCAAATATAAAGGTCCAGGTGCACAGCTGACAAAATAGGGCGGAGGTGGACAGAGCTTATAGCACAGCTGCCGGCCACTATGCCGACGTCTGCAGCAAATGTATGGCTGATGGAACTGGGGGGGGCGTGGACAGGGCTGATAGCACAGCTGCCCACTGCTACCCCAACATCTGCAAAGGACACGCAGCACAGGGAACCTGGGCAGGTTTAGGGAGATCTGAATTCTGTTACTGGGTCTCTGAATTCTGGGACAGTGCTTTGGATGCTGGGATTCCAACACGAAACACCCACAAGCATCTGGGGGTGGGGAACTGTGGGATAGGAACCCACAATGCACTGCTCATGCTGTTGAAGTTGCATAGGGTAATGGGGACACAGAAACTCAACACAGAAAAACGGTGAGTCAAATTTCAAGAAGGTTTGTGGACACTTAAATTCGAATTCGTAAGAATGAGGTTAAAAATCAAATTTCTTAAAACTCAGATTTATCTTGTTGTGTCGACGTAGCCCCACTGGAATGGCCTGAAGCAAAACTCCTGGGCTAGATTCTCAGCTGCTGTATGCATTGACATCAGTCCATTTGACTGCAGCTGAGGATCTAGTCCAGTAAGACTGTCCTCTGCTACCATCTCGATCTTCATTTAGGATAAACTGTCCTACCTCCAACTGCACATATGTCCCCTTCACTGGACAGTGGTGGGTGCTTCAGAAGTGCCTGACTGGTGTAACTGCTATAAGAGTATGAAGTGCATTGCTGATTAATTTGAGCTCTAAAGCTATTTAGTGTTCAGCAGCTGTGGGGGAATTCTGCAGCTTCAGTAGGGCTCCAAATGCAGTTGCAGAATTCCCTCAGGACTAGGACTACCTAAATCAGCAATGCTTTATTCTCTGGGAGAATCCAACTATTGATGAGCTGTGGTTTTAAACTCACTGTACCTTTTTCTTCTATTTTCCCCAAGCCTAGACAGAATGTGTTATCTTTTTATTTCTGCGCCTTAAAATCATGGAGTATATTGAGAACATTTTAAACACTTTCTGATAAGGGTCTTTACTTTTGCAATTACTTTTGTAATAACTGTGGCACTGGGCTGTCTAATGTGTTGCACCAATACTATTGCACAGCTTTATGATTTACTGAGAAATACCATGTTAATAGCAGTTGTTTCTAATCTTTGTCCAAAATGTTTTCCTCTTTTACAGGCAATTAAGCATAATGGTGAAAAAACTAAAATAAGGGGCTGCCTTCTGTCTTACATTCATGTAGAAAGATCTGGAAGTGGATATCATCAAGAAGGACTGTCTGGCAAGCAGTCAGCCCTTTGATGAAAGGTGCTGCTAAAGTGATTTTAGTCATCACTGACAAAAGTCCATAAACAGGAAAATGACTGTCTGTGGGCCAAAGCTCACTGATATTTACATGCAGCACCATTTACATCATGTCACATAACTTAATCAGGTCTCTCACGTGTTACAAGAACACTGTTGTGTTAGGCAGCCCACTAAACAAAAGTTTAAAGATTTTAAAAAATTCTCAATGCAAATAAACTGCAAGACACGTATGAAAAACAATGTACTGGCTACAAATGACATCTATTAGCCTATTTCTAGTAATAACATTCCTGGTTAAAATATGGCAGCTGGGACTCTGATAATATTCAAGCTCAGCACACTCCAGCCTGCAGCCTGTATGGAAGTTTGGTATAATAAAGACTCGTACAGTAAGACTACAACTGAGGTTTTAAAAATGGAGGCATTTTAAATAAACATTACTCAAGGATCGCGTACTTCGCGGGATTACCGTACTAAAATCAGTATTCTTACTGTTTAGGGAAAGCACCGTCACTAACAAATATTCATTGGGTTAGCACAAACATTCACTTACCTAAATCTGGGGCACTACACTCTTTCTTATATTCGATTGGCACTTCAGTAAATCACCTGCTTTAATGTGCCCTTCTTCCCTCCCATCTTCCACCAGAATTTATATATGGTACTCACTAGCCACCTGTGGGGCACAAGTTGTATTCTGGGCAATGTGGACTTATTGTACGTGGGTCACCCAATGGGGTACATAAGGTACTGTGGCATAAGGACATGCTGTCAGTGCACCAGGCTCCAACGTCACAGTAACGCAATGTAATGTGTGTACTCACCCTCATCCCATCCCAAAAATCTGCCCCCAGATACCCTATCAATTCAACTATTGTTAAACCTGTACTTTAAACTTATTCACAACCATTTGCTGAATAAATTTGTCCATCAGTTGTTATCAGTTCGCCTGCAGCCCCACTCACAGCATTTGGAACCACCTCATCCATCTCCTGGCTCTGTACCCTGGCTGTGTCACTGTCTGTATCCCCCCTCAGCAGGGGAGTTTAACTCCTAATCCAGCCACCTCCTCAGTAGCAACTGTAGTCAACTGTCCTGCTATTTCCCTAGTAGTGGTCTACCACAGGTCAGAAAACCAGGCACCCTCCAACTGCTGTCACTTACTGCCTTCCTTTGCATCCACTTTCCCTGCACTTTTCTGCACAGCCACAGACCCCTCATCAGTCTCAGCAACCTGCACAAAGCTCCTTCTCTTCTCTTCTGGTTCCTGACTGATCCAGGTTTCAGCTTCCTCCAGCACAATCCTTCCTCCTCAAACTCCAGGCAGCTACTGAGCCTGATGTAACATATGGCTCTTTTTATATGAGGCGGGTGGGCCATTCCTCCCAAACCACCTCCTCTTGGCTTCTTTCCACTCAGTCTCCTGAGGTATCTATTCACCCCTTACTAGGCAGTATGGGGAAGACACCCCATCACTTTCTCCTTCGGTCAAATACGGAGAAAGTAATGTAATTTCCTATTTTCAATATGTGTTAATTTTTCCCCGCTTTATCAAGACTGGTTTGCTAAGACACCTTATCTGTGAATAAAATATGTGGAAACAAAATAGCAAAATGCTACATAGTGATCTACTTATTTTTAAATTAGATTAGATTGTATGGGAGTTCCATGCTTCTCCTTCAAGGATAAGCTTGCTGGAGACATAAAACTTAAAAATCCTACCCACAGTACACTACTAGGTACTTCTGATAAGGGACTAAAATTAAAACTGATCTGCCATGTCTTTTAATACCATTCAAACACACTGCACTTCATAAAACACATTTACATGTAACACTCTTCCCAAAAGTGCTGCATGGAGGGCTTAGTGATTGCTTAAATACTTGTACTCAAAAGGCTACGTCTACATTAGCACCCCCCTTTTGAAAGGGGGATGCTAAGGAGACACTTCGGGATATGCTAATGAGGCGCTGCAATGAATATGCAGCTCAGTAGCATAATGGAAGCCACGGCCTTCGAAAATGCCGCTCTTGATCGTGCGCGGTTCGTCTACATGAGGGTTTTTTTCGCATGGACCCCACACACTTCGAAATCCCCTTATCCCTATTTGGTTATAGGAATCAGGGGATTTCGAAGTGTGCAGGGTCCTTTCAAAAAGGACCCTGTATAAACGAGCCGCGCGTGATCAAAAGCGGCACTTTCGAAGTGCCGTGGCCGCCATTATGCTACTGAGGTGCTGCATATTCATTGCAGCGCCTCATTAGCATCCCCCTTTCGAAAAGGGGGTGCTAGTGTAGACCCAGCCCAAGTGAATTGTAGGTCCTCTACAAATCTCCATTTCACTCTGTTTTGGGACAAAACTTCTAGATGACCCCAGGAGCACTCTGGTTGAAAAGAATCAGAGAATAATTTTGTAGAAGCAGAAGACGAGGGGGAGAGTCAGCCTGTTCTGCTGTCTAGTGGTGTTTAGAAGGCAGGCTGATAATTTTCTTTATCAGCCTCAAGCTGAATATGTTGCTATATTAATGTACCCAAATTTAAGTGCTCTTCAAGAGCTTTGCCAACAGGGAGTAGGAAAGGAAGGAGGAAGGCAGTAAAAAGGGTCCTTTTGCACTGGTACAAGTGCAGTTTTGTTTCACAAAATAAAGGCTGGAAACCAGCGGGACCAACAGCCACTCAGGCCTGAGGGCAAGAAGAGAGGGAAGGCAGCCCCCTGCCCCCTGGAAGGAGCAAGGCCAAAGGCCAAAGGGGTGTGGATTGTGACAGTCCACCCTGCCCCCTCCACTCTCGCTCAGAACCACATGCAGAGTGGTGTCACAATGCTGCTGCGGTGTTTCAAAGGGGCCTGGAGCTTCATCTGCCACTGGTGCTACTTTGGCAGTGGCCGGAGTTCTGGGCCTCTTTGAAATGCCCTCCCCACCCCCTACCCTGGCTGGTGGGCCTGCTGGAGACTTAGGGTTTCCAACTCTCCAAGACTGGATGTAACTGCTGCAAATAGCTTCCCGTCCTTCCAGTTAGGAGAGCTGGCAACCCTAAGGTAATGCACCACCAAGCTCCAGGCAAGGGTGCTACACAGCAACACACAGAGGCAGGGCTTCAACATGGGACAAATTACAAAGGCCCATGGAATATATCTACACTCATTCTGTAATCTTCCTCCCACTTCCTAGACATCAACCCATCTCTAAACTTGACTCCTCAGAACAGCCATGAGGCAGAATATTTGAGTTTACATGGTTGTGACTTTCCTGGAACAGGTTTTTGATTCTCTCAATCTGCTAGCCAGTAGGGTTCTTCCCAACCTGCCTTGGAAGTTTTGAAAAAACACAGAGTTTCCCATTTACAAAAACACAACCTGTACTCATAGGTTGGGCTGGTTCTATATTTTCACAATTATATTTATAAATGTAACTAGTTCTTGTAAATGCTTAAAGTCATTAGTAGAAATATTCCCTAGTTTAAGGTAGCTTTCTGCACCCACACTAAGCTATTCAGTATTCCATCCAAGGTACAAAACTGTGTTGAAACTGTGGGAGTCGCAATGGATCACTCCAGTAGAGATTTAATTTTCATTAAATTCCTCAGTAAAAATGTCCTCACTCTGAGATCTCAGGGACAGACAAAACTCACCCAATACCTTTGAAATGGGTTGTTTGTACATGCATCCCCTGTATAAGTATGAATCACTGAACAGAAGCCCAACAACCTTTAGAATCACACAAGTGTTTTAGGTTCCTGATTAATGTGAATGCTGTAAAATAAGTCTTGCTGTCAATCAGCTTCTGAGTTCTCCTTCCCTCTGAAGGAAGCTCAGTAGAACACAGCCTTCAACAGGACCCAGCAGGTTATCACCGGTGATAACTTCCATACAGAGAAGAGGGACAGAGGTCTCAAAATGACCCAGAATGAAAAAGAACTTAATTGGTTGATGTACGAAGGCATTTGTCTCTTGAATCAAGGTCTGCCTGTATTGATGACAGGACACAGAAAATAGCAAGAATTCTGCAGGCCTAATGAAACAGTTTCATGCTCAACTAGGAAACAAGTCTATAACTGCTGGAGATGCACAATATAAAGTACTTCACACTTTCTTATAAGTATGTATTATTATTTCTTATAAGTATGTATTATTATCATACATTCCAGCTGAATATTTTGAGATGCATATATGCTAGAGAAACATCTAACTGTTTTGTGTGAAAACACATAAACAAGTAATACTTATTGCTTAGTTGAAGGTTTAAATTAGCTCAGTTAAAATTGCATATAACTTGCTTGACTGACGTGAGTTACACTTATGACCAGACAAAGCATGAGACTCTTCAGGGAGAGCAAATATATTTAAGAGATCAATCTATAGAAACTCATGGCCAAAGGAGGTAAAATGCTCTCATAAATTATCAGTACTCCAATATTTGACTTTAAAAGAAAAAGCAACATAATTAAATAGTCATTTCATCAATTGAAGTTAGTAGAACTGAATGATTCATTTATTTACCCAATTAAATTTCAAGAAAGATGCTATAATGAAAAGCAAAGGAGCTACAGGAATTATTCTACATCATTCTAGATTTTGATGCTTCTGCTCTCAGGGTAGTTTCTGAAATTTAGTTTTTTTCAGCTTTTGAGAGGAAACCTTTTGAGCCAAAATTAAAATGAAAGTTGTAAGTGACTGTGTATTCCATATACATCAATAATCAAGATTTACCTTTTCCCATAATACAAGAACTAGGGGACACCAAATGAAATTGATGGGTAGTGGGTTCAAAACTAATAAAAGGAAATTTTTCTTCACACAGCGCACAGTCAACCTGTGGAACTCCTTGCCCGAGGCGGCTGTGAAGGCCAGGACTCTATTAGGGTTTAAAAAAGAGCTCGATAAATTTTTGCAGGTCAGGTCCATAAATGGCTATTAGCCAGGGATAAAGTATGGTGCCCTAGCCTTCATAACAAGGGCAGGAGATGGATGGCAGGAGATAAATCACTTGTCTTCTGTTCTCCTTCTCTGGGGCGCCTGGCATTGGCCACCGTCGGCAGATGGGATGCTGGGCTTGATGGACCTTTGGTCTGACCCAGTATGGCCATTCTTATGTTCTTATGTTCTTATGTAAGATATTTTCTTAAATAAAGCATCCAGATACATACTATCGGCAGAGAAAGATAGTCTGTGGGTAGGACACACAGACTGTTCAGAAAACATTTACTAGTTCTCCACAGATGTACATGCACATGCACTATATAATAATTAAACATTTAATAGTAATAGTGTTTCGAATTAAGATATTTACAACATACTCCAAAACTGAATGCATAATTTTAGCTCAAATTTCCAAGAGATTTTAAAGAAGAAAATCTTTCTTACAGCAGTTATGAGCAACAATATAAACTGCAAACCAAAAGACATAGTAACTGCAGCATGACTGGTAGCAATCTGAAAGAAAGTAAAATTTGTGTACCGCAGATTTCAAAGAGCTAGGGGAATTATGCTTCAGAGCTGTGTAGACAGTACACCCTGCCGGGTAAGCAAAGGACCTGCATGTGGTATTGTTCAAAGGACTGGTATTGTGGCAGTGGATACCCATTCAGACATGAACTATCATAGGCAGGCCAAATAAAAAGAAAATCAGAGCTACAAGACATGACTATTACATTGTTACTTTTCTAAGCATTTAAGATGACTGGCACGTCAGAATTGGCGTATTCGGCATTTGTTAATTCTTGCATCTAAAGAGAAAGGGACGTACAACCCTGCATTCAAATTAAGTATCAAAGCCATGATTTATCTCACAACAAACTCCTGTTTCCTCTCTACAAAGCAGTTCTCCAGAGGAAAGGAGATCCATGTTATTGCAAGAAGAGTATAATGCCATTTCAGTGGCATGAAGACTCATAAGGATGCTGTTGTCAAAGAATCAAGGTACAATTTCACTCAAGCAAAACTATTTTAAAACTAGATATTGTTTTACTGTCACACTTGACTGCCTTAAAACTTAAAAGTAACCATTCAACATTAAACTAATAAGCTTTTGAAAAGTAGGAGGTCAAGTAAAACTGCAAATATAGTTGGTAGGGCTTTTTGACTGCAAGTAGCAAGAATTCTCTCGCCTTTTTTATTTTAAAGAAAATCTACTCTCAGATTGTCAAATGTATTAGATAATGGCTGGACTGAAAAATGTTTCCTAAGTATTTCTAAAGCCTTCACATTCTTAGCATGCAAAAGTTTTTCATCACTCAGCTCACTTTTAACAGCCTCCAGTTCTTTTTGTATTTTTCTTATTTTTAAATCACAATGCAGTTTCACCTTTTCTATGGAGGCCTTATTTCCAAGATCATGTTGCTGTTGTAACTTCTTAACTTCTTGTTGTAAATCCTTGTTCTTCAGAGCCAAACTTTGAATTTCTTTTCTTGCCTGAAAGAGCTCTTCATTTAAGCTTCTTATGTTTGCTGATTTTTCATGTAAATGTTGTTTTAAGGTTTGAAGCTCAACATCTTTTTTTAAGCTATCCTTTTGAATAAGCTGTAACTGGGTAATTTTGCAGCGAACCTCTTTTTTGGAGTTTAGAAATTCTTGTTCAGCATTTTCAAAGTCCACTTGTATTTTTTTGCATTTAGCTTTCAGTTCCACTAACTCTGCATTCAAAGAAGACAGCTGAAGTTTCAGAGAAACTCTTTCCATATGGTTCTTGTGCATTTCTTGTCGCAAATCTGCTAATTCCTTTGCATTCCAGATACAATGACCCTCTGTTTTCTTTAAGCTTTCTTTAGTCCCAACATCTAAATTACCAGCTCCACAGGAGGCAGAAGTCCCTTCTGTTTCCTTCTTTGAAATATTTATCTTTGCACCTACTATGTTTGGCTCATATGCTTGTACAATGAGTTTGGAAAGGCATTCTTTCCTTCTGAGTCTTTTTTCTTCTTGATATTTTTTAATTGCCATATTGTAAATTTCTTCTACTCTCTTTGCTCTCTCTAAAGAGAATTTTTCAAACATCAGAGATGCAGGCTGATAAGACTGACTAAAAAAATCTTGTGCATTAAAATGAGGAGAAAATAACTCCTCAACCCAATGTTTATCTTTGTTCTCCATTTCTAAGGTTTCCATTGCCTATTAGTAGAAAAAAATAAAATGAATAGCTGAAGGAACACATTTAAACTTGGATATAAAGTTTAATCTGAAGGAAACTAAAATTATTAGTAACTATTATTATTTGTAAAACTACAGAGGGCTAGTTTTGTGGTACTGGCTCTATTGATGTTGGGCAGCAACTTTCTCATGACTTCAATAGGCCTGAGTGTGGAGTAAAAAACTTTTCAACCAGAATTAGGGTATCAGAAACTGGTCCAAAAGTACTAGTGTCATAATATACTAACTATAGAGAAGCCCTGCTCTTTAGCTGTCTATATGAAATTAAACTAGATTGCTTTGAGAAAACAATTTAAAATTTGATCTTATTAAAGAAAAACCTACATTGTTCTCATATGGGGCAAATCCCAGTTTTTAAACCAGGTCAGTTTTCCTTTGCCTCTAATGAGAAATTGGCCTGAGTATGGATTGAAAGAAACTAATCACATTTTCTTTGTTTGTAAATTGTTTCTTGTAATCGTATCACAACTTAAACTCTGTTTAAATGTGTTTATTCAGTTGATATTTATAGAAGGATCTGAATATGTGAAACACTACAGTATGTAAATGCAATGTTTAAAAATTGTGGAGAAGCCAATGCTTTTTAGAATAAATTATTTGAAAGCTGAACATGTAGTGACTATACAGAGAATTCCTCCTGCAAATCTTGACAATTGCCTTTCAGTCCTAACTTGCCAAATTCCTCATATTCCAGTCCTCATCCTCTCTCTCTGAACACAGACCAGCAACTGCATAGCAAGTGTTATGTTTGCTATGAGAATCAATGTTTAGGCACAACAATAAGATTCACAAACACTTTTTATTAGAAACTAAATCAGAATTTGATCCAAGATCGCCAGAGGTGAAAGATGTATGTATTAATCAATTGTGCTATTTGTGTGTTTCTCTGAACTTTTATTACTGAGCTAAGATGATGAATCTAGGTTGCTGTATGAAGCTAGGAATATTTTGAGACAATTACATTTTTTATCTGTATTTACACAGAAATCCAAGAATGATACCATGAGGCATAATATATTGAAAAGGGATTATGTCAGTTAATTTCTCTAAAGACTTGATTATCTACATGTCTTAAGTGTCTTATAAAACCAAGTAAGTATATAAATTGAATATGAGCAAGCGATGTCTCAGGCATAAGGGATAGGTTTGTGGAATAAGAGAAGTAATAATAATACCAGAAGATTAAAAACACTAATATTTCACTGATTCAAATTCAGAAGAGCTCAGCAGTGTTGGAGAGATCCCCTTAATTCAGAGGCGTCTGATTGAGTTTCAAAGATTTTCTTATGGAGTCACACTGCATATGACAATAACATACTGAATACATAATAAATTGAAGTTTAATTACTACATGAAAGCTGCATTCTGCCCTTGATCTTTTTACAAGTCTCCCACTGAGATTAGGCTGAGATCTGCCATAGGTTGAGGAGAGGATAAAGTTCTAAATTTATATCCTGGCCTAAGATCCGTAATAGATCGGGCTGACACCAAATAAATTTGACACTTGTGATCTAATGGCCATTTAATGTCCTATGAGAAATGAGCGTGGTGGCCTCAGTCTAGTTCCCTGTGGACAGGTGTCCATGTCACAATGAGACCATCACTACTGCTGTCATCAGCGATTAAGAATACCTGGAGCGGTGGGGCAAGAATTGACTCAGATAGGACAGGAGCTTTATAAGCATGGAGACAGTTACCTTTTCATTTGATGTTATCCCTTATTAAGGTTGAAGTACAGTGGCAAGCCAGTTATTATCCATTCCGTAAGCAGAAGTCATTAATCTCCAGGACTTGCAGCACAGCATTTCAAGGAGCACTAAATTCACTGAAAAAAAGGACAGCATGAAAAAGTGGTAATACTAACAGGTAAAATTCATTGGCCTTTAATTTCAGCACCACGTCAGGACACCTTCCAAGCATCTGTCCCAAATATCAGAAGCTCTAGACCCGTGGTGTTCAATACGCTTGCCATTTGCCACTTGTAGAGAACTGGACGCCACGGTGTGGCGAACTGTGGCTCTACACAAGGAGTGCCCTCTACCCACACCCCACCACTTGGTGGGACAAGCCCATGGTGGCAGCAGCATCAGCATCAGCATCAGCATCAGCATCAGCATCAGCGGCTCCGTCTGCAGCTCCGGCCCGGCTCACGCAGCTCTGGTGAGTTGCCTACAGTTTGTGCGGGGGAGGGGAGGGTGCCTGGTTCTGGGGCGGGGCAGGGCAGTTCTTTTGAGCGGGGTGGAGGTGAGCTGTGGCGATCCTTACATGTCTATTGGACACCACTGCTCCAGAACTCTGGAAGTGAGAATTCTTCAGCTCCTGGTCCCTTTGTCTATTCCACTGTGGCTAATGATGTGCTCCAGTCTGATGGTTTTGTGCCTATGCTCCTGCTCTCGTGTTCTGCATCACGGATGTAAGGAGCAGGGCGGGTGGATCACCCAGTTCTCCTGGTCTTTCTTACCACTGTGTGGCCTGAGTGGGAACGTCCAGGGTCCAGAGCTGATCCTTTCTCTTCAGCCCGAAAGATAAATGTTTCCAACTGTATCAGTCTTCTCCTTAGAGCAGTTCATGTTGTTAGTTCTGTTTTATGGATAGTGGTCAGTTAGAAATTCATGCCCTGGGGAACGTCTCTGGCTTCCCTTTATGGGAATTAGATTATGCATGGAAAACCAGCTTTAAAAGTTGCATCTCCTGTACCCATGCTTTCCTGGTTAGAAACTATCATTAGTGCTGCCTGTTCTGCCTTTTGAAAGGCAGCAGCTGCAATCTCCACCAGCTGCAATGTCTGTTACTACTACCCCAGCTGGACCTGACAGATACGACAAATCCAGCTTAAAAAGCACCACATGGAGAAGGCTAAAATCCCAGTGAAACCCAGGCGGAAGAAGCAGCCCCAACCTATACATTGTCTAGAGCCATCAAAGAGCAAGCCTCTTAGCATGAGGCCCGATGCAGGAGTGAGGGGAACATACTTATGCAACCTCTGTCAGGATCTCCTCAGGAGAGTAGGGGACTCCTGTAACACAAAGGCTCCTAGAAAAAGGGTGCCCCATTCTTTGCAAGAAAGTCTCACCTGAGACCTGACAGACTCACCATACTGAATACCTGTCCTACTGGCTATTTGCCCATAAAGAGTAACATGTCAGGGATCTACAGAAAACTTGTAACTTGACAAGATTAATAATCACTGTAAGATGTACGTAAGAGTAATATTTAAGGAATTGCATATTTATATTAAAACTCCGATGCATCTGACGAAGTGGGTCTTTAGCCACAAAAGCTTATGCTCCAAAAATCGGTTAGTCTATAAGGTGCCACAGGACTTGTCGTTGTTTTTATGGATACAGACTAACATGGCTACCCCTCTTATATATATTAAAACTACACTTTATGGACCTGGAGTGAAAATTAGTCACCAGGGTGATATGCCTTGCTGATGAGCACATTCAAGCAGGAGGAAGTTGTCCACCTTTGCTCAGTCCCAAGACTTCCACTGGAAAACCAACAGAGAATGGCAAATGAGCAAAATCTTTTGAAGGTAAAAAAGGAACATTACAACAAGACAGTGGTTCACTCTCTTGAGGAAGACAAACAAAAGACTGCCAATGTAACAGAGTAGGGAGAGGTAATATGAATTCTTTCACTGAGAGGACATCTTGGAGAGCAGAGATGTTCTCATGAAAAGTCGGACCTTGGCTCCTGTGAAAGCCACCAGCTCATCAACAGACTACACTTTGGTAGGAAAGCTTACTTAATTAAACTGGAAAGGTAACAATATATGTACAACCAGAATCACATGTTATGAATATTCCCAGCTAAATCTTCCTTAAATAAACCTATTTCTATTTTATTGTGACAGCTCACAAATGTTGTGCATGTAATCGGAGTGGTAATTTAAGGCAAAAATGGTAAACCAGTGTAAAGTGCACCTTTGGGGGCTGAGGATCTGGAATTACCCATGAGAGGCTGGTGAGAGGAGCTGACTATCACAGGGGAACAACTGAAAGTGTCTCGGGGCCTGGGATGTACGTATTCCAAATCCACAAGGCAAAGAACAGGTTGACAGAGCCCAGAACAGGGGTCAGCAACCAAAACAGCAAGAAGAGCCATTTTTTTAAATTCAATAAAAAAAAACTCAATAATTCAAGATCTGCAATGCATGTGAATAAGACTTTATTAGTAACACAATCAAAACACTGATACAGTATCATATCCCACAATGCACTGCAAATATTAAAGGGGGAGTTATCCAACGTTTTGAGATCACATATAGTTTGATATTTAGATATGAGTTGTTCATTGTTAGGCTTTTAGATACATACCATTTATCAAAAATAACCAGTTTTTTTTTTTTTTTTTTTGGAACTTTGCAACTATAGCATCGGGAGCCACAAAGAAGTCCTTAAAGATATGCATGTGGCTCTGGAGCCGCAGGTTGCAGACCCTGGCCCAGAGGAACATGCTTGGATGGCTGTAAGACTAGTGGCATTAGGGAGCTAACACACAGCTTAGCACAGCCAAAACTCCCTCCTGCTGATGCAGGGAGTGACAAGGTCATTCACAGTCCTGGCACCCTGAGAACCATGACAACGCTCTCATAAGCGTAACAGCAAATCCCCTATCAAAGACCATTCTGCAGAAGATGGATCTACACCCGATCCCCCAAGTCAGGCAATTCTTCACACCTAGTTACCAAAGACTTAGTATCTCCCATGTCCCAGAGCCACAATAAAAGGTACAGAGGAGCAAGGCTTGGCTGCTTCTAGACTTCACACCAGCAACAACACTACCAGTGATTGTGGCCATGTTGAGAGTCTGAGAACTGGCACTGATGAAGAACACTTATCAGGAGCCTCAGCCAGCAGCAGTACTGTCACAATCCCTCATGGATGTGCTAACTAAGAGCACTTTTAAATCAGCTCTGTTGGAACAAATGGCCAGAACCCCATGCAGGCTGGTGACAGCAGAAAAATACATCGCTTGGATGGACATCGTTGTTTTCCTGGATCCACAATACTGCCTCTTGCTCGAATTGACCCTAATCAGGGAGTTTGATCCCATCAGGAGACACAGACTATGGAAGGAGTAGAGACTTCATTCCCTTAATGTGCAATGAGCCTTGGCATTTTACCTTCAGAGAACAAAACTGACCAGAAAACCATCTGTTGTTTGTTGTCACAGCAGAACTACTATGCAGCCAAGTGATATCGTCTCATGGACGGTACCGATACAGCTATATCACTCTTGGATCAGGCCTGGTTGGCACAATTTCTATATTGGTGTGTGGTAAAAATCACAGCTCAACCCAAAATAACTATATTGATATAACCCCTAGCGTGCACACAGTTATAGCAGCAAACCTTATTCGTCTTCATGCATGGGTCTACATGTCACCAGAATAAACAACTTTATAACATTGTAACTGTATCCATATGTGGAACATTTGTACCACTTTAATTATACTGATAGGGGCTAACAGATGGAGAGGGGAATAAATTCCTTTCTTCTTCCACTAGACATTAGGAATCTTTCATAGATTCCAAGGCCCGAAGGGAACATTGTGATCACCTAGTCTAACCTTCTGTATGACACAAGCCATAGAATTTCCTCCAAATAATTCCAAGAGTAGAACTTTTACAAAAATATTCAGTCTTGATTGAAAAATTGTCCGTGATGGAGAATCCACCATGACTGTTGGTACCAATGGTTAATTACTTTAACTGATAAAAATGTAGGTCTTATTTCTGGTCTGAATTTGTCTCACTTCATCTTTGAGTCATCGGCATGTATATGCATTCTCTGATAGTAATTAAGAGCCCACTATTAAATATTTCTTCCTCATGTAGATACTTATATATTCTGATCTCAGACATACATGCTCAGTCTAGAGCAGTATTTCTTAAACTGTGTTCTGCAAAACACTGGTGTTCTGTGAACAACTCTCAGGTGTGCTGCGAGAGTCTGACAGTTTTTTGATATCATACACTGATGGTATATATTTTCTGCTATTACAAGGTACAATGTTACTTCTTCATTGCTATGATACTTTATTAAATTACTTCATTTTGGTTCTGCTGTATATGTTGCTTTTTTTTTTTTGGCCTGACAAAAATTTTTTGTTGAAGAAAAATTTCGTAGGTGCCCTGCATTTAGTGTTCCATGGTCTCAAAAAGTTTAAGAAACACTGATATTGAGAAACACTGCTATAGTAAATAATCACAGAGGGGTAGCCGTTTTAGTCTGTAGCTTTACAAATAACACACAGTTCTGTAGCACCTTATAGACTAGGAAATTATTTGGTAATGAGTTTTCTGAGGAAGTGGGTCTTATCCGTGAAAGCTCCTTGCTATAGTAAACAGAGTTATTCTGTAGCTGAGCTTAGAATCTGGACAACGGAAAAATAACACTTTATAGGGAGAAATAAAAGCTTACATAGCAAGGGGAAACAAACTATAAACTAAGCCTCCAGGGAAACCACAAAAGAACAATGAATTTTAGAGCCCCACTATAGTTTTTTTCCTTTCTAAATAGCAGCCTGCTTGTCCTCACAACTGGTGCTCCTGGTATTTTCAAGATCCAACTGCAGCCTGATAGGTGAAAAAAGTTGGCCTCTCTCCTCTTCACTGTTTATTTGCTTATTTCCATCTGCCTGTGAAACCCTATTATCTGGGATCATAGGCCAAACAAAATCCCTATCCAATCAGATGGCATTTAAATAAATAAATAAAAACTTTGGTAAAGTGTCTGATCACCATGTCCTACTTGAGGCTGAAAGTAATAAATAGCTTCCTCTTGCACCTATAACACCACCAGGCTACAGGTGCACACTACACCTAAGGAAGGGCTATAACTGTCCTTCCAAATGTAAAAAAAAACCCAAAAAAACCCAAAAAAACCAGTCCTGTACTACCTTAAAGACTAACAGTATTATTTATTAGGTGATGAGCTTTCATGGGACAGACCCACTTCTCCAGATCTGGAGAATACTGCCTACCTCTGTAACAATTACAACTTTACACACATTATAGCTATGCCCTAAAACAGATACATATCATAGGAAACTAGAGTGGGTTTCACTATTGCTGGAATTTTTGCAGTAATATTGGTACATTAGCCAGTCTGATAGTAAACCTTGCCTACAAGCAATTACATGAATTTTGCTTAATTTTAAAAACTCAGCAAGATCCTTCTGAGGTTTAACTGCTTGAAAAATGAGACATTTAGACAGAATTACTGCCAATGCACAGAGGAAAAATAATGACTCTTCAGTGTAGGTAATAAAAATTAACTGAAACCATACCAAATTTTCCCTGCAGTTTCGGTTCACAACCAAAACAGTGAGAGACATATTTGTAGATGGCACATGTTCCTGGCAGCAAGAATTTATGATGCTTGGGATTCTAAGCTAAAACAATTAAAATTATAATAATACTCTTGTATCTAAACTTCATGTGGGATATTATGTAGGTTGGGACACTAGGGGCTTTAGAGAATCATCTAATAAATGCTGGGGGGTGTAACCCTGTTTTGGACAATTGGGAATTTCAGATAATTGAAACAGTACTGTATCCTACTCTGAGGATGAAAAATTTAATGTGCATTTAAATGACATTTCATATCTTGCTTTTTTAACTCCTGTGTTAAATCATCCCATGTTTAGCACCACTCAGAATCAATGCTGCACACACCTGAGGAACAATTTTTTTAGAAACCGAAAGACTGAAGAGGCCAGGTGGGAGGAAAGGGACAAAGAGGACACAAAATAATATTGTAGGACTTGATGCAGTTATTTGTTAAATTGTTAGGGAAAAACTGGACTGGGATATATATCCTGGAACTGGGAGATTCTTGATGATAATGGCTAGCAGAGTGAATTTTCCTGGAGTTCCTTTCTCTAACAAAACAGGAAATGTTAGGACAGAGATCCATATGAGCAGTGAAGCCAAAGGCTTCGGCATCCCAGTCCATATACTTTTACAAACAAAAGAGTTTGCACAGCCATAATGGGTTTTTTTTCATATTTTTATTCTGTAAGAGAGAAATAGAAGCTGCTTGTTGCTAAGGTTCAATGGGGAACAAACACCTCCTTCAGAAAAGCAGTTTTGTCCTCACCCTGCACTTACACAGCATGAGTTTGAGGGTGATAAATGACCCAAGCGCAGAGGATACCCTGTATAACAGCAACACCATTCAGTATCAAAGGGTGTAATCGCAATGAGAGGGGTGGATTACTGCTGCAGACAAGACTACCCAACACCCCACACTGACAGGTGCTGATCCATGAGCAGGACTCAGAGGTAATGAGAGCCATAATAATGCTAAGACCATCAAAAGGATAGAATGCTGCAGAGCCCAAAGCCCTAGGAGAGGGTAACTTGATAAGGTGGAGGCACCCCAAATTATAAGGGTCAGAGCCCTCACCCCAGGCTGTAAGAGAGGGGACACCCAGCATGCCTGCCTATAACACCTTAGGCAGGGAGCACCCAGCATCCTGTTGTATCCCTGAGGAACAGAGCACCTGGCGCACCAGACCGCTGTTAGGTGGGGGTACCCAGAAGGGCACTGGCTGTAACCTCTTAGGGTGGGGACACCCAGCACCCAGGCTGTACCCTGAAGGAGGGAGCACCCAGCACCCCAGACTGTAACTGCTCAGGTGGGGGCACCCAGTATCCCATGATGTAAGAGAGGGGGCACCCAGCACCCCAGGCTGTACCCTTCACCCAGCACCTCAGGCTGCAACCCCTTATGTGACGGCACCAGACGGGCACCAGCTGTAACCCCATAGGGTGGGGGCACCCACCACCCCAGGTTATAAGAGCGGGAGCACCCAGCATTCCTGGGTATAACACCTTAGGGAAGCTGTACCCCGTGTTCCAGACTGTAACCCCTGGGGGGGACACCAGCATCACCGGCTATTCAGGAGGGGCACCCAGTCCCCAGGCTGTACCTTCGGGGGCACCCAGGGCCCAGGCTGTCCCGGGGGGGGGGACCCAGCGCTGAGGCTGTGCCCTCCAATGGGCACTGGCCGGCGACGTGGGGGAGGGGCCAGCCCGGCTGTACTTGGTGCCGGAGGGGCGGAATGCTCTGCCTGGCAACGCGGCCTAGCGAGCTGGGCGGCTGCCCGCCTCCTGTCAGGGCCGGCTCCACCCGGGCAGGGAAGCGGTTTCCTCGCGCTAACTCCACCGGGGCCGCCCAGGACGGGCCGGAGAGGAGCGGAGCAGAGCCTGGCATGCGGCACCCCGCTGCTGCCCTGCGGCCTAGCCACGAGTTCAGCCCGCGGGTGGCGGTGTGAGCCCGCCGCTGGGCCCCTGCGGGAGAAGCTGCAGCCTGCTGTCTTGCGCCAGGCTCCACCGCCGCAGGGCGAATCCAAAACCACAAGCGGCTTCTCCGTGCAAACATTCGCCGCCCCCTTTCTCTGGTGTGGCCCCACGGCTCCGCTGCAGGCGGCCAGGCCGGGCCAGGCCAACCCTTGAGACTTGAGAGCGGCCTGCAGGGCCTGCTTGGAAATGGGGGGCCCCAGAGCCGCCCAAGAGGAACCACAAGTTCCTCAGGGCCCAGCTCACAGAGAAAGCAGCCGCACCACTGCCCTGTGCCGTAGCTCTGCGACTCCCGCTGCATGGCGAGGGGTCCCCGAGGGGTAGCCCTCTGTATCTCCCGAGACAACAAGCCACCCCATGGTCCCTTAGAGACTGACAAATGTCTTTGGTCAGGAGCTTTTGGGGGTAAAGCCCACTTCTAACCCCAGGCTGGCTGGCCGGCCCTGCTCCCTGCACCCTTCTGCTGATGGCAAACAGGTGTGTTGTACCCACAAAAGCTCATGATCTAATAAATGCGTTAGCCTGTGAGCTGCTCTGGGATGGCTTGTTGTTTGTTCATGGCAAGGTTAGTACAAAAATGGCTGTTTCTTAAAAATTCATTCTGCGATTTGTTCCAGTTGGCCACAGACCTTCTCATCTGGTGATCCGCACACTTCAAGTGATCCAGCCCTGGTAACATCAGTCCCATCTCACCCTCTAGGTTCTTTGGGACCTGGAGAGGCCTCCTCTTTTTGCAGCTTCTGCTGTCTAGAGCAGCCTTCTTGCATCTCGGCCTCTTTGACTCAAATCTTATTTCTGAGAACACATTTCTCATTGACTTTGCTTCTTTAGTTCTAAGTGTATTATTTAGCTCTGCAGGCAGTTTTTTGAAACGTACTGTAGAAGAAAGTGCATCGCAGTATCCAGATTGAATGTTAAGCCTTGTCTGTACAGGATTTCAGCCATCAGTGGCCACCCAGAGGTAGCTGGCTCAGTGCAAATCTCAGTGTAAAGAGGCAAGGCTGGTGTAAATGATAACATGTTCAGTAGACTGCAGAAACACCTGACATACATCATGAGTGCATCATATACATCATAAGTACTTTCTGGTGCTCTGCAAAAGTTAATGGAACCACGACTTGAGCTACAGTTCAGGGAATTAGTATCCAAAGTGCACAAGTCAAAATTCTGCGGCCAATTGGGGTTTTTGAGCAGACAGTGCAAGGACCAGGTAGCAAGAAAGGCTTGTGCAAGAAACTGAAGCAGCAATAGAATTTGACTGCAACATGCTGAACAGAAACAGTGTGCGCCACATCAATTGACATACCAATTCTACAGCCATTTGGTAAACCAGCTGCAGCATAGCCTCATAGACAAAACAAATGAGCAATGTGCTGCTAATGTCAAATTTCTACATCCTAGGAACTGGCCACAGGATGACCACATTCTCCATAGCGAATGTAATGTCCAGACTCTGGTATTACAGAGCCGTCCTTACCCATGTACAAAATAACTGCCAAGGGCACCAGCCAATTTGGGGCACTACTGGGTCTTAATGTGCACCCCTCTAGCACTTAATACTACTACTTAACCCTAGTACTCCATGTGGAGCATAGGTCATCTGCAAGTCTCCTCCACTTCTCTCTGTCTTGGGACACAATTTCTAGCTGGGGCACAATTACCCACATTGGTGTCCTTCAGTCTCAGTAGATCTTCTTCACATTGTCCAAGGTCTTCCTCTTTTTCATTTTTCTTGCAGGTTCCATGTGAAGCTTGCTGGACTATGCTGGATGATGGTTTTCTGAGAGTGTGGCCTAGCCGTCCCCACTTTCTTCTCTTTATTTCAATGTCAATTGGTTCTTGTCCTGCTCTGTTCCAAAGCTCCTCATTTTTGATGAAGTCTTGCCATTTGATGTGAAGGATGTGCCTCAGGTATCTGTTTTTGAATGTCTGTAGCTTGTGATTTGAAGACTTTTTAGTACACCAGATCTCGCATCCACACAAGAGCCAACACTTCACATTGAAAAGGTCCACTCATCTGCCTCTTCCTATTCCTGTTCTGTGTCTTTGCTTCCTCTGGAGAGGAGCTAGTTAACTTAAAAGTAAAAAAGCTTGACAAACTTATTAGCAGAACCTGTGAAAAGAGCCAGTCAAGTGCTAATGAAGCCATTTAACAGGTATTTGCCAAACTCTGTCAGTTTCTGAATTTACTGTGTTAGTCTACAGGACCTTAGTTTAAAATTTGTTTTAAGAATATTTCAATTAATATGTTGCTGAAGATGATAAAATCTCATCTCTAAAAAATCATTGTCCCCCCCAGCTGCCACTGGGTGTATTTTGAAGGATCCATAAATCCTAAAGATGGCCCAGCTGCTGTAGGTAGCAAATAGATAAGAGAGGAGTCCTATGTGGGTTCAGAGAGTACCAGGACAGTCACAGAAGGCAATGCCAGCTCCTGTAAAATCTCTTGTGGAGAGTATCCATATCATACTGACAACATTAAGCAAATATGGACAGTGTTTCTCACATATAGACATAATCATGACCCTTTTACAAATATCTCTGAAATTGCAGATCATATCAGTGCTACTTTGCATTTGGTTTACTGTCTCTCACAACGGTCATTGCTGAGCCATACATGACATCCTGGATGGTGAAGGGCAGATCTTATGCTCCAGTGATATCAGGAGCAAGGGAAGGAAAAAAATATGAAAACAACATGATCCAGCTGATGAGTATCCCTGAGTAGCTTTTTGTTTGTCTCATAGGTGGAGAATGCGGGGGAAATAGGGGTCTGGGAAATACTCTGTGTGAATTTAAGCCCTGATGACGAAAGTCATCAAAAATTGTGGAAAATGTTTGCAGGAAGGTGTTCTTGTTGATTAACACCAGGCTCTCCTGCTCCAGTAATGGGGAGGCTCAATCCAGCACTTCTCTGGTTAGCAAACTAGTCACATCCTGGCCTGGTATGTTGAATTTAGCCCTCCAGCTACCTTAGGAAAACTCCATTTGCAGCATAACAATACTACTACTTCAATCCTTGTACTCCAAGTGGAGCACAAGTCATCTACTCGTCTCCTCCACTTCATGCTGTCTTGGGACAAAATGTCTAGCTGACTCAAGGAGTACCCCAGTTGTCTTTCTATCTCCTCCACGTTGTCCAAGGTCTTCCTCTTTTGCATTTTCCTTGTGAGTTCCATTTGAGAGCTTGATGGACTATGCTGGATGATGGTTTTCTGAGAGTGTGGCCTACCCATCCCACTTTCTTCTCTTGATTTGAACATCAAGTGGTTCTTGCCCTGATCTGTCCCAAAGCTCCTCATTTGTGACCAAGTCTTGCCTTTTGATGTGAAGGATGTACCTCAGGTATCTGCTTATGAATGTTCATAGCTTGTCATTTGAAGACTTTTTAGTACTCCAGATCTCACATCCATGCAAGAGCACACTCTTCACATTTGTGTTGAAGATTTGCAGTTTCTTGTTTGCAGTTATTATTTGTGAACTCCATATGCAATGGAGAGTCTTGAATGAAGCTGTTGCTTTCCCTATTCTGGCACTGATATCCTTGTATGTTCCTCCATTGCTGCCCATAATACTCCCCAAGTAGGTGAACTGCTCCACATCATCCAGGTCATCCCCTCCCGGTGTGATGGTGGTGTTGTTAGACTGGTTGATCCTCGTTAGTTTGGTCTTTCCCTTGTTAATGCTCAGTCCAGTTGTTGAGGCAGTTTTGTCTAGTGCTGTGACCTTTTCTTCCATGCTTTCATGTTGGTGTGAAAGGAGGGTGACAACATCAGCAAAATCAACGTCATCTAGCTGTTTGAAAAGTGTCTTCTGAATGCCTCGTTGATGGCCATCTGTTGGCCTGTTCATAATCTAGTCCATTATTTGGATCATCTCTCCCTGAGGTAAAAGGGGTTGGCTTAGGGATAACAATCCTATCCACAAAAAAACAAAAGATACAGAAACATCTACAAAGCATAACGATATGTCTGGATAAAACAAAAGACTTTTGGACACAGCCCTCTTTCCAGAGCCCATGCGGCCTTTGCTTCTTGATTTCAGGAATACCCAACTCCTGATGCAGGTGGATCAGCATATGTCATCTCAGGTGGCGCTGCTAAATAAAATCGTTCAGAAACAGGATTCTCCACCATGGAAACTATTGATGAAAATTAAAAAAAAAAAAGGTCTACATTGTCCAAGGAATTTCTTGATTTTTTGTTTTTTTGGCATTAATGAAAATACTGAAATGTTTCACCAGTAAATGGAAATATTTCAATCTGGAAATGCTCCAGAGTGCCTGAAGGAAATTGTACTTTGGGTGCCTCATGCCCCCAGTTATCCTCTATATACTGGAGAGGGAGTTGAAAGCAGCCCCGCACCTGTGTTCATGACCCTGGGCCCCCTCCCAGGCCAATTGAAGGGACCCAGGCTCCGCACAGCTGCCCGCATGGCTCTCTTCAAATTGGCTTGGGCTGGAGTGCGGGGGTGTCCTTGCAGCTGCAGCCTGGTTCTGCCAAGAGCCATATGGGGAGCTGCGGTGAACCTCTTCCACCTCCTCTGGTCCCCAAAAGTAGCCTCCTCTGGTTTTCCACACCACAGACCCTCCTTCCAGGTCAGGCGGAGGGTCTGCAGAGCCCATGTCTGCCAGAGAAGTGGCTTTTACCATGGCCAACCTGTGGCTGCAAGGCCCCTCCAACTGGAGACAGGTTGGGGAGGGCTGTGCTGACAGCTTTGGTGAGACAGCATGGAGTCGTGAACCCTTCACCAGTAGGAAGCCTGGGGAGTCAGGACATAGGCTGAAGGCTGTTTTCAAAAAGTGGGAGGGCCCTGCTCCCTGGCTCACCTGGTTCTGGCGCCAGTGCTGGTCAGCCTATATCTCCCATGATGCACCATAGTCTCCACTTTTGAATAGGAGTTGTGGCACATTAAGGGAGCTCCCGACCATGATGCAGTGTGGAAGTGTGCCAGGGTAGTCTCACCCCTAGAGAAGAATGGAGACCATGGCAGCATCTCCAAATTGAGACATATTGGTTTTCACAAAAACTATTGAGATTTCCCATGAAAAGCAGACACTTTTCATTAAATGTTTCTTTTCTGTCAGAAGAAAAAAAGTGTTCTATCAAAAACCAATTTGATGATAATGTTTTTAGACTAGTTTTATTACTGAAACATAGGGGAGAGCTCAAAACCTTCCTCTCCCCCAAACTCCAGTCCTGAAACCCTAAACAATGAAGCAGCTATCCACTGCAGGTTAAAACAGTCCTGGTTCACTTTTTCTCCCCATTCCCCAAGTTTCTGTGCTCTTCCCTAGATTTGCTTACTTCCCTGTTTCTCAGGTCTTCTTCCCAATTCTTGTCTGTCTTCTCCAAATAGTCAGTTGAGACTGGTACTACATAACTCTCCATAGCCTCTCCAGTCTCCTCTGTATTAATAGAGTCTCCAACAGCAGATAATGTTCTCTGAAGCTCTTAAAGCCCCTCCCAGGTCCTTTGGTTGGAGAAAGCTAATAGCTAGTCCTGTTTTTTCTTATCCATCCAGTGCACCCACACCCTCTCTTCCTTCAGGGTGCAAAGAGGTAGAACCTATTTGATAGACCTTCCGCTTTCTCAGAATGCATTGTTGCTAACCCCACAACTTCCATTAGTTCTGTGAATTACACACTGTAGAGCTCCTATGCTCTGGTCTGAGAATTAGAACAGTCTCCAGGAAGCCTGAAGCCTCTCCCTGAAATGGCCACCAGTGGAAAGGCCTGTCACTCATGGAGAGATGGTATAAGAGACATGCTGGAAAATATTGTTGTTGAACTATGAGAGATTGGTATCCCTGTTAGAGGAATAGGTAATATTGGGCACAGAAATATTCAAAATCAGAACAATTGGCTTTATTCCCAGCGTGGCTTAGATCTCAGTAAGAAGAAGCACTTATGTCTCTCTAGAAAACAATCTCCGAGGGGTAGCCATGTTAGTCTAGAGCTTCACAAAAACAACAAAAACAATAAAAAAAGCCCCCAAAGAGTCCTGTAGCACCTTAAAATCCCTACGGTGCTACAGGACTGCTTGTTTTTTCTAGAAAGTCTTTGTAATAGCGTGCTGAAATTCCTATAAGAATCTCCATTTTCTTTTTGAAACAACAGAAGGGCTTCTAACAGCTACCACCCTAAGAGCTACCACCCTAAATGGTTAAAGGAATATAACCAGGGCTGTCTCTGGGACCCACCCCTGCCCATTTCACTTTATTTACAGTTACTGAGGATTTGTGGTTGGTACTATTGTCGATCCTTTCTTTCCCTCTGGTCAGCCCTAGATATAGCTTTCCATTACTTTAATACATCTTAATAGCGTTTAAAATGCAACATCATAAAATATTTCTAAAATTATCCTAGCAAATTAAAAAAAATTAAATTATAGATGAAGTTAGGGGATGCTCAGTGACTTACTTTAGTTTAGTGGTCTTGGGCATGCATTGAGTGCTAAAGTTTGTGTCAGGATTGCTTCTGTAATTTTAATGTGTAATTTCAATTTTTCTAACTCTGGTTTTTAAGGGACCTATTTAATGGCATGTCTTTACTTGAATTGTGACCTCACCTCTATTTTAACAACATTTGTTGTCATTTACACCAAACATACATCAAAAGCTCTTCTTCGGG
This sequence comes from Carettochelys insculpta, assembly GCF_033958435.1. Lineage (NCBI taxonomy): Eukaryota > Metazoa > Chordata > Testudines > Carettochelyidae > Carettochelys > Carettochelys insculpta. The sequence continues at coordinate 4,755,837 of NC_134149.1, read as the reverse complement.
CTAGGCACACTCATGCACTCAACACAGATCAGCCATTTAGAAGTGCTGCAAAAGAAAATATAAAAAAGACTCTCCCACCGTAGTTGCCTAGTTGGAAAACGTTAAGTTCACATTTAATTGCACAGAATTATTTTAAAGTTTCTTCATACAAAGTTTCACAACCCAAAATATGCTCTGCCAGGTCTTAACCAACTTTAGGATCCTTTAGCTCCCTTTTTATACAAAATTTTAGGTTAGGAGGGACAAAAGGTTGCACTTTTCATGACCTAGGAACCCTGAGACCATTGGGAAATCAAAAGGGTGGTGACACTAAGGGAAACTATTGTCCAGAAAAATAAGCTCTTCAAGGGGCACCAGGAATGCACAATAAAATCCCAGTTGCCTTTGTGTGGCTGTTTATGGCTACGCCTTGGATCATCAAAAAGCTCAACAAAGGCTTGAAACTGAAAAGGAATCTTGGTTTCCAAGAAAATTCAGCATTTCCTCAAAAGTAACTAAATTAGAGAGTGTTTTCAGAAGCCACTCTCTCTTAAGAAATGGAATGTGTAAATCCAAAGTAAATAAAATCCTAATTGCTACTCTCTGGGAATCACAGAGGTAGATTAAATAAATGATGCTAGCAAATACGAACTGGTTTGTCAAGGATGCAGGATTTACAGAATTCATCGCCTTGTATCTCTATCCTTATGAGGACCCTAGGAGCTTAATTATTCAATAAGTTCTTCTTTGACCTGAAAGCATTTCAAATGCAAAAAGAGGGACCAGTCCTGAAATTCTTGATAAGGCAAAGCTCCCACTGAAGCCAGTGGCATTTTTTTTCATAGACGACTGCAAAATTGGACGTGAAGAAGCAGTACAGGGGAACAACAGCCACCCTTAAAATAAAAGGTGTGACACGCTCTGTACACTTTTACATGGTGTGCCACTGTTTTGTGCGGTGGCTGTAAGAAGTGCAAAACACATTTGTAGGTGTTTTCATTTTGCAAATCTTTCAGTGTCAAAATTGTTTTTCAAGGGTCTTACCCAAATTCTGTTGAAGCTAATGGAAGGAAAGACACACGCTCCTACTGACTTCAGTGGGGGTTGGGTCAGATGCTATATCTTTAAAGGAACATTGCCAGGTAATTTATGAACCAAATTTAGGTTTCCTTTTAAATGAAGCAAAAATCTATTACCAGAAACGTTTACAACTAAAACTGGAAAATTAAATCACTTTTATTTGGATATAAACAGTCTCCTCCAGCTTTAATGGCCGGTGCACTAGTTACACGAAATCAAAATTATTGGATGCTATAAGCAAACATAAAGCCTAGTGAACTAACAACACAAAAGGAAACAAAAGCATATTTGGTGAAAAATAGTTATAAAATATTTCATTTTACATCTTAGGGTAACATACAAAAGTTTTGTTTTTTACTGTATGATTTTCAACCTGATGTTTTCCCTTTAAACAACAGAGTCATGAAAAAACCACACACACACAAAAACAATAATATATGGTCATTTTAATTTTATTTCTGAGAAACAAAGGAAAATACAGGCAAAAAGCACTTATATATTCTGTTGTAATTTTTGGCCATGTCTGCAGAAACATGCAAAACTGTTAGTTTTAAAGGAGAAATCCATAACACCATCCTGGAGATAGGAATTCTTCGTATTTCTGATGATGGTGATTCTTCTGTTGCAAATTAATGGAATTACACTATATTTATTTGTCAATCCATTTTACAATATTCAAAAGTGTTTGAATTTATTATGGAAAACAGAAGAAATAGCACGAAAGTACAAGAAATAACATGAAGTTTTCATGATTAATGACTACTTAGCAATAATACTCAGAAGTGGCCAGTTGAGCAATTGAACACTTTAACCTAGTTTAGTAGGCAAAGTGTATTAAAGAAAAACTGTGTTTACAAGTTGCTAACCATCTTTTCAGATGGTGTTTTAATAGATTTAATATACTTCCCGTTGAAAAAGAGAAAAAGTTTATAGAGAATTCTATGTAATCTTGCTAGAAAGAGTAAAGAAAAGGTAAAGAATGGAAATATTCCTGAAGGATGATGAACTTTTGTCACATTTAATCAAGAGCTGATGTGACAGACATCAAAAGTAAATTGCAAACACAGGCACATTTTACAGGAAAATTTCAGGTTAAAATTCTTGTTAATCTCTCTGAGTGTTCAACCTTCAGAAAGTTTTCCTCTCCAATCTGTGCTGAGAGAAGCCATTCATCTTTTTGGCAGGTTAAGAATCTTCATAAAATCCAGTGAGCCACAGCACTGATCCACTGTGTCTACTATGGATATTCAACAACAAGGATTTAAAAGACGCAGCATTATTTAAATTTTCTGGGAAAAAACAATCAAAAGAAGAAAAATTGCAAATGTGTTTAAGATACGGTATCACCAATTTCACTGAATTTTTTTTGCATGATACAGAAGTTTGTTTACAAAGTCCTGTTTCAGAATTTTCAGTTTAGTTACATATAGGAACACACATGGTGTTTTTTAAGGTATAGCTATAGCTATACTAACTGTATTTTTGCAATTTGACTTTAACTCTCACATCTTTCCCTTTTTTCACATTTTAAGTCAGACCAGCAAAATTCTAATACAGAGATACATGACTGTAAATATACTTTATATTACTAACAAAAGGTTTTTGCTGCCTTTTTATATACAATTCTAGGTTCATTATAACAAAAGGATGCACTCTACATGACCTTAGGAGCCTGTGACCACTGGGAAATCAAAAGGGTGGTGACACTAAGGAATACTATTGTCCAGAAAAAATAAGCCTCTCCAAGGGGCACCAGGAATCCACAATAAAATCCCTGTTTCCAAGAAAATTCAGGCATTTCCATCAAAAAAGACTGGTAAGATAAATAGAATGTCCTCAGAAGCCACAGATTCTTAATAATACAAAATGTCTAAGTCCATGGTAAACAAAGACCTAACATCTACTAACTCAAGCTTCTCAAGACCTAGGTCGTGACCCATTGCCTAGCATTTTTCTACTGAAATGGTGAAGAGTTTGTTTTGTTTAATATATATTCCAACGAGAGTTTCACTACTGTGTAGGATCCATAAATTCTTATGATTTGTTATAAACTTTTTCTTATTCACAACTTGATAAGTATGATTTCCTTGCTAATAACTGCTGTTGACATTATCTTTAAGTAGTGTTAAAACATTCTTGAGGCATTAAAAATCACCAATAACTGTAATTTGCTAAATTTAATGCATTTTATTTTAAATTATATTTTCTTGATTCTCTGAGGATCCTTTTAATGATTGCTTGGAAGAAAACATTAAACATTGCCTATTAACTGAAATATTAAAACATAGCATATCTTCTAAAAGTAAAGCTTTGAGGTTTCAAGTATTTTGAAGAATGTATGATATTTTCAGTTTGGGTCACCTCTGTAATACTAACCTAATATTTTTGTATCTGAATCCTGTAGAAGGCAGATGTCAACAATTATTTCCCTTTATTTTTATGAGGCATGAATATGTTGCATCTATTGAGTATCATGCTTTTGAGACTTAGTACTACCAGAAATTAATATGTAGTTGCTGGAATATAGGAAAGTTATATATACAGACCTTTTAGAGTTGCGTATTTATTGAATAATTTGAAGGTTCAGAAGTCCTCATAAATTACACACTTAAGTCCCAAAGCTACAAATGCTATACTTAATGGCTATGTCTACACGAGAAGCCTCTGCCGACAAAAGTCACTGTTGGGAAGGATTTCCTGGCAAAACTTCCTGGCAACAGATTGTGCATACACATAAAAGCAGATTGGAAGAGCAATTTGCTCTGTCGACAGAGAGCAGACAGACTGCCTGGCCCTCTCTCAACAGAACAGCTGAGTGGAAGCTCTGCAAATGGGGCTGCTTGTTGAGCCAGAAGCCCTGTCTGTCAACAAAAGGGCCCCAGAGTGTCTGCACGGCTGTTTTTTTGACAGAACACGGCTGAGAGAGGCGTTATACCTGTATGGGGAGAGGTGTAACACTGCTGGCAGATGTGCAGGGGCTTTGTTGACAAACTGTCGACAAAGCACATTTGCCGTTTAGACACTCAAGTGTTTTTTCCCAACAAAAGCCCAGTTTTACTGGGAAAAGCCTCTCATGTAGACATAGCCAATGTGATTAATTTCGCTCACATGTTGAGTCCTGTCTTTATGCACCTACATAGTTACTTATCAGTTAATGAGTTTGCAGGACTGGTCCAGAGTTTCCATCAGATTCTAAACCAGGTGCGAGGAACCTTTTCAGAGTTCGTGGCCACTGGCCAACAAGAAAGTCAGTCAGGGCCATACCAGTGAGCAAAACCAAACAAACTGGTCTGGCTATGGTCTGAAGAGGTCGGTCTGTCCCACGAAAGCTCACCTAATAAACTATTTTGCTAGTCTTTAAAGTGGTACTTGACTGCTTTTTGTTTTAAATAAAAACAACCGTCTCACAACACCTTGCTGATGTTGTCCGTGGCTGAAAAACAAAGAAACAAAAGACCCTCTTCCCTCATTCCCCTTGCATGCCATGTCTAGCAGATTTTGTTAAGTTCTGGGGTGGGACCAAAAATGAGAGACTCAGTTTAGGAGGGGGCTGTCAGGAAGTGGGGTCTTGGCAGGAAGGAGGATGCAGGAGCAGTTTGGGGGTGGGGATCTGGGTGGGATTGGGTGCAGGAGTGGGCTGGGGGTGGGGGTCTGGGTGGGAGGGAGGATACAGGAGTGGACTGGGGTTGCACAGGCTAGGCATTGGAAGATGTTTACTTGGTGCAGCTTCCTTCCTGCTCCCTGGCATCCCCCCCACCGCCTGCTCTGATTGGCTGCAATTCTGGCCAATCAGAGCATCTGGGGCGGGGGGGGGGGGAAGCCACTCCAGGTAGTGCTTCCCGGGTGCTGCCATTTCCTCAGCCAGGGGAGGGTGAGCAGGAGCGGCAGTGGCATGGGGAGCCACTTCTTCCCCCAGCCAGGCAGTCTGTAGATCACCTACAGGCAGGATAATTTCAACCTGCTTTCCTAAATTAGAGCCTGTGTCATTTTATATCAAAAAACTTAACAGCCTCTCCTGTTCCAGTGGAAGGTGATCCTTTCCACTAACAAAATAAATTTGAATCTTTGGGTGTTAATTTCCATCTCTATGTTCAGGCTGGACTAAATCTGTAAATCTTATTAGGTAGAGAAAGGAATTATTTCACAAGATTCACATGTTCCTATTCTTCATTGTGCTAATGTCATTCCTGGGGGAGCCGGGGAGCTGGGGGAGGGTGAGGATGCAGGAGCTGAAGCAGATGAGGGCACAGTCCAGAACAATTAGTCAAGGCAGAAGAGGTGGCCGGGTAGCTGGCTAGTCAAGGATCAGAGAGGTCCGTAGCTTTGAGAACAACAAGACTTCCGTAGGCAAAGACTCGCTGGTATGGCCCTGACTGACTTTCTTGTTGGCCAGTGGCCACGAATTCTGAAAAGGTTCCTCGCACCTGGTTTAGAATCTGATGGAAACTCTGGACCAGTCCTGCAAACTCGTAAACTGCTAAGTAACTACGTAGGTGCATAAAGACAGGACTCAGCATGTGAGCAAAATTAATCACATTGGCTACGTCCACATGAAAGGCCTTTCCCAGTGCAACTGGGCTTTTGTTGGGAAAAAACACTGAGTGTCTACATGGCAAATGTGCTTTATCGACAGCTTGTCAACAAAGCCCCTGCACATCTGCCAGCTGTGTTACACCTCTTTCGACTTTCGTCTTTGCCCATGAAAGCGTATGCTCCAAAATATGTTAGTCTATAAGGCGCCACAAGACTTCTGGCTAGTCAAGCTGTTTCAGAGGCAGTCCCAAGCGATGGTCTGAGTTCTCCCAGGGCTCAGGAGACAGAATATCCAATTCAAGAGCCAGGTCAAGTATTGGGGAGCAAGGTCAGATAAGACAGCAAGGCAGGACAATCTGGAGCTCAGCCAGCAGGCCTGTTGCTTAGACAGCAACCCTCTTTCTACTGAGACACTTAACATTGTCCGGGTACTCAGTGAGAGCGCTGCTTGTGCATCCAATCACGCCGCTTTAGCACTAAGGCTGCGAGTCAAGAGGCACCAGTCCAGTGCATCACTGTGGCGCAGTGGCTAAGGCTGTCGTGTAAGGGCCTGGGTTCCAGACCAGTGGCCTGACAGCTAAGTGTCACAGATGTATTATGATAGGGTTTTCAGATCAGCGTCATGCCAGGGTGGAAAACAGACTTATCCTTTAATTGTGGACATCCAAACGTGGCGAAGTGTGTATGTGTCATTTTCTCTTTATTGGAGCGTAGACAGCACTTCTTCTGAAAAGCAGTGTGGTTGAACACTGAGATTGAGATTCTGTGCTGTGCCCCTAAGCCAGGGGTGGGGAACCTACGGCCCTTGAGCCAGACCCAGCCCATGGCTTGCCAGGATCTGGCCTACAAAGCTGAGGAATTGGCCCGCCACCTCGTAATAGAATGAGCCAGAATTGGTGTACCAGCCATGCGGAGGGCAGGGGGGAGCATGGCTGGAAATTTATTTCCAGCTATCTGTTGCCTGGGGACTGGGAACCCCAAGTATTGTGGGCCCAACCATGGCAAGCCAAGGCTCAATTCAGCCCGCAGGCTCTGTCTGAAATGGGGGAGGAAGTGGCTCTGTGTACTGCAGGGAAGCGTGCATAAGAACATAAGAATGGCCACACTGGGTCAGACCAAAGGTCCATCTAGCCTGCTGTCCCGTCTGCCAACAGTGGCCAATGCCAGATGTCCCAGAGGGAGTGAACAGAGCAGGTAATCATCAAGTGATCCCTCTCCTGTCATCCATTTCCAGCCTCTGACAGGCAGAGGCCAGGGACATTGGTGGACCTGACCTCCATGGATTTATGTAGTTCTTTTTTGAACCCTGTTGAAGTCCTGGTCGTCACAACATCCTGTGATGAGGAGTTCCACAGGTCTGCTGCATGCTGTGTGAAGAAAAACTTCCTTTTGTTAGTTTTAAACCTGCTACCCAACAACGTCATTGGGTGACTCCTAGTTCTTATTGATGTTTGTTGGTTGGGAACTGTGGCCATTGGGACTGGTAGGGGTGGTGCCTTGTGATGGGGTTTGGGGTCCCCCAAGCTCTGCACCCGTCCGCAGGCAGGAGTGACTCTCACTCGGCAGGAGAACAGTGGGTTTATTAGCCAACAGGACACAGCATTGTACAGAGGAGTCAGTACAGCCGGCAGAGACAGCCAGTCCAATCCATGTTGGGGACAGGAGGCCCCGAGGAGCCCCTGGAGCCGGGGCCTTGCCCCCTCCTTGGTCTTGCTCTCTCTCAGCCCAGACTCACTGCTTCCCAACTCCCAGTTCCAATTCAAACCCCTCAGGCTCCACCTCCTCCTTTGTCTCCAGTACAAAGGTATTACCTGGTCGTCAAGGTTACCCTCAGCAGGAGACCCACACCCTCTGTGAGCCACTCACACACACACAGGTATCCCCCACTCCATCACATCTCTCCCCGCTTCCAGACCGAACTGAGTGGGGTCACTCAGCTGGTGACCTGGGGAAGTTCAGGGTCTTCCCCATGGGATAGGGCATCGGCTGTACCCTCGGTGCTCCCCTCGATGTTACCACCTCCATGTCATAATCCTGATGGGGGGAGGCTCCAGGTCAGGAGCTTGGTCTTGGCCCTTTTCATGTGATGCAGCCGGGCAAGTCCTTTTAGCTCTCTTGGGTTGGTTGGTCTTCCTGCTTCGGTCTCTGGTCCATCAGCCACGTTCTCAAGTCGAGCAGGCAGAGCCCATACAGATGCTGCAGCACATGTTTGGAATTCAGTTACAGTCCAGTAAATGAAGGTGCAAATGCTTTCCACCGTTGGCATTTAGCCAGACCACCAAAATGGTTGTGTGCCTCAGTTTCCCCTTCCATGCCACACAATAGGTTTGGAATGTCCCTTCTCATGTGAGAGGTTGCAAGACTAGTTACAGGGAACAAAGGTGACATTTCAGAATTACAAACTCCTTCAACACACAATTCATGCTTATACATCAATGTCACCATGTTACATGGTTCTTTCCAAACATTCAGTACATGGTACAATTCTACAGCTTTTGGTAGCAGCACCCATTGGTTACAGCAGTCAGTGTGAGTAACAAGAACAAACCCATTGCAATTGTACATTCACATTGCTCTTTGGTAGACGACAACCTTTGTGTAACCTCCTTGAGAATCTGGTATTTTGGGGCTAAATGGCTGAGGCCTTTCTTTGCACCATCAAGTTCTAATCTTCTCTCTTGCCCCCTGGGGTGGAAATCTGATCGCTCTGGGTATGCCCTCCCTTCTAACAAGAGCTGGGCCATCTCAGGGAGACTTCCCCCTCCCAGCCAGTCTGGAAATTTGCAAACCAAACTGGTTTCTAAAAGAACAAAAAGCAGTCAAGTAGCACTTTAAGGACTAGCAAAATAGTGTATTAGGTGAGCTTTCGTGGGACAGACCCACTTCTTCAGACCAAGTTTCTAAAAGTTTCTCTAAAAGTTGTTTTGTGAGACCCAGATGCAGAATCCACATGAAGGAATCCCTGTTTATCCCTTACTGGCCCACCAGGCCCACAGTTCCTTTGTCCTTCCACCTCCAACTTCTGCCTCCCCATGGAATCAGAAGTGGAGTCCAGTATGAGAATATAAGTGTTTCTACCATCTGGAGATGGGGAATTGCTGGCCCTCTCCTGCATCCTACAGAGACTGACTGTGTAGCCGTTTCACTTGGTCCTCACAGGGCTGCTCACATTCCCTGATAGTTTTCACTTTTCTTGGACCAACTTCCAATTCCTGAGAAACTTTTACACTGCCTGCTGTGGACCCTTCCAGAGCACAGCCAGTGGTTTCACACTCAGGCAGGTTCTGGCCATCAGGAGCTGAAACAAACTTCTCCCCAGGCAAAGGGCTGCTCTGGCTCTTACAGACAAGCACCTTTCCTGTTCACTCTCCTTCACCTCACTCCCATTTTCTGCCGTCCCCAAAGAAGGGTCAGGAAAAGTTTCAGGGAAGTTTTGTTCCTCAAGAGCTCCCCCAAACAACAACTCACCCCTGTCTGCCTCCACAGGGGCACTGCTTTCTTGAGCCACAACCAGCTCCTGGGTTTCACCTATGCCCAAGATCACTTCTGGCCCATCAGGCAGATTCCCACATAATCCCCCTCCAGGCAGACAGCTAGTACCACCGGACGGAAGGTTAGGATCCCTTTCCTCCCTTCTACTACCAGCTTCTTTATCTTCATCAGTCAGCGTAACTCCATCGCCAGGACTCTTCCTGTGTCCTGGCTAGAGGATGACTCTGGTCAGACAGAGTCCTCTCACCCCTCCCAGTAACACCTCAGCATCAGGCAAAGAACAAGTACTAGAATCGTCTGGTCTCTGGGATTCCCTGACTATACTAATTGGATCAGACCAAGTTAAAGCATCATCCTCCCTGAGAGACACAGAGGTAGGCCCACTTCCCATCTGGGCTTCAGCTGCACTCAGATCCAGCTCTGGGATCTTGGCCCCATCTCGAGCCCCCCCAGGCTCAGACAAAGGATTCACTTCCCCAGAAGCAGAAGCACCTTTCTTGCACCAAGGACCAGCATCCTTATCAGGGATACCACGCCCCATCCCAGAGCCATTACCTCTGTTCCAGCCCCCATGGCTGGGTTCAGAGTCACACCTGGAATGTTCTTTCCTGGTGATTCCCTCTCCAGCCACCCCAGGCTGGGGAATCTTCTTCAGACGATGGACTAGTTTCCTCGTTGGCACCTTTTTCAAATGCAGGCTCTGCTCTCTCCCCAGGCTGCTGCTGCTGTTCAACGCAGACAGACAATGGGAGACACTCTCCCTTTGTCCCAGCCCCCTGGCTGGTCTCAGACACATACCCAGAAGGTGAGGCAGCTTCTCTCACAGACAACTTGCCATTCCCAGTGGACAAGCTGCTTTCCTGCACAGACACACAGGCACCTTCCTCAGCCCAGGCCTGGAAAACTCTTTGCAGCTCTGTCTTGGCCACTAGTAGATGATGGGTTGGAATTGCTCCTTCCCTCCTTGAGCTGCGGCAGGCCACTCAGTTCAGAGCTCCATGCAGTCTAGGGTTCCCTGCCCCGATCTGGGCTCACCCCTGCAGGAGTTTCCTTAGCCCCCAGCTCTGCCACTGCACATCCATGCTGCCTTGTCCAGCTCCTTTAATCACAATTCAGTTTCCAGGTGCTTCCACTTCACAGCGGAGTTGCTGAGTCTGGTTGCAGGCTCTCAGGCTGATGCCCTCTGCACCCCATGATCCCTGGAAGAATCCCTTCAGTGTGCCAGACTCCTTGCAGGTCACAAGCTCCCTGGGGTTAGGCTGTAGGCCCCTCTGCCCTCTGGGACCGACTCCAACAGACCCCCAGAGGAACCCCTTCTTTGCTGTGACACCCACTCTCAAGGACCACATCCACACTGTCTTGGGAAGAACTCATTCAGCGTGTCAGCCTCCTTGTGGGTCACTTGTTCCTGGGGTTTGGGCCCTCGGCCCCTCCACCTTCTGCAGCCGACTCTAACAGACTCCCAGGAGTAACCCCTCCTCGGATGTGACACCCCCTCTTGAGGACCACAACCGCAGTTGCTCAGGTTTGGCTGCAGGCCCCTCTGCCTTGGGGAGCTGCACCTCACTGCCCATCAGCACACCTGGGTCTCGCAGGCCCCACTTCTTCCTCCTGGGGTCCCGTCACTTACTGCTGGATGCTCCATCCTCGGGGTGCAGTACATCCCACGCCTGACACCAGTGTGATGGGGTTCGCAGTCCCCAAGCTCTGCACCCTGTGTGCAGGCAGGAGTGACTCTCATGGCAGGAGAACAGTGGGTTTATTAGCCGACAGGACACAGCATTGTACAGAGGAGTCAGTACAGCCAGTCCAATCCATGTTGGGGACAGGAGGCCCTGAGGGGCCCCCGGCGCCAGGGCCTTGCCCCCTCCTTGGTCTTGCTCTCTCTCAGCCCAGACTCACTGCTTCCAAACTCCCAGTTCCAATTCAAACCCCTCAGGCTCCACCTCCTCCTTTGTCTCCAGTACAAAGGTGTTACCTGGTCATCAAGTAGTAACAGAGAGGAAGCCCTGCTAGTCTATACACTGTCAAAACAAAAAGCAGTCAAGTAGCACTTTAAAGACTAGCAAAATAGTTTATTAGGTGAGCTTTCGTGGGACAGACCCACTTCTTCAGACCATAGCCAGACCAGAACAGCTGTGGTCTGAAGAAGTGGGTCTGTCCCACGAAAGCTCACCTAATAAACTATTTTGCTAGTCTTTAAAGTGATACTTGACTGCTTTTTGTTCTGGTCATCAAGGTTACCCTCAGCAGGAGACCCACACCCTCTGTGAGCCACTCACATGGCTACCCCTCCTATACTTCACACACACAGAGGTATCCCCCACTCCATCACATGCCTGCAGGGAGAGCTCCCCTGCAGCATGCAGAGCCACCTGCCCTGCCTCCAAGCTGCATCAGGTAGGTGCCGCAATCCCCTGGCCCACCTGCACCACTTCCTCTCTCCCAGACCCACATGCCCAGCCCACTCCTGCACCATTCCTTCCTCATTCCCTCCCAAACCCTATAGCCTCACCCCCAGCCCACCTCTGCACCCTCCCTCTCACCCAGACCCTGAACCCCCACCCACAACCCACTCCCCAGCAGCTCCCTCCCACACATTGAACCCTTCATTTTTGGCCCCATCCCAAAGCCTGGGGTGGGGGAGCACAAAATCCACTAGCCTTGGGTTTCCAGAAGAGTTAATCTGGGCCTGGGGGGAAGCCCTGAAGCTTGGCTGGAGCTTGAGATGAGTGGAGGGAGGGTCTTTCCTAGGCCCTGCTTCTTAGTCAGGGGCCAGATCTGGGAAGGTTTTTTTTCTTTCTCATTTGAGGGCCAGGTCAGAGGAGGTTGGGTTTTTTTTTCCCTGTTTCTCACTTGTGTGTGGCCACCAACTGATTTTTCTGTGGGTCACTGGCCCCAGCCCCCAAAAGATTCCCCCATCTCTCTTAGCTAAGCCAAAAGGGAGGGTAGTAGGTCGCCTCAAGCCATTTTTGTTCCTGATCCTGTGCTGCTGTGGGAACTAGAGAAACCCCTGGTGACATTTCAGTAGCTCTGGGGAGGTCTATGTGTTATGGCTGCTCTAGGAGCCAAGCACAGAAGAACATCTATGAGCATTGGATGCTCGCTCCCCACAACCCACCTCTCATGCCCCCTGAATGACCTCAAGGCTGGGGGTTGCAAGTGGAATCACTGGAGAGCAGCCTTGCAGCTGTCTGTTGATCTCTCAGGGCTTTAAGGGCTGCTTTACACTGCTCTGTCTGTCTGACCAGGTGTAAAGGGGCCGAGGTGAGGCTCTTATCCTATATGACTAATTTGTAGAATCTGGAGAATGTATAGTACTGACGGCTGTGTGGCTACCTTGAAGATCTCCTACTAGCAGATGTGACATCTCCGGTCTTGAGACGGTCAGTGCTCTGAGAATGAACTCTGATGCTGGACAGAAATAAGTTCTCAGAAATGCTCCATATGCCCGACGAACCATCTACACCTGCATATTTGTAACCTAGAATTAAGTAGGAGGTTATTGACTCATCTCTCACAAGTCGCTCTGCATGTAAGACAGACTAACATTTTGCATACGGAAGCCTGATCCTGCCAACACCTGTGCATATGCTTAACTTGAGCACTGTGAGTCCTCCTGTTTGGTCCCACTGACATCCATTTGAAATTAATGCATAAATCTGTGCTGGACTGGGACCAGTGTATCCTTCCTGATGCTGCAAACATGCAAGCCGTGTCTACACGTGCACGCTACTTCGAAGTAGCGCCACTAACTTTGAAATAGCGCCTGTCACGGCTACACGTGTTGGGCGCTATTTCAATGTTAACATCGCTGTTAGGCAGTGAGACGTCGAAGCCGCTAACCCCATGAGGGGATGGGAATAGTGCCCTACTTCGAAGTTGAACGTCGAAGTAGGGCACGTATAGACGATCCGCGTCCCGCAACATCGAAATAGCGGGGTCCGCCATGGTGGCCATCAGCAGAGGGGTTGAGAGACGCTCTCTCTCCAGCCCCTGCGGCGCTCTATGGTCACCGTGTGCAGCAGCCCTTAGCCCAGGGCTTCTGGCTGCTGCTGCTGCAGCTGGGGATCCATGCTGCATGCACAGGGTCTGCAACCAGTTGTCGGCTCTGTGGATCTTGTGTTGTTTAGTGCAACTGTGTCTGGGAGGGGCCCTTTAAGGGAGTGGCTTGCTGTTGAGTCCGCCCTGTGACCCTGTCTGCAGCTGTGCCTGGCACCCTTATTTTGATGTGTGCTACTTTGGCGTGTAGACGTTCCCTCGCAGCGCCTATTTCGATGTGGTGCTGCGCAATGTCGATGTTGAACGTCGACGTTGCCAGCCCTGGAGGACGTGTAGACGTTATTCATCGAAATAGCCTATTTCGATGTCGCTACATCGAAATAAGCTACTTCGATGTAGGCTTCACATGTAGACGTAGCCGCAATGTGCTGAGTAGTCAGTAGGGCTATTCACAGATGTAAAGTTAATTGTGTGTTTAAAGTGTTTGGAGGATGAAGGCTCTACCATAATCTGCCTTTATACTGCAGTTTGCTTTTATGAAAGTATTATTGCTGCCCAAAAGTTAGAGTTTTACTACATTATATAGCCCTCATTTAAGTGAACTGCAGTTTTAAAAGCCAGAGTACCTAATTCATTTAGAAGTTTTGATTGTCATTTGGAATATCTCTAACACCGAAACACACTCTTACAGTATGTATACATGCATTTAGACATTTGTGCAAAACCAAAAGAATAATCAGAATGTACACCATTAAAAACCAAAATTAGTTTATTCACCTGAGTAAATACTATATATTATTACAAAATAGGGAGCCATTATTCAGCTGTAATACTTTAGGGAAATATACATATAATAAACTAGTAGTTATTATGCACACAGTTATATCTGTCTTGGTCCCAGGATATCAGACAGAAATGGTGAATAAGACAATATATTTTATTGAACCTACTTCTGCTGGTGAGAGACAAGCTTTGGAGCTCACACAGAACTCTCCTCCAGCTTGGGACAAAAAAGAAACAGCAAACCTTTTGACATGAAAAACAATTCTCAAAACTATCATGAGATGCCATAAACATGTATGAAGGGAGATGGGGTTTGTAATTTGAAGAGGTTATATAAGGTAGAAAAATAAATAACATGGATGAAAATATATTTAAAACAGAAACATCAGATCATCTTTTTGGAATCCAAAAGAGAAAATACAGGATCTGATGCTGCACTCCTTGTGCATCCAAAATTCTAACTGGCTTCAACAGGATATTTGAATCTGCAAGGAATTCAGCACCTGCTTTCCAAGCTTAGAAGTTCAATAGAATCCTATTCTGCAAAGACTAGTAATTTAGTCAAGAGAGTAATAGTCCCTTCATTTTCTGTTAGTCTATAAGGTGCCACAGGACCCTTCGTTGCTGTTACAATCCCTTCATTGAGACCATTCACGTACCTGTATGCGAGATTTAACCTAAAAGTGATAGTCTTTATCCCCACATATCTTAATCCTGTGTGGTTCAGAGGTTGCTCAACCCTCCAATCCCAAGTCATTGGGAATTAAGTGCACTCAGTGCCTTGCAGAATGAGACCCTAAAAGCAGCCATACTTCCATGAAAGAGCAGAATAGAAACCCCTAGAAAAGAATATAGAATACAGAAGAGAACTCAGAATTACAGAGAGCTCTGCGGAGTGACATTTTGCAAGCCATGAAAATAAATATAAGAAAAAATAGTGTTTTTATACCTACCATTCCAATGCTGTTTTCAAAAACATGCACATAGTAAATTTACCAAAGAGTTCTTTAAAAATAATGGCTAAAATCAACATGCAAAAATGCTTTAAAATACATCAGATGTGGAACAAGTGTCGTATTATGTAACTTAGTATAAAATTTCAGCCTAAAACTAGGTATTACTCCCATGACACTATGTATACATATTTGTTTTTAAATTAAAATAAAGAACATCATTTGCATTTAGATTGATTGTATTTAGTCAAATAAAGATTCTAACAAGACTTAGAAAGGTAATAATTCACCTTATAAAAAATTCCAGGAAATTCGTATGTTAGTAGTACCTCATTTTATCCCTAATTTTTGCTATATTACATAGCTTGGTCTACAAACCGAAAAAACTAGAATAGATGACACAGCAAGACAAAAAATAATAAATTAACAATTAACACGCTAATACAAATTTAAAATCTGTAATACAAAAAGTAAAAGGTAACAGCTCAGTATTTCACAGAAAATTGCGCAAAACATATGCTCGTATGTTAAATTGCTCAAAAGCCTAAGCCCAATTTAATACATTTAATTTTAACTGACATTTAATAAAATTTTGAATTATAATCCCAATATATTTGTTGTACCTGTCCTTGAAAAGGGAAGTTATTCGATTCTAAATCAGTAGCAAGGTAAATTCAGCACAACATGATATCTCAACCACAGTTTGCAAGAATAATTCAAAATGGGCAAATGAAGCAAGATGAAGCAAGAGTCTAAATATGACGTTACTCTCCTGGGTCCCAATTCTGCAAAGGCTTATGCACTACACACTTAATTTTATTAAGCGCTGTGGGCGAAATCCTGGTTCTTCTGACTTCAATGTGACTACTCCTAGTTTCCAAAAGTTAATCTTCAAAGGATCAGGATTGTGTTTTATACATGTTTGACCATATTTTGCAGACATTGGTTAAAATAGTAATTCCAACAATTTTTTTAATTTTGTTTTTTTGTGGAGAGATGCCTCTTGCTGGATATCCCCTTCCAAATGTAGAGTAAAATATGAAAGACTGCAGACATGACTATGTAACATTCTGGTTTTCTAGGCATTGCTCCTGTGTTAGTTCTACAACTTTAGCAGCAATCCTTTTTGTAACTTGTAAATATTTTTAGAGCATTAAGAAGCAAAGTAGGTTCCATTCACTCAATAAAAACAGTCTGTTTTTATCAGAAAACTTATGTATCTAAATGTAGTTTGTTTTAAAAGATGATTTCCCTATTCAGACATAGTATGATTAAATTGTTTCTAGTTTTCACTCCTTTTCTTGTGGTGTATCTGGACAGTTCAGCACATTTCACTGACCATTCCTCAACAGGTTAGCAGTCAGACAGTAGTCTTAATTTGAAGGAAAGGGAAGTGGAGAAGATAGTCCAAGGGATCTTAAAGCTAGCAGTTAGGCTATGAATCAGTAACCAAGATGAGACATAACACAGAAACCCATCCAGAACATTGAAAATAAAAAAGAACACTGAAAAAAGTAATATTGCCCTTTGTGGCTCCCTGAAAGAATGCTGATATATAGCTAAATTATATAAAATGTCAAGTTTCTGTATATCTGGTACAAGGAAAATAATTAAACCTAATATAGTCACAATAAACTCTGGTATACAAGTAAACAGTTCCACCCTATAGACAATTAAAGGCTTCACTTCATCTTCACAATTGTTCTCTTAATTTAAGACAAAAGGTTATTATGGTAAATAGTGTTTCACTAATGTCACTTTTGTTTGCAATAATCTATAAATCATATGCACATTTTAAAAGACCCTTCACAAGTGTGTAACTTTCTTCTCAGCTAACTTTCACGGCTTAAATACTGTACTATCAGAGGACAACATTTTATACTAAATAATCTCCACAGACATTTTCTATGATTATTACATTTTGAGGTATTTGATATACTAGTGGGTTCCATTCCAAGGTACCAAAAGGGTGTAAAAATAATGTCAATACCATTTAACTTTATCTGTGCAACACTTTCATGTGGATTTATTTCACTGTCTCCAGTCCATGTTTGTGGAAAATATATTTTAGAACTGATAGAAAATGGAGATACATAATCTTTTTTCAGTATTGTGCAAAGCCTGTTGTTCTTATACATTATTTTCTTCTTTGTGTGCGTGACTTGGAAGAAGAGTAATATTATGAGAACAATAGAAAATAATTTCAGATATTAATGCAAAATATATGCTCCATGCTACTTCTGTGTATTATGTAAAAATAAATACTTTCTTTGGTTACTTTCTCTGTCGTTTGTGTCCTTCTTAACAATATTTACCTGATGCAAGTTTTTAAAATTATATTTGACCTAGTTACAGAAATCCAGGTTATAATCCATATGTACTTTTAAATGCTTTCTAGGATAAATTTGTTGAATGTACTAACCACTTAATTCATGAACTTTTGTGGTATATTCATATTTTGCATTACTGTATTGTATTTACATTTTACTCATTTTGTGCTGATGCATCCCTACAATAACAAATAAATATGACCATGGGTATGTGTTAAATGCCTGTCTTTAATTTAATCAGTTACATTTATTATTGGTTACTTGAGTTTTCATAAATATATTTTATCTTGTTATAAAAACAAATTCAATGTGCTACTCTGAGTTGTACAAATAGATTTGCAGTTCAAAATGAGTGGTTAATTACCTTTTAATATCTATATGAGTTATGTTTTCAAATTAATAATTTTTAAGGAGCACTTCGACTTCTAATGAAGACACAATTTGCTGCTTCTGGATCAAATAACAAATAACATCTGAAATATTTTTGCTTGTAAGGAGCCCTCCTGTCTTGTTCAGGGAGTGCTTTGATATGCTTGCTTTGTTTTAGGCCTCACACACACGCTGAACGGTAGAGAAGCAGCAAAACTCAGTTAAAATGTGAAAGAACTTGGTTCTAGAATTTAAAAAAGAAATTAAAGAGTAGTAAATACAAGCTGAACAAAAGCTCTTTTCTAGTGGTGTAACCAACATAACACTGACAGATTACTCTCTGGTTTCCATAGGGACCTTTTTGTTCTAAGTAAAGATACCAATGATTAGGGTTAAATGAAGCACCTAATATTATTTCTGAATCAAATGGAATGATTCTCCAACTGGGCGAAATTGTTAATTATCTATCGATATTTTTAAAGGTGATTACATCTAATCCTCTTTAAATTGCTGCCTCTAGCAAGACAGAGTTAGCACATTCTTTATCATTCTTGTAAAGTTAGAAACAAATTTAGATAAAAGTTTGCAGAATCTACACACCAGATAATTTGCTGTCAGATTTAGAAATACCTTATAACAAAGGATAAAAGGGATTCTTTACTCCACCAAGCATTCAAAGTTTAGCAGTCCTTATCACATAAAAGGACACTGAATGCATTTAAACAGACTCTTATAAGAATTTCAGGTATTAATAATTCGAAAAGTAATGTTCCTCAGAGATAATATGTTAAGCTCTCTTTTACCATGTGTATAACATCTGGGGCTCTGTGGGATCAAGTGCTCACAAACACAAATATATTTTCATTGTGTACAACCTGTTTTAGACGTGTGTGATGTGACATGGGGGCTGCCAGTTGGTGCTCCTTTTTTTTCCTCGGAGTACCTAAAAAGTATTGTCCGTGCAACAATTCAGGGAGCGGACTAGAGCCTGGTGGGAGCTCTGGGCTGTGGTCTGGGGGAGGGGAGCAGGGTTGAGGGGTCACAAGCTCTTAGCTTTTAGCCTCAGCATGACCACAAGTTTTTTAAAGCATGCGGTGATCACGTGCTTTACTTTGGGCTGTTAGTTATTCCGAACACATTTTTGTGGAGAATCGCTTTGTTCTCTATATTTTTCGATTCCCGAAATATTTGGCTGATCCTTTATTTATATTTAACATATTTCCGGGTGGAAAAAAACAGCAACCTATCATTTCTTGGGAAGTTCCAAAATTTGCCTTTTCTCATCCCCCAGTTTTACTCTGATTATCTGGACTCCGCTGAAATACGTGGGGGTATAAAGCCATTAGCATGGGATCTAATTAAGTTATTCAATGTGCTAATATATGCACGTATTTTTCCTGACTTCCAGCCTTTCCAGAGAAAATGAGGAGCTGCGTGTGTGCATTGGGTATTGTTCCACTCTATTGCCAAGAGGTAAGTTTTGAGCCTAACAAACAATTCCTACTCGTCAGATAAAGCCAAACTAGGGCAGAGAGTGGAACCCCTTCCCATCACGCACAGTGCTCATGAAAGCACAAAGTTTTTATATAAAGAAACTAATTTCAAAAAGGAAACGTCATAATAAACTAACTCCCTCCCCCCTCCAATCATCCCCACCCAAATGATACCCTGGATAATTCCGTAGCTCGGTAGCTCGATGCCTTTTATTTACTTTATTTATTTACTGCGGGGGAAGCAAGAATTGAAAATGTTCCAAATCAGAGTAATGTGTCTTTTTTTAAAAAAAGCGTCAGGAGGCAGGGGAGAACTGGAGAAGGAGGAGGTTCTGTTTGCTCCCATTGGCCTGGTACTTTCGGCTGCAGCTGCAGGACACAATTAATTATGCTAATTGTGTGTGTGGGGGGGGAAGCGGATGTACTCCCCCCCTTTATTCCTCTCTCTTCTTTTTGGCTGGTTGGTAAAGGGGAAGGAGACGCCCTGGACTGGGATCACATGATATTGTCTTCGCGCCACTTTCGTAAAGCCTTTTATTCCAGGTTTTTGCCCGAGCTAAAGGTAACGTGTTTATCTTTCGGCGGGTTTGAATGCCGCGGCTGCCCGCTCTCGGGCGCGGCTCCTTTCGGGGTGGCGTTGCAATCTGCGCAGCCCGGCCGCGCGTGGGGCGGCACAGATTTGGGGGGGGGGTCGCGGCGCGGCGTGGGTTGAGTTGAAATAAAGAAGTCGCAGCCGCGGTTTTAACCGGCTGCTGGGGGAGAAACACCTTTGTACGGACGTGGGGCGGATGGCTGCCGAGCCACCTGTGGGAGTGGGTTTGGCTCTGTCCCTGTTGCCCCCCCACCCCACGCAGGGTGCAGCCCGCCCCAGTTTCGGAGCCGGTCCCTGGTGGGGGGGAGGCGGTGTGCAGCCTCCCTCCTAGGGGGGACCCTTTTGGCTTTCTGCAGGGCGGCGTGTGCCGCGGCTGGGCAGCAGTTTGAAACTCACATGGCGCCTATGGCTGCTGCTGCTGCTGCAGCGACCAACCGCAGTAACAATAGAGGGCGGTGGGGGGGGGGGAGCTGCCTGCACGCGGCCGGCGGGGGTCTTAAAAAGTTCGGCCTAAGGGCTCCGCTGGGGCGCGCGCGCGGGCTCCGCGTGGGAGACGCCCCCCCCCCCCCCGTTGCCCCAGGGACGCGAGGGGAGGCTCTAAACGCCGCTCGCGCTGGTTTTGTCTCCGGGTGGGCGCACCCCGCGTGGGGCTGCTCCTTGCAAGACTTGGGGGGGGGGGGAGAGTGGGCGAGCACATGGCGCCGGGGGCTACAGCCCGTTCTCCCCTCGGCAGGCCCACGGGGCGGGAGGGAGGCGCTCAGCGCGCATGGGCGGGGGCCGCCCCGCGCCGCGAGGCACTGTGGAGCTTGTAGTCCCCACGCGGGGCAGGAGCTTGGGCGCTGCCGCAGCGCCTGGCCGCGGGGCACGTGCTGCTCCACGCGGGACAGCCACGGCGGGGTGGGGCGCCCGGGGAACTCGCGGAGACAAAGGGCCCCGTGTGGGGGTGGGGCGGGGACACGTGCTGTGTCCCCCTCCCCCTTGGCCGAACTTCCCTCCCCCCCTCCTGCAAAACTTTCCCGGTGAGTCGCAGCTGCAGCGCGCGGGAAGGACGGGCCGCGCTGCGGGGTGGGGGTGGGGAACGTGCCTTGAAAACGCAGCGCCCCCCCCCCCCCCAAGTGCGCAGCGCGGGCCGCGGGGGGAGGGGCTGCACGCCGGCCGCAGGGCCCCCGCGGTGGGGGGCGGGGCGCCGCTTGGCGCGTTTTTGGGACTTTGAATGGAGGACTCCGTTTCCCACCATGCCTTGCCCCCTTTCTCTTTAATCGCCGCGGCGGCAGCACGCGGGCCGGAGCCCGCCGCCCCCGCGGGGCCAGCCGCACGTGGCGCCGGGCTGCGGGGAACGGGGGCCCGCGGCCTGGCCCGGCGGCGTGGGGAGCTCGGCGGGGAGGGGAAGGGAAGGGAAGGGAAGGGTGGGGGCGAGGTGCGGTTCGGTTCGGAGCGCGGCCCGCCGGGGTCCGTAGCGAACAGGCGGGATTTTTGTGTGTGTGTGGGGGGGGTGGGGGTGTTCCAGTTTTTCTTAAAATCTCTCCTGTAACTCGGCGGTGGGTGTCGAGCTCGGGAGGGAGCCAGGCTGCGAGCTCAACTGGTGGCTGGCCGCGCGGGGTGCTTGGCAGAGATTTCAGCGATGCGCTATTGAAGAGCTTTTTGTCGGGGGGGTTAGAGCGTAGAACTCTTCAATAGCAGCCGCAAAGTTTGTACCTAACTTTTTAAAACAAATGAGGGGTAGAATTAAAATCGGAAGGTAACTGTGTTGAGATCGAGTCAACTCTGGATTAGAATTTAAATTTCTCTTAATTTTGCCAGTGAGATGTGGTGAGTAGATCTTTTTTTTTTTTTTTTGTCCTTAGTAAGTGGTCTAGTGTGTGTTCTCTCTCAGCATTGTTTAATCAGCCTTTGAGGCAACTTCAGCACTAGGTAGATGAGTTAGCATGTGACTGTGAAAGTCATTAGTGGCAAGAAGTGTGCTTCAATTCATAAACTGAATCCACAGCCACTATAATGTATTCATTTTATTCCATATTAATCAAAGCTAGCTTTTATTGTCCCTTAACTGCATGCAACACTGCACCTATTAGCTCAATAAGCTTCAGCTGAAGTAAATAGCTGGCTGTGGGTTTGTGCTGTGAAATAGCTCAAAGTATGTAGTTTATTTAGGGTTGTGTGGTCTTAGCGTGGATGCATCCAGCTCGGTTGAGTGGTCTCCATGCACACGGAATAATGCTGAATAATTTCTCATTCCCCTCCCCCGCCAAGCAGATGGTCAGTCTGCCATGCGATAACACTTATGGCAAGATATGTGTGCCTCTGAGCCTCTGGAAATGGGAGAGGCAGAATGGCTAAGTGGAAGATAATGCCCTGCTGGGGGATGGGGTAGGTATTCTCCCCTGTTGTGTATAATGGAAGAAACTGACCAATACATGGTTAGTCTGCTATTAGATTTCTGGTAGGACTCCCTCCTAGTTCTTAATGGAAAAATCGACTCAAAGCTGAATATATCTGCCATATGCTGTATCCAGAGGCTCCTAAGTGAAGCAGTTCTGAGGGCATCTTGCTCTTTAGCATCTCTGTTGTAGCATACTAGTGTATGACACATAACACTAACTTTGTATTGAGAGATTGGCTTTTGCATGAATTTTAAATAACTATTTCTCAAGGGTCCTCTGAATTCTAATTTATTGTAATTAGCTACAGATGTAGTCCTGTAAATTCTGACAATGACAGAACAATAGATAAAATCACATGGCAAGACTTTGTTCCAGCTGCTGGAAAACAATTTTTAAGTTTGAGCACTTGGTCAAATCAAAGTAAACATCAGCAAAGTATTGGATATCTTACTGGAAGGCACTTTAAATGTAGGTGGGCCAGAATATTTACGAGAGCATCATCACCTGTCTTTTTTTTAACAAAGCAAACTATATGATGGGCTTTTTATTTTAGCATAATTTTGGAGTCAGCCTCACTGAATTTTTCTCCTAAACAATCTGGTTAAACTTTACTGAGTTGACTTGACTTTTATTCAAAACCTAGTTCTGAACCTGTGCTTGAAAGAAGAATGGAAAAAAGGTTACACTGAATCCTCAATTCAGCAATTAAGTTACACTCAGGATCTTCTGAGTACATTCTTAATTTATATATGTTTTATGCATGATGCTAATGGTCCCCCCCTTTCTCTTGGCAGGTTGTTTGTGCTGAATGCGGCATTAATACTGAAACCAGTTTCTACTTAATCTTCACTGTGCTGAAAAAAGAAGACCCAAGCCTGAGGAGCTTCAGTCTGGTGGATGGGCCTTGAGTTGTGCAAAAGTGCTTACAGTGCAGGTAGCATTTTGGAATCTACTGCAGTGGAAGCACTTCTAGCATTACATTGGCAATTCAATCCCACATCCTCATACGACACAGATTTCACCATAATCAGGCCTGCTTTGCTGCTTTAGATCTGCATTACAAGTGTTCCTTGTGTTAAGGTGCATCTAGTGCAGTTAGTGAAGTAGCTTAGAATCTACTGCCCTAAATGCTCCTTCTGGCACAAGCTGCCTACTGTACACCTTGAAAAAGTTGGTTCATCCTCCATGTATTAGATTAGCCATCAAAGCAGGCTGTAACTATAATCCAAGGTGTGGGGTGGTTTTGTGTGGGGGTTTTTTTTTTTTTTTTTTTTTTTTTTGAGGCTCATAAGGAAGAGAACTGATTTTTATCCTAGCAGTATCAAAGTGCTCATAGTGCAGGTAGTTTTTTGAATTGGATCTACTGTAATGTGGGCACTTATAGTACTGCCAGATAAATTACATCTTGGCCAGTTGCTGTCATGAGAAGATAGTGCTGACTACAGTCAGTTTTGCAGGATTGCATTCCAGCTTATTTCAAATGCTGTGCAAATCCATGCAAAACTGACTGTGGTTGCATTCATTCAGTTATGAGGAATAGGTTTCTGAAAACTCTTCTGAAGAATTCAAGAAGGCTTTTGCGCTGGTTTCTCCATGGGTGGGGATTTGTTGCATTACTTGTAGCTATGTGTAGAGTATTGCACTTGTCCCGGCCTGTGGAGGAAAGAAGGACTTGTCATCAATTCTTTTGTTTTAAAGGTTGCCTGCATGGCAAGCTTTGTTTTGCTGTTGTCGGGTGGATCACGATGCAATTTTGATTAGTTTAGCAGGAGAAAAATTGCACGGTATCCATCTGTAAACCGCAGGACCTTCATAGCTGACAATGTAGCTTTTGTCAGTACTCAGATGGAATGGTGTGAAAATTGTAGTTGTGTTTTGTCTAGAAAACTGAAGCTTTATGGGAAGTGGGTAGCAGCAGTTCTTTGAAAATTCTGTGGCTGAGCCACTGTAGAAAATGGCATGCAGTTAGAACTGTCCAGGATGGAACTCTCATGTGGAAAACCAAGTTTGCATGAATGCTCATTGTAAATGTCAGTGTACAGGCTGTCTCAATAAAGTGAACTTGAACAAGTCTCATCTTTGAGAACATTTCTCATTCAAGTGCTGCTGCTGCAGCAGACAGTAAAGAAAATGTGGAAGGTCCCCTAGGTTGGCATTTAAATTTTAGTCTTTCTCCATGCACATACACCCTTTCTCCAACAAGCTAGTCTCTCCCCAGGGAGCTCTTCCCCCAAACTAGGAAAGCGGGAGAGTGGCAGCATTCTGGAGGTTGAGCCCCTGCTGCTACTTCAGGCTGCAGCCCAGGTAGTTGCAAGTCAGAAGTGCTGGTGCTTCCCCTGCTAAAGATGATCAAGCCCCAGGGAGGGAGCTGCAGGGCAGGTTTTGGCAGACAGCAAAATTGGCTTTCTCAGCAGTAGTGTGCTGCCCTTGAGTGGAGGGTCAGATGTGGTGGCAGCGGTGTCCTTTTCCCAACCCCCTGTTCCAGTGATTGCTTTGGGTACCAAATTCGTAGAGGCACAGTCAGGTTTTTTCCCTTAAGACATCAGAGTAGATGTAAGGAAAGTGTAATGCCTTGCTGGGGGACATCTTGGGCTAACACATGGCCTTCTGAGTGTATGCCTAGTTTAGGGTTATCTGGATTCTCTAGGGTTTTTGTATTACACAGTGTAGGAAATTAGCTCAGCTACTAAACAAATACTTGCTGGAAGTCCTGGCATAAGTCTTGGGGTAAAATGTACTTCACTATGGTTGTTTGAAATAGTTGGCTTAATTTTAGTTGAACTATATTTGACACTTTGTCCTTACTGGCACAGTAGAAACTCAGGAGGGGTCTTAAGGATTTGCTTCTACAATCTAGACTACATAAACATTAAAAAGTACTGCAGTTTCCAGGGTAGGTTTACTTGCCTGGAACTCTTGATCCACTGCACAAATATAAAAGACCATGATCCTCACAAACTCCAGCATAGTCACTCTGGGCTTGTTGACACTAGAGTGATTGGCCAAAATGTTCACTAAAGACCAGTTTGTAGTGTGGAAAAAATGTGTTACATCTCACACTGAGGTGACTGCCAGGCTCCCCATCAAATTAAATGGCATTGGGTGGTATTCAGGCTTAAATTTTAAAAAAAGACATTTTTAGTGTAGCAGAAAAGTCTGATACCAATGCTATTGGAGAGATTGAAGCCTAGTAATGCGTGCATGAAGTGAGTACTTGGCACCAGACATGGAATGATTTTTCCATGTAGTTGCTGCAACATCACATGATGATTGTTGAGCTTTTTCATTAAATTTTCCTGCTGTGCCACTGTCTTATACATTATCAAAACACAAAGCAGTCAAGTAGCACTTTAAAGACTAGCAAAATAGTTTATTAGGTGAGCTTTCGTGGGACAGACCCACTTCCTCAGACCATAGCCAGACCAGAACAGACTCAATATTTGTTATGCTGGCAAGGGTGTTTAAAGTCTGGCTACGTGTGAGTGCAATATCTTTGCTAAAAGTTGAAATGTATGGAAGCAAAATGTGGTAGTTGAGCTCAGTCTTAGTAGATGTTGCTTACTAATGAAGTAAACAATTGTTTTGAAATGACAAGTCTGCAATTCTGGTGTATGGGCAGGGGTTACTGCCTTTTTACTTGCACTGTGAAGTTTCAAAGGTTGAACATTCTGCCATTCTAAACTGTCAGGTATGAAGGTCCCATGTGCTGCTGAGTATAATGGGAAAATCCCAAGCAAAGCTGCAAAACTTCTGTACTTACATATGCCATTTACACAATATAGCAAAGATTATTGTTGAGTATACCATTTGAAGTAACGTACAAGAAGATAGAATCTTTTTCTGTTTGTGTGTTTCCAGGTCTGTATACTGTTAGCTGTTGCACTTCTCAATTGTGTCAGTTAATTAATAGCAATGATAGGTGAGAAATGCAGGATAGTGGAATACCTTGCAGCAGAGAAGGATTTTGACGTTTACCATATACATGCCACTGTCATCCTTTAAAAATCTTTAAATGTCAGCAAGGAAGAACCTGTCAGCTTCCACACAATCCTAAATGTGTTTATTTTTGTACAGCCCCCTTTCAGCTCTTTATATGCAGCAAATTTAATGGTGCGCTCTAGTTACCAAAAGCTCCATTTAGTAGCAGGCAAATGCTGACTTGCTTTTTTTTTTCCTGTCTTCCCAAATATGCAGTCTTTTTAATCATAAATATACCTGGTGATTTACTGCCCTCTGGTAATTTTTAGAGATGTATAACCTAGTGTATTTTTTCTAAAGCAATAGATCAATCCTCATACTTTAATACAACGTGCCTTATTTTATCCAATTTAAGATCTTTTAAAAAGGTTTTTATTTTTGTAATAGATGTTTGGGGTTTTAGCTTTTTTGCTCTACTCTGAGGTACCCCCAGCAGGAGCAAAAATTCAGAAGTTCAACATAGCAAGGTATCTGAAATTGGCCAGTTTTGTAGTATTGGAAGCAGTCAGGTCCTACTGGTCTTCCAGGCCTAGTGAGAGTGTCTCAAGGGCAATATGGTGCTCTGGAGGAGATTAATCATACATAATTTGAAAAGTGGAAATAATAGAACTCTCCAAAGTCCTAATTGTCCCAAATGTACTCAGAACAATTGAACTGTGTATGTAAATATCTTCAAAGCTATTCCCTGTCAGAGCTTAAATTCCAGTATACTATTAGATTACACATTGTAAAGAGGAAACATAAATTTGTGCTTGAGAGCTTGTCTGAACTCAAAAGTTGGACCTCTTCCTACTGAAGCACATTAGATAGACCATTGACTACGCTTGTCAGAGCCAATCTGCCTGGTATCTTCACTCTGACAGTGGCCAGTACCAGACACTACAGCTCCATCTCTTGATGTCGTTCCTGTCTGGCCTGCAATATGCAGGTGAAGGCTGTAGAGTTGGTATAGAGATGTCTTATACATGTTGAACTGCTCTAGGCTGGCACTCATGTCCAGCAACATCCATAATCAGGCATGATTTTAGTCAGTCAGTTGATGGGTGTAGACAAGTTTCCCACAGTCCCATACAGTTGTTTACCGCCTCCAGCCCTGGCTCTGTTCTGTGCTGTTGTTTAACTGTAATTTACCCCATAGGTCTTCAGAGCCCAGTAAGCAGTGGAAGTGTTGGTAATACCTCTAGAGAGTATTGACTTCCTGGAGTTCTGCAAATTCTCTGTCTTGGTACCAGTCCAGCACCCTCAGAACCTGATTAGAGAGGTTCAGCCTGTAAAGGTGTAGCAACTACCCCTTTACACTGGCATAACTAGGCACAAGAGTGGTGGTTCAGTTCAAACTAAAAACTGAGGAAAAAGGTACCTGTAACCAAAGTGGCTACACTGGTACAAAAACTAGACCAGGCCTAAGAGACAAGCCTGTACTAAACAGGGTAGGTTCAGCTGGTTTTATTAGACTCCTTTTGTGCCTGTGAAGTCATTTTATTTTGTATTACCTCGGTTCCCCACGGGCAGAAGGGGAATAATGCTACTTCTCTGCCTCCTGGGAGGGGGTCTGAGCATAATTTCATCAATATCTATAAAGAACTCTGGTGTTGGGAGCCAGATGGATGCTTAGATGGGTTTCTTGATACCAGGAATGGATAATTGGGCCTAGCACAATTGCTGTCAGAGATGTAAAACAATCCCAGTTAAATGGTAGGGAAGCCTGCAGTTTAACTGGCTAACCAAAGGGGATGGGGTGGGGATGGCTCAAATTGCTCAAGCCCTAACCAGTTACCTGGAACCAGTAAGCCTCATCAGTGTAGCCTCATGTTTGCCAGTTAACCATTTACCTCTAATTACTTTGGCACAGAGGAGGAAGAAATCTTTGCAATGTCCTTATTTCTGTAAAATACTGTCTGCATTAAAGTGTATTGACTTCTAACAGATGTTTCAAATATGTACTCATCCATTCGAAGTACTGCAGGTACGGGATTGTTTGGCACAGTCAATGCTGGACTGTCAGCTGGATTTTAACTTTTTACTATGTATATTTCCCATTATAAGGCACAAGATCTCAGAAGGAAAGGCAGGTGTTAGGCTGTTTGAAGGAGACTAAGTTAAAAAAGGTTAATATTGTTTCAGAAGTAAAGCCTACTTGGCTAAAAACTATTTCTGTTTTGGGAATTTCAAACTATCTAAAATACAACCTGCATTCTCATTGTTACAGAATTGAAGACCTCTATAGTATTATCAATCTCCTTTCTTTGAAATGTTGCCACAAAACAAAATTGAGATATAACTATACGTTTACCCTAGACTGTTTTGTCCCTCAAGGCTAGTCTCTGAACACATTTTTCTATTAAAATAAATGGTTAAAATGGCTGTTCATCTTTCCTGTCTACTTTGTTTTTAAGGTTTCTGCTTCTTTTCTATATAATCCTGTGTGAATCAGTGGGTTAAACATGGGTTAAATTTTCACTTCCTTCAACTGAAGCTACAGAGGCATAACCATGTTAGTCTGTAGCTTCACAAAAACAAGCAGTCCTGCAGCACCTTAAAGACTTAACAAATTTCTTTATTAGGTAATGACTTTTTGTGGGTAACACCCATTGAGTGGGTCTTAACTCACAAAAGCTCACTACCTAATAAACATTTGTTAGTCTTTAAGGTGCTGCAGGACTGCTTATTCAACTGAAGTGTCTTTGGGAATTTATGGGTACTGTATCCCATTTACTTGGGGCAGTTGATCTTGCATTTTTTTGAAGTTGGCCTGTTCAAAGAAGTTACAATATGCTCCTATAATAATTGGTTTTGATTTACAGACAAACACTCAAACCTTTACTTATCATTTTGGTCATTAAATCAAATCTTGTCCAGATCATAACCAGATCTGAGCCTACTAGCTTTGGAGACCCGTCAATGCTGGCAGCAATTACATAATACAATGATCATTGCTAACTCTCTTGTACCTTTTTCTCCAAAGTTCCATGGTCCTTATGAGTTTGCAATCACCTGCAATGAAGAGATCTGTATACTGCTAGTCCTTTTGGGCTTTAGATGGCCACCTACCATTTTAGATTATGGTTCCTTTGTGCTTTTGGTGGACTGTAGGCAAGCATTTCAGCTCCTCTATTGCATATTAACAACTAGTCATGAGTGAGTTTGCCAAGCAGCGTTCCCCGCAATGGAGGCCATTGTTAATGTCTGCTTCTCACCTATTGTGAGCTGTAACTTTTCAGGCCAGAAAGTATGTGAGGGGGCATGTAAACCCTGTCCCAGGGCTATAAACCTGCATCTGCCAGGAAAGAGTTGACTGGGCCTGTCATGTGCACATTGTGTCAAGAGTGTGGGAGGTGCTTGAGGTCAGCTGAGGAGTGGGCAGCTCTGGGAGATGAGGTTCTGAGCTGCCAGGGGGGGAGATGCCAGGGATTGGGGGTGGGGGATTAGGGCAAAGCCCACTCCTGTTAGAATGGCCACACTGCTTCAGACCAAAGGTCCGTCTAGCCTGGTGTCCTGTTTTTGGACAATGGCCAGTGCTAGGAACTCCTGAAGGAGTAAATAAAACAGTCAAATGGTCCGTCCTCAGCTGTGCATTCCTAGCCTCTGCAAACAGAGGCAGCATCCTTGCTTATTGTGGCTGAATGCCATTACTGGACTTCTCTGAGTTTCAGGTCTCATTGAATGCTCTTGTAGTCTTGGCTGCCTCCTGGTAAGGAGTTCCTCAGGCCTATGGTGTGCTGCGTGAAGAACCTTTCCTCTGTTTTAAACGTGCTACCCGTTAATTTCATTTGGTGACCCCTAGTTCTTATGTTATGGGGACAACTTGAATAACTTCATTATTTGTTTTTTCCAATGCCAGTCATTGTTATAAAACTCATACCCCCAAGTCTCCTCTTTTGTAAGCTGAAAAGTCCCAGTTTTTCAGCTCTCCTCACATGGCCCCTGTTCCAAATCCCTAATCATTTTGTTGTCCTTTTTCAAACATTTTTCCAATGTTGATAGACCTTGCTTGAAATGAGGCAGGTACATATGTACACAGCATTCAAGATGTGGGCGCACCACAGATTTATGCAGAGGCTATAAGAGATTCTCTTATGTTCTAGCCCTTATTTTAATGATTCCTAACATTCCATTGGCTTTTTTGACTGCTGCAGCACATGGGGTGGATGTTTTCAGAGAACTACCACAATGACTCCCAAGATCTGTAAATTAGTCTCCATCATTTTGGATCCCCATGCTCTAAAGAGAGCCCAAATTCTGAGGGGAAAATGGCTGTGCCACATTCTGCAGGAAAGCCAGAACACCGGGCCCAACTTAGGGGTCCCAGGCCTCTGTGGAGGAAGAGTGCTCCCCAGCCCAGCTGGGCCTGATTGTATTTTACCTGTTCTTCTTAAATTTTTCTGCTTCCCTGTTCTCTGGGACACTAGATGAGTGTTCAAAGGGATGTGCTTGGAGGGCTGAGATCCCATCCCTGTCAGTGCTGCCGAGTGACCAGACTTAGTGAGCATACAACCTCGTCATAGCTTCAAGGCAGGGCTATTGAATGGCCAGGTCCTTGAGGAGGCCCAACACTGCTATGATCATCTTGCGTGACCTGCTTTGAAAGGGAAGTGCTTACATAAGAGAGACAACGGAGAATTAATATCCTGAATCATAAAAAGGTAGGTCACTAAAGAAATGGTTTCATTTGTAATTGAAGCAACTAAATGAGAAGTGAGCAGTTTGCTGTTCGGATGATCTAAAGCAGGAATGAAGCAACATGTATGGAACCGGTGAGTGTGACGCCCTGCGCAGCGTTACTTGTAAGCCAAGTGCTTGGGTTGAATCTCAGGCTGAATGTCCCAGGGGAGATTGAGGTGGTGCCCAGCTGATTGGCAAAGCACCCACACTAGGCAGCATTTTCTATTGGTATATCACATATCTTATTCCACCCAAGAATGGAAGACACTAGTGGGAACACTGTCCCTGTCTGATGCAAAAGTAGGGGCAGGAGTCGGTGCAGGTACAGGCAACCCAATGAGTGAAACACTGGTAGACAGATCAATTCTGAAACTTAAAACTGTTCTAATAAACCTGTTGCTATCGTAGTGACCTGTGAAGTCCTTGTAACTAGCTTTCAGTCAGCAGCCTCACATGTGAGAAGGAGTCAAGCTAGACTACTATCCCTAGAAATAAGCAACATAATTTAGGCTAGCCTACATTTTCTGGGCTGCTTCAGTTGATGTCTCTATTGATTTGGCTTCTGTTACTATGGCAGAGCTAATCAAAAAGACCCCCCCCCCCCCCCGCCCAACAATTCTTTGAACAAGACAAAAAATGCCATGAAAGCTTAGTACTGTATTTTAATTTTTTCAACCTTTAAGTGAAACTTTAGTTTGGAAATGATTCGTGTTTTTGAAGGGAGGGGAAAGACAGAAAAGGATTGACTCAGTCTATGAGAAGTTTGTCTTTGTTCCATTTGGTTTCAAGCAACAAGCACTTTATTTTTTACTTTTTTATTTTTTTTTAAATTTGGAAAATTTTTTTGGAGAGGAGGATTTCAAATTAAATGTCTCATTTCATTGGAAAAAAAATTGATTACTTCTAGCAGTCCTGTGGGAAGATGGCCCTTAATTCCAAAAACCAACTGGCAACAATTTAATTTGCAAATTCAGAAATCTTTCACTTTTATTTGTTATATCAGTGGCAGAGAGATCAGAAATTCTGAAAACGCAGCATCATGAAAAATCTCTTTTCAGAACAGTCTTCTAAAAATCACTGTGCTAGTTCATGTCATGGAAGTACATTTTGTATTAAGCTCAAGTGCTGAATTTGAGAAATATGCACGTGGAACAAACGTAAAGCTTCTTAACATTCAGCTGAAGATGGCTTAAAATCTTGGCAAATACCTAATCTTCAGTTGGAACCGCTCTCGTGTTTGAAGAAAGTTAATTTAAAACTAATGAAGTTATGAGTATGTGAAAAGAGTGAGCAGGTCTTGTAACAAAGTGTATAATAATGCATTATCATGCCACACTCTCTAGCTGTTCCCGTGTAAATTAAATAGCTAATGTAATCTAGTAATGCTCTATAAGAGGGACTGAGTAGATTACTACTTTACAAACCATTCTGTTCGCACAGGACTCAGGCACGCCTGGGCTGGCCACTTGTCCAGTTTTCGCTGTGGCTTGTCCCCTGGCCAGTACTGAGATAAAACCTGATGTGGCTTTATCTGGTGTGTCATATAGATATGGCGGTGACTAATCCTTTGGGCTCCTAGTGGAGCATAGGTCTCCACAGTCATTCTCCATCTCTTGCGAGCCATGTCTGTAGTCTTGATTTGATCCCACGTTAAGTCAGCTGCCTTTACTTTGTCCAGGAAACTTTGTTGCCATGTTTGTTTGGGACGTCCCTTTTTCCTCCTTTCCCTTTGCATTCCATTCTAACATTTGTCTCATGATACGTTCCTCACAGTCTTTACGCAAGATATGGCCTGCCCATCGCCATTTTCTCTTCTTGATCTGGACCTCCATTGGCTTCTGATTTTGTTCTGGTCCACAAGGTTTTGTTTGGCATTCTACTGTACCACTTTAGCTGGAGAATATATTTAAGTCATTTATTGACAAGCGTCTGAATTTTCTTAATGTTGCTCTGGACAGCGCACCATGTCTCCGACAGCAGCAGCACTGATTTCCCATTGGAAGTGAAAATATGTAGTTTTTGATTCTTGTTGAAATGGCTCTTCTATGCCAGACTGGAGGATGCCATTTTGAAGAGTGCATTGGTTCATCCAATATTCTGAGTGTGCCTCCAGGGCTTCTATACCTGAAACCTTTTTAAAAAAAAAAAAAAACAAAAAAAACAAAAAAAAAAAAAACCAAACAAAAAAAACAACAACTGGGGGTTCCCATATTAGGGGTGATATCCCAGCCAAAATTACATCAGTGGGCCAGGATTTCACTCACCTGCTGGCCGTGAGTTGTATAGGAAAACAGCCAGCTTCTTCAAGGAAGATGTTTCATTTTTCAGGACATCAACCAGCTTTCCATTTAGTGCAGTGCCTTGGTTTAGAGTGCTCGGGGCAGATGTGTGAAACCCGACAGTTGTCTGATAATCTGGACCTCGGGAAAGTTCCTCCTGAGTGTGAAATAAGAGTGTGGTTTATACTTTGAAGCAGAAGGGTGTTATCTTTTCCAAAATAGTTACTGGGGTGGAGGTTTAAATTATAACTCTCTATCTGTCTGTAAATGTGATAAGCCTCTATTGAATGCTCATTTCTTGCCAATAGGTTAAAATTTGTCCTTTTTTCCTCCTCAAGTAGAAGAGGTTGGACATCTCAACCAAATAGGTCAAAATTCTCTCAATGCTTTCTTGGGCCTTGAGCCTGTATCAGACTCAATCTTTTTTTAACCAGGTAGGTGGATAAGTGCAGGGGTCAGTGTAAAGGATGTTAATGGAAACTGCCCCTTGGCTATGTTGATTATTACAGCTTGTCAGCATAACTTACACTGTTCAGGGATGTGACCACACCAACCTAAGCACTTGCATGCACAGGCCAGTGTTGCTGGGAAAGCTTTCCCTGTTGACATAGCTACTACTGCTCCTGGTGGTGCATATTTTATGCCAGAGGGAGAGTGGTCGCTTGTCTGCAGAGAGTGTCATCTTTAGATGCACTGCAGCTGTATGAGTACAGCCAGGACACTACGGCTGTGTTAGCAAAGTTATACGTAAACAACATCTGTACATATAGCACTGTAAGCTCTTCCATTAGTGTTTTGCAACAGAGCTTCTCTGGTAAGGCAGTTCCCAGAGACTGACCAGTTCAAATATCTGTATGCTCTCAAACTCTCTATTTGTGCCAAAACAAAACAGCAGTAAAGACGAAGCATTTTAAAGACCAGCAAAATGATTTAGTCAGTGATGAGCTTTTGTGGGACGGACCCACTTCTTCAGATCAAATCAGATTGATCTGATGAAGTGGGACTGTCCCATGAAAGCTCATCACCGACTAAATAATTTAGTCTTTAAAATGCTACATTACTTCTGTTTTTGTTAGAACGCAGACTAACACTACCACCTCTCTTCCTATTTTCACCAAGTCAGCTTTTCTTTCCTAATAGATTGTGTGCCTGGTTTGTTTTCAATGGTGATAGGCCAATAAAATGGAACTGCAGCCCATGTTCAAGGCAGGATGGACTTATTGCTCTGGGTTAGGTAGTGGCTCACAATGATGCCCCACACTGATGTTCCAGCTGTGAAGGTCATGGCTTTAGCAAAACACTAGTAGGTCCTTGAACTCCACAGATTTGGATTTGGACTTTGAGAAACATTTGCCAGTAGAACAACTCTTGTAACAGAAGCTGCTCTGCTGGAGGTTGTCATGGACTTCGGAGTAAGCTTTACCCATCAGCTACGTTTGGATGAGAGCAATAGATGAATATGACCCAGACAGAACAGAGGGAAGGAGGTTTCTGCCATGAGCCCCTGGGCTGTGATTCTCTGTGGTTGGTAAGAACACAGTCATCATTAATCTTGACAAATATCCATGGAACGTTCAGCGTGATTTTTTTAAAGGCCTAACGACTAATTTGTGTTGTGGTGCATGTTGCTCCTAGACTACAAAGCTGGGATTGAAGAGAGCCATGCCATTTGAAGGAATATGTTCTGCCCTTGTATCTGCCTGGCATGTTCCACGTGAAGTCACCGAGTGTCCCCAGCTATGGGCACAAGGAGACTTCGGTCCTAAATTATCCCACAGCAATTTTATTCTGCTTGGGGGTGGTTGTTGGATAAACAACATAGTGGGCCATGCTCTTTCTTGAGTTTCATCTGTATATGCCCAGAGCAGCTGCTTCAGCTAAGTTCCTTTGAATTCATCTGGGTGTAGCTGAGACTCATTTGTCCCAAAGAATTTTATCTAAGTTCAGTTCTACAGCTAATGCAAGGGAGACACTACTGTAGTATTCCAGGATGATGCTCCAAGGCTGGTGGGAGAGCTGCTCTGTCTAACAGCTCCACCTCTCCAAGAGGCAGTGGCTGGATCAGTGGAAGAAGCGTACCTGTCAGCGTAGTGCTGTCTCCGGGGGGATTAGGTCAGTACAACTGTTGGTTGGGGAGTGAATTTTTTTTGTATCCATGAGCAATGTGTGTACACTGAAGTAAGTTTGTAGTTGAAGTTTTGTGTGGATACAAAACTTGTATCCACATCTGCAAACCTGAGCTGTGGATATCTCTGGATTTGCAGGGGTCTGTGGTGTAAACTGGACTTGAGTGGAGAGAGTCTGGTGTTAAGTGCACCAGGTTGGGTGTTGGTAGGACAAGTTAGGCACAAGTAGACGTATTGCTTAGAAAAAAGGCAAGGTTGGAATGAGATTCTCTTCTGCACTGAACAAACCTACAGCCCATGACTTACTGTGCTGACTCCAGGGAAGTTGGCTAGACGGGAGAGACTGGTAGAGTAGAGGATGGCAAATGACTACATATCAGGGAAGCAGTGTGGGAGGTGAGGGGAAAGGGAGGGCAGCAGGGGTTGGGGTTGACTGGTTTTGCTCCCCCTATGCATCAGCAATATGGAGGAAGAAAGACATGCTCCAAGTGCCAACCAGCTGAGAGATGAGATGCAAAGGAAGCAGGGCAGACAGTGATCATGGGCTGAGGAGCAGTTTACCCAATTTAATACCAGTGTTGGAGGAGAGAAGTAGCAAAAGGAGTCACTCAAAGATACTCAGCTGGGAAGTGGTGTGGTCTCATAGGTAGAGCACAAGTGGGACTATGGAAACCTGGGCCCTGTTCTTCATTCTGGGTGTCCCTGGTCAAGTTGTTTCATCTCCATGTCTCTTTTCCCTAGTCTAGGATCATAGAATCCTAGGGCTGGAAGGGACCTCAGGAGGTTATTGAGTCCAGCCCCTGCTCAAAGCAGGACAAAATCTAACTAAGTCGTTCCAGCCATGACTAAGTCAAGCTGGGACTTAAAAACCTCCATGGATGGAGATTCCACCACCTCTCTAGGTAACACATTCCTGTGCTTCACCACCCTCCTGGGGAATTAGGTTTTCCTAATATCCAACCTAGGCCTCCCCCACTGCAACTTGAGACCATTGCTCCTTGTTCTGCCATCTGTCACCACTGAGAACAGCCTCTCTCCATCCTCTTTAGAAACACCCCC
The DNA here is from genome assembly GCF_033958435.1 of Carettochelys insculpta. Classification (NCBI taxonomy): domain Eukaryota; kingdom Metazoa; phylum Chordata; order Testudines; family Carettochelyidae; genus Carettochelys; species Carettochelys insculpta. The sequence goes on along the minus strand of NC_134149.1, from coordinate 4,719,746 downwards.
CCATGCAGGAAGTTGAACGCTGCTATCAAATCACCCCTCACTCTGCTCTTCTGCAAACTAAATAATCTCCTACCCTGTCTCTATCCTGGTGGTTTAGATTGTAATGTCCCTTTTCAACCTGTGCAGCCACTCCATGTGTGTGGGTGTGACCCTGGGATTGCTCCAGCTGGAAACAAATTTGTGACATCAGGTATCTTTAATGCAGTCTTCCAAGTAATGTACCATGTCCTGAGTCTCTGAACTCAAGAAGAACAAAAAGATCAAATGTCATTTACAGCCTCCAGCCTTTTTGGCCAATCCCAGGCCAAAGGGCTCCCTCGGTAGCTTATCCTATGGTCATACTGTGCTTACAGGGCTCTCCTTGGCTTTTCTGTTCCTCTCTGTTCTTATCTGTATGCAATTTCCATGAGCTATACACACTTCAGCCAAAAGCTCCTAGATAGGTTCACACAATGTCTTAAGTGGGAACATAAGCTTACAGTTAGCGACTGGGTGGGTAAGTTGACACGTACCAGGCTCAGTGGGGTTTCAGCTCAGCCCATGGCCAGGTTTCACGGGCTCGTTACAAGTCTCTCTGGTTCTGGACCTGTCTCTGGGTAAGTATATGCAGCACCTAGCACAATGGGTCTGTTCTCGCAGCTGTGGCTTCCAGGAGCTATTGTAACCCTCTCAGATAAAATGAGTGATAACTGAAATTTTAAACCGTTTCAATCAATGCATGGACGGGGGTTGGGCTGGAACCTGGGTGCTGGGAATAGATGAATGGAAGAGATCATTTTGGTACAACATGCAGGTGGGGCTGCTACATTTTCTTATCCACTTTTGTCCTGTGGTTGCTGCAGCCTTTCCCTTGCACAGGCAGAGTGTTCTAGCCCCCCTCTTCCCACCCCCCGATTACAAACACCAGTATGTGCGCACACGAAGCAATAATCTGTTCTGTCTATGCATGCATATTAAGGATCGTCTCTAGACAAGCTTGCTTAGTACAGGTAACTTCTGCAGCAAGACAGCAACTTCTGTTTGAGGTTGTTTTGTTTTAGAAAGACACCCCATCTTGCTTTCTAGACTGCAGGTATTGGAGAACCTGCCATGTCTTCAGGAAAGCTGTTCTCTGGTTCCTTACCCTCATAGTTAAAACATTTGCACCTTTTCAGTCTAAACCTGTCTAGCTTCCGCTTCCAGTCACTGGATCTTAGTATGGCTTTTCCTGCAAGCTTAGAGTCAGTTGCTGTCAGGCAGAAAACTCTTCCCCATGTAGGTACTTTGTGGATTGAGGAGAGTAAATCACTTATCCTCTCTTAAACCAACAAAATGGATTGAACTCTTTTACTATCTACCAGGCAGGGGGGCTAGATCTTGATTTGGTCTTGTAGTTTTCTCCTGAACCCTTTCCAATTTGTAAGCACCCTTTGAAAAGTGAGGTGCCTGGAATTGGACTCAACACCTTAGAAGTGGTCTCAATAGTTGAATTTATGGAGATAATGCCACCTTGCTACTTCTATGCTTATTTCTCTGCTTACACCTCCAGTGCCAGGGTTCCTCCTCTTCGTAATAGCACTGCTCCCCTTCCAGTTGGCTTTTTACTGCAAGTTTTTTCCACTTCATTCCCAAATACTGTCGTCCATCTTGTACTCTGTGTTCATGCCTAGATGTGTCCCTTTGCGCTTGGTGATATGAAAATGTAGGTTATGCAAAGGAGCTTACCAAGCGCGCTCGGTCAGGGTGCTTTTACAGACCTGGATCTGCAATTACTCACCAATCCACTAATCGTTGTCCTCTGCAAATTTTACCTGCAATGACTTAAACTTTTTCCTGGATTGTTGATGAAGATACTGAATTGCCTTGGGTCAAATCAGCTGCCTGTAGAACTCTGCTAGAAATACCCCCTTGGAAGGTTGTACCTCATTGACAATTACTTTCTCAGGTCTATCATTTAACCACTTTGTAATATGGCTTAGGTTATGTTTTTTGTATAATTCCAGTTTTTATCAGAATATCTTGAGGTTCTAAGCTGTCTAAACTGTCAGCACAGTTATCTTCTCAACCACCTTATGAGTTAGAGGATGTTCTGTGAGCAGGGGGACCTGACCTTGGCAGGGGGAATTCCCAGTGAGGGCAGTGGGCCTTTGGCCTAAATAGAGATGGCTTGGTTGTTTATGCATTTTGAGGCAGAAGCCTCCACTGATGTAATACAGTTTGGCTCAATGACTGCAATAGAGGCCATGACAGGTGTGTACTCTGCCCTAAAAAATTAGGGAAGCACTTGGAACCAAGGAAAAGACACAAGATGCAAATATGAGATGGACGTGTGTGACTTTGCTGGGCTGGAAAAGGCATTCCTTGCGGGGTGGGGGGTATAGAGGCCTGGCATATAGAATCACAGGACTGGAAGGGCGCTCAAGATGTGAGTCCAAGCACCATCTAGGTCAGGAGTGGGGAACCTCCAGACCAGGGCTTCTCTGGCTCTGGACTCCCAGGCTCAGGGCTCCTCCATGGCATCTAGCCTGTGGTGGGGGCAGGGTTTGGAGCCCTGAGCCTCATGGGCTGGATCAGGCAAGCTGAGGCCAGATTCAGAATGGGTTTTCAGCCAGGGGCCAGGAAGTGGCTTTGCTGCTGGCTGCTGCTGTTCCCTCAGCCAGGGGAAGGGAGGGGAAGCAGCAGTGACTGTGGCAGCCTGCCCAGAGATTTCATCCATTGCTCTGATTTGGCCAGAATCCCTGACGGTGGTACTTGGAACTGAGGAATGGCCATCTGTCTGAGAGCAGGTAAGCTGTGTCCCCATCACCCAGACCCCCTGCCCCTCAACCCTTCCTCTTTGTTTCATGATCGCTTTTATCCAAGCTGCTGTCTCCTTTTACATTCTTGTCAATCATGTTTAGAATAACCTCTCCCCTGTAGCTTTCTCTGCTGCCTTAAAGAAAACATAGAGGTTGCATCATTCCTTTCATTAGAACACATCTGATATACAATACAGCCCTTGGATAAAAAGCCAGCAGCTCTCTGCACACTCTTGTTACTTTCTACCACAGGAGGGCAGGCTTTCTAAATAAAATACAGTAAAAATCCTGGCTACTGCACACAAGAAGCTGTTGAGTCACGATGGACTCTGCAGGGCAAAGCCTTGCTGAAATGAACTGAAATGCTCCGTTAGGATTTTGGGAGTAGGCTCACACCATTAAGCTGGCCTGTAGCAAAATGCCAAGCCCCGGCTGGAATGCTGCTGTAGAGTAAATGTTTGTACAAAGTGTTTAGATAGATGGCATGAGGACCTAAAAAAAAAAAAAAAGCACTCAAGGATGCTGTTCTAGTGAACGTCTTACTGCTTCATTGTTCCTCTGGGCAAATAACATTATTTATGCATAGTAAATGCATTTTCACATCATATTTCAGCAGCTTCCATCACAGGTTGCATTCATTGTGTATCCACTACATAAATAATAACAGGCTGCATTTGCTGAATATAGGCCTGTGGTAGAGACCAGAACCAGCCATGGCATTCACTTCCCTCTGTTTTTCTAGCAGGATGACAGACCCTCCCCAGCTCTCTCCTGGTAGAGCTCTGGACCCAGTCATTCCCCTCAAGTGACACTGTCACCTTCACAGTGAGGACATTGTTGGAACTTCGCAACCCTCCTGCAGAAGCTCACAAGCGCGTGCTGCCTCTAACTACAACAAAAGGGCGCGCAGGTGGGAACAGGACACTGACCAATGCACTTTTCTTAAAAACTCTTCTCTGGGGCTGCAGGCGAGGCCTGTCGGAGCCAATGGAACAGGGACTCACAGTGGTTGCAGTGGGCTCAGCTCCAGTTGTAGGGAATGGTGAGGGTCTGAACGCCTCATGTTCCCTTCACTCCCTAAGGTTTCTAGAGCTGCTACTGGCAATAGTCTGTAAATGGGTGTGTGGGGGGCTGAGATGGGACCTACCTCCTTGATGAGGCAGGGAGTTTGTGTGCGCGTGTGTATAAATAGAATTTTTCACACGCAAGATTGACGAGAACAGCCACACGGTATCAGACCAAAGATCCATCTAAGCCCAGCATCTCGTCTGCTAACTGCGGCCAACGCAGGTGTCCCAGAGGGACAAACAGAAAGAGGAATCCCTCCGCCGGTGCCCATTCCCAAGCTCTGGCAAACGGTGGGTTGGGGACACCATTTCTACCCACCCTCTGCAGTTACTTCTGGTTCTTTATTTCTCCCCTCACAAATAGAAGTTATGGAGCCAGAGCTGGGGGTTGGTGAGCCAACAGGATTGAAGCAGTCCTTGGCTGGACAAGGGGAAGGCTACCAGATTATTAGAAAGTATTCACAGCCCTCATGTGGGGTAAGAAGCCTGAGGAGGCGGCTGAGGTTGTGCAGGCCTGGCAGTGCAAGCTGTAGCTGGTGCACATTACGCAGAGGTGAAAGTCAGCAGCTATGTCCTGGTGCTCAGCTCCAGCAAGAGCTGGCTGAACTGTGGCAAAAGCCAGCAGGGAGCTATTTAAAGAGCTGGCCAGGACCCAGGTTGCAGTAGGACAGGACTTGTAAGAAATTGTAAGTTATTTCTCCCCCAGCCTGGTTATAGGGCAGCTCTGTACATGATTTTGTCACTGTGCTTTCTTGACTTTCAGAGCATTTCAGTTCCCTTGCCTTACCTGGCAGGGGAGTGATACAAATGAGTGGCTTCTAAAAGATCTGTTTTTGCCTTCCCGTGCCATTGACTGACCAAGCTTCTGCCACTTGGATCTTTGGGAGGTTCTCCCACCTTGGAGAATCGGGGGAGGCGTGACTCTGATTCTAAGGAGATTCATCCCATTAAATGGTCCCTCTTAAGGATAAAACATCTAGGAAGGTTTCCTCTCCATTCCCCTCCATGAACTCCTTGCCATCTGGAAATGATTAGCCCTCTTCCTGCTGAATTGAGTTGGATGGCATTCACTGCCCAGGGCGTTCCTCCTTCTGATCAGTGACAGCGTTAAAGGGGTCGACTCCCTGCTGGCTGAGGAAGGCTCATGTGAAGTTCTGCAAGCTCGTCTTTCCTTTCACAAAGGGACATTGCAGCCTCCTGGAGCCTGGCCAAATGCTCACTCCCTCCAAAGTGTGCAATTTCAGAAGAGTCCTTAATGGGTGTGGCTGGAATGTCACAGGATCAGAGCAACCACATGTTCTTGGGCAGTGAATGATAAGGACGTTAACAAGTCAAGTGTCCATGAGGGCACATGGTTCTGCTCGAGTCCTGGCAATTTTGAGCGGCAAACTGGCGGCCGTCTGGGCCTACAATCCGACTTCTCAGAAGTGTCAAAGCCCAGCATGCTTAAGGCGTTTTCCTAGCTACTGTGACCGGGGGATGGAATTCAGCCAGGGATGTGGGGAGGAGAAGCAGGCAAGGTGGGTGAGAGGAAGAAGACTCCACCTGTGACTTCCTTTGGAAAAACCTGGAGCTTCACGGAATCTCATAGGGATGTTGTATAATAAGCTGTTCCTAAGGATTTGAACTTTTATTGCTAGGACTTAGGCCTGGCTTACCCTAGGGATCAATGTAGATTCCAGACATGCAATTCTAGCCATGCTATTAGCATAGCTAGAATTGACATCAGGATCAATTTTGTGCCCTGGTGTAGATCAGGGATCTTTGGGCTTGCGCTGGCATTCCTTAGTACCAGGGTTGATGGCAGAGCCCAGAGAGATCGATATTTTTTTTTTTCCCCTGCATCTTCACACACATGGCAAAATCAATTCCTTGGAAGACTGCGCGTGGTGTGCCGACCCGCCCCCCCCCCCGGAAGTATAGACATGCCCTTAGAAACTTCCCCTTGGCCTTGACATTTGTCTCTATTTTCTCCTCCCTCCTTTCTGTTAATGGAGTACTGGTTTGTGCCAGGAATGTTGTACAATGTATCCCTGCACCAAGGTGTCTTTGCGTCCCCATTTGTCTGTCGCCATTGCTTGCATTTTGCATCTTGCTAGTGCCCCACAGGCTGCTTGCTTCCTGCATATGTCTCTTCCCCTTAATTTAAACTTTGTATCACAGCTGGCTTTCCCTTCAGCCCAAATATTGATTCCCCTTTGTTCTGTAGCTGCCCAGCCATCTGTTCCAAAACCAGCTGTAATGTTCCAAAACCCGCAAACCTTCCTATCTTCTGTGCACCTGTTTTTATTTTGCATGTAGGTTTCTAATTGGTGTAGATTAGCCTAGCCTGAAGGAAGGCATACATTTTTAGCACATCCCTAGAAGTTCATCTGTTTAAGCATGCTTCCTGCTTGTAGGACAGTGTTTTATACTAGCGTGGTTCTGCATCATGCTCATTGCACAGTATGGTTTGCAGGGTCTGTAATTGTCTCTCGTCTTGGCTTTGGTACTAATGTGAACTAAGGCTATTGATTCCTTCCTGGCTCTTGCCTGCAGCTTTTGTCTCTGGAGACAGCTATAGATTTACTTGTTTTACTTTTGGAACACTTGAGCCAAATTCTGCCCCTAGGATAAGCAGACACAACTTCCTATACTGTTCAAGGGGAGGGTTGATATTGTTAATGGAAGTTGGTCTTTTTAGGCCACAGATGAATTTGGTACTAAAGAATTAAGACAACCGCAGAAATTGTCTGTGCCTGACTTGAATCTTTCTTCCATTCTTAAATCATCTCTTCTTTTTTGGGTGGAAACACAGCTTGTGAGCTGTAACAGGAAAAGTGCAGGTGGGGATAGGTCAGTGAGAGGATATCTGTAGTGGAGCTGGAAGAGGTAAAGGCCGGCTCAGGGAGACATACCCCTGTTAGCTCTCATTGAGCTAGTGCCTTAAGAGAAGAAGTGTTGCAGCAGTGGGAGGGGTTAGCTGCCCTGAGTACTATACCATGTGAAACCCTAGGGATGTACTGGATGCAGCTTGGTCCTCCCACCGCTTGCACCACTGTTGCTATGCTTTTCTTTTTAGTGCGCTCGCTCAATCACATTTGAAATTCATACCTTCCAGCTCCAGGGTAGACGTACCCTTAGAGAAACAGTCCTGTCTTAGCGGAGTAGTGAATTGTGACAGGTGTGGTCACAGAAGACCCCTTGGGATATTCTCCCATGGGCTGATTAGGTCACCGACACCACCTTCTCACTTTCTAAGGCTTCCACCCCCACCGCCTCCTGCTGGGCTGGATCCTCTGGTCTTTCCCAGACAAGGCACAGAGTTGGGGTTATTGCTTCCTGCAGAGCACCGCAGGCCCTATTTAGTCTCAGCTCTGGGCAGGTGCAGTTCTAGGGCACAGCACTCAGGATATCAACCCCTCAAAAGGATCAAAACCACAGATAAATCTGTTGCTCTCTGTGCAACAGATTTGCACAGGGAAGTCTCATTAGGTGAGCCCCCTTATCAATGAAAGGGAGATCTGCAATGTGGTCGCCCTCCCCAGCTAATAGCAATTTACACTGGGTTTGATTATAAACAAAAGCTTTTATTAAGCAAAACAGTAGGATTTAGGTTGTTCTAAATGAAAACAGGGAGATCAAAATGAATTATCAAATCAAACAAAAGAGAAAACTGATAGCCAATTCTCTGTGTGTAAGGTTTTACCCTCAACAGCTGCTTTTATATCAGGTGAAAGAGTCAAGTTGGGAATGGTCTTACCCTGTCCTGGGTCTCCAATAAACTGTAAAGCACTTTCTGCTTCTCATTAGGGAGTTTCAGGTAATTTCCAAGACAGGCTGAGGACAAAGATAGAGGAAGCCCAGGGCCCTCTTCGTACCTTTCCTGGGGTGAGAATTCCATTGTCACATGAGTGAATCACCTGACCTTGTCCATTTTAGGCAATCAGCCATTGTCGTCTTGCTGCTCTGAATATAACAAAGCTCCTCAGATGTGGATTGGCCCCCAGAGTCAGTTCAGTACTGCTAGCCCTGAAGAAGTGGGTCTTTCCCACAAAAGCTCATTACCTACTAAATAATATTGTTTGTCTTTAAGGTGCCATAGGGCTACTTGCTTTGCTTTGCTGGTCCCGGCAAGCCATACTTTCCCAATAGGATAGATACTCCAGCTGAGGTCTTCATAGAAATGAACATTTGTAACGCTAATATTCAGACAATACTTACAAAACTTCAACTACAGAAATGATACATGCACAAAAATATGATTAACAGTTCCAGCAGTAACAATAAGTTGACATTTTGTTCAGAGCATCTCTATGCATATTTATATTCATAATCCATTTTCCATAAAGGATGGAGGGCTCTGTCACACTATCGCCCCTGAGATGATAGCCAGAGGGTTGGACAATGTCCAGTGTGGAGGAAGTGTGTTTAGAAATTTGCTTGGGCTTTGGTTACATAACCACCCAGTGTCCTAAACCCTTGTGTTGTCATTCATAGGAGTTTCCCCAAAGTTCTAGGTTCGTGTCCCTTGATTTCCTGAAAACGTGTTGGGGCATAGTAGTGCCTCCAGAATGCAGATAGCAATGTCTGATCATGTATAGGTGTCTTGGCAGTAAGTCACCAATGCCATGAGGTGTGCCTCAGTTTACCCTTCCATGCAGCAGTGTAGGCTTTTTACACCATTGCTGTTACTCCCAGCTCTAAGCTTGTGTGCGGGTATTAGCTTCGAAGCTGCATGCTTGTGGGACTCCTTTGCACCTGCTCCTAGCATGTACAAAAGCTTCTCCCAAAAATTGGGTTACACGCTTTCAGGGGGTTTACCAATATTTTGAGTTTCTTTGTGCAGATCCATGGGCATTGCAGGAAAAGATACAAGTTTATTAGCACACCAATGACAGAGTAACGTTTCCAAGTCAGGTTCTCATACCACGCGCTCTGTTTAAACCACATGTGTTGTGTAGTGTTTTTCATCCCCCTCAAAACCTTTGTCACTGCACATTCTCCTTGTCATTTAAAACTGTCCTCTTCATCTATGTTTGTGCAGCACCAAGCACAATGGCTCCTGGTCTTTGGGGGTCAGCCCCTAGATGAAAGTGTAATACATTGCTGAGTAAGAATTTGTTTTGCAGTGCTCCAAAATCCTCCTTAGGTTTGCAACACAGTATTTTGCTCTGCAAGAGCTTTGTGACAGGACAGGGTACATCCAGCTGACTGCATGGAACCTTAATCTTTTTTATTATCTAAACCTTCCCAAACTCCCCATCGGGTGATAGGGGCCTGATGACAAAGGTGGCAGAAATGACTCCAGGAAGAAGTCAAGATAAAATCCAACCCTGAGGACAAGGTGAAGTAGTTTGTGAGAAAAGCTATCAAATAGTTTTATGTCTGAAAAACTGGCACCCACAACAGGGTGCCTGGAATAAAACAAACCTCGGTCAATTACGTTGAGCATGATGCAGTCAACAACTGAAGATGGGACTCCCACGTGCCACTGACTTGTCCAGCTCTCCAAAATCACCAATAAAGCTGTGGCCTTTTTGCAAGTGTGTAATGTCTCTTCTAAGGAGAAGGACGAACCACTTGTCCCATTGTAAGCAACTCCTCACAAAAGGGTGTATCTCTGGGCTCCTGTGCCTTGCTAAGATGAAGGAACAGGACTCCATTGTGTCCTAGTCTTTCTCTTCAGCCTGTGACTCTGGCTCCTTGACACCTGCAATACCTGGCTTTTCAGTAAGTGCTGGGTGCCAGTGTTCACGCTAACTTTTTCCATCCATGGGTGGAATACATTTTATGTGCACCAAGGCATGTGTGGCTGTGCACCACCAAACACACACTGCCAGTGGTGGGCGCTCTGCTAATCAGCTGGGTGGCTGCCCACATGCCCAGCTTACAGGGAACGCTGCTGGGCACCCACCTACTGACAATTGGGCCCCTTTTGGGTGACTCAAGAGGTGAACCTGAATATTGGCGCACACCAAATCATTGTGGACTTGTGACCCAAAGGACTAAAGGAATGGGACTTGAGGGTGGCTCATGAGGGGCTTCATCATGTCATCCTCACTTAGCCAGAGCCCTCATTGATGCCATTCAACAGAAGCTTTTCCTGAGTGAGGGCAGCAGTGCTGGCACCTCAGTTCTCCACCAAACCTGGGCAATTTGTTTGTATCACCAGCATGTCTTTTCTAGTTTGTGTCCCCTGTTTCTCTGACCACAGTGAGTGCTGGAAAATGGGTTGAAGTAAATGACCATTAAGCCCCACTCCGGCCAATATGCACAACCTGCTGTTTTGGCTAAGGCAAATGCAGGTGGGTTCATTTACTCAGTGCTTCGTTTGCATTGTGTCTCAAATGCTTCACAATCTTCAGCTCCTGGAGTCAACCCTCTTCCTCCCCCATCTGTTTTAAGCAGAGATAAGAAGTCACAACTCCCCACTTGGTAGCTGAGTTCAAGGACTTGTTTGCACTGGAATATTTGAACTGATATAAAACACCACACGTTAGATGCGTTTAAGCTGGCTTTGCTTTCTGAATACAGAAAATGGATGCAATAGCAGACCATGTGAAAGTGGTTTACGTGTGTTTACATTAGGAGTTTTCATTGGTGTACCCAACAGCCCTTTGTCAAGTTTTTACCGTTTATTCACAAGAGTTCTGCCAGTGCCAGAAGACAGTGTGATTTTGCTTGCTTGGTCGCCTACCAGGTTCAGGTCAAAGCCAAGGGTCTCTCATGTTTATTTGGGTGCTCTGCAAAGAGGAAGCCATGGCCCTGCCTCAAAGAACTGCAGTCAAACTCATGCACGCAGACTCTGACCTGGATTCTGATCTTGCTTATAGTGGTGTAAAGTGGGAGTAATGGAGTCAGAGAAGCTGGTTGCTACTATCTCACAGTGTGTGCTCATGTTTCCAGCTGTGTAAAGTGATTGTAGAATCTGAGCCAATTAGAACAGTTGCATTGTACATTCCTCACGGACCAGGGAGACGCAGTGGGGAGCTGGTGACCTACTGTGAATCTGCTGCTGACCTCAAAACTAGTGTCACATTAGGAGTGGGCCTTGCATGGAGATAATTGCCTCGTCTCAGCGCAGTGCAGGTTTTTACAACATTTGCCAGCTCTCCCACCCTTAGCGCACAACTGCTGGAAGGGCTGGAGCTCTGCACAGCTTTCTGCACACCTGTGCTTTAACGCTGAACTTGTCTGAGTGCTGCTGCTTCATCACCTGTGAATGAAAATAATTCTCCAGGGTAAGGGAGCTGAGATCAGGGGCGTCCTTGAGAACAGAGATCCTGCCACTCCACGAAAATGCCGCTTATGCAGACTGAGTGGTCAGCTCTCGAGTTCTAGTCCTAGTTAACTATCCCAAAGCGTCCCCTCCGGGGGACTGAGGCATTGGTTTAAAATACCTCTGCAGTTAGACCCTGTCTGTTCCCCTGCTGAAGGCTGGTCTCTGCTGGCAGCATCAACTCAGATTGAAATGGTCTGGAAGCAAGATACTGTGCTGTTTGTCTTGGAAACGGGCCCTGTGTCTCCTTGCTAGCCAGTTTGGCCCCCTATGAACAGCTCAGACTCAGTGTGTCCATGTTCCCCATTCCCTTCTACTGTAGCAGTGCATTGTGGGTCTTCTGAAGGGTGGCTCCCGCAAATCCTGGTGCAGTTCTCTGAGCTGAGGGCTCATGGAAGTTGCGGTCCTCCATCGATAATGGTGTAGCAAAGTTAAGTGGGGAGGAAAGGAGAAAAGGGTTCCCTACAAATCAGCTGTGTTCCAGGTACAAGGTTTTGAAAAATAAAGCCATGGTCTTTGCCTATGCTCTCCCTGCTATTTGGTACAGAAAACCTGCCACTTGCAAGCCCTGCATCTGCATAAAGTCAGTGGTGCTGGCCCTAATAGTCTACAGTAGTGGTTGCAGCCTAGACAGGAATCAGCTGCAAAGGAGCTGCTGCCCATTAATCCACAGCAGTATTTTAGGGGGTGCTGGTGTAACCTTGGGTGGACACTTCATTGCCCTTCTCCAGAGCCTTTAAAAAAAACTCAAACCCCAACTCCCATAGAAAGCTAACTGGAGAGCCAGAGGTCAGCCTCTAAGGATCGGCTAAGGTCAGCCTTCTCTCATTCAAGTCACAAAAAGGAACTAAAGAAATTAGTTTCACCAAATAACTTTATAAACTCCTATGATGAACCAATAATCTAATTTTTCACACCATAATATATCTACTTTTAAACCCACAGCTGTCTTCACAGTTACAAGAGACAAAAAAAGAAAACAAAAGTAAAACTGGAATAGTTCAGGCCACACAAAACAGTCTGAAGAAAGAGGAGGTCCCAAAAGCTTAGGTTTAGTTCATGCAGTCTCTGTCTCTGATCACCAAATCTGCACTATTTGATGGATTTGGACGGTCTTCCCTCCACTTGCTTGTAGGACTCCTGCCTGGGAATTCAGGCAGATTTTCCTCTGCTGGGGATCAATGCTAGACAGCAGTGAACAGAGTTAACTGAGTGACTGGTTAGTTACAAGTACACAGAGTTAAAGGAAACCCCCTTACAAGAAAATAGAAACAACTCGTTCCCCCTTACTCCACCCACAATGCCCAGGTTCTCTGGTACCACGTTAACATCATCGCTACCTGCTAAAAAACGCTTCAGAGGAACAGACACCGGCCTCCTCTACTCCTGAACTCAGTGGCTCCCTCTCACACAGAGCACATGGCCTTACAACAGCACCTGCTCTGTCTGCTTTCCCCCATGGAGTCCCCCCAACAGACACAGAGCCGACTGGAGCAGAGCCCACAACTGCCACATTCCTAGGCTTTCTCTGCTATGTAAGTAATACTAAATTTCACAAGCTTCTGGGTGTGGCGTTCTAAATCGTCCTGGTAACAATGGCCCAGACACAGCTCACTCCGACGCCTCGCACAGGGATCTCTTAAAGAGTTATCTCCATGCTAGGTACACGGGTTACACAGGGGGAAAAGTGTGTCCTCTACAAAACTGGGGCTGTGGGATTGTAGGGAGAGAACAGACTGAACTAGGAGGCAGCTCTAGGTTCGGGTTCAGTGTCTGAGAGGAGCTGGTCAGTCTCTGTGATTGGCTGAGCCCAGTGCCCCTGCACTGGAGCAGTGGAGGCCCCTCCAGGTTCTGAAGAGGGCGGGGCTACATCTGGGTTTATAAAGTGCTGCTAGTATGTGGGAAAGGACTGAGACTGTCTGGGTCCTGCTCAGCACAGGTCATGCTGTAGTGGAGCTGACCTCTGTGGCAGGCCCCGGAGCAAAGGGGCAACCCCACAACCCCAAGGGAGGAGCAGACCTGGAGGAGACAGCAAGGATGCTGCCAGGAGCTGGAGAGCCGAGAGCCCTGGTATGTTCGCTTGTTAACTATTGTTCTAAGAGCACAGACCAGTTGGGCTGGGCTTGGGTATGGCAGGGCTGAAGAACACTACAACTCTCACCCTTGGAGCCACTCAGCCCAACTACACTGGGACCGGCATCCCTACCCAACCCCTTACAGTGCCATCCCAGCCTGCACTCCTGGCCAGCCCCCAGCAAGCCTCTCGCCGAGCTCCATGCTGCTGGGCTCATAGCATGCAGTGTCACAGTGAGGCTACGTCTACACGTGCCCCAAACTTCGAAATGGCCATGCAAATGGCCATTTCGAAGTTTACTAATGAAGCGCTGAAATGCATATTCAGCGCTTCATTAGCATGCGGGCGGCAGCGGCGCTTCGAAATTGATGCGCCATGCCCCCGCGCGGCGCGTCCAGACGGGGCTCCTTTTCGAAAGGGCCCTGCCTTTTTCGAAGTCCCCTTATTCCCATGAGCTCATGGGAATAAGGGGACTTCGAAGTAGGTGGCTTCCTTTCGAAAAGGAGCCCCGTCTGGACACGCTGCGCAGCGGCAAGGCGCATCAATTTCGAAGCGCTGCTGCCGCGTGCATGCTAATGAAGCGCTGAATATGCATTTCAGCGCTTCATTAGTAAACTTCGAAATGGCCATTTGCATGGCCGTTTCGAAGTTTGGGGCACGTGTAGACACAGCAGTGTAGACACGGCCCTGCTTGTACTTGTGGTGCCAAATAGGGGCTGCTCCCCCAGGCCGCACTACCAGTCTTATCCCCTGCAACTGGCTAGGACAGCTGCTATGAGCTAGGGCAGCTGGAATGTTGCAAGTGCTCTTGTGTGTAGACACAGAGGCTGGGCTCTTCAAAGGCATTTAGGGGCTCCTAATGTCTACAGACCTGTGTTGCACTGCACCTTGTGCAAAATGCTGAGTCCAACATGGGAACGTTTTGCACTTATGTTGCACTGGTATTGGTGACTACACAAGGAATAAATCATCAAGGGACTGAATTTCCCATCTCTCGGTGGCTGCAAATCCACACTGGATTCCTTTCTGGAGGACATTGTATACAGGCGGTCAGATGGGCAGGCAAAATATGGCCCACGGGTTGTATTTGGCCGCCAAATATTTGGGTCCAGCCTACCACAGTCTTTTGGGCTGTCAATGTCCAGTGACCCTTGGGCAGGCTCCTTCCCTGCCACAGCCTCACGTGCTCAAAGCGTCCGGCTGTTGGGGCCAGAGTGTACCTCTCTGAGTGCCACACCTCTTGCGGGGTGGTGTCTCTGTGTGCTGCCCCTACCTCCAGCACAGTCCTCACACCTCCATTGGCTGGAAAGTGGCCAGTGGGAGCTGCCTGGGTCATGCGTGATTTTGTAATTGTAGAAGTCTGGTGTGTGTTCGGGTGGAGGAGCTCTATGCAATAAGCAGACAGGTTGTTTGCCTAAAATTAGAATCTATTTTGGAAAAGGCTACAGAGCAGAAAAACTACTCGTTGTTAAGGACAAGTGCACGGTGCGCGGGAATGCCCCAAACACAGGGGAGGTGTGTAGTGTGTCTTCCAAAAGTCACCGGATATATTAAAGTAACGTTCAGTCTTGGCTACATTTTGGTAGCGTACACTTCTTCTGGATGAATTACAACTCACGTTAGCTATTGCTAATTGTCTATCTCCTTGCTGAAAGGTGAAACTGGAGACTCTTAGGAACTGTCTCCAGGGAAGCGGCACAGCTGGTCCTAAATGTCTGTGCATATGGTCCAGTAAAGCCAAAATTGGTAGTGGAGTTCTTTTGAAATCTCTAAGATGTTTTAAAAAAGGAATATAAATTCCATATGATCCCACCATGAAGTCTACAGAAGCAGGGCAGCTATTGTATAGCTATTGAATCAGTTCACATTTGATCCTTCTTTTCCATAAGTAAAAGTTCCATAGTTTTTTTTAGCAACAGTGATTAGAGCCAGAGAGGCCTGAAGGTTATCACGCACATTCGATTTGTTTAAATAACCTTTCCAAAGGTTAGACTCCTGACAGCTGGCATGCATGCACTGGGCAAGTTGCTACAGGACACTAAAAATTCGAGTATCGGAGGGGTAGCCGTGTTAGTCTGGATCTGTAACAGCAAAGCTCATGCTCAAAACTTTTCTGTTAGTCTATAAGGTGCCACAGGACCCTTTGTTGCTGTTAAAAAATTTGAGGTGCTCTGTTTGTCCTGTCTCTGCAACAGCTCTCAAAGAGATCTGCATGTACTTAGTGTATAAAGCTTTATGTTTGTACATCTGCAAATTTTAAAAATAGAATAATGTCAGTTTCAGCAGCCGTCTCTGCAACAATGACATCACAACAGTTTTTTGACAAATTCTTTGAACTAATCATGCATGTAAATAAAGTAGAAGTAAACAATACTTTATAAATATTTACTGTATGTTTGGTTCTGTATTTTATACAATTGACTAGAAAAGTTCTTAGGAAACTTTTCTTCTTTGTGGCATCTAAACTATGGAATTCCTTGTCTGAATACTCAGTGAGACGACCCAGTAAACTGTGCTGGCCAGATTCAAATGTTTGGCAGGCCGAGTCTGGCCCATGGGCCATATTTTGCCTGCCCCGTCTGACCACCAATGTCCTCCAGAAAGGAATCCAGTGTGGATTTGCAGCCACCGAGAGATGGGAAATTCACTTTCCCTTGACAATGAGACTTTTAGTACAAGAATCAATAGATGATACAAGATGCGGGTAACCCACAAGCTTAAAACTCAACTGTTAGTGCTATTGACACAAATTGCACTCAGATAATAAGCAAATAATCAGAAAATTGTATATGGGTTACATACAATAAATTGCTTTTTTTTTTAAAATAGAAGTTCATGTTGAATTACCTAAAATTGGTACCAAAATTAATAGCAGAAAGTTTTTATTGAAAGCAGTAAAATTAATTTTATATTTTAAATTTATATATCTATATAACAACAAATATTTTTTTCATAATATGCAAAAAACTTGGTTTATTTTACTAGGATATTTTTCTTGTAGCATTAGTGCTATTTTGTCTATGTTCTCATAGGAAAATGAGAGAGGATATATATATTTTGCCCCATAAATAAGGAAAATTATCCTTCTCATATAAGTAAATGGAAAAAAAATAGATTAATTGTGTTAGGGAAATACTAAATTTATCCAGATTAAATATATATATATATATATTTACAAATGTTTATTCTGATTTAATTTTCACTATGAAACAATGAATTATTGGGATTTTTCTTTTGGCATACTATAAAATTACAACGTATTCTCCATATGCTATATGATTTATAAGACTATGTAAGAATTTTTACATAGCATACTACATGTAAATAAAATATTATCTTGAGCACTCCAAACTTGCCAAGTAGAAAATCTCATCTTTTTTTTTAGGTAGACATCTCTCTTTGTGTTAGTTTCCCTATCGCTTGTCACCCCAGGGCCACTGATTAATCTTGAGTAAATGCCTTGGACACACAGAATGACAACAAGCTATATGCGTGAGAGAGGGGGAGAATTTGCTAGAAAAAAGACTGGTAATCTCTAGACAGGCATTGAGAAAGTGAGGAAAAACTAGCCTCTAGTCAAGCACATATAATGAATTTTATAGGCTTTAATAGCCAATAACTCATCCATGCACATTGTTTGAAATTACTCGCTCACTGAGTACCCGGAATATTTTGATATATATGTACATCTTCCTTCACTTCTCTCAAAACTGGCTATTTATCGTTCCATTGGCACTTGCTGATGTTTATTGGGAAGGTTCCTGAAGATACCTAATCCCTGGTACAACTTTCCCAGTCCCCTTTGGCGAGTCCTATGCCTAAGTCCTATGCCTTGGCAGACTCCAGAAGATTGCTGAGAGGGTGTACCCCGAATCGCAGTGCGAATTCCGCACAGAGAGGTCTACCGTTGACATGGTCTTCTCTCTAAGGCAGCTGCAGGAGAAGTGCAGGGAGCAGAGGAAGCCACTCTACATAGCCTTCATCGACTTGACCAAGGCTTTTGACTTGGTCAGCAGGGATGGTCTGTTCAAACTGCTCCACAAGGTAGGCTGTCCTCCACGGTTACTCAAGATGATCCAGTCGTTCCACGAAGACATGAGAGGAACCATCCAATATGACGGCGCATTATCGGATGCTTTCAGAATCAGGAGCAGCATCAAACAAGGATGCGTGCTTGCTCCGACATTGTTCGGGATCTTCTTCGCACTTCTCCTGAAGCATGCCTTTGGATCTTCAACAGAGGGCATCTTGCTGCACACAAGATCTGATGGGAAACTGTTTAACCTTGCAAGGCTGAAAGCTAAGTCTAAGGTGCGAGAAGTCCTCATCAGAGACATGCTGTTCGCAGACGATGCTGCTGTAGTGTCTCACACAGAAGACCAGCTTCAAAAACTGCTGGATCAGTTCTCCAAAGCATGCAAGGACTTTGGGCTTACCATCAGCCTAAAGAAGACGAACGTACTCGGTCAGGATGTTGCTGAATCCCCATCAATCAGCATTGACAACTATATGTTAGAGGTTGTCTGAGTTCGTTTACCTCGGGTCCACCATCACTGACACCCTGTCGTTGGACACTGAGCTAAATAGGAGGATCGGAAAAGCGGCCACAACTCTGTCCAGACTCAGCAAGAGAGTGTGGAATAACAACAAGCTGTACACTCACACCAAAATGCAAGTCTACAGAGCCTGCATCCTCAGTACCCTCCTTTATGGCAGCGAGACTTGGACCCTGTATGCCCGCCAGGAAAAGAGGCTGAACGTCTTCCACTTGCGCTGCCTCAGGCGCATCCTTGGAATATCATGGAAGGACAGAGTGTCCAACACCGCCGTCCTCGAGCAAGCTGGAATCCCAACCATGCACACCCTCCTCAGGCAGCGTCGACTCCGCTGGCTTGGCCACGTCCACAGGATGAATGATGGAAGGATTCCAAAAGACATCCTGTATGGTGAGCTAGCCTCTGGCAAAAGACCTCCCGGACGCCCCCAGTTGCGTTACAGAGATGTCTGCAAGAGAGACCTCAGAGAGGTAGACATCGAGCTGGACAACTGGGAAGAACTAGCAGACGACCGCAGCAGATGGAGGCAGGGGTTATACAAGGGCCTTCAGAAGGGCGAGTTGAAGATCAGACAGTTAGCAGAGGAGAAGCGAGCGCACAGAAAGCACAATAAGGACTTGCCAGACACCCACTACATCTGCAAGAGATGCAGCAAGGACTGTCACTCTTGTGTGGGTCTTTATAGTCACAATAGACGCTGTAAATGAAGTCCTCAATTGAAACTATAAAGGGCGCGATCCATAGTCTATGCAGACTGAAGGATGCCTACATGCCTAAGCGACAGGCGATGAACTCCTTAAGGATAGGTGAGTGATTATTCACCAGAGCCTATGGACTCAATGGATGACTTGAGTCAATTGCTCTATGCTATGCCCTGGGAATGGATTCTGGCCCTGTTTCAGAACTGAGCCCTGCAGTGTGCTGTCATGCTACGGAAGAGCATGCTCTAGGGATTGGTTCTGAGAAGTTCTCTGGCCTATGTTATGCAAGCGGTCAGGCTTGATTACAATGGACCCTTCTGTTCTTGGAGCCCGTGAAACGCTAATCAAAACAAATATTACCCTGGTGAGTTTTAAAGCTCTGTTGTTTCCATAGTTAAGTATGGCCACACATACTGGTATGGCTGGTAAGCATCTCCAAGAATGCTTTGTAGTTAGATAGTGTGTTTACAAGCTGGGTTAGATGCACAAAAGGCGTATGGGAAGCTGTGTGGCTTTTGGCTGTACAGCATTTACACCCTACCAGTGGTAGAAGAGTATCGTCCAGCGGTATGAAGACTCACATCAGGCACATGGTTACATGCCCTTTCTGGTAATGCACGTAGTTATGTCTCCTTGTTGCAATGAATGAGGTTAATTAAAATTGTTTACCATTTTTCAGTTGCGCTGAGGTCCTTTAGGATAACTGTCTCGTCTGGGCCTACTGTAGACAATGATCTCTTTAAAGGCTCATTCTTGTTCCTCTTTGTTCACTATGTTGGTATCCAAAAAAATATACATGTGAGTTGTCTCTCCCTCCATCTTCAAGTGCATTTGAATAGGCATCCTGGTTATCTCCTGTGAACAGAAAAGGAAAATGATAAGCCTCAATTTCAGCTGCTGGGCAGGCAGGTCTTGTGACCAAGAGTTGATCTGTTCCTGACCTCAGAACTACGTAACGTGTCTTATAAAGTTTACTTGGTTAGTCTTTCCCAGCTCCTGTGTTCTACGAACGTAACTCAGAGGGGGCCGAGCCCAGGTCTGGCTCAGGGTGACCAGATGTCTTGTTTCTGGTGGGACAGCCCCGTATTGTGGGCGCTGGGGGGCATCCCCATTTATTTTCAAAACAATGTTAACTGCTCTGTATTCGTGGGGAGGAGTGGATGCCGCCTGTTTCCTACCACGCACTGGCACAGCTGCAGCCCGGTTCTTGGCTCCCTGTGGCTTGGAAGAGCTGGGAGTTGGACCCGTGTGGCTACACCTGGCTCCCGGAGGCTTGTGGGAGTCATGAGCTGGACTCACGCTGCCGCACCTGGCTCCCAGCTCCCTGCGCCTGGGGAAGCCGTGAGGAGCACCAGCAGCTGCCGCCTCCTTCCCAGCTCCCCACACCTCAGGGAGCAGGGAGCCCCCCTATCTTTGCTGTCACCCAGTTCTCCGTTCCCAGCACCTTGGTGGAGCTGGGAGGCACCACCCTTTCCCCCTCCATATCTCCCTGCCCTGTATTTGGGATAGGGAGATACTATCACCTTAGTCTGGCTTTGGGGTGGAGGGTTTCAAACACAGAACTGGAGCAGCGGGGCAAAGGAAAGCTCTGACCTGAGCTGTTGGGAGGAAGTAGCTGGGATGTGCTGGAGGAGAAGCTTTGGCCTTTCATCCCTTGGCCTCAGCCTGGCTGTGGGAGTTTGAAGTGTATGTGCTTTTGTAGTTTAAAATCCCATTTCTAGTCAAAACTCGACTGCGTCTGTTGGATCTGTTTTTTGGGGGGTTTTTTGGGTAAAGTCGAGTCGATTACCTTAATCTATTAGTCTGAGATTTGAGGGCATCAAACTTTTTCTCTGACAAGACATAACCTTTTTCCAGGCCCGCTGGTGGGGAGTGGGGGTGGGGGTGGGGGTGAAGGGGACAGTTGCAGTGGGGTCTGGCCATTTGAAGGGCTGGGGGATCTGGCTTATTACAGCTGCTGCTGCTGCAGCCCCAGCCCCTTTTGAATTGCCACCGGACCAACACACTGCAGGGCTGTGAGAGCTGGGTGGGGGCAAGGCCTCATTGCTGCAGTCTGGACAGTGCTGAGGGCTGCCCTGTCTGCCCGTGGCCATGCCCCTCCTGGGATGCAGAGCCAGGCGTCCCTCACCTTCGCTGGGATCTGCTGTGGTCCCCTCTGCCTCCTTCTTGCATCCCACTCTTGCAGCTACTCATGGTGGAGTCCTGGTCCCATTGAAATCAATGGGATGTTTGCAATCATCTGGGTGGGGCCAGAATATCACAGCATCAAGGGTGAAGAATACCATGTAGATTTCCCTTTGAAAGTGCTTTATTGTGGGAGAAATAATGGGATGGGTAAGTGACCACCTGATGCACTTAAGTCCAGTGTGGTTTTATCTGATGTTAGTAAACTTGGTCTTTCCCTTCTCATGTACATCTGAGTGACTGCCCTGACTACAGTGCAGTAAATCTTTGCATTGGTATAAACTTTCATCCAAGCCAGTGAGGTGATACTGGAGGGAGGAAGAGGAGAAGCTGGCTTTTCCCAGTTAGCTGTGCCAGTTTCCCCACTCTGTCTAGTCCATCCTTTCCAAAGCATTCCTGTTTTCTTGGGATCTTGGAATTATAATGGATAGTTCTCTGAAAACATCCACACAGTGTGCAGTGGCAGTCAGTAGAGCAAATAGGATGTTAGGAATTATTAAAAAAGGGATAGAGAATAAGACGAAGAATATCCTACTTCCCCTATATAAAACTATGGTACGCCCACATCTTGAGTACTGCATGCAGATGTGGTCTCCTCACCTCAAAAAAGATACACTGGCGTTAGAAAAAGTTCAGAAAAGGGCAACTAAAATGATTAAGGGTTTGGAAAAGGTCCCACATGAGGAGAGGCTAGAGAGACTGGGACTTTTCAGTCTAGAAAAGAGGCGACTGAGGGGTGATATCATAGAGGTATATAAAATCATGAATGGTGTGGAGAAAGTGAATGCAGAAAAGTTATTTACTTGTTCCCATAATATAAGAACTAGAGGACACCACATGAAATTAATGGGTAGTAGGTTCAAAACTAATAAAAGAAAATTTTTCTTCAGACAGCGCACAGTCAACCTGTGGAACTCCTTGCTGGAGGAGGCTGTGAAGGCCAGCACTCTAACAGAGTTTAAAAAAGAGCTTGATAAATTTTTGCAGGTTAGGTCCATAAATGGCTATTAGCCAAGGGTAAAGTATGGTGCCCCTAGCCTTTAATCAAAGGCTGGAGACAGATGGCAGGAAACAAATCGCTTGATCATTGTCTTTGGTTCACCTGCTCTGGGGCACCTGGCACTGGCCACTGTTGGCAGACAGGATACTGGGCTGGATGGACCTTTGGTCTGACCCAATATGGCCGTTCTTATGTTCTACCATATTTTTTATCCCTGGCTGCACGGAACAAGTGCTCTTTAACGGCTGATGTTTTGAAATGTCTTCTCCTTTGTCGTTGGACTGCTGTACTTTCACAGCTCCTGTGGAACGCCGAGGTTTCCCTGACTGCTTCAGTGCTTTCCTTTGTGTTGTGATCAGTTTGGTAGGATAACAGACACTGAAGACTGAAATGGTCAGCTAGTTCAGTGTGTTATAATTTTATTTGGCCTTGGAACCCCTTTAAACTTGAAAGAATTTTGTGGAACCCCATTCCCAGGCTTTACCCCTCCCTTCCTGCCAGCCCACCCTTCCCTCCCAATAACTCACTTCAGCCCCAGACTGGCCCCCAGGACTAACCCATCCATGGTGCTGGCTGGAGAGACTGCGTTGGGTGGCCATGTGTGTCCAGCGGAAGGAAGACTGGCGGAGGTTTTCCATTGGTGGGGGTGAGCCTAGCCACACCCATCAGAAGGATGTGGCCACTCAAATAGCAGGACAAGTGAGGGGTTTAGTTGGTTTAATGTCCAGATCCTGCCTGCTGCCCTGCTGGTGGTTAAACCACTTAAATTTAGTTCTACTTTTTCAGCGGTGGTAGGCGGGGAGCCACAGAAGAGTCAGCTATTGTAATGGAATTTTCTCGCAGAACCCTTATTTTCTCTTCACGCAACCCCAGGGTTCCATGGAACACCATTTGGGGAACACTGAGCTAATCAATTTCATCCCCCACCAGGACAGGATACAATCTCTCCAGCAGGGGTAGTAGAAAAGTGTTTTTTTTCCTTAAAGGTAACGCATCTCTTCTTCAGCATAATCACTCCAGTGGCTTTACAGTGATAAACAGTTGTCTTCTCTTGCTTAACAGCTACGTCATAAAATTTTTGTTGCAATCCTATGAGAGGAGAGGCAGCAGGGGAAAGGCTAAAATATGCTGAATGTTTGCTTTTGCGGGGCAAAATTTTACTGAATTTCACCCCTTTGTTCACACGTGTTGGCAGCAG
The DNA here is from genome assembly GCF_033958435.1 of Carettochelys insculpta. Taxonomy (NCBI): domain Eukaryota; kingdom Metazoa; phylum Chordata; order Testudines; family Carettochelyidae; genus Carettochelys; species Carettochelys insculpta. Next base: position 4,696,928 of record NC_134149.1, on the reverse strand, counting down.
TGACAGCTGTAAGTGACAGATGGTAACACGATTTTAGCTTTTCCTCTGTGGAGTCCCCACACTGTTGAGTGTTACTTAGTAAGTGGGACTCCAGGGTGTGTTCTGCTTTACCATTAATGGCCTGAAACTTTTTTGCCACCATCAATATTAATAAATTCTTCAAGTAAGTCTTCAAAGGAAAGCCCTCTTGCTCTGTCTACTAACAGATAAACATCAACAACTATATCAAGTTTCCAATAGTAATTTAAAAAAAAAAGCTACCATTGTTACAATGAACAAACTTTTCCTATAAAACATATAATCATGTAACAGCATGTGTGGAAATGAAGTTTATCATACTGCGATAAGCAAGTGGAACTGCTCGGAGTAAGCACCTGCATTGCAATTATTGTTAAAGATTACTCTTCCTGGGCCTTACAGTATAACCCCTACGTGTGCACTGTTTTTTCGTTAATAGCCTGAAACACCAAGTTTCCTATGAGTCTGATACATTGTTATGGTCTTTTGAACCTTATAGCTAAGATTTGCAATCAAAAGAAGTAATAAGAACAAAATTAAGTATAGAATAAAACATAGCCGAGCAATTTCTTTTTAAGTGGAGGAACTCTTTTTCCATGGATTGCTTTGGGTAAAATAGTGGCTTCTCTGAAATCAATGACAAAATTTCCATTGCCCTCAACAGGGCTAAGGTTTCAGACATGGTAAAGGCTGTGTTCTTTAGAGCAGATTTATACTCTGAGCCAGAAGCCAGTTGAACCAGCTGATGCATCTGACGAGGTGGGTCTTTGCCCACGAAAGCTTATGCTCCAACGAATCCATTAGTCTCTAAGGTACCACAGGACTTCTGGTTGTTTTTGCAGATACAGACTAACCTGGCTCCCCCTCTGATACTGAGCCAGCTGATAATTCAGATATGAATGCCACAGAATTGACTAGCAATAGCAAGAAACAAAACCAGATTTAGCTACATTAGACCTGAGTGTTCTATTCTAGGTAGGTTCTAATGCTGCTCCCAGCACCACAGTAGCGGAATGCCTTTCAGGTAATGTACAAAAGCTTTGAAGAGTTCAGATCTTAGATTAGATTTATACTCCACATGCAAGTCCTGCTGTATTCAACGAGATCTGTATATGCTCTGCTGAGGCTCTCACTTGAGTAGGGATAGGTTGGACATGCGGGGAGGAAAAAAAGAGAGATTGTCAGAGTGCTGAGAAACTGGCCTTTGCCTGAAAGCCAAGTCTAGGGAGGCAACTAACTACAGGTTGAACCTCTCTAGTCTGGCACCCCTGAGACCTGGCCAGTGCAAAACCAGAGAATTTGCTGAATCACAGGAGATCAATATTGCCTAGCAGTACCACCAACATTTCCACTGCTAACTGGGCTCTGAGACTTAGGGGTCAATCCCAGCTAAATAACAGCACAGAACACTGAGAACCAGGACTGGTGGCTGGAAACAAACTTAATGGGACCATGGAAAACTTGGCCAGACCAGCAAACCAAAATCATGCTGGACCCCGGAAGTTGCAGGTCCAGTGAATGCTGGACTAGAGAGTTTCAATGTGTGCCACTCTCCTGTGCCAGGATATAGTATCACCATGCTGATTTAGAGCAGGGTGAAAATCTAAGCAGATAGCAATATGGTGATCATTCCAACAAGACATTATTGTAATCAAAAGCGTAGCAGGCGTTAGAAAAAATACCAGCCATTTATGTTGAGTGAAAGAATAGGGGAGAAGATTCCAGAGAGGTAAACTCACCCATCATCATATAGCAGCTAGTTCATTTTTGATTGCATTAAACCAGGGACTGCACTTTCTGACTCAACAGGCACACTTCTGTCCTTCCCTGCAGAAGAGCTCCGTATAAACAAGTGGCTGCGTGAATGAAAGGGGGAGAGGAAGGTTCTTGAATAAGTCTATGGCTTAAAAGCACATTTGTCAAATGTAAATATTTCGGAGGTAAAAGAAAACGGCAGGGAAAGAGTTAACCATGTTGCTGGTGGAAGACTAAAGGAAATAAAGATTTCTTCCATGTGTGCGTTTTCACCTCTGTAAATGTTATTACCTAAATTATGGCGAAGTTCTTAATAACAATCCTTTAATGGCGAAATCTTTCCCATAGCAAAATGTCTATGCTGTGCTAATCCTCCAACGTACAACTCACTCAGGATGTGCATGGTGCAAGATTTCCAAGGGGAGGAGGTCAGCCAGGGACAAAACATAAATTCAAGTTTATTTTCTCCTTTTTCTGTGGCTTATAGAACGATGAGTTGTGGAGCGTTTCCCACATTTACTAAAATCGGCAGGGAAATGGGAACTGTAAGAGTTCTAAAAAGAAGTCTGTGTTTTAGATGCTGTGGGTTTTCCTGGATTTACTGTTACCCGACGTAAAAACTGGGGGATTGACTTCTCAACTAGGCCATATAGGGATTGCTAGCCACACAGAACAGCACTGCTAATATTTTGACCCAGCAAAGGCTGTGCTCAGTTGACATCCAAAAACCTATCAGATGTAAAACATGGAAATGTTCTTAATGGCATAGTTTTTGCCTTTGTGTAGTCTTCACTTAGACAAAATAGCCATTGAATGGACAGGGAATCAATGAGGATTTTTTAACGTAAGTATATACATTTGGCCCACACACAAAATTGATAAACTGTAAGTCAAGGCCTCTAGTTCATTGTTAAAGTCCATAGATGCTGTTGCATTTTTCTATCCAGTGCAAATGGGTAGCAGGTTTAAAACTAATAAAAGAAAGTTCTTTTTCACACAGCTCAACCTGTGCAACTCCTTGCCAGAGGAGGCTGTGAAGGCTGGGACTTTGAGAGAGTTCAAAAGAAGAGCTAGTTAAATTCATGGAGATTAGGTCCATAACTGGCTATTAGCCAGGTGGTAGGAACGGTGTCCCTGGCCTCTGTTTGTCAGAGGCTGGAGATGGATGGCAGGAGGCAGGTTGCTTGATCATTGTCTTTGGTCCACCCCCTCTGGGGCACCTGGCACTGGCCACTGTTGGCAGATGGAATGCTGGGCTAGATAGACCTTTGGTCTCACCCAGTAATGGCCATTCTTATGTTCTTATGTAAATAAGCATTGTTGGAATGTCTTTTAATAGTCTATTGTTAGTATAAGTCCTCTTGACTTAACTGGTTAGCCAGTATATTGGGTCTTCCACGTTCCTTCTGTTAAGCGAATTGAGTTTCACTGATACAATCTGGTTTGTTTCCAATGAATGTGCCATTTTGATCCAGTGTGAGGATGGGAGGAGGGGTTGTACAATGAAGGTTTCCTGCCTTGGAAAGAAGACTGTTTAAGCAATGGGAAGCTATCAGTTTCCCTGATCCTGAAGGAATCCAAAAGGAGGCAGTTTCTTTGTTCATAGTTCTGAGCCTCTTTCCAGCCCATACTCTGCCTCAAAAGGTCCTCTCTTAGGGCTGTGATTCCAGTGCTGCTTTGCTGCCTGGTTGGTTTTCTTTTTTGTTCTTTTGCCAACTTCTCGTTGTCTGTTCTTTGGCTGCTGCGTCTCACAGATATACACACCCCTTTATCCACCCATGCTCACAAAACTTGCTCCAAAAAGGAACTGATTGGCTTGTTACATTTATCCTGAACTAAGGGCTGCTGTCTCACTCACCCCCTTCAGTGTAGTTTCACCAAACCACCATCATAACCTGGGCAGATGTTCCACTGACAACTCGTCACTCAGGGACCACCACGTTTTAGGTGAGGCAATTCAGCAAACTTGAAAGGGAGAGAAAATGAAAGCAGGACACATTCGATAATTTGTAAGGCACTCAGATCTACGAAAGGTCATAGTAATATGCATAGCTTAGGTTTGCTGGGATGTATCACAGTCCCTCTGCTATAGGTCATAGGAGGCAGACCAAGCCAGGATAGTTATTGGCTTTTTTGTCTGCTGATACAAATACCATTAAGGGCCTGATCCAGCTGGCCACTGGGCTCTGCCTTGCATTGGGATTTACAGAACTGGGTTCTGAGTCTGCAGAACTTCAAGTCACTGGTCTCTGTAATAAGTTAAACTCTCAGCTTTCTCAAAGTGCAGAATGTTACTGCTCAGTAGATTGTCATGCTTCTGCAGATTAATAAACTCAATGGCGTTCATCATTATTCTATACTGCCACACCAGATGTTGACATTTTGCTATTGTTCCAAAATTAAATGTCAAGTTATTCCCGTCCAAAATCTACCATTTAAATGTTCAAAGAGTCCATCTGCAGCTGTATTTAGAGTTGACGGGCTGCTTGCAAAAGCAGCATTTCTAAGCAGGTTTGTAAATGGGTTGCAGTGGGTTATCCATGCATTAGAGACCTGCCTTGGTTAATTAATTCCATTTCCAGACATTAAAACCTACACAAGCAGGCCAGCTGGAGGGCAATGTTTTCTTTGAAGTTGGTAATTACATGCATTCTGGGATGAAGTTTGCTTTTCTGGCTACCACTGCACTCAGATGCACTGAGACCCATGGATTTAGTGCCATGGGAGGCTTTCTTCACAAAATAAAAAATGAAATGTAGTGAGACCAAGCTCAGAAAAGCTGGTAAGGGAAGGTTGAAAGATCTAAGCAATACGTGTGCAGGATTAATTTGAGGCAAGGCTGGTTCTTTCCAAGTTCAATGCAGAACCTCCTCCTGGCGCACCTTTTAATTTTGTTTCTTCTTTTCGCTCCTTAAATGACTTTAATCTCCAGCTGTTGCTCAGAAACATTGAGGTGCCCTCTACTGCTACTGCAACACTTACTTCCAGTGGCGAGATCAGGTAAATAGCTCTATGGATCCTCGGGCCAGTGGAAATGGAACGTGCTCGGCATTCACTCCTCGGTCTGGAGTGCAGACAGCAAACCCTTTTCCCAGGGTTGTGCTTAGGCTAGCTCAGCCCCTCTAGCGCCTGGCATTGGACATACACCCCTGGTTGTAGACCACATGCTGCTCCCCATCAGCGGAGAAAAGGAGAGGTTTGGGAGGGAGGGAGAGAGTACAGGGCAGAGGAGCCAAACATACCGACTCTGAGCCACATATAACAGTCTTCAGAAGCCCAAGAGCTGGAGCTTAAGGATTCAGTCCTCTGGGGAGGAGGATTTCATGGGTTCGACCCTGTAAGAGGCACCTGCCCAGGAACCTGCTAAGGCTTGTAGCCCAAGCAGGCACATCCTGTGGGGGTGATGCCCAGAGACCCCCCACTCCCCGCTTGGCAGAAGCCAGGGGTGACACATGGGGGTTATGTGCCCCCAGATTCTTGCCAGGGTTTGCCGACCCCCACTCAGTCCCATGGTGCTACCTGGCCCCTTCCCTGCATGGACCTGCTGGAGCTGGGAGCTGTGGCTGTGGAGAGAGGCAGCAGCAGACAGGTGAGAGGTGCAGGGAGAGCCTCTGATTTGGCTGCTGCCCCGGCCCATGGAACTAAAGCCAGGGCTAATTAGGGTAAGACAGGCTGTGTCTGGGGGCATGACTCTGGCTGTGGGGGCCCAGCATGTAAACTGGCTCCCCCATTCTCAGCAGACACCTGTTGTCTCTGGCAGAAGCCCCCCAGGCTGGATGCAGTTCACCAGGGTTAGCCCCTGGTGGGCCACTGGATGCCTTCTACACCTGCACAGATAGGGACACCACTTCCCACAGCTCCCATTGGCTGGAAACAGCCATCAGCAGCCAATGGGAACGGCAAGAGGCCATACCTGGAGATGTGCAGGTGAATAAAGCACCCAGGGGCTAACCCTGGCAAACCGCATCTGGCCTGTGCGCTGCTCATTGCCCACCCCTGCCCTAGCACCTCCATCCCACCACAGGGCAGAAGACCCAAGCTCTCTGCTCCCTGCAGCCTGGTAGGTAGAGAATGAGGGTGAGCATGGGGGCTCCAGGAGTTGTGCTTTAGCTGTAAAGAGACCGCAGGCAGCTTGCGAGCTACTGTCTGGCTATCATTGGGACCCTTAGGAGAGTGAGTGAACGCTACGGGGAAGAAGGACGCATGGGGCTGTGACTGAAAGAAGAGGAAAGCCACCGATGCAGGGGATTCACCCCTTGTCTGAGCACTTTGCAGCATGACCTGTTGGTTACCACTGTTCTTGCAGGTACCCCACCAGCAGGCCATGGGGCTTGTTCCAACTAGGCTGCGGCTTAAGAGCTGCCCTGTAGCAGCGGGAGGGGTGTGGTGGGAGCTCAGCAGAGAGTGCTCTGGGAGGCGGCGCCTGTGGAAATCCATCCCCGTCGCTTGGCTCGGGGGGCTTGTGGGCACTGAGTATTTCTGGGCAGACACATCTCATCCCTCTACATGGGGCAAGTGCCACCACAGCCAGGAATGACCCTCAGAGGGGTAATGGCATGAGCTGGCTTTGAGGTGGTGCTGTGCTCCACAGGGCTCTCTCATCCCAGCAGCGTGAGCAGCGTTTGCTTGGACAGAAAAGCTTTGCACAATGGATGCTCCCTCCTCATCCAGGATCAGTCTAACCCCTCAACATTCTGTGAAGCTGAAGCCAGGGCAAAGGTGACCTGAGGCAAAGCTCTGGCTGCCTGCCCTTTAAATCACTGCAGGTTGAACCACTCTAGTCCGGCAGCATCCGTAACCTGGTGTGATTTCAGTTAGCAGGAAGTTCACTTATCATCAGCGTGGCCAACTTTCCCGTGGTCCCATAAAGTTTGCTTCCAGCCACCCGTCCTGGCTCTGTGTTCTGTGCTGTTATTTAGCTCTAATTTACCCCTTCTCAGAGCCCAGTAAGCAGTGGAAGTGTTGGTGACTCTGCAAGACAATATTGACCTCCCGTGGTCTGGCAAATGCTCTGGTTTGGCACCAGGCAGGTCTTGAAGGCGCTGGACTAGAGACGTTCAGCCTGTATAGTATCAGAGGGTAATTCGGCAGTCTCTCTCTCTTCGGGTGGGCCTTCTGGGAGGAGTCAGGTCTTGAGGTCTTGGAGGAATTAACCTTCTTATGGTCACATTCTCTTTCAATCCCCACTTGCGGCCAAAGGAGATCCTGGTGGTAAGCAATGGGGGAAACCCCAACCCTGTGCTTCCCATGGGAGCTGGGATGAAGGGGGAAGGCATGGCCTGCAGAAGTTTGTTTTCAGAAGTTTCTTTCCACTTCACTAGATTCCTAATTCCACTGTCAGCAGCCCGCTGCACCACATCCTCAGCCGAGGGGCATGGCGGGGGATGGGGGGTCATTCCAGAGCTCTTCTCCCTTATATCAGTCTTTCACTCTGTTAAGGCCCTTACATCAGCATTACGTAGTACTGTAGCCCCTAGGCTGCTCTGGCATAGCTTTGGGGAGCCATACACAGTGTTGCCTAATGGATAGCGCATGGGAGTGGGGCTTAGGGATTTACTCCTTACTTGGAAACTAGCCTGCTGTGCAACCTTGGGGGAATGACTTCAGCACCATGTGCCTCTGTTTTCTCTATCTGTGCAATGGGGATAACAGGCACTTACCTCCTTTGTAAAGCACTCTGAGAGCTACTGATGAAAAATACTATACGCTTGTTTGCATCAAGTCCTTTGACTGGATCACTGCTTCATTTGTGTGGAACAGGCCCTCTGATTTTGTGTTCCCTTCCAAAGTCCTCAGAGCAGATTTTACAAAATATCTGAACAGACGGGAGAAATGTTCTGGGCATAATTCCCTTCTTCCGTTTGGATCAATTCCTTTGTTTGATGTTCTTTGTCACAGGTACCTCCTCCTTCATCTGACAGCAAGAATGGACCCATTGCTAAGGGCTCTTTGTGCTGGCACGGAAAGCAGAAGGACCAGTGGCTGGCAGTGAAACCCAGAGAAATTCAAATTAGAAAATCAGTGCAAATGTTTCACAGGGAGAGCTATTAACTGTTGGAGCAAACTGTCTGTTCACAGAAGCATACAATCATAGAACACTAGAACTGGAAGGGATCTCGAGAGGTCATTGAGTCCAGTCCCCTGCCCTCATGGCAGGACCAAGCACCATCTAGGCCATCCCCAATAGATGTCTATCCAATCTGCTCTTAAATAGCTCCAGTGATGGAAATTCCACAACCTACCTAGGTAATTTATTCCACTGTTTAACCATCCTGACAGTTAGGAAATTTTTCCTAGTATCCAATCTAAACCTCTCTTGCTGCAGTTTAAGCCCTTTGCTCCTTGTTCTATCCTCAGAGGCCAAGGAGAACAAGTTTTCTCCCTCCTCCTTGTAACCCTGTTTTAGGTACTTGTAAACCCCTATGATGTCCCCTCTTGATCTTCCCTTTTCCAAAGTAAACAAGCCCAGTTCTTTCAGTCTTCCCTCACAGCCCATGTTCTTTAGACCTTTCATTGTTTTTATTGTTCTTCTCTGGACCTTCTCCAATTTCTCCCCATCTTTCTTGAAAGGTGATGCCCAAAACTGGACACAATAATCCTACTGAGGCCTAATGAGCGCTGAGTGGAAGAATAACTCCTCGTGTTTTGCTCAAAACACTCCTGTTCATGCATCCCAGAATGATGATTGCTTTTTTTGCAACAGCAGCACACTGTTGACTCATATTTAGCTGGTGGTCCATCCCTTTCTGCAGGACTTCTTGCTAGACAGTCGCTTCCCATTCTGTATGTGTGATAGCTTCAGCTCAGGGCTGGATTTCTCTCTGGAGGATCTGCTATAGTTGAGTACAAGTTACTAGACTCACTGTGGGAGTAACTGGTTGAAATTCCCTGGGCTCTGAGGTGCAGGCAGGCCTGCTGGGGGGGAGGTGGTAACGGGAGCACTTGCCCTGGGGCCCAGCAATTCAGAAGGGCCTGGGTCTTCCGGCTGCTGTTACCACAGGAGCAGTGATGGGTGCAGCCCTGGGCCTTTTAAATGGCTGTGGAGTGCTGCATGGCACCCTCAAGGCAGCTCTCAGGGCTGGCGGGCGGGGAGGGAGGGGAGCATGGCGTGCTCTAGGTGGCGCTGAGGGTGGCCTTCCCTGAGCCCCGCCCCTTCTGCCCGAGGCCTTGCCCCTCACAGGAGCGCAAAGCCGCCCTCTCCCCCCGCCCCTTTGGGTGCAGAAGGTCAGACAAGATGATCTAATGCTCCCTTCTGGTTTCAGCTCCGTTAATGAAATGCATTTCTTTGCAGTGGAGCTGTATGAGCCTGAGGTGCTTACTCATAAATACTCCCAGAAAAGAGACTTCTCTTCGGCGGCTGGGAGATGGTGTTGTGGCAATGGAACTCTGCCAGTTTATGCCAGCTGAGGAGCTGGGCCCTGCAGGTGTCCCTACCCCAGGCAGACACTCTCCTGTCTTTCAGTGGGAGCTGGGGGGTGGGGGGGAGCCACTGTCTGACATGCCAGTGTGCTCTTTGCTGGGTGTGATGTGTTGGAAAAACAACCTGGAGGCGGTGATGAACATTTATAAATTTTTGTTATTAAACTTCCTAGTTGCCACCTCCATGCTTGCTGCGTTTCTCCACGCTAGATTTCTGTGTTCCTATTACCCGGTGAAAAGCTATCGTTTTCTCAAAGGCTTGGCGATTCCATTTGAAATGGCTAAATTACATTTTCAGCGTGATGGGCGCTCTCTTTCATACCACAGGTTCTCTGCCAGCCCGGCCCCATTTCATAATGCCAGTTTGTAAGGTATGCTGGTTTGATCAATGTTACTCCGGTCCTATTGGGCATATATTTCCATCAGGAATGCTTAACACCTTTAGAAAGCCATTTTAGAAACAAGGGCCGTCAGTTTACTGTTTTCAAAACCCCAAGCTATTTTTCCTGGCTTCCAGTGGCAACTCGACTGCACCTGAATAAATGTCAGCTCTTTTGAATTAATTTGCAGCAGTAGCTGGCCCGTTCAGTAGCTTTAGCTAAACCTGTTTTCATGTTTCAGAATCTGACCCTCAAACTGCTGCTAAATGACGATCTGTTTTTGTGTGAATAAATGGCAGGGGACATAGCTGGCTTGGGGCAGTTCAGTTATTGTCTAGTCTGTCCCCCTCTTTGCTTGAAATTGCAATTTGAAGAGACAGTGGGAAAATGGCTGATTGTATTAACAGCATGACAAGCCTTCCGTGTGCAAGACAAGGCGAGGTGCAGTCGTGTGGTTAGGTGTGGGGGCGGGAGGGAGGTGGACAGAACGCTGATCTTCAGAAAGCACTGGGCCTGCGAGAAGCAGGCTCTCATTCAGCCACACCCGCAGATGCATGCCTAACTTGAATAGGATCAGAGCGGTAGCCGTGTTAGTCTGTATCTTCGAGAACAACAAGAAGTCCTCTGGCACTTTGTAGACTAACAGATATTTTGGAGCATAAGCTTTCGTGGGCAATCACCCGCTTTGTCAGATGAGTCATGCATCTGACGAAGTGAGTCTTTGTCCACAAAACCTTACGCTCCAAAATACCTGTTAGTCTATAAGGGAACTTGAATAGGGTTACTCACCCGCTGGAGTGAGGTGTGTGCTTAAATCCCTTGTTGCAATGGGACCTCCAAGCAGGACACTTAAGCTGCATTTACGCTATGGGGAAAAATCGATTTTAAGGTATGCAACTCCAGTGACGTGAACTGCTTAGCTGGTGAAGACTTATCCTAAATTGGTGGGTTTTTTTTTTCCCCTGCCATCCCCACGCTGGGAGGTCGACTTTAGTGACTCTCCTCTCGACCTCCCTTACTCCTCTTGACTGCCAGCAGTACCGGGGTCAACAGTGGAGCCCTGATTGTTTGATTTAGTGTGGCCCCACAAGGCGCGCTAAATTGATCTTCCAGTAAGTGTAGATACACCCTAAGGGTCGAGCGTGCTCCACTGCTCAGAATGCAACGACATAGCCATGCTGTGGCCTGTGATCCCTCAGGGGTGGCCAGGAACGGGGCAGCTGCTGCTATCTCTGTTGAATGCACCGATCACCGCCACGCATTGCAAGCAAGAGCTGTGCTCTGCGCCCTCTGCTTTCAGCGTCCCTGTCTTGTGAACCACACACGTTCTCAGTCAGCTGCGGTGGGGAAGACGGTATTCTGGGGAATTTCTCAGGACTCATCCTGAATGTGGTTTTTGCTCCAGATAAATTTTGTGTTGAGAAAGTAATTAGATATATTTTCCTAGTAGCCATTTATTTTCCTCCTAAAATGGAGTTATAATTTATTTCCTTGCCAAAAGGTTTCCTGGTGACACGACAGGCTAAATAAGGCTGTTGGCATTCCACTCATGAGAACAAAGGCTCTAGTAATGTACCTTCCACGAGCCTGGAGTTTCACGCTCGCTGACCAGGTTCCATAACAGCCTGTTTCTTAGCCATGATAAAGCAATACCCTGGCACTTACTTTCTGGTGGAGGAAAGAGCAGAATAATTTGCGTTCTCCCAAGCAGGAGCAGATAGTCGTAGCTGTCAGCGCCAGGATCGTAACAAGGACTTTCTTACCATGCAATATCCAGGAATTCCCTCTGAGAGCAGCTTTTACTACAGCTATGTTGCCCTGTAATGTTTTGATCCTTACAGTGACAGGCTGTACGTGACCAGCACCAGCCTGGTGAGAATTAAGGAACTGTTATGGACTCAAGCTGCCACACTTGTAAGGCCCAGAAGAATGGCCTAAGAGAGAGGAAAGCCATCTCAGTTAGGGGCCAGGCTAGCAGGAAAGACCTTCAAGCCCCTCTGTTCTGAAGAGGCTGCTTGCCCAGCCGCTGCCTGGCTGAGCCCTGTGAGTGGAAGGTGGGCTGGAAAAAACACTCAGGACGGTCTTGCCTGTGGTGCTTGGCTGGTCAGTGACCTGCCAGATGCCCCATGTGGGAAGAGAGGCTCGCATCCGTTTGTGTGCCTCCTTGTTCAGCCCCTTTTCGGACCTCTGGTGGAAGGGGTGGACACCCAGAGGGCTGAGTCTCCCATCTGCGGGCCTGTGCTGCTGTTGGACAGACACCGAGAGCTGGAGGATGGGTGAGCCCAGAGCCCAGTCGCACTCCAAGAGGTTGCTGGGGGAAGGCAGGCCTGTGACATGCACTTGTGCACGTTGTCCCACTGAAGCCAGTGAGATGAATTGCTCAGACAAGGCTGATCTGGGTGAGGTTTGGCATGGCTGAGCCTGCTCTGCTGAAGTCAAGGGGAGCTTGGACGCTGACCTCCGGGGGAGCGGGGCTGATAAGACAGTGGAGAAGAGAAGTTCACTTTGATTTTTTTTTTTTTGAGCATGTGTGGTTTAAATTATTCAAGTAGCCCCCGAATAATGCATTGTGTTTCCTTTCTGACTAAATGCTTTCAGTTAAACTGAAATCACAAAAAAGTCTTGCAACGTCGCTCGTGGTGCCACTGCATGGTGGTACTGCCTTCAGGTATATGACCAGTACTTCCCTCACTGAAGCGACCACCTGTCTCCCCCGACCCGTCCCGTTTTAAGGCTGTTGACTTTAAACATATTTTGCAGTTGCCAGCATTACCAACTCCAAATCGTTAAGTCATCAGCCACCCTCACTCCAAAATCATAACAGGGAAAGAACCCAAGATGTGGTGGTTATTATTTGCCTGCTGCTGCTTGGAGATATACTTATCTCTTAGAGTAGTAAGAGACCTGGAGGGGTCTAGTCCAGTTCCCTGCGCTCACAAGCAGGATGTACCACCCTCCCTGACTGATTTTTTTTTTAATGGAGATATGCATCTCCTAGGATTGGAAGGGACCTTTGGAGGTCATCTAGTCCAGTCCCCTACCCTCTTGGCAGGACCAAGCACCATCCCTGGCTTCTACTTGCCCCAGTCCCTAAATGGCCTCTTCAAGGATTGGACTCACAGCCCTGGGTTTAGCAGGCCAATGCTCAAAACCACTGAGCTATCCCTCCTTTTTTTTTTTGTTTTGTTTTTAAAGCCTATGCTGCATTAGGCATCCCCCCCCGCAGGGACTGAGCTTACAGCCCAGGGTTTACAAGGCCAATGTGCTAACCACTGAGCTATCCCACCCTAAGCATAGTAATATAAATATCTTGTAGAGCTGGAAGGGACCTCACGATGACATCAAGTCCCATCCCCTGCACTTACAGGACCAATCACCATCCCTGACAAAATTTTGTTTTTGTATCTAATCTGCTCCACACCCCGTAGAAGCCCCCTGAAGGGCTGAACGCACAAGCCGGGGTTTACAAGGCCAATGTGCTAACTGCTGAGCTAGCCTATTGAAGGAGAAGGTCCCTGGTGTGGCACGTTTGTTTCTCCTGAACCCAGGATGGGGCAGGACCCTCTGCTCTGTGTGTCGGGAGGATGTTGATAGAGGGAAGCAGGTTGGCTATGGGGAAGAATCTTCTCCAAGAAGCCTCTTGGAAGAAACATTTGTGTGTCCTGAGCATGTCTCCATACAGGCTGCTGTGAAGGGACCCCAAAGGAGATGGGCAGGTCAACAAAAATACCCAGAAGCCATTTTTCTGTTGCCTCCCAGGGCCTAGTCACCTCTAAGGGTGCTGGTGCTCAAGAGTAGCTCCGCTGGAGGTGGAAAAGCCTTGACTTCACCTCTTGTCAAGTGCTTTGACATGTTGTTAGGAAAAAGGATAATGTAGCTAATCTGGATGTTCCTATCACATGAGCCTGGAGTCTGCACAGAGCATGATTGGAAGTGAATGCATTCGTGTGCCAGCATGTGAAATTTCTTTGTCCTACTAGGACCAATGTCGGTAGCCAAAGATCTCCATCCTGAAGGGGACTGAAATAACCCCACCATTCATCTATGTCCCTGGCTTTTGGGAAGTCTGTGATGAAATTGATTGTGCAGAAGAATGCTTCTGCAAGTGGTTGAGATGTCTCTTGAACACACATTGGCTGTCAGGATGGGCGTAGCTGTAGAACTTGGGGCTGGTTTTGGAGCCTGAGGAATTGCTCCAGGGGTTAGAGCACTGGCCTTGTGAGTTCAACCCTTGACGGGGCCTTTCAAGGGCCTAGGACAGGTTAGAGGTCTAGGTCAGTGATGGTGGTAGGTCCTGCTGTGAGTGAACGCAAGGGACTGCACTCAATGACCTCTCAAGGTCCCTTCCAGTTTGATGAGCCAAACCCTTTCAAAACTGCTTTTGGAGAGGGTATGGGGGAGGAATGGTTTGTGCTTCAGTTGCCTCTCTCATCTGCTACCTAATCTGGGCTAAACCTGAAATTCTTTTTAAATGCCTCCTGTTTGCCAAGCCCCATGCTTGTGGGTTGTGGATTGAAAAACTGATGTATTTAAGAAACCACCTAAACCTGGGCATGTTTTATGTTGGTGTGTCGCTGTGTGACTCTGAAACTCATCTGGAAGTTTAATGTGGCTCCCTTTAAAGCTCTCCTCCATGGGGATATGATGTGCTCCTCCACGGGGGAGAGGGGGTGAGAGATAAAACTCAGGCATGCCTCTAAAATTTACAGTTAATGGAATACCGCAGTAATTAGTGTATGTTTGGAAAGTACTTTCAAAAAAGCACAAGTGCTAACTCTTACTGTTTATCTCATTAGATTGTTTTCTTATCACACAAACCAAATAATCTTAATGAAAACCGTTGAGGTTTGTTCCTGTCTTTCTGATAAAAGCAGGGATGCTAATAACAGGAACTCCAAAGAAAACTTCCAGCCTATCTGCAACTGAGTGGCCAAGGGGAAGCTATTCTAGCAGTTCATTATGTAGCTGGCATTCAGATCACCTTGGGGCAAGGTGAGGCCATAACTGCAGGTTGATAGGAGTTACCTGCCACTAAAACAAGTTAAGGAGGCTAAGGTCATGGCTTTAGCGTGGGATGGGACTGAGGCTGTGACCAGGCACCGGTGAGTTACTAGGTACCCGCTGAGGGCAAACACCATCTCTGTGTTGTCCATGGATTAATTCTGGCAAGTTTGGCTCACTCAAATCTACAGCTGAAATTTTAAAATTCTCTGCACCCGATTCCTGCCTGCTGCATCTTGCACTACCATTTATCCTTGTGCATAGCGGGTATTAGATTCAGCCTTGGTGATCTGGAAGCACTTTGCAGAGCTGTAAAGGAGGCAGGGGTGAGAGCAGACCTCTATGACTCAGCTGTGCTGGAACTTCAAAGCACTGTGCTATTCTGGAGGACATGGGCTATGGGAACATATGTTTTTAATCCAGCTCATCGGCGTGATGGCTGTGTGTTTGTAGGCAGCTTAGTATAAAGGGTCCCCAGCCCAGCAGGGACTGTTTGAAACACTAAGCTACTTCTGGGAATTA
This sequence comes from Carettochelys insculpta, assembly GCF_033958435.1. Lineage (NCBI taxonomy): Eukaryota > Metazoa > Chordata > Testudines > Carettochelyidae > Carettochelys > Carettochelys insculpta. The sequence continues at coordinate 4,681,833 of NC_134149.1, read as the reverse complement.
GTGCTCGAGCTGCTGACTTGTGCAGAGCCAACGGATGCACTTAGGGATGACTGATCAGCTGTCGCATTAGAAAAACCTGGAAATAGGCGGCCCTCGGAAGGCGGGAGCTGCTGGATGGAACCGAAAAGGCTGGAGGTTGACCCGACAAATGAAGGGGAGCAGGAGAACTTGTCACACAGAGTACATCCTGGCTATAAAAATGCCCTTTGCCAGTTATGGAGAGCGTGGGGCCAAATTCTCCGCTTGTGGCGCATATGTTGGGTTCTGCTTGGCTGAGCTGAAAAATGTGCGTAAGCACCCAGAAAATAGGACTTTGGTAGGGAGACCTTGAGACACAGCTCAGATTTCCTGGCACATTCCCCGACAGCAGGGAGTGTTCTTGGCATGAGCTCTTCAGGCTTCTCTTGCCACTCTCAGCTAGGCTGTGGTGGGGCAGGAGGGGACAGTACGTTGGGCAGAGTAGCTGTTTGGAGGCAAAGCCACGTGGGGACTGACTGCTGGCCAGGCCCTGCATCGGCCCCCGTGACCAGCCTCTGATAACCTAGCGTTGATGTGGCCTCCAAGGGATCCTGTTGAAAGCCAGCTGAAGCTGGCCCAAGATGGAGCTGGTCAAGGGCTGTGGTGTGCTCCTCCAAAAGGGAACCTGCAGTGTCTCCGACTCTGCACCCATCTGGGCAGTGAAGAGGGACACGTGATTCTCCAGTGCTTGCGTTTTTCAAATGAGCTTTTAATTTATGGATCTAGTCTTCTGGAGATCAAACCCCGGCCCCACTGAAGTAATGGGACACCTTGGCCACTGAGTACCAGGAGATCAAGGCTGGGCCTCTAATGAAGGGAGCTCCCAATCAGATTGCTTTTTCTTTTTTTAAAAAAGGCTCTGTGAAAGAGCCTGGGCAGCTGGAGTATATGGATGTGTCCACACGTGCAGGGCTAGATTGTTTTCAAGAGCTCACTGCACTGGGGCACGCTTTGGCATGGGCTGGGGGAGCAGGTGGCATCTGTGACCTCCTGCTCCCTGTCCCATTCTTATTACCTAGCAGAACCTGGGGCAGCTCTGGGCTGGAAGGAAGGCAGAGATGTTGAGCGAGGTGGGGGATCAGATCTTATCTTCGCCTGAGACCCGTGTTCCCTCTAATTTTTTCCATCCATGGGCAGAATAAATTTTGTTATGCGCATCACTGATAGAAACGCATGCTGCCAGCTGTGGGCACTCTGCTAAGCCTCTGGACAGCACCTTACAGGGAACACTGCCTGTGGCCTCAACAAACATGTGGGCCTGCTCTGATTCTTTGCAAAGGTGACCTGGACTAACCAAAGTGACAATCTCCTGAGAAGTAATTGTCCAACCCGTAAGGATAGGCCAAAAGTGGTGCTGGTAAATTTAGTGCGTTCTGGAATGAAGCACTTTCTCCATCCAATTCATGACTGTTATCTGCCAGACTGTTTAGCCTAATTTTAACCAGCGTGGCTACTGGAGTAAGGCTGGATTTACTACAGGCACATGTAGCAACATGAATATTGAGAATGATTCAACACAGGCTGAAGTAGCCAAGAGAAGCTCTTGCCTAATTCTTAATGCCACCAGCCCCTTCCAGCCAGGCCAATTCTCACCCTTTGTTGAGTGGACTCCCATGGGTAAACAGCAGCAGCCCTGCCCCCGCATTTACTACGGGTCCCTGCAGAGTCCTGGGAGGTTCGATTTCATAGTGGAATTCTGAGAGTTCCTGTGAACAGAGCTGGAACTCCCGAACTGTCACCGTTTTGCGTATTTATAGCCGCTCTTGGGTAGGCCAGTTGCAACCATCCGTAATAGGGTGATTTGACCCCGTAAGGCCAGGACGCTCAGGGGCCAGCCCTGTCCAGTTTTAAGACCCACCTGGGAAGTGATTAGAAAAGGACTGGGAGAGCTCAGCTGGAGAAGACTGCAGGAAGGAGGCTGACTCCTGCGCTGTCCTGCAGCAGGGTGGCAGAGACGCAAAGGGCCAGGTCTCCGGGGCCCAGCAGCCTGCTGTAAGGAGGGGAATAGCTCGGAGTTTTGTATATGACGACAGGGCCTGGGCCGACTTTGTGATGTGCGGAGGAGGAGCCAGCAGCTTATGCCATGGCACAAACCTGCTCGGATGGAAATGCTCTGCCGGGCTGGACCACGATCTGTGCTTGTTTTCATTCCTCCCATTGCAAATGTCCTGCAGGATGCTGCACAGGCGGGTTTATGTGAGGCCTGATCCAAACTCAAGCCAGGGCCATGCTGGCCAAATTAATCTTCTAGTGGCTGGCTGGGGACCGGTAGTTTGGGAGCTGGCAGAAAGGGAGGGAGAGCTCTCTCTCCTCTTTCTGAGCTCAGGGAGAGGTTCTGGGGCCCCTGGGCACCCCGCTGCTGAAACTGCCCCATTAATGCTTCCACAAGTAATTGCCTCTATCAATAAGTGAATCTTCAGCAGCCTCCTTCCTGTCAGTGGACTGCCTTATAGGGAGAAAAGCTGATTAGGCCAGGGAGCGTTTGCCTCTCTCCCTCGTTCTGACCCACATTTTCAGGGCCCACTGCTCTCTGCCTGGCGACTTCCACTCAAGTCAGCATCTTTCGGAGTCTGAGCCCGAGGCCATGCATGGGAGGAGTGGATTAATGCAAGGCGAAGCTGGTTCTGGGAGGATAATGCTGCTTTGCAATACAGAAATGAAGTATGTCAGATAACACCATGGCCTGCCTTGCGTGGTGGACCAGGAGGCCTCTCAGGGTCCCCTCCAGGCCTGTAATTCTGTGCAATAAAAATAAAGCAGCCCATAAATGTCATAGGGAACATAGGAAGTCCTTCTCTGCTCCACAGCTGCCCAGGCTGACTTTGGGGAACTTGGACAAAATGGGGATCCATAGCAGTGACCAGCCCAAGTGCTGTGTGTTTTTAAAGCCAAACCTTGTGTGGCTGGTGTGAAACACATGCAGCGGGGATCAAACCCTGCAATGAATCTCTGCTCGAAGGCACATGTCCTGGCTCAGGCATCGGCAACTCCAGAGGAGTAATTGCAGCACTCGTTGCTGGGGATTTTGAGCAGCATATGGAAAAGAGACAGATGGAAAAAGAGATGCAGTGGAGATTGCTCATGTCTCTACCCAGCGCTGCTGCGCTCACCCAGAGTCCAGGGCTTTGCAGGACCCTGGTGGAATTCTCCTTCAGGTCCAACAGACCATTAGTGGTTATCTTTGGCCCCTAGTGGTGGGGCTTCCCTTTCACTGCTACTGAGCTGCTGAAGAGCCAGGCGGGGTCTTCACCTTGGCGGTGCAGCTGTCTCCTTGGGCCAGAGCATGTTTTGGCCCTACGGTTGCCTGAGGATTCAGCAGCAGAAAGAGCAGCTGCTGGAGTGCGCTCGGTGACGGGCTCCCTTCTGGGTGGCCATAATGAAAACATGTCCATGCCTGTTCTAACAATGAGAAGTCCTGGGGCACCTTATAGACTAGCCTGCCAGCGTGCCTGCTCCGGCAGCTGGTGCAATTCTCCATTGCCGCTGAGAAAATGGGAAGGGGCAAACTGTGCAGGAAGTCAAGCTGGTATCTGTACGGGCAGGACGGCCAAGCAGGGGAGGATGGGCAAAGGGGTCAGTGGTCCAGGGGCCTGGGAGATTTAAAAGGGCTTGGGGGCCCCAGTCTGCTGACAGCACAGGGAGGCCAAGGTAGTAGCGTGACCCTCCATCCCCTTTTACCTAGGCCAGGCCCTTACTTAAGCTGTCTCAGAGGTGTCTCGACTTTTAAGAAAATGGGCAAATTGTCCCATATTGTGCAGGGCTCCTGTTCCCTGGCACCCAGTGTCTTGGGGCGGAAGCCCCCGCTGCCAGGGAGCCCTGCTCCTTGGTGTTCTGTGCCTGGGGGTAGCAGCTCCAGCTGCAGGGGAAGCCCTCTGTGGCACAGATGTTGCACTCCACTGCCGGTGAGCTCTGCCACGGGGAGGCTGCCTCATTCCCTGGCATCCCACACGGAGGGGAGACAGTTCCCGCTGCCAGGGAGCCACTCCAAGGGGCAGATGCTTCGTTCCCCAGCATCCTGCGCCTGAGGGAGGCAGCTCCGGCTACATGGAAGCTCCTCTGGGGAGCAGCTGCCCTGTTCCCCGGCATTGCAGCCCCGCCTGCCAGGAACCCCTGCCCGCTGCAAGGAGGTTGTGAAACCTCCATCTTCTGCTCCCCCTCATCAGGAGGCTGCAGAATCCCTCACTGCCAAGGAGCTTTGACCTGGGGTCGCAGCCCCCCGATCCCTGGAGGCCAGTGTCCCGTATTTGCTACAGAGCAATGTAGGCTTCCTGCTGCCCTCCCTGAGGGTGGTTAAGCCCTGGAATAAATTGCCTAGGGAGGTGTGGTATTTCTACCAGTGAAGATCTGTATGAGCAGGTTAGACAAACACCTGTCAGGGACAGATGGTGCTTGGTTGGGTCCTGAAGGCAGGGGACCAGACTTCATGACTTCTTGAGGTTCCTTCCAGTTCTAGTGTTCTACGATTCTGTAACTGTCTCATGCAGGTACAAAACACATGACCGCTTGGTACTGATATTCTCAAAACATGTCTTAAGTGCCTCCCACTGTAGGATCACTGCATTGTAGGAAATATAAAGGAGCAGCAAGGCTGGCCTGTAGCAGGTCCAAGACTCACTGCCCTTGGTTTGTGCTAGCTGAGAGGCAAGGTATCTTTTTTATGGACCTACTTCCCTTGGCGAGAGATACAAGCTCTCAAGCTTACAAAGATCTCTCCTTTGGATCTCGGAAACACGTCCAGCTTGTTTCCCTAATAGCTCAGAACCAACAACATTGCAAGAACTCTGGGTAGTTTGTGCATGTGCTCCGTAGCTGTTTGCCCTTCATTAGATGTAAGACAGGCCCTTTCTTAGCTGAGCTGACTTTTCTCTCACTGCTGTCTTCCCCTTATACTGCTTTGTGCCAAAATCTCTCTCTTTTCATGGGGTAGGGCCTGATTTTGGGGGTCTTTCTCTTTCCCTCTTTTGACGGGGTAGGGCCTGAATGTTGCACTCCCTGACACTAATTTTACAATGGTGCAAATTCACTGGCTTTAGCGGAATTATTCTTGATTTACTGCGGAAGGCGAGAGGAGAATTGGAGCTGGAAAGGTATCTATGCAAACCTTGGATTTCTGCACTACAGACAAATTCTCTTCATCAAAGAGCAATGGGATACGTTGGAAAGTTTTCATAAAGTCTCATTGGCCCAGCTGATCATACCAAAGGTGTATAAATGGTCAGCTTCATCACCCACCAATTGGAAACAAGCCACATGCAAAAACACCAACAGAAGAGTTCTGTGTAAGCTCGAAAACTTGTCTCTTTCAACAGCAATTGGTCCTATAAAACAGTGTTTCTCAACCTTTTTTATAAAGTGTTCCTTTAAAAAAAATTAAGTATCCCCAATACTTACAATTTTTTTTACACAAAATTTAGATGAAGATAAAATAAGCCCCCTTTTTTATTAATAAAAAGGTTGAGAAACACTGTGTTAATGTACCCTCTGGAAGAGCTCTGAGTACCCCCAGGATACCACTGGTTGAGAACCACTGCTATAAATGATATTATCTCCCCTGGCCTTGCCTCAGAAAAACCTCTGTAATGTTTTAATATAATCTGGGGAGCTATAATAAGATTGGAAATCACGAAGGTGTAATCAGGACTTAGTGTGATGTCTCTGCAGATGAAAATGACATTCCTGAAATGGAACCTGCATCAATTCTGGCACCATTTGGAACGAGATCAGTTTCTATTGTTTTTCAGCTCCCTTGCAAGTCATGCCTCAAAACTTCCACATTGGCCAAAAGCCTCTGAACAAGACTTCCAGAAACACCTGTAGGAGTGAGAATCAATTGTTTTCCTCATTCGTAAAGATCACTTCTCAGCTCTTGGTCTAGCTGTTGCACTAACCTGGTGCGAGTTGAGTCCACACGCATTAGCCTGAGGGTGTAACTTTTGGAGAGGCTCTGTCTGTGCAATAGACGCTCTCTGAGTATCACTTCTGGAAATGATCCAGTAATCAAGTCTTATCTCTTGGATAACCACTAACAGGTGACAAATGAAAAATAACAGCTCAGTGAACTTTGCAACAGAATCGGTAGTGCGCATCCATTGTAAAGAAAGCAGATTATTCCCTCCTCCCCCCACAGCGGTAAATATCTAGGCTCCCAGTGTAGCTGTTCCAAGCCCCATTCCTCTGTCTCTCACCCGTAATCCCTCCAGCCTTTTACTTAGCACTAATGAGTCTCTGGAAAACCTGCTGTGTTCTCTGTCCATCCCCACAGCTACCTGCGCAAAGGTAATTAAGTGTGTGTGCATCTAAGGGTAGGCTCTTTAGATTAGAGAAATGCTGCCACTGCTGCATTTTGTAATTCTACGCAAACATGAAATGAGCAGGGAAAAATGCTTTCTAACTAGCACTGCTGCCGTTTAGGGGCCTTTTTAATTTGTAAAAGATAAAACAACTCAGACCGCTGTATGTGTGGATATAGCTCTAATTTTAACTTCTCAGCAGAACTGATTTTAGTTTGGAATGTGGGTGAGGGGTTTTCCAGCTGCACATCTTCTTCCCCGTTGTTAACGTCATGCTGGTTTTATCCACATCTTCAGTATGATCATGAAAAGGAACTGTCCCTTCATGTGCGTCCCATCCTGAAGACTTCTCTGCTGCTGCCATGTGACCTGCCTGACCCCATTACACCCCCTAAAGCTAATGATTCCTCATTGGGAGCATCTTTTGATTGAAGGAGCAGCTACTGTCATACAGATCTATCAGTTACCCAGGCTAACGTATACTGACTTGCCAAAAGGAGGAAGGAATGTTTGCTGTCTATCCGTCAATTAGTTCTCCTGGTGCCTCAGGTCACTTTTGTGTTTTCACATCAATGTGCATTGTATGCTGTGTTTCGTACCGCAGAGCTGTTATTCTAAATATTTTCTTCTCCCCCGCACAGTTATAATAGGGGTCACAAGAATATATGAACCACTGCAACTCCCACTTTCCAAAGGATTTAAAATAAGACTGGCATTTTGGTATGAGACCTGATCCCAAGAGCAACATGCTAATGCCAGTAGAAGCTCAGCAGCACTTAGTGTCAAGGCCATCGTTAAGCAATATGATAATTCTGACAAAAAAGCAAAGCAAAGCATTCCCGCTCCTAAAAAGCATGAGTACTTTTGGAACACAGCGCTAAAAATATTGCTTGGGGATCGTCTGTTGTCCCGCTGCCGCAAAGGTGAGACTCGGAGCTCTTTCCAACTTTGCAAACCTCTCTCCTCCCAGCATGAACACAGACGTTCTGCCCTGGCGACAGCAGCCGTTCTGGTGCTCTCTACATCTCAGGGTCCAGAGCTGCTCTGTCCCTGTGGATATCAAAGAGCAAATGGCATGTTTTGGTGAAACACTCTGTGCCCCCATATAGTCGTCTACGTTTCCCTGGCAGAGACCTCAGTAAGATTAGATCAGCTACACATGATCCTGCCTCTTGTTAGCAGGAGTCTGGTGGCAGGCAGACAATTAAAGGCCATCTTATAGTGAGAGCAGTTTAAAGAAATTTACAATCCTGGATGAGAGACAAAGAATTGCTGTTACTGGACTGACCTGCAGGCATTTGACAGAGTGACTTCAGGTAGGTCTACGCCGCAAAGTTATTTCGAAATGACAGTTGCCTACACAACACCATTCTAGCGATTACACAACACAACTGCTCTTTTGAAATAGCCGTTAGCTTATTTCAAAATGGGTAAACCTAATTCTACAAGGAATAGTGCCTATTTCAAAACAGCTGTTTAGAAATAGGGGCTGTTAAAAGAGGGAATATAGCCTGTTTTGAAATAGGCCCCATGTATGTCGATTCACTGCGTTGAAATTGGAGCACCTTTGGAATGGTTTGCAAGAGACAAGAAAGGAGGTGGAGCTTTACATAGCTGATGTGTTCTACTAATGTAAAAGGCGGGAGCCCGCCGAACGTCTAAGCTGTGCAGGGTGGCATCTCGGTGGGATGCTTGAGGCTTCGGGTAGAACGCAGGAGAGACTACGGGCTCATTAATGTGGAAGGAGGAGCTGATCTTAGGTATGAACGATGGGCGCAGACTTTGTCTTTTTTGAATATAGTATACAGCGGGCCCGCCATCCCGGGGCCTCACCCTGGAGCAGGAGTCCCCATTGCCAAGGAGCCCTGACATGGGACAGCAGCCATGGCCCCATCCCCAGAGGCTGCTGTTCCATATTTGCCATAAGGCAATGTGGTCACCTCATCCAGGATAGATTCAGGTGCTGCCCAGCTGATTAGCAGAGTGTTCACAGTACCCACATCTGGCAACATGTGTTTCTCTTACTGGTGGACATCTGCACATGCCTTGGTCCACATAACAAAATGTATCTGCAATACTGCAGGCAGTTCTGGTCTTCTGTGTTTAAGAAAGACGAATGAAAACTGGAACGCGGAATTATAGAAGATGAGTTGGAAGAGAACTCAGAAGGTCATTTAGTCCAACACTTCCTGCTCAAATCCCAACTAAATCATCCCTGCCAGGGCTTTGTCAAGCTAGAACTTAAAAACCCAAGCAACCCATTCCAGTACTTCACCACCCTCCCAGGGAAAGAGTTTTCCCTAATGTCCAGTCAAGACCTGCTCCACTGCAACTTGTGACCATTGCTTCTCTTTCTGTCACCACTGAGGACAGTGTCTCTTCATCCTCTTTGGAACTCCCCTTCAGGTAGTTGAAGGCTGCTATCAAATCCCACCCCACTCTTCTCTTCCATAGGGTAAATAAGCCCAAATCCCTCAGTTACTCCTCATAAGTCATGTGCTCCAGCCCCCTCATCATTTTTTCGCACTCCGCTGGACTCTATCCAATGCATCCCCATTCCTTCTGTAATGGGGGGCCCAGAATTGGACACAGTACCCCAGATTTGGTCTCACCATTGCTGAATAAAGGGGAATAATCGCTTCCCTAGAGTGGCTGGCAATGCTCTTACTAATGTAGCCCAATATACCATGAGCCTGCTTGACTAGAAGGACACACTGTTGAATCATATCCATCTTTTCATCCACTGTCATCACCAGATCCTTTTCTGAAGAACTGCTGCTTAACTGGTCAAACCCCAGCCTGCAGGTATGCTTGGGGTGCTTCTGTCCCAAGTGTAGGATTCTGCACTTGTCCTTGTTGAACCTCATCAGACTTTTTTTTGGTTCAGCCCTCCAATTTGTCCAGACCATGTGCAGAGAAAGGCTGATCGGAGCAATGGAAAACCTACCTTCAAAGCACTTGGCTTGTTTAGCTGACCCAAACGAAGGACGACAGAGGTACAGTTGTTGATGGAGAGGTGTAAAGAGTGGATTTCCCCCCAGGGTCTGGAAAAAGGGGTAAAAAATGAAGTGGCAAAATCTGCAGATGCTACAAAACTACTCAAGAGAGTCCAAAGCGGACCATGAATAGCTGCAAAGGGATTCCACAAAACTGGGTGACTTGGCAACAAAATGGCTGATGAAATTCAGTGTTGATAAAACGTAATGCATGTTGGAAAAAATAAACCTAACTACACATAAAACAATGCTGTCTAAATGAGCCATTACCACACCAGAAAGAGATCTTGAAATCATTGTGAATAGTTCTCTGAAAATATCCACTCAGTGTGCAGCAGCAGTCAAAAAAACTAACCAAATGCTGGGAATCATTAAGAAAGGAATAGATAATAAGACAGAAAATACCATATTGCATTTTTATAACTCCATGCTATGCCCATATCTTGAATAGTGCATGCAGAGGTGGTCACCCCATCTCTAAAAATATATTGGAATTGGAAGTCTCTGAAAAGGGCAACAAATATATTTAGGGGTACAGAAAAGCTGCCATATAATGAGAGATTAATAAGACTCAGACTTTTTAGCTTTGAAAAGAGACAACAAAGGGGGAATATGATAGAGGTCTACAAAATCATGGCTGGTGGGGAGCAAGTAGAAAGGAAATTTTATTTATTCCTTCTCATAATAGAAAAGCTAGAGCTCACCAAATGAAATTAAGAGGCAGCAGATTTAACACAAACAAAAGGAAGTAATTTCTTCACATAATGCTCTGCCAACCTGTGGAACTCCTTGCCTGTGGATGTTGTGAAGGCCAAGACTATAACAGGGTTCAAAAAAGAACTAGATAAGTTCATGAGGAGTAGGTCCACTGAAGACTCCTAACCCTAAGATAGGCAGAAATGGTGTCCCTAGCCTCTGTTTGCCAGAAGCTGGGAATGGGCAGGAGGGCATGGATCACTTGGTGATTGCTGGCTCTGTTCATTCCCTCTGGGACACCTGGCATTGGCGAGTCAGAAGACAGGATACGGGGATAGATGAACCTTTGATCTGATCCAGCGTGGCCGTTCTTACATTCTTACACATCAGAGAGCTCAATAGCAGGACAGAAGAAGCATTATTTAAGTTAAGCATCACTGCCAAGACAAGAACAAATGTATATGAACTGCCCATGAACACATTGAGGCTTGAAATGAGAAGAAAGTTTCTAACCAGCAAAGGAGGGAAGTTCTGGAACAACCTTCTGAGGTGAGCATGGGGGCAAAAGGCTTTCAGCCTTTTCAGCTTTCAGCCTGAGCTTGGTAACCCTATAGAGGGGAGGGGATAACACGCCTACCTACAATGGCCTTTTTGGGCATGTGGCCCATTTGCCACTGCTAGTAGCAAGTATCTCCTATGGCCCATGATGAGACACTAGGTCTCGAGGACTCTGGGATACAAGGGAATACTTGTGGTGTGTGGGTCTAATATGTGAGATTTAATATATTGGTGTGTGTGAGATTGGGGAGAAATTGTCCCCAGGTCAGACCAGCAGACATTTGGGGTTTTTTGGTTTGGGTTCTTTGGTTTCCCTCTCATTGTGGAGTATGGGTCACTTGTTGGTTTGAACCATAAATGGTGGATTTTTGGTAATGTGAAGCCTTTTGAACTGTGATTTGAGGGCTTCAATAGCTCAGGAAGAGGTTAGGGGTCTATTCCAGGAGCATGTGAGTGAGGTTCAGTAGCAGGTCATGTGCCAGGACATCAGACTAGATGATCAGGATGGTTCCCCCCCGCACGTGAATATGTATGAGTCTATAAAGTCAGATCCTGTAAAAAGAACAATAATCTTTTTCTACTGCTTTGAAATATTACAGCACTATCAACTCTCAATAGCTACCAAAATACTGTATATTGCGTACTATATATAATCCCTTATTATAATAGCACGCTTCACAATAGCAATTTACTTACATGAACCCGTATAAGCAGGCTGTACTAACTGTACGCATCAGGCCTGAAAATAAAATACATGCTATGCCTGAACACTTTATAGACAACTATAATTCAGACCATAAATGTGATCTGGATTGCAATACTGCGTAGGAAGCAATGCTTTAAATACCAGTCTTTGCATTTTTGCATTTCAGATTTCAGACTAGCTGGTTCCTCATTTAAACCAAAATCCTTGGATATTTTGATAAGCAATGTAACATGCAAAACATAATATTATCTCAGTGTATCATTGTGCTAGAAGTAGAAATGATATGTTAGGCGTATAAATCAGTACAACTCACGCAAATAGTAGATTTGAGGGACCTGATTCTCATCTGATGTTATCAGATGAAGTCATAGAATCACAGCACACTAGAACTGGAAGGGACCTCAAGAGTTCATTGAGTTCAGTCCCGTGTCCTCATGGCACGACCAGGCACCTTCTAGACCATTCCGGACAGATATCTGTCTAACCTTAAATATCTTAGTATCTCCAGTGATGGAGATCCCACAACCTTCCTAGGCAATTTATTCCAGTGTTTAACCACTCTGACACTTAGGAAGTTTTTTCTATTGTCCAACCTAAACCTCCCTTGCTACAGTTTAAGTCCATTGCTCCTTGTCCTATTCTCAGAGCCCTAAAAGAACAAACTTCCTCCCTCCTCCTTGTAACCCTCTTGTAGATATTTGTAAACCACTAAAGTCAATGGAGCTATGCTAATTTACATAAGATGAAGACCTACTCGTAAGACTTTAAATGAAGTTTCCAAACTGTGTGAGTTCCTGCAAGTATTGTAGTTTTACCTGCCTGGCTAACACAAGTTTTTTTAAGCATGCTTAAAAGATGTGGTGCGGGTACAGTAAGGAGTGCAGTTTGTAGTCAGAAGCAGAGATTGGCAATCCATTAACCAACGTAAGAAGCAGTTCATTCTGGTTTATTAGCCTTATATCCATAAAACAAACTAACAATCTTTCCCTAGCAGGCATTTCTCAGGAACAAACGTGCAGAGCTGCCTTTCATTGTTCATTCTTTTTGAAAAATTTGGGAGTAAAAAATAAAAGCCGCTGAAGAGCCAACTAGCAATAATTTGATTCTGTGTTTGCAGTGGAAGATTTAAATGGATTTTCTCTGTTCGCCCACTTAGATTCAGAACCTAATTGTTCTCCTCTCTGCTTAGTAGCAGCAGGGTTAGGAACTGAGGTGAGTTTGCCCACAAGAGAAGGAAATCTTGGAGGAGTCCCACTAATAGCGGTGGAAAAAAACACACTCAATTTGTACATATCCCTAAGGTGCCCAGTTCTCTTTTACAATGGTGTCTTCATTAACTGGAAAGGAACACAGTATCCTGCAGAAAAGAACACTGTTGGTGCTTTAGGATTTTGTAAGCTTAGGTACTTCATAGACAAAGCCATAAGAACATAAGAATGGCCATACTGGGTCAGACCAAAGGTCCATTCAGCCCAGTATCCCGTCTGCCGACAGTGGCCAATGCCAGGTGCCCCAGACAAGGAGAACAGAAGACAATGATCAAGTGATTTATCTCCTGCCATCCATCTCCTGCCCTTGTACTGAAGGCTAGGGCACCATACTTTACCCCTGGCTAATAGCCATTTATGGACCTAACCTGCAAACATTTATCGAGCTCTTTTTTAAACCCTAATAGAGTCCTGGCCTTCACAGCCTCCTCCGGTAAGGAGTTCCACAGGTTGACTGTGCGCTGTGTGAAGAAAAATTTCCTTTTATTAGTTTTGAACCTACTACCCATCAATTTCATTTGGTGTCCCCTAGTTCTTGTATTATGGGAAAAGGTAAATAATTTTTCTATATTCACTTTCTCCACACCATTCATGATTTTATATACCTGTATCATATCACCCCTCAGTCGCCTCTTTTCCAGACTGAAAAGTCCCAGTCTCTCTAGCCTCTCCCCATATGGGACCCCTTCCAAACCCCTAATCATCTTAGTCGCCCTTTTCTGAACCTTTCCTAATGCCAATATATCTTTTTTGAGGTGAGGAGACCACATCTGCACACAGTACTCAAGATGTGGGCGTACCATAGTTTTATACAGGGGAAGTATGATATCTCTTGTCTTATTATCTATCCTCTGTGTGCTATTATAAAATAAAATAATGATAGATAGGCCCAAGAGTCGGGAACTCCTGGGGTTTTGGTCCTGGCTTTGATATCCTTTCCCTGGTAGCCTTGGGCAAATCATTAAACTTCTCTGCTTCAGTACCCCCACTGATAATACAAGGATCCTTGCCTATCTTGCAGAATCCTTAATGTTTGTAAAGTCTGTAAAAGTGCCAGAGATGTCACAAATCTCACTTAAGTCTGAAGAGAAAAAGATTACAGGACAAAAGAGCAGTATGTGGGTGTACGGAGGATTCCTATATGCAAATCAAACAGGAGACAGCAAACACCAGCTCCTGAGGGCTTAGGAAGAGCTGTAGAAGCAAGGAGAATAAAATGTTTCTGCAATGACAGGCACAAGAAAACAAAGCCTGGATTGGCTAGATGTGGGCATAAGTGCAAATGAAAATATTTCTTTTTCAAACTCTGCCCTTATTTTCACAGGTTACAAAAGAAAAAAGTCCCCCCTCTTACTCTGTCTCTGCTAGCAGTTCAGGCTGGCATGCCTCCTAATTTTACATTCCTTTCTAACCTATTTCCTCTCTAGCTAAAACTGCTCGATCCAGATTTTAAAATCAGTATGTGTCTGTAATTTATATGTAGTGCTAATATGCTTACATACATAGGTCAGAAACACTGTGGTTATTTACCGCTGCAAATTATTCACCCTTATAGAAATGGGATTCTAATAACAATACCCTGTACGTAGTTAGGATCATTTCCCGATGGTATAAACTCAACAAACAGATTTTAAAATAATAAACAGTTTAAGAACTATATTTTATTAAGTAATCATTATCTCCTATAATGCATCATGTAGGACAATTAAGTTATGAATAAGGAAGTTCCCATGTACCTTTAAATGGCAAAGAAAACAGTTCTGTTTGGATTTAACATCTCCTCCTGAAATGGCTTGAAGAGGTACAACAGCAATGTACTAAAATACGGAGGAGAAACTGACCGGAAAGTCACTACCTGCAAAATTGACACTGACCGCTGTGTTTTGGCCTGGGAGTGAAACGCAAGGGACCAGTCTCAGTGCTGAAGAGGGGCTAGCTCTGATAAGCTGGGCCGTGATGAGGTGAAGGGGTTGCTAATAACGAAGGAAAGAAGTGTCAGAATCCCTGATGACAAAGGTGGAGACGGGGTTATTGTTCACAATCGCTCCCCCGGGGGATGGTACACCCCCTCCAATTGCCAGGCCTTTAGGAAAGGGCCCCGGAACCTTAGTCAGCACTTGGTCCCCCCACTCCTGTTGTTTTCGGAAGGCTTCTTCCGGCCCTCGTTGCCAGCTGATCTGCCCCCCCGCCCCTCCCCTCCCCTTCCAATCTCTAGTCCCGCTGGCTGGCGCTGGGGGCAGATGCCCTCCCTGCCTCGCTGGCAGCCCCTGGAGATCGGCGCTGCCGTTGTCGCCCGCGTGGCTCCCCCGGCTGGGCGGGACAGTTTCTCGGTGCTGCCCGCCGGAGCGGGGAAGTACGCGCCCCTGGCCAGCGGGGAGCTGGGCGCGCGCTCCGGCCGGGGGCTGCGAAGGCGTTTCTCTCTCGTTTGCGGAGGCAGCTTTCCCGGGCGGCAAGCTGCGGGGGGAGCCCCTCGCCCAGCCGCGCAGCTCTCCCCTGCGGCGGCCGGCAGGGGCTGCCCCCGGCCCGGGGGTGGTGCCGGGGGACGGCTGGCGGGGCGGGGGAGGCGGCCAATGAGCGCGGCGGAGGGGGCGGGCCGGGGAAAAGTTTGCCGGGAGCCAGTGGCGGCGCCGCCTGGCCGGGCCAATCAGAGCGGGGCAGCCCGGCCGCCGCAGCCCGGCCCGGAGCGCCTGCCTGCGCCAGCCGGGGAGCCGGGCGGCGATGCGCGCCCGCGGGCGGCGGTAGAGCGCCGGCCGGGGAGGATGGCCGGGGGCGCCCTGCGCCTGGCGCTGCTGGCCGCGCTCTGCCTGCGGGGCTGGGGCCAGCCCGACGCCTCCTGCCAGCGCGTCCGCGCCGCCTTCCAGCTGCTGCAGCCCGGAGCCAAGGGGGTGCCCGAGAGCCCCGTGGCAGGTGAGTCGGCGCCGGCGGCCCCCGGAGCTCTCCCCCTCGCCCCGGGGAGCGGCCAGGCGGGCGCCCCGGTTCGTCCCGGGGAAGCAGCCAGCCCGTCCCCGTCCCCTCAGGCCTGCGGCCGCGCCCGGCGAGGAAAGTTGGGGAAGTCCCCGCTGCTGGCTCGCCTGCGGCTTGGGGCCGACGAGCCCCAGGGGCAGCCCCGTGCCCGGGCTGGAGGGAGCGCTCCGGATCCCGCCCCTGCAGCCGGGAGGGCGGGGTCCTGGCGGTGCCGGGTGCGCTGGGCTCTGAGGGTGTCCGGCCGCGGGGACCCTGCGGCACCGCGCTTCCCTGCGTGCGCTCGGCGTCTCCCAGGCGGCTGAGCTCAGCCCTGCCTGCCCCGGCTCGCCGGATGGACCCGCTTCGGAGCGGGGCCCGGCGCCCTCCGCCTCCCCCCAACCCCCCCCGCGGGAGCAGCGCTTTGCGGGATCGGGCCCTCAATGTGCAGCCGAACTCACTTTGCGCCCCTCCGGGCCCGGGACTCCCACCCACCCACCCCGGGCGGCTTCGCCTGGCGCTGGGTGGGGACTGGAGAGCGCGGGGAAGGAGCACAGAGGCGCCCGGCTGTAGGAAGGTCCCTGGTGCGTGAGCCGGGTGTGGCCAGGGAGGCGAAGAAGGGACACTTCAGGTGCAGCTCGGTCTTAACAAGCTGCTACCGCGCTTTGGCCAGCCCTTAAAATGGGACGCCCCCTACTGCGCGTAATAGGCGTCCTCTGCTAGTCCTGCGAGTGACAGGGAACCCCCATTCCTTCCGGCTCTCCTGTGTAAACCCTGGGCTCTAAGAGTCTGCGCCCGCCAGCTAAGAATGGGTCTTACCCACCCAAGCTCATAACCTAGAACATTTGTTAGTCTTTAAGGTGCTACAGAACTTTTTGTTACCTAAAAGGGGGACAGCCAGCTCCGGAGGGCTAAATGGGATGTGCTTTTGTGTGGTGGGACCACTACGGACAAAGTGATGAGGGACAAATTGCCTTTTCGCTGGTTTTTCTGCAGTGTCCCATGTATTCTGCAAAATTCTTTCCTGCATGGAACCATGTACTGCAATGGACTCTTTAATTTCCCTGCAGGAGTTCAGAATCTCCCAGCGGAAAGTAGCTTTTCAAGTCTTCTCTGTACAGACAGTTCATATAACATCTGTTTTTGACAAGCACAGGAGGATGAGCTGATGTCAAGTGTATGGAATCAGGCAGGAAGAGGGGAAACTTAATGAAACCTGCTGAAAGGGTTCATCAATATTTCAGAGTTCAGCGATCATGCAAAATTATATCGTAGCCGGGGTGTAATGAATTCTCTTGTGTCACTTCAAATGGAATAACTATTGTATAATTTGTTGCTGTTACTTAATAGCAAGAGATCAGAAACTGCACAGTGACCTGTTAGCTCCCAGGGTGCATGCGTAGGTTAAAAATGCATTCCTAATGATGTTGAACTGGGTGAAAAGAAAGACTTTAAATAATTGTCAGAATATAGAATTAGTGATGGATTTTTTTAAAAGATCTCTTGTATTTAGGAAATATTTGGATTAACTGTTAGTGGAGCCTGGTCAGATAGCACTGAGTACAGAAGAGATGATGGTCCTTTATACAGACACCAGGCAACATAAAAAACAATCTGCGAAATTAGCACTAGTTACAACCAGAAAGCTGCACTGGGCTCTGACACATGATGGAACAGAATACTTATAAATCAGAGTTTTGTTTCCCTGTGGTGCTCTGTACCTAGTCACATCTTGAGGGATCTTGAGCAGGTTGTCATGGCCGGTGCTGGTCTAGGCCACCTCTTCAAAGGTGATGGCTTGCTAAATGGTATCTTGGTACATTTAATCAGGACCCGAGAGGAAATCTTTGTTGGGAAAGCATCAGTAAGCTTAGCCCTGTCATCCCTGCTTTAATCTGTAGGCAGAGCTCAAGAATTGGTTCAGCTCTGAAAAATGAGATTCAGCAAATGGTCAGGTTATAACGTGACCTGATGATTTCTCATACCTAGAATGGATAGAAAGAGCTAATGGAGGAGGCATCACGATCCTGTGCTTGTAGTATTGTTGAAAGCAGTACGTGTTTTGCCACTAACTCTGGTAGCAGTTTCAGGGTTCAGGTCCCACTTTAGCAAAATGCTTAGTACCTGGCTAACACTGAAAGTGTGAATTGTTGCACTGAGGACAGTGGGTCCTTAACATTAGGTGTATCTGCATGGGGGGGGGTGCAAACTCAGAACATTTACGTCATCCAGGTGTCTGCTTTGAATGCATGGGGAACTCCTTCTCAAAACGCTTCCTATGGGCTCATGCTGAGCAGTGTGCACTACAGACGTGCAGGAGAAATTGTAAAACATGTGATGCTGCAAACAAAAGAGCCACAGATGCATTTTAGTGCTTCCCTACCGATACACGCAATCAGATCAGTGCCAGCCTAAAGTGGAAGGGCTGCAGCATACCTTTGTCTGGGCGTGCTTTATGAGTGTGTGATAGACACTTTGTAACAATGAGAGAGCTCTTACAATCTACAGTGTACATCGTACGTTTGCAAAATTGCTTGGGTATGAGTTATAGATGGCGATGGCTGCAGAGAACACGCTATTCTTCCTCACAATTCTTGCACTTTCAAAAGTCACTCCAGTTTTTACCTTTAAAAACTGTAAATGAACAATCACGAAATTCACCCTCTTTTTAAAGGTCCTGCTATCCAAGCCTCTGTACCCATCCAGGGCTGCAGCACCTAAAGTATGCGACCTATGGTACAGGGAACCATATACAGTAAACCCTCGACATATGCGGCTATAAGTTGTGCACACTTGCTTTAACGTGAGTTAAGCACAACTTGACGTTGCTCTGCAGCCCCTTCTCTCTGCCTTCTCACAGCTGTCAATCTGACAGTCGTGCTACTGGGGGAAGGCTTTTAGCTTGCCTAGCTGTCTGGAGGTAAAAGCCTTCTCCTGCCTTACCCCCCAGCAGTGTGGCTGTCAGCCTGGTGGAAGACAGGCAGAAACAGCTAGGAAACTGACCAGCACTGGTGGACTGTTCTGTTTCCCAGGTCCGCAAGCAGAGGGGAGCTGGGAACAAGCGGCAGCCTGGTTCCCATCTCCCCTCATACAGGAATCAGAGAGTGGAGTGCAAGGAAACTGTGGGATGACAGTGTGATAAACAGGTCACATGCAATAATGCTTACTGTATTTGTATAGCATCTTTACTTGAGTCCCATAGCACTGGTAGTACTGTAGAGAGAAAAATGGCTTCACGCATCTCTGAAATGTAGAACACTTGACAATCCTTTGGGCTGGGAAGTGGAGATGAATGCATGTTTGGCTCATTTGAGGCTCCAGGGTATTGGTCCGAATCTCTGAGTTCTGAGTCTGTGGCTAGAGAGAATTTTGTTGTTTTCCAGCAATGTCTTAAATGCGTGATAGTCACTGGAGAGAGCTCAGCCCCAAATGACAAGTGGGGTAAGGGCTTGTTTTCTCTCCTGCCCCACTCCTATTTGCTGGTTTCCTAGATTTGCATGTTGCCCTGTTAATGTTCCCCTCCGATCAACTGCAGGACTTTTACTCCTGCCTCCCTAGTCTTTCGATGGGGTCATGCTTTTTGAGGGGCACATTTATATGCCACGCATGATTCTAAGTGAAGGTAGGGCCTCCTTGTATATTCTCTAGTCAGAAACCGTACTTGTTTGAGTGGCACTTTCTTCCAAGTACTCCAAATTAATTATGTGCATCCAGTAGGTGTAATCTGGCTGACAGGCAGGGCTTTTCACTTCCAGAGAACTCTCTGAAGTGTGCTAAGAGGAGGTTATATAGGTAACCGCCGTGCTGGGTAGCAAGATAAAATAGAACAGGTTGCAGCAGCTAAATCAGTGCAGGGAAGTGACATCTTGTAGAGGGGGAACCTCTCCCTTGTATCGCTCAGCCTGTCAATCTGAGAACAGAAAAGCTAAGAACCTCTTCTCTGCAGATCGTGGGATGTTTGGAAATCAAGGCCTTGATCTTGGAATGTGTCTCTACAGCCCTGGAGACCAAGGGGGGCCCCCACAGAAAGCTCATTCAAAGTGTGCTGCTCCCCAGAGGTACTGTGGGGGCAAGGGAGGAGGCATCTCACTACTACCTATGCTGAGTGTGAAGGAGTTTTGTCTGTGCTCGCTGTGGATCTGCTCCCTGAAACTGCTGACCTCTGGCTGCCCTAGCCGTTCTTTCCACTCCCCCACAGAGCGTGCACCTCCACCCCTAAGCACGCAGAACGCTCTCTCCAGGGTCCAGCCCCTTTTCCGCGGATTACGCGAAGAATTACCACCCCTGCTGTGCCCAAAGGAGCAGGGCACACGTGGCTTAGCCATGCAATAGGTTGACAGTGAAAACAGTAAGTTTATTATAAAAAGAGTGGAGAATCGGGTAACAGCGAGTATGGCTATTGGAACCAAACGGTGATGTGTAATGCAAAATCCTAACATGCTTTCTGGAAATGAAGTGTCACTAACAGGTTAAACTCTTGCTTCAAGAAGTTTCTCACCCAGAGTTCTCTTCTTCCAAAGCTGGCTGAGACCCTGCTTTTGTGGATACAGTTTTCGTGGGTGTAGAATGACTGAGGTGTCATTTTTGCTTTTTAGAAATGCCTCCAAAATTTATTACTTGTAGGTGGGCTAAGTACTGATGGCTTGTTGTTTTCCAGGGTGCTCCTTTCCTCTAGATTTGGTATCTCTTCACCAATGTTTGACTTTGCAAATGGAGATCCATTGTGTTAGTTTATAATCCTTAATTTATAGCCTGAGAGAGGTAGAGGGAATGCCTTTTTCATCTAATCTGGTGACTAACGCCTTAATACCAACTCTAAGGACATAATTTCAGTGTATAAGTACATGACACAGTAGCTAAACATATATTTCACAATGATATTCATAACCAGTGTGATATTCACTTTGACTGGAGATCTTACTTGATGTTCTCTGATGAAACAGAATCTACATACCAGAACCAGAATATTTCTGTAACCCCCCCTTACCAGCTGGGGGGGGGGAGGTCACACCATAAATGGGACCAAAGCTTGTTAGTCACAACTTGTCTGGAGCTGTTGATGGCAAAATGCCAAAGAATGGCCTCTCTAGTGATCCCAGTGGGTAGAAGGCTCCTGGCAAGAGGTTATAAAAATACTTGCTCCAGGTTAGGGAATGCTTGTTTCAGAACTGGTAGGAAAGCTGTAACTATTTAAACAAAAATGACACCAAGCTGGATGGGGTAGAAACTGTTCTAGCTTTTATTCCACTTAGAAAAGACCAATCAGGTTAAAACCCACAAAATAGGAAGTGATTGTCTGGAAAGGAGTGCTGCGGAAAGGGATCTAGGGGTCATAAATTCTGGGATGGAGTAACAGGTATTTTGTAAGCAAGTCATGAGGAGTGATTCTTCAACTCTTCTCTGCAGTATTTAGGCCGCAACTGGAGTACTGTGTCTGGTTCTGGGCACCACATTTCCAGAAAATGGGAGAAGGCCAGAGGAGAGCAACAAAAGTGGTTAAAGATCTGGAAGACATGGACTTTGGGGAGGAAAGATCGGGTTTCCTTAGCTTGCAGAAGTGAAGATAGAGGGGACATGATAAAATCTTTCAACTACTTACAAGGTTGTTACAAGGAGGAGGGAGGAAAATTGTTTTCCTTAACCTCTGATTGGACAAGAAGGAACGAACTTAAACTGCAGCAAAAGGAGGTTTAAGTTGGGCATTAGGAAAAGCTTTCTAATTGTTGGGCTGGTTAATCACTGGAATACACTGTCTAGGGACGTCGTGGAATCTCCATCACTGGAGATTTTCAAGAGCAGGTTATACAAACACCTTTCTGGGATGGTCTAGAAAGATGGTGCTTGGCCCTGCCATTAGTGCTGGAGACTGGACTTGGTGACTTCCTTCCATTTCTAGTATTCCGTGAGTCTGAGGTTTGATGTGATGGCTGCTCTTTTTAATCTGTGTTCTGAGCTCAACTCCAGGAGCTTAATTTAGCAGAATTTGCCACTGAAGTCAGTGGGGGTTTTGCTGATGGATTTTGGCTCTGAGATATTAGGCTGCTGTTTTTAAATCAATCAGACACCTGGGTGTCAATGAGGAGTGGTTGACGGTTTCCTCTTTCCCTCCCACATGTCCAACCATGACGTCGTCGTGCAGTGAGTAGATTTTTTTCCCCGAGGCAAGCGGAAGACCAGTCAGCCTGGAAATAAATGTTGAAGGAGGTGCTAGCTCCAAATGTTTTCTAGCAGGATGCTAAGTTCTGTGGCTCCAAGATTATTGCTCCGTGCTTTAAAAATCTGGCATCTGCATAAGGGGCTTCCCAAAAGGAAATCTAATTGCAGTAAGTCTGGTGGGGACCCCCCAGCAGCCTAAAGAAATTTCCCCTTTCCAGTAGGGCATGACAGAGTCAAAAAAAATCCTTCTGACCCACTCCCATTTGGCCCTCTTCCCATGGGGGAGCTGGGTTGCATGTAATTCCAATCAGCTGTTTTGCCCCAGTGGTGTGCGGAGAGGAAGGACCAAGTCCAGTCTCAGGAGTGGTTTCCTGACTCCTGAACTTTGCTTGCATCCTGCTACAGAGTATTTTGTGCTTCTGCAGTAGGACAGAGTTTCCCTGAGCAAATTGGCTTTCCTGTGCCTGTAGGCATGGCTGAGGTCCTAGGCCAGAGACAGGGATACAAAATTGGTTTGTAAATCTCTTTCTATATATACTGCTCAGAGAGCAGGTATTCTCCTCAGCTTGCTATGCAGATACAATTTAAATGCTGCATTGAAACCAACCTTGCTCCCTTTCTGGAGGTTGAATTTGTTAATAATGAAAACAATAAAGTAACTTCAGGTCTTTCATGCTCCCCAGGCTCCGCTGCATTTAGGCTTCCTCCCTCCAGAATGCTCAGCCTCCAGACTAGATCCTCTTTCTCCAGAAAGCCCCTTTATCCCATGCTTATATTCAGGTGAAGTAAGGAGCCATTTAACTTGGTGAGTCTGCTGAATCTGCTCTGCTCTTTATTAGCTGGACCAGTAACTGCTGATAGTACAGGTGTTTACTTGAAACACTGCCCACTTTTTACAGTGGCTGAGTTATAACTGATCAGCTGTAAAATGGATTTTTTGTATGCCCAGGTACAGAAACTGTATCATAATTCAAGTAACGACTATTTGCTTAGACTCTGGTTCTGGGCCATATTAGAGGTCTCTGTGAGAGTAATCACACTTCAGTGCATCCTATGCTTCTACTACCAGCTGCATAAATCTCTGTAATAGGGAAAACATCACTCAAGTCATATTTTCCAGCCTTCTGTTTATTGCTTTTTCCCCTTTGTACATGTGTCAATTAATTTAAAAAAAAAATCTGAACTTTGCAGTTGCAAGTCACGCTGGTATCACGTCACAGAACCTGCCTTGTTACATTTAACAATTTAGAGAAATTGAGGATTTTATTAACTTACCTAAAACATGTTTTTAGAGCAAACCAGAAACTGATTTCTACGACCTTCACTTTGCTTTATGAGAATTGTCTCATGGCGTGTACAGAAGAAATACTGTGATGTTAGTGGTTTAGGTTACTTAATGTTACAGGCCCAAGGTCCCTGTGCCCTGGATCCATTGTCACTGTGGAGGAAAGCCGAAAAGGTGCAGGTGTCCATGAATGTAGGTCTGATTCTAGGGTTGCACTATGGAAATGCAAAATAAGTTACCTGTTGTAATGTTAATACCTCCCAAGAAACAAAAGCACCGTTAATTGAAGGCATTCGTTAGAAAGGTGGACTAAGCTTCTAAATGACATTGTTTTCTGTGACATCACAGCATGCGGTGACATACCTGATATCACTTAGGCGATGTATACACAACCCCAGAAGATTGACTCACTCAGGGTTGATCTTCCAGAGTTTGATTTTGCACATCTAGTATGGATGCACAAAATTGACCCCTCAGGGGTCGCAGTCGACCTCTGTATTCCTTGCAATGAGTAATGGAAGCTGACTGGAGAAACTCTCCTGTCGACCTTCCCCGGTATAAACAGCCATGTTCACTGAGCACGGATGCGTCTTTTTTTTTTTTTCAAAGCTGTGCTATTGCTGTAGCTAGAATTGCATATCTGTGGTCGACTGACTTTGCCTAGTATAGAAGTAGCTTTAGAGACCTTCCTGACGTAGCTGCCATCAGAGAGCTATTTCTCAAGGGAGTGGTGTGGAGTAATTTATGCCAAAATTTAGATTTGCTGTAGAGAGGAAAATTTACTTGTGCCCTGGAGAATGAGTGGAAACCTTGAACCCTGGGGCATCTCCAGGAAAACTTAAGGTACCAAATGATGTAGAAGGTCTTTTTAAAGATCATCTTCAAAAACACAAAACCAAACATTTAATGCAAAACCATGAGGTGGTGTAGAATTCTGTGCTGGGATAACTTACATCACTGTACACAAAACAATAATAAGTGAATTGGTTGTGTCATATTTTCTTTCTTCTGCTTTGTCTTTGTTTAGCTCTTTCTTCATCATTTTGGTTTCTGTCTATTTCTCTCCCAATAGTTAGAACTGTTCCGGTTAGTTTGGGGATAGGTTGGTAGGTTGGAGACTCGTGCCAAAATTTTCCAATGTGGGTGTCTGAAGTTGAACTCCTAAAGCTACACACGGGCACTTAAATAGAAGTGGTGTAATTTTTTTAAGTGTTGGGCACCTGCAGGTTCTAGTCACATCAGTGGGATTTTTACATAGGTGCCCTGAATATGCCTTTAGCTGTGGATACCCAGGTAGAAAGCTTTGCCTTTGGTAACTAAGGCAATGTTCAAACATCCTTCTGTATTACCCAAAGGAGCTGTGCCTGCTTAGTAAATGACTGAATCTGCATGTTTCACCTAGACGGGTCTGAGTATTTGGACTCATTTTCTGAAAAACCACAGAACTTCTTGGAAATTTCCAAGCAGGGGGCATTCTGCTCCCCACCTCCCATAGAAATAACCTTTATCATCTCCTGGGAGATTTGCTTGGGAATCTTGCTTTTCCTTGCGTGCTGCTGGCAATCTTAGCACAAACACAAGAAGGGGAAGATTAAGCCCATGTTGGTCAGGTTTGTTATCAATGGCTTGATGTCTGGTTGGTTATCAGTATCAAGCAGAGTATCCCAAGGGTTGGTTCTCAGGCTGGTTTTGTTCAACATCTTCATTAGTGACCTGGACAAGGGGATGGATTGCACCCTCAGCAAGTTCACAGAGGACACTAAGCTAGTGGGAGAGGAAGATACACTAGAGAGTAGGGATGGGGTCCAGAGTGACCTAGACCATTTGGAAGACTGGGCCAAAAACACTCTGATGAGGTTTTACAAGGAGAAGTGCAGAGTGCGCACAAGAATCCGAAGCACTGTTACAGGCTGGGAACCGACTGGATAAGCAGCAGTTCTGTAGAAAAGGACCTAGGCATTACAGTGGATGAGAAGCTGGACATGAGTCAACAGTGTGCCCTTGTAGCCAAGAAGCATGTTGGGCTGCATTAGTAGGAGCATTGCCCGCAGATCTAGGCAAGTGATTATTCCCCTTTATTCGACACTGTGAGGCCACATCTGGAATATTTCATCTGATTCTGGACCCCTCATTACCAAAAGGATGTGGGCGCATTGGAGAGAGTCCAGCAGTGGGCAACAAAAATGATAAGGGGGCCGGAGCAGGTGACTTACAAGAAGAGGCTGAGGGAGTTTGGCTTATTTAATCTACAGAAGAGAAGAACAAGGATGGATTTGGTAGCAGCCTTCAACTACCTGGTGTGGAGGAAGGTCACAAAGAGGATGGAAAGAGGCTGTTTTCAGTGGTGACAGATGACAGAAGAAGGAGTAATGGTCTCAAGTTGCAGTGGGGGGAGGTCTAGGGTGGATATTAGAGCAAACTCTTTCACCAAGAGGGTATGAAGCACTGGAATGCATTACCTAGAGAGGTGGTGAAATCTCCATCTCTAGAGGATTTCAAGTCCTGGTTTGACAAAGCCCTGGCTGGGATTATTTGGTTGGGATTGGCCCTGCTTTGGGCAGGGGTCTGGACTCAATGACCCCTGCAGGTCTCTTCCAGCGCTAGGATTCTGTGTTCCTATGAAAACAGAACGTGGTTTCCTAGGAATATAACGGCCCAGACCTTCTCCCAGGTCTGGTGACTCTTGGGCACTTTCCGAGTTATAGTCTCCTGAGTGAGGGGAGTGGAGGTGGTGAATGGAGGGATGAGGTGGGAACTTCAGCCACATGTGTCTCAAGGGGGATGGCTTCTAAAAACTGTGCAGGGGAACAACTCCTCTTTCTTGGGATCCTTTAGCCTCTGCCCTCCTGGCACAAGCCATGCTGCTGTTCCATTCCCCAGTGGGCCTTGGCCAGCCCCGACTTCTCCATCAGAGCAGGAACTCCCTTGGACGTTCTTTTGTGGCTTTAAGGCAGTTTTTCACAGACAGGTGCTCTCCTTAGGCCATCTCCTAAGCAACAGACCAGGGGCGTGAGGGAGGCCTTTGGTGAGCTCTCTGGGAAGTGGTAGTATCGGGCCCCCTCTCATTCCTCCGGTGGTTTTAGGGCCCTAAGAATTGGTTTTTTGCTTTTGCCCCCACGCTCCCAGGATTTTGTGAAGTGGGATTGGAGGGTGGAATCATCACCTTGGAAAAGGAGGTGTGGGGATGCAGGTGTCTTGGCCTTCTTCCATGTAAAGGGATAGTCATGTGGCTAGAAATATCAGTGCGTGATTTCAATGTCTTCGTCTCCTTTCTTGGAATCTACTTTCCAATGCTCCTCACTCCTGCCCTGTGAGAGGCAAACAGGGAGGCACCCCACAGAGAGGGAAGAGATTAACAGTTTGCTTTCTGGAGTAAGCCTCTCACAGGGGTGTGCTGAATGGAAAGCCCAGGTTTCTGGGCATTGGAATGGGTCCGAGCTGCAGCTTTAAAGAAACTCTTCCTTTTGGCCTCATGCTCTGTTGCTCGTGGGAACGCCCCCTTTGCACCTGGTGTCACTGAAAAATCTGCACAGGACTTATGCTGCTTTCATCCAGGCTTCTTTTCCATATAGCCTTGCATGATAGTTTAAGATCTTAGTTTACTGGATAATTAAGTTTCTGTTCTTGATTACGTCAGGCCTGCAAGTTGCTCTCTTGATAGTAAAAAAGCAGGCGCGCAACCCTCGAATTTAGTAACCTCCTAAGGCACTCATTTTACAGTGAGCACCCCCGCCCACCTGCTCCGGGTTTAATTTTAACAACATCCCGAAAAGTGTCCTTCTGGGACTTTCTGATGCCTGTAGGATCCTGTGTTTGTGTCATTAAAAGAAGTGTTGCGTAAACACATCTGTAAGTCAAACTCTGCCATCTTGAAGGTGTAATTGAAAATGAGCATGGGCTCTTATTGATTAGAGCCATCTAAAATCTGTTTACTTAGGTCTTCTTTGTAACCCCTTGTTCAAAATGCTTTCTATAGCATTGTCACATTTTTGCTGCAATTGCATGCCCAGCTTAGCAAGGCATGATTAAATATTCAGCATCAGACAGCCATGCAAAAGAGAACAGGGTGCAGAGAATAAGGGATAATAAATATCCCATGTGGTACCCATACTGTTCTGATTTTAATCACCGGTTCAGCAAGGTTGGGTTGGAATTTATATCTTTTTAATTGGGTTTTAAAAAACAGATAAATGGGCACTTGACCTGTTTTCTGAACAGCTGCGCTTCCCTTCTCCTGACAATGTCGAGCATTAATATTCAGTGACAGATGCTGAATCCCTTTCTCATGCCATCTAAGTAACTTTTTATTAAAAGTATAATACTGCACTGGCAAGGGAAAAATATCCAGACATAATTGTTAAAAGCGTGAGCCAGGGTTGTTTCTCTGACAAGTCACCCAAAAGTATTCTGAAGAAGAATGCTCTCCTTTTGTGTGTGTTGGCCAAAACAAGGCCCATAAACTAATTGACTGGAGCCACCAGGAATTCCCGAGCAACAGGACTCTGTGAGGTATCCCTGAAACTTTGTGCAAAGGACCTGTTGTCTGTGGAAGCTGTTGCAGTGTGACGTTGAACTTGTAGGAAAAGTGCTCATCTTGTAGCCTATGCATAAATCTGGAATAACTTCAGCATAGTTACTGTCATGCTAGGCCATTGGTCCCTCTAATTTTTTCCATCCATGGAAGGAATAAATTTTGTTCAGTGCACTCAGGCATGTGCCTATGTGCACCACCAATATAAACATGCTGCTGGCTGTGGGCACTCTACTAATCAGCTGGGCAGCATCCAAACCTCTCTTGGGTGGCTGCCCCAGCGTTCAGCTTAGAGGAAGCACTGCTTTAGACCATGAGACTGCAATTTGATGTGGATGGATGCACAGACATTGATGCTCCTGCAGAACCCTCCTGAAATTAGTGGCCCCCCCACTTGTCTCTGGTGGCAGTTGTGGGGCCCTTATAGTGGTGTGACCGGCATTAGAATTTTGGTCCAGGAGCCCTTAGTAAGAATTTTACTTCAACTGCCTGGAGATGGTGTGGGTACCGTAACACCTGCTGTACTAGGCAGTTATCTGGGGAACCGTTCTCCCTCATGAGGAGTTTGAAGGGCACGCTGAACAACTGTTGACTGAAGAGTGCATTTTAAATTCCTGAGTCGGGGGAAAACTAGGAGTGGAGCTGTCCCCAGCTCTAGAAATGCAGAACTTCTCTGTGCTGTGAAGCATGTGAAATTACAGGCACATTTATACTGCTATTTCTGAAAATGGAATAAATACCACAGCACTGTAATCTACCTTCATCTAGCCACGTATACCTACTTACCTCCGAGGCCAGACCTTGCATCCCCTTAGCCACGTAAAGTGTGTTCTGTAGGCTCAGGCGCACGCACCTAATATTGTACAGATAAAAATGGAAAAAAGATGATGAAAAGAAGATCAATACAAGAACGGCTAAATGTTTTTTTAATAAACCTGTCAGGGTAACTTGCTGGAGATTTTCTCTCCAAAACGAAACTGTAATGATCTATAACAAAAGGAAGAGCTCGTTTGCAGTCGCTGAGAATGGCATTACAAGGTGCAATGGTTTGAAACTAAAAAAAGGAAAAATATAGGTTGGAAGATAAAACAATCTGAACAGTAAGGGCCATTAAGCAACAGAACGGTCTTAACTATCTACCTCATCAGGAGCCGTCGCTGGAGATATTTAAGACTTGGGTAAAATACTTGCGGTAGCAAATTTGTATGGGGTCAGGTTGGGTGACCCATGAGATCATTTACTCCAATCTCAGGTAAAACTCCAGTAGTATATCGAATGCTTATCTGGGTCTGACCTTATGCTTGTAGTATGTTGTCAGATGTTCAACCCCTCATGTCAGGACATTGTATCTGGAACTGCTCGTTCAGCAGACTGGTATGTAAACTATGTAAGATCAGTAATTCATTGGTCTTCTATAGCACAGGCAAAATGTGCAGCACCTTGCACCATGGAATCCATGGAAGGGTCCACCACAACGCAAATAAGAATAGAGTATCTCCAAGTGCTTCACAGACAACTCTCAAGAGCTGTGAGGAGGGAAAGCAGTTTGTTCAGCTAGACCAGTGGTGTGCAGGATCGCCACACTTGTGGTTGTGGTCCTTCTACCTTTGCTACGCCCCCGCCACTCTAACTCAGTGCCCTCCTCCCCCCCCAGAGCCAGCATACCCAGCATTCCCACCCTGCTCTAACTGAATATGCTGGCGACTCACCAGAGCTGCCACTGCAGAAGCCATGCCGGGCTTTCACTGGGGCTGCAGGAGCTGCACAGGGGCTGCAGGGGCAGCTGCTCCCACCATGCGCGGTGTGCGTGGAGGGCACCCCCCGTGTGTGGCTTTGAGGAGCTGCATTTAAAGGCGTCAAAAGCCACATGCAGCTCCAGAACTCAGAATCACCACACCACAGTGTCCTGTTTGCCGCATGTGGCAAGTGGCAAATGTGTTGGACACAGCAGTGCTAGAAAATGGGGTAACAGCAAAGTCAACAGAGGGGCTTTCTGGAGTCCAGAAAGCAGGTAGATACTCAGGTGCCATTGGCTCAGAGTCTAACAGGCTTCCTGCCCATTTGGTTTGTTCCATGTCACACAGCAAGACTCTGCCAGGCAAGAACAGCACCCGAGAATGCCTAACTCCCATTCTTGTGCTCTATTCACTAGACTGTTCTTGTGTTCCCTGTAAGCTGAGTGCTTGGGTGGCCACCCAGGAGAGGTTCAAATGCTTCCCAACTGATTAGTAGAGTGGCCACAGTCAGCAGCACGTGTTTCTGCTGCTGGTGCACCTCTGTGCATGCCTCAGTGCCCATAACATTTATTCTGCCCTTGGATGGAATAGAAGTGAGAGGGAGCACTGGACTTCGCCTCTGTCCTTGGGGCTGTAAAGGTCAAAATGCTGAACCTTCAGGCATCTTACTTTGAAATATCTGTCCTGCCCTTACTGACCTGGAGGGTTGTTAATATGTTGTTGGTTTCAACACTGAACAAGACTGTTCTCCACAGGAGTTTATCCAGATGTGCTTGTGATGATGGTACCCAGCAACGGTACCTGGGATGAGCGCCCATTGATGTAACCCGGTGATTAATGGCAGGTGACTGCCAGAAGGGCCAGGCTCAGCCCCTGAGGATTCTGTCAATAATGTGACTAGCTGGCTTGAGACCCCACCCAGTAACCTGGGACAGTCTCACCCCATCCGCTGGGTGCCTGTAAAGGCAGTTCTGCCCCCTCTCGCAAGCACAGAGTTTGAGATAGAACAGCTTGTTTAATAACAGTAGCCTAGCATGAAGTTACACTGTGATACATGCAGTATTCTTAAACAAAGGAAGGGAAAATCCCATTAAGCAAGGTACTGTCCCTAGCATCTGCTTTGGGCTCTTTATTCAGCACACCCCCACTTAGAGTGTGCCTCCACCTCAATTTTCCACTCGCAGCGTGGTCTGCCTCAACTCTCAACTCCCAATGCGGTCTGGTCCGTACCAATGTAGAGTTCACGGATACATCAGCATGATGACTGTTGCCACACCAGGGCCAGATCGCTTGCTGCCTGCTGTACTCTGGCAGCTGCCCCTGCTGGCTGCTTGTCCACTGCTTTGTGGGTTTGGCTCTAGGCAGAACCCTATGATTTCAGCTCTCCATGGCTTCAGCTGCCAGTGATTTCAGCTCTGTGTCTAGCCATAAGAATCTCATTATCCACCAGGGTGAATTCTTACAGAATAACAGCAGGCCCTAGCATTGATCTGGGCTTTAGTTCTGTCTTTCAACAATGGGGAGAAGGACTAGTCAAGCCAGGCATATGGTGGCAGAGCTAGAACACTTCCAGCTGGCTCAACCAGTACCTTTTCCCCACTTCTGCACCACAGAGCTCTACACAGGGGAGCCCTGTGTGATCCACAACTTACACAGTGATGACTGCCCGGTGTCCCCACAATAATTTCAAACATTTATGATATTGCACAATTCTTAATCTGGGTGATAAGTTGTGACTGTACAACAAGTTGTTTACAATAGGCAAAATGCCACTGCTTCACCTGCTATCCAGCAGGTCTTGCAAACAAAGCAACTATTTATTTACAAAGACACACTCTGAAACTCTTCCATTTCCATGCAAATGACCTGCAAAGAACACATTCCTGCTTCCACATCCCTTACCAAATTAAAACACTTGCATGATATTACTACTTTAATAAGCCTCTCTTTTAATATAACATGTAGTATAAGTGTTAGTAAAAATCCTCCATGTGCATAACACATGTGTTGGCAATGAAATGTGTCAAATCGCATTTTTATAGAGGGGAAATGTTTCAATTTTCACTGTTCCCAGGCCCTGACAATTTGAATATATTTTTGTAATCTCTTAGGAAAGTGTAAGATCAAGGTTTACATTAATATTTATCATGTTCTTTAATGTTCATTTTTTTTAAAACTGATTTTTGACACTTTTCCATGATTAGCTGAAAAGTGAATATATTGAAGATATTAAAGAAAGAACCCAACAAACATCAGGATGATTAATCGTCAGATCAGAGTAATAATTTACTGAAGTAATGGCAAAATCAATCAGAACTTGCTTCATTTTCATTTAAAGAACCCCATCCTACAGACTAACCACACTTGTGAAACTAGTGGAACTGCTGTGCGTGAGTTTCTGGGGCCAGGTCTGCAGCTTGGTAGTGTGTTTATCAAGTGCATAGCACAATGAGAATCTCACATTTGCTTGACAGCTTGCAGACACTACTGCAGTACAAGTAATTAAGGAGGACGTTTCTGGGAGATGAAGTCAAAGGTTCTCATTGACTTCAGCAGTGGGTGGATTTGAGTCTCTGCATTTCACATTGCTTTTAAGCAGACCATTAAGTACTGCAGACCCCACCCATTTTTAGAAATTGTAGCAGTGAATTAGATTATGTATATAATAGATTTTTGCTTCTGAAATGAGCTTTTTGTTCTGTTTGATCTTGTGTGCCTTTAGTTTGATGCTGGCAGGTAAGAGAGTGCTCATGTGTAGATATTATATATGCAAATAAGTAAACGAGTCCAGGAATTTCCAGGGTGACTTGGTTTTGCCAGCTCATCCAGTCAGAAAATCATGAGACTGATTTAGAAACCACAGGACTTTAACGTCCTTGTCCTGCCCCAAAACGCCAATGATTTAATGCACTTATAAAGGTAATAGCAATTACCTTACGCATGCCAATTACCTTATGCATTACAAGGACAGTTTCTCCATCTTTGATATTTGTAGTGAGCTCAGGCAACTCAACTTAATAGACACTTGCAGTAGGTAATTTTCTTCCCCTTCTTCCCCCGGCTTCGTCCCCCTCCTTCTGTCCTCTGTAGCTGATGCATCAGTTTTCATTTAATTTTTTTAAATTCTCATCGTACTTGTTTACCTTTATCAGAATTTCCAGGTCTGAAGAAGTGGGTCTGCCCATAGAAGTACATCACCTAATACATGATTTTGTTAGTGTTTGAAGTGCTACAAGACTGCTTTTTGTTTTGTTTTGTGAAGATACAGACTAACACGGCCTCTCTGTGATTATAGAAGTTGGGTTTTTTTTGTTTGCCCTCTGGTGTTTGAGCTATTATGGTTCATGTTCTCAGGCTCTTATCTGAAACCACCAGGACTACAGACTTATTCAGTTTTTTTTTTAAACGTGAAAGTTCAGATTCTTACCTCAATGCATGCCGGGTTCCACCCCTGGTCCCATGACCCACAGGCCTCTCATGCACAGGAGCTGCACACCTACCTGCTTTCCCCTTCCCCCCCACATCACTTTGAGTGTGCAAATTGCCTGATTTATGCTGCATCCTTGCTCTTCCCCTGCCCTCCCTGAGTTGGAATGCCGCAAACAGCTGACCTGCAGCATTCCAGCTATAATTGAAACGTGGAGACACACATATCTCGCATTGCTGGAAGGGACCTCAAGAGGTCATTGAGTCTGGTCCCCTGCATTCACAGCAGCACCTATCACCATCCCTAGCAGATTTATTTATTTATTTATTTATTTAATTTATTTATTTTTAAATCTAACCTGCCCCAAACCCTTGAAAGGAGGCCCCCTCAAGGATTGAGTGCACAGACCTGAGTTTACAAGGCCAGTGCTCTAACCACTCAGCCATCCCTCCCCTGGGAGAAAGGGGGAAGACTGAGGCCAGGACACAAATAAGTTGATTCTCATACTGCTCAGAAAGTGCTGGGAGGGAGACTTAGGAAGTGTGGGGTTCTGGTGCGCGAGAGGTGCAGAGGGGGTGGGGGGCAGATGCATTTCTACAGACTGCAGGTGGAGCCCCAGTGGGCCACATTGTTGCCCACCACTGGAGAAGGAGCTGGGGCTCTTCCAGAATGCCCCAATGTTATGGGACTCCTGATGAAACCAGGAGACTTGGCAACACCAAGGACTAGCTTTCTGAATACACAATGGGGGAAACTGTAAGTTGTGTTTTTTCTAGCAAGCAGGAGCAGAGCATGTTCCAAAAATCAGACACCCAAAAGGGAGGTGGCGAACGACTAGTTACTTTGGGAGCTCTTTGGCATATATTTAATGCTTTTTTGCTCTGGCCATTGCCGCACGAGGCTGTTCAGTGTCTGTGGTTCGTATTCTGTTTTATGGGCAGCATTGCCCAGGCTTTACCAAAAGGGACCTGAACCCACATTGAGTGTGAGACGCCCACTGACTTGTACCATGCTGCATGGAGGTGTCAGGGAGTGCACCTGCATCTGGCATGAATTGGACAAGCAGGCTTTGGCTTGTAGTAATGTTAACACCGCAGGAGAAACTCTGTATTTGAACAATCTTTTCTTAGTGGACATAAAAACCGGAGCAATAGTTGGTTTCTCTGCAGCCCATTCTGGCTGAGGCTGTCGCTTTGGAAGGCTGCAGGGCATATGCAAACAAGGTAATGCTGAGATTTGTATATTCGGTGCTAGGCCTTACCCAGTCACACAACCTCCCCAGCATCAAACCTTTGCTCCTCTTTCCTGTCAAACCCATGGCTTTCCCTGCAGCCTCGCTCCCGATGGGGTCCTCTCCTGTCTCTAGCTCCCTCCTGCCTATGGCATTCTCCTGATATGCCCCTGGCCATGGAGATGCGAGCAGAACAATGCATTAATGTAACTTTGCTCAACAAAGCTCCAGCTGTGTTTCTAGGACAAAGTGGGTTGGGAGGCCTAAGCTTTAGTTAGGGTGGCAGTCCACCTATATCAACGTCACACAGAATGCCTCTTCCCTCTGCTCTGCAGCTGCTTGGGAGCTCGGTAGGGGATGCACCAAACTGGGAGCCTCACAGTTCATAAGAGGCTGATTGGGTCTGCCTGAACCAGTCATTGCAGTGGTGTCAATCCACGGCACAGCTTTCCTCTTCCATGTGCTGATGCTGTCTCCTAACACTCTCCTCTCCCTACGCAGGGGCAGATCTGCAAGTGTGTATCCCCAAGGGCTCCACCTGCTGCACCAGGAAAATGGAAGAGAAGTATCAGGCGACAGCCCGCTTGACCATGGAGCAGCTCCTTCAGTCTGCCAGCATGGAGCTGAAATTCCTCATCATTCAGAATGCGGCCATTTTCCAAGGTAAGCGATTTTCCCCTTGCTGCGCCCCAGCGGGTGTTCTAGTGTTGGTGGATGCTTGGCTTCGGGAATAGTGCTTACAGCTGCGGGGGCCTTGCCCTGCTGAGCTCTGCTAGCAGCAGCCCTTACTGTATCTGGAAGGAGCAGGGCAGAATCCCCTACCGCCTCCTTCCGGGTGCCAACAGGGCACCAGCTGCTCCCCTCACCTGGACAGCACTCACCTTGCCCAACAAGCCTGCAGTTGGGGTGAGCTAGCTGCAGCCCTCTGCTTGGGGGATGGGTGTAGCTGAGAGAAAGGGGCTTCCGTGCCCCCCTTCCAATGCCTGTGGAGGACAAGCCATAGGCTAGATAGGGCATCTCACCAACATAGCTCCTCTCAGTGGTGCTCAGGAAACATTTGTGGTGCCACAGAGCTGAGGGGAGGAGGTCGTCCTCAGCAACCATCATTTAAACCTGTGACCTGGAAGGGAAGCAGCTGGCAGCCTCTCTGTCAGGGAGGGATCCTGGCTGCTTTCTTCAGGGCCCTGGGAGCACCGCAGTGTCGTGCTTCTGAGAGTTTGCTGCTCTGTGAAGGGGTCTCTCTCTGATAGTGACTGATGCACTAAATAACTGCTCACTTGGCTCAGTCTGGGCCATGCCTTGTGGCTATGCTGCAGTAGCAACATGGTCACGGCACTGCAGGTTTTCACTGTCTGGCTAATTAATTCCTTATGACAATCTGCTGTGGAAGCAGTTAGTTTTCTTCTGAACTTTCATGGCATGAGGTCTCTGATGATCAAGCAGCTCAGGCCCCAGATGTGACAGTTACCACATGTGGAATAAGTCACTGCTGCCAGCGAGAAGTGACAAAGCCCAGTAGCCCTTATCCGAAAGGGCTGCAGGCTTCTGTGCTTAGCGGCTGTTGGTTTAGTGGAGGAGGTATCGTTTAACTTGCCAGCAAGCAGCATTTAGAGCCCCCAAAAGCTGCAAATGTCCTTTATTAAGATGCTTCCTGCCTTCTGGTTCCTGCCTGTTTGACTGGGTGCCTTCTGCAACCTGCCAGAACTTCTGATCTTTAGGCAGGTTAGAGGGGCAAGAAGCTGTGGACTTACTGATGCTGGAGGAAGGAGTGGACCACGTTGGAGCAGATTTTGATGGGGGATGGGATGGGGTCAAATTTAGCTACGACAGATCAGGAAAGGGATCTTGGAGTTATAGTGGATAGTTCTCTGAAGACATCCACGCAGTGTGCAGCGGCAGTTAGTAAAGCAAATAGGATGTTAGGAATCATTAAAAAAGGGATAGATAATAAGACAAAAGATATCATACTTCCCCTGTATAAAACTATGGTATGCCCACATCTTGAGTACTGTGTGCAGATGTGGTCTCCTCACCTCAAAAAAGATATATTGGCATTAGGAAAGGTTCAGAAAAGGGCGACTAAGATGATTAGGGGTTTGGAAGGGGTCCCATATGGGGAGAGGCTAGAGAGACTGCGACTTTTCAGTCTGGAAAAGAGGTGATTGAGGGGCGATATGATAGAGGTATATAAAATCATGAATGGTGTGGAGAAAGTGAATATAGAAAAATTATTTACCTTTTCCCATAATACAAGAACTAGGGGACACCAAATGAAATTAATGGGTAGTAGGTTCAAAACTAATAAAAGGAAATTTTTCTTCACATAGCGCACAGTCAACCTGTGGAACTCCTTACCGGAGGAGGCTGTAAAGGCCAGGACTCTATTAGGGTTTAAAAAAGAGCTCGATAAATGTTTGCAGGTTAGGTCCATAAATGGCTATTAGCCAGGGGTAAAGTATGGTGCCCTAGCCTTCAGTACAAGGGCAGGAGATGGATGGCAGGAGATAAATCACTTGATCATTGTCTTCTGTTCTCCTTGTCTGGGGCACCTGGCATTGGCCACTGTCGGCAGACGGGATACTGGGCTGGATGGACCTTTGGTCTGACCCAGTATGGCCATTCTTATCTTCTTATGTGTGTGGGAAAGTAGCTGGGAAAAATGAGCTGGTTAAACCTAGGTGCGCATGGCCCAAGGATACCTCTCTCTGAGGTTGTTCTCCATGCGGGGAGGAAGAGTGGTGGAGGTTTCCTTATTTGTTAATCCCTGTTGGGTGTGGAGAGGGGTTAGGAACTGGCTCCACTTTCCAACTCAAATGGGCCACTTAGTACCCAGTTCGGTTTTCACTTCCGAATCCTGGTAAAATTGTAGTTTCTGGTTTGTGAAGCGTAAGGGCTCTTCTGTGGCTCCTGAAGAAGACCCCTCTGGACGAAGCGGACAGGAGACTGTACCAGGTGTTTCCTTGGTTCTCTTGTTGCCTGTGGCTCTTGCAACAGTGGTTTCTGATGTGGCAGGTTGGACCTATGCACAAGCCCCCTAAGCAGGTTTGTTTGCAGAGCTGCACTGGATGATGCTGGTGGTGCACCAGTCACAATGGCCCTGCTCGTCGCATTCATAATAACTTGCCTTTGTGGGTCCCTATGTACTTCACCATGAGCGCCTGGCACTGACCACTATGCCTCTGAGCCTATGCAAAGAAAGATTATCCTGCCCTAAAAGATAGGTGAACCGAGGCACAGAGAACTGAAACCATCAGCCTGAGGTCCCAGAGCAGCTCAACAGCATGGCCATTTTTCTTGACTCTGGCACTAACAACAACAATAATTTCAAAGGAGTAAAATGAGATCTGATCATCCTTCCATTAGAAATTAGGCTTACAGAGTCTAAGAGCAAACATTTGTCTGTGCAGTGAAAATAACTTACAATTTCCTTTTTTTAAGAATAAACAGGCTAGTACTTGGACAATTACTTCAGTATAATGCTCCATAAACTCACCGTTAGAGTGAGAGTGTGTGTGTGTGGTCCTCTAGTCACAGGTACCTGCGTTTTTTCCCTGTCTTTAATTTGATATGTTGTTTTCTTAGCAAAACTGACCTTTGGTGAACACACTTGATTGCTACTTGCAATTGCTTTTCCTGGGCTGTTCACGAGCAAAATCTTTTCTTCCATGGCTAATGGGAGATGAAATGATCGCATGAATGTTGACTGACGTAGTATTGGGATTCAGTCATTCTAAAGGAATAACTTTTTTGCTAAATTAAAACAAGAGGCATGAGCAGTCAAACATTATTCCTGTTTGCTAGTGTTCTTTGCAGAATGAACTGCTAGGAACAGATTTCTCTTTTAGCTTTGACCATGTCTAACGAAGGCCCAGGTCTAACCCCTACTGAAGTAGTAGGAGTCTGTAATGAGCTTCAGACCAGACCCTACCAAAAGCCCTGCTCAGATCCAGAACTCAGACTGTCAGCTTGGGCACCTCACATCATCTTCTGCTGAAAAATAAATGTATAGAAGGAGTTTGGGCACCTTTTAAATTACAATTTATTTTATCAGCACTAAACAGGATAAGGTAAACCTCATCTGATGGGTCCTGGGTAGTGTCAGAAATGGTGCTGAGCTAATGAATAGGACTGGCTGGAAACCATGAGCTTCCTCTTCTGAAAACTGCTACGATTTTAGACTCTGCTTTTGCTCTGGGTTGGAATGAAAATGAGATCTTTCAAAAATGACCAGAGACAGAGAGAGGGACTGTATGACTGACTCCTCACCCAGGAAAAGTGAACAGGCCAGCTGTGAGGAGGTTCACCTGGGAGGCAGAGGGCAGCTGTCCCCAGGCCTGGTGATTTAAAAGGGCCCAGGGCTCCTGACCACTAGTACTGCGGCAGTGACCAGATTTGCTGGGTGTCGCGCTCTGGGCATCGAGTGCTGAAAGGTGCGAAGGGCTGGCTGGGGTGGGGTGTTGTGTTGTGGTTCAGGCATCCTTGAGGGCTGGCTGCATCCCACCCTGCCCCTTCTGCCCAATTCCCTGCCCCTCTTGGGACCACAAAACCACCCCCTCTGGGCACCTGGCAATTCTGTCGGCCCCTGGCTGAAAGGTGACAGATCCACCTCTGGATCAGGCAGAGTAGGGACTTGGGTGCAGGGCACCTGGCCTCTGAGGGATTTCCCCACCCACTGGGCTGTGGGCTATTCTGGGAGGTGTATCTCTGTCATTTGGACCAGAAGCTTCTTCTTCATCCTGGATCTCCAAACCACCTGGAAGAAAGCGCAGGTGAGAGAGACATGGATCCATAAACTATTTTAATTTTAAAAAATTGACGTTTTCTGACAAGAAAACAATTTGCTGAAAAATTCCCAACTTGCTGGACTAATGAAACTAATCACTGCTAGAGCAGAGCTCTGGTGAACCCATTATAAAAGGGCGAATTTCTAGCTGGCGTCCAAGAGCAGCTCAGTTTAATTAGCTCAAGTATAAATTATTCTGGACACAAATCTGATTACAAATGTTCAAAATAGGGCCTTTGACTATCTTTGGATTTGAAAGCTGATTTGAAAGCACATTTTATTATGAAGTTAACAAGGGTCTCCAGTCTTTTAAAAATAGTTTGGGGGGGGCGGGGTTGGAGCTTCAAAAACACATGAGCTGAAAAAGTGGGACTCCACCCCACGTATGGGCTGGGAGAGAGATGATTCCTTTCTGGTCCCCAGTCACAGCTGTGTGACGCCTGTCTGGAGTGCTGGAGAATAGGCCAAGGGAGATGGTGAATGGCCCTTACTGATGATCTCTGGTGGTGGCCAGCCACAATGGAGCAGCCCCGGGCGTGGAGGGACCAGTGGGCTGGGGGGCAGGACCAGGTGACAGGTTAAAACAGTTAAGTAGTTAAGCGCTAAGGTTTAACCTGCTAAGTATTGTGACATCCCTAGTCCACTAGGGGGTTGGGGCACCATGAGATTTGCAATACGATTGTGCCAGTTTGCAAAGCAGACACGTAGTGTGTAGAAAGGTAGAGATGGCTTTAAAAAAGAGAAAAAAAGTTATTCTGCAAAACTGTCCCGTGTCCTTGTCAGTTAGTTTGACAAAATGTCACAGGTTCCATGGGTCTGACCACAGTGTCTCCTGGGAACGGCGTGCTGGGAGGGAAGAATTGGGCCGTTGCCTCTAGCGGTGTAATATATTGGTATGGGAACACATCCTGCCTTCTCACAAAAAAGATGAAACCCGTCAGAGTTCATTTTAATATTTTTAGCCTGACATCTGAAGGGACCGTTAGCCTGACAAATGCCATCTAGCCCAGATGTTATTATTTTGCACCAAATTTAATTTCTTCCTTCTGAAGCTCTCGCAGCCTCTCTGCTGATAAAGATCAGGGGAAATTGTCTGGCATGCACAAAAATCTCATCCAGGCATATCTGTTACTGTGTTCACTTAGCAAAGTCTATTAGATTATTAGAGTTTTAGACCCTGGAGCTCTTCCTTTATTGCAGTTGTAAGAAAACACAGGGAGTTTAAAAAAAAATGCACTGCAAAAAAACACAACCCCCCCCCAAAAAAACAACAACAAAAAAACAATCTTCACCAAATGTAAGTGGTACAATTAGGAGCTGGTCTTGGCTTACAGGCACTTTTAATGTTATGGAGGTGATTTACGTAGTGTGTGTTTGCCTTAGAAACTTGCTGAATTTGACAGTGTTAAAATGGAGCATAGCTGGCGTCCACTGTGGTAAATTCCTGTTCTGGGATTTGTAGGGGAAGATAACATACACAGCAGGACTGTGCTGTATTTTCTGTTACCAAGCTTGTGTAGATCCTGTGTCCCAGGTCCTCAGCTGGTACAGGTAGGTGTGCCAGGTGTCTGGTATTTGGACTCCCTGTCTGGTTAAAAATATCAAAGAATACCCGACACGTAAGTGTCTGTCTGGTATTTTAATTTGACAGTAATTCCTCACTTTATGCGGTTCCACATTGCGTGAAACTCGCTTTAATGTGAGTGTTGCGCAGTGTGAAGCTGCGGGGCTCTCAGCCTGTGTAGCTGCCTGCAGCTGCGGACAGCCAGGCAGGCTCAACCTCCTTCCCCCAGCTTCCTTGACAGCTGTGCTGGTCACCCCCTGAAAGCCCCTGCTGGCCCAGCTCCCCCCAAGGTCCACCACCCCTGTGGCCCCAGCTCAACCCCCCACATGCCCTGGCTCACCTCCTCCCAGCAGGGGGGCTGCAGCCACATGCCTGGGGCTCCCCTCCCACCCCCACTGACATGGCTCCAACCCCCATATCCCAACCCCCCTGCATGCCTGGGCCCCAACCCCCTCAAACCCCTGTGGCCCCAGCTCACCCTCCCCTTGTGCGCAGGGCTCCGGCCTCAACCTACTCGCTGGGTTCCAGCTCCCAGCCCCAGCACATTGCGTGGGGCTCCAAACCTCCCTGCCACTCAACCACCCCGCCCTGGTGCATGCCCTCTCCTCCTGGCTTAACCCCCACTCCCCAGCTCCCCTCCCACCAGCACACTCTGTGCTCCAGCTGTCAGCTGCTGCAGGCGCATGAGGCTCTACCCCCCGCCCCGCCCAGTTAACCTCCCTGCCCAAGTTCACCCCGTTCAACCCCCACCAACCTCTCGTTTCTTGTGTCCAATATTTTTGTGGAGGACATCTGGCAACCCTAGGTACAGGTCATTGTAGCTCTGTTGCAGTCAAGGGAGCCTGCAGAGCTCAAGGTGTGGCCCAGTGTGCAGCGTGGTGTGATTTAAATAGGGGGAATTAAATAGTCGATTTAAAGAAAAAAAAATCATTGTTTTAAATCAAGTTACCAAAAAGCTAAGACTGACTGTGCTTTGAGAGCACTTAATTTTGGAGTAAGCCCTGTTGAACTCACTGGCACTCCTGCTTTTTGAGAAAACAATTGCAGAATAGAGTTCCATTGGAAAAGGTGAATTACACTGAAGCAGAAGACGTGATGGTATCACTTGGTGGCAACGCTAGGTCTCTCCAACTGCAGCTTTCTGTATGGCGTACGTGAGCGATAGATTCTAAACCTAGTTAACTAATTAAACAAGACATAAGGATTAGCTCAGCTAAACTTTTTTTATTTTTTTTTCTAGCAGCAACCAACACAGCAAACAGCTTGGGAATTTACTTGTCAAATCACGCTTGTACTAAAAGGCATAGAGAGCGCCTTGGAGGATGATGCATTGCAAAGTGAATTATTTAAGTTATTAACCAGTTGATCCACTCAGCTGCATCTGTACCTTCATCCCCATCATTTTCTCCCACTAAGAAATTTTCCTTATGATGTTTCATTCTTGCAACTACATCCTGCATCATCTTCTGGCGCGGCTTATGCTTGACATGTTTTGTTTTTTTTAATCAGGGAACAAATCTCTTCAAAATATTCCCAGCTAGGGTCTCTTATGCCCAGGAGCCATGTCACTTTTTCTACGGCAAAGTGTGGGGGAACATAGGAAACTGTGTCTGTGCTGAATAATGTCTTCCCTTTTTCTTTCCTGTCCCATCCACTGTTCCTTTCCACGCCTCCTCTGCCTTTTCCTAGATATAGTCTCTCTGTCTTTGACAGTGTCTTAACTAACTCCTCTGCCATACTTGGCCCAGGGCTGCCACCCTATAAGCACAAAACAAAAGCAATCCTGACCTGCCTGTGTCTGTCTTTGCCCATGTTATTTTTTAGTCTGCTGAATGACAGAAATTGGAAGCCCAGAAATTTCAAGAAGCAAGAGCTGGTAGTTAAGTGGACAGACAAGAGCCATTGTTTCCTTTTTTTTTTAGACTGTTAAGTGTACGTGTAGCAAGTTTGTGATGAGATTTAATTGTCACTCTTATTTTTAAATGAGAAATGTAGTATTTTATTTTTTAATCAAAAACTGATTTAAATAAAAATCCAATATTTTTATTTAAAAAAATGGATTTTTTTTTAATCCACCCTGCCAATGTATTTCAGGCGGCTTTTATTGTTACACTCTGACCTCTCTGTTCCAGCTCGGATGGGTAATCCCATGATGGTCCCATTAGGCTTAGTGCTTCCCCATCCCCTGCCTTCTGAATCTGATCCCTGCCTGTGGGGTTTCAGACTGGGGTTCCAATTTTGGCAGGACGTATTACTGGAGGTTTCATTGCATCACATAATCTTTAATTAAAGAGACTTCTTCAAACCCTCTC
Source organism: Carettochelys insculpta (assembly GCF_033958435.1). NCBI lineage: Eukaryota > Metazoa > Chordata > Testudines > Carettochelyidae > Carettochelys > Carettochelys insculpta. Next base: position 4,639,336 of record NC_134149.1, on the reverse strand, counting down.
ATCTCCTAAGTAACAAAATAGAAACACATGGTTTAAAGGCACCCTAAAGGGAAAGAATGGGATCTTTGTTTGTATTGTGTGAAAAGCTTCTTGCTGATTTATTTATTTAAAAACACGAGTAGCATGTCCTATTTTTTTGCCTCTTTTTTGTGAGGGTTGTATGAGACCTTTGTATAGCTGAAAGCAGAAACAGGTGATTTAGATTTTGCACAAAGGAAATTTTCCTCCCAGACATTGGCTAGAAGTCTGAGTTACGCTGGGGTGAACAAAAGCAAACTAGAAATGTTGTAGCCTCTCAACTGCTCCCATATCAGTCTCTTGTCATGTACTCGCATGACTTTTCCAGGAAAAAAAGATTCAAGTGGGGCAAACCCCCAGATTTTGGACATTGTTATTTATTTCATGCAAAAAATCTTTCGGGGTTTTTAAAATTCCGTGTGTAGAAGCACAAAGGGATGTTGTTTTTTGCAAGTATCAGAGAGGTAGCTGTGTTAGTCTGTATCTTCGAGAACAACAAGAAGTCCTGTGGCACCTTATAGACTAACAGATATTTTGGAGCATAAGCTTTTGTGGGTAAAGACCCTCTTCGTGACGAAGTGGGTCTTTGCCTGCGAAAGCTTATGCTCCAAAATATCTGTTAGTCTATAAGGTGCCACAGGACTACTTGTTGTTTTGTTGCAGTTACCTGTATGCACGGGTAAAACCCACGCACCCCCGTGCTCCAGAAGTCTGACTGGAAATCCTGCCCTCTTGCAAGTCCCTTGTGCGGTTGGGTCTGGCAGTGCTGTTTTGGGGCTGCGTCTTTGCAGTGCAGTGGGTAGCTGCAGAGGAATCCTAATGTGGTGCATTCCCAGGGAAAGCGTCTTTTGTTACTTTAAATGATTGCTTCCTTTCCAGCCCACTCAGTTAATACTAGTCAGAGGGCAGAAGGTGGCATTCAGCTCTCACTCTCATTCACCAGCGAAGCAGCGTAAGAGGTTGGTAGTAATCAGGTGTGGTTTGCGGGATTTCAGTTTCCTGTCATTAATAGTAGTGTAACCATTGGAGTCAGTAGAGCTTCTCTGAACATAAGAACAGTTAGACTGGGTCAGACCAAAGGTCCATCTAACCCAGTGTTCTGTCTTCTGACAGTGACCAATGCCAGATGTCCCAGAGGGAGTGAACAGAACAGGAAACCATCAAGTGTTCCCTTCCCAGTCACCCATTTCCAGCCTCTGAGAAACAGACGGTAGGGACACGATTCCTGCCCATCCTGGCTAATAGCCATTGATGGACCTAAGCTCCATGAAATGGTCTAGCTCTTTTTTGAACCCTGTTAAAGTCCGGGTCTTCACAGCCTCCTCTGGCGAGGAGTTCCACAGGTTGACTGTGCGCTGCATGAAGAAATTCTTCCTTTTGTTGGTTTTAAACCTGCTACCAATTACTTTCATTTGGTGACCTCTAATTCTTGTGTTATGGGAAAAAGTAAGTAACTTTTCCTTATTTACATTGTCCACGCCAGTCATAATTTTATACACCTCAATCACATGCCGCCCCCCCATGGTATTCTGTTTCCTAAGATGGAATGTCCCACTCTTTTTAATCTCTCCTCATAAGGCAGCTGTTCCAAATCCCTAATCATTCTTGTTGCCCTTTTCTGAACTTTTTCCTGTACCAGGATATCTTTCTGAGATGAGGTGACCACATCTGTGCTCGGTATTCAAGATGTGGGTGTACCATGGATATATTCAGAAGCATTAAGATTTTCTCTGTCTTATTCTCTATCCCTTTTTAAATGATTGCTAACATTTTGTTTGCTTTTTTGACTGATGCTGAACGTGGAGTGGATGTTTTCACAGAACTTTCGACAATGACTCCAAGATCTTTCTCTTGAGTGGTAATAGCTAATTTAGTCCCCATCATTTTGTACTTGTAGTCAGGGTTATGTTTTCCAATATGTGTTACTTTGCATTTATCAACAGTAAAATTCATCTACCATTTTGTTGCCCAGTCACTTAGTTTTATGAGATCCCTTTGAAGCTTTTCACAGTCTGCTTTGGACTTAACTATGTTGAGCAATATGGGATCATCTGCAAATTATGCCCCCTCACTCTCCTTTCTCCAGATGGTTTATGAATATGTTGAATAGGATAGGTCTCAGTACGGACCCCTGCAGGACACCACTAGTTACCCCTCTCCATTCTGAAAACTGACCGTGTATCCTTAACTTTGTTTGCTTTTTTTTTTAACCAGTTATCAGCCCAAATGGGGGCTTCCCTCTTAATCCCATGACAGCCTATTTTACTTAAGAACCTTTGGTGAGAAACCTTGTCAAAGGCTTTCTGGAAAACTAAGTACACTATATCCACTGGATCCCCTTGTCCACATGCATGTTGAATCCCTCACAGAATTCTAGCAGTTAATGAGACATGATTTCCCTTTACAGAATCCATGATGACGTTTCCCCAAACAAATTTGTGTTCATCCTTGTGTCTTGACAATTTTGTACGATAGTTTTAACTAATTTGTGTAGTATTGACATTAGACTTCCCAGTCTGTAATTGCCAGGATCACCTCTATAGCCTTTTTAAAGATTGGCATCATATTAGCTATCTTCTAGCCATTTGGTAGAGAAGAAGATTTAGAGGGTAGGTTCCAAACCCCGGTTAGTACTTCCAACTTGTCACATTTGAGTTCTTTCAGAAGTCTTGTGTGAATACCAACAGGTGCTGGTGACTTGTTACTGTTTATTTTATCACTTTGTTCAAAAACCTCCTCTGACACCTCAATCTGGAACAATTCCTCACATTTGTCACCTAAAAAGAGTGACTCAGGTTTTAGAATCTCCCTATCATCCTTAGCTGTGTAGACCGAAGGGAAGAATTCATTTAGTTTCTCTGCAATGACCTTATTGCTCATCTAGTGGCCCAATGGCTGTTTAGCATATTTCCTACTTCTGACGTACCTAACATTTTTTTACCAGTGTCACAGTGTATCCCAGGATGTACCTTACATACTTTAATTACTGTGAGTTGAAATTTGGATTTTGCAGTTGGGGTGAAATCTTGTGCCCAGTGAGGTCTATGGCAAAACTCTCATTGGTTTGCATTGGGACTCCCTGTCTCTAAATTCCATTTTTAACACCATTGTAAATGCTGGAGGCAAAGTGGGGTTTGGCTGTAATGCTCCATCTACTAGAGGTCTCTTATATACACTTGAATCCTTACACTAATGTAACATACGCTTACTGTGTTACACCACTGCATGCACATCTTAAAGCTCTTCCTGAAATTGGCATTTAAAAAAAAATTGATAGAAATGCTCATCCACACCATTATTTTTAGTTGGATTTAAGATGTCACCAGTTTAACAGGTGCCCCATCTTACATCCGTGATGTAGTAACCAACACTAAGGTCTTATCTTGCTGTAGAAACTCTTACCTCCCTACCATGCTCCAGTGAAAGAAACAGAAAATCTTCAACCCAGGAACCATCTCGGCACACGTGTGGGAAGGAGACTGACTTGCAGTCTGTGTGGAATGACAGCCAGCCCAGCTAGGCAGACCCAGGAGAGAATCCAAATCCCCATGTGAGAAGTGCTCATTGGAATACTGTTCTAGACATTCTCTCTTGCCTTATTGCTGAGTCTTGGGAAATTTTTGGTGTCTTTCTTTAAGCCGCTGCTTCTGGAGTCACGTGATTATGTGAAATTCTGAGCTTGCTTTTGTTTTTAAAAGACAGTTCCTAACTATCATGGTTGCAGATCAAAATGTAAGAATATGACCTGACTGCACCTCAGAAACATGAAGGCAATGACAAAAAAACCAACATATATTGTTCAAAAAGTCACAATTTTTAAGACCATCTTACGATTTTGGGGACAGCTGGTTTGTGGCTTTTGAACAGTAGGGCAGCAATCCTGTAACCGTTGTATTTCTGCATATTCTGAGCTCCAGATACTAGCTTCTTAGTGGACATGTAGGTTTGGCTCTAGAGATGCCTAAGTGCCTTGAGATCTCTGTATCCACGGTAACATTTTTGTTTGATCTCTTCTTTCATAAACATTTGAACCAGAATGTTTCCCATGCTGGTCTGAGGGGCTTACGCCACTGAATCCTGGTGGGCCACGTGTGGAGCGTGTTTGATTGCCCGGCAGTGATTCTCAAACTTTTCTACTGGTGACCTCTTTCACATAGTGAGCCTCTGAGTGTGACCCCCTCACTCCTATAAATAAAAAGTCTTTTTACATGCTGGAGGCAAAGTGGGATTTGGCTGACAGTTCACAACTCCCCGTGTAATAGCCTGGCACCACTGAGGGGTCCTGACCCTTGGTTTGAGAATGTTCAGTCCCCACCAGGTGTCCAAATGGTGCTCCAAGGGTGGAGGGCTGGAGCATAGCTGAAGGGTTGACCTCTTGCCTGCGTCTCTGACAAGTCCATCCAAGCACCAGTGGCATTTCTTGTGTTTTATGTGTGTTCTGGGTGAGTGGGGATTATTAGCTGGGGGACGCCACCAGACCCTGCCTGGCTCCTTGCTGAGCTTATGGAGCCAGGTGTGTGCACCCAGCTGTGGGTGGGCACTGCGGCTTTCTGCAGGAGCTGGTTTCTGAAAAGCAAGGCTCAAAAGTTTATCTTCCGGCACACGGACTCAGCACAGAAAGATTCATAGGAATGTTAGCCAGCATTTCTTAGCTCCCTTTATCTCTCAGAAGCTGAAATGGCTTTACAAATGTAAACTGATATACAGCGATGCTTCCCTTCAGCCCGCTACTGAAATACAGCCACCTGATCGTGAGATGTGGCAGCTGTTTAACGACACGCTGCGACGCTGCATGGCCGATCGGACAGCGAGTGCAGAGTGTGGCATTCAGCTGGAACTGCAGCCAGAACAGAGGGAGGCAGAACCTAATTATCTGAATGGGAACCCAGCCAGGATGTTGCAGTTAACATCTTTTCAGGCAAATCCTTCAGTCTGGAAGTCCGGCCTTACCCGGCTCTCATTAAAGTCGGCAGCAATAATCTCTCTATCCTTAGTAGTCACAGGACCATTGGCCTAGACGCAAACCCCAATCCGAAGTGGGTTTTGCTTCAGTAAGGACTGCAGGGTCTGGGGTCATTTGATGTTTGGTTAAACACTGGAAGAAAGTGCCTAGTGAAGGGTGTGGAATCTCCATCATTTGGAGATACTCAGGAGCAGGTTAGACAAACATCTGTCAGGGATGATTTAGGTCAGTGTTTTCCAATTTTATTTGGCCACAGAACACTTTTAAACTCAAAAGAATTTTGTGGAATCCCATTCCCAGGCTCTACCCCCTTTGCCCCCCCCATCTCCAGGCTTTACCCGCCTCGGCCTGCAAATCTAGCCCCCATCTCCAGGCTTTACCCACCATCCTGCAAACCCGTCTCCCCATTGCCAGGCTGAACATCTCTCAGCCCCAAACTGGCCCCCAGGACTAATCCATCCATGGCAATGTCTGGGGAGCCTATGTTGGGCCTCCATGTGCACCCAACAGAAGGAAGGCTGGCATGGAGGTGTTCCGCTGGCAGGGGAGAGCTGAGCCACGCCCACGGGAGGGGTGTGGCTGCTCGGATAGTGGGGTAAGTGAGGCAGGCTCTCTGTGGCTCCCTGCCCTGCCATCACTGGAATAATGGAACTAATTCAGTTGGTTTAATGGCTGGATCCCTCCTGCCGCCCCGCCGGCCATTAAACCAATTAAATTGAGTTCTTCTGTTTCAGTGGCGGAAGGGCAGGGAGCCGCAGAGGAGTCAGCTATTGGAATGGAATTTCTCGTGGAACCCTTATTTTTACTTTGTAGAACCCTGTGGTTCCGTGCAACACCATTTGGGAAACACTGACCTAGATGGTGCCTGGCCCTGATGTGAGGGCCGGGGACTTGATGACCTCTTGGGGTCCCTTCCAGTTGTAGCATTCTAAGAGTGTGACTGTTTGGGACCTCTGTTAAGGACTGCCCAGAGTTCTTTAGTTTCTTTAACATGACATTGACTGACTCAGGCCAGATAATCCAGAATATATGTGCAGGTTTTTAATAAAGGAAGAAAAATATTTTCTCACTCCCAGACCTGTAATCCCTCTAGAGATTGTGTCTAAGAAGCTGCTAGTAAGATGAATCTGACTCATTTCTCTTTGCAGTGCTGTGTAGGATAGACAGAAAGCTGTAATTCTTAGCTGTATCAGGTGGCCCAGAGGGCTGTAAATTTTCCATTAGGCATAAATGCGGATATTTTCGTTACTTACAGTTAGCTACATTACAACCATTCGTATTTGTCAGGGATGAAGGCAGCTTTGACATTGCAAGCATCTATCAGGTTATCTTTTATTGGTTTAGCAGTGCCTAAAACGCACATATCAAATAGCCAATCCAAATGTCGGAGTCCTCTCGAGTATGACTGAATTATTTATTTTGTTATGATGAAAATGTCTGGGCTTTATTGGGTTTTCTTTGAAGAACTTGATTCTGCCTGAAGTCTGGAAGATAAAAGATCAGTGACTGTCTCTCCAAGATTTCTTCTTCTGCCTCCTCCAAGGCTTTTCATTTGTCACAAGCTGCTGCTGCTGCTACTTTAAAGTCAAGGTGAGAGAGTTAAGCCTGTAGGAAAAAAAAAACTTAATGCGATAAAAAAAACTCTTATCTTTACTAATTATGCTTTTTACTGGTAAGTCTAAGATAGACAGCATCAATTAGGTAAGAAGAGATCAGGTTGGCTGTGCTTTGGGGAGTTGTTTTAAGTACTCCAGTCAATCACTGCAGAATGAAATCCTTCGTATCAGGGCTGCTGTTTAGAAGTCACAGCTCATGATTTGGTATAATTTAATCCTTCAGCACTTTAAAGCCAATTAAGTTTGAAAATATAGGAGAGTATTTCAGGAGTTTGCAGCAAGAAGACTCGTGCGTGTACTTTAGCTCCCTATTTACTGTACTTTAAATGTTGGAAGTTTTGAAGACTGTTGCTTGTGAGATTGAAAATGTGACAGGATGTAGTGGAGGAGGTGTTGCCTGAAAACATGTGACCTGAGGAACAAAATTTGAAGAGAAATGTAAGATTTGATGGTTGCAGAGCATGTGAAAAGCCATGAATCTGAATTAGTCCTGAACTAGGAAGATCAAGGTTGCAGTCTGGTCCTTTTTGTGTTGGGACCCAACTCTGATAGCCGTGCAAAACTAACCTATGTTACAAAGTGACTGCACTGACCAGGTGGTGTCCTGAAGTGTGGACAAGACCTTGGTGCTGAGGGGATCCCAGTCTCCTGAGTGGTTTGCTTGACGCTGACAGCTGGAGTTGAGCATCCAACAGAACTTTGGTTCGTTGGCAATTTTGAGAAGTCAGATATGTAAATGAGTAAATAATTATTTTAGGTCAAATGAAACATTTAGTGTCGACAGAATCATTTGTGGGGCTTTGTTTCAGCCTTGATCACTTTGGAATGCTTGCAAATGTAAAAAAAATTAAAACAAAAAGACACTTTAGGTAACAACAAGGAAAGAAGTACTGGGGGTTTGCAAAAAGCTGAAATTGAAATATCTGATTGTTTTCAGGTCCCTCTCCCCCCAAAAGAACAATGTGATGAAACTGATCCAAATGCACAGAGCAGACTGTCTTACCGAACATGCATTTTCCTCTGACAAATGGTTTTTCATCCGAAAGATTTCACCTGGCTCCACTGATGTCTGAAGCCATTTGGGGAAGCTGTGCTGAAGCTGCTTTGTTACAGTACATTGAAACTATGTTTAGAACCTGTTGCCTTTTCCAGCCATGTGGCTATAGAGCTGCGGAGATGGAGTTGGTAGAAGCTGACAATTTGTGTTATAGCAGCATCAAGTGGTCCCAACTGAGGTTATGGTCCCACTGTGCCAGAAGCTGTACATATATAATATCAGAATTAATAGTTCTGGGTTGTAGTGGGCTTGCAGCTGTTACTCCTATCTATGCTGAAACAGCAACAACCATGGGAGGGCTGTGCAGCCCTGTGTGCTGGCTGCCGTTTGGTGTGGATTGTGCCCCGCTCCGTCTCTGGTCTCCTCTGTGTTGGTGCCCCGTGTGTAGGGAGGATTGAATTTCATTCCCAGTAAATGGGATGATCCTTCTGATTTTGACAATAGTGAACAAGGGGAAGAATTGATCACAGAATAGAAACAATTGCCCTTGGTTGCCCTTTTCCCTTTCTGCCTGGATCTCACAACTGCGTTGTCCCATCCAAGGTAAGAGAACATCAGTATATAAGAGAAATGTACAGTGCTTTGTTACCATTGAGAAGGCTGTGATTGACGATGAGGCCTGTCTACTTGATGAGAACGTGCCTTTTTTTTTTTCTTAAAGGAGATTGCTAAAGGAGAAGCAGTACCTTAAAAAAAAGGAAAAAAGCTCAACAACTCTTAGTTATGGTCAAACAATAGCAGAGGTAGCCCACTAGGTGCCCAAAACAGCCATGTTGTGAATGGTGCAGGTGTAATACAGACAGGCCGAACTGAACCTGGGACCTCTCCAGCTTAGTACAGGAGCCTCTACTGCCTGAGCTAAAAGTCAGCTGGCTCACAGCTAAGGCTGTAGGGGAGACTCATTCTCTCACTCTGTAAAGTGGTCAAGGTGCCACTAGGTGGGACAGAGAACCACACCCAGCAGGTGTGTGGGTTACACATGTTGAAGTGAGAGGGCAGCTCAACCGCTAACCTTTTGGAACCTTTACATAGCAGATGTCCAGCTTCTGTATAAAATAGCAAATTCTCACTGGTGTCCCATCAAGTAGTGACTCATATCTTCAAGTGGAGGGAAGAGAAACCAAATTAAGTTCATTTTTAGGTACAAGTGTTTAAGTCTCTAACTTGTGCATACAAAGATGTGTGTTCTGATTGCATCTTCTGTAGGCCACCCACTGATTTGCATTCCTTTGTTGTAGCCCCTCTTATTATTGTAGAAGGGAATTTAAACTCTCGATACCGCCTCAGTCTTTCCTCATCACACAAGTTTGGCTGTAGTTTTCTGAAAATCCTCCTGTTAGTGCTGTGTGTGTGTCAGAGATAGAAAGTGAGGGAGTGGCTAGTCCAGAGCAGATCAGTGGGCTATCCAGACCAGTATTCAGACAGCTTCTTGTGCCTGATGCTTCCAGGAAAGGTTGGTAGAGGTTATTTATTGTAATGGGTTCCCCATATTAATGATTGTGTTTGAAAAGAACTACATATTTAAGTGTAGATTTGCGTTTGCATAAATATCTTTCTTTAGTTATAAGATTCATAGGGGGGAAAATGTTACCGTTCCTTCCAATAACTAGAATGCCTTGTTCATAAATCAAAGGTAATTTGTTTTTTACATTGCAGTTCAAGGCTGGCACGGTCTGAAAAGCGCTCTAATGCTTAGCTGTGGAAGCAGAGCCGGAAATTTAACAGCAGTGTCAAATGATTTGAAATTTTGGGGCTCAGCAAAATGCAGAACTTTGCTGAAGCCTTAGGCTTTAAAAAGTGACTGCTGAGAAATGATGAGCTTCTCTAACAAATTGTAAAATCCATCATGGAGGAGTTAAATCTGTGTAATTGCCCTCCTGAGTCACATAAAATGCAATATTGGATGTATTGCGTGACAACGCCCGCTACTTGGAAAGTAGATTTTGAAGGTATTTGTTTAGCATTTTCTCTACATGGAGTTTAAATGGCAGCTCTCGGTTGCTGCACAGATAGCAATGATCTGGGGTGTCAAACATGACTGACGCATGTCCTGGGAGCCTTTCTGCATGGGGTAGGTAGAATCAATGAGGCCCTAGTTTGGTTGTTTTGGAGGGGTTTCCTCTCTGGTTCTCTGCCAATAGGAAGGCTCCAATTTTCCATAGCCTCCAGTGCAGAGCCCCCGGCGTTGCTGTTCTCTTCTGTGGGTGCTGACGTGTGGAAGAGAACTACACGTGTTCAGCAGCCCACACTCCTCTCCTAGACAGGGCTTCGCAGAACCCTGGAGCTGGAAGGCTAGAGTCTGATTAGGGCGCTTAGTAGTGGAGATAGCCGATCACATAGGCACTGACTTCCCCCCAGGTGAGGAGTGCTCGACCTCTCTCCACCTCCTCCTGCCCTTGATCTTACTCTGCCCCACCCGCTTTCTGCCTCTTCCTCCAAGTTCCCACCCCTCCTTCCCTGCTTTGTCCCCTCAGTGGGGAACCTGTAGAGACCCTACACAATCAGAAGCAGACTATATTGCTCTGCTCCCACTGACCCAAATCAGTCTAGTTCAGTGGTTCCCCCCTTTTTCACTAGTGCAGACCCCCCTCTCAAACCGTTCAGATACCCCCCCAAGCCACTTCTAGCTGCTGTATGCACTTCATTAAGTGAAAAAGGACACCACAGCATAGATTTTTCAGCCAGCAATTAACATTATTGGGAGATGTTTAATTTAAACATAAGAATAGTAACTTTGTGATTTATTTAAAACTTATTTTCTGCTCTCACTTTTCTTTTTTCTTTTTTTCATGGACCCTCTGCAGTACCCTCATAGGCCTGCAGGGGTCCATGGATTGCAGGTTGGGAGCCACTGGTTTAGGGACCGGTTGCCAGGTGTTTTGTGATTCCTAAAGGCCAGCCCTGAGGGAGGGATATTGGAAAAGGGAAAATTACAATCCAGAAATCTTTGAGGTGAAAAGGTAGCTGAAGAGATTCCCCCTGACACTGATGGGGTCCCCAGGCAACTCAGAGAGAGAGACAAAATGAGCCTGGCTTTTCAGATTAGGGATAACACGTACAGCTCAGCTCCCACCTGAAGTCATTGTGGAATTCTGCATAAGTAAATGGCAGGGTATTGCTCCTTTAAATCTGATGCATTTCCAGATTTCTCCTGCGGTTACATATCGCTGACTCCATTTCACGGATGGAGAGACAGGCTTTGAGGTTCACCAACTTGGCTGGACAAACAGTGAATTGAAAAAATGTCTGGGTTCTTTTTGTGCTTTGGCTGCTGACTTGCAGCTCTCCCAAGCATGTCACCTGCCTGGTGAATGAAGACAGTAATGAAGAACTAGAGTTAAGAGGGAGACTCTAGAGGGTCATGACAAAGCCCAGCTGGAGTTTGGCATTGATGCCTGTCAGTCATGGAGTTGGAAGTAGGTCTGGCTCTCCCATCTGCATTTAAACCTCTTGGCCTCTACTCAAAAGCCTCTAGGCTTGGCCTATACTCAAAGATTTGGTTGTCATAGCTGCAGTGCTGAGGGGTGTGAAAAATCCACACCCTGGAGCGACAGAACAGAACTATGCAGAACAAATCTCCTCCATAAGCACAGCCAAGAGGATGGTGGAAGGTGCTTCTTGCTGGCGGTGCTCTTACTGTGACAGAGAACCCCCTTTGGTTGTTGTAGACTATGTGTACACCTTGAGGTTAGGTTGTCATAGCCATGTTGAGGAAGCTAGGTCACTGTGGTCCCCATACCGCTGACAAACCCAGGCTGGCGCTTCTGGGCAAATCCTGTTTCAGAAGCACTTGCAGACTCCACAAATGCAAAGCTTCCTGTGAAATTGTTGCTGTGAGCATTTATTTTGCATGTATCCATGTGAATAATCCCTCATACTAGGCGGAGCCTGAATTTGGAGGAGGCGAAGTCTTGTTAAACAAATTTGCCATAAACATTGAGTGTGTCTGTGAGAAGTTTTTCAGGCTTTGTGGGACAGTCCGCGGTAGAAGGGAGGATCGTTTTGGCTGAGAGGAGTAATTTTGAAATTTCCTTCAGAGCCCCTGCCTTCTACCTTTTCACTTCTCTTGTGCGCTCTTGGGCTGTGAGGCAAGCACATTGCTGTCTGGATAGTGGGCTGTTTCTAGCAGCTTTCTGGCAAAATGTCTTTGCCACATACTCCTTTGCCAGAAAATGAATAGGTAGGTGGTGACTGTAATATAAGCAGAGAGAGGGGGGACCATTCTACATTCGTTGGAGCTTTCTGATTTTTGTGGCATTTACAAGCTCAGTTAATGGTCTTGTTTTCTGTAATTACATCTTGAGTCAGGAGTTATTGTTGATAGTTCAATATTAACACATCTAATTCTCCCTCTTAATGCTATAAAATAGTCAAATGATGCCTTCCAGTTTGTACTAGGTAGCCGTAAATGCTGCGTTACTATCCAGCATGGTATTTGTGGAACTCGGCAGGGCCATAATTTTTGGTATCCCCAACACAAAACTGGATGTGCAAGAGTTTTTCATTGCCTGGCCTGAACGGATTAACTAAAAAGAGAAATCCTCCCACTGATCTAAGTATTTAGAATGCAGAGAGGAGCCAGGGTGTAAATGTTGCTTTGGAGAAAGGGAGAGGAGGAAGGGCCGTGGGGAGAGGGTGTGTAAACCCGAGAGCCAGCCATAATGTCAAGGACAGGAGGCCGCTTGTACAAAAGAAACATTTCACTAAATTGTCATCTACTTTACTTTTCAAGCTGCAATAAGAGGTAGCAATAAAAAGGCCAGTGATGCATTTCATCCAAGTGATATGAACTCTTGCCGAGCCAATTAAACTGTCAATATTCTATGGTTTCGGATGCTTTCTAACAAACTGGGTTGCCGCAGGTCTGTTACTCACTTGAGTGACTTCTACCGCTGATGCAAAATCAATTTAGCAATTTATAATCTTACATTTAGTTATGAAAGTAGATTAATTTGTAAAAAGAGAAGTTGAAATACAATGTGGGCAGTTGGGGAACTGCCCCCCAACACGCAGTGTGTTGTGGTGAAGTGCTGTGGTCTACAAGGGACACAATTAGCCAGTGTTTGCAGATCACAGTATTTCTTAGGCACAGTGCACTGGGCCAAGGTGGAATTCAATTGAATCTTCACTCTTTGGTGAGTTTTAAATCAGGTCGTTAATGACTTTTTAATAATAGAAGTGTTTTACTGTAATCTGTCATTAATTTTAAAAGCTTAAAATTAGCTTTAATCATTCTACTCTTGCCAGGCATCTTTTTGAAAGAAAAAGAAAGAAATGTGATGGATTCTCAACATGCAAAGCTTGTTCAGGCTAGAGGAGGGGACCTTACGCTCACCAGCTGTGGGTAGCATTAATGTAACTCACAGACCTTGTAATGCCTACAGACCCCGGTCATCTACAGGCAGGATGGAACCTGGGACCTCTGGAGCTCAGTGCATGGGCCTCTACCACTGGGGTGTGCAAAAGGGGGGTGCAGTGTGCTCAGTCCCCCTCCCTCCATGGCCTTCACTGGTTCTTGCCCTTCGTGCCACCCCATTCTCCCCAGCGCAGCCACAGGTGAGCAGAGCTGGGCATTAACAAGCAGGTGCAGCTGTTGCTGTTCATGTACCCTGAGCTCATGGCCTGCAGCCATACCATGCCGCCCAGGGAAGGCCAGGCAGAGGGTACCAGTGGGCCCCCACTGAGCAGCCTGCGCCCTGCACCAGAGGCAGTGAGGGAGGCAAGTGAGCTGCATTACTTTGCCCCTGCCTTGTTCCCTGCCGCCCTGCACGTCTGGTCCCCCCGCCCCCGAGCCTGGGGAGGGAGCCTGGAACTTTTCAGCCAACTTTGCCTGGGCTTCTCTGGATGCTCCTTGAGGAGATGCTGGAGGATTCGGGTGCAGGCACTACTGAGAGGGAGAGGTTTGGGCTCCATGTTTGTTGCCTCATGGATGCTGTGCCCAGATTTGTAGAGGTGTTTAGGCTTCACCATGCTGTGGCGCAACTCTTAACTGGTTTAGGAGCTTAACTCTCATTTTCACAAGGGATTTAAGAATTTAAGAGCTTTCATGCCACTGATGGAAGTCCCTTTCGAAAATGAGACCTAGGCCTGGTCTATAATTAACATGTAAGCCGACCTAATCTAGGTTGCCCAGGGCTGCGAAAAAAATTTGCACCTGTATGATGTAGTCTGGTTGACTTGTCCCCACTATAGGTGCTGTGAGGTTTACAGGAAAATTCTCCTGTTGACCTCCCTGCCACTTCTCAAGGTGGGTGTTGCAGTGCCGGAACACCGCCTTCTGTGTCTATAGAGCAGGGGATGGGGACCACACGAGTGAGAAGCAAATAAACCCAAACCCTCACTGATGTGGTCCCCAACTGGGGGGAAGAAGGGGTGGGGGGAAGGACCACACAAATAACAGGTCTAGATACAGGATCTCCTGTTGTCAAGGACCACCTCCCCATCAGTCGCAGTTGCTTGTTTTGCATTGTTGTTGATAAACCTCAACATGCAGCATATTGGGTGGCTGAGTGATCCTCATGTTTCATCTTGTACACTAGTCAGTTCAGCCTAGAGCTGGGCCACATGCGGCCCATCGCAGTTCTGTGTGTGGCCCACGAGACGTTTGTTTACTGTTGCCCGTGCACAGGATTGCCAGGTTCCGCTGGCTTCTGTCCACGTAATTTTTTTGCTACCGGTATGACTGAAATAACGTGCACGGGAAGCGAGGCGCGTGGCGATTGCACACAACATTGACTGTAACAGCCGCGTGCTCCCTCTGCACCCAACCAAAGCGCTGCTAGAGTTCCCGCTGCACACGCCACAGGTTTTAAGTGCCCGTAACAAAATTCACTCTTCAGATGGGTGATCTGTGGTGGGGCGAGGGCTGAGGGGTTTGGTGGGTGGGAGGGGGCTGTGGCTGGGGGTGAGGCGTTTGAGGCACAGGAGCTAAGGGGGTTGGAGCGTGGGAGTGGGGTGTGCGGGCAGGACCCTTTTGGTGGTGGTGGGGAACAGGTGGCCCTGTGTTTTCCCTCACTCACCTGCACACGCTTCCCCTGAGTAGCACCCATTGGCCATGATTCCCAGCCAATGGGAACGGTGGGGACGCAGTGTCCTGGTGCTCCTGATGATGGTGTGTGGACGGAGCAGCAGTGCACGGAGGTGCCTTATACTCCACACCCAGGAAGGGCTGGCCCGTCACGCTGAGGCTGCAGCATCTAAAGCCCCTTTCTAAATCTGGTTCTTCTGCTCTCCTCTATGTGTAGTCCGCAGGGTGTTTTGTTTACCATTGCCGCGGGGCCAGCAGGGAGAGTGGGCTCCCCTCCAGCCACAGTAGTCCTGAGTTCCTGTGCATGGCTTTCTTTGTGGCTCGATAGCCGCACGGTTGAGAGGGACCCTTGCACCCCGGCACTGCTGTTCCATCTCTGGCATCCTCTGACCTCCCCAGCTTTCCCCACCAGTCACTTTAGTGTTGTCATGTTCTAATGAGTCTCTCAGTGTTTAGCATCTTCTTTAGTGTCCCAGCTGCTGGAGAAAAACGAGCACAAGGGTGACCTCTTTAACTTGAAATTGCTCATTCCTAGCTATCTGAGTTGTAGAGAGAAGCTCAAAAATGCAACCCTGGTGCACCCGGAAGGTTCAGAGCCCAGTAAGTCAATGAAAATATCCCTAAGCATTTTCTTAAACAACACAAAACCTCATGATTTGCAGGCCTGGCTCATTTTTGAATGCTTAGGACTGGTCATAGAGTTCAAACTAAATATAGCAACAGCGAAAGCTGCTCTCTGGTTCTCATTAGTATGGTTTTAAAGGCAGACTGAAGACCCTTGCAGGCCTCTGATGCTTCTTTCCCCATTAACATCACAAAATTTCTGGGTACAAAATCCCGATACTGAGTTTCAAGGGCCGTGCAGCCTATCCCAGGTCTCACGTGTACTGTGTGCTAATGATGGAGCCTGGGTGGAGGCCTGGAAATCAATTCCAATCAGCCTGCAGTGAATTGAAGGCTCGATGGAGAATATAATCTTCTCAGTTTTGCATTGCAAATCAATTTGCAACTGCTACAAAAAGGCTGATGGGTGACTTGTGTGCTAAAGTGTGAGTATCTCCTCCTGCCCCAACCCCGCTGTAGTGTTCAGAAGGGATGCTGGCTGGACCAGGGGTTTGCAGAAATTTTGATGGTGCCCACAATGCCCAAAGCCCTGGCCCCTCCCAAATCCAACCTACCCTGCCACTCCTGCCTTATACATCTGCTTAAGGTTCTGGGGGGGTGGGGAGAGGGAGTGTTTAACAGGCTTCCTGCTTCTGATGTACAGGTTGCCCCGCTGAAAACTGGCATTGTCTGCTCTGGCTGCTGGATGAGAATGTTCCCGGACCGGGGGCTAGGGCAGTAGGGCAATCTAAGCTGGCAGTGGGGCTGGGGCGCTGGCATGTCTCCCAGCTGCCCTGTGTGGAGCCAGGGTCAGGCCCGGGGAGCCCGCTGTGGCAGGGCAGCCAGGGACTGGGGGTGCATTCACCTCCCCTGGCCCGGCAAAGTCACTCATTCAGGACCACCAAGGTCCAGAGGGTGCTGGACCAGGGAGGTGCAACCTATGCTTTACAAATGTTTCTATTATTTTTGTGAGGTTTTGGCTAGCTGTTTTTCAAATTGTTTGTTTGGTTTTTTTTGCCCTTCCTAATTATATTTTTACACTTCATTTGATGGAGATTATGTTCCTTTCTATTTTCCTCACTAGGATTTAACTTCTACATTTTAAACAATGCCTTTGTGTTGCTCACTGCTGCTTTACTTGGTTGCTAAATCACGGTGTTAATTTGGTTCTCTTACTGTGGCTTTTTTTTTAATTTAAGGTATACATTGAGGTTAAGCCTCTGTCGTGGTGTCTTTGAAAAAAGTTTCCATGCAGCTTGCAGGGGTTTCACTATCGACCTTTTAATTTACTAACCTCCTCATTTTTTGTAATTCCCCATTTTGAAATTAAATATCACAGTGTTGGGCTACTGTAGTGTTTTTCTCATCACAGGGATGTTAAACGTATTTAACTCACTGTTTCCAAGCAGTCCACCAAATCCTGCACTCCACTGAGGACTAAATCAAGACTTGCCTCTCCTCTTTTGGATTCTAGAACCAGCTGCTCCAATAAACAAGTATTAAAGGTGTCAAGAAACTTCATCTTGGCATCCCGTCCTGAGGTCACACACATCCAGTCAATATGGGGATAGCTGAAATCCCCTATTACTGAGTTTTTTTTTATTTTTGTAGTCTCTGTAGTCTTCCTTAGCATTTCACAGTTATTATCATGACCCTGGTCAGGTGGTCAGTAATACGTCTCTACTGCGATGTTTTTTATTATTAGAGCATGGAATTGCTTCTAAGTACAACATGCATGGAGTGACTATAAGACATGTCATGCTTAAGAGGGCATGACAGTCCCATAGAAAACAGGTTCTTGGGATTACTTTTACTCCCCCTTTCATTGCTTGAGTGGCACAAAGGCAAAGTCGCCTGGATAAAGGTGGCCAGTTGAAGTTTCTCTTAGAAAAGAAGGATTTTTAACCGGCACAGCTGGTTCCTGCTCAAACTTCTGCCACCTTTACAATGAGGGCATAGTGCTGTTCCACTCCCCTATGTCAATTCCCAGCTGTCGTACAGTGCCCCAGGGACCATAGCCAACTGTTCGAAGATAGAGCAGCCTTTAGGCTGCTCTAGCTGGCATTGGCACAGTTTGAGAAACAGGGAGTTCCGACAGATGCCTCTTCACTTTTCAGCCCCAACTGTAGCTTGATGCAGGAAAGAATCTAGCCCTTGAAATGGCACCTGAATCGGTAAAATGGTAAGAAGGGGGGAGGAGCAGTTTGAAAGTGTATGTTTGAAAATTGGGGTCTGAATGGAGGACTGGGAGAGGAAAGTAGAGTACGTGCACGTGTGTGTACATGCAGATAATCCCCTGGTTTGCATCTCCCTCTGCAAGTTGGCTATGGGCTGCTTATTAATACAGTTATCTCTTTCATATCCTGCAGCCCTGGGACTGGGAGGTTGCCAGATATTCAAATATTTTGGGTAATAGAGAGGTATACCTAGGAATGCATAACACCAAAGAAAACAAGATTAGATAATAAGAAATGAACAAAAAATGTATGCAGAGTGCTTTACTTACAACAACAGCACTGTTGTACACTGTACACTTATACTGTATTTGCTGTATTTATTTGTATTTACTTTCACTCTACGTGTGGAAAATGTAACTAACATTTACTTATGGTTAAAATGTCACTTATTTTAGAGTTGTGGACAATAAAATGCTGGATATGAAAGAGTTTACTGTAGCTGCATCTGATGAAGCGGGTCTTTGCCCACGAAAGCTGATGCTCCAAAATATCTGTTAGTCTATAAGGTGCCACAGGACTTCTTGTTGTTCTTATATCGATATCTTGATCTTAAGAGCCAGACTGAAGTGAAGAGCTGTACCAGCCTCTTCCTTTCATAGGAGCTGAAATACACTGCTTTCTTGGAGTTGGGTACAGAATTCGAACACTTACAAGTAAAGCACCTGGCTTTAAGTTGTCAGACGCAGTACAGTAACACAAGTAGACAGCACCTGTGTTTAAATATATAGGGAGGTCTGCTATAGTTTGTGATGCATTTTCATGTGTTCACCGCGTAGTTCAAACACCTGTTTCTGTCTCGGCCATCTCTTCTGATCTGGTATTTAAAAAGGTTATCCCTTGAATATTTTTTAACCTCGTCTAAAAAGCAGCATGTGCCGTAGATGTGGAAGGCTGACATATTTTATAGAGAAACAACCCTGCTGTGCTTTTTTTAATGTGCAACAGCTTTAAAGTGGGAGGTGACAGGCTTTTTCTTTTTGGTCTTTTTTTTCTTGATTATCTAAATAATCTATCTGGAAATGATATTTGTAACCGCATAGATCAAATCCTGTCACAAGCAAAGAGTAAGCAGTGTAATTGACATTTTCAGGTAACTTGCCCCACCACCTCCAAAAGGACACAGCCCAGACTTTGGTTCTTGAACTGATGGGCAATATAACCAATTTTTTCTGCTAAAGTACATGCAATTTATTTTAAAGGCACAATATGAAGTGCTGTGAATGACTAGGACTAAGTAAAAGCAGATGTTCAACATTTAATGGGAATGGAGTCTTTCAACTGGTGAGAAACTGAAATCCATTTATATTTTTCACCTTGTGGTGTTTGCCTGTGACATATGCTTGCTAATAAAATATAAACTGTGACTGTGAAGGAAACATTGGGCTTTGCAATTGATCTTGATGAAGAATGTGACCTGGAAGAAGTTAAAATGTCCTGAGATATAATGGTTTTCTTTGAATGCCATCAAACTGCAAAATCCTGCAAAAAAAAAAAAAGACTTAATTCTGAGATTACACATAACACTAAGTTAGAAGTACATTATGAAGGTTGAGAAGATAGGAAATGATGTAACTGATTGCAGTCTTACTTCGGCTACCTTCGGTGTATGCATTATGATACAGTCCCATAATTACACAATCACAAACTTAAAAAAAGAACATGGAGTCCAATGGTGACTAACAAATACAAATTTATCTAACTATAACATACGATTTTTCCCTGCCTGATTCGTTGCACAGAGTGGAGGTAGCTCACTGAATGAGCAGCTGTTCAATATTTTGTTTTATCCACTTTTTTCAGTGTGTGGTCCTAGTTCTTATTTATCACACCCTATTCAAACCCTGCACTGAAGGCAGAATTATTATACTCTTCTTGGGATTTTATGTGGTGCTTATCATTATAGCATCTGTGGGCTTCACAGACATTAATGAATTTACCTTCACGACACCCCTGTGAGGCGAAGGGGTGGTATTACTCTATTTTACAGAGGTGTAGGCGGTCAAAAGTATCCACTCATTTTTAGAACCTGTCCTGAGAAGCCTCACAGTGAGGTTTTGGAGTTCTTACCACCATATAGCACTTTATATAGCCAAATACAGCTCCTGTTAATTTCAGTGGTAACTGCATATGCTGAGTGGTTCTGCAAATCAGACCTAAGGTGCCAAGTCATTCACCTAGAAAATGAGGAAGGCACAATTAGTGACTCCCTGTGAATTAAGTTGAAGTGACTTGCCACAAAATTGGCAATGCTAGTTCCAGGTATGGTTTCTTTTACCCTCTATTTTTTTCCACCCATGGGCAGAATAAATTTTATGGCCACCGAGACACATGGGGCTGTGCACCACCTGTGGAAATGTGCTTCTGGCTGTGGGCCCTCATCTTGCCAGGGACACTGTGCCTCACCCCATGCCTGTAGTCCCAGTCTTGCCAGACTCCTTGTCAATCTACTTCTTGCCTTTCCTCTGGTCTGGCTCTTGTCCTTTCTGCATTTGGATTACGTTGCTTCCCGCTCCGTGCTGCCTGAGAGGGATGGGGTGTGGGAGGTCAGGGGGATCACAGGAGGTTCCTGCTCTTGGTTCCACTGTCTGGCCTTACCCCAGTCTGCAGCAGCAGCTACAGGTAAAGTCCAGCTTTGCCACGTAGCCCTAGGCTGGAGCACGCTCAGTTACCCTGTGGATGACAGCTTCATAGTCTGGATGTCACAAGGAGCTGGGATGGGATGGAACACACTCAGTGACAGTGCAGATCTAAGATTTTAGCAAGTAAGACCTCAGCTGTCCCTACTGAGCATGTGTGATCTGAGACAAAGGTTTATAATGTTGTCAAATTTAGGCAGATTTTAATGAGCGCTGCAAAAGGCACATCACTGACTCAAAGGTTCACCTTCCTTTCCCACACCCCTGGCCAAAATTCAAGTCACCGTCTCAAAGCATGGGGGCACGAGAGCTGTCCAAGGAAACCCCAGCCCAAATTTATTAACATGAACAAAATTACATACTTCCCCAAGCCTCATTCCTGGAAATGTCTCAAGCCAGTTTGGCTAAAAACTCCCTGTCCCCAAAATAAACTGCCTGAAGCAGATACTTGGCATGTAAAATTTAAACCCAAAGGGTTAAAGTTTTGTCAGACTTACAAACAATTGAAAACAGGGTCTTGCGGGAGGAACCTTTTGGTGGATAATGCTGTCAGGTCCACCTATAATAAAATTCTTAAGTTCAGTCTAAATGTCGGTTGCAGAGAGCACTTCTATTAGCTGTTGCAGTACAATCATATATTAAGCTACAAATGTTTATTCATTTTGAGGTTTGCTCTGAGATGTGAATGTTGCCGTGAAACTGAGATTCCTTGCAAACCCTGGATGGATTTTTATCTTTAAAGTATATAGAATATTAATAGAACATTATTTCATAATAACTTGTTTTCGTTAAAACACTTGCTGGGTATCACAGATCTTTTCAGCTTATTTCTTTTGCTGCTTTATTCTCCCAGTAGCTATTCTGTGCAGTAGACTGGACTTGATTATGAAATTTTAATCTTTCACTTTTCACAGATGAGCCACTGGCATATGCAATTCAAATGTCAGCTTGGATCCTGCAAATACTAAACCTTGTGCGTTGCTTCGCTCACAGGCGTGAAGCAATCTAGTCTAGGGTTACTATATTTGAACTTTCAAAAAAGAGGCCACCCCGAGAGGGAGTGTATCTGTATCAGTATCTACCAACTCACATTGTATTAATGTGGTGTAGTTGGTAAATACTAATACAGATAGTTGTACTGGTTGAACCTCTCTAATCCGGCACGCGCTCGTCTGGCAACATCCATGATCCAGCATGATTTTAGTTAGCTGGAAAACCACTTACCATGGGTGTGGCCAAGTTTCCTGTGGTTGCACAGCATTTGTTTACAGCCACCAGTCCTGGCTCTCCATGTTCTGTGCTAGTATTTTGCTGTAATTTACCTTTAAATGTCTTCTAAGAGCCCAGTAAGCAGTGGAAGTGTTGGTAATGCCACTAGAAAATATTGACCTCCAGTAATCTGGCATATTCTCTCGTGTGGCACTGATCAGGTCCCGAGGGTGCTGGATTAGAGAGGTTCATCCTGTAGAGTGTGTGTGTGTGTGTGTGTGTGTGTGTGTGTATATATATATCTATAAAACATTGATACAATGGGAGTAGGTAGGTAGTGATAGAGGAGCACTCCCTCTCAGGGCTGTCCTCTTTTTTTTTGAATGTTCAAATATGGTAATCCTAGTCTAGTCACCTTGGATAAAATTGAACCGCTTTTGCAGGGTACTAGTTTGAAGTCCAGTGCTGCAGCTGTGGTATGGAATGGAGAAAAGCTATGTGAGAAGCCACTTCAAAGTAAAGTAAAGACTTCTTATGTCGGGAGTTCTGGGGTTAGACAATAACATCTAAAATTGTAACTCAAACTTCTTTGAGGGATGTAATACATTTACAATAGTTTTTGTAAAAGAGAGAAACAAAGGGAATAGGGAGCAGAGAAGAGCTGGGTTTGTTTTCAGAAGAAAAGGGTGGAGACAGCCATAGCTGTTTCCAAGAGCAGAAGGTGTGCAAGAAGGTGCTTGTGTAAGTAGCGGTAGAATAGGTTAAATGGACTAGAGTCCCAGTTGCTGCCCTTGCTCACAGCGCTTGTCAGTATGAGCAGAACGTCCGTTCGTCACACCAGGTCCCATGCGGTGTGAGTAAAGGTTACCAAGCTGGGCCCAACATGAATGTCGGGAGTTAAGCATGGAGTGGCTGTCACATCGTTGGAGCAGTCTGCAAGAAGCCGTTCAAACAAAGAATCTCCTTTCAAGAAGTTTGCGTTTGGTTGATAGTGGGGAAAGAGGGAAGGGACTTGAGCTAATCTGCTGTTTTAATAGCAGTAACCGAGGCTTTTGTTAGGAAACCCCGCAAGACCTCAAGTAGTGGAATGAATGCTCAGTTCTCCCTTGCCGAAACATGCTTGTTCCCTGTAAAAATGAGACTGATGAGCTCTTGTGGAGACAGCTGTGTAATCTGTGCCAGTCATTCTCCTGCTTAGCTTTTTGTGTGCCTGCATGAATATATTCTCTCTTCCTTCAGACTGACATTTTCATTGCGGCTGGACAATGGGTATAATGCAGCATGCTGCATTTTGAGGCACAAAGAGGAATAACTGTCCCGATGGGAGTGCTGGGATTGGTACAAAGCACCGTGCCGATACATTTAGGAACAAAGCGGACTGAGTCCTGTGTTCTGGTTGAAATATGCCACCATCTCTGTAATCGACACTGTACCACCTTCCCCAGAGGGCAGGCTCACTAAAGGTAACATCCCTCTTTCTATTACTGATTGCTAAAGGCGATGATTACTTTCTGCACTAGCTGGAATGCTACATTCCAAGCCAGCAATGTGCATTTCAGCTGATAAAACTATATGGCTATGTAGCTGGAGACTCCACTGAGGGTCCTGCTACTTGGCATGGCTGCTTCTCTCCTCTCCTGGCATGAGTTGCATCCTGGGTTTCTCTTTTTGTGGTGCCTGGTGTTTCCACCCAGTGCGACTCCTCACTGTGCCAGAGACACATGGGATGCTGTCCCTTGGGAAAATGAGTAATGGTTCCACTGTGGGCTTTAAATACAAAACCCAGTACATGCGAAGCAGTAACACCACCTCAGCACAGAAATGACAGTATAACGGTGGATTTTATTGGGTTCAAGAAAATAGCCTTTGGGATGGAAAGGGTTAGGTTTCACTAGAAAGTATGAAACATTAATAAGGCAGCAGGTTCTCCACTCAGAACTCCTCCCAGTCCCTAGCTCCTTCTCTGACATCTTCTCAGGTAGGTGCCACCCCGAGAATGAGTCCAGAGATAGTTGCTGCCGTGCTGTGAACATTGGCCAGCACAGACAAAGGGAGTCCCTTTATGGCAGGGGTGGAGAGTGATTTTTGATGGGGCTTGACCACACTGTAAGTGGTCAAGAGCTGCACTGTTCCCTGATATTAATGGAGGAGGGGCAGGGTCTGGGGTGGAGGTTGGGTGAAGGATGGAGTTGTGACCTGTGGCAAGGGGTTGGGGTGCAGAGTCGGGGAGGGAGTATGGGTGCAGGAGTCGGGGTGTAGGGGTTTTGGGTTGTGACCTGGGGCTGGGGTGCAGGAGGGAGGGTAGATGGTTGGGGTGAAAGGGGAGGAGGTGAGGTGCAAGGTACAGGCTTTGGCCAGGAGGCACTTACCTTAGCCAAGCTGGGCAGAGAAGCTACCACATGCTCTGGGTCTTCCAGAAATGTTGACTGTCAGATGTTGGATCTGGGGATAGATCACACAAAATTGTCCTCTTCTGGTCACTCCCTCTGAAGCTTATAGAATCATAGAACAATAGAGCTGGAAGAGACCTAAGAAGCCATCAAGTCCAGCCCCCTGCCCAAGGCAGGACCAAACCGCGTCAGATCAGCCCAGCCAGGGCTTTGTCGAGCCGGACTTAAACACCTCCAGGGATGGAGACTCCACTACTTCCCTGGTTAGACCATTCCAGTGCTTCACCACCCTCCTAGTGAAAGAGTTTTTTCCAATGTTCAACCTGGACCTTCCCAACTGCAACTTCAGACCGCTCTCAGAGGCAGGACACTGTGCTGGATGGACCATTGGTCTGACCCAGTACACCTGTGCTTATGTTCTTACAGGCCTTGCAGTGGAGGTGGGCGGGTAGGGGGGAGCTGGAGCTCCCGGCCACCCTGACTACTCCTGCAGCAGTGGCTGGAGCGCTGTAAATTGCCACTGGAGTGCCACGTGATGCATTCTGGACAGCTTTTAGGGCTGGCGGAAGGGGAAATGCTGTGGTTCAGGTGGTGCTGAGGGCTGGTCTCCCCAGCCCCACCCTGTTGCCTGAGGCCCTGCCCCTGTTGCCTGAGGCCCTGCGCTTGCTGGGGGCACAGAGTAGGGTCCCCCTGCCTTACCTAGGGGCCCAGTGGGGCTGTTGGCCCTACCCTGTTCTTACAGAGTAATATTATTTCCTGTTGCTGCAGCCAAATGTACCAGGAGTCAGAGGGGAAGGAGAAAGCTGAAGGCTACAACATAGGACACCCCAGCTTAGTTCCCAACTCTACCACAGACGCTATGTGTGCTCTTAAGCCTGGAGTCAGCTGAGAACTTAAGTCTTCTAATGGAAAGGTGTGGACTTTGTTTTGTGCTTAAGTGTTCTGCTGTGAACTGGGGCTTTAATCATTCCATGTCTCCACTTTCCTCTGTAAGTGCAGGTAGCAGTAACACTTCCTTCCTCCTGCATTTGTCTGTTGAGCCTTTAATTCTAAGGGCCAGGGCTGTAACTCACACCAGTGTTTCTCCACCTTTTTTAAAATAAAAAATCCATTTAAAATAAAGAATCCATTTTTCAAAAAAAAAAAAAGTGCCCCAGGACCTACAATTTTCAGACACAAGTTATTGTCTCTTATTGTCTCTCATTGCCATTGCAATGCATTTGTTTAAACAACTTAATCGTAACCGGTTGGTTGGAAGAAATTGCCTTGAGATAATAAAGTTGATATCATACTTATGATTGTGCAAAAACGATAAAAAAATTAAATGAACATAAAAAAGTTCAATTTTTTTTTATTCATTACAAAATGGTTGAGCAACACTGAGGCAATGTGCCCTCTAGACGAGCTCTGCGTTTCCCCCCCCCCACCCCCGGGGTACATGTACTTCTTGTTGAGAACCACTGTCTTGCATTATACATATGTACAGTACCTAGCGCAGCATGGTGCGCGTCTTCGCTGGGGTGCTGCTGCAATATAAGTAGTTGGTGATAGTGTTTAAAGATGAGGCAGGGTTTTGCATGCTGTTCCTAGTTAGCTGAGTGTAAACATCTGCTTTGACACTCTGTTTTAATTTTTTGAAAATGAGTTGCTCTTCAACCCACCCAGGAGCTAGTCTTTTGTCTGTGAGCGGTCATTCCATCTTCCCATGCTTTACTTTCTTTCCTTCTCGTACAGCCGTTGTCCCTTCCTCACCCCTCTCTCTCAATGGGAATGTCCAGTTTTCTTTCACTAAGTGAACCAGTTGAAGAGGTCATGCAGTATTAATAGGAAAGCAGAACAGTGAATTTATTTCCACTTACACGTTCTGACATTGCTGACGTTTCCTGAAGCGTTAGATGTTTCAGAGAAAACAACAACTCGGCTTTTACTGAAAAATTAATTATCTTGGCACTTTCCTCATCATGATGGGGCTTTTGTAAGAGGACAGAACCATGCAAGTGAGGGGAAAAAATGAGATGGAAACAGGATGGCACTAACATTAGAAAGGTCTGCACCAGGGTAAAAGGATCTAATTAAGCATTGATTATCAGCATGGTGCTGCAGGATGGAAATGCTTTTGGAAAGTGTTACATTCCTTGCAATTATCGTATTGAGAGGATTTATATCCTAGAGTTTCATTTGCATCATAAACTTGTCTTTTCTCTAATTACCATTAGCAGGGTATAGCTCCTGTATTCTCCAGTGATATCTTTGTATGTTCTTGCTGGCCTCTTTATCCATCAAGTGTATGTGGGTGGATAGCAGCATGTATTACTCCGTGAGGACATGCTTGACTTAACATAGTGAGCAATAGTGATGGAAAAACAACAGCTGTTTTAAAGTCTCCAGAGATCCAATTTAGTAAAAAATTTAAGTAGAGGTAAAAATATAAGAGGGCCCTGGTGATTCACTTTGACCTCCCCCCCTCCCCAAAATAAATGCTCTGTTTTTTTTCCTTAAAAGAAAAACCTCACTAGACAGTGTCAGCCACTTGTAACTATTTTCAGATTTATATGGTCACTAAATACCAAAATAATAAGGTAGGTTCTTGTCCAAACGCAGGGGTGAGGCATCACTTGCTGCTTGAGTGGTGTAGTTTTAGAATGCAAATATTATATACGCAATCAAAGTGTATGTATATCATGCATATCTTTTTAAAGTGGCTTCCCGCTGAGAGGTAACCTTAAAGAAGAAATGATAAGCTATGAGACAGAGTCACGGGATGAGTTCAGAATGGAGCATCGGTTCATTCTCTAAATGTTGTGGGTTTGTTTGGCCCTTAGCTTATTAACATTCTCTTGCTACCTTTTTTTTTTTTTTTTTTTTTTTTTAAAACAGTAATGTATTTTGCACTGGATACACTACAGGGACACCTCTGTTTAAAAATCAAAGCCCTTCTCAGTTCTTTTTTTGCCAATCATGACAAAGTATTAGTATACATAAATGTATATTAAAATGAATTAGAATGTAAAAGATCTCATTTATTTTTCATGATTTCTGCTCTCTTTCCAAGTGGGGAGAAATCTGAAAGTAAACCATGGAAATCAATAGTCAGCTTCTTACTGCGGCAATGTTTGGCTTGTAAATACCAAAGGGATATTTTTAAAAACAATACAAGAGGATTTAAAATTAGAGAGCCGGGAACACTTTTCTTTATGTAGAAATCAAATTTGGGGATAAATTTGAGTTGTTCTTTCTTTAAAATGAAATTACCCTTCTGTACTTTAGGAGATAGTTTCTTTTCCACCAGTACAGTGCCTTTCCAGACAGTATTATTCAGGGTTTTAAAAGAAGCAAAGTTTCTTCACATAATGCACAGTCAACCTGTGGAACTCCTTGCCAGAGGAGGTTGTGAAGACCAGGACTTTAATAGTGTTCCAAAAGAACTAGAGGGATTCGTGGAGGATAGGACCCAGTGGCTGTTAGCCAGGAGGAGCAGGAATGGTATCCCTAGCCTCTGTTTGCCAAAAGCTGGGAGTGGGCAAAGGGAGAAGGATCACTTGATAAATCCATGGTCTGCCCATTCCTTTGGAGCACCTGGCATTGGCCACTGCCAGAAGACAGGATACTGGGCTAGATGGACTTTTGGTCTGACCCATTCTCATCATCATCAATAACCGTGGTCTCAGCGCCTGTTGGTGTCTGATGCCTCTCTCACTATTTCCTTCCATCTTTCCCTGTCCAATGCAGAGTGGCTTAGTTTCCGTAGACTAGCTCCGCACCAATCTACTATATCATCTATCCATTCTCTGTGGGGTCTGCCTCTCCTATTCGAACCTTCCATTATGCCGAATACCAGGGTCTTGATTTTTCATTCGTCGTTCGTTCTGCAAATATGTCCAAATAGTTGTAGCTTCCGTTTTATCACATTCTGCAGCAAGTTCTCTTTCGGGCTGTATATTTCTGTATAATTCCTCATTGGTGACCACCTGCATCCATCCTATTCTCAGAATCTTTCTATAACAACTCCTTTCTAATACCAATATTCTTTTCAAATATTTCGTTCTCACCCATGTCTCACATCCATACAACAAGCTGCTGAAAACACAGGTTTGCAAGACGCTCAGCTTCGTTCCTAAGCTAATCGCTTTGCTTTTCCAGATCTTATCCATTGCCTTCAAACTCGCTCTTGCTTTTGCTGTTCTAGTCACTATTTCCTTCTTACAGTCTAGATCATACGTTATGTTGCTCTCCAGATGTGTGAACTTCTCTACATTTTCTAGTTCAATACCATCCACACTGATCTTCCTTCCTATTTCCTTATCTTCAAATGCCATTGTTTTTGTTTTATCGACGTTCAACCCATTCTGGTCATTCTTATATTCTTATGCTAATAATAATAATATAGGGACAATTGTTGTATTGCCAGGAAAAGGGCTCATTGTTAGGGCACATTGGATGGTTACATAGCAAAACATGCAGATTCCTTTCCTGTATTTTTTTACTCCATTCCTTCAAACATACACATTGTCATAAAATTTCTCTACATGAAAAGACACTATGGACTCAATTCTGCAAAACACTTAAGCCTGTGCTTAACCTGGGATGTAAACATATGCATAAAGTTAAGCATGTACTTCAGCGTTGAATGGCAGGCTTTATAATTAATTTCTACCCTATTTAGATGATATAAAGTACTATTTAAAATAGCGACCCTGCCAGTTCATTTAATTGTGACTAACAGTGGTAATCATGCCTTCTACACCTATTCTGTGCCGTAAATAGAATACAGGAAATATAACCATAAATAGAATTTGTCATCCTTGAGTACTGAGAGGAATGTATTCTATTTAGATCTAGCTAGCTAGTGTACATGTAACGAGTTAGTAGGAAAGGTTCCGGTAGCTGGCACACACTAATACATAGCATCATTCCTGGATTTAGCACAGGGAGTAAAAACTTACTGTTTAGTGCACATGTGGTCTTCTGGCAGACACATTGGGAAAGGAGCCTCTCTGTTCAACTGGTGCGTGACTGTTTTACAGCCAATTCATTGTGACTGACACCTCCTACATAACCCTGATAGCAAAATGCCTATTATGTCCCTCATGAGTAAAACCCTCCCGGTCCTGTTCTCATTGCTGTGTGGCTGCCCTGTGATTGGGTTGTGCATATTTGCTTTGCTTTGTACTATTCAATAAACTTTAAAGATGCGACTGGAACATTATTAGCATTGTAAGGGCCTGCTAATCACCATTTAAAAACCACAGGTTAATGAAGGATTACGAGAAGGGTTGTGTAATATGATTGCAGGAGCTAAATAATTAACATTTAAAAAAGGCAATTTAACATCTCTTTGACACGCTGCCCAGAGAGAAGGCAGCAGTCTTGTTTTAATCACTTAATGGCAATTTAACAAGTACCGCAATGTAGTAGATGTAGGGGAGTTAGGAAGTGCGGTATTGATGGAGTATTCAATTGGATTAAGGGGCTGGCTTATAATAGAAACCAGGGAATGAGAGCTAGACATCTACCTGGTGGGAGGGAGGAGGCACGCTGAAGGAGCAGTACACTTACACCGCATGCTAGTGGTCTGGAGGAGGGAATAGGCAGCCCAGTATTCAAATGTGAAACTGACTGACTGTGCAAGATGAAGGAGATTGTCCAAATTGGCAAGGAAAACAGGAGCAGAACATGCCCAAGGACCAGTGCCACAGGTGGGATGGTGCTGCCTTGGGCCTGGTGATTTAAAGGGTGCCCAGGACTCCTGGCCACCACTGTAGCAATGGCAGCAGCCAGAGCCCTTGGTGGCACTGTCTGGGTGGTGCAGAAGAGCTAGCTGAGGGAATATAGCCCCCAGCTCCTTTTTTCTTCTGAGGCTCCCCCATCCCGGGGGCATGGAGCCAGGCCCCACTACCTCGCCTAGGGGCCTGGAAAGTCTGTCCGTAGCTCTGCCAGTGATTGGTGTCTTGTAGCAAGAAAAATACCATATTGAATCAGAATTGGGCCAAGGCTTGTTATAGCTCCCAGGGGTCGGGTCTGGAGAGGTGGCTAGGGCAGGGTGAAAAGGGATGGCTGGAGGTCCTCAGCTCAATGTATTCAACCTCACTTCATAAATAAAGCTACAGTAATGTTGAAGATCTGTCCCTATGGTTTAATCCTGAAGTTCTGGGCAAATAACTTTGTGAGCTCTGGTGTTAAAGCCCAGCGGTGTTGTGTGTGGAACGATCCTGCTGATGGGTCACCCCCACTGGTTCAAGAGTGAAGTGCAACCCCAGAGAGCACTAAAACACAGGCAGGAGGCCTGTCCTCCCCATGCAAAACGAGAGCAAAGCTGTTCAGCTGTAGCTGTTTGGTGCTGTTGAACTAAATTATCAAGCCATTTGTATTCATTGTGAAAATACCATATTGGACCCAATCTGAGAAATGCCCAATATTAGAAATTGAATGTGTCAATATGGAGCATTTAAAGGGACTGAGTCCCATTAGGGCTGTGTGTGGCTTTCCCCCAGCCTAGATCCATGTCTTTGTGTGAAGCGTAAGGACTCCTATATAAAGGGTCAGATCTGGATTGAGAGATGACCTAGGATGCACTAGGTTGCCAGGGAAGTGCAGGTGTTTCAGGGTGGGGTGTGCTTGCACTAGAATTAAAAGTGTAATGTTCAGCTCCACGGGCTACACGTGGGTTAGCTCTGATCAGGCTATTGTGCTGAAAACAGCTGGGTAGCTCTGCCTTCTCCCTTGCCTGCATCCTAAGTGGGAGGGTCAGCATATCTGGTGCCATCAGGCATGTTGCACCTCGCTTTATCTTTCTCTCATGGTTTTTAGGTTTGTTTTTTCTTCTGACCTTTGCACAGTAGCCCACAGATGTTAGTGTAAGTAAACTATGTCCCAGCTGCCCAGAGCAGAGGAGGGGAAGAGGGAGCTTGTGCCATGAATCTGTTTATTTAAATCAACCAGGGATTTTCCAAAGAGCTTCACGAAGATGAGCGCTCGACCCCCTGTTAAAAATCTGTGGGAGTGGGACAGCCACTCCCGTAAAGCTTTGCCCAACTCCAATCAGAATAAACATTTCTGTCCCTTGGAGAAGCAGCCAGGGTGTGCGGCAAGTTTTTGGTGAGCTCAGAAACTCCAGCTCGTTCTCCTCACTCGTGTATGCCTGTCCCATGGACAGCACCAGTCCTGTGACAAAGTGCGCAGAGAACATCCAGAAGTCTTGTTGCAGATTTCCTCCGCCAGCTTTATTATAAACAGCCCCAAAATAACTCCGGTCAGCACTTTTCCTTATCAGATCTCACCCTTTCCTCTCTCTCATCTTCCCTCTCCCCTGGATGTGTCCCTGGTTAATGCTAACAAGAATTATGCATTCACACCGAGGGAGGCCAGAGCCTCTTGTGTTGTGGGCAGCTCAGCAAGAAACTGGCAGCTCTACAGGTCTGCGAGCTGATTACCTGCAGCTGCGAAATGTGTTTTCGAGGTGTTTTGCTTCAGAAAATTGAACGTGAGACAAAGCGGTTTGGAGACAGGTACGGAAAGAAAGTTGTTTGAAAGTGGTTTTTTTTGGGTAGTAGAATGGCCATTTAATGCTGCTCTCTGAGAGCTGAAACTCAGACCCATGTGGAGTATTTGAGATGAATAAGATTTTAGGGTAGAACCGCAGCTCTGCCCGTCTGCACAGTTGGAGAGTCGACAGAGATTTGCGCGCGCAGGAGGAAGTCAGTTGTGCTCCTCAAGAGAAAAGATGAGTCTGCACACTGCCTCTGCGCCATGTGTGGGGCAGAGAACCTGCTCCCATTCTCACGGGTGTTCAACGGTAGCTCTTCTCTGTGTGCTTCCCCTAAGGTTCTCCGCAGGTAAACGCCCGACTATGGGTCCGTGTACATCACTGTGGCCATGTGCAGGAAGGGGTAGCTGTATGTGTTACTACCAGGGATTACATCATCATATCCTGTCATTTTCCTTAATGTTACAACTAATGAATGGAAATGAAGCCAAGACTGTGAAATGAATGAGAAATGGAAACCTTTGGCTGGTGTTGTCTTTTTTTTTAAAAACATCCCCCCTTTTAAAAGGAAATATTTCAACTTAGTCATGGGAAAAACCCTGCAGTTTTCTCAGTTGCCAGAGAAAAGATGGAAAGATTTGGCCCTTTGTATTACTAGAAACCATACATGCTGTTTGTAAGTTTCAGTCATTACCCTGATGCTCAGAACTCAACACTATTGTGTTCTTTTGCATTGATTAATTCCGTATAATTCATCTGAATTCTGGCAGAACTAGTTACATCTCAACCAAAAAAGCCAGCCTGAAAAGATATGGCCTGATTCTTGGGGTACTTACTGGGAGAAGTGCTTCTTTTTGGGGGGTGCGGGGGGTAAAGAGCTGGTATGGCTTCTTCCTGTCTCTCCCATCCCCCGCCAGGTTCCCGTGGTTGGGGCTGCCAGAGGGGCAGTGGGGACTCTGGCTCCTGGCCGCACGCTTCTATGGGGCTGGTGTGTGTTCTTCACCCTGGAGGGGCTTCGGCTCCCAGTTCTTCACTGCCTTGGGGCCAGCTGGGGCTTTGGCTCCCGGCCCAGTCTGTAAAATGGTGACGGTATGCAGTGCTGGTGCATTCCATCACAAGAACACTGCTCAGTAGATCCATTCAGTCAGGGTTGCTCTTCCAGGGTTCGATTTGGCAAGCCTAGTGGGGATGGACAAAATCAAACTATCAGGGCTAGACCGTTGACCCCTGTACTCCTCATTGTCACTAGGAGTAAGGGAGGTCTACCGGAGAGTTTCTCCTGTCAACCTCTCTCAGCAAGGACAGCCAGCTATACAGTTGTTGTAGGTGGAATTACTTATCAGGGGATTGACTTTCAGGTCTAGCGTAGACCTGCTCTAATGCACTTTGTCTCCTTTGACACTGATCTGCTGGTGTGAAGTGCCCGGGGGTGTGTGTGGGGTGGGGTGGGTAGGAAGGGGCTCGATTTGGGGAGATTTGCAGTAGCACCCTCTTGGTGGCACGTTTACACTGTAGGAGCTGTATAAACAGAAACCAAGCCCTTTCTATTCTGGGTTGCGAACCCACAGAAATTTCATTTATGGACCAAATGGGAAAAATTTACAGACAGTCACCTTTTTTACAGACATAATTTTTACACTACATTAAGATGACATAAATGGCCAAAAGTGAAAAGTAATCATTGTCATTCATACATCACAAGAACAATATGCTATTTAACAACTTTCATTTAGTTAGGCATGGTTCTGAAAGTTTTCCATTTTGTGATTGTACCGCCGAACACTGATGCTGTTAACCATAGCTGAAATAATTGTCCCAGATCCATTTCTGACAGTTTATTAATCCTTCGAGTAGAGGAGTGGAGAGTTTATTTCTTATATTTGTTTTCATGAGATGAGATTAACAACTGAGAAAATGTGTTCCACTTCTGCAGTTCCATGTGGAAGTGCTAAGATTGTTTTTGCACATTTTGTCAGACATGGAAATCGAGGTTGCTTGTCATGCCTAGTAATTTTGGTCTTTGGTCTTTTTTGCTACGACATTTTTGATCATTACGGATGCTTCAGTTCTTCTGCAAGCGAAATCTTTTGTGATTTTGGAATCAGGAAACCAATCAGCAACAAAAACAGAGATTTTGTCCATCAAACTCAATGGTGGGTTTTGTCTGGCTAAGAAGGTTGCTACTTTTAGTTCACATTGTGGTCATTTTCTGGTTATTAGTTACAGTTGTATTTACTTTAGCAATGCAATGCATAATTCCAGGGCTAGATCTCTTTGCAGACATTATGCTTTGGTGCTTACCACTTCCGGCATGGCTATGAACATCTCGCGCTCCACCAGAAGCTATCCTGAACACCTTTTTATATCAAATGCCACTGGTGCTGTTCTTGCTTTCACTGTCTATGCAAATTCCTCCTCTGGACTTACCATCTGGTAGCCATTTGGACAAAACCACGCATGCTCTACCTTTTGATTTCTTAGTAACTGGCTTTTCATCAGGTGCTAACTTACCAGAGTTGTTAGGCTTGTTATTCTCTTTGGCACAATCCGTTCTTCTCATAGATGTTGACATTGTAAATGTTAATGGTAAACAATATAAAATTACATAAATTGCCCGTGTGCTGATACTAACTCAGTGGGATAATGTAGATGATAGGATTAAACAACAGTTAACAGTCAAACAGACTTTTTCCATTTACTGCAGTCAGCTTGATTTAAAGCTTTTCTTTGGTTTTCTTCATGTCAAAAACCAGTCTCCCCCGGGGCCCCTACTTTTGGCAACCAAGCCAGTGAATATGATAGCCCTCTTAAAATTAAGTTCTACTTCTCACATCAAATGACAAGAATTCCTGTCGCATCTGAAAGACCCGACAAATTTATTAGGTCACGAGCTTTCATGAGGAAGTGGGTCTTACCTGTGAAAGCTCATTAACAAATTTATTAGGTAGTCTTCATGGTGCTACAGGGTGCTTGTTATTTGAGAAGCTGCGGACTAACATGTCTACCTCTCTGGCGCTTCACTCTTTTCAGTCTGAATACGTTCTCTGTGAATATATAGGGGATGCAGCAGCTTCACCTCCAAGACATTTACTGGCATAAGTGGCACCAGTTTTCCTTATGGCAGACCAATAGCAAATTCCAGACTGCTTACACAGCAAGCTTAGTGCAGAGAATCACTACTCTGTTCCTTAGAGGATCTGTGTGATAACACATTCTTGCCTGTTTGGATTTCCAAAGAAATAAAACATTAAATGGAGCTAAAACAGCATTCAGCTCCTGAAAGCGGGAGTAAGATTTTTATCTCACTTGGGATCGTGTTGTCTCTGGTGTTGTCTTACTCTTGGAGCCCTACTAAGTGTTTAATAGGGGCAGTGGCTTCTGAGATTACAAGCACCGTGCCGGAAACCCCATTTTGTACACTGATATGCCTTTAGGGAAAGCAGTGCTTAAAGAGACTGGTTTCTATTTCCCTTTCCTCATATTATTACAAATCATATTATTTTGATGCAACAGGGATCCATGTATTATAAATTCTGTTGTGTTTGCAAAAATTAAAGATGCATAGGAATTTTGTTCATTTTGCAATAATTGCCTGAAATGTAACATTTAATGCTTTTTTTCACTTCACTTCCTCTTTGTTGATTGAACAGTCTTTTCTCTAGCCTGTACATCTCAGTGGTTTTAGTAATAAAGATCTGAACAGTCCAGTGTTTCCAAATGTGGCAGAACTACATTGTTTTAGGAAATGATAATTTTTCATAAAGAAATCAAATATAAACAATTGAACATAAGTGATAGCTGTTTAGCTGCAAAGTCGTTTATTATAACTAAAACTGTGAGTATTTAACACCTTTTACAAAATGCAGGTTCAAACTTCAAAAGCTGTTGGCAGAGCGTACCGTAATACAGAACCATGTCAAGGTCATGGAGTAGAATCTCCAATATTATTTTTATGTAGAAATAGGAGAGCTGCAAGAGAAACTTATTTGGGGACTGAGCCACTGATGCGTAAAGCCTGGTGCAGGTACAAAGTTGGTATCTGCCACATCTGCAAAAATGACGTGGATGCACATGTCTGTGGAAATACAGAGGATAACAGCAAATTTGCAGGGTTCTACTTAAGCAGTATATGTAGTGCATATTATGAAACACTTAAATGTCAGTCATGAAAATCTCAAGATTTTCACTCTGTGCACTTTGAAACTCTCTAATCCAGAATACTCTTGTCTGGCAACATCCGTAATCTGGCATGATTGTAGTTAGCCAGATGGCCACTTATCATGGGTGTGGCCAAGTTTCCCATGATTCCCTAAAGTTGGTTTCCAGCCACCAGTTCTGTCTCTCAGTGTTCCATGCTATTGTTTAGCTGTAGTTTACCCCAAATGTCTTCTCAGAGCCCAGTAAGCAGTACAAGTGTTGGAAATGCTGCTACACAATACTGACCTGCCATCCTCTGGCAAATTCTTTCATCTGGTACCAGTCAGGTCTCGAGGGTGCTAGACGAGATGTTCAACCTGTAATTGAAAGCTGCATTTTATTTTGAAAATATCCTTTCCCATGAAAGCAAGTATAGGAAACTATCTAATGGCTATCTGGGTCAGCTTTCACCACCTGTCTTGGCACCAGTGCAAGTGACACAGATGATGGCTCATGGAGTGAATCACTGGAGAACTGGGGTGGTGGCACTTGGGGTGGGGAAAGGGAGACAGCTGTGAAAGGGAGATCCCTGACTGCAGATCTCACTATTGTATGTTGGAGTCTGAGCTGTCTTGCAGAGTGTGGCACGAAGAGATGGGGACAACCAAGAATTGACATGTTGGGTCTCAGGGTGCTTGTCTGGATCCCAGAGGTGAAAAGGGCCCTTCTAGGGGCTTAGTTCAGATGTAATGAGCCCATCACAAGGAAGCTGATCTCATAGAATCTCTTCTGTTTTAAGGTCCAAAATCCCACGAGAACTACTTGTGAGATTTTTGGTGTGGCCTAGTGTGAATACTAGCCACATGTTCTTCCACCTGCTTGGTTCAAGTTACAAAACAGAAGACCCTGCCAGGGTCGGGGGACAGGAGGAGGAGCTGGAAATGGGTGTTGGGGGGAAGCTGGGGGTGGTACTAGGAGGAATATTTGTGAGGTATTTGGAGGGCACTGGAGGGGTTGTGGGCTAACAAGTGCTGCAGTTAAAGGGAGAAATGGGTCAGCTTAATGGGGAGCTTGAGCTGTTGCTGCTGCTGCCTCATTTTTACATCACAGCCAGGTCTGTGCCCTGAGTTGCTGCCCCTCTCACCTTGCCCTGCTGGGAGCTTATGAAGTAAATCTACCCCCAAAGGAATGGACTGTGCACCTTGGAGCTTATAAAAGCTGACCTTTAAATCAGGATTGGGTGTATTTCGAAAAGAGCTGCTCTAGTTCCGTGTGGCCTGGGCATGATACACGTGTCACTGGGCGACCATGTATTGCCAGCTACTCCAGCATGCAGTCTGACAGGGGTTGGCCACCTGTGGCTCTGGAGCTGCGTGCAGCTCTTTAAGGAGCCATTTGTGGCTCCGGGCACTGCCATCACTGAAATAATGGAACTCAATTGAATTGGCTTTAACGGCTGGCAGGGCAGGGGGAGGGATCTGGCCATTAAACTGATTCAATTGAGTTCCATTAGTTCAGCAGCATCAGGGCAGGGAGCTGCTCTCGCTGCAGGTGGGGGAAGTGCTGGGCCTGCAGGAGAGCTGGGGGGAGGGGCAGCTGAGTCTGCCCCCGCTGGAGCTGTGCAGCCCTGCTGAGAAGGAGGTGGTGGCTGCGGAGGAGCAGCAGCAGCACGCACAGCTGGAGGAACTCGTCGGCTGAGGCGGGTTAATCTAGGAGATGAGGTGCGTGTTTGGGGCTGAGAGGGGTTAAACCTGGGGCGGGGTTTGCAGAATGGAGGGTAAAGCTTGAGGAAGGGGTGGGGCGCGGATTTGGCGGCTGAAGCAGGTAAAGCCTGGAGTGGGAGGGTTGTGGGCCGACGGGGATGGGTAGAGCCTGGGAATGAGGGATGGGGTGTGGAGGATTGATGCAAATGTTGCTCCTTCCTGCTTCAGAGCCTATCCCAGGCGCAGCGTTTCCCATGTCCTCATTTGCTCTGTGATCCAGGGGAGAGAATAGCTCAGACTTTCTAACTGGTACAAACTGTGGTGTGTGCGCTGTCCTTAAAATGGGTGACACAAAGCAGGGCCTGACGTTACATATTAAGGACCGTCCCATATTCATGTTCACTGTGGCTCTTGAAGGATTGATTTTGTAACTGAATTCGAGAAAATGGCTCTTCTTGCAGACCCCTGGTCTCAGGCTACCTCTACACTACAAGATAAATTCAAATTTATTAAAATCAATTTTATAATGATGGTTTTTCTAAATTCGATTTTGAGTATCCTCTCTTCCTAGAGGTATCAGAGGGTAGCTGTGTTAGTCTGTATTTTCAAAAACAACAAGAAGTCCTGTGGCACCTTATAGACTAACAGGTATTCAACACATTGCTTCCGGACTGAAATCACCAAACATTGACTGTTGCAGCAGTGCATTGTGGGAACCTATCCCGTAGTTCCCTCAGCCTCACACTCTGAGCCACGAGCAGCAGCCCTGGTCAATTTCCCGGCTCCCGCTAGTACAGTAAACCCTCCATTTAATAGACTAATGGGGCTGTCTGTTCTTCCCCATTGTCCCTTAAATGTGAGGGTTTACTCCCCCTTTTCTCTCTGTTTCCTTTTCATTCCTTTGCTCCTGGCACCAGCGTGGCTGTGGATGGGGTGTCTCAATATTAAGTTGCTTTGTATGTGTCCCGTTAAATGCCATGCACCCTTCTGTGCAGGCAGTGGGCTCTGGGGGCATGATTCTCAGCTGGTAGCCAAAAGGGAAAGGAGGCTGTGCTGATTTACACCAGCAAAGGATCTGCAGTGGGTGACCTGAGGCATGCTCAGACTTTCCTGTTCATTACCAAATTAAACATGAAAGCTGTCTTCAAACT
Source organism: Carettochelys insculpta (assembly GCF_033958435.1). Taxonomy (NCBI): domain Eukaryota; kingdom Metazoa; phylum Chordata; order Testudines; family Carettochelyidae; genus Carettochelys; species Carettochelys insculpta. The sequence continues at coordinate 4,601,106 of NC_134149.1, read as the reverse complement.
GGATAACGATGACCAGAAAGAGCTAAAATGCTCATCTGGAAGAATTCCATGTGCTTTAAAAACATGAACATGTTATTTTGGCAGTCCAGCTATTTTTTTTTGCCCTGTGTGTGATGCAGTGGTTAAGCCCAGGATTTATTGTCTCTCTTTTTGCTGATTAAACTCTTTTTGACAATGGCTTTTCCTGATAGCTGCAATACAAGATCTTAAGAAGTAACAAATTGTTATCCTGCAGCTATCCCCGAGGCCAAGTCGAGAAAATGACTAATGTTGTGTTCGCTCCCTGCACAGGGCTTCCTGAAAAGTATCCAGTCATTTGGAACTATTGGGTTTTCCGGTTCACTGACTGACAGCTTTGCTAATGATGAGTATCTAACAAGTCACTGCTGCTAACAGAGCCTAATCCAACTGACACTCCAGCAGAGTTAAATGCAACAGTGCCATTTTTTGGAAATCATTATTGCGCAATGTTAGATTTTAAACATGTTACTTAAATCTTATTTTAGCAATTCCAATTGTTCTGTCCAGCTGAGGACTCGAACACTGTTATTTCTAATGCCATCACATGTTGTGAGTGGGGAGTGTGTGTGGATCGGCTCCTGCAACTGGATGTCCTGATTTTATAGGGAGAGTCCTGATCCTGGGGACTGGACTTCTATAGGAGCCTCTTACCCTCATCCCAATTTCATTTGGACTCTGTCATAGATGCAGTGACAAATATCAGTTGAATGGAGACCCTTTAGGCCCTCAAATAGTCAAACTTCTGGTAGCAGAGAGTTTGCTTATTGTACATCTGGTCCACCTTGGAGTGGGTCCGTATAGCCCATGGCTGGAGTTGAGTGCTGGAGACACTCGAGATTTAGGCTGAAAGAGTTTATAACCTTTGCAGGCAAACTGTTTCCTTATCGGGAGCATCTAAATTCTGCAACCTTTGTCTTACGAAGTGTGTACATCCACTAGGCAGCAGTACCCAGAGGATCCCTGTTAACACAAATCCTTGATTACTTTTCATTTCCCTTTTATGGTTGCAAGATGGTTGCCACTTTTTCTGGAGTAATGCGTGTAAATGGAGTTCTCTGGTTTCTCTGTTTTATATGTGGACTCTGTAGCAGGAAGGGGTCAGGCTAAGAAGGGAGGGAAGGAGAGACAACTAGCAAAGCAGCTTGGGATTTTATTCTTTGCTCAGAGGACTTTCAGGATGGCAGTAGTACAGCATGCTGGGGGCGGCGGGGGGGGGGGGTGGGATGTTGGACCAGTGAACACCAAGGCAAGGGAGGGACAGGAATCTGGCTGAAAACAGCAGAAGTCCTGTAGGGAGAGGAGAACAAATGAATGAGCTGAGAAACATCCTGTACAACTTTTCTGTTAAAGCAGGAATTGCAGGATGCTAAAATGCCTGATTAGCAGCATAAATTAGAGGAGGTGGCAGTGGGGAGGTGTGCAGAGCAGCAGTGACTTTGACAAGACAAAGGTGTAAGATAGCAGGCGACGCTAGAAGCAACCAAATGGAAAAAGGAAGCCAGTGCAAGGATCAGAAGGTTAAAGAGTGACAGATTCAGCTGAGCAAATCTGAGTTCAAGTGCATAGGCATGACGAAGAACAGCAAAGCGTCAGGGAAACATCAGAAAGGCACATGGCTATTTGGAAGGAAAAGGGAGTGAAGCAGGCAGGAGAAAAACAGGTGCGAAATTTTAAACCAAATGATGTGAGATGAACAATGATACAGAATGCAGCTTGATTGGCAGTAGAGCCTTGGAACTGGGACCAAATTAACAACTTCACTGCAGTATCTGTCCCCCAACCAGCTGTCTGAAACTGTCCGCCAGATTTGCTAGGGTCCTGATACCACAGTAAGGCCCAGGAGGCTGGATGTCCTTTACCCGTGCTGACTTCCATGGACTCCAGTGAGTTTCTGCCAGGGTGTAGAAGCCCATGTATGCGAACTGAGTTCCCTATGTCTGTGACCTAGAACTTGTGCTCATACAGGCCTTTGGTTAAGGATGGACATACACGGACTTTCCCAGCTCTGCTGGAGGGGTCTAATTAGCAAAACGCTTCTACTTGGTGATACTGGTTTATCATATGTCTCTTCAGACCTGGACAACAAAGTTAGAAAACCTGCATTGTAGAAGAAAAAAAGATGGGAGCTTTGTGAGCACTGTCTCCAGAAATATGCACTCATGTCCACTCAGGAGGCTGGGGAGCTTTGTAAGCATATCCGGAGTGATGAAAAGTACGTTACACCTACGTGAGTTCACAGTCATGCTGCCAGGGCATAACCAGTGGGGTTCCATGGGGGTCTTTTCTGGATCTAGTTCGGTTCAATATGTTCATCAATGATGTAGATAACGGCATACAGAGTGCGCTTATAAGGCTTGTGGATGATACCAAGCTGGGAGGGGTTGTAAGTGCTTTGGAGAAGAGGATTATACTTCAAAATGGTCTGAACAAACTGCAGAAATGGTTGGAAGTAAATAGGGTGAAATTCAATGAGGAGAAGTGCAAAGTACTCTACCTAGGAAGGAACAATCAGGTTCACACATACACAATGGGAAATGACCCTCTGGGGAGGAGTACTGCAGAAAGGCATCTTGGGGTCATGCACGAGCACAGGCTAAATCTGAGTTAACAGTGTGACACTGTCACAAACAAAAAAAAAAGGCAAAAAACAATGATTCTGGGATGTATTAGCAGGAGTGTTGTAAGCAAGACACAGAAGTAATTCTTCCGCTCTACTCTGCACTGATTAGGCCTCAACTGGAGTTCTGTGTGCTGTTCTGAGCACCACATTTCAGCAAATATGTGGACAAATTGGAAAACGTCCAGGGAAGATGAACAAAAATGATTTTAAGGTCTAGAAAATGTGGCCTGTGAGGGAAGATTGGGAAAAAAAATTGGTTTTGTTTTGTCTGGAAGAGAGGAGACTGAGAAGGGACGTGATGATAACCTTCAGGGACCCAAAAGGTTTTTTATAAGGAGGAGGGAGAAACATTGCATGTTCCTCCTCTCAAATCCAGTACCCTTGTCTGGCAAAATCCATGGTTTGTCAGGACCACAGATGTTTCAGGGCAAGAGTAGCAGGCTGGAGCTATGGCCAGAGACCATACCTGCCCTGTGGGGCCAGGGAGTGCAGCCCTGGGGCAGCAGGGGGGCAGGGGCTGGAGTCCCATGGCAGCCCCGAGGAGCCCAGGCTAGGGCTGGAGTCCCAAGGAAGGCGATTGGAGGCTGGGGCTGCAGCAGCCATGGAGCACAGGGCTGTCTGGGGGCAGGAGCCCTGGACTGCTCCAGTCTAGCAAACGCTCCAGACCAGGAGATGCAACCTGTGTTCTCCCTAATCTCTGAGGACAGGACAAGAAGCAATGGACTCGAATTGTAGCAAGGGAGATTTAGGTTGGAACTTTGGAAAACTTCCTGTCAGGCTGGTTAAGCACTGGAATAAATTTCCTAGGGAGGTTCAGGAATCTCCGTCATTAGAGATTTGTAGGAGCAGGTTAGACAAACACCCATCAGGGATGGTCTGGATGGTGCTTGGTCCTGCCATGAGTGCAGGGGACTAGACTTGATGATCTCTTGAGGTTCCCTCCAGTTCTGTGATGCTGAGTTCTGTGCTGGCTCAGGCAATGGCTTCAGTGACCACCTAAGTGCAGTAAGGTGAGGCCATCCTCTTCAAAAACAAAGAATCAGCGTTTCCAAAATGCTCCATGTGTTCACACTGAAATCGGGATTGGGCAGAGCTGTAGTTGTCTGGCGGCACTGATTACTTTCCCCCTCCCACCTCTGGCTCACTGTCGATGCCCTGTCCTTTGAGCACAGGCAGAAATGGTGCCATGCTTGGAATGATACAACATGAGCTCCTCCCTTTTGGGTGGGGAAGAGAGGTCACCTCGAGCCCCGGTCAGACCATGTAGGAGGTCCCAGGCTCTGATAACGCTTGTTACCGTCGCCAGTCCCTGGCAGTATTGCTGCGTTTGGTGCAGCCCATCTTCCCCTACACGGGGCAAGGCCATCACTCCTCCTTTGTTAGGCTTCTGCTGCTCCGGAGGCAGGGTGAGGAGTAGCGTTGGCTAGAGCAGGGGTGAGCAAAGTGGGGGCGGGCCCGCTGGGGGGAGTATGAAATTTGGTAAGGCGGGCGCAGCTCGCCCATCTCGTTAACAATGTTGGTCTGCGTTGCTGTTGTCATGTCTGTGTGTTCACATTTATGTGCCAGTGGATGACATGCTTACATTCTACAGACTTATCTTCTGACACGTGCCGAGAGGGGTTTTTCTCATATGAACATAACCGAAATTTCCATCGGTTTGGATGGCATTAGGTCAGTTGGGGCAGGGCTGCTAATTACAGGGGCAGAAACTGGGGCCTGATGTCTCACGTTTGCTCACCCTTGGGCTAGAGCATGGGCCAAAATTCTCCTGCCCAGCTCCTGAAAGAGGCTTGCTTCTATCACAGCATTGTCCCAGTTCTGTCCTGAGCTCCTGCTCACCAGGGACACTCCTTTGCACCAGAGCATGTGGGGTGTGCTCTGGAATTCATTCCCGCTGCATGTTTGCGTTTACACAGTAGCTCACCAGGAACTCACCTCACTGTGGGGAGGCAACTGCTGGGGCCAACAGAGTGGCGCCATCCTGTCCTCACCTTTGTCCCTGCTGTGTTTTTGATGAATGCTGGATGTCTTCTGTTGGTGCACAGGAGGACAGGCAGGCAGAGCAGGGGAATCCCTAGAGACAGGAATTTGATCCCTTGGCCAGGCTTTGGCTCTGCAGAACTGAAGTGTAGCAGCACATTAGCTTCTGTGCCTGCCACATGGGAATGGCAGGCTCCACTGAAGAGCTTAATGACCTGGAAAGAGGCCTTTCTGTTTCGAATCTGATACTTAAATCAGATTTTTTTTTCTCATCGCATTGGGTATTTTGTGAGCCTTTAGGGTTGTGTCCTGGCTAGAGGTTCATCACTAGAAGGTAAACAGTGCCTGTATATGCATATTACAAACACCAAACATCGCATTTCCTGCTCCCAGCCCCAGTGCTACCTGACGAAGGTAAAAGAATTCTCATTAGATGCAATGTATGTTGTCCCTCTATACCGATTCCTTATTGTTATATTTATAACCTAGAAGAAATAAAATTTTTATTTGCTGCGTTTGGAGCATGAACACAAGGCCTTCAGAAAATCAAAACTTCGGTCTGTGTTGAAAGAGCATAAATCGGAATTTGCTTCCAAGTTCAGCTTCGTTTGTAAAGCCACCAATGCCTGCTCCACAGACTGAACACTGGCAACTTAGTAAAACTTAATGAAAGGCTGAGGAAAAGCGCCTGCATGTCAAATAAAATTATAGCAGGATTATTCTAACAGACCACAGTGATAGTGACTAATACCAGAATTTTATAAGCTATCTAATACATTGAACGAGAATTGTTAGCTAAGCTGGTTTAGGTGGTGGTTTTGTTGCTTACACCAGCATGAATCACAGAGAGAGCTATTTTTTTTTCCGTTGACATATGAGCTCGGGAAATAATTTCTTAGGCTCCTATTTTGCCTGCATTCTAGTTATATTGTATATTTGCTTTCAATTTACATGCTTTCCAATTAATACTCTTCTTTTGACACCCTAGTGTAAAACATAGTTGGTGCTTAAAAGAAAGCATTTTGATGAGCTAGACTATAGGTGTCATTTTTATAGCTCTAAAATGTTCTGACAATTCTATTTATATCGCCAGCAGCCAAACAAGCAAATTTACACATAAAAGCCATTGTTCATTCCAGAAGTGTCATTGCTAAATGAGGTAGATTTTGAGCATTTGATTTGGTTTGTGCAATTGGTACATGATGGGAGGTCCCTCTCTCAATAATGAAAACGGAGTTTTCTTGCAAGACTCAATTAAACTAAAGACAAGACATAAATCAGACTTGAGCTCTTGTTGAGTCCCCATATGTCCCTATTGCTGCAGTGATAGTCGCAGAAAACATTCATTTTTCAAAATAGTTTTGTTTCTTGATTATTTTTTAATGAAGTGGGCTGGAAGGGGATCATGTGATGCAGAATCTTCTAACTGGGCAAGACCTTTTGAGAAGTGCTCAGATGAGAGTGAAAAGCATGGTGAAACTCTACCCAGTGTTCTAGAATATCTTGAGATTTCTAGTGCTATGCACAGCAATATCACTATGCAGAGCTGATTTGTTCTCTCGCCATTGGAGCTGGTGACCTGTCAGAGGTCTGCCCTGGTATGTTAGAGGTGTGCGCTGCCCTGGCAAGAGCTGTCTGAGCTGTGGCAAAAGCCACCAGGGGCTATTTAAAGAGCTGGCTGGAACCTGGGTTACAACAGGACAGTACCTGTAAGAATTTTGTTAACTTCTGCCTCTGTGCTCTGTTGAGAAGAATGCAGGCCATTGATCCCACTCGCAAAGCTGGAATGATATCACCTTACTAGCTGCATATACTTGCATTTAAAAAGTGGTCTTGCTGCATGACTGACTTGACATAAGCCCTTGTACTCTGGGTGCAAAGTGCCTAGAAATTTCACTTTAAAAGCAGTGTAAAAGTTTAGTTTTTAAAAGTGTGATTCCAGTGGGGCCATTTGGAAAGTGCCATTTTGGTCTATGGCCGTGAACTGCCTCAATCCATTTCCTGTTTTAGACATTAAAATTCTTGAGTGGTTGTACATTGGCTGAGGAAATTGACGATAGATGTACTGGGGATCTGTCACATGTTGGTCATTGCTGGGACTGGACATTCCTGATATCTTATGAAACTGGCATTTAGTACAACCTCGAATGCACATTTCCTGCTTCTTCTGCTATCCTAGGCTTCCTCTCAACTCGCCAGAAAACCGTATTGGTGGTGGTGGTGGGGAATGAAGTGATAATGAGAATCACTAAGTACATAATTACTTTAAAATATGTAAAAAATCTTGAAATAATCACAAAAGGCAGAAATTATGTCTTACTTGAAGGCAAGATGACTTGTGCTTCTACAGGAGAGTCATGTGATATTAAGAATAAAACCCGGATGTCTCCACTCAAACAATATGAAGCTGGAGCACAAATGAGGTCAGAGAATTTTTAAAAGCAAGTGATGGCTCAGTGTTCTCTCTCTCTTGCCCGATCCCGTTGAATTCTGTAGAGTCACACCAGCAAATCATGTGACATGTGGCTCATAGACTTTACCAGGGTGGAATTGTATTGGATGGCTGGGAATTTTAGTCTAGAGAGAGAGAGAGAACAATTATGTCTCCGGATGAGTGAGCTCCAGTGAGTAATGAGGCCTTCAACTGGGGGCTTCAAGCATTACTTCATACCAGTGGGGCCCACATCCACGGCAGGCCCAGGAGCAAGGTGGGAGGGGAGCTCGGTGCCCCAGAAGGGGCTGGGTCAATGGTGGAAGGGGTGGGGCCTGGGAGAATCAGCCCTTAGGTCCACCTGGACTGTGATACTGGCCTCCCCTCCCTCCCTCAGAGCCATGCAGAGTGGCAGAGCAGCACTGTGGTGTCACTTCAAAGGGGCCCAGAGCTCTCGCTACCACCGCTGCCAGAGAGCTCCAGGTTCCTTTGAAATGCCAGGCCCCGGGGCAACTGCTCCTTCCCCTCCCCTTCTACCTCTGACAGTGGGCCTGCTTCATACTGTCAGTAACTTTTTAACCTGGAGATCACTGCATTTCTGCTATGAAAGTGGAATAGTCTTGCACTTGGGTTAAAACTCACTGACAACCCACACTTCTCTTCAGTGAAAGTGCCAAACTTCACAGCTATTACTGTGGAACCTGTTTGCAATTCGGGAAGTCAGATTCTCCCTGCACCTTGTCCGAACAGCTTAGAGTCTGGGGCTGGCCTGCACACTTTGGTTCATACTCCTCTCTCTGTGTTTAGAGGGTAGCCCGTCAGGCACCATAACCATTGCGTTTTGAGGGAACAGCTAACCATTAGGAGTAGAAGGTTTTGTCTGACGCATGCTGCGAGTTTGCCACACTTTTAATCCACTATAGTTGAGGTGTAACTCTGCCTTTGGATGTCTGCGGCTACCTAAGAGGGGAACAGCGGTTATGAAGGATGTGCTTCAAAGATGGAAAAGTTAGAGCTGCCTGTGTTGAAGGTCAAAATAAGTTTTTTCTTTCCTGGGCTGGACAACAGTCTGATATTTCTCTTTCAGTCCCTGTAGAATTAGCTACCCATATGTATTCTGTTTTTGGAATTGTGTTTTCTCAAGCCACCATGGGCAAGGCCAATAAAAACTTACTTAAAATGGTATAGAGAATTTTTAAAATTGCTCTCAGTTCAACTGTTTGAAATATTGTTTTCTGTGTTCACGTAAAATAGGCCTGGCTAACAAGAATCTGTAGGTTAGAATAATCCAGAAATATATCTTGGAAAATCTATTTCAATTATGTTGTGTGCTTTTAGTGGAGACTATAAATTTTACAGAATTAAGAGAGCTATAAAGATAGGTGTGACAGGGCAGCATCTCACTTTTCACCTTCAGAAATTAAATATTCAGTGTGAAATCACACATTATAAGGGTCACTGCATTGCGAGTGGTCATTAATAGCAGCAGCAGGTAAGTTTGAAGAGCTAAAGAAGACCACTTTCCATAACAGTGGTATCTAATGCAATTTACTGGAACTGCCCTCATTACAATAGATAACTAATGCCAGATTGTGCTCTAGGGGGGACTTTGCTTTATATTGAAAATCTGGATACGGATACACCATCTACGGTTGTATTTGCAATGTATGAAATAGATAAATTTATGTAACTGTAGTTTATTCTATTTTTCTTGAGTTTCTCCAGTTTAGATAGCTGCTTTCTCACTCTTCATTATACATAATTGGCAAAGGTGTAAGAGTGGATAAGTAGCCTAAATTGCTATTTCTTCATAAGTAACAGCCTACCTTGTTCATTCTCTCTCTCTCTCACACACACACACAATGGTCTGCCATTGATTAGCTAAACTTTGCATGACAAGTAACAATTACTCTAGACAACTACTTATATTGCTCTAAAAACCTCCCGCAGACGTTCGAGTAACAACATTTTCCACTAGAAAGATATTAAAACCAATGAGGCGCGTCATGCCTACCCTCCTACTTGCGGCAGAGTGGGAAGGAGGGAGGTGGTAGATGCAATGAAATAAATTACCTAATACTCCTAATTGTGCGTGAGTTACTTTAACGTTGTAACAGTTCTTGCTAGACTTTTGGAGGCTGTCTCTGCAACTGCCATCTTGTTCTCTTGCTCACCTGTTTTCTGGAAATAAGGGGAAATAAAAGGTGAGCACAAAGGATAATCTCTCTCCTCTGAGGTATGGGTTTCGTGACCCTAAAAGCACTGTAGGATTTATTCCCTAATTCCATTTTGTTATAGGTGAGGAGGAAGGGTGCACGATATGATTTATTTTAGAGGTAGTGCTCCCTGTGAAGGATGGCAAACTGTAATAGCCAAGGTCCTCTAGTCATTTCACAGCGCTACGCACTGCAGCCTCTTGGTGCATCATGGCGCCAGCCGAGAGAGAACCCTGTTCCAAAAACGCTAAAACCAGATGCTCCACCTCTTCAGCTAAAGGAGAATGCCAGGCAGAGAATTCGTTTGAGTGCTTCTGATGGTATCCAGTAGAGGGCAGAAGTGCATGTAGTCACACACTCCATGCTTTTCCTAACGAACAGAACCACAGAAAGGGAAATAATTCATGCCCAGTAGCTGATCTGGTGAATTCAGTCTTTGTGACCTGCCAGTGATCAGATTGTAATGTCCCTTGAGGGTGTTTGAGAGCAAGTGCTAGCCATTCTAAGCCCACAGGCCATTGGCTAATTGTTTGGGCTGGGCATGGGATACTTGAAATTTTAAGGTGAATTGGGTGGATGATCTGGTCCCACGTTCCCTTTCTTGAGATCAGCTGGGGCAGAGGCTGCTGTAGCCCCCAGGCCATTGCAGCCCATGTTCAAACATCTTTGGTATAAAGGATAAAAGACCAGGAGGAAGTGCATGGCCAGGGGCTCGAAGCAGCAGTGTCAATAGCTGCCGTAGGCCCTGGGGCAAGGTGAGAGGGGGCCCAGCTCTGGGCCCTGGAATGGGTGGGGAGAAGGGCAGTCAGCCCTCAGCATTGCCCAGACCATGTTGCTGGGACCCCTGCACTCCTTGACAGCTTCCTGCAGCCGGAACAGCACTTCTGAGGCCATTCACAGGAGCCCAGGGTGGCAGCTGGAGCTCCAGGCCCCTTTGAAATGCCAGGCCTGGGGGGTGGCAGCTGCCTGCCCTACACCATCGGCAGTGGGCTTGGCTTGAAGAAAACGTTGTTAGCATCCAGTGAGCCAATGGGGGAAAAGTCCAGGCTTCTGAACAGGGCAGAGTTGCTCTAATTTAATTAACTTGGCATAAAATCACACTTCCATTTATACCAGAGCTAAGGCAACATGGACATTCTTATTTCAGTTTAAATTAGTCTTACTTGAGATAAGTAAGTTTGTTTAGAGCTGGTTTTCAGCTTCATCTGATCTCCCTGATTCCGGTGAGCAGGGCCTTGAGTGCCCATGGCATTGCTACAATTGTGTAAAAGATTTTGGGGTGAAATTGGAAGGCTTTGGATGGAGTGGTTGTAGCTCCGTGTCAGACAATACTTCTTTTCTAAGGACAGCTTACCCTCCACCCCCAAAATCTCCAGACGCAATGTCATTGAAACCACCCGTTCTCATTCTATGCACAGGATTTGTTTTTACTCCAGCTCTTCTAGTTTGCATCCTTCACTAGTGATGCACACAAACATGTCAGCTGAACCTTTCTTTTTCTCTATTATCCCTCAGAGTGGGTGACGCAGAGAGATGTGTGTGATAAAGACTCATCAAAGTCATCATTACAGTATATTAATCTGTGCTCAACTGTCTGTTTCATCTGTAAGACTACACTTGATCTGACTCTTACTCTTTCTGGCTACCCTCCTTGTTGTTTACTTTCCTGTGACATCTGCTTCTAACTAGGATTTTTTTTCCTTTGTGCTTAATTTATGAGCCAAATATTAATATCGTTCTTATTTGACATGCTTTTCAACACAAAATTCACGAGTGTTTTTTTATTACTTTCTAAGGTGAAGAAACTTAGAAGTAATATTAGAAAAAAGAAATTGTTTGATCTTATCTGCACTCCCTGTCCAAGTCAGCTGTATCCAGATAATTATCAATCAGAGTCTGTTCTTTCTTGGAAGGTTTTGAAATTTGCCCTGTAACTGGAACAGTGCACACTAAAGTTGCTTAATAGCTACACTTAGATCACTCAGACAATTGTTTCAGAAGGAATACCTAACAGAATGTCTTTAAACATATGCAATGTCCCTCCCACTGTCACCTTTGTGCACCAAAGTAGGGGTACAGACAGTTTTTGTCCTAGAAGGAAGGTTGGCACTGCATCCAGCAAGCAGTAACAAGTATGGTACTCAATGCCCTGGGTACTTCCATAGCTGCTTCAAAGTAAGGCTTTGCTGGGAAGTGGCCATGGTCTGGATGAGGTGGTCCCCCAAAAGTGTCTCTGTTCTTAAACATCTGTATATTTAATTGGTTGGTTTTGGCTGGAATAAGTGGTAGGTTCCTACTCATGATTTTTTGAGAGCTTGGGATAGGCCACACAGCAAGCAGAGACTTTTACGTATCATAAGCCATCTGAAGCATTTCACTTTCTGCCGGAATCTCTTCTGAACTTACTTTCTTCTGACCTACTTGACTGTACTAGTGCGTTCCTCTGGAACTCCTCTCTGTTTTGTGCTTAGTTTGCAAATGGTCAGTGATTGACTAAGTTCTGCAATGAAGAAAAGAATGGTCTCTGTAAAGTCTGAAGAGGCCAGTCCGATTCATTAGGGTTTCATAGCATGCGGAACACATGACCTTGTACTGTATTGGGGGGAATAATTCATGGTGTGCCTTAACAGTACAAGTGGTAGGCTCACTGCTGTGTCTCAGGAAGCCGTGATGTTGATGTTGGAAAGCTGCTGGTAGGGCAGCTATATATCATGTCATGGGGTCAGCTCACCAGCAGCTGCACCTGCTGCTGGCCATCCTTTCCATTCGATAATGTCTTCCCTGTCCTGTCTCTCCCTGCAGCTCCTCTCGTTCTAGGCACTGCTGTCTCCTCTTCATGGCTTATCTCTCTGGGCTGATTACTTAGGTCTCCCTTTTCCCAGGAATTCTGTACTGTCCTACCTCTTGCTGCTGTTTCCTTGGTTTCTTCCTACTGCTCTGGGTTTGCCGGCCTACCTACTCCCTCCACTTAGAGCGGCTGAGGCTTAACTTCCTGCCAGCAGCCGCCCTCATATAGGTAGCCAGCTACCTGGCTTTATGTAGTCCTCACACAGCAGATGAACACCTTAACTTCCGGTTCCAGAAGTGAATCTCGACTCCACCCTCCGTCAACTCTGGCTCTTCATTTAATGGGGTGAAAGTGGGCAGTAATACTAGATCCACTGGAGGCACGGCAAGTTCATGTGGTTTATTAGGACCCTAGGGAGCTGCACTGCTAGGGTTGTCACTTTGACAGATGCTGAACTTCAAGGACTGGAAAGATGCATTGTGGTTACCTCTATTGAGAATGCTCAACTGGAGTGGGAAAAAAAAAAAGCCCAAACAAAAATGAACAATATCAGAGCCTGCCAGAGTAACAGAGAACTGGCGTAAGGGGGGTGAAAAATCAATATTGAGGACAACAGCCACCGTTCCTGTACTTCATCCTTTATTTAGGGCCCTTCTGTTACTAAAAATGCAGTAATGCTCATAGATACACTCTCTTCATTGCAGCTTCTGGAAAAGTCGTCCTTCCCATCTGGACCCGAGTGCCACAAATAGCTGGATATTTTGTTGCCAAATGATTCTTAGGGGCTTTCTAGTGGAAATGGCCACAGAAAAGGAAATGAGAATTTATCACATCTGCTACTAGATGCTCAGGTCCTGATAACCTCTCACTTGAAAGAGAAAAACAGGTGAACTGCAGAGAAATGGTTCCAAAAATCTGAGAGCTAGTTGCTACAGTCTTGTTTCTATTTGGTCAAGAAACTGTGACAGTTTGAAATCAAGGCACTCCTTTTAGAAGCACCTTACTTGAATGATGTAAATTGTAGGAGAGCTTTTGAATCAAAGCAGGGATCAGCTCCTTTTCAAGAGTTATAAATAGGTGTATAAAACCAAATGTAAAGGAAGCGATTATAAATTACCATTTTGATGAGAGAAATAGAAATGCTCTTTACTGCGGATGGCCAACTGCAGTGAAATGCCCCATATGTGGTATCGTTTGTAATTACACCATTTCATCTTGATAAGTTTCATGCATTTCTCATTGCCATTCCCCTCCCTGATGCAACCAGGTTTTTCAGTAGTGTTTTAGAGTCACATTCTGTTTGGTTTGTACCAGAGACCTTAGCTTGGTCCTTTGGAATGTGATCTGGATGTTGGGTGCTTTAGGTGAAGACAGATTTAAGGCATCAGCAGACAGAGCTGGCCTGCCAGACATTAAGTCAAGTTGGGGTGAGCAGGTTTGCATCAGATAATGGAGTGCACAAAAGGGGGAAGTCTCTGCTTTGGTGCTAAAGTCTTGGTTTTAAAATGTGATCTCAAGTGGAGAAATACTTTGGAAAGAATCCGTTGTCTGTACCTCACCGACACAAATGTAATGCAACGTGTGCTGTTAGTTTGGGATGGACGATGTGCCTTTGAAGACTAGGGAAAGCACAGAGCTCTGTTCTGTGTGCTGAGCCGTGGAAGGGGAATGTGACGCACACGAAGGACACAGCTACCAGAATCTCTGCAGAAAGAAGCGATTTTGGAGAGATGGGTGCAGTGGGGCTGACAGCCACCTTGGGGCGAAGTGGGAGTGGGGCCTGGCTCTGAGTTCGCAGAAGGGTTGTGGCCAAGGGGCTTGAGCTCATGGAAGGGGGCAGCGCCAGGGGCAGTCACCTTAGTGCTGCCAGGACTGCAGTGATGGGTCTCCCACATCCACACAGAGCAGTGCTACTGGTGCTTCAAAAGGGTCCCGGAGCTCCAGCTGCCACTGCTGCTACTTAAAACATTGGGTCCTGGGGTAACTTACCCTTTTGCACCCCCATTGGCAGGCTGGCCTAGGTGCAAATTTGTGAGTGGATAACAATAAGGCAAACCCATCTATTGGGCAGGTTGGTGAAGGTACACGGGACAAGTGGCCTAGGAAACCCAGTATGTCTTTTTTTATACTTGAACACGGTGTGGATAGACTCAGTCCTCTGGCTGCAGAAAGATCATGTTGATAAATAAATAGCACAGACAGGTGTATGTCCTGGCTTGTATTTTAAACACACCTACTTTTTCTTTTTTCCAGTGCATGAGCTCCTCTTCGTTCACCTACACGTTGGAACTTGGCTTTTCAGTTCCATTAGTGTACAGTTTCCTTGTCGTCTGCTTGCACATGGAGCCGTGCATGGACCGGGAGAGTAGTGCAGGCTAGGTTCTGTCTTGGGTTTTGGGGAAGAGAAGTGGTGAGAAGGTCCCCTGGGAGGCGAGCAGCAGGGCCAGCTCACTGGGGATCATGTGGCGGTCCTGGCGGTTCTATTCATTTCCTGCATTCGCTGTGTGGGGTGAACATGACTTCCAATCACCTTGTCACTTGCAACCTTCTGGGCCTTGCAGGCAGTGGGGCCAATAGCCACTGCAGGGCCCAGGGCAAGGTGGAAGGCGGGGCCTGGCTCGGAGCCTCCGAAAGAGCGGAGCCAAGGGAGGAAGGGGCAGGGCCTCAGACTACGGCACTAGAGCTCCTCTTCCCTCCATCCCTCTGTCCCTCTGAGCCGTGTGGAGTTTCAAGGGAGCCCAGAGCACCAGCCATGGCCACTGCTACTGCAGCAGCAGAGGGAGCTCCAGGCCCCTTTTGAAGTGCCACGCCCCAGTGCAACTGCCCCCTCTGTGTCGTTCTGTCCATCCATCCCTCTCCCCTGGCCCCCGCTGCCCTGTCGGCGGGCCTGCTTGCAGGGTTGTCTCTGGCCTCAGTAAGTCACAGCAGCCTCGTGGCTGCTTCATTCTTATGTCCAGGTCCTCTTTGCCCCTCGTGGGTGCTGGGAAGCAAAGAATAATGATCCCAGAACTTGGTCTCCAGCCTGAGCCTGAACAGCAGCTTTACAGCCTGAACCCCAAGTCAGCTGAGCTCTGCCAGGTGGAGGTGCAGAAATAACCAGTACAAGGGGGACATCGGCCACATAATAACATATGCCTCTCATAGAGCTGGAAGGGACCTCAGGAGGTCATTGAGTCCAGCCCCCTGCTCTTTTGGCAGGACCAAGCACCATCCCTGACAGATTTTTTTTTAAATTAATCTGTTTGCCCTAGACCCCTGAATGGCTTCCTCAGGGATTGAGCTCACCACCTTGGGTTCAGCAGGCCAGTGCTCAAACCACTGAGCTATCCTTCCCTGTGGCCTTTCAAAGGGATTGGCGCTCCCTCTGCTGCTGCAGTAGCAGTGGCCATGGACGGTGCTCTGGGCCCCCTTGAAACTCCGTCCTGCTTGGAGGGAGGGAGGGAGAGAGGGAAGAGGAGCCCTAGCATGCCCCTGCCGTTCCTATGCCCATCCCTTTCTCACCTCTGCTCCACCCAAGCCCCATCTCTGCTACCATGCCCTATCCCACCCCTGCTCACCGCTTGTGGTGCGTGCAGGGCGGGCAGTCGCCCTCGACCCCCTGGAGTGGCATGGCCTAGGACTGGTGTGAGTTTGGAATCTGCAGCTGCTCTCATACTGCGTCACTCCAGGAAAGGTCCCTACGCCCATTGGAAGTGGAGTGATGCTGATGGGCAGCCCAGGGAGGGGGACGATGCTGGACCGTGCATGTGACACCGCCCCCCCCCCGTACATCCCCATGCATTGCCTATGCATGGGTGTTTCATTGCTGCGTAGGAAGCTCTCCACCCTGCAGGGAGGTGTGTGCTGGGCATATTGTCAGGCCTACTGGATGGTTGGGTATTGTCAGGCCTTAGTGTGACTGAGAGGGGTTGGATGTGCAGCTCTCCCAGTGCATTTCTCATTGTGGTGGGATGGGAGTGAGCTCAGGGCTTGTTTCTTTGCTACCCCAACAGACATTCAATAATAGCAGCGTAAAAGAGAGCGCGTGAAAAGAGCTTTTCCCCCAGCACTCAAGCCAGACAGCTCAGTGTGATGGATGAAAAGTCGACGCATTTGTGGCAGATACAGTACATCTCTGCAGCTGCCTGGAGGGTGTGTGTTTTGCCATCATCTAGCAGAAGTATGTAATAGGGGGCTGAGGGTTTTTTGTGAAAATTAATTACACACCATTGTTTCCATTGATGCCCTGCAGATCTGAAGTTGTCAGGAACTTTTAAGTGTTATAATAGCTTTCAGAAACAATATTTCTAAATGCCAACTTAATGTGCTGTGGGAACAATAAGATTTGGACCCAGTGTGAGCATTGCATTACATCTGCTCACAAATACATTAGGGATCCTTTTGGGCAAATGCAGAAGGAGTCAGGCGTTGTTGTTGTTTTTTAAATCCTTTTCTTTTGAAAAAGAGAATTTTATTTTTCTGTTCTCCCCGTTCTCCTGCCAAATACAAACCAAGCACTCTGTCTAAGGCAGCAGGTTAAAAATGAGACCATTATGAAAAAGAAATACAGCTTGCAATTTTTATGATAGGGAACATGTAAACCCATAGAAAGACATGCATATTTTAAAAAGAAACTCAGCTGGGTGTGATGTGGCTGTTTGTTCCTTTGGAATTAAATTTTTACCATCTATCAACAAATTTTTTTTAAATCCTTCTACTTTTTTTTTGGCAATTAAAAATTAGTGTTTGTTTTTCAGAGTGGAAGTACTGTAACATGCTTTTCAGTTAGCCTTTGGAACAAGGCCATGACATTACGAAGTTCAGATTGCGCATTGTGTTTCTTCAGTGTAATCACACTGAAAGGAGATGCTGACATACTTTATGGATTGTAATGAATTTGAAGCAGAAAGGGGGGAGCCCCCTATAAGCCCCAACCATGGATTTGTGCCTCTGTTTTCACTTGGGGAAAAAAAAAAGGTTGGACTCAGGGATCCAGTAATCTGTAATGTGGGTAGTTTATGACAATAAAACTGGGGCTCTCTGAAAATGGTCATATTTAGAATTTCACCACAAGGACAAACCTTATGTGAAAGTTTGGAGGCCCTCCCCACCCCAACTTCAGGCTTTGATTTTTCAAAGGAGTTAAGAGTCCGTCTCCCAACGAATTTCAATCGTTAACTTCCTTAATTCTCAGCCTTAAACTAAAATGGGACTGAGAATCATCAGGACCACAAATTGAAGCGCACAAGTTAACATAGGCTAGAATTAAGACTGCTCATTTCATCCCTCTTGTGGGGTGCATTGAGGTGCCTTTTTTAACTGCATTACTATGCACTTCCCCCGCCTTCCAGCCTGTTCCAATTTTCCCTCCATCCCCTGCCCCCCATTGACTTACATTGGATCGTCACGGATACACCCTGGCAGGAGCCTGCTTTAGTGTTCTGCTGGGAACTTGTTTAGCTCCCACCAGTCACTGCCATGGAGTGGTAATGGGGTGGAGGGCTGGCTGTGACCACTAGATGAATCTGTGCTTCTGACACACCAAACTGCTATAAGGTGGGAAGAATGTTCTAATGGTTAAGGCATTAATTTGGGACCTGGAGAACTTAAGTGTAATTCCCTGCTCCACCACTGGCTCCTTGGGTAAGGACAAATATGATGAAGGTCATGAAATGTTTCAATGCTGTGGTGATGGGGCTTTATAGACACCTGAGAAAGAAGAAAATAAAGTTCATTTTGCTTACCTTTTAAATAAGTTAAAAATAAAGTGGTCAGCCCAAATGCAAATTCTTAACATGCAAGCCCAGTGAATTCAGTCCAAATATTCATGTACTAAACGTAGGACTGGTGATTAATTGTATTTACTCATGTGATTAACCCAAATTAATTGTAATTAAAAATGAATTGTGGTTGATGGCACTGTCAATCAATAGAATACCAATTGAAATTTATTGAATATTTGTGGATGTTTTTCTACATTTTCAGTATTGATTTCAATTACAACACACAATTCAAAGTGTACAGTGCTTACTACATGTTATTCTTTTTATTACAAATATATGCACGATAAAAATGAAAAACGAAAGAAATAGTATTTTTGAATTCACCTCATAGAAATACTGAAGTGCAGTCTCTTTACCCTGAAAACGTAACTTACAAATATAGATTTTTGTGCAAATACAGATTTAACTGCACTCAAAACCAAAATAATCTAAAACTTCAGAGCCTACAAGCGTACTAAGGCCTACTTCTTGTTCTGCCCATGGCTAAGACAAACCATTTTCGTTGTGTTGCCAGGAGATACTGCTGCCTGCTTCTCATTTACAGTGCCAGCAGAAAGTGAGAATAGGTGTTGGATGGTAGTGTTGCAAAGTATTTATTCCCAGCTATGCTAAAACATTCCTATGAGCCTTCATACTTTGGGCACAATTCCAGATGAAATAATTCCATGCTGATGATGCTACTTTAAAAAATAATGCATTAATTACACTTGTGACTGGATCTCTTGAGGGTGAACGGTATGTCTTCAGCTACGTTTTACCTGAATTCCGTAGTGTGTTTCATAGGAGGCTTAGATGATGGCCCAACCAGCGCTTGTTTTAAGAATGCCTTCACAGCAGATTTGACAAAAATGCAAAGAAGGTGCCAATGTGAGTTTTCTAAAGAAAACTACAGCACTCAACCAGTGTTGAGAATCTGAAGCGCCTTCCACAATCGAAGAGGGACGAGGCTTGGGCATGCTTTCAGAAGTATTAAAAGTGCAAAGCTCTGATGTGGAAGCTACAGGACCCAAACCACACAATAGAAAATCAACCTTCTGTTGGTGGCATCTGACTCACATGATGTAAATGAATGTGCATCTGTCCACGCTGCTTTGGATAGTTCTCAGGCAGAACCCAGCATCTGCATAGATGCTTGTCCTCTGGAATGGTGAATGGAGCATAAACGGACCTATGGATCTTTTGTGCATTGGCATGTAAATAGCATGCGGTGTCAGCTACCACACTGCCATGTGATGTACGTTCTTGCTGTCAGATGACAATGTGAATAAGAAGCAGACAGCATTATCAACTTCATATTGGAACCACACTTGTTTTTCTGAGTGATTGGCTGAACGAGAAGTAGGCCTGAGTGTTCATCGTTTTATTTCTGAATGCAGGAGTGGTTTTGTACATATTTCTATGTTAGTAAGTTCAAATTTCATGATGCAGATTGCATTGCAGTACTTGTATTTTTCAATTAATCTCATACTTTTTTTGTTCATTACAGGGTAAATATTTGTAATAAAAATCAGTATAAAGTGAGTATGGTACACTTTGTAGGCCATGTTGTAAAATAAATCAATATATTTGAAAATGCAGAAAACATCCAAAAATGGTTAAATGGTATCCTATTATTGTCTAACAGTGTGATTGATTGCCATTTAATTTTTTTACTTGCTTGACAGCCCTAGCAAAACGTTAAACACCTGCAGAAGTAGGGTTGGGATCTGAATCTTTCTTCTAGCATCCCATGGTACGTAGTGGTCTGTTGGTCTGTCGTGAAGGCTCCTTAGAGACACAGATCAGCCGGATTTACCTAATCCTGTTTGTCTTAATGTTCCAACCGCAACTTTCTGTTAAAAGTGAAATTTCAGTTTTCTACACTAGTCTATGTTGTACACAGAGCTGTAACGGTTAAAAGACTCTTGCATCAGTTAAGTGATTGGTAATTTATTGTTACAAGAACAATCGACACAAGTCATTGGACTCTCTTTCCATTTTCCCTTTTAAAATATATCTTCTTTTTTTTTTTAAAAAAAACTTTGTTTTAGCCCATCTACCTTTTTTTACTAGCTGTTCCAAATGCATGTTAGGGAGACACAGTGAACGTGCAAAAATCAAGGTCATATAAATTAATAATTTGCTAAGTGCCTTTCCTCTAATTGCCTCCAGAAAAACAAAAATTAAAAGAAACTTTAAACAAAATGCAGATAAGTCTCTAGAACTAGCTTTCTCCCCAAACATTTTTGCAGTAGTATTTTGTCTGTACTTTGTCATGTTTTTCACTGTCATGTTGCCTCTGTTTGAGCTAGTACGTGCATTTTCCCTTCCAAATGTGTCTCAATTCATATTTAATACAGTACAGCTAGAGTAATCACGAACCTCACAGAATTTGTAATTATCTGTGCTTAGAAAATAAAAAAGGTATAAATCATGACTTGCCCTGGCTTTTAGCAACTAATTAAATATGTGTATTTAAGCTTTCTCAGTGTTAAGGGTTTTGCCTAGAAAATTTCAGTTAAGTGTCACAGATATGCTATTAATTAAGAGATGGTTTGCTCTAAATTTTTGTTAAGCCATCAGTGGCTGTGTGAAATGTTGACATTCCTGGAATAATTAGGGTTGTGTGTTTTGCTGCACAAACTAAATATGGAGAGTTGGCCCAATTCATTATTTCTCTGGTACAGTCATGATTTTTTTTATTTTGCCCAGGTAAGTCCTTCAGGATTTGACCCTTTATTTGATGTACACTTGAGTGGTATTGTGCAATGTATGGCAAGGGTGACATAGAACGTAAAATGAAAAATGCAGAGTAGCAGGATATCTTTTGCTGCATGCTCCGTTGCGCAAAAGGTTAGGAAGTCATGCATAAAGTACTTAGGATATGTCTACATTATCCAGAAGCTCAACCTGCTCAGGGCCAATATTTCAGGATTCTATTTTGCACATCTGGTAGAGACATGTGAAATCAAACTGTCTGGTGTCAACAGTTGACCTCTGTACTCCTTGATATCTTGAGGAGCAAGAGAGGTTGATGGGAGAAACTCTCCCATCAACCTCACTCTATGAAGATGGCCATTGCAGTAAGTAGATTCTAGCTCTGCAACTGACTTAGAATCATAGAATCCTAGGGTTGGAAGGGACCTCAGGAGGTCATCAAGTTCAGCCCCCTGCCTAAAGCAGGATCAGCTGTGTCTAAATCATTTGTCAAGCCAGGACTTAAAAACCACTAGGGATGGAGATTTCACCACCCCTTTAGGTAACACGTTCCAGTGCTTCACTGCCCTCCTAGTGAAAAATGTTTTCGTAATATCCAACCTAGACCTCCCCCACTGTGACTTGAGACTATTGCTCCTTGTTCTGCCAAACATCACTGCTCAGAACAGCCTCTCTCCATCCTCTTATGTGCCCAGTGTAGACCAAGCTGAGGGTTTGCATAACATTCTGGTGTCCACTGGTTTCCTGTGTACATACATTAGTATTTTCACACTCATCTTGTGTGGTCATTCCTGCATGTACCACTGATGGAAGGTAT
Source organism: Carettochelys insculpta (assembly GCF_033958435.1). Lineage (NCBI taxonomy): Eukaryota > Metazoa > Chordata > Testudines > Carettochelyidae > Carettochelys > Carettochelys insculpta. The sequence continues at coordinate 4,579,774 of NC_134149.1, read as the reverse complement.
TGCCTGTTATGGCTGTGCTGTCTTTCTCTTCTTGCTTTCTTGCTAATGGTTCTGGTTTGTCTGCTTTCCTGGCTAATGCTTGTGCAAAGCTGGAAAAGGAGCTCCTGAAATGTTTTGGCTTGCAACAGGCTGCAGTTCCATGTCTGTTTCATTAAACTCAGATTCTCCTGTCTCATTTGTCTGCCAGTACCTGTCTGTGATAAGGATCTGGATTAAAGAGAGTGGTTGGGTGACTCAAATCCAATAAGGCAGAACTGATGTGGATTGGCAAGGGAAAACATGTACAGGAACAGGCAGAGATGGTATCATCTCTCTGTGTTTGTCTGGCTTTCAGAGAGAGTTTGCAGCCTCAGAGTCCCATTCTCTGCCAATAGACAGAATAACATTTTTCTTGACAACAGCTATGAATTCGGAGTGGCTCAGCCCTGAGCACTGCTGACTCCTGAACTGTTTCATTCCAGTTTTGTTTTGCTTTAGAGCCCAAATCTGTTCTCACTGAAGTCAGTGGCAAAAGCTTCAGTGGAAGCCCTTTGCACATGGACCACCGTTTGCTTCTGTGTTTGGACAAGACCTAATATAGCAGGATCCTGATCAGTGTTCTTTCTGTTTTCTTTTTCCATCCAAGGGCGGAATACATTTTGTTATGGGCACCAAGGCATGAGTGGGTGTGCACCACCAGTAGAAACACCTGCTGCCGGCTGTGGGCACGCTGCTGAGGCTGCCATAATGCAGATGCTGTTATGAAGCAGGATTAAACTGCCACTGACATTGTTAGGGTCAAGAGCAAAACCTTACGTTTCTGAGGGCTCTTCTGTCTTCAGTGCTCTTCTGTGTGGGCCCTCAGATGGTCAGTATCCTGATGTACAATGAGATAACAGCAATTCCCACCCATTACATTTGTTGGGTAGATGCAGAAAGCCCAAGCCTTTGCTGTTTCACAGTCCATCACAATGCCAAGTATACCAGGGAGGACACTTGGCAACCTTCTATGCCGGTTGTAATTTTAAACCACTTTGATAATGTTCCCCTCAGCTTTAATGTTACATATCCCTATATATGTACCTTGGTAATTGAAAGGGATATTGGGTAAATTTGATCTGTCTAGCTCTGACTTATGCCGTCCTTATCTTGGCCTTCATGTCATTAAGAAAAAAATTGGTATTGATCTTAGACTGTACCAGTACATTGTGCTGCAATTTCTCTTCCCTGCTAGTGGAATATAAATCGATAAAGGCAGCTGCTTGAGACTCAGGCTAGATAAGGTGCTGTCATTTATATATTGTAAATCCAATGATAGCTGATCAAATCAGGGCTTCTACAGTTCCAAACCTGACATGATTGAATTGTCAATAAAAAAGATTTTACAGTAAGAGAAGGAGAGTTGACAGTATTAATGCCTGGAAGCCCCCACTACATTTGATACAAAGTAAACCAATAAGCCTGGTTGTTGTGTTCTAATTTCCAGGGCAAAAATATTTGGACTCTCTTGGAGCTGGAGAGGAATTTGAGGAGAAGACAACTTGGCTTTGTAATTTGTTTGCAAGTACAGTTGTTTGGAGTCCATGTAATACAGGTGGCTTTCATTGGGACTCTGTTAAGGGCTAATGAAATTAGTAATATGCTGTAGGACTTCCATACTAAAGATCTGGAGTTCCACTGTATTGGGAGAAAGGACCAAGGTTCAGTGTTACTGTTTGTTCACAAACTGAGGTGGCATTACAGGGGGGTGTGGGGTTTAAAGGAAACACTTTCTAAAAAGAACTAGATTCAAAACAGGCCCTCCCAAGGGGGTAGGGCCCAGGGCAACAACCCTCCCCTGCAATGCCCCATGCACAAGACCCCTGGCACTGCCCAGGTAATGGGCGCAGGAGGGCGGCTGGCTGGAGGTGACCCCACTACCCCTATCTCTGGTAATCTTTTCCCCATAGAATGGCTGGGGTGGCTCCAGTGGGGCCCCTAAAGGCGTGGGCCCTGGGGCAGTCGCTCCACCTTGTACTATGGATGGGACAACTCTGCTGGGAAGAACTTGTTTACGTCAAACAAGATTTTAGCTCTGTGTTCTGAAGTCATTTACTGATGCTGCCTTTCACCCGGCGAGGATCCGGTTCTACGACTTTGTGCAGGACCCCCCGCATGAAGGTAAAGCGTGGTCACCCCCGGCCTGTCAGTGGGCAGCAGCCTCCGACACCATGGCTGCGCTCGGCACCATTGCAGGCGGCAGTGGCTGGGTGCCGACATGCTTCATGCACACGGGGCTGAGGGAGGAGAGCTCCTGAACCCTGCCACAGCCCCCCTCCCCCCAGCTCCTCTGGCCCCAGCGACTCCAGCTACGGCAGTGGCCCCTCCAGCCCTGGCAGCCTTAGCCACTCTGTCAGTTCCTCCAGCCCCAGTGATGGCTCTGGCGAGTCTCTGGCATTTGTTTGGCGGGGTGGGGTGGGGGCTGGCAGACAGCATCTGTTATTTCCAAAGTCTTATAGCAGGGTCTGTTAAATCAAGGGTTTACTGTAATAGGTAGCAGGTTTAAGACAAACAAAAGGAAATTTTCCTTCTCATAGGGCACAGTCATCCTGTGGAACTCCTTGCCGCAGGATGTTGTGAAAACCAGGGCCTTATCAGGTTTCAAAAACAGAACTAGCTAAATTCAAGGAGGTTAGGTCCATCAATGTCTGTTAGCTAAGATGGGTGGGAATGGTGTCCATAGCCTCTGTTTGTCAGAGCCAGGGAATGGGTGACAGGAGAGGGCTCACTCATCGATTACCTGTTCTGTTCGCTACCTCTTGAGCCTTTGGCATTGACCTCTGTTGGAATATATAATTAGAGATACACAACTCCTAGAACTGGAAGGGACTTCTGGAGACCTCTTGGCAGGACCAAGCACTATCCCTGATATCTATTTGTCCCAATCCCTAAATGGCCTCCTCTAGCATTGAACTCAGAAGCCTGGGTTTAGCGGGCTAACGCTCAAACCACTGAATTATCCCTCCTGAGGGGAGTACTGGGCTAGATGGACCTTTGATCTGACTCACTATGGCTGTTCTTACGTTCTTAACTGCATCCACATTATGGTGTTTGTGCTACTTTAACTACTTGGCTAATTTAAGTGGCATAACTTTTGTGTGTTGGGTTGGCAAACCTGAAGACATTCCTTCTGATATATTAGAATGATTAAACAAACTTTAAATGGTTTGTGTCACTTTCTCGTTTTCTGTTCAGTTTTCTTCATCCTGATGTTTCTTGGGCCATCAGAAATTTTTGTGAAGGGGAGTGGTTGTAGGTAGTAATTTTCCTGGGAGTAAGAAAAGTTAGCATTTCCACTTGATTTTTCTCTTTGCAGGTTTCTAGGTGAATGTTTAAAATTTGTCCATTTCAGCAAATGATGCAAAATTCTTAGCGCTTGGCAAAACTAGCAATGTCTCTTTCTTGTACATGTATGTTTAGAGGCAGGGATGTATCCCTGGTTTCTTGCTTTGGTCAACACTTGATGAAAACATATATGAAACTTGCACTCCTCGTATTATTCACTGTAATAAATGCTGCACCCTGTAGGAAGTGTTGGCAGGATCAGACCTTTTATTGATGGCCGTTTGTAGTGACTTGCTTCTTTGTCTTGCATGTCACTAGTGGGATGTATGTAAGCCAGGATGTTTCCACCTGGGAAAGAAAGACCAGTGAAATTTTAAAAATAACTTGTCTTTTTTCTGATATGGCTGTGGTCTGAAGCAGTGGGTCTGTCCCACGAAAGATCACCTAATAAAGTGCTTTATAGTGCTACTTGACTGCTTTTTTCTTCTTTAGAGAGTAACATACAGGCTTAGAATCTCCAAGTTTTCTCTAGCTTAATTTATAAATCTGACTAACTGTGGGGCTTGGGCAGATTTTTTCCCATGGGGGCAGAGAGCACAGTGAAAACCAGTATTAAAGGTGAACAACCTGTAAAATGTTTTGCTGTCTTACGTTCTAAGATGGCTTTCTGTATGGGCAACATCATGATTTCAAGCCTCTGAAAGCATGAGATTGGTTTATGTCATTAACACTTGAAACAAATACATTGTGGTTCTTTTTATTTGCCCTCTTGTCTTGGAGCATTAGGGGTCACCGTTTTCACCGCACGCATGAGGGCTGCAGTTGACTGAAACAACAAACAGTCTGGTGGTATCTTAGAAACTAGCACTTTTATTAGGGCTTAAACTTTCCTGAGCTGCAACTCCTGAAAGCTTATGTCCTAATTAAATTGTAAAAATGAAGTGAAAGAATCAGATGATACAGATACAGAGACGGGTGTGTCTCTACCATCTCTGTCTCTACCACCTGATTCTTTCACGCTGATGAAGTGAGTTGCAACTCACAAAAACTTATGCCCTGATAAAATTGTAAGTCTTTAAGGTACCACGGGACACCTTGTTGTTTTTGCAGAAACTGGCTAATACAGTAACCTCTTTGAAAATAATTCACTGAAGATTTTCATGCGGTCGCCTTCTTCCAGGAGGTGGGGATTTAAGAAACAGAACAAATATCACAGGACTGATGATAAAATTCTGAGAGCTGGCAACACTATTTTCCCAGCACCAAAACTCTTTTTTGTATCTGCTGTTCTGACTGGAGTGAGGAAGGGATAGAGACAATTTTCACATTTGGTTTTAATTCTAGCCTACTTTAACTAGGACATTTCTCATAATAAAGCATCGCAGTAAAAGCATTTTAACATGCGAAGAAGAAGTTAGTCCATTAACAACATATTTTACCTATATTTACGTTTGAGACTGCAGCAGGGAAACAGAATCTGCCCAACTTATGTACAAGGCAGGAAATAATTAAAGCAAAGTTCACGATAGCGGCATGGAAACACAATAATTGTTTTGGATAGCAGAGAAGTAAGTGTCAGAACTTGCTTTTTGTTTATTTTTTACTGCTGCTACTTTTTTTAGTTGCCCCTTCTGTTTACCTTGATGCTTAATTCATTCATGTTCAATTAAAGAATGCAGACTGCATGGAGACAGCACATAAAACACAAAGCTTAGGCGACCTATTAGCAAGTTTCATCTGTATGAAGGAGGGACAGAGGATCTTTATGGCTTTAGTGTGTCTAAGTGTTCTTTGCTTAACAGATGCTAATACATGTTGTCCTTTACTGGCCTTGACCTTTCAATTGAAATAATTTAAACTGAAAGCTTTTATGAGCGGGTCCTGCAGATCTGACTTCCACCGACTCCTTGCCTGAGTAAGGACTGTGGGATCTGCCTGGTGTGTGGTTTGAACGCAGGGTAGCATGGTTACTGACTTTAACTCATTGCGGTGCAACATTAGCAAACTCGCCATGGAGCAGGAAAAGCTTTTTGTTCTGTGGTTCTTTCTTGGTCATTGTGGTTTTTATTGTACATTATGTTGCTGAAGCATATACAGTCCAGTTCAATCATCAAGAGCAAAGGTAGAAAGTTATATATAAATAGTAAGCTTAATAGTGGCAAATTGGGCCCAAAAATATACAGCACAAATAGGCTGAAAGTCACCATTTGGTTGTATTTTTCAGCGAGAGTGAGCACAAGCATTCATTCTCACAAAGACAGACCCTTGCAAACAACAGAGAAGGCTTAAGCCAAACCTAGTGACAGCTTTTCTTTCAACTCCAGTGAATAGGAGTGACCACTGGATCTAAGGATTGGGGAAATCATTGCTGCTGGGAATAGTCTCATTTTGCTATCTACTCAACATTTGGCTTTGGATAAACCAACTTATAAAGTACCTACAAATTATGCTGCATATGAGAACAACCTGAAAGTGAATAGAAAGTCTGTCCCGGCTCCTTTGGTAGAGGAGAGGCAACGCCCACTGTTTTGGGATCAGGTGCAGTAGGATCTTTAGCAGCTGTCTTTTGGAATACACATTTATCTGTGTATTTCATGGTCTGTTTTACTTGCCTGCTTTCTGGTGTTCCCAGCTTGCCCTAGGGCAGTGCTTCCCAAATGGTGTTCTGGAAAGTGAAAATAAGAGTTCTGTAAGAAAATTCCATTGTGACTCTGGAGCCACATACGGCTCTTTAAGGAGTCATTTGCAGCTCTGAACACTGTCGCCACTGTCTCCTCTGCGAGGAGAAAAGTATAAAACGGGGTTTGTGCTGCAAATGATGTGGCCCAGTTATTAAATGTACGTCTTTACAGGCTTATAGTTCTAAGTCTGAAACAGAAAACTCTTTGGCTGAGTCTACGGTTGCCTACAATGTCGAAGGAGGAGTGGTAATCAGGATGATGGGGGATTACTAATGGAGTACTGCAGTGAATATGCAGTGCTTCATTAGTCTAATTCTCTCCTGCAGCAACTTCGAAGCTTCAGACTTCGAAGTGTCAGCATGTCCGTAGCAGCAGGCACTTCGAAGTCCCTTTACTCCTCAAAAGTTTGAGTAGTAGACTAATGCTTTGAATTCATCGGTATGTTTTTTTTTGAGGAGTAAGGGGACTTTGAAGTGCCTGCTGCTATAGGCATGCCAGCACTTCCAAGTCTGAAGCTTCGAAGTTGCCACGGGGGAGAATTAGCCTAATGAAGTGCTGTGTATTCACCCCAGCAGTTCATTAGTATTGTCCCATGGCCCTGATCAACATGCCTCCTTCGAAGTTGGGGGCAAGTGTAAACAAGCCCTTAGAGTCCAAATAAAACTCTCTATTTGAATAGAGATGCATTGTTTTCTTAAACACAGAGGTGATGGGTTTGAGTTCTGTTTCAGTTCTGCAGCAAACCGTATTGATGAGTTCAAAGCATTAGTCTACTACTGGATGAGCAAAATTTTTTATTTTGGGGCCCCACTTTTCATCCCTGCAATGGCAGCCCTCCTGCCTCCCCAACCTGTCTGATGAAATCCAAACTGATGGAAATTTCTGTTACACTCATATGAATAAAAAACCCCAAACCCTTCTGGCATGTGTAAGAAAATAAGTCTGTAATAGCATGTGAAAACTTTAGTAATCGTTATGGTATATAAATGTGATTACATAGACATACAATCAGTGACATATTTCAACATCTGAAATGAGATGTATGAGCCTGAGACCCAACAGCTGATCGTGCTGTGCCCCCACCCCCCCCTTACGAAATTTCATGTCCCCTGACGGTACCTTCCCCCCACTACTTTGTGCAGTCCTGGTCTACTGAATGATTGCCTCCATCTTTCCATCCACCAAAATAAACCCTGATATTTTCCCAGCAAAAGTTAATATTTTGCACTGATTTTCCACCTGTTTTTGTTGTTGTGGTAATAAACACTGATAAATTCCTGGGAAAATTAAAGAAAATAAAAACTAAAAATTATTGGCCCTATATACTTTATATGATGAACCCTCAGTAAAGTGCAAAATTACCTCAAATTCAAAGTTTGTCCCATTTCCTTACAAATTAAGAGAGTTTATTTTTCAGGAAAATTGGAAAAAGGGATCAACAATTTTTAAATATACAACTTTGTAGCAAAACCAGCACCCTTCAAAGAAGTCTTCTATTCTCGAAGTGCCAAAAATTGGAGTTTTTGCTGTGAAATTGGCCATTCTCTGAAAAAGTTAAATACCCTTTAAATGTGATGTAAATAATAATATACAGTGTGGCAATGTTTGTTCAGAATTGTTTGGGACGCTAGCATCTCCAGCCCCAGTAGGACTGGCAGCAGGGTCCCCAACTCAATGCATCTGAAGCTTAGACAGCTCTGGGAGAAGGGGGGAGCTGTGCTGAAAGGGGGAGGGGCTGTCGTCAGAGTGTAGGGGGGCCAAGCTGGGCCAGCCTCTTATACCTACTACCCATGTACCTCACCAGTGGATGTTTGGGATGTTAATTAAGCACCATTCTGCATTACAAACCAGTATGACAAGCACTACCACTGATGAGAGCCAATACCAGTCCATGCACTGAGTCATTTCACATTTACTTGTGAAAGGTGAATTGTTCCTATTTCCTCTCACAGGTGCATAGGTCTTTGGGAGGCAGGAGAGCAGCCCTGCTAATTTTCTTCAGCATTTATGGTTTGCTTGTGGAGTTCGAAGGAGTGCAGCTGCGTGAAGGGTCACAGAGAGGGATGGTTTATGCTGCAATCTGCCCCCCTTCCCCCACCCACCTGAAGTCATTTGTCCTTTGTCTGGAGATCTAAACACAGGTAATTTGCTTTCTACAAACCCAGAAGTCTGGCTGACAAAATTAAGTTTTGCACTGATTCTCAAAGACTTCCCCTGAGTGTCCCAACATCTACTAGTCTCAGCTTGTTAATTGCTTTCATTGTCATCCTGCTTTCTCATCTGCTTTGTGTCTGTGGTTCAGTAGGAAGCCACGGGTGACTGATGCTGACAGCAATACACACCTTTCCTTTGGCCAGCGCTGTTGGAGGACAAGCAGAAAATTATCAGCTCAAGTAGCGCAAAATGGGCCAGCTCTTCTTTCTACCTCCAGAGGCTGTGAATACCCTTATCACGCTTTTACCCAGAACAAGCCCTCTCTGGCTTGCCTCAGCTAGTCTGTTAAGCTCAGACCTCAGTGGATATGAACTGTTTAATTCTTGACAGCAAGTCAACGCAGAATCGCTTTGTGGGTTTCTGAGAAACGAAGCTTTGATGCATCCTTTCTGGGAGCAGACAGGGCTTTGGGTCAGAAGCACAGAAGGGGGAGAGCTGACCAGTATGGCAGGAGTTCTCGGTGCCACTCTCAGCTCTGATACTGACTTGATAGGGGTTTGCCTTGGGCCAAGTATTTAGAGCCAGACTTTTAAGAGCACATCTGCCTAATTGTGCCTCTGTGACTGTGGCTGATGGTAATATTATGTTGGACTCTATTGCACTCACCTTTCCTGCACCTCAGCACCTCTCTGCTGATGCTACTGGCCAAGCTTTTTCGGAGAGCATTACTTAGCAGTAAACCTCTGGGACGTTGTGTGCAGAATGCTGAATTGAGAGTGCAGCAGTGAGGGCAGTTACCCGGGACTTTAGGAGACTGTCTAGTTCCCTTCTCTGCTACAGTCATTTTGTGTGACCCTGGGCAAGTCACTTAGTCTATCTACCGCCGCTCCCCAGTGGCATAATTGGATAACTACACTGGCCTCCCTCATTGGCTGTTGTGAGGATAGATACATTGAAGTGGGTGATACTGAAGTCGTGGGGACAATAATAATATGACAGAGGCACACCAACACTGTATTTGGAATACTTCTGAATAGCTTTTTAGTGTGATGTGTCAAGTAGTAAATTCACTGACATCCCTTGGACTTGTTTCACGCTGCCACTGTTGCATGTATTACAGGGCATGGTTTTGGTGTAATGTTTGCACTTCAGCGTGTACGTGCACACACGTTGCTGTCTCACCTTTGTTCAGAGAGGGTTTCTCAGTCTCCAGCAGGGGGAGGTGGGGCTCAGAATGGAGTCCATGGCACTGGAATTCTCTTCCAGGTGTGAGAAAACTAGCGCCATCTTGGTTCTGTTTCCAAGCACTTCATCCCAGTGTCTTGTAAATAAATAAAAACCAGGAGTTCCCTATGCAGCATTCCAGCCTGCTCAACAATAGTTGACTGGCTTCCTTTGTTTTAGGTGTGAAAGGGAGCTTGTATCCAAACTGCTGCAGATACTACAAAGGAGTTAGCAGAGAAATCATTTTCCCACTAGGAAATTTTCTGAGATTTCCATGTCTTACAGTGTCCCAGTCTTCACTGCACTCATTTGCTGCAGGATTGGTGTCCAATATCATAGCTGACTGCCTCAATCCCTGGCCTTCCTCTCAATCCCTGCTGGAGAGAGAGAGGGAGAGGCTGACTTTGACTTTACAACCTGGCACCTGAGAGACCTGTGATCAAATCAATTGAATTATTTTGGACTCAACCCTGAAAGTAGACACATCACGTGATCCTGTTTCATTCAGCTACTCAATCCACAGGGCTGCCTTTAACTCCTCCCCTGCTCTGGCTATTCTCTCACCCAGGGAACATATGCGAGGCTTGCAGGACTGCTTGCCTGAATGGAAGCTTTCTAAAGAGCTTCAGAAACAACTTGTCTGGTCATTCCAGACCCAGTGTTCCCTGGGAGCTGAGTGCTTGGGTGGCTGCCCAGAAGAGATTCAGGTGCTGCCCAGCTGATGGCACATGTTTCCATTGTTGGTGCACATCCCCATATGCCTTGGTGCGTCTAACAAAATTTATTGCACCCATGGATGTAAAAAAAATTGGAGGGATTCCTGTACAGCACCCTTCTTCTGGCTGTTTCTAGCTAGTTGCACTGTCCCACTCTCTGAGATGTAGAGGGTTTAAATAAAAACCCAGGTCTCCTCCCCACGGTTTCTTTCCATTTCTTGGGACTTAAAATTCTACTGCTGCACCCCCAAGCAGTGTGCTCAAATACTTGCATGCTTGTACTTACCCTTCTGAGGCTTGCTTGCCTTGTTACCCAGCTCTTCCCTCGAGGGAGTGTTCCTGTCGGACCCTTTGGAGGGTGAGAAGAGGAATTAAAATATTGAAAGTGGGATTGAAAATGCAAACAATTCCCTGAGTCATTTCAGCCCAGGTGAGGAGAGTATCCCTCTTCAGAAACACCCATGAGCACAGGCTGAAGTTCCACTGAAATCAGTGAAACTTAGGCATGAAATTAAACATGTGCATATGTGTTTTCCTGGTTCAGGGCTTTCTTATACATGGCATGTTTCAGCTACTGGAAGAAGGGAGGATGTAATTAGAAGGGAAAAAAGGAAGCTGAGAAAGGCATAAGAAGTCTGGCTTTGTTAGAAGCTCTCTATTGAGGCTCAGTCCTGCATGATGGCGAGGGCCCTTGCCCTGACCCAGCAAATGTGGAAGCAGAGGCTTAATTTTGAGCATGTGTCCTGTGCCACCAAGTCAGCTCTGTGTGTTTAAGGAGCTTAAAGTTAAAAAGCTTCTTGAAAGCTTTGCTGAATCAGGCTGGGCACATGCAACACCTTGGAAGCTGTAGCTCCGAGGAAAATGATTGCAACAGGCTGTTATCAAAAGCTTTGTAACTTGATGGAATCCAGTTGTTTTTTTTTGGAGGATACTCAGAGGCATGGGGGAAATTTCCCTGCCAACTGTCCAGCCCCAGCCCCAGCCCCAGCCCTTTCAGCTGCTAAAACCAAGCTGAGTTCCAGGGTTGTGTGCGCTATCCCATATGAAGTGGTGGCCATTCAGGAGAGAAACTGAATTTATCCTGTATCTCTGACTTCTCCATCCACAGTCATCAAAGCTCAAGCCAGGAAAACAGCCATAGCTCACTGCATGTGTCCTGTCTCAGTCTCTGTGTCTCTCTGTGTGTAAAACATCTATGTTTTCAGTTGATAAACATACCTACACCAACCATTTTGCCTCCACAGTAGCAAAATACTTTAGCCTTAATGAAGGGGATGAATATTTAACTCTGTTCAATAATATATTCTGTTAGTTTCCACACACATACTCTATGAAATATGCATTCTTTATTTAGACAGGATTACATTCTAAAGTATCCTTTGGAGAAGGCATTTACTTTTCCCACCCCTTTTTGTCCTTGGTCTTTTTGTTAGAATTATTTATAAATCAAAAGTTGTATTGATCTGGAGATTATACATTCAGCCATGCATGAGCAGCAATCGCTGTATTACTGGGGAAGTTGGCAGCCGTGTAATCCTGGTAAAATATATTGATTGATACACCCTGTGCTTTTCCTTAGAGAGAGATTAAGCTGAATTTTAATTTACTGCGAACTTGGTCAAACACACAGGCTTCCAGTTCAGCAAGCCACTGTGCATAGCTTTCAGCAGCAGTAAAGCCTTTAATGTCAAGGGAAATATTTATACAGTAAACCCTTGAGTTACGCGGGGTTAGCGTTCCTGCAACCCCTGCGTAACTCAAATTTTCATGCAAAGTTGGGGGGAGGTGGGAACCAGGCTGCCACGTGGTTCCCAGCTCCCCTCCGCTTGTGGACCTGGGAAACTGACCAACCTACCTGGGCTGGTCAGTTTCCTGGCTGCTTTTCCCTGCCTTCCCGAGCAGCAGGGCTGTCAGTTTGACAGCCATGTGGATGGGAGAAGGCAGCGAGAAGGGGCTGCAGAGCAGTGTCAAGTCATGTTTAACCCGTGTTAAAGCGAGTTATGTGCAACTTGAAGCTGCATATGTTGAGCTTTTACTGTGCTTATAGGAAGAGATGTATGTGCTTATGAACCTGGCTGAATCAGGGCTATCGTACACGCATCAATCCACCTTCTGGGCAGGGGTGTGAGCATGCCTTCATTTTAATAGTGAACTGTCCTGTTGGGCTCAGTGTGTAAAAGCTGCCTCGGGTTGGTGGGCAGTGGAGGAGAAGAGTCAATCGAAAAACATTTTTCCCTTTCCAGTTCAGCCAGGAATAATGCCTGTCTTTGGCCAGACTGAGCAAAACCTGAACAAACAGCTGAGAAATGGCATGCTGGAAGGGGAGGGCATTCTAACAGTTAACAAAATGGGTGAGCATGTAGGGAGATTGTGTGATCTTTTGTCCTTTCCTCTGTGTCCGGACCTGCCCACCGCCAGCGTTCCTTGTAAGCTGAGTGCTTGGGTAGCCACATACATTCAGGTGGTGCCTAGCTGATTAGCGAACTGTCCACAGCTGGCAGCATGTGTTTCTATCAGAGGTGCACATCTGCACATGCCTTGGTGCACATAACAAAATTTATTCTGCCCATGAATGGGAAAAATTAGAGGGAACTGTGCCCATGTCTCTGGGCTGAGATTCTCTCTTCTCCACAAGGCCTGGTGTCTCTTTGGTATGGATACTCAACTTGAGACACCTTCAAGGAGCCTGGATTTTTCAGAAAGTCAGGTCCCATTTGTGTGTCTCAAACTGGGTAAAATTGTGGCACCACAAATTTACTTTAAAAAAAAAGAAACAACAACAAAACATCCCTGGACATTCTCCCATCTCTAGAAATGGATCAAACTGACCATTTCAGTTTACGAACAGACGTATCCCAGCAACATCCATTACTTTCACCTGTATGTGATTGTGCAAAAAGCTGTCAGTCAATATCTGATGCGTGAGATGGAAAAAAGCTGGAATTCAGAAATTATGGCGCCTTGACCAAAGATCATTCCAAACAGTCAAGGGTGCTGTTAATATGAGTGTCTCCATCATATTACTGCAAGGGTCAAGAATTACAACTACTGCTGTTTGTTCACAACTGTCTGAACAGCAAACTTCTAGAAGAGAATTTGGCCCAGAGAAATGACTAGAGAGAAGAATCTGTTTCTTAAATAGTCTTCCATCACTTGTGGCAGCGTTAGCAGCTTGAAAAAGGACTCCATAAAGGCAAGAGAAGCTTGGAAAAGCCAACGTCAGATCAGTGCCTGGCTTTAAAGTTTTTGAAGCCAGTGCATTTCTTAGGACAAAACATTTTGAATATTAGCTAAACTGAACTAAGTGACTTGATTTATCTCGATGAGCAAACCAATTTGCTGCACATGCATTTTTTCAGAAAGTGCTAATAAATTTTACCACAAAATAAATTAAAAAGCCATACAAATTGATTTGCCTGACTTTAAAAATGCCTGACTATTTAGGCCCTTTAAATCATGCTTGCTGTACGTGTTGGAAGGGTATGTAAGGCATCGCTTTCCTTCCAATTGCTGACGATTAGTTCATCATTTAAGAGGCAGTCTTCTCTGTCAATATTATCTTTACAGTTCTATTATGTGGGGGAACTGTGGATATTGTCCTTCCCAATTACTAAAATATTGCAACAGGATTTGACCTTACACATACAATTAATTGGCACAATGAGACTGGGACTGTTCTGGTTTCCATAGCTTTTGTGTGGGCTCTCGTTTCAATTCAGAAATGCATCATGCTTGCAAAATGCAGATATGGTGGACTCTGAGTGATAAGACACATGGTCCCAGGATGTTCTGGGTAACCTAGGCTGGGCCAAAGCAGATTAAATTTCCTGCTGTTTTGTAACTTACTCCTTTGGCAATCAATGGAAGGGCTATTGTGCTTGTGAGGCTATTCGTAAATGAATTGGGTAATGCACAGAGAGTGCACTTACAAAGTTTGCAGACGCATCTGAGCTGGGAGGGGCTGAAAGTGCTTTGGAGGATGGGCTTAGAATTCAGAACAATCTGGAGAAATGGTCTGAAATAAATGGGATAAAATTCAATAAGAACAAATGCAGAATACTAAGGAAAGAATAATCACTTGTACACGTACACAATGGGAAATGACTGCCAAGGAAGGAGTACTGCAGAAAGGGTTTGGGGGGGGTGTCACAGTGAATCACACACTGAATAAGAATCAACAAAGTAATCATGTTCTCCCCTGCCCACCACCATCTTCATTTTGGGCTGTATTAGCAGAAGTGTTGTCAGCAAGATATGAGAGGTAATTCTTCCGTTCTACTCAGAGCTGGTAAGGGCTCAGTAGGAGAGCTATGCCCTGTTCTGGCACCACACATTGGGGAAAAAATGGACAAATTGAAGAAAAATGTGCAAAAGGGAGGAACAAAAATGATTAAAGGTCTAGAAAAGATGACCTAGGAGGGAAGCCTGAAAGCACTGGGTTTGTTTAGTCTGAAGAAGGAAAGACTAAGGCTGGACCTGATAACAATCTTCAAGTACATAAAAGGTTGCTCTAAAGCAGGAGATAAATTATTCTCCTTCTCCCCTGAGGATAGGAGAAGCAGGAATTGGCTTAAATTGCAGCACGGAAGATTTAGGTTAGATATTAGAAAAAAACTTGCCATCAGTAAGGGGAGTTGAGCCCTGGAACAAAGTACTCAGGGAGTTTTTTATGAAGAGATTAGACAAACATGTCAGGGATGGTTTAGACCAGTGGGGGGCCACCTGTGGCTAATTCTTGACCTTCCCCCCCACCCCTGCACTCTCTGATTTGCTCACCTTGATTATCTTTTCCTGATTTGTCCTCCTTGCTTACTGTTTTTGTTTCTCTGTGTCTTAAATATTGAGTCTGTTCTGGTCTGGCTACGGTCTGAAGAAGTGGGTCTGTCCCACGAAAGCTCACCTAATCAACTATTTTGCTAGTCTTTAAAGCGCTACTTGACTGCTTTTTGTTTTGATAGTGTATAGACTAGCACGGCTTACTCTCTGTTACTATTGGGGTTTTGTGTGTGGCATATGCGACGTTTTGTTTACTGCTGCCAACAGGCAGGGTTGCCAGATTGCACTGGTTTCCAACCGTGTAGGTTTTCATTTTCTCCCCCTCCCCCCCCGATGGAGTTTCTAAAATGACACGTAGATAAAGCAAGGGCAAGAGAAGTGAGCAGTGTGCTCATTGCACAACATTGATTGTAAAAGTCATGCACTCCTTCTGCATCCAGTTGTAACTGTCCACAAGCAGACTAGAACCTGGGACCTCTGGAGCTCAGGACAGGCACCCCTACAACGTGAGCTAAAGTCCTATTGGCTCTCAGCTTAGGCTGTAGTGGACACTTATTATTTCTCTGTGAAGTGGTTGAGGTACCACTACCTGGGACAGTGAACCACACATAGGTGTGGGTTACACAGTCACAACACTGTTCTGGTTCCGTCGGCGCACACTGCAAATTTTAGGCATGCAAGCACAGTTAGCAAAACTAAACTAGCCCATCTCAGGAGACTATCTTGGTTACAACAGTCTTGCAGCCCACTGAGATGAAAGAGGTCACTCGTGCGGCCCACTCACTAGTCTCGGTTGCCCATCGCTGGTCTAGATAATACTTGGCCCTGCTCCAATGACCTATCAAAACCCCTTCCAGTCCTGCATTTCTACGATTGCCGCAGTGTTGTGAGCTCCAGCCACATCCTTTGCCCTCACTGAGGGTCTGGCCTCAAGTGTGCAAAAAAGAACTTACACCTTAGTGTGTAAGGCTGTTTCTACACAGGCCACTTCCTTCGGAAGTGGCGTGCTAATACACAGAACGAAAGATGCGAATGAGGCGCGGATGCAAATTCCCCTTGTTTCATTAGCATAACATCATGTGATTTGGAGACCTGAAGACCGTTCTTCTGGACTCCAAAATGCCGTGTAGAAGCGTGGCCCCGGGGGAGCTTCTGGAAGGAAGTCCTTCTTCCAGAGGCCCCTTCTTCCTGAAAATATTTGGGAAGAAGGGGCCTCTGGAAGAAGCACATCTTTCCAGAAGCCCCCCCAGGGCCGCGCTTCTACACAGCATTTTGGAGTCCGGAAGAATGGTCTTCTGGACTCCAAATCACGTGATATTATGCTAATGAGGCCTGGGGAATTTGCATCTGCTCCTCATTATCATCTTTCGTTCCGTATATTGGCATGCCACTTCCGAAGGAAGTGGCCTGTGTAGAAATGGCCTAAGTGAATACTGAAGTCGCTGCCAGTGAAGGTAAATACCTGGAATAAAACATCCTGAACCAAAAGCTCTCTGATGAGCTAGCATTCTTTCTAAGATTGCTGTTGAAATAATTAAAGCAGAATGGAAACCCTTTGGGGCCATTCCCAGTGATTGATTTTCTAGCTTGCTGAGTTTTAATTTTTGTAGCAGGAAAGAAGAAAAATTAGATTTTTTTCTGGGCTGGGGAATTGGGGGCTCTAACAGCAAAATCATACTCTGTTGATTTGACATTGCCTGTACACTGTTCTGTGTTGCTGTTGGACCAGTGGGGTTGTCCCATAAGGTCTGCTTCAGGCACACAGAGTCCTTTGTGTGAAAATGACCAGTGTTCCTCCTCCTTTTTGTTGCACAAATTTCTAATGATCCTAGGAGTCCTGGACAAGGTTTAAAAGCTTTTGCATTTGTTATGAGTCCTTGCCCTGTAAGTAGGGTGTACTCCATGTCAGCTGGGCCTGGGTTACTGGGATGAGCAAAATCCATTTTCCCGAACTAAGACTGTCCCCTTTGTTTTCATATATCATTTTTGCGGAGGAAGTTAGGAATATTGGCCTGTTTCTGTGTTGCATATTTGTTACTTTAGGTCTCTCCCACTGCTAAGGTTTCAGATACTGAATTAGAAGAGCCAGACAGGGCTTACTGGGCCCCCTGCTAGAACAAGGAACTGAATGGGTTTGGTGATGCTCCTGGGGATGGATGCTCCATACTGCTACTGACCCATGGATGTTGTAGAGTCAGGTGACCTGAGCACCTGAAACTAACCTGCATCTTGTACTGCTGAGCTGTTCCACAGTGCGGAACAGGAATCAAACAAAGGATTCCTGCCTTATGGAAGTTCTGTATAAGGCACAGAAGGAAAACAGTGGTGGTCTTCAGCAGGGCCAAGGGTATCACCCCTTTTTCGCTGGGGAAGCAGAAGTCTTAGTTCCTTTCCTGTTGATGTAAGCAATTTACTGGCCACCACAGCTTGTGGCCTATGTTCTTTGAAGGGCATGTTGCACAGAGCCTGAGAGGGCTCCCTTGTAGCTGGGAGAAAGCTATGAATTCCTCCATCTCTCCTGCTGTGTGTGTCATCTACTTAAGTGCCCAGTAGTAATACTGGATCATGGACAGCTGCAGTTTTGGTGCCCTCAGTTGCTCCTGTCCCTGCATTCCCTGTGTGGTGTTCTGCCACTTCCTCCAGCCCTGACTCTTTGCATTTTTAACTTACCATGTATTAAATTTGCAACACTCTCTTAAGTAGCTGCAACATCTGTCATACACAGAGCACAGTCTTGTTTGTTATCAGGAAGAAAGGTTAAATGAGAGATGTCCAACCCTCACAGGTTCAACAAGGCCACGTTACAAATCCAAAGGCTTGGAAATAAAAACACAGAAAGTACATTTGTTACAACTGCCCCACATCAGAGAGTGTTTTTTTTTTAATCTCCTCGAGTGTACCTGTTGTGGAGTCAGAGAGTAAAACGTTTTACTCTGGAACATCTGTTGGCAATTTGAGAAAGGCATATTTAATGCATCCTTTTTTCCAAGCAAGAGATCAATATTCTGCCTTCAGCTGGAATATGGGGTGTTACTTTGTCTGAAAAGGTAAGAGGGCGAGAGAGTGCAATAATAAAAGGGGCCATACAAATAATTAGTGCCCTGGAAAGACTGCCAGGTGAGAGGAGAGAGAAAAGATTGGACTAACTTATTTTAGCAGTGGGTCGGGGAAAGCTCCCAATGTTAATGAATAAGCTGGAGAAATTAAGTGCCTCCCAGGCAACGTTTCTCATAATAAAAGAATAAGGCGACATTCAGTGACACTAAAAAGTAACAGAGAGGGAGCCGTGCTAGTCTGTATACTATCAAAACAAAAAGCAGTCAAGTAGCACTTTAAAGACTAGCAAAATAATTTATTAGGTGAGCTTTTGTGGGACAGAAGTGGGTCTGTCCCACGAAAGCTCACCTAATAAATTATTTTGCTAGTCTTTAAAGTGCTACTTGACTGCTTTTTGTTTTGACACCAAAAAGTGTCACATTCAGAAATAAGCTGTATTTTAGCTACTCCATGGCTGTGTCTACACGTGCCCCAAACTTCGAAATGGCCATGCAAATGGCCATTTCGAAGTTTACTAATGAAGCACTGAAATGCATATTCAGCGCTTCATTAGCATGCGGGCGGCAGCCGCGCTTCGAAATTGACGCTCCTTGCCGCCGCGCGGCGCGTCCAGACGGGGCTCCTTTTCGAAAGGATGCCGCCTACTTCGAAGTCCCCTTATTCCAATGAGCTCATGGGAATAAGGGGACTTCGAAGTAGGCGGCATCCTTTCGAAAAGGAGCCCCGTCTGGACGCGCCGCGCGGCGGCAAGGAGCGTCAATTTCGAAGCGCGGCTGCCGCCCGCATGCTAATGAAGCGCTGAATATGCATTTCAGCGCTTCATTAGTAAACTTCGAAATGGCCATTTGCATGGCCATTTCGAAGTTTGGGGCACGTGTAGACATAGCCCATGTGTAATTGAGTGGTGGAGCTGTGGCACCCCCCAGACAGGGTTCCCAGTCCTCCAGTTTGTAACCAGAATGCCTTGTTCTTCGCACGCTTGCTCATCTGCATTCCACGCCCCCAGCCAGAGCCCTCGCCAGGCTCCCGTGCCCCAGCCCGCTGAAAGGCGGTAAGGATGGGGGAGAGCGAGCAGTGGAGTGATGGAGCAATGGGGGTGGGGGTGGAGTGAGTGGGAGTGGGGCCTGAGAAAAGGGGCAGGGGATGGGGCAAGGGAGTTTGGTTGTGTGAGGTTAGGAAGTTGGCAGCCCTACCCCTGGAATAAAAGCTGTACTGTGGACAGGCCTACTGACCGGGGAGGGGGCAAAGAGGGCAGTTCCATTGTGGCCCGCGGCTCCAGCCACTGCCACTGCTACTTTAAAAGCAGCTGGACCTCTGGGCCCCTTCAAAACACCACGGCTGTGCTGCCCCGCCACTCTGTGTGGCTCTGGGGTGTTGGCCCAGTGCTGCAGTCTGACCACTGCCCTGCCCCTTATGGGGGTGTGGAGCTGCCCCACCACCACCTTGCTCCTGGTCCCGTGGTGGCTGTCAGCCCCACTGACTGTGGGACTGCTGTGTCTGCTCTAACCCTTTGGCTCACAGCACCTCTTGCACAGCTCTGCTAGTGACAGCCAGTCCCTTTAGGCTTTGATCTCAGAGCCAGTAGTAAATGGAAACACGCCCACAGTGCCTGCAGACTTTCACAACCACTTGTGATCTGTACACAGGGAGACCCCAGCAAAATTCCTCCAGCCCCAGCTTTGCACCCCAGAAATGTACCACCTTACTGTACATGACTGAAAGCCTTCTTGTTAATTGGTGCACCACTCCTTCAAAGGGCAGTGGACATGTAGTGCCTCGGTAATCTGGGCAGAACTCCCAAGCACTTTAGACAAACTCATAGGTAAAGCTAAAACAGCGGTTCCCAAACTTTTTCCGGTTGTGGAACACCTGGACGTCACGGCGCTCTCTGCGGAGCACTTTTCTACATCATCATCCTAAGTATGAGGAACATTACTAATGGAAGATATTTCATAATAATATTAATTAAATTATCATATGGTAAATGCAACTCAAAAAATAATAATGAAACCAGACCTTAACAAAACACGTAAAATTGGTTACTGTAAAAGTGAGAAAAGTCCATCCCCAACATTTTTCCCCCGAGACCGAGGAAAAGTCCACCATTACTCAATTTCAGTGGCAGAACACTTGCCCTAGCTCACAGAACACCGGTGTTCCACTGGACCATAGTTTGGGAGCTGCTGAGCTAAAACATTAAAATAAACTTCAGAAGATTTATTAGTCCCAGAAGGGTGATTTGTAAGTGATTATAACTGTTAAGCACAGAGATCAGAGTTGGTTACATGAGAAATAAAAGATAAAATTGTGGGCTAAAGCCTATATTTTATCAGACTAAACAAGATTTGAATCCATCCATTTTTCTCATCTAGCTGGGTGTTAAAGGCAGAATTTAGTTCATATTACCTGGTAAACCCAGTGAAGAAAATACCATCTCCACAGCTCACAGCAGCATCCCTGTGTCATACAACTTCTTACTTCTAGGTGTTGAGAGGGGAAAAGTGGAGGCCATGGGCTGATGACAATCCTCTCATCCATTTGTCTGGGAAGATAGTGTCTTCAGTGTGGCATCTGGGGTCACACATTCTGTGTATCCTGCAAGTCACTGGGCTATCATCAAGCATGTTTACATGCTTACGGTGGAGTTGTCCAGAGGGATCAACTGGGAGAGTAGATTGCCTTTAATAGGGCATCAATGCATAGCTGGGTAGTCCTGATGTAAATCTGGCTGGTGCGGTCTTAGTTGCTCCTTTCTTGCCACTGAAAGGCTAGCTGTGGGAGTTCCCCAAAATCACACCCTATTTCAGGCACGTATATAAGAAAACTTCATAGCTTTGCCCGTAATGGGAACACTTACAATTCGACAGGACAGTAATGCTCAACAGAGCTTGATTTCTAAAGTGATCCCTCACAAGACATAATTAATACAAAACATATAAAATCATATCACAGTGGTGAATACGTGGGCACAGGGTACTATTTTGAGGTATGATGTGTTGCAGGAATTCATTACCAAAAATTATATTCACAGGAGTCCAAACAGGATTAGATGTTGTATGGAAATTGAGAACAGTTGCATTAGACCCTCAGATGTTAGGGAACAAATCTCCTTTAATTCATGAGGCCAGGAAGGAAATTCTCTTATGGGCAGATTATTCCATAACTGACCTCTCATTGTTTGTTTGTGCTTGCTCTAAACTAAAACATCTGGAGCTAGCTGCCGACACAGCATGCTAGATGAGGTAGAGTGGGTCTGAGCCAGCATGGTAATGCCTGCATTAGCCAGGCTTTTGTTAACCATTTTAAAGTCTCTTTATCACCCTTCAAAAGTGAGCTGAAATGTGCCCTTCTCTCGCTGTTTCCCTGCCATCACATTCGTAAAACATTCCAGTTGTAGAATTGCTGAGAGCAGCTGTTGTCAGTGGGAACTGCTAGGGTGTACCACTGCACTCTGCATGATGTGTACTCCAAAATGGTAAGAGGCTGAGAAATAGGATAAGCCTACCATATGTTCCTCATGGTGGTGTCCCCTCTTGTAGGTCATCTGAAGGGACAGTGGCTGTAATGATGAGAAAAGGATGGAGGGGCTACAGCTCCAAGGAGGATCCTAGGAGGAAATGCCCCTTCCCACCAGTGAGCAGTTGTCCAACCACCACTCTTTCTACAGCGTACATCACACTATGCCAGCATGAGTTTAATGCTTTCCTAGTTATTAGGGGGCTGGAACAGGAATTTGTTGGCATCCTGTCAGCTTCTACTGCCTCCACAGTCCCAGGAATAAGAAGAGACAGTATAACAACCTGTAAAAGAGAAAGGAACAGTAGAATATTGGAGGCTCAGCCATGCAACCCTTACTCATGGGAGTAGTCCCATTGGCTTTAGATAGGTTACATGCTTGAGTCAGGATTGCAAGATCAAGCTCTCTACTACTAAACCTGTGCCTAGGAGTTAGGCATGAAGCCACAGATCCAGATGATGCAGCTTTGTGCAAGGCAAATACAGACAAGCAGAGGCCTAATTAATGTTTGCAAAGTGCTATGAGGTCCCCTCACAGAAGGGCTCAGTGAAGCAGGATTTGCTGCTGCTGTTGTTCAGGAGTGTTCTGTTTACTTTCCCAGTGTCTGGCTTTATTTAGAGTCTGCAGCTAATATGGGTTGAGCCTCAGCATTGTTCTCCAGGGAGGAGATTTTCTTCCCCGGCTCTGTGAGCTCATCAGCCTGCTTGCGACTTTGGCTCATAGAAAGAGTTAAATCCTTTTCCGCAAATGCCTGTGCTGACAAGAATAACCTCTGATAACTTGTGAAAGCTCAGTGCTGGGGGAGCCTTCAGCCACAGTGATGTGAGGCAGCAGCCCTTTGAAGGGATGAATTCAGCTGAAAACCAGCATCTGGTTGATCTCGGTGGTGGTGTTGACGTAGCTAATGTTGATTTCACTTAACCAGCAAGCAAAGGCCAGAAGCTGCCTGAGGCAGCTCCCAGAGAGTCTGCTGGGCCAAATGCTGCTCTTAGTTATACTGGGGTAAATCCACCATGACTTCAGTGGAGAGGCTCTGGGTTAACAACGGTCTGTTGAGAGAGGAATTTGGGTGCTTTGGAAATTGAGTGAATATTGGTGGCAGGGTGTTCTTGTGGTTGACGCACTGAATTGGGACCAAAGCAATCCGGGTCAGGACACAGCATGCCTGCTGGCTTCCTATATGACCTTGAGGAACCCACTTCACCCTCTTCTGTGTTTAATTGTCCCCCACCTGTAAAATGGGAATAAAAAGACTTTCCTACTTCCTGGGGAGAAATACACTGATTTACACCCGCTCAAAATGTGGCCCAGAGCAATAAACATGGATGGAGCTGAGGTTGCCCACTGGTTGCTCATGATGAGGTTGGTGAGACATGGGCTGTCTGGGGTGGCAAGGGTGCCATTTTGGGGGGGCAGGGCGGGGCAGGGCAGGGAAGGAGCCATATGCATCAGGGACTCTGCTTGCTCTTTTGCTCGTTCCTCCGTCAGGGAGCGAGGGAGAGTACATGGATTGTGTGCGTGCCTCTCCCTCCTGGCTGGTGAGGGGAGGGGGCAGAGGGCTCAGTCACGCACTGTGTGCGCTTTCCTCTTGCAACCTGGTAGTCAGGAGGAATGGGAAGAAGCACAAGCAGCGACTGGCTACTGCCATACGTGCCCTAACAAGTGGCGGACTGTGAAGAACACCTGCTCTCCCCAGGCTCCAACTGGCTCCCTGCCCTATGGCTAGTGCCCCCCTCCCCTCCCCGCTTTCCCAAAATGGTGCTCGTGCGTGACAGGAGTTTGAGATGGGAATGCTGGGAAACTGCCCGGCTCTTCCTAACGTGCGTTAGGGGGCTGGAGAGGCCTAGCAACCATTTCTCAACGTAACCAAGTTTCTGTGTGTGGGATATAACTAACACGTGGATGAACCTCAGTGGGGCTAATTGCCGAGCAGTCAGACGGTTGCCTAGACTATAATGGGAACACATTTTCAGAGTGTTCTGAGGGGGCCTAATGAGATGTTAACACTCAGTATTTTTATTAGACGTTTCAGGGACTGTATTTCAAAATGCAGGGCACCGCATGAACTGAACAATTAAAAATAAATGGGTTTTGAGCCTGCTGTGTGGATGGGCAGATATAATTAGGGGAAAAACATTTCTGATTAGAATAATTATCAGTGCATGCATTAGCTGCAGCTGAACAAGGCCCTTGATTTAAAACTTCTTGCTTTGTTCTTGTGAAAAGGCATGGGACTAGAGTGTGGCGCCTCCAATGGCAACGAGTTAGTGAGGGAGAGGACACAGGGAACCCTTTCCCATCCCTGGTGTGCCAACATAAGGGGAGACATAACTTAGGCCTTGGAAGTTCAGGGTTGTAGTCCAGCATGGTGGTGTCTGGGTGGCACAAGGAGGGATGCCGGACAGGTGGCTCCTTTGCAAAGGTGAAACAAGAATAGTTAACTCGTTGTTTGTCCCAGCTGGTTTGAACCCTGTGGTTATGCTACGCTGCGGCCCAGTGTCAGCAGCCCGGCGTGTGTGTGGCTACACACCATAGTTACAGGCAGGCTATGTTGTGCATCGGGGAAAGCCTCTGGCAGAAGAGACTAAAGAGAGCAGAGCAGGCGGAGGGGCTTGGCTGGGGTGAGGACGGGGCCCTGTAGGGTACACACTCACATATGTACCCTCACCCTGCAGGTGTGCCTCTCCTGTCCAAAGCTGCACCTCACTGGCTGTACTGTTGTTTTTGCCTGTGTGAGGGGGGACTGTGTGGATGTATTCACTACATGCCGCTACCTGGATTCCTGCAGTGTTGAGCTGCTAATCACCTGGGTGAAATTCAGGCTGGTGCACAGCTGTCGTCAGTGAGTGCTGGCCTTGCACAGTCCCTCTGTACGGGTGGCTTTCACCTCTGGTGATTATAGGTGCACCTCTTAGCCTTTAGTTTGGCTTCACCATCTTGTCCTCTTGCATCTGCTGATTAACCCATGTCATCCCTCGTGGCCTCCACCTTCTCTGTCCTCTTCATCTCCGTGGTACTTTCCGCTGTAAGCTCTGTCTTTTGTACCTCTACTTCCCTGTAATAGGACTTCTCAAAGAGGTGCACAGATGCCCAGATACATCACATCAGCAGCTCTCTAGAAAGCATTAGCCTTGGCCAACGCCCTCTATTGAGCTATGGTGCAACCGGGGCTATGGGTTGAACTTGAAAGTAGCAGTAGAAACTCCTTCTTTACTGCTTCCTTGCAATGGGCTGGGAGTCATTGGGAACTGGGGAGGGTGTGTGGTGCCCCTCATGTAGCTCCTCAGTTCCGTGGACCCTTGCATGGGGCCAGGGAACCAACTGGTGAAGAAAGTAGTCCAGGGGAGCCCTATTCATCCTTTTCCAGAGTCCTGCATGGGGCCAGTTGGAGCCTGGGGAGGGCAGGTGTTCTTCATAGTCCACAACTGATTAGATGCCAGGGAGAGTTTAGTATCTTATCTCAGCCCAAGTATCAGAGAGGTAGCCGTGTTAGTCTGTATCTTCAAAAACAACAAGAAGTCCTGTGGCACATTATAGACTAACAGATATTTTGGAGCATAAGCTTTTGTGGGCAAAGACCCGCTTCATTTGATTAAGCAGGTCATTGCCCATGAAAGCTTATGCTCCAAAATATCTGTTAGGCTATAAGGTGCCACAGGACTTCTTGTTATCACAGCACAGTTCCTGCTGAAGATGCCACAGAGGAGTGAGGAGAAGGAATGAGTTAGGGCATGTATCGCGGCTTTATCTTCTACCCTGCAGAAAAGACCCTTATAAACATCAGCAGGGCAGCAGAAAATGATGTACAAATTGTAAAGACACAGGCCTGGTCTACATGTGCGAGAATTGACCATCTCTTTCACCTACGCAAAGAATGTGGCTGAAATCAGCATACTCACTGCAATGTCTTGCACTCACCAAGGTCAATGCTGGCTACTTTTCTCATCCTGGGGGAAAACCGGTGTTGCCAGGAGTGAGCTCAGAGATCAATTTATCATGTCTGCAGTAGGTGCGATAAATCAACAGCCAGTGTAGTGTCAATCCACCATAGTGTAGACAAGGCTCAAGTGAAGCAGCATTTCAGGATTAACTGTGTGTGGAGTCCTAAACACAGTGCTCACCACTCCTGTTAAAACACTGGTAGAGAATTGGTCTTGTTTTGGATTTCATTCTGTTATGCTCAGAAAATGCAGGGATGGCAGACATTTAGATCCAAAAGAATGAGACAAACATGGATTTCAATGCACATTTTTGCTTCTGCAGGAGTAGGAATCATGTGAGCTTTGAGTTCAGCCCTGATTTGGTACTTCAGCACATCTGTACTTTATTGCTGGGATTAGTGCCATTGAAGCAGATGGGGCTGCTAATGTGATTAAAGCGATATATTTTCAGTAGAGATTGGGAAGTGATAGTACTACATACAAGACCCTGGTTTAACTTCATGTGGCCTACTGTGTGCCTTTCTGTCCCCTCATGTGGAAGAGAGGAGAACTCAGATGGGAACAGGTGCAGAGAAGGTCTACAAGGATGCTCTGTGAAACGGAAAACTCCCCTATGAGAGGAGACTCAAAGGGTTTGGCTCATTTAGGCTAAGCAAATGACGACCAAGGGAGACAGGATTGTTCTCTACAAATACATCAGAGGGAGAAATACCAGGGAGGGAGAGGAGTTAGTTATGTGAAGTGCCAAATGTGTATAAATGAGTCAGCCACAAGTTTAGGCTTGATGTTGATAGCTTTCAAACCATCAGAGGAGTTAAGTTCAAGAGGGTATGAGGAGGCTGCCTACGTCGGCTTGTAGCCCATCTGTGATGGCTACTGGCAAATACCACAGGTGGCTGGTGATGGGAGGGCTCAGAGTTGCTACAGAGAATTCTTTCCCGGGTGCATGGCTGCTGGTCTTGTCCACATGCTCAGTTTACCCAATGGCTGTAGTTGGGGTGAGGAAGGATTTTCAAACAGTCCCCCCACTTCCCAACAGATTAGCGGTGACCCTGTGGGTTGTTGTGGTTTTTTTTCCTGCCTTCCTCTGCAGCATGGCGCAGGGGTCACTTGCAGGGTTAAACTAGAGTAAATAGTGATTCCCTATAACCTGAAGTCTGTAAACCATAATTTGAGGACTTCAGTAACTCAGCCAGAGGTCAGGGGTCTATTACAGAAGCGGATGAGTGAGGTTTTATGGCCTGTGTTGTGCAGGAAGTCAGGTTAGAGGATCATGGTGATCCTTCTAGCTTTAAATCCTGCATACTTGCTGTACTGAGGCCATAGTTTTTAATAAAGATGAGAAGGCAGCTGGAGCCATTCACTAGTTTTAATTAGATTTTCATTTTTGTTTTTCAGCTTTTTAAAGAATTGACTGGCGACATGACACCATTTGTTTCATTCCATTTTAATGTATTAAATTATGACAAGAATTTTCCTCCTACAGAAAACAGTAAAAAATTAATCAGGACTTTTTTCTGTTCTTTGTAGCACTGTATGTTAATTAGACCTCAGAAAAGCTACATAAAGTTTTATGCCACAGAAATATCTTTCCAAACTTTTTTTTTTTTTGTCCATGTAATTAAATGAAACCAAACTAAGGAATTCAACAATGTGGTTTTAAAAATTGTTTTGGGCTGTACCTGTGGAAGCAGATCACTGCAACCTGTGTGATGACAAGTGTGATGAGAGGAAATCCAGTTCGGGAACATCCGGCTTTAACCAAGCGAATTTACATACTGTTGTGTCATAGCCAGTGGGCAACATGTTGAAATTTACAAAGATCCTTTGTTCCCTGTGATTCTTGTGCATTTTAATGTACAGTGGTTGTCACTGAAAAGAATGTACTTACCACAGATACTACACTGCGATCTCTGTTGCTTGTTCTGGCCAAGGGAAAGGTAGATAGTGTTGCTGAATGTTACTTGGTTGGAGAGGTTGACTTTTTATGGCAACCACTCTACTTCCCATCCGCCTAAATTAGCCTGAGAACTGCAGAAATAAGCACTACAATCACATAGCTGCTCAAATGCCAGAAAGCAGGTCAGAAAACCCAAAAGTTACTGCTTTTGTAATTTCTCATTAATTGTTTAGCCAATTTCATGTAGCTGCAAAAACAACGAGAAGTCCCGTGGCATCTTGTAAACCAGCAGATTTTTGGAGCATAAGCTTTCTTGGGCAAAGACCCACTTTTGTCACATGCATTGGAGTCCAATTTCATGATATTTTTTGGGACCTGACTCCATTTCTTAATTTCAAAATGGAAAAAGAACTGTTCTACCACTGACAAAAAGCATTTCTGAATATGAAACACCCAGTGCATTCAGAGAAACAAAATTGAAAAGACCATCGGGGCAATAGTAGCACTGTCTGGTGACTTTCAATAATGTTACAGACAATGTAAAAATATTATGCCACAAATGAGAGAAGTAACTTCAGCCTTGTCTATCTGGATGGCGTCCTTGTTAAAAATTTGCAATAGAGTGTAAATCAGAATGGAACAAGTCTGTTGAGTTTTCTTTTATTACTGCCACGGGAAACATTCTTGGTCTCTATTTCCTTGCTGCTCAATATATTGCAAGCCTTTTCCAAGCTTGTAACTAAATATTTTGAGCAGCTTGAAAAATGACTAGCACTGAATCATATAGATTGTTCCTCTGGCAGCCAGGTTATTCTTGCAAAGTGTTCTTGTTCTCTTTCTAGGGTTTTGTCCATGTCTTTCTGTAATATAACCCTTAGCAATAAGTCTGAAGGTGTCTAGTTTATCGGATATATTAAAGAACTATTTCCTCTTTATGTCACTCTGCCCATATGATTTTTGCTTTGATTCTATCCTTCATCTTAGAATAGTACAAAAAATATTCCCAGTCCAGAAGCTGTACTTTTTGGTAAATTGACAGGAAGTAAAACCTGGTGACATTTTCATGATGAATAGTGAAGTTTCCATGGAATAATACTTTTTGCTTCAACTGAATGTTCATAGGAAAAGTATATGTGGCCTTGAAAGATTTCAAGAAACATGGATGTGGAAGGCACAGGGCAGAGGGTTAAGTGCTGTGTGGAAAGTAAATTAATTTTTCTGATGAATTTTTTTCCAACTTTCTAATGCTGAAGCAAAGTCTCTAGTCGTCATGAATGATCTCTTCAGAGGGCTGCGGAATTCCCAGGGCCTGGTTCTGTGCTGCAGCGTCAGCAATAAGGTAGAGAAGTGTGAATTGATTTGGCATTCCCTGGATGATCAAAATGAGTGCAAACGTACATGCCGAGGTGATAGAATGTCAGATTAGCAGCAGGAAAGGCTACTTACAAGGAGGTGTAGTGCTAGGGACAGCAGAAAGGTACTAAAAGGGCTAAAATTTGCCTCTGGCCTTATTGTTGTGGGATGAGGTTTTTCAAAAGAGCTGAAGAATTAGGTGCCCAAGTCTTATTGAATTTCAATGGATGGTTGGCTTGGAAAATCCCAGCTTGAGTTTCTAATGTGCTCTGAAACAGCCAAGACATGAAAAATATTGGAGAAAGGTACCCTAATTCTAGTGAGACTGCTGGGTAATTTCTAAGCAGTATGTATAAGTTAGACAACCTTTGGCCTTCCTTCCATTCCTGCATCTGTCCATCCACCCCTTCCTTCCTTTTCATATTTGAAGAAGAGAGGACAGAAATCTGAGGCAAAAAAAGCTGTTGTGAATCAAAAGTAATTCCTTCAGAGTTAAAATGTGCTTTATAATCGAAACAAAACAAAAAAAAATGTGCCACATGTTCTTAAATATTTCCCACTGTTATTATGTGGTGTATATTCATATTACATTGATGTTTGGCGGCAATGCCACTGGTGAGGAATCCAAAATTTGTTTTGTGTTTGGTAATATTTTATGCATCTGAGCTAGGAAAGTAAATGCACTTGTAAAGAATAACACAAGATTTATTTGTTCTTCCAATGAGAAGCTGAAAACTGTTCGTGAATGTCCCAGTTATGCAAATACTTAAGCACATGGATGACTACTTATGTGATTTAAGTTACTCCTGTGTTCACAGGCTCAGGTCTCAAGGAGCAACTACAGAGATAATTTGGTCTAAGTAAGGAATGCAGGATTGGTCTTTTACGCTGCTAGGTATTAATGTGCTTTAGAATAGCATTCTTAATAAGGTGCAAAGCAAGTTAACCATGTGTAAACCTTGGTCAAAGATCTAGCTGATTTGGAGACTCTTCTTTACTTACAAAGCTCAGGGAATCTGATGGTCCTACTACAGCAGGAATGGCAGTGACATCTGTAGTTAAGGTTGTGTGAGTATTTCCATCCGGAACTCCTCTTTTCAGTCATTCACAGCTTTTTTTTTTTTTTTTTTTGACAAATTGAGAGGTAAAAATCCTCAGCTGACAGCTATTTCATTTCCTAGCTGACCTGTCTTTTTTCATGCAGAGTTGGTGAAGATTTTAAAAATAATATTTTCAGAATGAGGAAATGATGTGTGTAGTATTAAAGTTTGTGTTTCAGTGATTTCTCTGAGCAGCAAAGGTAGCCACTGCAATCATGGAAAATGTATAAACTATTGAAAGACAAGTTTAAATAGATTCAAGTGAGCAGTGTTGAAGACGTAGTCTTAGATGTCATAATTAACAAAAAAGGTTGCGGTGGTTGTGTGTTATGGTTCCACCCAGCTATAAAATCCCAGTGGAGAGATTGTATATTCATTGGCATGTAGACAGAGCAGATCATTTACAGATGATGGGTACAGAGTTGACTTCCAGAAGGTCACCATTGAGGAATTGTATAGAGAGATGCAGCCGAAAGAGAACCTGCTGCAAAAAGTTATAAAAGGGAAGCGAGTGATAACACTGCTGTTAACTTTCTGTCTGATTCCACTCTCCTGCGTCCATGTTTCAGTTGGGTAGAGTAGGGTTCTTCACTTCTGATCAAAAGTGCTGTAATGCATACTTAAAGCACCCCCCACGTTTTACCCCAGAGCTGAATGAACAGAAGCTACAACTATTTGGGCATATTTGCAGAATGAACGATGAATGAAAAATCAAGACCCTGGTATTCGGCATAACGGATGGTTCGAATAGAAGAGGCAGACCCCACAGAGAATGGGTAGATGATATAGTAGATTGGTGCAGAGCTAGTCTACGGAAACTAAGCCACTCCGCACTGGACAGGGAAAGACAGAAGGAAGTAATGAGAGAGGCATCAGATGCCAGCAGGTGCTGAGCCCACGGTTGTTGGTGATGATGGTGAGTTACCTTGAGGTAAAAATTACACTGCAGTGCCATGTCTCTTTTAGGATTTTATTGAGGGATGGCTAGCACTCCTTTAGTTAACCTGCTGTAAACCCCTCACCCCCTTTTTGGCAGTGAAGACTGAGCCTGAAGTATAGTGAGACAATTACTTGTTTGTAAAGGAAACATCCCAGCTCCATATGTTGTGTTGCATGCAAAAAACTAAAGCGCTTCCCTTTCATAAGGTGCCCATCTCCCATTGAAAGTCAATAGATAAATGCCTAAAATCCCCACCTAAATTTAAGAGAACCTTCAAGTTGCCTCGTTCATCAGTCACAGGTCAGGAAATGTCAAAAAGTGAAGGTTGCATGTGCAGTCTCCACTCTGTCCCTTTGTGTTCAGCCACTAGGAAAGTTGCCATCAGCATGATTACATACTAGCATGCAAATTTTTTTTTTCAGATTTGCAAGATGCTTGCACCATGTAACGTGGATTGCTAGTGCAGCAGGTTCTGCCAGAGTTCGCTCATTTCCTGCGTACCTTGTAAATGAATGGCTTCAGTGGCTTCTGTGTGGCCTGTACTGAGCAGGAAGCGCTGTGCATGTGAATTGAGGAGTTTGTGTTTAATTGAGAAATTAAATTTGATCACACATCAATAGGACGGTGGTAAAACCGCACATGCATCAAGATTAAAGCTACCTTTAACTTTGTTGTGTCCTGACTTCTGAGTGTCAGCTTAATTCAGGGGTGGATTAAGAACAGGTGAGGCCCGGGGATGACAGGCACACGTCCCCTCCCCGCCATATATTAAAATCTATTCGTGCTTATTATTACTCATGATGCATAATAAAATGCTCTTAATGTTGAAATAAGAATGATGTGACACATTTCTTGTGTTCCATGAAAGCAAATTGTTTAAATAAAATGGAGTTATGAAGTCTTGGGGCCTCTCATGCCTGGGGACCGTGAGGCAACTGCCTCTTTTGCCCTTGTGTTAATCCACCACTGCCTTGATGAGTGTTTGTTCAGGTTTATAAAGGGAAACTGCAGTGGATTCTGCTTTGAGACTGAGGAGCTGAGGAGAGCATATTGGACATTGGGAGCGGTATTATTTGGGGTGGGATTTATTGGGTCTGTGATATTAACAAACGTGTCATCCTTCCTTGGCATTTCTTCCAGTTCTCACTTCTGTTCCCAGCAGCTCCGTTGTTCTCCGTCAGCTGCAGAAAGATTGCCAGGCTCTGTCTTCTGCTTTTGAGCCTTTGCTGCTGGACCTCATTTTGGGACCTAATCTCCTTTCAAACCCTTGATGAAGGAAGAACAGTTTCTCCCCTCTCTCTCCCCCACAACCACAAGCAGATTTCCGTGTGCCTCTGAACTCTGCAGGAGCCTGCAGCAGCTGACAAGGTTCTGTCTGTTCAATCCTGAGCCACTCTGACGCCTACATCAGTGTCTTAAGTAGCTGCAGCTCCAGGGAGGACCTACCCTTTTCTGAAAAGCTGGCTTTTCAATTAAGCAACATATTTTTATGATCTGCGCTGAGAGCAGAGTGATTTCATGCTTATGTCAATAATTCCCACTCAATGGACTGTTATGACCTTTTTTACTTCTTTTCTTTTTTTATCGTTTCCATTTCATAATGGCAACGTGACACTCCATGCACTGCATTTCTGGGGAGTTATTGCACTTAAGTAGCTGAAGTCATTCAGACATTGGCATCATGCCTCTGAGCCTACCTGAGCCGGGCAGTAATTCTCTTTCAATTGCTGGATAGATGGTCTTATTGCATAAATTGTCTGTCTGTGCAAACCAGTTGTTGCCTGTTACCTACACTCTAGAGGAAGGGTGCAGCTATTTTTGTAGGCAGGTGCTCTGTCATCCAAGATAAATTGCCCTTTATGTCATCCTATTTGTATTACCATAGTTAAAGGGTCATACAGCATAAGTGCCTCAAGTGTGAGGCTGATAGCTTGGCCCTCGACTGATAACACTGCTGTTAACTTTCTGTCTGATTCCACTCTCCCGTGTCCATGTTTCAGTTGGGTAGAGTAGGGTTCTTCACTTCTGATCAAAAGTGCTGTAATGCATACTTAAAGCAACCCCCACGTTTTACCCCAGAGCTGAATGAAGCACTGCATGAAAATGCCCTGGAGGTATAATCTGCATACTAATATGTAAAGCTCTTTAGGATACTTTTGCATTAAGCAGATGCAAATAGTCTCAGAGGGATAGCTGTGTCAGTCTGTATCTTCACGAAACAAAGCAAGCAGTCCTGTAGCACCTTAAAGACTAACAATTGTATTTATTAGGCAATGCGCTTTTGTGGGAAAGACCCACTTCATCAGCTTCTGGAGCAGAAGTGAGAAACCAGCAAAATATAAAATGTAAGGAGTGGGGAGGTGTAGGCTTCTTTGTAGACGTTTCTGTAACTTTTGGGGTATTTTTACGGATAGGGTTGTTAACCCTAAGCCAACCCCTTTTACCAAGACAATGAGGATCAACCAGTCCAACACCGCCACCATCACACTGGGAGGGGATGACCTGGAAGATGTGGAGCAGTTCATCTACTTGTGGAGTATTATGGGCATAGATGGAGGATCATATAAGGGTATCAATGCTGAGAGAACATTGTGCCAAAGCTGGAGCTGCAAGCCACCCTGAGTTGGTCTCTTGGAAAATGTCATTAAGACTTTTGTAGAAATTCCAAAGCAATCTTCTTCCAGTGCAGCCCGTAAGAATTTCAACTACCTGATGTCCTAGGCTAGATGGTTTTTACCATCAGCAAACCCAGGGAACAAGAAGTCTAGGGATCTGCTGCATTATAGCTCCCTTCTGTTCTCCCTACTGGATCCTTTTTTTGTGAGCTCACAGGGGATCAAAGCTCAAAAGTGGTGTTCTTTTTGAAATACTTGGAATTTGACCATGGGGTCGGTTGCTGGCGTCGGTTTTGAAGCTACCTGGGGTCTTGGAGAAAGATATTAGAACAGAAGATGGGGATTTGTTCAGCGGGGAGCTGGGAAGGGTAATTTGGATCTGTCAGTCTTCACTGGGTAGCTTTTTAAATTTCTTGACATGTGTCCTCTGCTTCCCTATTAAATTCTCAAACGGATAAACACAACAGCTCCAAGAACCAACAACAAAACAAGAGATTCATTGCCAGTTCTTGAAAAATATGAAGTGATTCTCTTGACTCAGAAAGCCCTGGTACTCTGAAAGCATATTCTTTAAGAACACCACTGTTCCCAATTCGTCTCTGAAGCATCTCTATTCATAGAAGTTTTGCATAGGAGTTTGGAATATTTTCTAATCAGTGAAGATTCCTCAGGCTGTGAAGCCAGCTTGCAAAGCACAGAGGTTTGGGAAAAGGGAAGAAAGGTGACTTTTCTGAGGCAACCCACAGAGAACAGGTTAGAAATTAATGGTGAGATATAGCATGAAAAACCCAATACATGTTTTATCTGGCTCTCAGAGATGTTGGCCCGAAAGGGACTTTGTAGTTTTTGTCAAGGCAGAAGCTATTCTCAGTGCTTTTAAGAATAAAGGAGAAAAGGTTCTTAATTTCACTGCCCTACTTAGACACTTATTTTCAGGTGTTTCAGCTGGCGCAACGTTAACTGGTCCACCTTCTGCAGAAGTATGAGGATGTGGGTTCTCTGGATTGTGTAGAGCCCCTACCATGGTTGCATGATGGAGATGGGTACCAAGCAGACATCTTACAGGGGGCTGGATAAAACTATCATTGTGGATTAATATGAGGGTGGGGGGTACATAAGCAATCCTTATTTAAGCATTTCCTAACCTTTGGGGTTCCTGATTTTTCAGCCTTCACATTTTTATAAAGTAGCTTTTTGCATAGAATTGAAGGTTTATATCACAGTAGAATCTGTAGATCTTGCTCAAGATGAGGGCCGGGTCATGCCAAGTGCTGTATATACAAAGATAAAGACACAGTACATGTCCTAAGGTCCGTACAGTCTAAGAAATTATCTCTTTAATATAGGATAATGCTCTTCCCCCAAGTGGGCCCACCTCCCGTCAGAGGGCTGGTTGCTGATCGAGCTGACAGCAACCATCTTGTGGGAAGGTGATGTAACTTGTGATCCTGCTGGTATTGGGTGCCAGTGCTCATTGGTTTCCATTCGGCTCCCATGCAGATTTAGCAAACGAGAAAAGGACGTGATGGATTAAATATTAACCATGGGCTTCAATTATTAAACGGGAATAATTTTCATGCAAATGGAGCCTGGTTGCGTGGTTCCAGGCGAACACAGATCAAAGCTGATATACTTCAAAGTGTCAGTGACCTCTGAACCAAGAGGCAATTCCCTATTTTCATCATTTTATTATCAGTACCCTGGAGGATGAGGGACTAGAACAATGTAGCTGCTGAGCATAAAAAATGCTTACATGTCTGTGTGTTGGGGAAATCTGCTCCTTTTTTAGTTTGTTGTAACTGGTGCGCTCTGGTGGGACATTACTGAGTGTATTTAATTCAGGGCAAACTGCTTAAAGCAGGGCTGTCAAAGCTCAAGACTGTGTCTCTCACTTACAGAGCACACCCAATCAGTTAAAAAGAGCACTTCTGTCTTGCTACACTGGCTAACAAGAAATCATACAAGCAATTCCCTCAGACACTCCAGCTCCTCGGTATCACAATCAGTTACACTCCTTATCTAGGATGAATGGTTATGAAAAACAGTCTCATCAAATAAGTTTCTTCTGATTCCAAAGGAAGAGCCACATGTCTAGGTCAACGTATGTAGCTCAAATCTTACTCAAAAATCACACTGCTGCCATGTCTTTAGTGTCAAAAATCTAAAGGTTTATTCATAAAGAAAAGAAGTAAAGATGAGTTAAAATTATGAAAGGAATCAAATCCATACAATTGCAAATTTCCTGATTTCAGGCTTGTACCAGCAATGGAATAAAGTGCTGGCTCAAGTCAAGTCTCTGATTACTTCCAAATCATGGGAAGGATGCCACTCCCTTTGTTAGAATACTCCTTCTAGTGAGTGTCTATTGTCCAGATCGTTGAGTATTAGAGTATGTGGAGCAGGAAAGCTGGAGGAGTTTCCAGGGCCTTTTATACCTTCCACCATATGGAGGGAATCCCATTGTCCTTACTACATAAAAGTGTTCGGTCATATGATCTGTCATATGGGCAAATCACCTGTCTATGCATGAGTCAGTTCTTAACAGGTGGAAGCCATTGACCACGTGCTAATCTGAACCTTCTCAAGGAAGTCCATTCAGTGTAGTTGGGTGTCTCCCAGGCTTTACTGTGAGTTTAAGAATTCTTTTGATGAGCCATTCAACTTGACTGGTCCCTCCAAGACATGCTGGCTGGTAAATACTTTGTGGGTGTTACCCCAGGATCAAACATTTGAAATCAGGTATAGAGCCAAAAATGCTACATGCATACAAATAGCATAATCGTACCCCTTGTAACCTTTTCATCAACTCCTCATTTGGCATGCTTCATACAAGATTTTTTACAAATCTGTCTCAGTGATTGCAACAGTGACTGTGATATTTTAATGAGATAACGTCACTCCTGTTCACTTGCATACCTAGACAGAGGAAATGTGGATACTTTGGTACTATTTGAGGAGGAAAATACCAAAAGATGTACAATCAGACCACAACTGCTATGTGAGATGCTTGCTGGAGGTGCTCTTAATTAATTCTGTTTGTGGTTGGAAGCAGACACACACACAATGTTCCCCTATGTCCTGGAGAGAGGATGGGTAAAATGTGAAATTGTGATTCTGGACATACCGATGCAGCCTTCATGAAGTCAAAGGGAGTTGTCTGTATATATTTGGCCCTGAATACAGATGTCTAAGTACCATATTGAATCCTCCTCAGAAAACTTCCTCTGAATTATAAAACCACATGGAAAACCTTGAAAGGAACACCAGGAGAAATGTTGGGGGTGAGAAAGGATCATCTTTTCAAACAAATAAACACAATTATTTTGGTGAGCTCCTCATGTTAGGTCTCCTTGTTGCTTTAATATTGCTGGGCATTAGAGGAAGACCCCTTTCCCCATTTTTCAGCATCGTTGGCAGAGGCTGAGTTTGTTGCCTTCGTTCACAAGGACCTGGATATCACAGTTTGTTGGGTGTAGGTGTCTGCCTGGCTCTGGAAGGTTCATATGGAACTCACCTGGTGGAAAGTAGGTAAAATCCCGGGTGCAGGAAAGTATGGGCGACACTTTCTGAGCTTGGCCAGCCATTCGTCACAATACAATCATTTTGGGCCCAATTCTGGATCCTCACTCTACAAGCAGCTCTCCCCCTGCCCCTTTCACATGTACTAGGCAGGTAGTTCCATTCCCTGAACCCCACCCCTCACTCGGCAGAGAATACTGCCTTCTGTCAATCCCCCACACCAACAGTTGTCACCACTGACCACCTAGAGAGGTCACCTGCCCCCCACCCAACCAACATCCCAGCTGGCAAAGACCTTGGAGTCACCCATCTGCTACACCTGTGAGTGCTGGGGAGAGGCAAACATGGTATTTTGAGAGATTGGGGGGATGGGACGGGAAGCATGGCTGCCAGCTGGTGGGGTTATGCCTGGAGCAGCTTTTCAGCCCTGCCAGCAGAGAGACAACCTGGGGATTGTGCCACACATGGGTTGGCTTTCATGCCTGGCAGCCTCTTTTCGTTCCTTCTGGCTGATCTCTGCCCCATCTTGCTGGTGCCTGGCCATGTTAATAGCACTGAGAGTGGGGAAATGGCATAACCCACACACCAAAACGAGCTGCCCTTTGCACTTCTCCCTCTCAACCAAGTCCACCAGGTAACTCCTGTCCTTCTCACCCAGCTTCCAACCAAACTTCCAGGTCCCTCTCACCACCATCTTTCCAAGGAAGAATGCCAGCGTTTAATATTTCCTGATTTGACATAATATACAAGTTGGTGTCAACTATGTAACGTTCTTAAATGATGAGATTTAATACAGAATTCCTGTTAATTTCAAATCAATATGAGCGAGTGAGTGAACTTGCAATCCGACTCCATTTTTGTAATCAATATTTTCTTTAAAAGCTGACGTTTAATGAGATTGGAGCTTTTGTTGTTTGAAATGCAACTTGTGTTTAAAAAATTTAAACACTCCTCAGACCTTGC
The DNA here is from genome assembly GCF_033958435.1 of Carettochelys insculpta. Taxonomy (NCBI): domain Eukaryota; kingdom Metazoa; phylum Chordata; order Testudines; family Carettochelyidae; genus Carettochelys; species Carettochelys insculpta. The sequence continues at coordinate 4,542,015 of NC_134149.1, read as the reverse complement.
CCTGTCTCCAATGTCATACAGTTCAACCCTGGACCGAGCAGTGAAAGCTACGGATGTGATATGAGTCAGCTGATGGACATCAATGTGAATGGGACTTCAGTCTTAGCAACAAAAACATGTTCTAGTATTTATTGTTCCATCTCAGGCCTTGGCTATACTACCATAGGCTGTCAACATAATTATGCAACTTCGGCTATGCGAATAATGTAGCTGAAGTCAACATAGGTAGGTCTGCTTTTTGTGGTATCTTCACAGCAGTAAGTTGATAGCTGAGGCTCTTCCATCAATTCCACTTACTCTTCTCCTTTGGTAAAGTCCCAGAGTCGATGGTAGAGTTCTCAGCAATTGATTTATTGTGATAAATTGATCCCTGCTGTTACAATCACTACCCGTTGATCCAGCCTGTAGTGAAGACAAGCCCTCAGAGTTTGTCTCTTAATTCCTTGCTTTGTTTTGTTTTTATTTTCAGAAGCCTTCGAAATTGTGGTACGGCACGCCAGAAACTACACCAACACCATGTTCAGGAACCACTACCAGAGCATGGGACCCAGAGCGCTTAAGTTTGTCGGAGAACTTTTTACAGACATCTCGCTTTACATACTGGGCTCTGACATCAATGTGAATGACATGGTCAATGAATTTTTTGACAGCTTGTTCCCTTTAGTCTACTCACACTTGATGAATCGAGGCTTCCCTGATCCCTCTGGAGAAATGATAGAATGCCTGCGTGTAGCAAGGCGGGACTTCAGGGTGTTTGGTAATTATCCCAAGATTATGATGACCCAGGTGTCTAAGTCATTGCAGGCAACACGAGCTTTCCTACAGGCGCTCAACTTGGGGATCGAGGTCATAAACACTACCGACCACTTAAAATTTAGCAAGGACTGTGGACGAGCATTGTTGAGGATATGGTATTGTTCTCATTGCCAAGGGCTCCTGATGGCAAAGCCTTGTGCTGGATACTGCAGTGGTGTTATGCAAGGGTGTCTGGCTAGCGTTGTGGAGATGGATAACTACTGGAAAGAGTACATTCGGTCCCTGGAAGGGCTGACCAAAGGCATGTATGGAATCTATGACATGGAGCGTGTCCTGCTCGGTCTCTTCTTGTTGATACGAGACTCAGTCATGTATGTTCAGAAGAATGGCGGGAAGCTGTCTGCAACTGTGAGTTTTTAAATGTTTCTATGAACTGTTTGCTACTGCCATCTTTTTCCATACCCTCACGCTATTCATCGAACACATGAGTACCTCATATATTTTAGGACAAGTTCAATTGGAACAAACAGCTCTTTTCCCCCACCCTCTCTTTCCTGGTTCATTCTGACTTGTCAAACTTACCTGAAACCGCTATATCACAGAACTGGGGTTAATTCTCAGCTCAGGCTGTAGGTGTTCAGGAGCTATGGATGTGCAATGGTGACAGGGTCCCACGAGACTTTGGATTGCTCAGCAGTGGTTCCTACCAGTTGATTTCAGAGATTATAGGAGACACAGACAAAGGAAAATATCTTGGTGAGTTGATGGCAGACCCATAGGATTTCAGCTGAGGTATGAAGCCCTGCAGATCTGGGAGAGGGACTGTAATGTAATAAGTGTCAGAGGGGTAGCCGTGTTAGTCTGTATCTTCGAGAACGACAAGAAGTCCTGTGGCGCCTTTATAGACTTACAGATATTTTGGAGCATCAGCTTTTGGAGGCTTATGCTCCAAAATATCTGTTAGTCAATAAGGTGCCACAGGACTTCTTGTTGTTCTGTAATGTAGTAGGGTTTCTGGGGCACTACTGAGAGGGCCAAGCCAAGGTGAATTCCTTAGAGAGAGGGTTACTTGCAGCCCAAGACGGGGGTCTGCCATTGTAAAGCACCAAGCCAGTTACAGACAGCACTTCCGTTTGCTGAACTGCCTAGCAAGAAGTCACACAAGCAATCCCCTTTAGACACACCAGCTTCGGTTGTGCCACATCCAGTATCCTCCATAAACAATGAGAGCTTATGAAAACCAGTCTCACCAAATTGAACTAGTTCTTCTGATCCCAAAGGACCAGCCACGTTCCCAGGTCAGTTTATACCCCAGGTCTTACCCAAAAGAGCACACTGTGCCAGTCCTTTAGCAACTAAAGGGTTATTAATAGAAAGAAAGAAAAATGCCGAGTAACATTTCTAAAGGAATCAAATTACATACACCAATGCAAAGTACTTGATGCAGTCGTGTAGCAGAGGTGGGTTAATCTGATGTCTTGTAAGTCTCTGGAATACATCCTTTGTTAGGCAGGGTCATCAGTCCTTTTGGGCTCAATTCATCACAAGGAGGCTCCATAGGAGTTGAGCTGTAATGAAGAGAAAGACAGAGGTACACCGGGGCCCTCTTTATACCCTTGCCCATGTGGAGGGAATTCCATTGTTCTCCCTGTGTGAAAGTGCCTCCAAAAGGAAGTTTGTCGCATGAGCAAGTCACCTGTCCATGCATGACTCAGTCCTTTCTAGCAGTAGCCGTGACTTACATGCTGAATTGAACATTCACAGCTATGCTCCTCAGACGTGGGTTGGAACGTACTATGGCCCATGGTCAGTGAAGCACTGCTATTCACTTGACTAGTAACCTTAACACAATAAGTTGCCAAACCTCTTGTTGAGGTCTCCCAGAAGCAAACATTTGAAATACAACTGGAGAGCCAATAGTCATAACTCCAAATAGAAAAATTATACATGCATATGAGTGGTATGCAGTAAATTCTTTCATATCCAGCAGCCCCGGGACCAGAAAGTTGGCAGATATTCAAATATTCTGGATAACAGAGAGAGATACCCAGCAATGCCTAACACCAACCACCCCCTCCCACCCGATTAGATATTAAGAAACAAACAAAAGTATATGCAGAGTACTTTATTTACCAACAACAGTAGTATTGTACACTCCAGATTTATACTGTATTTGCTGTATTTATTTGTATTTACTTTCACTAGACTGTACTTACGGAAAACATAACTAAACTTTACTTAAGGTTAAAATGCTGGTTACGTGAGAGTTCCGAATGATAGAATGCTGATTAAGAAGAGTTTACTGTAAATAGACTCAGCAAATCATCAGCTTTCAATAGTCACCTCACTTGACCCACTTTGTATAAGATCTGGTGCAGACATATAACAGTGATTGCAACAATGTTTTGCATATTCTTATTAGAATCCAGTAATGTCAAAGCATCCAGATCCCTTCCTGGTTTAGCATTCTGTGTGGTGCATGGTTGCTACAAACACCTAGGACAGTGCATCTGTAGTGTACAGTACAGGGGGGATAAACATCGATTTTTTTTTTTTTATTTCAATTACTTTGATTTAAATTGGGATTTTTATTTCTGTGGTTAAATTCTAATTTTTTGTTTGAAAACGAAACCCGTTTAAAATCCGAATTTAATACAAAAGTTTGTCAAAGCCTAAACTACTTATAATCTCTTACAATGTTTACATAAAAATAAATATGCTGAATCCATGTGCCTCTGCCAGAAACCTTTGAGTTAAAGGTTCCTTTTCCATAGAAAGAAAGAGTTAGGAGGGTGGGGAATATCTGGCTGTATAAGTATGGCAGAGTAAGTCCTGTTCTGTACCTGCTCTCCAACCCCAGGAGATACCATCATGCCTCTCATCAGGTTGCTCCACTCAGCTCATTTGCGTGGTCTCATACACCTATTTCATAGCTTCTCCCTACCTGAGCTGTGTTTGGCTCAGTTCTCAATTTATGAATATTTATGACTGCATCCACCATAAAAACTTATTCTGCAGCCTGATTCACCCCAAAACTTCCAGGATAGATGTTCTTCATATAAGAAAGCTTTCTTTGTCTCCTTTCATGTCTGCACAGACCAAGATACACATGCAACACCATCAGGTGCTGGTCTTCTGTAGGTGGGGTTGAATCTGAGATCTCTGGAGCTTAGCATATGAGTCTCTACTGCATGAGCTAAAAACACATGACTCTTGGCTAATGTTGTAGTAGACTCATTAATCTCTGAGTGGTCTTGATGCCACTAGAAGGGACAGAGCACAAGCCCCCGGGGTGCATGGGTTGCACATGCAATCAGAAATCCGTTAATTCCTGATTCTCTTTCTCTCTCCATCTAAACACATACAGTACTTCAGTGGAAAAGGTCTACGAGCTACATGAACAAAAGTCTTGGGTTGTTATTAGTTGTTTGTTTTCCTGGAGGGGGGGCATTCCATAATGAGAAGAAGAGATGTAGGCATCCAGACAAGAGCAACACTGGCACCAAAGCACAAAGCTGTGGGAAGGAGAAACAACCTTCTTCAGATTGCAGGCTCTAGGATTCATACCAACCCCTGGCAGTGGGAGAAAAAACCTGCTGCAGCTGCAGGTCATAAAGTGACCCTGCTCAGAAAGTGTCAAGAAATTCCCAGGTGAAAAAGGAATGGGTGTTACGTAAAATTTCAATGGTGTGGCTAAGAGCAGTAAGGCCTGGTTGTCAGAATGTTATGGCATTACAGAAAACGCTCCCCGCTGGCAATGACTTTGAAGAGGATGACATGGACACATTCAAACAACTTGGATCAGCTGGTTAGTAAACTTATTTTTGCACCCTTGTTATGGGTGGCCTGCGACATCCTGTGGTGCTAGTAAATGAAAACTTGGATTTCGGTCAGAAGTTTATTTTGAGTGGATTGATTGCTTCTGAGTTTCAAAACGTTTGTGTTTGAAATACATTTGGAATGTTAGTTGTTTGTGAGAGTATTTACTGTCATTGCTGGACTTCTGGAATGGTGTTTTTTTTACTTGCTCAGTGTAATCAAACAAGCCAAGGTGAGAATAGCCTGGTTAAAAGTAAAGGTTTATTAGGCATTTATGAATTTAAGCCTTTTGAAAAAAATGTTTCTAGTTGTTTGGTATGTTGCTAGAGATCAGGTTTTTAACGGATTTTGAAAATTCTTATGATTTATTATTAACTGGATTTAGAATAAATTATAATTTAACCAGTGGAAAAAACAGCTGTGGTAGGAGGACTGTTTCATTTACAATCTCATTTGTTAAAGCAACGTAGTAGGTTGTGCTGAGTGAGTGAGAGTGACTTGTTTTTATGATTTTGTTTCAGAGCTATGCTTAGACATAAGTGCTGTGACTGTCCATCTCCTGCAACTTCAGAACCACCTTTTGCAGCCAGCAGCATGGCCACTAAATATGTGTTGAACAGTAAATGACCTGTTTTGGAAAAACATACTTTCTTCATCATCCTGTAAAACCATGACTGAGTTTGTGCGCAGACCATCAAATTCCAGGCAGACTTTTTAGATCAAAAGGTGCTGGGTTCATTTATTCAGCAAATTCTCCCTTTCCCCTTTTTCAGAACAAACTTTTCATTGAGATGTTTCAATCATTATGACCAGGCTACAAGGAAAAGGAAACAGAGCAGTATGCAAAATGCATTGACGGGAAAATCATTAATCTGAAGCAGTTCTGCACTTAAAACACTGGAGGCTGGAAGCGGCACCAGTGCAATGGAACTCTTAGTTAAAGATATAACAACACTGACTGGAGAGTTTATCCAATTTCCCCAAGAGGCTGTAGCTCTTTCAATGGGAGGAGCTCTCTAGTCGATGTTACACTGTCTACACGAGGGACTAAATTGTAACTGCATTGATCAGAGATGAGGTGAGCGATGCAGTTACACTGATGTACGTTTGTCATGTAGACCTGGCCCGAGTCTTGGCAGGTGGAGCAATGTACACAATGGTCCATCAAGTGCTGGTGTGACAACAGAAGGTGGGTCTGCCTGTCTTACAGAAGCAATTGGCATCGCGGGGAATGCCTGTACAGCACAGCACTTAAAAGAAGTAGCTGTAAAAGGGGTCACAAGCTGCGAGCAAAAATTCATCTGTCAGGTGTTTAAAAAAACAAAAAAGCAGTCCAGTAGCACTGTAAAGACTAACAAAATAATTTATTAGGTGATGAGCTTTTGTGCACAGACCCACTTCTTCAGACCAGAGCCATAAGCTTGTCACAGGCAGCGCTGCCAATATAGCAAAGGTGAAGCGAAATGTAACAGAAGGTAACAAAGGGAACTGGAACGGTAGCACACGGGTGCAGTGCCTGTTTGACTCATCTTTTATCTGGAGTCTCAATTAGAACTCCAGGAGTGAAAAACATTGTGCTGAACTTGCAAAATGCGTATTTGGCAACCACTCTGCTCCAGCTTCACTGAAGAGAGGAGGTGAGGCTAGACTAATTCCCCCCTCCAGCAAGGTCTACGTTGGAATGCAGTGGTTGATTTTTCTAAGCTATTGAGAACTGGCATACTGTGATGAACGCTTGTAAGGAAAATTGTGACAAAACAGACAGAACAGCCCACAGCTCATGTTGCCAACACTTGACTAGAGAAATGTGGAAGATGTGCTGCATACAGGAGACCTACTGCCACAGCCTTGAACTAACTGCCGGAGGATTGCTGTTGAAATTTGGAAAGCACTTCTGTGGACCTTTACAAAAGAAGTACCAACATCACGGTTAAATTCCAAGTAGAAGGAGGCAGCAGATGAAGCAAAGTACCAGGGTAGATGCCTCGCTGCTGAAGAAGGTGCTGCTATGAGAGGGGCATCTAATAATTACCCACTGCTTGTGCCAGCCATAGCAACTTCCAGGGCGGGAGGTGACTGTTCAAGCAGTGCGTGTTTGCTGCTAATCTTTGAAAGCAAGTCGCACCACAGAACCTGTTGAAAGTCACTAGCTAAACACCTGGAACCAGAGATCATTGACGTGCTGAGTCAGCTTTGGATAGCAGTAGCTTATTCTGCAGGCACAGACAGAATATTTCCTTCATTCGGACTGATTCATTGGAAGTTGAGAAATGGATTGGTAGTTGAAAAAGAGAGAAATGTGTCTGTCATCCAGTGTGTGAATACAAACAAGGAGGGTGAGAAGGGCATTGCCTACATTTCAAAGTCTGAAGAACGCTGCCTGAGGAATTTTTCAAGAGACTTCGGAAAGTGGGAACTTATGCTTGAGTCACTCTCTGTTAAGCACATTTGAAAATTTTCCCAGACTGAGCTGAACTAATCAGTCAAATTCACTGACTGCAGAAAATCCCTCTTATTTCCTAAATCATTTGGCTGTAAATGTGACTCATGTTTTTGTGAGAGAAGTTTAAGTATCCAAACATTTAAAGCTGTTTTTCCTTAATAAAAATAAATTGGATGTCTTTTTTAGCGTATGTAATTGAATTCCATTTACCGTCTCAGCTTGACACACATCATGAGCAAAAAAAAGTTATCTGTTAAATAAGCAATAAAACATTCACCATTTTCTAGAATATTAAATAAGTGCAATTAATAAGAATTGCAACATTTTAAAGTAAATGCTTAAATAAGTTTATAGAGTTTTACTGTATCCTGCTAGATAGTCCACCCCCCTGAAAAATATCAGCTCTATTGAGTCATAAGTCACCAGGTTTTTTGGTTGGTATCAGCCAGTGAGAATGCACCTTTGGTTAGAACATCACTGAAATACAAAAGGAAAAAGGGGGTTAATGCAGAGTTAAATCAATCCATGCTGGTACTCTCTGTTTTGCATTTCTACAGTAGATATGGGTCCTGTGTTCCACTGACACACTCCCAATGGTGGCTACATATCACCACATACGTGGGAGTGTTTTATTATGTATTAGAAGTGACCTAACTTTTAAATTATATGGTGTGAATTTCTGAACCTCTCTGTAAGCAGTGAAGGTTTCTCATTCAGAAAATGCCATGGCTTGTTTTAAACCCCAGGGACAAATGGAATGCAGTAATACGAGACTTGTTTTGTAAAGGACAGTTGTAAAGACTAGATTGAATTGCTCAGCCCAGGTATGGTAGTGTGTGTGAGGAGACTGCGAGACTTATCATTGTTTGCTTAAAGCCTTTTCTAAGCAGGTGGCTAGAATCTGCTTGGCTTTTACTGTTAGCGACTTGTTCCTGTCATTCTTGACGGCTGTTTACAAAAGAGCCGTATTTATATAGGTCATTGTTGTGCTCTCACTGGAAGTAATTCTTGTCTGTTCTGGGGCCATGAAAATGGATTTTGAACTGTGCTTGGCATTGTGCCATCTTTACTCATTTAAGCTGCATTATGTGCCGTGTTTGCTCAGTAACTGCCTACCCCTTATCCGTAGCTCACAGATCTGTTTCCCCCAAGCCTGAAACATGACACTGTACAAATCCTGGTCGTGAAACTGTGTTGTAGGACCACTCCAGTCCTGCTTCTATTCATCTTGGGCCCAGATTTCTTTGCCGAGGTGTAAGGGCCTGCTGTAAAGCCCACTGAAGTCAGTGGTAGGCACTCCTAACAGCATAGGGGTCTGGAGTAGTGTCCTGTTGTTGACAGTGGTCTAGAGCAGTGGGGAGCAAACTTTTTATGTCGGGCCCCACTTTTTGTCCCTGCATATAACAGCCCTTCCCCTCTGCCCCAACCCAACCTGTCTAACGTAATCCAAACCAACAGAAATTTCGTTCATGTTCATATGAAAAAAAACCAAAACCAAACCAGAGCCCCTGTGGGCAGGTGCAAGAACGTAAGTACAGTAAACCCTCAATTTAACAGATCCCGATTTAACGGACTTTGGAAATAATGGATGCTGTCTGCGTGCACCACTCCCCCTCCTCCCAAAAAAACTCTGCCAGTGACTCACCAGAGGGGTGGCTGGGGCCAGAAGACCCACAGCGCTGAGCACGCTGAGAGCTGTGGGAGGTGGAAGAAGCCAGGCTGGTCGGCAGCTCCTCTCCTAGGAATTGGGAGAGGGGGATGGAGGTGTAAGGGGGAAGAACGGGGCAGGAGGGGAGAAGGGAAGACGGGGTGGGGCAGATGACAGGAGCGAGTGATAGGCTGGGAAGGTCGGTGCCTGGTCGTGCAGTGTAACCACGGACCTTCATAGTTGGTGGGTGCCCCTTCCCCCCATTAGTCCGTTAAATTGAGGGATTGATGTGCGCAGAACATAAAAAACTTTATTACTCAGTATATACAGGTGACTAGACTGATTCCGACATTCTGAATGAGCTGGATGAGCTTGAGACCCAGCAGCTGATTGTGCTGTGCCCCCTTATGAAATTTCACATACTGTTCCTCCCCCACTTTGTGCACCCTGATCTAGATCGGGGTGGGCAAGTGATGATGATTGTGGGCTGCGAGAGGTCGTGCTGATGTTGACTCTCTGGTGGTTCCCCGTGGCCGTGGTTCTCTGTTCCCCGACAATGGGAGCTGAGGGAACCAGTTCCTTCAGGCAAAGGGGCCACAGAGACACGCTGGCCATCCTGTAGCACCTGAGGCTACGTCTGCGCTATGAGATAAATGTGGTTTTATGAAATTCAATTTTGTAACGCTGGGTTCTGTAAATTCGAATTTGAGTCTCCTCACCTCCTCCCAAAGTGCCCCCAAAGCTAAGTGAGTTGCGCCACGCTAAATCACCAGACGTCAACTGTTGCAGCAGTGCAGTGTGGGAACCTATTCCACAGTTTCCTCAGCCCTGTAGCATTCTGGGGTTTTTTGCTGGTGCAGTGTGGAGAAAAAAGACCTGCAAGTGTTTTGGGGGGTGTGATGTCAACTTCCCGCTTTGCCTTGTCCTCCTTCCCCTCCCCTGGAACGCAAACAGCCACTTTTTTCAGAAGGACAGAAGGAAAAGTAGGGAATCCCCGGTGAAAGAAAACCAAGTAGGCTGGCTTCAGAAGGTGACTGAACCATGTAAACAGGCTGCTCAGCTGCTTTTCCCCTGTGGAAAGAACACTTCTAGGTACGACTTTTGCCTGATCAGCCAACTAGTGCTCCAGGGAGGAAATTGTGAGAATGACTCTGTGCCCTGGGATCACCCAGGTGACTGTGCCTTCTCAAGTGGCCCTCAGCTACTTTGTTCCCCCCCCGCCCCCAAACCTCAGATCTCCATAAACATCATCTCTGAAAATATTAGGGGAGGAAATTACAGTGTGTGATATCTGCACCCCCCACAATATGTGATGAGGGGTGAAGGACATGGTTGAAGGGCCAGTTGACAGGGTCCCTTTGTCCAGTTCCCAGTGCATGCTGCCCCATCAAACGCATAGCAAAGACCAAGCACCCTGGCTTGTGGGACCTATGAGGGGCTATCCAGTCTCCCTGCCTCCCCCACACCCCTGGGGACAGCCAATCCCCCGAAATCTTTTTCCATGGGTGAAGCAAACTTGCCCCTGGTGACAGCCAGTTCCTGAAAATCTTCCCCGCTTTGGAGCCTTTCCCGCGTGCAAGCCAGGGCATGGTGCTGTCTGGCAGCATGGTCTGTACTGTGCCACAGGCATGTGCTTTTATTGGGTTGGGGGCTAGCCACGTGACGTGGCTGGGCGGTGGATAGACCCCGACTGCATGGTGCCTGTGGGGAAGTGGGGGCTGCCCCTGTATAAATGTGAACTGCTGAAAAGAAGTGTCTTGACCTCGCATATAAGCATGGGCCCCCCAGCCTAGCCACCACATGTTGCAGTGGGGCAGGGGCTGGGGCCAACCCTGGAAAAAAAAATCTCGGCTTCTCCTTCTATATTCTGCACAGGGAAGAAGCCACCACCCCACACTGGGGCTATTTTTCCATAGGTACATGCAATCGCCATGCCGATAATAAAGAAATGAATTCAAAATGGTCCCATGCTCCCACTTCAATTTCCTGGGTTCCCTGGTGCTGAATTCAAATTTGCGGGCTTCCTGTTACTTACTTCCCATGCATCTGGAGAACAGCAGGGATAGAAGCAGTCAGAGTGGACAACAATGGGGCATTGTGGGATACATACAATATACCTCTGGAGGCCAATAAAGTCAATGTAAAGAGATACCATTTTCACACTAGCATTGATCTGACCTTTTAAATTTGAGCTTGGCGCTACACTGACTCATGTGGTGGGTGTAATATCATCAACCTGAGTGCTCCGGAAAATTTACCTAATGGCATTCACAGTGAAGACAGTGACATTGCAAAATTGAGCTAAGTGCCTTCAAATCGACTTTACCATATAGTTGTAGACATAGCCTTACAGGCTAACTCCCTGTGTGAAGTTCAGATGGGGTTTTGCAGGCGTGTGTGTGGAGATTTGTGGCCTTAACTTAAACATCTTTTTTTCCTCCTGGTATTTGCTGCAGCAGAGATTTATAAATTCTCAGGCCAGAAAGGACCTCTTTGATTGTCCAGGCTGATTTCCTGCCTAGAACGTACCATAGCACTTCTCTGAATTAATTCCATGGAGTACCTAGTCCTGCTACGCAACATCCATCTCTCAGCGACAGAATGTGGTTCTCAGTAATAGTGTCCTTCTGCTCATAGCGCACATCTGCTTCGATGACTGTGTGGGTGCAGAGCCCCACTGAAGTCAATAGCAGGTGAAGGCAGCAGGTAGCAGCATAATAGAGCACAAATTTATTATTACAGTTATCAGGATAAGGGCCAAAATTTCCTTTTCCAAAAATGAAAAATCCCAGAGTATTCTCCTCCTCCTCCCACCGTTCCTTCCCACCAGTGCGTATCATGCCAGTTCTTCAACTGCATATGTAGTTGGACATGTCTTTGAAATATAGTTGTTTCAAAAATCACTCAGATGTTTTCTTTTCCCAGTGAAAATGTGTTTGAGTCATAGGAAGGCACAAGAAAGAATCTAACCTGCAAGAAGTGGGTCTGTCCCACGAAAGCTCACCTAATAAATTATTTTGTTAGTCTTTAAAGTGCTACTTGACTGCTTTTTTTGTTTTGATAGTGTATAGACTAGCACGGCTTTCTCTCTGTTACTATGCCTGAAAGAAGAATGGCTGGTGAGGTTTTTTTTTCTTTTTCTTTTTTTATTTTATTTTTAAAATGTTGCTGCTGTTCAGCTAAGAATTTATTTCAAACCTCAGCCCGGAGCAAATGGTTGCAAGTGGAGGAATCAGTCACTCAGTTGGTTTATAAAGTGCTGACGAATCGTTAACTCTGCCATTGCAAATCACCCAACTTTGATAATCCATCTGCATCTGACAGAAATCTCTCTTGCCCTATAGTGATTTAACTGTGTTTAAATGAAAGTTTCTTTATTACCATTATTGGCACACTCTGAATTTCAAAGAATATACCTGGAAGCAAACAGTAAATATTTGCTGAATCCTAAATATCTGATTGGTTTTGAGACACAGTTGTCACATTGAATTTTAAAGTGCCTCGGAGGTGCTCTCTGGAAGTGTGATACTCTGTTGAAACGCTGGCTGTTCATACTGGTATCCGTTCATATTCACCCTTGCCACAAATATTTTTGTAGCCATTGTTCAGGCTATTAAGGATGAAGAAAGGCAGTTTTTATTTAATTGTCATTGAATTCTCCTTGATTTCAAGTAATCTGCCATACGTGTAGGCCCCTCTGAACCGTGTCTCTCTGGTCCAGCCACTCTAGGGATTTGAAGCTGTCCACTGGCGGTTTTTTTTTTTTTTTCCTTTCATCTGACAAGTGGGTTTTGCCTACAAAACCTCATGACCTAATAAAGTCTCTAAGATGCCCCAGGGCTGCTTCAGGCCAGAGAGTGGTGAGCTGAGAGACCTGGTGCCAGTGCCCATCAGCATCTCCCATTGCTCAGTTGTTGGAGCAGTTACCCAGTGGTAGCAGATCCCTGTTCACATCCTTTCTCCCCCTTAAGCACACCCCAGCTGAGTACTCTAATCACTGGGCACCATCACCCTCCCCTCTGGCCATGGAGATTGCCACAAGAAATGCCTTTGGCACCTAAGCTGCCAGATTCCAGGGGAAGAGTTTAAATGTGGTTTTTAAATATCTATTTTTTTTTCTTGCTTCACTTTTTAGACTTGTGAATTTCCCCCTTTTTGAATTGAAGAGGTCTAGCCTCTGAGATCTCGGGCCATTTTAAAGCCTCTCATTTCTCCCCCCTCCCCCCGGGCCAGTTTATTTATTTATTTTTTTTAGCAGTGGCTTTTAGAGATGCCTTGAACACATGTCCTGGTCAGTGCATAAAAGTCCCTTTGTGGAACTTGGGGCTCATTAGCATTCTTTCCATTAACTTCCATAGCAGTTGGATCAGGTCCTTGATGCCACCCTTAACTCTGCCAGAATAAAAAGCAGTCCAATAGCACTTTAAAGACGAGCAAAATAATTTATTAGGTGATGAGCTTTCGTGGGACAGACCCACTTCTTCAGACCATAGCCATACCAGAACAGACTTGATATTTAAGGCACAGAGAACCAAAACCAGTAATTAAGGAGGACAAATCAGAAAAAAATTATCAAGGTGAGCAAATCAGAGAGTGGAGGGGTGGGGGGGAAGTCAAGAATTAGATTAAGCCAAGTATGCAGACGAGCCCCTATAGTGCTAGTCTTTAAAGCGCTACTTGACTGCTTTTTATTTTGATAATATATAGACTAGCACGGCTCCCTCTCTGTTACTATTTAACTCTACCAGTTTATGCGGTCAGAGTAAAAAGAGCTTCTGGAGGCTCCTGTATTTTCAAGGAGAGTGTATCTTACAGCTTGACTTCCTTTCTAAATCAGCCATTCTGTGCAGTAAGTACAAGGTGTGTGTAGGTTATGAACAGCGGGACGACTTGCAAACATTCCCCGCGAATGGCAGAATGAGGCTGTGAATCCGTTTTAGTCTAATGCTTGTTTTTTCGGATCTATGAGGTCGCAGCCCTTCCAGTGGTTAAGGAGAGTCGGAGTACATTGCTACTGCTGTGCACTTAGATGTGGAGGCTTTCAGAAGCTCTTTTGCCCTAATGTGCTCTCATTTCATGCTACGACGTTCACTTGCACAGCTGAAGACGATGCTAGGGAGGTGGCTCTGCGATACAGAGCAAATAAAAATGTCAGAAGTGAAATGAATGTGGGTTTATGGTGCAACTTCTTGTACACGCTCCAACTGCTTCCACAGCACAAAACAGTTCTTTTCCCATCTCATAACTGTATTTTATAGACAGACAAATCTGGCTTTCCCACCCTTCCTATAGCATGGCATAAGTTGGGCTTCCCTCCTATCCCTCCAGTCACTGAGACACAATCCCATGGGTTCCTGCAGCCCTGGCATAGGATCCCAGGGAAGTTCCTGCTTCAACTCTCTCTCACCGACTGCCCGGCAGACTTTAGGCTAGTAACCCCCCGGGTGGGCCAGGATGAAGTAGTCAGTGGCTTGTTCAGATACTTCTGCAGCATTTGAGAAGCTTTGTCACGTTGAAAGATTGTGTTATGTTTTCAAATTGATTCCAAACCCATTCCCAGTATGGGACCGGAATGTTCACAGTTGCCGTAGGCCTCATGAGCTCTGCATACCAGCTGATGCACTCAGGGAGCAGGAAAGCAAGTAGCAGTGACGCTTTCATTTTTCGTTGGTGGAGAAGAAAGAGCAGAAAGAGATCAGAGGTGTGGTGGGGTTAAACAAACAGAGAAACGCTCTAACTGCTGAAGTAGATTCCAGAGGGAAGTGGGGGACCATAGCGGAAAAGGGGCAAAACGTTCAGCCTCGGAGAGCTAATATTAGACACACAATTAAGCATTGTTAGGCGCCTAGGTACCTGCTCAGATTTTTAAAGATGTTCAGCACACCCAGCCTTGCTGGACTAAGAGGAGCCAACAAGATCAGTTACTCAGGCCCTGTATTTAGATCCCCAGAGTTCTTTAAAATATGATCCTAGGAGAAATCCTGAATAACCAACTCAGCAACCTCCCTCAATAATTGCCCGGTAAATTAACAAGGACTCTTGAGCAGCTTACCCCCAGTGCTCCCCTAGGGTGGGTGCCAGTTCACCAATTGGAGATTGGGGAGCACTGAAGGTAGAAAGCAAGTTTAGAGCCCAAGAGTCCCGAGGCAGTGTGGTGTGTTGCCAGCCTCTTTCCTTTCGGGCCGCCTACATACCTAGGAGCTGTAAACAAACCCGAGCTGTGTGTTACAACTAACGTAGTCTGTCAACTTTTTATCCTGTCTCCTGAGCCTGGCTTACAGGTGTTAATTGTCAACACGGACTTTTTTCAAAAGGATGTAGAAAACGCGTCAGATGCTATGATGGCTGTCCTGACAACACTTCCGTGGGTCTCAGCCTGATCGAGGCAACGTCCAGACACCTGTATTAATACGGATTGCCTATTAAAATATAATTATAATGACAAACATTCTACTTTCCCTTTGTGAAGATTTGTTTCCCTGTTAAGATCTGCTGCTTTGGGAAGCTAGACTTGTCTTCCTGAATTTCCGTCTATTTATGCTTTTTACACTAAAACCTCTTTTGGCCTCATTATCTATGACTGTAATTTCCACTAAGAACTCCGTCTGAGGTCACTCACAGGGCAGCGCTCATGTTAGCTGCTCTGCGTTTACTTCCAATGACAGTAATCCCCCGGCGTGTGGCTCTCTTAAAATATAACTATCTCTTCCATTAACAATGCTGCCAAATATGCCAAGAACTAAAGAGAAATGTAAAAGTGGCCCTCGGCAATGTAGAAAAGAGTATACGGCACTGCCTACTACAAGTGGTAGGGTTTTTTAAAGTCTATAGCAGATGAAATTCTGGGGGAAAACGAATTTTCCATGTAAATGAAAATTATCTGTAGGAGTGACTTGCATTCATCACTGAAATGTTTTGTCTCATTTTTCCCCTCTGATTGTAAAGTAGTTTGAGCGACTGCACAAACCATACCATGTACAGCTAAATTGAAATAAATGATGGGAAAACAATGACGTTCGGCTTCCTGGTTCTCCACAGCAGTGAGTGCGCAGTCGGTGCTAACCGAATTCCGGAATAATCGTTTTTGATTAGTGCCAAATGAACTCTGAGTTTCTTTGGTGCCATTTTTCATCTCTAACCTGGTTTTGCCCGTTAATAGAGCCCTGGGGTGCACAGTCTCCCCTCAGATGTGTGCACAAGGGCAAAGTTTGCCTCTTAGGTGCATTATTCTTTGAAGGGATGATTCGGTTCAGTTGGGTCTGTAGCCAAGGGCTCTTTTGGCAGAGGTATTTCCATGTTAAACACGCAGCCACTGAATTCAGCGATGATTTGTGGGGGTATATCTTGCACACCTCATCGGTTTCCATGCCTGTTTCTCTAGCGCTCTACCTTCCCTAATAGCAATAATGCTTTTCGAGCGCTGTGCTGACGAGGTGGTGTGCAGTGCGTGGGCCCAGAGCTGCGGAGTGGGGGATGGGAAGTCATGGCTTGATTTAAATTTTCGGCATTACTTTGTAGAGTTTTTCACTCCTAGACGGGGTTTTGGTGGTAGATTGAGCAGCAAATTGACTTGTCAGTGCAACTGGGATTCCTTTGCCTTTCTTTTGTAAATCGCTCATGTTATCTCTTATCAACAGGCTGTGGTAGGCTTTAAGGGTCTGTCTGATCCTGGGAGGCGCTCAGCATCCTCTGCTGCTGTTCTCTTGCAATGGGGATGGAACATCTTACCGCAGGGAAGGACAACCAAGAACAGTGAGTGGGCTGCATGAGTGGCCCTCCTTTATTTTAGTATGCTGCAGCAAACCACGGCCCCCTGGGGCTCAACCCTGTGGCCCGTGGGCCCCTGTCTGCCTCCGTGCCCCCATGTACTGAGGTACTAGAGCCCCGCACTTCCTACTTCCCCTCCTCCCACTCCAGAATTTTCGAAGCACCAAAAATTGTCTGATTTGCGCTGTACCCCTCTCGCCAGTGCTTGCTCAGCTTCCTGCGCGGAAGGGGCGGAGGCTCAGCCTGGCTGGACTTTGGCTTGGTGTTTGGAGCAAGTGACTCTGGCTCTGTCTACACAGCAAAAGACCCCTCGAAATTCAAAAGGGTCCAGGGCACTCAGCAGAGGCTGCTGCTATTGCTACAGTGGTGGCAACGGGTGTCCTGGGCCTTGTTGAATTGCTGCCAGAGTGCTATGTGGCCCACTTCGGGCAGCGCTGAGAGCTGGGGCAAGGGCACTGTGTGGTCTGGGCAGCGCCAAGGGCTGGGCGCAAGGGCTGGGTGTGCTCCGGGCAGCGCTGAGAGCTGGGCGCGAGGGCACGGTATGCTCTGGGCAGCTCCGAGGGCTGGCTGCCCTGCCCCTACTCCTTCTACCTGAGTCCCTGCCTCTTCTGGGAATGAGGAGCTGAGCTCCCCTCCCACTTTGGCCACTAGCCCAGTGGAGCTGTCAGCTCCCCTGCTGCAAACTGAATTTTAGCTAAAAAGATGCAGCTTTAAAACATCCATTTTTTTTTTCACCGAGGCTTTTCCTTTCAGTCCCGAATCCAGTAATTAATACTGATTTACTGGAATTCACTGTTGCCCATAGAACCTATTGCTTACAGGCTGACCAGGTTAATAAAGGTGCTATTATAAAGTCAAATCCATCTTCTAAAACAGTCACAAGCAAATAGGGTGTTGTTAAATGTATGAGCCACTTTTTACATCTTCATCTCCTGTACACGACAGTACCGTAACGAGGTGAAAAGTGTGTGTTGCTTTCCATTGTAAAGACATGGTCAATCAAGCAGAACCTGGTCCGATGTTATACATCATTCTGTAATTCCGTTGTATTAACTACAGTACACGTGAAAACAAGATGTGTGACCGCAAAGTCTGAAAAAAGCCCCTCAGAGAGAGACATTTCTATAAAATATTTATTTAAATTTTCAATAAACCAGATTTGTCTTTGAAAAAAATGAATTAATCCCTTTTATCGTGAAAAATCTAATGAAAGTCCTTTGTACCTTGTGTGCTGTATTTTCAATAAATTATCTCTGCATTTACCTTTAATTGGATTAGACTGGAACCAATTTTTAAGGAAAAATATTTTTATATAGATCTGATAGCTTCAAACAGAAGAGAGAGATTTTTCCATGGGTTCGTTCTTTTTCTCTGTTGAATATAAGGCTTTGAGAAGACCTTCCTTGGCCCTGAATGGATTAATTCTACCAGCAGCTAATCTCAGAACTGGGATTTTTACTATTTTCCATTATTTGCAATTGCGACACTTCTGTTTTAGGCCTTATTTGGGAAGCATAACTCAGTAAAATGTACAAGCACCCCAAAACTAGATTTACCAGTAATGGTGAGTGTATTTTTCCCCTTTTAGTTACTCTGCTTCAAGTCTGGAGATCATGATTTCTCTTTTCTGCAAATGGAAAGCCAAATGAATTTAGTTATTTTAGACATTAAAAAGCTTGCAAATTCTTAACATAATTTTAAGGGCTTGGATAGGTACAATAATATTTTATCTGAAAACTGACTTGAAAGGATTCTAATAGAGGTTAAGGGAGCAATAAATGGGCGGAGGTCAGAGAAAACGGGGATGAGAATGAGAGGTATGAGACGGGGATGAGAATGAAAAGTATGCTAGAGACGTAACAGCCATTGGGGTGGGCTCAGAATGAGTTTATTGAACTATAAATCTAGGAGGCATCTTATGTTCCAGTGGAGGGAACCTCAAGAAGTCATCATGTCCAGCCTCCTTGCACTTTGGCAGTGCCAAGGAAATCTAAGTGACCCTTAACAGTTGTTTGTCTGACGTCTTCTTAAAAACTGCCAATAATGGGGCCTCCACAACCTCTCTTGGAAGCCTGTTACAGAGTTTAATTCTGTTTATGATTAAAACATTTTTCCTGATATCTAACCTGAATCTCCCTTGCTGGAGATTTAAGTCCATTACTTTAATCTCCCCTCCTCCATCGTCTTTTCTCAAGACTATCCATGCCCAGTTTTTTAACCTTCTCTCAATGGTCAGGATTTCTAATCTGTTTTGTTGTTCTCTTCTAGAGTCTTTCCAATTTGTCCACTTCTTTCCTAATTGTAGTGCCCGGAACTGGACACAATACTCCAGCGTGGGCTTCCTTGTTGCTGAATAGAGTGGGACATTTACTTACACCTGCTAATACACCTCAGAATCATATTCTTTTTTTGCAGCTGCCTCATTTTTTGACTCATATTTAATTTGTGGCCCACTATAACCCTTAGGTGCTTTTCAGCTGTACTACTACCTAGGCAGTTATTCCCCATTTTATAATTTTGCATTTAACTCTTCCTTCTCCTTATTGAGTCTCACCTTGCTGAATTCACACCAGTTCTCCAATTCGTCAAGGTCATTTTGATTTTTAAACCTGTCTCCTAAAGTGCTTGCTACCCCTCCCCGCTTGATGTCATCTGCAAATTTTACAAGCATACTCTCCAATTAGTTATTCAAGTCAATCGTGAAAATATTGAATAGTACCAAGTCCATCACTCTGGGATCCCACCTGTTATACTCTCCCAGCTGGACAGAAATAATTATTGTATGACTGTATGACTACAGTGTTTCAAACAGTTGTGCACCCGCCCTATAGTAACTTCATCTCGACCACATTTCCATAACTTGCTTATGAAAATATCATTTGTAACTGTGTCAGAAGCTTTACTAAAATCTAGGTTTATCACATCTACTGCTTCCCCATGTCAGCTAGGTCAGTAACGCTATTAAAGACAGAAACTAAGTTGGTTTGATGTGATTTGTTCTGGACAAATCCCTGTTGACTATTCCTTATAACTTATTATCGTACAGTGTATTTACAAAGTGACTGTTTAAGAAATTGTCCCAATATCTTTCTAGGTATTAAGGTTAGGCTGATTTGTCTAAAATCACCCAGGTCATTTTTGATCCCTTTTAAAGAGGCAAATACTATGTTTGCCTTTCTTCTGCCTTCTGGGACATCTCCCATCCCCCAGGAGTTCTCACAGATGATTGCTAAGAGCTCCAAGATTTCTTCAACCTGTTTCTTACATATCCTGGGATGAATTTCATCAGGCCCTGCTGCATAGAATACACCTAATTTATATCTGTTCTTTCTTTAGTTTGGCTTGCATTCCTTCCCCTGGTTGGTGGTAATAGTTGTATTAAGCATCTGGAGACCATTAACATTCCTAGTAAAGACTGAAGCAAAGAGGCATTAAGAACCCCAGCTTGCTTGATGTCATCCTTTGTTGGCTCCCTTCCTTGGTAAGAAGGGACCCCACACTTTCCTCCATCTTCCTTGTAAAGAATTTAAAGAACCTCTTTTTATTGCCTGTTGTATCCCTTCTCAGGTGTAACTCATTCTGTGCTTTAGTTGTTCTAATTTTGTTCCTATGTGCTTCTGCTGTTCTTTTGTACTCCTCCTCAGCAATTGGATCATGTTGCCACCTTTGTTGGGATTCCTTTTTCATTTTCAGGTAATTAAAGAGCTCCTGATGGGGCCATATTGGCCTCTTGCTATTCTTCCTTTATTTTCTTTGCATCAGAATTGCTTGCAGTTTGTGCCTTTAATTTTGTCTCCGGTAGGAACTCCTTTTCCCCTCAGATTTTCTCCCCATGGGGCCACACCTTCCAGTTTGACTTAGAGTTTGTTAAAGTCTGCTTTTTTGAAGTCCATCGTCCTTATTCTGCTGCTCTCACTTCTACCTTTCCTTATGATCATGAAATCTGAATCCCATGGTCACTTTCACCCATAGTGCCTTTCATAGAAGTGTAGGACTGGTGGAGACTTCAAAAGGTTCATCTAGTAAAGTCCCTTGAGTGCAGGGAAGAACTACCTAATAATTAGACTGTTCCTGACAGGTGTTTGCCTTATCTGTTCTAAAAACCTTCCAACGGCAGCAATTCCACAGTCTCCCTCTGCAGCTTGTTCTAGTGCTTCACTATGCTGACAGGAAGTTTTTCCTAACGTTCAACCTAAACCTCCCTTGCTTCAAGTTAAATCCACTACTTCTTGTCCTATGATCAGAGGCTAAGGAACATAATTTTTCTCCTTCCTCCTTATAACAACCTTTTAGGTACCTAAAAACTGTTATCATGTCCCTTCTCGGTCTTCTCTTTTCCAAACTAAACAAATACAGTTCTTTCTGTCTTCCCTGAGGGGTCATGTTTTCTAGATCTTTAATCATTTTTGTTGCTCTTTTCTGGACTTTCTCCAGTATGTTTACATCTCTTCTGAAATGGAGTGCCCAGAATGGACATAATACTCCAGCAGAGGCTTTGTCAGCATGGACTACAGGGGAAGAGCAACGAAGGGTCCTGTGGCACCTTATAGACTAACAGAAAAGTTTTGAGCATGAGCTCATGCTCAAAACTTTTCTGTTAGTCTATAAGGTGCCACAGGACCCTTCGTTGCTGTTACAGATCCAGACTAACACGGCTACCCCTCCAATACAGGGGAAGAATTACTACTACTGTCTTTCTTACAACACTCTGGCTAATACATCCCAGAATGATGTTTGCTTTTTTTGACAATGGTGTTACACAGTTGACTCATACTGTATGTAGTTTATCTAATAATTCTTCCAATTCCTCTTGTTCCTCCCACTCCTTGCTCTTGTGTATAGACAGCTAAAATGTTGATTAGATTCCCCCACTGATTTCCTTATTGTTACACCTTTGACCTGATTGCAATTTCTCGGGTCATCCTCAATGCTCAATCCTTTCTTAAGGTCACTTTTTATACTTACCTGTGGGCTTCTCTCACCTGCCCATGGAAGCTCCTCACGAGATATGCAGAGATGCTCTTAGGGTCCATTTTGTCTCAAAGTACATCTGAGAGCGCAGACACATAATATAAAACCGAGATCTCTTTTTACTTGCATGGAATGGAATGGCCAACTAAGGAGAGTTTAGTTGGTAAGTCACACTTGAGCTGTTTTATATAAATGTGTATGCTTGCTATTAAGTTGCTAATTGACTCAGAGAGAGAGAACTAATTAAGAAGGTGGGGTATCATCAGTAGGGTTCTTTCACTTGGTTTTATGAGCAGTAATTTGAAAAGAGCCTTATTAAAATGAGCAAAGTAATGCTGCGTTTCTGAGAACGTCACCCTTCTACCTGAATATTGTATTCAGTATTAAAGAGTGTGCAGAAGGTAACTGTGATATTAAAATGGCCTCGTGCTTTCACAACTTGATCCATCTGGTTTAAAAAAAGACGAGTCATAAAGTAATTTGGTTGTTAAAAAGTGTATTTCTACAGGAGTCATTAAACCTCCCACACTCTTTGTATGGAGGAGCAGAGAGGAAGTGTTGGAGCTAACGAACACAGGCCAGCAAGGGCAGAGTTGTGTGGTTGTTGTTGAGAGCAGTGCTAAATAACATATCACACCCCACCTCCCGACATCTGGCTCTTGTTTCAGAATGCAGTGAGCTGACAGAGATCTTCTTTTCCACTTGAATGTAAAGAGCTAGGACCATACAGCTCTCTAGTGGGGAAACACAACTGATTATCATGGGCGGTGAGTGAAAGCCCAGCTGAGGAAGGCAAGCCCCAGCCCTGCCCCTTCTGCCTGAGGCCCCTCCCCTTCCACAACAAGGTCCTGCCCTTTCCATGACCTTACCTCCACCCCTGTGGAGCCAAGCACCCTGACCCCAGCCCAATTCTTTATGACCATTTGGAGGGTTGGGGCTGTCAGGCCACTGCCTCAGTCCTCCCACTGGCCAGTAGTATAGACCGTTTTGAGAAGGCAGTGCCTTCCCTGCTGCCTATGTGATTAACATATAAACTGCTCCTGTAAAGCTCTTAGGGGCACCAAGAGGAAAAAATACTAGAAATGTACAAATACGCTCAAAGGGACAAACCATTAGTAACAAACTCATCCCTTCCTAACTTGACTCCTGGGTCTCTTTCTTTGCTCTTCCTGCTGCGGGTAAGTCCTCAGAACCACTGAGAAACAGTCCCTGCCCCTGTGTGGGAAGGCATCTGTCTCATCCCTGTTTGCCTTTCCCACTGGCTAGCTTCTCTGCAGGAAGGTGATCTGTCCCCAGCTGCTGCAAAAAAGTTTACTCTCCTTCTGCTTCTTGCGGTGAGACAGAAGTCAGGAAACCCCATATCCTCAAAGGTTTTGAGGTCCCTAAATTCCATTGATTTAAATGGAAGTTAGGAGCCTAAGTCCTTTACTGGACCTGTACTGAAAATGTTGGTAATGTTCTGCCCCTCTGTTGTCTGAAATATGTTGCTCCACAACTAACGTCTAACAAGCTGTTATCACTATATGGGCTGAATGACATATGGTCAAATGGATAATTGTCTACTTTACATGCAGTAATTTAGCACCAGGCCGTAAGTGAAAAAGCAGAAGGTTATTTTGGGATACTACTTCAGTAATCGCTTACATGAGTTTCCTGCTGCGTTCGTGTCTGAGATTGGGGTGGATATACCTCCTTCCAACCAGGGGCTTGTAACTGACAGTGCAGACGTTTAAAACATATAACATCCTCACTAGAGATCTATTGCATTACTCCATGTCCGGATTTCAGAACAAGTGGCTATTTTACTGATGATGATAAGACCATAGGCTGAGATGTTCGAAGCTGGGAGATTTGCAGTATTAGACACCCAGCTACATCCTCTAGCCATCTTTGAAAAGCTACCTAAATATAACTCCCTCTTCCCCCGCCAGTTACAGCAAATCCTTATTCCCTCCTTTTTCTTAAACCCACGTCTTGTCTTCATTCTGTTTCAGGCTGCTGGGCAAGAGTGAAAAAGGGAGAAGACAAAATAGATCTTTCAGCTTGACAGTACACATGATTTCAGACAATTTACAAAAAACGGTAAAACGGAAATATTGTAATAAGATCCCCAATTCAGAAGAATGTTCTTATTCTGAAAGGGTATTTAAGCCTATGCTTAAAATTGCCCACACACTTGCTCTTTTCTGAATCCAGGCCTAAAGTATTAATTTCAAGAGATGCCTGTGATAAGCACAGGAATAACCAGGTGGATCACAGCCTGCAAAGTTTGCTAAGTGTCCCTAGTCATGAAAAATGAAACATAAATTTTTCCATATTAAAATGGCAGTGACAAAATGCAAAAGCGCTAGAGGAAATAAACCCTGACTTCAGATGTCTTGCTTTTAATTGCATTTGCAGCTTAATATATTGTTTGTAATGATTAGTGATGCTATGAACTTTTATTCCTTCAAGCTGATCTCCTCTGAAAGGCTGGTTTGGCAGGCCAAGATGAAAAGCATGCATTTGTCCTGCCATAAGCCATGATGAAACAGCAGAAATATTATTTTTCAACCTACGTAATAAGAACAGAAACTCTGTCATCTGGCTATAATGAAGATCTGTGGGAAAAACCAGATGGGCCTGGAATTAAATGATTTATCGTGAAGATTTGTTTTGCTCATAATAGCACGGAAAGGTAATGAGCATAAATTTAAACTACAGTCCGCCTGGGTATGTAGACAAAACATGGAGTAGAGTATAGGACATTAACGGGCAGTTATTGAATGACTGTGAACAAATGATTCTCCTTTTGTGTCTGTTTCCTCAACTGTAAAATAGGGACAAAGCTGTTCCTCCCCCTTTGTAAAGTTGTTTGAGATTTATCAATGAAAAGTGCTAAGTGCTATGTGTGAGGATTATTTATTAGGCAAACAGGAGTCATCCAGATCAGCATCAGAATTCCCAGCTCCAGATGTTGAAAAATGAGGAGCCAGGCTTCCAAACGCTGTGAGGTTGGCCCAATATGAGAGTTTCATTTATTGCAATAAAGTTTGCACGCTTTTTCTCTTTGCTTCCTGGTTGCTGAGCCCCCAGAATGAAGTTGGATCCTGTTTTTAGAAGCCGCAATCCTTTCATGGATCTGTGCTGAAAATTTTTGTAGATCCAATGTTGTGTCCCTCTGATGTCTGAAATATGTTGCTCCACAGCTGTTTCTAAAAGGCTGTTATTGCTACATGGGCTGAATGACATATGGCCTTTTTCTGCTACCAGGAAGATTAGGAATGTGTATTTTTGTATGTGAAGCAGAACTTCGCAAATAATCTGATGCCAGAAGCTGGGGTTTCCAGTGTCTGCTCTGGTAAGGTGAACAGTGCATGGGAAGAGCTGGCTGGGGGTGAGGAATCTTCAAACCCATCAGCCACCTTATTTGCATTAGCCTCTCCCCAGGGCATACAACCATAAAACAGTGTAGGCACAGCCAGGATGGATCGAAAACACTGAAAATGGTGTCCTTCCTTCCTTCCTCCCGCGCCCACTGGAAAAATCTTGAAAAGATATAATCGAGAGGGAGAGAATTGCTCACTGTCCTCTGCCTGGATCAGGTGCTGCCCATGTATGCACACTCCACAGGATAAGAATACCACAGGAATTAAAAAATTTCTTAGCAGCCAGCACTCCATATAATCACGTCAATGGTGGTACAGAGACCTGGAGAAATGCTGACCTCTCACTGGCACTC
Source organism: Carettochelys insculpta (assembly GCF_033958435.1). Classification (NCBI taxonomy): domain Eukaryota; kingdom Metazoa; phylum Chordata; order Testudines; family Carettochelyidae; genus Carettochelys; species Carettochelys insculpta. Next base: position 4,516,890 of record NC_134149.1, on the reverse strand, counting down.
AAAGGTGCTCGTCACCATCAGTACGATGTAGTTGTATCACTGTCACACTTAGGGACCTCATTGAACCCTCAGGGTCCCATTGTGCTAAGAGCTGTTCAAATAAGCCACACAGGTAACAGTCTCAGCCTTGGACAGCATTTGGTTGGGTCAGACAGACTCTACACTACGTAGCACAGTGGGTCCCTATTCCTTGATTTGGGTCCCTAGGCGCTACCTTCATACATGCAATGAAACCATCATTGCCTTCAAGCCTTTCCATTGGGGACAAAACATGTTTTCCTTTCCTTCTGAGTCCTCCCTCTCTTAAAGCCCCTCTGCTTTTACCTTTCCCCCTTTTCTTGGGCAAGCTGTGAAGTATGTGCTTTGCATGAAGGGCGCTCTCTGAAATTGACTTGCATGGTAATATTTCCTCTGGTTAAAGAACTTGTTTAGTCCTACTTCAGTCTGTAGGAGGCTGTAAAGCTGTGTTGATAATCTGCGGTGTAGCCTACTTTCATATTTGTAACAGCCGCTGACAAGCTGTAGTGTAACCCAGATACCTACTGTGTGTGGTTCATTGTCCCATGTAGTGGCATTTTGACCCCGACAGAGAGTGAGTTGCCTCTACAGCCTGGGCAAATAGCCAGTGGGCTTTTAGCTCTAGCAGTACAGGCTCATGCACTAAGCTCCAGAGGTCCCAGGTTTGGTTCTGCTTGCTGGTATTAGAGTAGCACATGTTGGTTGCATGTATGAAGAGTCACTGCATGAGGGCATGTGACAGAAACTATGTTATTCTAAGCATTTGTGTTTCTATGTGCTTTACGTGGTAAGTGTTTCATTATTTAAGCCCAATGCATTATTGAACATTTAGTCCTAGGCTGGGTCACTTCCTGTGCTTCCTGATTCTATGTCGATTGTTCAGATTGTTGTCTCTTAAGTGACAGGTGCACTGATGTCCAATCACTGCAATTGTACTGCATGGAAGTTTATTAGTAATATCTGATAGTCAATTAATGAGGCATCACAGTGGAATGTTTGTAGAAGACGACATTTGAATTATCCCTACTCAGTTTGTTCCTTCTGCTCTAGCACTCAGTATGAGAAGAACAATCATTAGTTAATAATGATGTGCTTCTTAAAATAGAGCATTATACATTCATTTTTATACCCATAATCACATTTTCTGTCAAGGGGGAAAATGACTGGGGAACCTGTGCCAACCTTATCTTCATGGCAAAATGTATATAATGATTACAAGCCTATAATATGAAAGTTAGCCCCAGTGTTTATTCACTTTTGTTAATCAGTATGCATTTGAGAGCAGGCCATAGAGTTTGTGAAAAGCAATGCAATCAGTTGGGTAGCGTGGTAGATTTAAATCAGTAATAAAAGCCCTGGGGAAATTAACAAGACAAAACGTTAACCACAGACTAAACATTAACATATATTAGCATTTTTATTACACCTGTAGAAATGTTGAATGTGCTGGGTTACTACTATTAAAAAGTTTATGTTCTGTACCACGTAATTTCAATGTTATATTTTGTTTTAAGACTTAAGGAATTTAATTAATCTGATTTCCATAGCAGTGTTTGAATAATGGACTTCAGGTTCACTTTTAGGGTAACTTTAAACATAAGTTATGCTTAAAACTTATGTTTAAAACTTATGCTTATGTTTTAAACATAAGCATACGTGTTTTGTGTTTACAATGCTAATAATACCTGTAACATTTAACAGAGTAGGTCATTAAAACGGGAGGAGGGGAAGGGTCTTTTGTTTCATTGAAATCTTTTGGATTTCTGACAAAATTTTATTTCTAACAGCAAGGAAATAAATAATAGGCTGAGGGCAATGAATCCAGTAGTATAAATATAGCACATTTCTTGAGGTTTCTGCCAGTCAGTTATGTGTATAGAAGATTTCTCTACCACATTATCCTTCAAGATACTGTATTCAGATCAATTACAATGGCTAATTGCTTTTCATTTCAATGTGCAGTTTCTCCCAGAAGAAACTCAGAAATAGGTATGAAATGACATATGTGAACTTGTCAGAGAACAGAGTTGATTGCAAGAGGTAATCTTTAAAAATGAGGGCATTCCCTTGAGGAATAAAAGCCTGTACCTTCATGGAAAAGAATCTGTAAGTGGGAGACATTCACACAGAAGACAAATGGAAACTCCATGTAAAGTTTAAGAAAAGGTCAAATGTTGCAAGTTATTCTTTAGAGCAAAATGAAGCTGTGGTCTGAATAAAAAGATGAAACATCAAACATCTAACAATCCACTAATTTCAATTCAGCAAAAAGTTGATTAAAAAAAAAAAAGCTCCCAGAAAATTACTTTTATAATGCACTTACAGACTTTAGGAGATACACGTGCATTGTTTGCAGTGATTTCCTTATAGAATTTTCCTAGTTTATGAGTAAGACTCCCCAACCCCACAAACTACCAGCTCTTGACTTGTCCCGTGAGCTGAGTCAAGCTGGGTTCTCTTTGGCTCATGCCCTGTGGGACCAATCCAGTGCTGATTGAAGTCAGTGGAAGTCTTTCCACTGAATTCAGCGGACTTTGGATCAAGCCGGATCGGCAGAAATAAAGTTGGTCAACAATCCATTACTGTGTTGGTGATGGCTGGAGCCAGAAACAAAGGGCAGAGCTGTTGTATATCTGCAAAGACTGGAATCTTTCGACAAAAGGAGTTGAAAGTCTCTGGAAACTGAATATAGGTGAGAGAAATGACTCTGACCACGAGAGTGTAGTTTGGTAAGTTGTTTTAGTCTTCGGCTGCATTTGTGCTTAGAAAGCTACATGGCTGTATCACTGTGGGGTTTCAGTGTAGACACTCCCCAGTGGGAGGGGTTCATGGGTGCCGGGTCAAGGCCCAGCTGGGGAAGGCAAGCCTACCCCCCACCACTTCCACCCTCCAGGGCCCCACACCTCCATGGAACCAAACACCCCCCCATCCCAACACAATCCTTCCTGGCCACCTGGAGGACTGGGGCTGCCATGGCTTGGCGCCCCCCCTCCCCAGCTGCCAAGGAGCAAGGCTGCTGTACAGTGGTCCCAGCCATGCCTGGGGGCAGGGAAAGTAGGCAATTTTGGGAAGGCAATGCCTTTCCTTGTCTATATTACCCACTGCTCATGGCAGGCCTCTTCCATCACTTTAGTTAACCCATCTTCTGGAGTGGCCATCATGAGGTGGCTGGAAGTTGTTCTGTTGCCTTAGTGCTATCAACACCGTGGTTAGGTTGTTATATACATCTCTTGGGTGTGGAATTTTCACACCGCCAGGAGATGTAACTTTGCGGCTGTAAGCTTCCAGTGTGCCAGCGTTCCCTGTAAGCTGGGCACTTGTGTGGCCACTCAGGAGAGATTCAAATGCCGTCCAGCTGATTAGCAGAGCTACACAGCTAGGTATTTGTTTGCACTGGTGGTACACAATCTTACATGCTTTGGTGCACATTAAAATTTATTCTACACATGGATGGAAAAATTCTGCGCATGGATGGAAAAGATTAGAGGGAAAATTGGTGTAAATCAGCCCTCAGATGACTATTTTTACTGTTCTTTGTAGTCATTTCTGTCCATGCTCCTTTTACTTGGTGTCAGTAATACCTGCATCCCTTTCTTAATACGTGTGTTCCACTTTCGTCGAAAGCCAGCTCAGTGCTTTGATGGAAGTGGAGGGTTTGTCAACCCCAGGTAGTAAACTGCTGGGTAATGGGTATTGAAAGGGGAAGAAAACCTGGAAAGTTTTTGTGGGTGCTGTGGTCACAAGAGCTTGGCCACTGCAGAGAAATCCATGTTGGAGAAGACCACAGGACTGGGAGGATGCTGTTGTTACCCCATAAGTTGTGACCATGGGTGGAAGCCAGGATGCTGTGAGCTGGCTGAAGGCATCCAGTTCTTAGCCAAAGCTGCACAGCGCAGTGGCTCCCAGGGTTACAGAGATGTGGTGGGATACCCCCTTACTGTTCTGTGTTGAACCCCAAAGCATCCCGGCGATGGAAGTGCAGGGGTTCATTTGAGGGAGAGTCAGCAGCTGAGGGGTACTCAGCACGCTGTACAGGATTGTTGACAAGGGATGGCCATGTCTGGGAATGACTATACCCAGGAAAGTTCTCAGTCAATGTTGAGCTAGTTTTCAAAGAATAAGCGAACAGAAACTGCATTCATATGCAGCCATGACTGGGACCACCCTCCTTTGCTCAGGTCTCTCAAAAAGTGGTCTGTCCCTCTGTTTGCAAACACTTGCAGAGACATTTTCTGCTTTGCCAGTTAGCATTTTCTTTCAGGTCAGCAGGAAGGGAGCAGAACCTTCAAATTCAGTTTGCTGTGCCTCTTCCTCAGACCAGGGTACTGGAGAATATAAAAACAGCTGTATGGGGTCAGACCGATGGTCCATGTAGTCCAGGATCCAGCTTTCTGACAATGGCCAGAGGGAATGAAGAGAACAGGGCAATTATTGAGTGATCCATCCCCGGTTGCCCAGTCCCAGCTTCTGGCTGTCCGAGACTAGAGACACCCAGTGTGTTGGGTTGCATCTCAGACCATCTGAGCTAATAGCAATTGATTGCTCTGTTCTCTATAAAACTTACCTAATTCTTTTTCTGAACTCACTTATGCTTAAGGTCTTCACACTAACACCTGACAATGAGTTCTACACGTTGACTGCCTTGTATGAGGAAGTACTTCCGTATATTTATTTTAAACCTGCTGCCTCCTGATTTCATTGGGTGACCCCTGGTTCTTGTGCTATGTGATGGGGCAAATAACACTCCCCTGTTCTCTTTCTCCACACCTTTCATGATTTCATGGACCCATGTACCCCTCAGTCTGTCTCGTTCCTAAGTTGAACAGGTCCATTCTTTATAATCTCTCCTCTTATGGAAGCCATTCCAGATCCCTCATTGTTTGTTTTAGTTGCCTTTTCTGTACCTTTTGCGATTTCAGTATGGCTGTGTCTACACTACAGAAATAACTTTGAAGTTGCTTTCTTTGAAGTTGAGCATCTACACACACCCTACTTCAAAGTAGGGCACTACTCCATTCCCAGGAATGGAGTAAGGACTTCGAAGTTGGGCTCCCTACTTCAAAGTTAACTTCAAAGTAAGGGAAAATGTGTATAGACTCTCTGCTGGCTACTTTGATGTAGTGCCTAACTTTGAAATTAACTTCAAAGTTAGTTCCTAGTGTAGATGCACCCTATGTATTTTGAGATGAGGTGACCAGAACTGCACTGAAGACTGGGCATACCATGGATTCATATAGGAGCTTTATGATATTTTGGTCCCATTCCCTAATGGTTCATAATATTACGTTATCTTTCTTGACTGCTGCTTCACACTGAGCAGAAGTTTTCAGAGAACTATCTGCAATGACTCTAGGACCTCTTAAGTGGTATCAGCTAATTTAGACCCCATATTTTATATGTAGAGTTGGGATTGTTTATCCAACATGCTGCACTTGATATTTATTGACCCTAAGTTTTGTTGCCCAGTCATGCAGTTTAGTGCAATCCCTTTATAACTCTTTGCCGTCAGCTTTAGACTTAACTATCTTGAGTACTTTTGTGTCATCTGCAGACTCGGCCACCACACTGTTTACCCCCATTCCAGCTCACTTCTGAATATGTTGGACAGTACTGGTCTCAGTATGGATCTTTGAGGGAGCTTGCTCCTGGTCACAAGCTGCACCCTAACAGGTCAGCCTTTCACCCCGTGCAGCACATGGGCACTAGAGGTTTGCTGCAGTGCAGTTACGTGAAGGGAGCTTTGCAAATTCAGAACAACCCCAGTGTAGGCAAGCCTAAGAGACCTGCAGGTCCCGGTCTCTTCTTCCTTTGAAGTGCTGTCTTGGTTGATACCGTTGCTAACCCTGGTGCCACTACCCTTCATTATGCTTCAGCACGTTTTTATCAAGTCTTTGATCCAGCTTGGCTCATGTCAGGATCAATAGCATACGCTGACTCAAAGAACAGAGCTGCAAAAGGAGAGGGAATTGCATGGTGTCAGGGAAAAATCAAAGTTAAGTCTTCACAAATGACTGCTTAAAATACCCGACCTTTTCCTGCTCCTCTTTTTTGCTTTGACTTTCTTATGGTTGGTGAAGCATTAGTGGTAGAGCTTCCGACTTTTGTAAAATTATGTGCCACATTGCATTACACAGGCACTGGCGTGACAGTAATATCTGTATTGTCCCCTTCTTTCACTTTTCTGCCCTCTGCTGTTGAGCAAAGTAGTTGTTTGACATAGTTTTTTTCTGCACATGGCTCTGCAGGGAAATACACTCAATAAATAAAATGAGAGAAAGAAAGAATCCTGCCAAAATGGCTAACTCTTTTGCTATTTTGTTTTTAAATCTTCTAAATCTTAATTGCTTTCATAAAGCAACAGCTCCTGGAGTCATGTGATTGAGAGAATCTCTGCTTTTTCAAAATTATATTTCTAGCCTTCATGCTTCCACAGAAAAACTTGAAAAATGTGAACCCAAAAGGCTCAATATCCACAAGACAAAGACCCCAAATGCCATTACTCTTTAAAAAATCCAAATTTTTAAGCCAATCTCAAGATTTTCTTGGAGATGGACATATTATTTTTAAGTATTTGGGCTTGACAAGACTAGGTCAGGCACAAAGAATAAGGAAGCAGCTCAAAAAGCAATGGAGGAACAGTGGGGGGGGATGTTAATTAGCAAAGAAGTAATGCTCCAAGAGCAACTGCAGTTGCTGGAAAAGCAACTTCAACAATGGGGACCAGAGCTGAAGAAAATACACCTGCGACAGCACGTCATCCCAGTCCGTCTTAAAACAACAATTCAGGATCCAGGCTCCTGACGTTTGTGAGTGGTTTATCTCTTTCTAGTTATTGTATTGCAGCCTGGGCAAACAAACTGTGTTGCTCTTGATAATGAAAGAGATGACATTATTAATGTATTTACCAAACGAAATGTAGGAGGTAATAGAATGGAATTAATCTCTGCTGCACCTTACTCATCAGATGTTGTAGTGCTAGGCAGTGGGTGTACTTTCAGCCTTGATCCTGTTGCTACCTGGTAGTTTAGCTGGCTAGCTTAGTTCTCGGCACTTGGAAGATAAATTAGTCTTAAGTCGAGAGATTTAAGAGACTAACTGCAGGCCCCCAGCTGCCCTTGGGAACAGGGCTTGCTAATAGTTTAAGTACTAATACAATGTGAACTTGAGTGACACTCACCCAGTGCCAGCCCTCTACGGAACAGCTGGATAGGGAAGGCCTGGAGACGTGGATCAGAAAATCAATAAAGTCAGTGTGTTTTCTCCATGAATGAACCTGTGGAACTCTTGCATCACAAGTAACATGTTGACAAGTATCAGAGAGGTAGCCGTGTTAATCTGTATCTTCGAGAACAAGAAGTCGTCCTGGGATACCTTATAGACTAACAGATATTTTGGAGCATAAGCTTTTGTGGGCAAAGACCCGCTTCATCAGATGCATGGGGGGGGGCCCCGAAGTGTCGAAGTAACATGTTGTGATTTACAAGGCAAGTCTGCTGTTGTAAACAAGGCAACCCCAGGGTCAGGGCTAAAGGAAGCTGGACTGGGAAAGCAATCCCTTCCTTTCCTGTCATTCTCCCACAGAGGGCTAAGAAACAGATCTCTGCAGGTGCTGTGCTCTGATCTATGCCATGGATCGCACATGGCTGCAGTGCAGCTGGTTCTGTGGGAATCAAGTGGCGAGAGTAACTGCTTCTTTGAGGGGAGAACAGCGCAGGGATGTCAGTTTGTGGAAACTAAAATGGTCCTTGAGAAAGGGTCAGTTTCACGCCATCTCCTGATTAGAAAAATGGTGGGGGGTGGGGTGGCTGTCGAGGGGCTTGATTATTGAAAAACACCCAGAATTGATGCTTTTGAAACCAAGTTTTATTTTTCAGTTTCAAATGACTTTTCATTTTGAAGTTTTAGGTAATTTATACTAAAAAAGGATAAAAAAATCAAAACAAAATGTTTTGAAATTTTTGAAAGAAGATGTTTTAGTCGATGTGATCAAAATTTTTTTTTTTTTTGAATGAGCAGGTCGGGTACATTTTTGAGATTTCATATTTTCATCCTGTGTCAGAATGGGAATACATGTCAATGTCTCAACCTTTCAAGGTCTGGGAAAATCCCATCCTGCCAGGCTCACTTTCTGTCTTTTGCTACCTGTCCAGTCACCAAATCAGTGTCCAATGAGCTAATTGGTCGTGTTAACACAAGAGTCCATGCAGTATGATTTAGCTGGAACTGTACTGTTTAATGTATTGTTGGTACCGATTGGTCAGCTTGTGAAGCACTAACTGAGCTTTGATCTCAGACCCTGTGCGATGTATTTGGTGTGGCTCTGCAGAGGTGAAGGGCAACTGAGTTGTAGAATTAGGGCTTCAGTGGTATATCCGTGAAGGGCAACTTGCAGCCCATTGGGGTTCTAGGTGTGTCCCACAAGACACATTGTCTATCATTGCCCAGGCACAGGGTTGCCTGATTCTGCTGGTTTTCATCTGCATAATTTTTTTTTCTTACCCGTATTACAAAAGTGGTGTGCACATAAGGCAAGGGCACAAGATGTGAGGTGCATGCTGATTGCATGCAACGCTGATTGAGAGCCATGCGCTCCCTCTACAGCCAATCAGAGCACTGGTACGGTTCAGTCAGCACGCCTTGCAACTTCTAAGTATACAAGTGCAGCTAGCAAAGCTACCATATACCGCGTGACTCACTTGGCTACGACAACCTTATGACCCACTGTGATGGAGGAGGGCCACTCACGCGGTCCATTCAGCAGCCTAGGTTGTCCATCACTGTTGTATATTGATGGGAAGAAACCCCTCATTTAGTGGCCACTTCAGATACTGGGGAGTTTGTGGAGATGATCCACTCTTTAGCCTGCAGTGGTACTGTAGCATTTTACTGCTGGTCGTGTTAGCAAAATTTTGATCCCTAGAGGTCTACCGATTCAGAGAATCAGCACATGGGCCGCTTCTTCTGTTCTCCTCTTCTAATAAACTCTCCTAGGCTGTGTTCTCTCTGTCCTTTTCAAAATAATTTTTAAAGACTGGGACTTTTTAACTTACAAAAGAGGAGACTAAGGGGGGATATGATAGAGGTCTTTAAAATCCATGGCTGGTGTGGAAAAAGCAAATAAAAAGTTATTTACTTGTTCCCATTGTGTAAGAACTAGGGGGTCACCAAATGAAGTTAATGGGCAGCAGGTTTAAAACTAACAAAGGAATGTTTTTCTTCACACAGTGCATGATAGGCCTGTGGAACTCCTTGCCAGAGGATGTTGTGAGGACCAGGACTTTAACAGAGTTCAGAAAAGTGCTAGATAAATCCATGGATGTTAGGTCCCTCCTTGGCTGTTAGCCAGGAGGGGCAAGAATGGTGTCCCTGGCCTCTGTTTGCAGAAGCTGGTAATGGATGACAGGAGAGGGATCACTTGATTCCCTGTTCACTCCCTCTGAGGCATCTGGCATTGGCCACTGTTGGAAGACAACTCTGGGCTAAAGGGACCTATGGTCTGACCCACTATTGCCATTCTTATGTAAGTACTAAACCCAGTCCAAATCACTGCAGTCTGTACCCCTTATCCCTCCAGAGTTCTTGCACTGCTGTACAGGCCTGCCTTATCAAACACAGCAAGCATAGAGCCCCCTGGAAACCAGGCAGTCATCGAGCAGCAGAAGCTGTTCTGTATTTTTCACCTCTGGTAATTTCTGGCCATATATTCCATACCATAATGCTGTCCCCTGGGCTGAAATTAGGCATTGTGGTTTAGAAGTTCCTAAGATTCACTTAGGAGTGGTTTTAAGCTGAAACTTTCCATGGGCACATCCTTATAATGCTAGCGTGTAGTCTAAATTAGTTACAAAAATGGCAGACAGAGTATTAGCAATACTGTGACTGAGTCAGATAACTTAATGTTTGGTTACGCATCTTGCACTACTTGATGCTATACTTAAAGCCCCACCTCCTGGAGTCTAGTGATTACAAGCCAATTTCTGCCTGTTTTTAATTTGTAAATAAATGTCGGTTTCTAGCCCTAATATTTGTAGGGGATTGATTAAAAGCAGGAATCCCAAAGGCTCACAAACTAGAAGACTAGCAAACAGAACTTGAAATGTATTATTTTAAAGGAAGAACTCAGAATTTTTAAGACAGTTTCCTGTTTCATTTGGCGTCGGACTTGCAATTCCAGTATTGACAGTATTGCCAATGCAAAGCATTCGACAATGTCCGTTGCATGAGCGGGGTGGATGCCGCTCCAGTTCTGGTTTAAACACCTAAGAGCACAATCTGCAGGTGTGTTTCCCAGGGGTGCTTGTGTGAGTAACAAATGAGCACAGCCACAGTGAATCCATTGCTTCAGTCAGAGTGACTCTGGGCGGGGAAAGAGAGCGGGCAGTGTTCCCTGTAAGCTGAGCACTAGGGTGGCCATCCATGAGAGGTTCAGGTGCCGCCCAGCTGATGAGCAGAATGCCCTTAGCTGTCTACAGCCACCCACAGTGAGCAGCATGCTTTTCTGTTAGTGGTGCACAGGTACCTGTACATGTCTTGGGGCACAGAACCAAATTTATTCTGCCCATAGATGGAAAAAAATAGAGGGAACTCCACTGGGAGGATTCAGTGGTGTTCTCCAGCTCTGATAAGAAGCCCATTGACTCTTACATGCCCTTGTATGGACAGAGCTCTCAGGAACAAGGAATGAAACCCGTCCTTTCCCCTGGAATCCCCCTCACATTGTAGGGGTAAGTGGGCTGTCCTTCCACACAGCTATGAAGCGACTAAAGCGGACATACAGTCTCATGGTGAATGGCTCCAGAGTTTGACAGAAAAGCAAAATGATCTTCTCACAAGTGTTGACAGCCAGAAATATTTTGTTCTTCTTTAACTCTGCTCCGATGGCTCTACCTTATTTTGCTCTGACTTTGAAAAAGAAAGCATTGAGGAACCTCTGAAGCACCATGGCTGATAACACAAAGAATATTTAACCCGTCAGTCTGGCATTCTGCCAGGAAAAGCTTACAGCTCCCGGTTTTGACAGGTGATTGCTCGTTGTGCATTGCCTTCCATTCCACGAGGGCGGTGTCCTTACAAAAGCACTATGTTATCTTTACATTGACAATTCTCTTTTATGAGTCTGCTTAAATTTTGGAGCAAAACGTACTTGAAATTTCGGAGCACTGCCCCGATGGGGGATGAGTTTAAAAAAAGTTTCTGGCCCTTGTGGTTGTAGGGGATTGCTTGAAAGCAAGAATCCCAAAGGCTCATAATCTGGAAGACTAGTAAACATCGCGTTGTTGGCTTTCATATCGAGTTACACCGGCTGAGGGTCTGGCTCACAAAGCCTAGTAAAAGTATGTTGCTTTTGGGAAACAGAGCTTTATATTTCTGACTAGGAATCGGTGTAGAGAGGCACAAGACGCAATAGCCTTTGACTTTTCCCTCCGTGCCCATTCATCATTTGAAAAAAAAAGCCTTTCTTATGGTATGAGAACTTAGGGGTAGGTTGAGTCTAGTCTCTGTAATAGAAGAAATTGGTTGACATACTTTTGTTTTTCTGCAGCAAGTTCTTGTACTGTACAAGCTGCACTGAAAAATTTCTCTGGGATGGCACAATGGATAAAATTTTCAAAAGTGGTTTCGGAGCCTACATCCAATTTTTAAATGTTATATCGGCCCAGATTTTTAAAGGTGTTTAGGTACATAACTCCTTATTGATTCTGAAGTGCCTAAGTCACTTTGTAAATGTGACTGACTCCTAAGTCACTGAGGCATTTTTACCCTGCAGCTTTGTCATGCTCTTTTTAAAGGAGGATCTGTGCTGTGGAAAGAAATCTCTCAGCCTTTAGTTTCTAGCATGCTGTATATTCACATCATGTTCTTGTGTTGCTTTTTTTTCAGATTAGCAAATTCTGTGGCCACTCTCAGCAGAGACAGTACAGATCAGCTCAAGACCCAGAAGAACTTTTTGTTGAGAAGAAAGTGCTGAAGGTGGCTCACACAGAACACGAAGAAACCCTGTCCAGCCAGAGAAGGTGAGGCAATTTAGACTCTGAATATCTATGGTGGCCAAGTTGGAGTTAGGAAACTACTGTGAAGTAAAACTTTAAAATACACCCTGATGGGTAAGGGTTACATGCTTTCATGGCTGTTGCATAAATGTCAGTGTGTTTTCCTTTTAAGTATAAAACTAATCTCCAGATTCCCATCTTTGTTTTCTCAGTGGGCTGTAAGCAATGTTGTTTTTAAAGGTTGCCAAGACAGTTGATGTTAACCTAAGCCTAAAGCAGGGGTGTGCATAGTGGGGAGCAGGCTCCCATGGAAGGGGGCATGAAATCTCATAATGGGGGTGCAGCACAATCAGGTGCTGGGCTTCAGGCTCATCCATCTCGTTAAAAATGTTGAAATCTGTTACTGTTTTTAGGCCTGGGTATTCTCATTTACATACCGGTTAATAAACTCTTTATATTCTGCAGACTTCCTTCCTCACACCTGCTGAAATAGTTTTTCTTTTTTTCATATGGACTTACCTGAAATTTCTGTTGGCTTCGATGACGTTAGATGAGGGGGGAAGGCGAGCCCCATTAATTTCAGGGGCGAAAGTAGGGCGCGATGTAAAAAGTTTGCTCCCCCCTCCAGCCTATGGTATGTAAGGGAGGTGATTTATTTACACCCAACACCTTAACATCATGGAATATTTGCAGCAGTTTTTTAAGTGTTTAGAAACCAGGGCAGGTGTCTGTGTTCATGACGTAGCATCCTGCACTTATTCCAGCTAGTTTTAACTCTGTAAGTAGAAGCTTTAATTTGGCAGAGAAGAAACCCTTTCCCCTCTCAAGAGTTTTTAAAGCAGGCTAGGAGAATTTTGCATGTACATGTGCAATGATTTTTTTTAAAATAAAACAATGGCTACAGAAATGAAATGAGGAAATTTGATATTTGTGTAAATGTGGATAAACTCAAAGACAAAATGGACAAAATCACCTGTCAGTAGTTACTGAGCCAGTGTCTCATTCTGCTTTCAGTCAGACTGCACCAAGGTGGGCTGAGAGGAAACCGCTTGTCAGTGCGTTCTGTGTGTCTGTGTTCCCCCATTATCCTCCTGTGTCAGGGAGCAGACTGCCCTGGCACTGGGAGTGATGTAGTTTGAGGAGCACTGGATTTCATGAAACCCACTGCAACTTATTTGGGCCTTAAAAGAGCCATTCATACTGAGATTGGAAGTGTCTCTTTTCTCCCTTCTGCAACTATCATCTTCCCGTCCTCCTGCTGTGAGGATATGATCACTTTCGCTTCAGCCCACAGAAAAACATTATTCCTTCAAGTGCTTTTCCTGCTGGATTTGGTATCTAACACTCCCCTGGTCTACAATAACATGAAGGGAGCTGCTTTCCAGACAGGATCTCATAGCACATTGATGACCGTGAGATGGGAGATCATCCTGGTTACACGAGAGGGCAAATAGTAAGGAAGGAGGCATGAAAGAGTCTGGAACAGATGATCAATCAATCAGTCTGTAAGCAACTAGAGGGTAATCAGATGATAAGGAATATCCAGCATGGAATCTGTCAAGAACAAATCATGCCAGACCACCCCAATTCCTTATGTGACGGGGTTATTGGTCTCATGGATAGGGTGAAGTGGTAGACGTGATATATCTTGATTTTAGTGAGGCTTTTGATACAGTCCCATGAGACATTCTCACAAGCAAATGAGAGAAATGTGGTCTAGATGAAATTATTATAAAGTCAGTACACAACTGCTTGAAAACCAGACTGAGAAAATAATTATCAATGGTTCACTGTCAAACAGGAAGGATGTCCTGCAAGTATCTGCCTTGGAGACAGCGCTATTCAATATTTTCATGGATAATTTGCATAATATATTGGAGAGAATGCTTATAAAACTTGCAGATTATACCAATTGTAAAAACTTTGGAGGACTGGATTGGAATGCAAAAAGCCTGGATGAACTGGAGAATAGGTCTGAAAACAACACTATAGAGTTCAATAAAGAAAAGTGCAAAGTACGACACTTAGGAAGGAAAAATTAAATGGACAAATGCAAAATGTGGCATAACTGTCTCAGCAGTTACATTATCAAAAAGGATTTGGGCTTAGACTGGATGTCAAGTGGAACATGAGATGACAATGTGAGGCAGGCTAATATCATGCTGGGTTGTAACGGAGACATGGGAAGTAATTGTCCCACCCCGCTCAGGCTGATGAGGCTTTGGCTGGAGTACTGTACCAGTTCTGGGTGCCATGCTTTAGGAACAACCTGGACAGATTGGAGAGAATTAGGCCAGAAGGGACCACCCAATGATGCAGTTTGACCTTCTGCATTTCAGATAGCACTTGCACACTATCCCCAACGACTGAAATGAGAACAATGTGTTACGGCTCCCAGGACACTCGACTGTGGTGTGCCAGAGGAGCACAACAAAATGGATAAAATTTTTTGCAAACCTGACCTGGAAAGGTGAAAAACCCTGGGCATGTGTAGTTTTGAGAACAGAAAACAGAGAACAGACATCTCTCAGTCTTTAGTTTCGAGTGTGCTGTATATTCTCGTCGTGCTCCTATGTCTACAAATACACTAAAGGCCGTTATAAAGAGGATGGTATTCCTGCATATCCAGTGAAGAGACTATAAGAGTTGTGGGCTTAATCCAGGAGTGCTAGAAGCTCCTTAGAGGTCAGGGGACACCAGCACCCAAACCACAGCCCTGTCATCTGTTCTACCCCTTTCTCCAGTGGCTTCACTTCCACATTGGAGGCGCTGTTCCTGCACCACCTGTTCCCTGAGGCCTCATCCCATGCTCACTCCTCTCCACATCCTCCCCACTTGATTGCCCTTAAGGCAGGTTAAAAAGTTGTGGGGGGGGTTCCAAAGGCAGCCCTGGAATACCCATCACAAGAGGCCTTTAAGAATAGCAGAGACAAACAACTGCCAATGTCAGGAATGCTCTAGGTTTAAGTCCTCCTGTCTAAGCACAAGGGGCTGAGCTGTACAACATTTCAAGTCCCTCGCAGTCCTACATTTCAGTGGTGCTGTGAAGCTCAATAGCGTGGGAAACAAGTGAAAAGAAAGGGGAAGCAGAAAAGGAGAAAAGTGAGGTTAAGAAAATGGAAACGGTGCTGAGCCGTTGCTCCATTTCTGTCTTCAAAGGAGCAGAAGATAGAGAGACGAAACCCCCGATGAGAGGTAGAAAAATTGGAGATAAGGAGGAGAAAAGAACAAAATTAAAAACTGGACAAAGTTGAGCAGACTCCATGGGGAAGCTAGGTTGGCCTGGGGACTTAGATGTGCCCTAAGCCCTGCATTTCGCTGTTGTGCATGGGCAAAGAATTCTGAAGTGAGGAGTGATCTGAGTTCCTCAGTTTTTGGGTGCCTACCCTCAGGTGCCATAAGGGCCCTTTTATTCAGAAGATAGCATCCATGATGCTATAAGGAGTCCCACATGTGCAGTGTAACGTGGAGCTTTTCTTGTCAAGGGGCAGCTATTCAGTGCAGAAAAGCCATGACAAGGCCAGACTCTTCACTCACTCTAGCCTCATGGGTGGCACCAAGAAGAAAATAAAGCCCCCCCATCAAGAAACTGTAAAAACAAATGGCAATTGCAAACTATTCCAGTGCCTGCTGAATGTGCAGACATAAATCATCCCGTGTATTTTTTCAGGGAAATACTCTTGGGCTTTGTGATGTGTTTTTAATGACATTAGTAGCGCTTGACTCTTTAACCAACGCTTGTTCATCGGTGGAGATGAGGAGATAAAAACCATGCCTGACATCTTTCGATAACCAGAGTAGCTGCATTATGTTACTTCCCATCAGTACTGTAAGGGGGAAAAAGAGAATCATATTCCACTCTATCTCTGTTACTTAGTCTGCAGGCTGAGAGACTCTGAGTATGGGTGAAAAGCTGCCCAGCTTATTAAAAATACAGACATACAAAACGAAGGCTCCCTCAGAGAGCATCCAGACGTCTTCCTCCTTGTTTTGCCTGCCCCAGCTGCGGGGCATGTAGCTCACAGCTAATATCTGTGACAGCTTACTTCCATCTGAAGTGGATTTGCTGTTTTTAAGATAAGGACTAATAAGTGCTGAAAGGCAGACCGTACCATCCTAGGGCTGATTTACTCTGCTGGTGTGCCCGCAGGCTCCTGTTGGGTTCTGAGGCCCCTGTGCGCTAGGCGCTGTACAAACATTCACAAGCTAGACCCCACTCTCAAGTTGGCATTGGGCTTACAAATCAAGAGGTGGCCCAAAGACAAAGGGGCTTGAAAAGGGTTGGGACGAAGTGCACTACCTCGAAAGGGTCTGAGGCACATGCCTTGTGGTTCAACAATATCGATGTAAGATATGGAGGAAATCCCATTATTTCTCTTTTCCTTTTGGAATTTAAATCACCACCCCCCCAACCAGCTCAGCCAACAGCCACTGTGGACCCAGGGGCAAGGTGGGGGCCCTGGCTCTGCCCCAGAAGGGGTGGGGCCGAGGATGGATGCAGGGGACCTAGGGCAGTTAGCTGGAGCTGTACTGCTGCGATATTTCAAAGGGGCCGAGAGCTCCAGCCACTGCTGCTGCCCAAATGGCGGGGTGGGAGTCAGAGCTCCAAGCCCTTGGGGCAAGTGCTGCTCCTCTCCCCCACATTGATGGGCCTGTGTCCAACCTTGCCCATTAAAAGCACCCTCCTGCTGCCCACACCCCCTTGTTTTATGGGCGCTGTGTGGGTTGCATTTCATTCCTTTTTGCCTTGACTTATTTTCCCTTTTCCTTTCGTTTTCTGTTACTCCCCCAGCCCTGAGTTACCTCTGCTCTGCCTGTTCTCCCGCCACCATCAGACAATCCCTCGGTCCCAGCCGCTGGCCCAGAGTCAAAGGTGCCCTTTGTGGGTGATGCCCTAGGGAGAGCTTACTGCTCCCGCAGGACTTACATGGAGAAGTCTCTGTTCTGGGGGTGGAGGGAGGTAACTTAGGCCATCATGAAGTACCCCAGTGCCATGGGGAAGGTGCATCACTCCAGGAGCCAAGAGACCACAAGTCCAAGTGTCTCCTCCTCCACTGGGCACTATTAGTGGCCTAGCGCCATGCACAGCGGCTGTTGATTAATGCATGGAAGACTGGTGCTTGGTGTCCCCACAAAGTAACAACCCTAAGCTGAGCTGAAAATCTTCCTCTGTCTCCCCTGGCTGAGCTGCCAGCCTCTGGGTGTGGTGTGGTGTGTGTGTGAGGGGCCACTTCTCCTGCTCCGCATTACTCTGTTGCAGGTTAGCTGCCAGGATCATGCACTCTGAGAGCCCTTTGTGCTAGAGGCACAAGGTGGGGCATTGCCTGGTTCATGTCCTCCCCACCTTTGGCATCTCTGGCAGCAAATGGTCTGCTGCTTACCTCCTGGAGCAGAATGTCAATGTCGCTGGCTTCTTTGGTTGCAGGAAAGCAATGGGACCATCAGATCTGCACCGGAAAATCTCTGTCATACATTTGCACATGCAAATTAAAATTTGCAAAATCACAGTTGCATGTCTTTCTACCCAGCATGTAGCAGCAGAACTAGGCCAGTCAGCTGCCCTGTGCCTGAAGTCATCTGTCTTGATGGCAATTTGGGCCTTTAAACTTGTTATGCTCCTGTAGAGCACCTCATTTGTATTCTTAAAGCTGTCTTAGCAATGTACAGTGCCAGACCAACACTGGGCTCAAATAAAAGCCCAATCTGAAGACACCCCACGTGGGGGAACTTTGGGTGCGGTACTGACTTTGACTCATTGTTACGTTCTGCATAGCGTGCATTGTGCATGGACCGTTAGCTTGGCTGCATTTTACTAGTTAGCTGCAGATGTGGTTGGGCCCCTTGCAGACACAAGCGCTTAACTTTGCATGAGTGAGGAGTCCCCTCGAAGTGTGAAGCCATGCGGGTGTAAAGTGAAGCAGGTGTCTAAATGTCACCTACTGGTGAATGTGTGTCCAAGCCTCAGCGCTTCAGCTCCAGACTGTACCAGCTCATGCTTTTGGCTCTGCTGGTCCCTGACGCAATCCTCAGTGTGTCAGCAAGAGTGATGATCAGGCCCACTGCTTCTTGCAGCCTTTGAAACCTGTGGGAATTTTGCCTGACTGAGGAATGGTTGGCTCTGCCACCTGAGAACAGCTGACGTGACATGACTAAATGACAGGAGGGGTGTCAAGCAGAGAGGCAGAACACTTCATAAACAAGGCTGACACTTCACCTTAACTTGTCATGGTGTTCCTTGCAGGTGGGAAATTATGCATGGCTGCTGTACCCGGTTGTTGCTATAATCAGCCTTGTAAAACATGCTGACCCGGGCATAATCGGTTCCTCTTTAATTTATACCTTTTCGCTTTCTTTCCAGGGAGCTCATTATGAAACTCAAATCTCACAGCAGTTTTTACAGCAGCTTGCCGGAGTACATCTGCAGCCACAGTTCCGCTGTTCAGAATGACACCCTTTGCTGGAATGGCCAAGAAATCGTGGAGAGGTAAACATTTCTTTTCTCTACTCATAAGTAGTTAAATGTGCCTGTAAGTGTTTGTAGGACTGGAGCCTGCTGAATTCTGGATTGAATTCACTGGTGTCTGAGATTTAACAAATTGGTTCACTGACAATCTGTTATTTATTCAGAACTGAAAAGTGGTCAGGCCTGAAGCTGAGTCTGCTGTGTATAGCCAAGCACTGGAGCAGAGAGGGGCCCAAAACTACCCATGGGGAGGAGCAGCTGGTTACTTGTTATGCTTTATGGAGCTGCACCAGCCAGGTGGTGTGAAACCCAGGCTGCTGGGATCCTGTGGAAAAGTGGGTGGGTGGGTGGGTGTCAACCAGGCAGGAGCAAAGAGGAAGAACAACTGCATTGCTAAGCAGCACTCCTTGCAGAAAGGACAGTTTGCGAAGCAATGAAGTTGTGGTTACCCTTTTGGTGTGGTTTCACACGGAGGCTCAGCTGGGCTCCTGAGTTTTGGTGATACATCTTCTGGATTTGTGCTGACTTTCTTTCAGCTTGAGTATCTGACCTCCATTCTAGAATCAGTCATTAACATTGGGAAATAGACACATGGTAAGTAGGCTCCCTGTGGACTCCATAATAACTGGCAATTCTGTCCTTGGATGCATTTCAGTAGGGACAAAGTTCAAAGTGTACGGTTGGTTTCCTTTGCATGATCCACTTGCCCTGTGTCTAATCAGAGGTTTCTACTGATGGTTCTTTACACGAAGTCTTAAGCACTGGGCCTAATTTGTCTTTCGAGTCATTCTGTGATGTCAGCCTCAATTGTTCTTCCCATTTTATTTTCTCTGGCTTCCAAATGTTAATATATTAAGTATATTCATTGCTTTTCTGGATGCTGTAAAAATTATGTGAGACTAATGACAGCTGCAGGGTTAGCATTGCAAATGAAAACATTGCGTTCACAGAAAAAAAAAACCCTTTTATCTTCTAAAACATTGGTCCTGAGAAATGTTCGAGACTGTCTGAACACAACATAGTTATGCTTCTTATAATTACACGTAATATCACCAGACTGCTCTTCTAATAACCCTGTTTGCAAAATGTCCTTTATTATTTAAATCCATTTGCATAAGGAAAAATAGAAATATTATCAAGGCAAGGCAAAGATAATGTAGGGTATAAAGTGTAACTTCTCCTGAGTTGGTAACCTCAGGAAATAATGAACTCGTAGTTGCAGTGATGACCTGAAACACTGAAGGGACCAGAAAATGGCATCCAACTATTTTTTTAAAAGATTACTCGAGCATTGCCAATTATGCCTTTAATAATTTGAAGTTACTTTGCCTCAGGAAAAATGTGCCCTCTATCTGTACCTTCTTTCAGAAAATCTTTTGTCTCCATGCCTAATGAAAAGTACAATCCAAAAAGGATTTATTTTTTTAAAAAACTTTCTGCTTCTTAATTAAAAAGCACATGAAATCGTGCTATAAAACACAGCAGCCTGGGGAATGTGAAATGTTTCTGTCCAATGAAATCTTTGCAGATCAAGATGGAATGCTACATTCTTGGTCCTACTTAGACTATTCAAAGTTCTAGTAAAGCCGGTGGTATAGGGGTTGTTTGGTTGGTGTAGGTCCTGGTGTCAGACTCAGAAGATGACCCATGTGTGAGGGACCCATATGGTGGAATTTCTGTCCTCAGTTTAAAATACAGGTTGAACCTCTCGAATCCAGAACTCCCCCATCGGGCAACATCCATAATCCGGCATGATTTTAGTTAGTCGGATGACCATTTGTCATGGGGTGTGGCCAAGCTTCCCATCGTCTCAGGAAATTTGTTTCCAGCCACCATGCATGGCTCTCTGTGCTCTGTGCTGTTGCAGTGGAAGCGTTGGTAATGTATTAGACAATACTGACCTCCCATTGTCTGGCACCAGTCAGGTCCTGAAGGTGCTGGACGAGAGCGGTTCAACCTGTACTGAGCCATGTAGTTTAAAAAACCCTATGTTAAAAGCCCACTCACATTGTGGAGTCACTCACATAAGAATCAAGAAATGCCAGAACGACAGTCGCCTCTGCAATCCTAATATGGCTGCCTTGTGCATATTCATCATGACACAGTCTTCAGTTACAGGCTGATGTAGTATCAATTCTACAAGACACCTGCCTCAGTCAGGGCACAGGGTGGTTAATGAATGGCCCACGGGGCTGCAAGAAGAGAAGAGGTGCACTTTAGTGGGTCAGACCTCACCTCTCTGAGAGAAGAGCTGGTTTGTAGGCCTGGCTCTTCCAAGCTCTGCCATGGATTTGCGGTGTGATGTTGAGTAAGGCTATGTCCTGTGGATATATACAAAGGGGCAACGTTAAGGGTAAACAGGCAACCTTAATTTGACATTTCCTTGAATTCTTGGCTTTGGAGCCTACATGTAAATTCTGCTATGGCAGTGCCTAGGGACCTCTATCACAGGGGCTCCACTAGGTTAGGTGCTGTATCAACAAAAAAAAGGAAGCCTATCCTTGCCCCAGAGAGCTTACCCTGGGGTCTTATATATGGCCCAAGTAGTTCCACAGTCCAGCTTGCATGCCACTGCCAGCATGTGAGGCCCTGAGGCCCAGGGGAATGTATCTGTGCCCTTCCCCCAAGCCCAGCCCCTGCTACACCTGCTCACCCTGAGGGTACCTCTTTCCTCAAGCTCTGAATCACTGCCCCTCTCTCCGGGGACATGGCCTCAGAGAGAACTAAGGAGCCTGGCATGGAGTAGCAGGGGCAGCCCCTCTGTGCTTACCTCAGGTGCCTGTGCTCTGCTCCGTTGCCACCTCCCAGGCCAGCCCAGTCACTCTGCTTCACTGCCCTGTGCACAAAGACCTACTGGCAGCAGCTCAGAGTTGCAGCCAGAAGCTACTTTATCCCTGATGTGCTGCCGGTGGTGGTGGCAGGGGTCGCCGGTGAGTTTTAAATTGCCTGGGGGTGGCAGGGGTGGCCTCGGGGGTAACATATGTGCTGGCAGTCGGGGCCAGAAGATAGGTGGGGGGAGGAAAACACAGAGACCCCCACTTTCCTTGGAGTCCTCCCAGAGGGAGGCTCCTTTGCAGCCCTCCAGGAGGATCTGAGGACTGGCACTGGCCTTATGGGAAATTGAGCCTGAGACTCCTAGCTTACACTGTTGGTGTAGGACAGGACAGGTGGCTGAAAAAGTGCTGGGAGGATGGAGATAACAGTAAAGTGACCAGAGTTTAGCAGAAAACCTGAAGTTTCTCTTCCTCTGAATTTATAATGAAATGAACAACTTTGCAGGGTGCTGAGCGAAGCCATCTGTTGTACTGCTCCCTCTTAAGTGACCAAGCTTCCTTCCTTCCTTCCGTCCATCTGTCTTCTCCCTTCCACTTTGTCCTGTCAAACACACCTTGCCTCCTCTGCTGGCTCTTTGGAAATATTCACCACTGCCCTCTTTGCACCCTGGGCCAAGTGACAGTGATAGTAGGCGAGTGCGAAAAATGGGCTCCCATCACACAGATGTCAGTGGCGTCCTCTGGAGGAAGGGCCTGCTGCTCTGCAGAACAAGCCACTTGCTGAAGGGTCATGGATTGGTCCGGACAGCAGCATGCAGAGGGACCGCTTTGCATTTGTCCAGCTGGAGTGGCAGTACTGAGATGCAGAATGCTCCTGTAATGGGCAAGGGGTCATGGAACGAACATACAAGGGCATAGGTCATACAGCATCAGAAAACAAGTCATCAGCCTTTTCCACATCAGGGATGTTTTATTACAAGTGTCCTACCCTGGCCAACACTGGTGCATTGACACAGAAAAAGCTTCTATACCTGGACTCATTTCTACTTCCATGTATGTGAAACCTGCACAAAGCTGTTCTAATCCAAGTGGTGCTTACGAAGGTGGCTTCTCAAAGCCACTGTGGGGATTGAGAGGTTACCCTTCATGGGCAGGGGATGCAGTTCATGGGATGGGAGAGCAACGATGCATTTGTTTATCACATCTGTGTGTGGTCAAAACAAAAAAGCAGTCAAGTAGCACTTTGAAGACTAACAAAATAATTTATTAGCTGAGCTTTCGTGGGACAGACCCATTTCTTCAGACCATCAAGAAATGGGTCTGTCCCACAAAAGCTCAGCTAATAAATTATTTTGTTAGTCTTTAAAGTGCTACTTGACTGCTTTTTTGTTTTGACAGTATATAGACTAGCACGGCTCCCTCTCTGTAGCTATGTATGGTGTGCATCTGAGCATGTTTGTCTGTGGTTTAGTTCATTTCAATGAGATGGGAGGCTGCTGTAGTAACCACCTCTGTAATAGGGTGTCTTAGCATTCATTCTGCTGGAAGCCGTTTGTCCATGTTAACCCTCTGCATCATGATAGGGTTTATTGATTTATTTTCAACCCAGATTAACATGGGAGTGTCTAGGCCAGCAAAATTGCCTAGGAAGGTTGTGAGTATCAGAGGGGTAGCCATTTTAATGGGTAACCACAAAACAGCAAAAAGTCCTGTGGAACCTTATCGACGAACAGATATTTTAGAGCATAAGCTTTCGTGGCATTAGACAGAAGTGGGTCTTTGCCCACAAAAGCTTATGCTCCAAAATTTCTGTTGGACTAGAAGGTGCCGCAGGACTTCTCATTGTTTTCTTTTAGGGAAGTTGTGGGATCTCCCTCACTGGAATTTTTTAAGAGCAGGTTAGACAAATACTTGTCAAGGATGGTTTAGAATATCAGGAGTTGGCAACTGAAATAGCAAGAAGAGCCATTTTTTCAAATTCGGTAAAAAGTCAGTAACTCAAAAGCTGCAGTGCATGTGAATATGAGGAGGTCTTTAATAAATAACGTCAAACCGTACTTTTT
Source organism: Carettochelys insculpta (assembly GCF_033958435.1). NCBI lineage: Eukaryota > Metazoa > Chordata > Testudines > Carettochelyidae > Carettochelys > Carettochelys insculpta. Next base: position 4,493,582 of record NC_134149.1, on the reverse strand, counting down.
GTAATCTTTATTTTCGGAACAGCGCACAATGATTTGTAACGTGATAACATGTTACTACAAGACATTCACAAACTTTTTATGTACTCTATCTCCTCACAATTTACATACGTGTATGCGTACCACTGTCTTCTTGACTTTCACTCCCGAACTTTCTCTCTGGAGGACACTAGGGAGAGTTATCCAACATTTCAAGATCACGTATTGTTTGATATTTACATACGAGTTTTTCATGTTGGGGCTTTTAGATGTTCCCTGGTGATCGAAAATATTCAGGAGGTTGGTTTGTTTGTTTTTTTTTATTTAAAACTTTGCAGTTACAGCATTGGGAGCCACAAAGAAGTCCTTAAAGAGCCTCATGAAGCTCCAGAGCCTCAGGTTGCAGACCCCTGGTCTAGATGGTATTTGCTCCTGCTGGTTGTGCAGAGGACTGGACTTGATGACCTCTCCAGGTTCCTTCCAGTTCTATGATTATACTGCTATTTAAGCCAAAGGAGCTATGCTTATTTACATCAGCTGAGGATGTGACCCAACATTTATCTAGTCACAGGAATGCTTTCAGGATTAATGAACTGCTCTGTAGATGACAAGGACTGTAGATTATAAGAGTTTAATATTCCTGTTGATTGATTGAGCTATCCATTGTGACCCACTTCGTGTTTCTCTTTATTGAATCTGATTTTAGGGACTTCAGTCTATTTCTCTTATTTACGGATAGCATACTGTCCAAATCCAAAAAGAATTTTTTCTCCCTCTGAAGTAGGTCATGCATGAATTTGGACTAGTGGATTTTCATCGTGAGAGCCCTTTTCCATGGCTTAGGCTATGTCTGTAATACCATAGAAAGTTGACCTAAGCTGTGCAACTCCAGTTACATTAATAATGTAGCTGGAGTCAATGTACCTTGGGTCTACACTGCAGGGAGTTGATGGGAGAGTTTCTCTTGCTCTTGTCATTTGGGCTAGAGTAGAGGGCTCGACTGCACAGCGATCTGCAGTTGATTTGGCGGGTCTTAACTAGACCTACTAAATCACCCCTGGTGGATTGATCTCAGAACATCAATCTGGACAGTAATGTAGATATAAACTTATTTTTGTACAAGCAGCTGATGCAGCACTATCAGGAAGTACACTCATGTCACCAAAATGTGCTGTCTTTGAAAGAAGTTGATTTGTTTTAATCAGATGCCCTAGGCATTGGTGTCTTCAGCTGTGCAGTTGACACACTATAGGAGAAAATAGGCTGGAAATATTAAGAAAGAAGAAGTGCATAAAAACACTACTTCCAGAAGTATTAAAATGTGTTGGACGTTGACAGGAAGCTCAGTATTCACAGAAAAGGTTGTTCGCTCGACAGGCTGTGAGAAGTGTTGGTGTATTTTACAGAATAACTTTCTAATTTAAGGTTTTTATACAGGGTGTCAAGATTTCACAGCATTTAATTTTTAAAGCCTATTAAAAGTTCAGATTCTTAAAGTTTAATAATCTGCTTATACTGTATATTCCTTTAAAGCTCTTCTGAATTGCATGTCAGACTCATTTATCCTTTGCAAAACTTTTAAGCAAATTATATATGAATTATCATTTCAAAACTGTACAAGACAAATTCTACGTTAACCTCAGTCATCCACATATCTCTTAATCCTCATTCCTTTCATATCATATCCAAACTAATATATTCGCAGTAGCCCATGAAAATGGGGCCTGATTTTACTTCGTGCAGGAAAGAGGTTCAAATTTCCCTTTGACTGCCAATATATTCTGCTTGTTTAATTCCACAAATACTAAACAAATAAAGCACAGTAGGAAGGCAGAGAGGGGGAAAAAACCTGTGTATTGTAACTAGAATGATTCCACACTAATAATAAATCTGAAATGGAACCTGCAGGGAAAACACAATCGAGGAAAACCTCGAACAATGTGGAGAAGGGCTAATGAGATTGAAGGACAACAACTGGGGTGCTCCTGGAGACAGCTGAAGGTTTTGTCCCAAGACAGAGTGAAGTGGAGGAGACTTGTAAATGAGCTATGCTCCACTTGGAATACAAAGTTTTAAGTCATGTAAGTCAACTCCTGGAGATGACAGTTATTTCTGGCCATTTTCAGAATATCAGATGCAATGGAGTCTGAAAAAAGCAAGCAGATTTTACCTTTTCAGGTACAGAAAACACAGGTTTTTAGCATTAACTAAGTTTTAATTAATCAGAGTGCATTGTTCGGTTGTTGTTCCCAGAGTAGGTTAAGAATAGAGATCATAGGTCTCTCTCCAGAGGGCTCTTTCGGAAGATCCCACAGAACGTCTACACACTGAAAGTGTTCTTTCGAAAGTAAATTGAAAGAATGCAGAGCTCCTTTCAAAGTTGCCCTTCCTTCCCATTTCAGGAAGAGCGCCCCCTTCTGAAAGCTTCTCCCAAAAGAAAATGTGTGTAGACGCTCCGTAGGGCCCTTCTTCCGAAAGAACAGTCTTCATTTTTGACCCCTGGCCTATTCTTTCGAAAGAGCCGGGGCTAGGTGTACGCTCTCTTTCGAAAGAGCAGATGGCTCTCTCGATCCGCTTTTTTGTGTGTGGACGCCCTCTTTCGAAAGAGATCTTCTGGAAGAGCTTCATTCGAAAAATTTGCGTAGTCTAGGGGTAGGCTGGGTGGGAGCAGTGAACATCCCCTTGCTCTGTTGTGATGGTCGGTGAATTGGACTGTACCTCTGAAAGGAGAATTTTTTTTGGTGCTCCAGGTCCCTGCAAGAGGCTTTTGATGTGGCTGATTGGGACTCAGGGTAATTAATATCACCAAGCAAAATAGAAAAGGACAGTTCCGGCATTGCTCAAGGTCTGGCAGTACTGTAACCCACAGGCCAGGGTGAACACTTTAAAGATTCTAGGTCAAGGCTCCAGCTGGTACAAATTGACACAGCTCCATTGATTACAAGAGGTCCTGCAATGCAGACCACCTTTTGATATTGTAGAATTGGGGGTTGTTGATGGCTTAGCTTTCACAGGGAGGGGTAGCTCAGTGGTTTGATCATTGGCCTGCTAAAGCCAGGGGTGTGAGCTCAATCCTTGAGGAGGCCATTTAGGTTTGTGGGGCAAATAGATTAAAAAAATCTCTTAGTGATGATGATAGGTCCTGCTGTGAGTGTAGGGGACTGGACTTGATGACCTCTCAAGGTCCCTTCCAGTTGTATGAGATAGGTGTATCTCCATATTTAATTCCTACAGGTCTTCTTTCTATTGCATCCCAATTCTATCGAATGTTATACTCACGGCCCTAAGAAAGTAAAGGTCAATGAGTCGCATCAAAGGAAAGAAGGCAGATACACTGGATTCTGTTCCCTTCTAGCAGGCTTAAAAAGTACAGCTGCATTTGAAAGACTACTCTGTAGGCAGGAGGCAGGCATAAATTAATTGGTGTGTGAATGAAAAGGTTATTTTTGTCTTTCATACATAATGCTTTACGTTTAACTTGCAAGATTATTTTCTGTAAATCATATGTTAGACTTCAGTGATTTCTTTCCAAACTTAGCACAGCCAAGTTCGCTTCAGCTGTTTCTCTGCATTTCAATGCAAATGCAGATTATGCGGGAAGGGGAAACACGCCATTACATTTATTGTCATATGTTTGAAAAACATTTTATTTTCTGAACTCCCGTGCTCTGAAATGAAAATCTGGCGGTAAAACTTGCTGGGTATCCCATTATTTAAAGCGAGTGGAGCAAGACTGGCAGAGCGTTTGGAACGGTGAGATCTTCTGGATGCGGAGGGTGGGAAAACCCCTTAAACATGTTTAATAGGAAATATTTATGACTGACAAACGAAAGGATTGTGTAATCCATGCAAGGCTTTAAGTAGGTAATGTTTTCATTGTGTCATTATCTTTAATTATCTTCACTGACAACCGTTTATCAGCACGCTTTACAACAAAGTGGCATTTCTCCTTTTGAGATCACCTTGTCACAAACAGTACCTCCTACCAGGGAACCATGGGAGGGAAACCAGGGTTACCACAGGTGTGGACTTGCAAAGTGAGGGGCTTGGCCCCACCCCAGGCCCTACCCCTGCTTCACCCCTTCCACCCAAGCCCCTCCTCCACCTTGTCCCATCACCCTACTTCCCTCAAGCTTGCAGCATCCTCGCTCCTCCTTCCCTCATCTCTCCCACAAAATTGCTGATCACAGCATCAGGAAGTGTGAGGAGGGTGGGGGAGGCATTGATCCATGAAGCCAGAATCAGAATGAAGTGGGCAGCAGGTCTGGGGGATGGGAGTGAGTTGATGGGGGGCTGCCCACCTAGGTGAGTTTTGATGCTGAATAGTACCTCATCAAAGAGGCAGGGGTCTTTGGGTGTGTGCTCCTCAGAAAAAGGGAGGGTTGGACTCACACTCCCCGTACAGTATTGGTGTCTCAAGAGGCAGAGACCCAGTTGGAGCTCAGGAACTTTAAACCTTTCTGCCAGTTAGAAGTTTTGGCCACTGCCAACAGTGCTATTGCTCATGTATGGAACAGAAACACCTGCAAAGCTGCTCCAATTCCACAGAGAGGCCTGTGAGTTAAGTTGGAAACAGCCTGTGTCCATCACTGGGTGCCTCTCTGTGGCTGTCATTACATAATCCGGTGGTCAGTTTGGTTTCTCACTGCTCATGCTTCCTCAAGGTAACGAGGGAAGAACCTGGTCCTCTTTGGCCCTACTACAGCAAGGCACCTAAGCACACACCAAATGCTGCCCTTGCTCCCCAAAAACACTTTATTCTGATACAAAACCTTGGCTGTAAATCTGTAAGATGAGGTCAGGCCGGTCCTGCTTGTGTGGTACCATGACCACACTCATGCTAATTAACAGTCAATGCATTCGGCTGCTGCACTGAATGGAGAGAATGACCAAAAATGAAGTTACTGGCAGGAATCTCTTAATAAGGAGCAAAACCCTGGCAAACAAAACAAAACAGGAGGTTTTTGCTGTTTGGCTTTCCTGTCCTTTCAGTTTCAGCAAGTAGCGTTGTGGGGCAGGAGTGCAGACCCAGCTGTTGATGGCTGTCAGGCGAGCAGCACCTCCTGTAAGGACAGTGCCCACTTCCCTTTCTAGGGAAGCTGGAATTTCAGGGCTGTTCGTCCTGCATCCCTTACTGACTCTTCATTTCAGACGTGTCCGGCTCACACATGATTGTTGCACATGCTCCAGTAAGATTCCGAGGCTCACTTCATGGTCAACCTGTGGCACGGATCTTGTAGGAACAAAGGTTTAGCAGCGTAATCTCTCACTTGGGGTCCTTTGTGTCGAGTGAGATTTCCCCTTGGACACCTGTGACTGATGAGTATGAAAGTGAGAAATTAGGTCAATTCTGGCTAGGAACACTCTGGCAGCAGCTGCATGTGACATCTGTCTCCATTGGCACCAACACCAGTCGCTCTGATGCAGGCCTGGGCACAGTCCTTATTTTGGGCTCTCTGGTCTTCATGGAGATGATGCTTGATCTCAAAGTGTCGCGCACCATTATTGATGGTGGTCCTCTGGGTTACCCCATCCTCTGCCTGCCTCTCCCAGGCATCAGCATGAATGCTGCACTTTACCAAGGTGTTCTTAGGACATCTCTGTAGCACTTTTGCTGGCTGCTACGAGACCTCACCCCGGTCCTCAGCTGAGCATAGAGAATCTGCTTAGGCAGATATGTGTCCAGCATCCTGACCACACGACCAGACAATTGTATCCGCCTGTGGGTGATTTTTGCCACGGTGCTGCAGGCATCAGCCTCTGCCAGGATGCTAACGTTGGTCTGTCTGTCCTTCCATGTGATGCCCAGTATTCTCCTCAGATACGGAATTTCTCCAGATCTTTTATATGACATCTATAGGGAGTCCAGGCTTCAGATCCGTATAGCAACATTGGAATGACTATGGCATCGTAGACATCGATCTTGGTCTGCCTCTTGATCTCATGGTCATCAGACTCGCCTCTGTAAACGTCCATAAGCCGCACTGGTGCGGTGATGGCGGATTTCTTCATCAACATCAGCGTTGCTGGACAGATAGTTTCCGAGATTGGGGGTGCTGTTGATATTTTCCAGAATTTAAGAGAAGTGTAATAATAGGACTGTTTTATGCATGTAGTAATGTATCTTTCCACAAGATGGTGCCCTGAGAATACTGATTCTGAGGTAGTATGCATTTTGTTGGAAGGCAGTTTAGAAACGTATAAATGTTATTTCACCTCAGCTGAAATCATGAGCTCAGCCCAACGAAGCATTTCAGCACATGCTTATCTTCTATCAGGCAAATAGCCCCTGGTCATGTGTGCAAGTGCTGTTCTGCATCGGGGCTTTATTTTGTGTGTGTGTAGCTGTGTTTTGTACTTTCTGCCACAGCCCACTGTGACTGCCCTGCTGGAAGACTTTTTTCAAAATATAAATGGACGTTTGTTTGTTTAACATTGTGCAGAATCCCAAAGGAATCACACACCAGTTTATTATTTTTAATAAAAGTCACTCAGGAAAGACAAATGATATTTTAATGATACTTTGTCTGGAGATCTGCCCTGGCTCTTCACAGGTTCCTTTGATCAAGGTACACAGGGTCTGATTGAAGGGAGCACTTAACAACGTGCTTTGAGCTTCAAGTCAAATGGCACTTAAGTGGAGGTCAGTTTTAAAATCCAGCCAAAGTGTGTTCTTGAGTCACGACCTTACTCTCTCTGCCTAGTTCCCCATCTGTAAAATGGACTCAGTAGTCACAGTAATACATCCTTTCATCCACCCTTTGTCTGTTCTGGCTGTGAGCAGTTCAGCATGACAGGAAATGTCATTGCTGCACCTGCAAGGGAGCCTCCTGGCCTGGTTATCCAGACATGCAAACTAGCGTGTTAAAAATAGCAGTGCGGCTGTAGTGGCAAGGGCTAGCTACCAGAACGTGCCTGTCTGCCTCTTGCAGTCACTATGTACCTGCACAGCTCTGGCCACTGTGGGGACCTGATCTCAGCTGGGGACTCCCAGGTAACAGGAGCACTGTCTGCCCTGGGGGAACTGAGATCAGACTGCGGTTGCCATGCTGCTCACATAAAGCTTAACTTGGACCAGGCGTCTGGGTTTGGGTTTGGGTTTGGGTTTGGCCTGGTCTGAAGCCTTGCGCCGACTCCTGCCACTCCCAGCAGAACATCTCACTGCTGTGGCCTGGTGTCACCTTGGACGCCGTTCCTTCTCATCAGGCTTGTGTCCAAACCTTGCTGCTGCTGCCTCCATACTACGGCCAGCCCCTGGCCTGTGCGCTCCATCCCCACAGCTGACCTCTCATCCGGGACTCCCCACCACCCATCTTGCCACAATGTCCTCCTCCCTCAGCTCCCAACGTGCACCTCAGATGTGGCAACCTGCACTGGCTGCAGCTGTTCCAACCCGCCCTGGCACCAGCCACCCCTTCTACAAATCCTTCACTGGCTCCCCCTTTGCATTGCATATGGTTGCCTCCTTAGGTCCTACCTACCTCCTCCACTCTCTGGTTCTCTGTCCTGGTCCAGCCTTGTGTCAGCATGGCCTTCCCACCTCCTCTGCCCTGCCTGTGCTGCCAGCGCCCGGGGTATTTGTTTGCTTCTGCTGCTCTGGTCTTCTTGTAGAGAGGATTTTTTTTTAAATGTTTAAGTTAACCGTTCCCACAGCAGACTTGGACCTAAATCAGACGCCTGGCTGTTGTCACCCAGCTGGCCTGCCAGCGTCCCATACAGAATATCCTTCTCCTTGTACCAGAGTTGGAAGCCCCTCAAGACAGGGCTTGTCCTTTTGTCTTGTGCTTGTGTAGTGCCTGGGGCCCTGACTGGGGTCCTAGGTGCTGTGGTGAGAGAAATAAGAACATACGCTCCCTCCCAGGGCTGGGACTGTGCCTTCCTCTGGGCCGGGAGGGCAGCTGGCATGCAGCAATCAACTACTCCCAATTCTGGTCAATGGCCCCATGCTGTCTCCTGTGTTCACTTGTGCAGGTACAGTCAGCAGGCAGCGAGGAACAGTGGGAAAGTGCCAGCTGGCACCCATGAGATGAAAATGAAGGGTCCCGAGCCAGTGATCAGCCAGCTCATCGACAAGCTGAAACACATCAATCAGGTGGGTGCCAGGATAGGGGATGGGGATTGCTCTGGGGCGGGTTTCAGATCTGCCCTGCTTTGCTTGGTGAGGTAAGTGCCTGGCAAGCTGTGAAGGGCCTACTCACGTGGCTTGGCTCAGCATAGCATGGCCTTTTGCCCCAGCCTCTTGCTCACCAGAGTCACACCAAGTCAGTAGGGAGCATGGGCCGAGGGCCAGCTGCCTCACAGTCACCCCACAACCCTGTTTGCTGTGCTGCATGGCCCAGCTTCTTGCTCTGGGCCTAGCCCATGGGCTTGCAGCACTGCTCAGGGTTAGCCTGGCCACCCTTCTGTCATGACACACTGGTCCAGGATGAAGGTTGCGTGCCAGGGTGGAGAATGCATGGTGCCCCCTTGGCAGTGTAAGGAGGAATTGTCGGCAGTGTGTGCCCATTGAATGGGGAGGCTGTATCCATTGCCACTGTCAGGACAGGCCTCTGCTGTCTCCCTGTAGTCCCTGGGTTGCACCCACCTTTACCAGCAGGCAGTGGTCACCATCGCACCACCCGCCACCTGGGGTGAGATGTTCTAGGCCACGTCCCTTCCCACCTCCTCTGCTGGTCCTGAATGAGAACACGGCATAGGAGCTGACGTCAGGCGTGTGAGACCCCAGGTTGTGTGAAATGCCTAGCCAGCTAGCTCTGTCTCCTCCGCGGGGACGCACAGAGAACAGCATGCCTCAGAAGGGCTGACTCAGTGTCTCTGTCTCTCCAGCACTGATAGAAGCAATATGGTTCCATTAGTTATTGGCTGTTTCCCCACTTTGTTGCCATTGGCTCTGCCTTGAGGTAGCGGGTTGAGGAGAACATGTCCTGGGGACCACCACCACCAGTCCAATGCCCAGAAGCTCAGGGTTAGGTCCTGGGCTGGTTTTCCTTAAGATGACTATATAACCTTCTTATGGTCTCTCCTGGTGTTCTGGTCTAATGGTTTCTCAGCTCTCTGCCTTCCCTCAGAGCAGGCCACCTAAGAGCTCTGCTCTCAGTCCTGTGGTGCCAGTGGGGCGTGTTGAGTGGTGGTTTAAAACGTCGCCTTTGGGGGGTTTCAGCCTTTACTACTCTTTCCAGGCACAGACTGTTGTGGGTACAAAGAACCAAGTTATAATGTGCCCTGTGATATGGCTGAGTTACCACAATTAGCCTGAGAGCAGGGCGAATGTCTTCATAAGCTTTCAGAAGCGAATGAGGTTTTAAAATAAAACTCAGTCAGGAAAACCCACCGTTCCAGGCTGGCCTGGGGGGTGGTTTTGCCCTTTCTGAAGTTCCTAGCGGAACTGGTTTGCTGATGACCTTTTCTTTTCTGCTCCAGTGAACCCCAGGGAACTGTGTTCACAGCATTCCCTGGCTTAAGTGGTCAGGTCCCCAAGATGCACCTGTTACACTCACACAGGAGGTAAGGAGCAGGCAGCTTTCCCTCTCTCCTGGACAGTGATAGAAGGGGAACAGCAAGCGACAACCAGTGTTGGTAGGAGTCAGGGGGCTTTGGTGCCCTGGGAGGCGCTCAGGTCTGGGGGCAGTCCTGTACCAGTGTGGGGTGCACCCCCACCACCCCCCTTCGCTTGCTGGCTGTTGAGTGAGGCAGCCTGCAGGAGAGCTCCTGGAGTCCATTCAGAAGCGTGACACAACTCCTCCTGCATCAGAGTGCCCCAGCCAGCTCTTCCTGGAGCAGCACAGTGTGGCTCACACCCTTACTTTCACCTTGGCTTCTGGCGCACATTAGCAGAATAAAGCTGGGGCCCAGGCCCAGTTTTCCTTTACATATACCTGCCACCTTGCAGTACTGTACAGTACCAGGAGAAAAAGGCATAAACAGCTCGCTGCTAAGCAGCGAAGAAGGCAGGTTTCAGCTGGGTTCAGTATTTCACTATTCACACTGAGGAAGCCACACAGAACAAAAACATGGTTAGGCCTGTGCTGGAAATTGCTGACATAAAATGCTTTTGCAATGCTGGCTGGCAGATTGGGTCCATCAGGCCTTTTGCTGATCAGTCTAGGCTGCAGGGAAGCTCAGATTCCTGGGAGAGATAAGGTAAATAACTCAGTTGAACTGAACTGTATTGTGGTAAAGCTCTCATATTTTTTTTAAAAATCCAAAATAAAAGAACTCTCACATTTCCCAGTTTTGCAACTGAAAAAAAGAAATTGAGAAAAAGGAAGCGTGGGAAGTGTTTAAAAATGAGCTGATTGCAGGATGGCCACTTACCAATGCTTTTAGCAGACCAGCAGATGGCAGCCAAAGTCTGCAGCTTTAACATTATGTCGTTCAACTATGGGTATTTTTAAATTTATTTATGTGTATATATAGAATGTGAAAGTTTTGAAAAAAATCAAACACTACTGTGGAAAATGTTAACTTTTGGGGAAAGGCCATTTGTTGTTGGAAAAGAGTTTAGAAGAAAATAGTTTGAAAGCAAAAAATAATACCCGAGAACGAGTTATAAAGCACAATTCATGCCAAATACATTGTCACAGTAAATGGCTCACATCCAGGTAAAAGAAGATTTGGATCTTTCTTAGACTTGGGACTTTGGGGCTTGACTCTCGCCACTGAGCTTCATTCCTTGGCCCGGGAAAGTTTGCCTGTCTCGTTCACATCCAGACTGCACAATGGGCTTCCAAAGTGGAGGAGAAGTGAAAAGTAACAGTTCTGGTTGATTCACAGTCATGTTCTGGAGGTGTTGGCTTCTGAGGCAGAATGCAGTGTGGACTCTCAAAATGGAGAGAGATGAAAAGTAGCTTATCTGCTCTGCTCAGACGAAGAGCATCTTTTCAAAGAGTTTCCTTCAGGCTTTCAGGGTCTGTTGGAGAAGCGGGGCAACAAGAATACTTTTCAGTGATCTGTCCTTCGGGCTCAGGTTTCTGAAATGCAATCTCTTTAGGTATCCAGCAGATAGCAACAATGTCTGTCAAATGGTTCGCAGTCCCTCATTGGGATCAGAGGAGACACGGCTCTGGTTCCAGAGACAGAAGCAGACTCAGTTTCCAGTTAGTTGAGGTCCAAAACATTTTCTTTAACACTTGGAAATGGCTGTTAGGTGTAATGTAGGTTTTACAAGGGTTTAGGCTTTACTGATCATATGCTCTTCTGAATACGAAAAATGAACCCTTTACCACAAGCATGCCAGAGTTCCAGAATTCTCTGGAGCTTGTTCAGATTTGGTGACTCAATTGTGTAGTTCTGTCACTCATTAATCAAACAATGTTCTCCATCTGAATCTAAATACATGCCTTTGTAGCTTTGGCGTATAAAGCACCCTCCCACCCCCCGGTTGCATTATGTATTGTAGAACCTGCTTGGTTTCCAAGCATTCAGGTGGACCTCACTCTTACACCAGAGTGGATCGTCCAGTGGTAGTAGGAAAACAGCACCTTAACACTCTACAAAAGGGGAAGTAAAGGTCTGAGTTTATTAGGGTTGGTTTGATGGTCTTTTAAAAATAAAATATACAGCAGTTTGTGTACGTTTAACATTTCAGGTCAGATTTTTTTGGGGAGCGAATGCCTTTTTCTGCAGCATGATTCCTAATAATAAGATTGATATGCCAAGCTGGGTTTTTGTTTTTTTTTAATGTGTGATTTGAGCTGGTTTATGATTGTCATCATATTGGCCCTGGGATTTTTTAGATTCTGTTGTCCATAGACCAAGCTGTGGTACAGGTTTTTTAGCTCTGTTCCCAGAAGTGTGGATAGCTTGTTCATCAATGTTAGTGTTATAACATTTGGGAAGCCAGAGGTCTTGCTCAGGGAAATGAGTTATAATTGGTCTCTATTTTTATTTCCTCACAGCACCAGGGGAAGCAGGTAAGAGGGCTGCTGCTGTTCCTGTTACACAGTTGAGGAACTGAGGTACAGCAAGGCTAGATCACTGGCCTGTGGTTCCTCAGGGACTTTCTAGCAGAGTGGGGACTCGAACCCAACTCTCCTAAGTCTAAGGGCAGCAGCTTAACAACTGGACCACTCAGAGGCTTAGTTAATGGCCTCTCCCCTCATTTCTGAAAGTATTTTGAACCAATACTTGGTAAGACTTGGAATGAAACCCCGAAAAGGAAAATGAGTGGGCAAGATACATCATTAGAAAATTGAGAGGCCTGGAAACATATTTTAAATTTCCGGACGCTGGAGTGCAGGACTCATTGAAAATATTTCAACTATATAGTAGTTTGACAGCTCTTTGGTTTGTACATCAAATGATCCATAATTTATTACATGGTGAGGGACTGTGTTTTTATCATATTGCATATTCTCTGGCCAGAAATATAATAGCCATCTAAGCTCTTGAAGGAAACCCATTTGGGAATCACAGTCCTGGCAATGGGCTTTCACAAACCCTGGGAACTTAACTTTGATTGATTCCCTAGAACACAAGGAGACTGTATGATTTCGAGGCATATGCTTGTTTTACAAAGTGAAACCTTCAGGTCTTTTTTCCTATGTCCAGCTTAAGGCCCTGGTCCAGTTTCAAGGTTGGACCAGAGTCAAAATTTGGACGTGCAGGAGGCAGTAAAACTCAGCATTGTAGAAGTGGAAAATCAGGCCAGTAAAGATGAAAGGCAGCACGGTAACACAATACACATCATGAGTTTGCAGAACAGGAACTGAAGGTTAAACAGGTGTGTTTAAAGGTACTTCGATTGACTATGATTGTGTATTCACCACTTGCTGAGAGCAGTCACTACCAAGGCTACATTCATGTGGAAAGTGACCAAAAGGCTATGATATTGAATCTAATGTAAACCAAGCAGGCTTGGAAACTGTATCACATCTCTGTACCTACATGCCCTTCCATCCTGTATTGGAATGCCTAAATTCCAAGGGACCTACCAAAGTGTGTGCTAGCTTCCTTCCAACCCCTGACTTCATGTAAAGTAGGAACTTACTGATTTAGTGGCTGGGAATACATCACTGGCCATATGCTGTGGTGGGACACAGAAAAACGGGGCAGCCATGCATTTGCTGAACATTTAACAAGTCTGCAGGCAAAGGAAGTCAGATGAGAAACAGACCGAGTCTGAGCTCCTCACTTTCAGCAGACAGGAAACTAGCAAATACAGTGACCAGAGATTGCTGCTCTCCTTACAAGGGCTGGAAGGTGTCATGACGCTGCTCGGGATAAAAGGGCGGGATGCACTTAGCACTACCTAGGGACACTGTAATTTCCTGAAGTAACAGCAGCTCTTCAGTGGAGTATCATTACAGTATTCCTGCAGTGAGCAACATGCATGCCAGGTGTCTGTGGGTGACCTGTTGCATTGCACATGCAGAAGACGGTATTTAGCAGGGAGGAGTGTGACTATGTTAAAACAACTGTATTGGGTAATGCCAGTAAATAGTTTCAAGCAGGCGTCTTATTGCATGTGTTATGGGAGACCCTGTGGATTTCACAGGTCTTTCAGAAATGTTTTCTCTGCTTCGGAAAGCTGGAAACTGAGACAGATTTGATGAAATTCCCTCCTGATGACTTGTATGAGGCGTTGCCATATCTCCTTCTTACATTGCATTTTAATTTGGTAACCATATGATAGCATAGTCATTTGCAAGAGGTACAAACTGCATGATTTTAAAATAAATTATCCCCAGTATTTATCAGTGACCATATAATATTTAACAGCATATAACAAAATTAGTTCCTCCTTGCTGATTTTCCAGGTTTGAAACATATTTATAATAGTCAAACTGCTGCATATACAGAATACAATTTATCAAATCCTCCCAAGAAATGTAATAAACAAAACAATTATTTGGGCATGCCTTTTTGGGCAGCATTCTGAAACAGTTTGTAGCAATTAAAATATTAAAACCACATGCTGTTGAAAACAACTAGACATCACAATTATTTATTTTTACGGCTATTCAATAAAATAACAGAAGATTTTTTTTTAAATGATAAATGTGCTTTGGAATGTATTAGCTAATTCCTTTTTCTGCTGCATGAAATAATCCATAGTTCCACCAAATCTGGGGTTGGTTTATAAAGACTAACTAAATTCTCCTTTTGTGACTGAGAAGCCATTCACTGGCTGGTGTTAATACACCATTGTAAATATTCGCTCACAGTTTGACTGTGTATTGCAAGCAGCAATTAGAAGAGATCCGCTAGGCCAGTTAAATTAGGGAACATGCGACACAGGCTAACTAAAACAAAATTAAGTTTGAGTCTATCTCTTTTTTAATTCCAAAAGTGGTCTTTCCTTGGGTATTTCCTTCTCATAGGCTTATATGAAATATTTATTGCCCCATGTCTGCAAACATACTGGCTTTATTGGGTTCAGTGTGAGAACACTTCCAGAATAGGTCATGCAGAGAGGGTTATTTTCCCTTGTATCACATATCACCCTTGAGTTAATTGAATTGATTTTTTTAAAACTATTATTGGCTAAGCAATAATCTGCCTCTGCCCTTCTAGTCAATGGATTGAAAATTAGGTTACTTGACTGTTGTATTTACAATCTTCCCATACATATATAGGATCATAGAGAGCTTGTAGCAGTTGTGTGCTCTGGAATTTGAGGTATTTCCAATCTGAAGTCTACAGAATAGTACAAATTCCATGGAAAAAGTAATACGAGGCTGTGGTGCTGCAGTCTTTTTAAAAAACAAAAACCAAACAAAAACATTCACTTGTAGTGAAATCTCCCCCCCCCCCCCCACCATGCTGATCTGAGATCTTAGCACTGCTGAAGTCCTGTTTAGCACATAAAATAGGATTTTAGTGCTGCTTATTCTTCATACTGGCCCCCTATACAAATGTGACTTTAACCCTATAACAGTGAGAGGGAGAGAAGACCAGGGAGGAACCCACTTCTGCAGTCATTAAAGTCTATGGCAAAAATCCCATCAGCTTCAGTCAGTGCAGGATTCGGCCACAGATCATATATTTCTTGCCCAGATTGGCCAGAGGTTTTGGAAAGAAAGAAACGTGAGATTTTTGCCATAAAATCCCAAAACATGTTGAACCATTGTCACGCCCGGAGTTTTATACATCATGAGAATGCAGATGTGGTTTTTAATAGGTGAAGGACATAGCCTCTGAGTTAGGGTGACCACATGGCCCTATGGCAGATACGGGACACTGGCCCACAGGGATGGGGGGCTACTGGCCCATGTCAGGGCTCGTTGGCGATGGGGGTACTGCTCGAGAGTGGGGCACAAGGGATGGGGGCTCTGCAGCCTCCTGATGAGGGGGGAGTGGGGGATAGGGGCTCCGCAACCTCACAGCAGGGGGCGCCAGGGAATGAAGAGGCTGCCCCATAGCAGAGCTCATTGGCAGTGGGGGCTGCCCCCATGGGGTGCCGGGAAATGGCGAGCCGCCCAGTGGAGGAGCTCCCTGGCAGTGGGGATGGCTGCCTTGAGAACTGCGTGTCAGGGAACAGGATCCCCATAAATTATGGGACCATTAGCCCATTTTCTTAAAAAAAAGTTGGGATGCCCATGAGACAGCTTAAGTGAGGGGCTGTCCTGGGAAAAACAAGATGGGTGGGCATCCTACTATTAGTGCGTCCCCTCAGGATGAGCTTCAGAAAGTGCCGGGAGAGCCCCGAAGAGGGACAGCCCTGTGTTTAAAAACAAAGCCCCAAGGCAAGAAAGAAAAGTCTCACAAGGTTTTCACCAGAATTTGCGATCTCCCCTTGTCGTGGCGTTAGCCACTTGCTGCTGGGGCCTCCTTGGTGCTCCTCTGTGGACTAGCTCTCCATGGATCTGATGCCCCGCTCTTTCTGTTGCTCACTCTTTGGACTCTGCCTCTGTGGACACAGGGGGCTGCCCCTGCATGATGCAGCCCTCTAGCCAGGTCACTATACACCTCCACTTCCAGGCCCACTGACCACCCAGTCTGGCTACCCTCTCAGGCCACCTGCCAATCCGCTTCCCCCTCTGCTGCTTTCCCAATGGCCAGCAGGAGAATCCTGGTCTGCCAGCTACATCAGGCTGCAGCCCAGAGACCCTGTGTCTTGCAACCACAGTCTGCTCAGGTCCCAAATGCGAGGTGCGAGAAGGCCCAGCTCCACGCCCCTGGAAGGGGTAGGTCTGAGGGCACTCTGCTGTCAGGCCCCATCCCAAACTGGGGGAATGGCAGAGGCACAGTGCTGCTCCTGGCCCTGTGAACTGCTCTGTGTGACAGACTCCAGTCACCCATGAAGGGCTGGACGGGGGCAATTTCCCCTCTTGATCCCCGCTGTCACAGTGTGCATGTGGCTGGGCTCTCCCCTTCCCTCTGTGTGTGTGTGGGGGGGGGGCTGGGTTCCCCCCTTCCCTGTATATGTGTGTGTGTGTGTGTGTGTGTGGCTGGGCTCCCCCTTTGCCTCTGGGTGTGTGTGCGTGGGGCTGGGCTCCCCTCTTGTGTATGTGTGGGTGGGTGGGTGGCTGGGCTCTCTCCTTCTCTCTGGGGGTGCGTGCTTGCACAACTGCTTTAAAAACACCTCTGTTCATAACTGATGGGTGCGGTGCCATGGTGAACAAGTACACATGACCCCAATATTGGTGAACAAGACAAAACTCACTCCCCATAGCCCTCTGCCCTGAACTGCTGCACTCCCCCCTAACACTTACATTTCTTACAGGCACTGTTTTATCGCAATGCCCCACCCCACCAGGTTGGGGGATAGGTTGTCATAGTACATTACCTGTAAGAAATTTGGTACTTTCACCCCTAGTTATGAATAGATACAAAGGATTGGCAGGAGGTTCCAAGCCTAGTGTTCTCTAAGGATTTGAGAGTATAAACATCACCTCTGTGACCTTCGCTGGAGGTACTCACATGCGAGGGACTCTGCTCCCCCCAGAAATATTAAAAAGTAAACAGGAGCCAAGGTTACTTCCCTGCTGGAGGAGAAGGCTAGTACAGGAGACACACAGCTATAAAATGGCTGGCTGCTTAGGGCAAGGATTTGTTATCTCTGCACAGTGACCGGCAGTGGCGGTGTTCTGGGAAAAAGTCCTTAGAATTCAAAAGTGCATTGGCTCCCCTGCTGAGGAATCAACATTTGTGTGTTACACTCTGGGCCCAAACTGGTATCTGACTCAGCACATTGGAAAGGAAAGGCAAGGGCAAAGTGGAAGTAAATGGAAGAAGGGCCTATCCTGGGCGACTGTCATACCCTGCCACAAAAAAAATTAGAGGGTTGGAAAAAATAGGGAGGTTTTAAGGGTAATTTAAGCAATGTCTGTGGTGTGATGGCTCGTTTGTTTCTTGACTGACAGCAGGGAAAGATCCCAGCAGATGGCCATTCTTTAACTCTGCTACTCTTAACAATAAAACATTCCTAGGTGATAGAGCAAAGAATAGCCAGCCTTGGGGGAAGAGGAGAGAGAAGAGTGAAATAGTTTTTCAATCAGTGTGGCTGGGGGCAGGCACGAAGGGGAGCCTCAGAGAAATAGCAGAGCCAGAGATGCATAAAGGAAGTGTCCTACATTACTCATCCTCCTCGGTGGAGAGGAGGCAGGAGCCAATATCCCGCAGTGGCAGGGTTCTTGGGAGGGGAGGTCACTGCTGTCCCCTCTTGCCCTCCCCAGATGATTCCCCTGCCTTTTGCCAATCCCCTTGGCTACCTCACACCTTCTTGGGTTCTTGCCAGGTCTGTAGTACAAGGCAGGGTTCCAGAACTGACTTGCTTACCCCTTGACCACCTCTTTGCACCTAAGCAACTCCCCTCCTCTCTAGGGAGTGACTGCACCACTCCTCCCATCAGCCTTGTCTTACCACCGACTTCCTCTCTTTCTAAGTCTATCCCAGCTCTGCCCTGAGGTGGGTTTCCTGAGCCACCATCCCTGGCGTTCTTTTGGGGGCAGCCTATGAGGTTAACAGGCCTTGTGTGTGGTAGATGCCCCATTGCACCTGTTCTTGTGAATCACACATTCATTCATTTTACTGTAGCTTAGGATCAGACCAAACCTTTGGATTAATGATCACTTCGAGGATACCAAACAAATCTCAGTTCATTTTCATGGTAAAACCAATGTTTCAGTAAGCCAGTGGGCTCAGGAAGCTGCTCTTTGAGATATAATAAAATCAGTTTTTATGGGGTTAAGGCCATCAACACAAGGGGAGAGATCCCAGCCTCATGGAAATCAGTCAGCATTTTGTCATTGACTTCCATGGGGCCAGGATTTCACCTGATGGTAAGTCTGATATGTTAACATTTGACTAGTTAAGCCATTTCCTCTTACTATAGCCATTAATCTGTATTGCTCTGTCACTAGATAATAGCATGAGGAGAGGCAAAAACCTCTTATTTTTGTGCTTTCGATTCTAATATCAGCTGTAGTGCTTAATTGCTGCTCATACAGAGTCAGGTGCGTCCTGCAGAGAGTGCTTAAAACAATTCAATGGGAATCATTTGAAAAAATATCTTTTAAATTGGATTAATTTTCTTTGCATCAAAACATGCAGCTGATGCACAAAAGCTCTGGAAAACAAACACCAGATATCCTGTAAATGTAGCTCAACTTTATCCTGTTATGAAGGAAATAAACTTGGAATTGTTGTTACAGCACAAATCCCACCAACAACTGGATGTGTAGATGTCCAATTGGTTACTGTGGGCCCAATCAATCATATCAAACAGATTCTTGCTGTGTGTCTAGTCCTCATAATCTATGAGAAAGCTCTCACTGATAATGTATCAGGTGGTTCATGTGATGGGTAGCCTCCCAAATGATAAATACATATTCGAAAAAGAAAATGGGATAGGCAACTATTTTTGGTGCTGCTTTGAGCATGCCAGGGAGTGGGGGGGAGACACATTATTTTTATCCCTAAACAGGATGTTGTTTCAGTCAATTCTGGCTTTCCTTAGAAATGGTATGGGCAGATGCGGCTGAGGAAAGCTCACTAACACACGTTGTGGAAGATTTGTAACCATTTCTTTGTAAACATGAAAATGTAGTCAAAACGATCAAATATCAGCTACTTCTAGAGTTGGTTAAAAATGGAGGTATGCTGAAATTTTTCCAAATTCGGCCAAACTGTATGTGTTGACCAGCTCTGGTGACTGAATATTTTGGTGCTGGGCGTGGAGTGTGACAGTGTATCCCTGTGGGCCTGCATTGCTTTCTGACCTGCAAGTCAATCTGATTTTAAATAACTTGATTGCATATGAGCCAGTTATTGCAATCCGTTACTCTAACAACTAGCCTCACAGCAGCTTCACAAGGGATAAGGCAGGAAAAGCTCTTTTCTCAGCAGGCGGGGCAGAATTCACCTGCAGGTCCTAAATTGCTGCCTCCAGGTTTTGCACTAGGAGACTGCAATATTTAAGAATATATGACTGGCCATACTGGGTCAAACCAAAGATCCAACTAGCTCAGTATCCTGTCTTCCGATGGTGGCCAATGCCCAAGAGAGAGTAAATAGAATAGGCAATCATCAAGTGATACATCTTCAGTTCTGGCAAAACTGAGGGACCGCCCCAGGGTCAGGAGAATGACAACCTGTGTTCCCTGTAAACTGAGCACTGGGGCTGTTGCCCAGGAGAGATTCCAGTGCCCGCCAACTGATTAGCAGCAAGTATTTCTATGGATGGTGCCACATAACCTAATTTATTCCGCCCATGGATGGAAAAAATTAGGGGGAGCCCTGAGGACAGTCCCGAACTAGGAGTGTCACATGGCAAAGCTACCCCCAAAGATGAGCCAGAGTTTAAGGTCAGGGGTTGGAGATGGAGGGGAATCCTCTCTGTGCATCGAGACAGGAAGATTGGTGCTAATAGCTGCTTACAAAATGAAGTGGGTTAGAGGCATGAGCTGTATGTCTTCATTTTAAAATGTGGTAGGTTTTCTGGTAAATCTGAGTAGGAGAGAGAACATAATGATCTGTAACCACACACATACACAGCCCAGCTGGCAGCTAACTTCATATTTGTGGCCTCAGGGATAAAACCAGTGAGCGTCTGCTCCAGAACGGCCTTTTGCCACACCCTCAGTTAGAGCTGCAGCATTTATCATGGCTGTGTATCAGTCTCTAGTGACTGGTACGACAGTCTCAAACTGCAACAGAACAGACCTATTCCCTCCTCTAAAGGCTTGTGGTTCATTCACAGATTTTGAATGGGTGAGTTGTACATCTCATTCATGCAATGTGTCCATTGTTCTGATTTATTGTCTGGTCAGCTGGGGACTAGAATGAGGCAAATTCCTGTTTTTCCTGTCCCAAAGACGTTAATATGTCTCCTTCTTTGGCACATCCCCCCATGTCCTTTCCAGATGCTAGCAGTGACCGTCAAAGAGATGAGTCCACCTTCTGGATTCTGTCTAGTGACATGGGCTGGTATTAATTTGTTGTAGCTATTCGTTATTTACATTTAGATGATGCCTTTCATCCTGAATGATCCAAAAATGCTTCCCTAAGAATATATGTTTGGAGCGATCACTTTCCTGGAAAGAAACCCAGCCATCTTTAGGGTGTCCACTGTGCAGCTTAGGTGCTGGAAGGAAGATAACTATGGTGAAAATGAGATTGGAAGTTCTTCTAAAAATATCTGTCTACTTTGCCTAGGAGGGCTTCTTGTGCTAGGGACAAGAGTAGATACCCTTGCTACATGAACGGTCTGAGTACAAAGGTGTATGAATCGAGTGCGCAGTCTTTGTTGGAAGGCCTGGAGAAGAGGGAAGCTGTCAGCAGAGAAGCTCTCAATGTCATTTATTTACACAGTGCATCTGTGAGTGAAGGGGAAAAAAAATCCAGACATAGAAACTCATTACTTGCTTTTGTTCCCTTCTTACCTGATGCCCGGAATGTGAGGTGGGTTGTCTCACAGACAGCAGCAGATGGAAATTACAAGTAACTCCAAGTGATGCACAAAGACCAGTGTTGGAGGCAACAGGAAATCTTTGCATAGCTCCACTTAGGGTAGAAAGTTTGAATTAGTGTTGAGAAGGTCAGGCATAGTCTGGCTACATGTGGGTTGCCTCTTCTTCTGAGCTACTAATTTGCCCATCTCTGTGCGAGCATGCATCTTCTAGCAAAAGAGGGCAGGCGGACCCCAAATCCAGGTAGGATACCCACTGTTTGTCAGCAGTGTCAATATCCGCATATAGCATTTTTCATTGGTATTGGCACTCTCCAGATACATACCTTTATATCTGTGTACGTGTGCCTGGCTCATATGTGACTGTAACCTGCTGATATATTGTCATGACTAGCTCTAACACCCGATAAGCTGGTTATCTTGGGTTTTAAGCAGAGATGGCTCTGGGCCAACCAGCAGCTCCTGCATGGTCCAGGCCCAGGGACAGGCTGCACTCCACATGGAGGCCCAATTTCTAGGCTCAATTCCTCCTGTTTTCATGTCTCCTCCACAGCTCAGTACCTGCATGTGGTAATGCCTCTACTGGCATCCCAGCATAGTGGGGTGACAGAGTAACTGCTGAAGACCCAAGGCAGGAAGCTGGCAGGGCATATTCCATGGGAGCTCTGCATTCCCTCCCGATCCCTAAGAATCCATAAATATGAGGAGATTAGAGCCTTGCACACACTCACCTCTCCCTCCCCTGGGCCAGGCCCCTCCAGCACGGCCATTTTGGTGAGCAGAGGAGTTGCCGCTGTTGCAGCAGCTGAGGCTGCTGGAGTTGAGAGGGAGAGCGAAATGTCAAAATCAGCAAGACAGTTCCTGGGAGAGGGGCTGGGAAGCAACAACAGCGTGAGGGTGGAGAAGAGAGCATCTGAAACTGTTTCAGGCAACATTGACATCAACTCTGCCCTTCTTGTGCAGATGTCAAGGGGCAGGAGTTCACCCACAAGTGAAAATTAACGTGGCTTGGGTTCCCCTCAGGCATATGGGTAAGAGCAAGTGATGCCTTTCACAGACCCGCTAAGTATGGCCTAAGGACTGCAGATCAGCAGGAGCAGCAGCAGCTTTGGAAGGCCGCGTACAGGTTTGTCTTGCCATTTGATGCGAAGGATGTACCTCAGGCATCTCTTTATGAACATCTGTCTGTAGTACACTGGGTCTCGCATGCGTACAAGACAATTACAACTTTCATGTACGTAAAAGGTTGCTACAAGGAGGAAGGAGGTAAATTGTTCTTGTTAACTGTCCATAGGAAGAGAGGCTGCTGCTGTGGCTAACCCCTTGGACTAGAGCCGAGATCCAGATGATGATGAGTCATGAATAGATTTGTATATCCTGGTTTTGTAGCAGCCCTGGAAGGGCCATATGGCTTCTTTTCTTACCCGTAATGTTCTCCTCTTCCTTCCTATCTTAACCCAAAAGAAACCATAAATAGACGTTATTCACAGGTGTGGGAAGAGCGATGGCAGGGGACCCCGAGGCGTCAGAATAATGGCTACGAGAAAGCGAACGGGCTGGTTGTAAATCTCAGGTAATCTGTTTGTCTCATGTGCCCTCTGCTGTATGGTGGTGTGTCCATGCTGAGGCAAGGAACACCTTGCCTATCTGAGTGCAAGAGCAGTGGAGATTAAATCATCCTGTTTGTAAAGGTGCCAGTGAAAGTTAACTAACCATCGCTTCCTCGGAGGGCTGTAATCATGTCCAATCCTTTCTATCATTCGCTGGTGAGAAACCCTGGGTCTCATCAAGGAGGAATTGAGAGTGCCTTGTCAGCTCCTCCTCCTGCTCTGATCGATGGAAACAACCAAAAGGGACTGGTTTTAATTAGCAGGTGGGAAGGAATCTGTATCCATTTCCCTTGACTCGGTGGTGAGGGACGTTTTTCATTTCAAGAGCTAAGTCCAAATTAAGCCGAGAACCCATAGATTTATGACAGTGTCTCCAGTTGGCTAGTACATCGCCAGAAAAGTCGATTTACCAGCAGTGGGGGAGAAGGAGTTTTCCATTACTTGGGGAGAACCCAAAGATAAAGAACCAGTACAACACTAGCTCTCACCCTAGTGTGCCTGTCCTGCTGTGCTTACAGCAGAGAGGGGCTCTGCAGAGCCCATGTTAGGCTGTGGGGGGGGATGACAGAATTGGACCTGGGACTGTGCCTAAGTAATAATCAAAGAGAATTTATTTAGACAGTTGCTCTCACTGTGCTGCAGGGTGCTTTGGCTGGTGCCCCCCGCCCTTGCTCCAGAAGAGAGTTGGAATTGTTCACGCTGTGTCATCTAGAAATAAACAGCAGGCACCTTATTGATGCCTTCCCCTTTAGGGGCCATGGTGGCTCAGGGATGCACTGAGTGTCCTGTGGGTGGTTCTGCAAAGGCCTGCGCTCAGGGGAGACGATCAAAAAGCAAGCAGCATGCCTGGGTGTGTAAGGAATGGGATGGAAAACAGTATTCAGAGGCCATTACTTAGTGAACAGAATACTGCCTCCAGCTGTGGTCACCCTGTCTCAGGTAAAGGAGGTCTGAGTGACAGGCCCTGTCCGCAGGACTGAACTTACATTGGAAGAAAAGTTGCCAAAGAACTGGACTGTTTAGAAGGGAGATAAGTAGGGGATGTGAGTGAAATAATGTTTGGTATAAAAAGGCTCATTTGGGCACTTCTGTTTACTGGTTCCTAAGAGAAGAAACAGGGATCAGTCAAAGAAACTGAAAGGCAACCCATTTAAAACTGACACGGGATATACTTGGTTTCACAGAACACATCGTTATCCCCTGGAACTCATTGCCATTGGATAGCACTCAGGCCAAGCAGTCAGTAAGGTTTGGGAAGGGATTCTCCATCAATACATTCAATGGGAACGGCCACTGTTAGATGGACTATAAACCTTTGTGCTACATGGTGTAAGCCAACTGCTAATTGCAGGTGTTAAAAAGAAACTCTGGGGAAGGGCAGGTTATTTGGTAATAGTCCACAGTGAGGTTTCTTGTGCCCTTCTCTGGAACATCTGGTACGAGACCAGGAAATGGGTCCCTGCTTTGAACCAGGATGGCAATTAGCATGTTCCTAAACCAAGGAGCACGAGATGGTGGCAAAGACGTTACAGGTTGTGATTCACAGAGCATCTTTTTTCCTCGGAGAATGCAAACGTTACAAAAGGGTGTTCTGTTAACCTGTGAAATAGTAAAGAGACCCATTACTCAGCATTCATCAAAGAACAAACCGGTTTTGTGGAAACCCCTCAATCCCTGAATGCAAACTTCTGCTGGCTCATTAGTGAAGGCCTCGATAGGAAGCTTTTTTCTTTGGCACAAGGGAAGCTAAAATTACTTAAAATTAATTTTGTCTAATGAACACAGCCTAAATAGTAAACTGCTACTGGGCAGAGTATAATGCTTTGTGTATACTCCCTGCAAGAGGGTGTTATGGGGAATTTTTCTATTGTGACTGGTGTCTATTGAAATGCAAAATTCCTTCTGGGAAAAATTTCCACTTGTGTGAAGATATGTCATTTCATGATACCATCTGGGCATGCAGGGAGATAAAACCTGCATCGTCTAATGGGACCTTGAATTTTGAGAAATAAATGGCAAGTGAAGCAGTGATCTCTAGCTTAGCAAAAAGATGCTTTTTAAAAACTGTCTCCATGTAATTCAAACCTCGAGATTGCTAGCAGATTTCTGTACAGTGAGTGAAAGGCGGGTGTCATGGGTAACAGCCAAGTATTTCCTTTTAGAGCAGGTGAAAAAACAGCTGACATTCCTTGTTGTTTTCCTAAATGCTGAAAATGACTTTTCCAGACCCAGCGTCTGTATCCATTTTATTAACATTTAATTAGCAACTACTCCTTACTGTGCTGAGTTGGAAATGGGAGTACTATTAGGAACAGGTTTCTTCTCTGCCTCTTATATACTGCCAAGGTGTAGCAAAGGAAAACTCGCCCATGTCAACCACAACTTAGACCTCTCCCAACACAAATGAGCTCCTTATTGTTTGCATGACCCCACCCTGCTTTTTTGTTTGGTGGATGTTGCCAATGAACGTTAAGTTTACCATAACATGTAGTCTGCTGCCAGCAAGACAGAGCCATGGTTTAATAAGTCAGGCTGCCTGACATGGGTTGCACCACACCAGCACATAACCTCCAAGGAGCCCCGCGTGGGTGCAGAAATTTTCCCACACCCCGTCGTTTGCAGAATTGGTCCCCCAGCTGCACAGTGGAGGATGTGAGTGGAGCCAGTGGAGGGGAAAGGAGTGGAGAGTGTTTGCACAACTTCCCTGGCTGGAACCGGTAGACGCTAGATGCACCAAATTCAGGTCTTGTTCCTTCTAGGTGTGTTGGGCAGGCGGGGGGAGGGAAGGAGTGATGTTTTTTGCTCCATGTCTGTATGTGATCAGGCCACAAAGCTCAGAACACACAAGTTTAACAACTGCCCCTTTTAAAACGGGTCACTTTCCCTCCAGTCTTGCTTGTGATCAGATAATGATCTCTGTAAGTAGAACAGCCACAGCTGTGTTCCATATATATTCCTGTACGAGACACTGAGCCCCCTAAAGGGGGAAAGTTTCACATTAAAATCTTCAGCTTTCCCATGATTCAGCTATGATTTAAATACCCCTGCGGACTTGGATGTTAGCTGCCGCTCAGCTGGAGCAGGGCCAGGACCTGGGCTGCCGGTGGAACTAGGATCTGGGGTCATGCTGGGGCCAGGTTTGGGGGTCCCTGTGCAGTGGGGGCTGGGGTCAGAGTCCCTGCCACCTGCCCTGCTCTGCAGTTTGCTGGCCCTACTCTGTAGAGCAGTCTCTAGGTGGAGGGCACTGGGCATATGGGTTGAAGGCAGGAAGGTGGGAGCACTCTAGTTCTCAGCCTGAGGCCCAGAGAAGACTTTGTGGGCTGCCTGTGGATCCCACAGAAGTGCAAAGGTTGAAAACCACTGGTTGAAGAGGGCAAAACTGGTGCAACGAATAGCAACTGCAAAGACACGCAGCGCATCTTACAGCCTCACAGATGACGAGATGAAATTACATAGGCAGTTTTGGAGCCAAACCCAGACATTGGTATTTGGGGAAGGGGCAAGCCAGATGGCATTATGATCTCCCCTCCTCGTGAGCAAGAGAGTTCTCACCCAAGGCGCTCTCAGCTTTCCCATGTGTGGAATAAATTTGTACGTGCACTCAGGCATATGTGGATGCGCACCACCAGCGGAAACACAAAGCAAACTGTGGGTGCTCTGCTAATCACCGAAACACCGTTTGACACTCTCTGGAGCAGCTGTACAAGCCCTCAGCTTCCAGGGAACGCTGTTCTCACCTCTCCTTGGGCAGGAGGGTTCCCACCTGCGAAATCCAGTAAGCCATAGCAGAGAGGCTGCACAAGGGGAATCTTTGCATCCTGCTGCAGATTTCCCACATGCAGCATGGCTGGAGGCTTAGGCTGAGGATGGCCCTATGAGCCAAGACAGCTTCAATCAATTACATGCCATGGCGTGGGAGCAGAGGCCAGCCAGTTCTACTGGTGCTCTCGGCTGGGACAGGGAGGAGGACTCCATCCTCCCTTCTCAGGCAGTCTGTGAGCAAAGCTTGTTCAGGAGTCTGGCCCTGTGAATGACTGCCGGATCAGGCCCTTGATGCAGTCCATCATGGGTCCTTACTCAGAAAGCAGGGTGCAGTAGGGGCCTTTCACTGGCGACAGACAAAGCGGTGAGGACAAGGTGCAGCACCTCTCCTGCCGGCTGCACCAGGCACTGGGGTTTGCTCACATGGATCAGCTTGTGTAGTCAGGGCCAAGATTGGAGTTTGCCAGGCGCACTCCCAAGCAAAAGGTCCTGCACAGATGAGTCGTGAGAGACCAGAGTTAACCTGGCGGTTAACATCAGGGTCCTTCTTTTCATGGCTGACTTGAAAAAATAAAAAAGTTGGGGAAACTTTTAGGTCGGGCCCCACTTTTCGTCCCTGCAGTTAGCCGGGCTCCCCCACCTGTCTAATGTCATCCAAGCCAACAGAAATTTTGCTTCTGTTCATACGAAGAAAAACCCGCCTTTTGGCACATGTAAGAGAAGAAGTGTGTAGAATGTCAAAACTTTATCAGTGGGTATAGACATGTGAATACACAGACCTAAAACCAGTCACGTTTCCACACTGTTAATGAGACGGATGAGCCTGAGACCCAGCAGCTAGTCATGCTGCATCCCGCTTATGAGATTTCACCTCCCCCAGGGATCCTGCCCCCCACTCTGTGCACTCCTGACCTCAGGCAGGTCTAGGATCCTACCGGTCTCATCCAAATGGCCCCAGCTCTGACACCTGCTGGCTCTCCGCTCCTCCAAGGGAGGGGGCTGGATTTTTCCAGGCAAGCTTTGTTACCCTTCTTTGTAGCTCAGTTCTGCCTTGGAAGCACAGCGGGGAATTTCTGCTAGGGCTTGTCACTAGGAACGCTTCAGCTCCGCTGCACCTCTTCAGGGTAGGCCCTCCGTACTGCAGCTCCTCCCCTTGCCTTCGCCACCCCTCCTCCCCCACAAGTGGCAGCTACAAGAGGAATTCTGTGGCTGTCTCTGGGCTGGGGGTTGGGGGCAGAGCTGCCTCTCAGGGGCTGGGCTTTTCACAGTGCTCTGAGGCGTAGCTGTGCTGATGGAAGTT
Source organism: Carettochelys insculpta (assembly GCF_033958435.1). Taxonomy (NCBI): domain Eukaryota; kingdom Metazoa; phylum Chordata; order Testudines; family Carettochelyidae; genus Carettochelys; species Carettochelys insculpta. The sequence continues at coordinate 4,466,083 of NC_134149.1, read as the reverse complement.
CCCAGTGTAGACCAGCCCTTAATTTGCAGCGAACGGGGATATAAATCTCCCTTGCACCAGCCTTCCACACACCAAAGGTCCAGGTGGCCCTTACTGCTGCCTGCTTAAAGTTCCCAGGTGCGCTTTAATCTCCTTCTGTTTCCAAGCAGCATAGATCAACAGGCACCCAGGGAGTTTGAGGATGTGGCCACAGGCTGCACAGGGATGCTGTGTGTGGGGCAGGCTAGTGTGAGGAAGGTTTCACCCCCTTGACGCAAACTGTTTGTGGAGATCCACCCTTCGGCTGAGTGGGATTTTGTTATTTTCAGCTCAAGCCAAGTTTTAGTTCCTGCACTGCATAGGAGCCCTAGTCACGGACCAGACCCAGTGGGCGCCAGGTGTTATAAGACATAGAACAAACAAATAGTCCCTGCTTCCAAAGAGTTTTCAGCCTAAGTCAGTGATGGGCAACCTGCGGCCTGCTGGGGCTCCATGTGCGTGTCCCTGGGGCTCTGCCTGTGGACCTCTGTCTGTCCCCTGTCCCACGTGCCTCTCATGCACTGGAGCCCTGCGCTTACCAGCTCCTCCCCTGACCTCCCAGCACTTTCGGACCACCATGAATCTATTGATCAGGCTGCACCCCGCTCCTTCCCCTTCCCCCCCCCCCAGCTGGAATGCTGGGAACAGCTGATTCACAGCGTTTGTGCTCTGGGAGGAGAGGGAGCAAAGCACAACTAAGGTGATCAGTGGTGCTCTGAAAGTGCTAGGAGGGCAGCGGAGGAGTAGGAAATGCAGGGCTGCAGAGCCGTTGTGTGGGAAATGCACATGGGTGTGGAGCAGACAGGAGTCCATGGGCTGTAGTTGGAACCCCAGGGGACCATGGCTGCTGCAACCCCGAGATGGAGGGCCGCTCATGCAGCCCACTGGCTCTTCTTGGTTGCCCATTGCTGGTCTAAGCAGTTTCCACTCATTATTCCATTAAAGAGCTATGGGTGGGACTGGCATAAGCGTTCTGTGTTCCTACCTCTACTCCCACGGATGTTATTGGCAAAGCACAAACTGACTTCCTGAGGAGCAGCATGAGGCCAGTGCTGAAAATCCCTTTGGCAACGTGCAGCTCTGATGGGAACCCTGTTAGGTGCTTTGGTTTCCACAAGCCATTATGGAACAACTATTACAGTCTGCACGCTCTGTGGAATTCTGTCTGGTGGCCTGAACATAGTTTATTCTTCCTTAAATAGGAACTAACCCTAAACATTCCCTGCCAGTACAGCCTGTTCACATCTTGTGGTTTGGAGTCTATGGTAAGAGGCAGGAAAATATACAGTGTAGTGATCAGTAAAGTAGTGTGGAACAATGGGCAAGTTTTAGCTTAATCACAATTTATCTGGCTGTGTGAGTTTACAGTCATCTGATCACCACTCCGCCAAACCATAATGATAAAAATATCCCACTGTTTTAGAATGTCCCCATTCCAAAATGTAAAACAAATGGAAGGAATGCGTTTATACAGAGAGATACATAGACAGACAAACAGACGCTTACTCATGTGTAGGTATGTGTGTTATAGGTATTTTAAAGCACTAATTCCCTTGACATTTAAGTATAGATACATATATATATAGAAAGAAAGAGCTATCTATCTATCCATCCATCCAGGTTGAACCTCTCTAATCCAGAACTCTCTCATACGGCAACATCCATAGTCCAGCATGATTTTAATTAGCTGGATGACCACTTATCGTGGATGTAGTCAAGTTTCCCAGGGTCCCATGAAGTTTATTTTTAGCTACCAGTCCTGGCTCTCAGTGCTCTGTGCTGTTATTTAGCTGTAATGTACCCTAAATGTTGTCTAAGAGCCCAGCAAGCAGTGTAAGTATTGGTAATGCTGCTAGACAGTATTGACCTCCCGTGATCTGGCAAATTTTCTTGTCCAGCACTGATCAGGTCCCAAGGGTGCCGAATTTGAGCAGTTCAGCCCATATTGTGATAGTGCTCAACTTGTCCTGATGCACTGAGTTAGCACTAGGTAAACCTAAGCCATTCCTGACAGGTGTGTGTCCAACTTGTTCTTCAAAACCTCCAGTGATGTGGATTCCTTACAGACAGAAAGTTTTTCCTGATACCTAATATCTAACCAAACTCACTCACCACAGATTAGTCTCAGACCTTGTTCTAACTTCAATGGTACGGAAAACAATTACTCCCCATCCCCTTTGTAACAGCCCTTCATATATTGGAAGGCTGTTCTCAGGTCCCCCTCAGTAATCTTCTCTTGAGATTAAGCAAGGCCAATTTATTAAAAAATTGATCATTTTCTAAATCTTTGATCATTTTTGCTGTTGCCATCTAGACACTTTCCAGTTTGTCTACCTCTTTCCTACGTGTGGCACCCAGAATTGAGGCTCCATCAGCACTGAGTAGAATGGGACGATCACCTACTGCATCTTAATACCACACTCTCCTTAATACCCCTTGGAATGATACTGTATTTGCCATTTTTGTGACTGCAGCACGCTGTTGACTCCTATTCAGTTTGTGATCCAATGTAATCCCCAAATCCATTGCAACATTACTGCTGCCTAGCTGGTTATTCTCCATTTTGTAGTTATGCATTTGATTTTTCCTTCTTACCTGTAGTACTTTGCAGTTCTCTTTGTTGAATTTCATTGTTCTGATATCAGATCAATTCTTCCATTTGTCAAAGTCATTTTGAATTTTGTTCCTGTCCTCCAAAGTGCATGCAACTCTCAGCATTTGCTGTTATCAATGCACCTAATAAGCATCACGTTCCCATGTTATATCCTCTGCTGGTAAAGATCAACACAGCTCCATTACATTCAAGGGACCAATGCAGTTTGCATCAGGTGAGAATATGCCCCATTTGTATCTTTCCCAGAAGGGAACAGGACAAATGTGAAGAAAATAATCCATCAGCTTGAAAGTTCTAACCTCCTAGGGTAATAGTCTCAGAGGGGCAGCCATCTTAGTCTGTAGCTTGACAACAAGCAGTCCTGTAGCACCTGAAAGACGAACAAATTAGTCTTTCAGGTGCTACAGGACTGCTTGCTTTTGTGTACCTTCCAGGTCAATGTAATTGAGAATGTTGATTCCCCTCAATTCCTATGCCATCTCAAAGAGGTAATTTACATATGAACAGCCATGGTTTTGGAAATATTCATGATTTGGCTTGGTCTGTGGCGCTGATGGAGGTTTAAAAAAATCAAGCAGGTTCTGAACACTGCATTGACACTGTAAGTTATTGTAGGTAAGGTTGTCTACAGCAGTGGTTCTCAAACCTCCTTGCACTGCGACCCCACTTCTGACAACACAGGTTATTGTGGGTTGAATCTCACCAATCCAGAACCCTTGGGACCTGACTGTTGCCAGATGAGAGAATTTGCTGGACCACAGACGGTCGATATTGCCCAGGAGCATTACCAACACTCCCACTGCTTGCTGGGCTCTTGGATATTGAGCTAAATAACAGCACAGAACACTGAGAACCAGGACTGGTGGCTGTAAACAAACTTTATGGGATCACGGGAAACTTGGCCCCACCCATTCAACGAACTAAAATCATGCAGGTTTACAGATGATGCCAGGTGAGAGAGTGATGGATTAGAGAGGTTCAATGTGTATGTGACCCCAGGAGGGAGGACTGAAGCCTGATGTCATCCAAGCCTCAGTGCCCCTGGTGAGCAGGGGGGTGGGGAGGACGGACAGGGGGATGATGGTAAACTGTGCCTCATTGTTCTGGGTGGAGGAGCTTGTGCTTTGGCCCTGAGCAGATAGGTTGCACTGTGGCTTCAGCCCCGGGTGGAGGGTCTCCAGCCTCAGTCCTGTGCCCCAGAAAGTCGAAGTCCAGCCCTGGTGACTCAGGGTTGCACCTCACTTCAGAGTCCTGACCCACAGTCTGAGAACTGCTGGTCTGAGGCATTCCAGTGCGTACATACTTATCAATATGTTTAATATATAAGTTATAACTGCAGCTTTAAAGACAAACACAGAAGGGGCAAATACACAACCCAGGTAAGGACCCAGCTGGCTCTGAGCTGGCCACTGGTGAAAAGTTCTATTGCTCATTCTTCTTGTTTTTTACAGAACCGTCTATCCTACCACCCCAGCCACCCTGCCTGCACTGTTTTCTACATACAAGCACAAGAAGAGTTATGACACATTAATCATATCTTTATAGCCCTTAACCAGAAATCTGTATGTCACTCCTTAGATCACCTAATCTTTGCATTCTTATCTCAGACTTAGTTTATCATAACAAACACTGAAGTCATGCGTACAAGGCCAGATTACGTCCTGAAATTGAGCCAGAACTACCCTTCCCTTTTAAGGCGAAAACATTCATTGCAACCTAATTTTAAAAATATATGAAGCAAATAAACTCAATAGTGAAATGAATAATTAGGGTGAGCAGAGATTATTTCTATCAAAATAAAATTCCCCTAGGAGTTGAGGGAAGCTTGGATTAATATTTGTAGCCTTCTGGTGAACGTAGCTGTCCTTTAATTTAGTTTGCATGACTGAAAGAATTTAATAAAAATGCTCGAAGAGTTTTGCTGAAATTCTTAGCGTACTTGTAGTAAGCCTTTGGAACATGATCAAATGCAGAGTGGAAGAAATGGAGACTGAGCTTGCTGCTCAAATATTGTTCAGAATTATAGTGGAAATTGAATAATCAAATCTGCACAGTTACAGGGAAATGTACTGCAGCAACTTTCTTCATTTTGGACTCTCTCTTTCACTGCTAGTGCTGTCATGGTACCTCAGGGCAGGGGATACCAGTCATAGCAAGGGGGTTCAGGAGACCTAGGAACCCAAATGGTCAATAGCATGCACTGATTTTAGGGGGCCTCTTCTAGGCAACTCAATAGGAAGCTCTAAAATAATGAAACTGTGATTCCTTCTGCCCCTATCACAGACAAGTCAACACCCACCACTGACAGGGGACGATGCAAATGGACAGTGTTTGGCACAGCTCTCCTGAAATGCCCACTCAGTCAGGGTTTTCCTCTTAAATACCCAGCTGCTGAAAACACTGCTTTGATCAAAGCAAAAATAATCTTGAGTGGAATCCTGGCCATTAAACCTGCAACATTTAGCAACAGACCCTGGACTCTTACGCTGCTGTGTGGGGCTGAGGGCACCCAGCAGCCCGGACCCTAGAGCCTGCTGTGTCACAGGGCGGCCTTTACAAGTCCCCTCTGCCATTAGTGCGCAGCTGGGCTGTAGCCATGTGCTGAATGGGCTGCACGCGAACCAGGGCAGAGAACCACTGTTTTGGACACGGGGTATCCTACACTGCCAAAAGATGCACCGCATGGCGTCTGGCCCGGGTCAGCTGGCTGAGACTCACAGGGCTTGGTGGGGAGAGACAGGACAGGGCTGTAAATGCCAATGTAGATGTTCATACCAAAGCCTGGTTCTAGCGTTCTGGTTCTGACCCACAAGGGATTTGGTCTCAAAGCCCTACACTGCTGTTTGTAGCCCCGCAATCCCCCGTTAGCAGACCCAGGCTCACGGATTTGGCGCTGTGGGTGTTTGATCCCAGCGCAAGTGTAGCATAGTGGTCCATGGCCGTCCCCCTCCTGTAGTCTTGGGCAGAGGCCATGCCCCCCCCAACCCTCCAATACTCTGCAGTCTCAGGGCTCTGACCCTCTGGAGAGGGGGAGCAATGGTGAATACAAGCTGCCTGGCCTAAGTGAGGATGGTGCTGGAAGGTTACAGGCACCTGAGTGCACCCTGCCCCACTGAGTCCCAGCCCAGGACCCTAACATCAGTGAGGATCCCACCAAAACAACTTCACCTTGGCTGTGGCAACACAACCAGACTAATGTCTGGTGTTCCTGGACTACTTCCTATGAGCTTGTGTGAGTGTACCTCCATCTCCTGGGGTTTCTCCCTGGGATACACAGCAGTGCTGGCAGCTCTTCCAGGTACTGGTAACTCAGCAGCCCTAGGACTTCCTTTGATCCTCAGCACTGTAGACCTCCATCTTGGGGGCAAGGCTTGGCAGCGGATGAGCGGCATCTTGCTTTGCTGGCTCTCGCACATGTGAGCTTCAGGGCCCACCCCTTAAACTTTCGGTCCTGCCCCTCTGCTCTCAGCAGGAGGCGTGGCTTGCCAAGCTCTGCCCACTGAGGGGGTGGAGCCAGGTTTCTTCCCTTTGATCTCAGTGGAAGACCATGTCCCGTCACTCCATCTATGCACAGACTTTAAAGCCAGAAGGGACCATCATGAGCTTCTAGTTTGACTTCTTGCAGGCTGTAGATCAAGAGATCTCACCCACTCCTGATAATAAATATGCTACTTCTGGTCTTGCAAAGACAGGTTATTTCCTCTACCTCCCAGAATAGACCGTACCCAACAAACAAACATGCCGCTCTGAGAATCCCCCAGGCAGTACAAATATACCTTCACAACCAACATTAGGAGCTATTACATGGTTTACTTTTTGACAAGATTCCTTCTTCAGGCCTTTCCATGACAACTTTTGGCTAGATTTGGAGGGGAAAACCTATAAAACAAAGATGTGAAGTTCTTAAATGATCACAGTATTCCTCCCCTATGTGAAATCTTCCCTCTGCTACACCATAGCCAAAGCCCTTATTATTTTAGTGGTCATGGAGTCTTCCAGGGAAAGAGTTTGAGCAACTGAAAAAGAGGTTCTTCAAAAACACCTATGGAGGCCCAAAGACAAAATCTGTTCAAATGAATGGAAACAGCCCCTCTCTCCGAACACCCTTGGACTTCAGTGTGTGTTGGCTCACACACCCAGTACATGACAAGATGGTTCGTAGGCACTGTTGAAGGGATATGTGAAGTCAGACCATTCCGACAACTCAGTGTCCGTTTTCCATTGTCATTTATTAACTCACTTTGAGTCCCTTTGGAAAAGTCTTTGGAAAGCTGCCTACATTAAAAAGGAGGGAAGTGGAAGAGGACAGTTTGCTGTGAAAGGAAAGCAAAGGTGTGAAACTAAGGAGCAGATGGGAACATGTCTAATGTGGGAGTTCTCGTTGGTGTTACCATATGGAAGTGTACCCAGATAGCTGGTGCGTTAATAGAGAGCCATGTAGACATCAGCTGTGACAGGTTGTGAGTTTTCCATAAATGCAAAGAGGTTTATGAACTTCACAGTATTCCATCTGTAGGTACTTTTTGCAGCAAGCAGTTAAAATGCAGTCTCACCAGCCCTAGCAAAACTGCTTATTTAATTATGAAAAACTGTCCACCTCATTTGTTTTGTTTCGGCTCCTATACATCTAATATATTTCCCAGCTAGTTTCCATACATCATGTTTATACATATGCGAAGTAAACATTTTTACATGGGTCGTTATTAAATATGTGCAGCAAGTAAATATGGGTGGCAAGAAATACAAAAATAAAGTGGAGCTGAGTCCAAACCATTTGCTTTTCATTAGGTTATGCAACGTTAATAGAAACAGTAACATATGTGTTTACATTTTTGTGGACATGTGAAGCCAGACGCTGAAAGCATTCCTCTAAGGTTGTATAAACTCCAGCAACTAAATATTTTGGGAGCTGTTTTCTAATCCAGTTTAATAGTTTAAAAATATAACCTGGATTCCAGTTATTAAAAATGCCTTGCAAGCAGATGAAACTAACTAAACCTCTGAAGTATTCAATAAACTTCCATTTTGCAATATCTTCTCTGTTGTTTTTCTTTTCTTTTTTCTTTCTTTTTCTTCTTCTAATGTCAGCAGATTAAATTCCAGCTTTTAGTTATGTAGTGGGCAGAGAAGGAATTTTTCAGCATATATGAATGGGCTGACTCAAACTTTTTGGAACAAATTTGTTTATGATGGAATAGTTTGGTTGTTTTAGAAACAGTAAATGGGAAAGATCAGCAAAAGGAAACCAATAATCAAAATGTGCTCATTTCTTTCCTCCCTAGCTAATGGGACAGTGTCATGACTTGCCAATCCTGTGTTTGATACTAATCTGAGTCTTACATTCGTTAGGGAGATTTGATCATACTCCGTGTTTTTAGATGTGGAGTGTATCCTGATCAGAAGACAAAAAAGCAGTCATGTAGCACTTTAAAGACTAACAAAGTGATTTATTAGGTGGTGAGCTTTCGTTGGACAGACCCACTTCTGCAGATCTGGAAATTCTTATGAAAGTAAACTAGCACACCGAAAACATAGCAGATATATCCTGATTAGCTAAAGCCAGTGCTTAATTAGTGCCAGGGCTGATTCCCAGCATTTCGGGGCTTGGCAGTTCATAGCCCAGCACCTCTAGGCTTGCTGAATCGGAAACTTGCTTAAGCTCCTGCACCTCTTTCATTACAAATTAAGAACTGGTTACGGCTTTACATAAAAACCTTGAGGCAACTTTAGAAATTGAAAATACTTGCAATTACTTCCAATCATTTAGAAAAGTTCTTCAGCTACATTATTTCTACCATGTATGTCAGGCCCTGTCTTGACCTGTCACTTTTACAAAATGTGCTCCCTTGGTGGACTTTGCACATGCTGCGGGCTTCTGAAAATCTCTGCCTTGCTGGCTCTGATCTACCATTTAGCCAGGTGAGAGTCATTACAATTATCTAGCATCTCGGGACACCCCACTCTGGACAAATGAAATTATACAGTGCCAAAAGTTTCTCCCTTGCACTCAACAATCCTGGGTGTGCATTGAGAGACTAGAATAACCAGCCTAAAGCTGCAAATGAACATGGGGCTCCTGTGCCCTTTTCCTCAACCCCCTATCAAAGAGCTGGCTGATTTGCCCATCAAGCTTGCTGCATTCCTTCTGTGGTTCAAGTCATCCGTACTGCACATTGGGAGTAGGGCACACGGCTAGCATTGCTTGGCTTTGCTGTAACGGTCTGACTCTAGGGTGAGAAGACTTTTGGTGACCTCTCTGAAAATGAAGTTCGGGTCTAAAGTAGGATGGCTGCCCTTTATTGGGCAGTCGAATTTGGGCACCTAAGCTGTTTTCCAGACGGTTTTCCCCAGCTATAATATTGTTATTCTTGGGCCTGACTTTCTGAAGGGCTGATCCCTGGGACTTTGATTGGAGCTTGCAGCGCTTCTGCAAATCTAAGCAGTTATTGCTGGTGATTTGTATAGTGCAGGTGGGGTGCTGTGTGTCTTCAGCCTGGTGACACGCAAGAATAAAAGCCCTGCATGCTCTGCCTTTTCTTTTCATACTGGTCACTTCCCCACGGGGAAGAGCTCTCCCCAGCCAGCCTTTTGTCATTTCCGTAGAGCTCTTTGACTCGGCAGAGAAGACGGACAGTCCCATCTTGCAGGCTGTTGCCTGCACAGCACCCATCCATGTCTTCAAGTGAGGGTTCCACAGCTCTGCTCCTGCTGAACTCAATGGGAGTCTTGTTGATTTCTGCAGGAGTTGACCCAGTGCTTTTCTGCCAGCACCACTCTCAGGGAAGCATCCTGAACCCCACTCTGGCAAATCATTGCAGCCATAGGTAGCAGTTTTAGCCAATTTGGGAAAACCCCTTGCAGCATGTGGTCGGGCTTAGGTCAACTCCTCTACATAGGGGGCACGTTGGGAGCAACTTCAGGGCAAAATTCTTCAGTTGTCTCATCCCCCTTGTGTACCTGAACGTCCCTGAGCTCCGTAATGAGCCCTCACTGGGGTGTGATGAGTAATTCACTTTCCTTCCTGCCTGGCCCATTCCTCCTTCGTGCTTCTCTCAAGCAAAGAGCATAGAAGGATGCAGGGTTACTCCAGTGCGATTCCTGCCGTTGGGAATGAAGCCACCCCTGAAAGGAGGGCAGCCCTGTGAGGTGGGCCAGTGGCTAAGGGGCCTTTTTGATTGTTCTCTGTGACCTTGTGTCTTCCAGCTGTTGAAGGGCATGTCAGTATCCCGGCGAAAAGCTCCAGAGAGAACCCCGGAGGAGGAGGAGTCAGAAAGTGGAGACTGTGATGATGAAGATGACTGTGGCGGGGCCTCTGGAGATGGAGAGCGAAGAGTTAAGAATCAGCTGAAGTTCTTAGCAGGTGATGAGTGAGATGAATAACTCGAGTTTTTGTTCCAGCTCTGAACATTACTCAGTATTTGGGAGCAAGAGTCCCTTTAACACTACAGTTAATGAGATGCTGGGCGGGACAAGTCCGGCCCCCAGAGTCTCTTCTCCCAGACGCTAGTGAGTGTGGCTAGAATAATCTCCCCAGCCAGCTGAGAGGAGGTGCTAGCTGCACGCTTAACCAGGTTTGCTGGGGAAGTTTCCTGCTGTTCAGCTGGGGGGAGTGGGGGCTGTTTGCATAGTCAGAGGCTCCATTACACTTATGTGTTGCTGATTGCAGCCCCCCAGCGGCTGGTTGCGTATTCTGTATAGTGAAAAGGAGCAGACCACTGAGTGAAGGGAAAGACAGTTGAGGTCCAATTTTCACTTGTTCTAAGACCTGCAGGCTACATGCAGCCCATTGGGGCTGCACTGGTGGCCCATGCTCCCCCATCTGCCCTCCTCCTCCACACACTTCTCTCGCACTGAGCCCTGCGCTTACGTGCTCCTCCCCCTCCCTCAGAGGAGCCGTGACTTTCCTGTTTGGTGCTCTGTCCCTGCTCCTGCCCTTCCCTCCCAGAGTGGGAATGTTAGGCACAGCTGATTCTCGGTGTTCCAGTTCTGGAAGAGAAGGGAGGGACCAGGGACCGTGCCCAGGTCAGGTGATTCCTGCACTGGGAGGTATGGAATCTGGCCTGTTGTGTTTGGGAAGAAGCCACGGCCTTGAAGTGGCACTCATCCTTTGTCAAGGCCTGCATGGAATGGGTTGGGTTCGGTGGGCAATATTAAATGTTGTTATGCAGAGATAGGTACCAGAATCCCATTCTCTATCGCAGTGGTTCTCAGCCAAGGGTACATGTACCCCTGGGGGTAAGCAGAGCTCTTCCAGAGGGGACAGTAGCTCACTGTTTCTCAACCTTTTTATGAATACAAAAATTGGGCTTCTTTTATTTTCATCTCATTTTTTGATTTATCTTTTATGCAGAATCATAAGTACAATGGCAAGGTTATTGCATGGCTGAAAATGGTGGATACTGCAGGCACTTGTAATTTTTTTTTTAAAGTGGATACTTCATTAAAAAAAAAAGGTTGCAAAGCACTGCTCCATCGTACCTTTGCAGCTCCCAGTGCCAACGGCGCAGGGAATCCTAGATCAGTTTTCTGTCTGGTAAATGTATTGAAAAGAGGGTGAAAATCATTTTACTGTAGCAAACCCAACCTGGCCTTTCTTAGCTGGAATTTGGACACTGGTCTAACTGTTTAAAAAGGTTTATGTGATGTAGATTCATTTTCAGCAGTAACTTAGCAGAACACTCACTGAAAGTTTAACATCAGTACCAGGTAAATTAGTAGAAACACTAGTAAAGAGTAAAATTGCAAGGCACATAGAAGAGCACGAATTGTTGGGCAAAAGTCAGCATGGTTTCTGCAGAGGGAAGTCGTGTCTGTCTAATCTATTAGAATTCTTTGAAGGGGTTAATAAACATGCGGACAAGGGGCACCCAGTGGACATAATATACCTAGATTTCCAGAAAGCCTTTGACACGGTCCCACACCAAAGGCTTTTATGTAAATTAGGTGGTCATGGGATAGGAGGAAAGGTCCTTTCATGGATCGGGAATTGGTTAAAAGACAGAAAACAAAGGGTTGGAATAAATGGTAAATTTTCACAATGGAGGGGGGTAACTAGTGGTGTTCCCCAGGGCTCAGTCCTGGGACCGATCCTGTTCAACTTGTTCATCAATGATCTAGAAAATGAGGTAAGCAGTGAGGTGGCAAAGTTTGCAGATGACACCAAGTTGTTCAGGACAGTCAAAAGCAAAAGGGATTGTGAAGAACTACAAAAAGATCTCAGCAAACTGAGTGATTGGGCAGCAAAATGGCAAATGAAATTTAATGTGGGTAAGTGTAAGGTAATGCATGTTGGAAAAAATAACCCAAATTACACGTACTACATGATGGGGTCAAATTTAGCTACGACAGATCAGGAAAGGGATCTTGGAGTTATAGTGGATAGTTCTCTGAAGACATCCACGCAGTGTGCAGCGGCAGTTAGTAAGGCAAATAGGATGTTAGGAATTATTAAAAAAGGGATCGATAATAAGACAAAAGATATCATACTTCCCCTATATAAAACTATGGTACGCCCACATCTCGAGTACTGCGTGCAGATGTGGTCTCCTCACCTCAAAAAAGATATATTGGCATTAGAAAACGTTCAGAAAAGGGCGACTAAGATGATTAGGGGCTTGGAAAGGGTCCCATATGGGGAGAGGCTAGAGAGACTGGGACTTTTCAGTTTGGAAAAGAGGCGATTGAGGGGCGATATGATAGAGGTATATAAAATCATGAATGGTGTGGAGAAAGTGAATATAGAAAAATTATTTACCTTTTCCCATAATACAAGAACTAGGGGACACCAAATGAAATTGATGGGTAGTAGGTTCAAAACTAATAAAAGGAAATTTTTCTTCACACAGCGCACAGTCAACCTGTGGAACTCCTTGCCCGAGGAGGCTGTGAAGGCCAGGACTCTATTAGGGTTTAAAAAAGAGCTTGATAAATTTTTGCAGGTCAGGTCCATAAATGGCTATTAGCCAGGGATAAAGTATGGTGCCCTAGCCTTCATAACAAGGGCAGGAGATGGATGGCAGGAGATAAATCACTTGTCTTCTGTTCTCCTTGTCTGGGGCACCTGGCATTGGCCACCGTCGGCAGATGGGATGCTGGGCTTGATGGACCTTTGGTCTGACCCAGTATGGCCATTCTTATGTTCTTATGTTCTTATGTTCTTAAAGTCAATCAGCTTCAGCTCCTAAGTCAATTTTGAAAATGGTCGTTAGGCTCTTATATCCCTGCGGCCGGCTGTACACTAGACTTAGATGGTTATAAGTACATCCCTCAGGGCTTGGGAAGATCCACGCCCCTGAGGCACATGGTTCTATCAACCTCACTCTCATGTAGGCAGCACTACGTCTGTCAGAGAGCTTCTTCCCCCTACATGGCTACTGCGCCTCAGTGAGATGGATTAACGCCATGGAGGGGAAGTGCTCTCCTGTCAGCATACAAGCATCTTCAGTACAACACAGCTGACAAGTGTGTATGAAGACAACCCCTAGATGCTTTGAAAGACAATTTACCCATAACCATCAGTCGGAAAGGGGAACTGCTGTGATTTCAGAAGCCACCACTGTTGTTAATGTGTCAGAGCTCTAAAAGCGACCTCTCATCCCTTTCCCTGGAAGCTGTTTCTGTTCCTCCATTAAAGACTGTCACTCTGGCTAAGTGTAATTGGCACCAGATGATCTGTTTAGGCCCAGTCTGGAGCAGATGAAAACTGACCTTTTTGACTTTGGTAGAGCTACACTGACTTACACCAACTCACTACCATTTTGAGTGCTGTGTGCTTCTCTTCCTAAAGACCAAGACAACTGAACCTGGATAAAATCAGTCCTGCAAGCTTTGAAGTTTCAGTGGCAAATTTAGAGTCTTAAACTAAGCCCAGATGTTTATAAATTCCCTTTCATTCATCTGGGACAATTAAAATATCCCTAAGAGGGTGAGAGTTGAGAGATTTAAAAGCCGACTTCTAGCCCAGATTGTGTTTTTTTACATAAGGTGTAAATAAAATATTTATATTCAAATATCAGTTGAGACAGAAAAGACCTTGAAGTCCTCTAGTCCAACCCAAATTGATGTTAAACAACAAAATAAAAATTAAGTTTGGTTAAGGGTGAACTGTTTTCTTTCATCACCTACCTAAACATCAGGGTGCATGTAAGGGAAATACAGTTGCTCCATCTGTGCCCCATTGTATCAAGCTAAGCCTGGAGATGCATGTTTTTATCATACATTAAATCTTTGTGTCTCAACTTCATGTTATTTCAGTCCATTTTAAATTTTCTTATATGCTCCTTAGCCCAGTAGTATCTCTGAAGACATATAATCCTTCACCATCTTTTTCTGTCTCTGTAGGCTGGTCTTATCACTGTATTGATCTCCCAGATAGCTTATCTGTCGAGGTGTTTATATCTTACTTGTCACCTAGCTGTGAGAACACAGTACATGAAAAGAGGAACAGAAGGGTTCCCCCTCTCATTTTATCGTGCTGAAGGGATATTTGTTGCTTACTTCTGTTATGTGTAGCAAATGATTTCAAAATTACAAGCTATTGCTTCAATTTGTAAGGGGTTTTCTGGTCCTGCTTGCAGGATAGTGGGGCTCTACAGGGTGGCAATGTGAACTGTATATGTCTGCAAAGAGCTGACCTAGAGCAAGATACCTTAGGGAGCAGCCTGCATTGTCTCTCTCTGTTTTTATTTCTTGTGTGTTAAAGATCTGGATTTTAAAAAATTAAATTAGTGTGATGTTGCAAATTTCCAGCAAGAAAATATAAGGTTTTTATCTAACTTCTCTGTATGCCATTAGCCTTGCAACTTTCTTGCCCACAATAGCGGACTATCACTAGTAAAGTGTGAAGTATTAGCAAGATGTTCTTGGTATTCCAATCTCTTCAGGCTTCATCCTACAACACAGGGTCTAGCAAAGTAGTTAATCCACATGCTTAATTTTAAACAAGTGAACCATCCAGGTGAAATGAACAGGGCTGTTCTGGCATTTCCTGACCTGTGCTTGGCTTTGCAACCTTAATCTTTGTTTAATGTAGTTTTTTGGATGTAATATAGCTTTGGAGCATACGTGGAAATTGGTTGGTGAAATTTCTGTACAAAGATGTGAAATGCTTTGTGATTTGGGTTAAGAAGCAGAAAAAAATGTTCTGACATCCTGTTTTGACATTTTCATAACTAAACCTTTAGATTTTTTGTTTTGAAATGATACTTTGTTTTGGATGTTTTATTTGGTATAAGGTGATATTACATGTTATAATCCAGTAACAAATTTTAAAAAGTCAAAATGTAACAAAACATTTTGATTAAACTCCCAACCAACCCCACATTGAAATATTTTCAAAATTTTTCTGTATGAATTTTGAATTGTTCAGTGCCTCTTCGGATTCAAAGCAGAGCCAAAATTCTGAAATTTCACAATCTTTTATTAAATGGAACCTCCAACCTCTGCACAGTTCAACAAATATATGCATACACCCAAGGCGGCACTCTTGTGTGAATTTATCTCCCTGCCTACTGAGGAGGGTAAACAGGCACAAGGACAGTTTGTTTCTCAAATTATTGATGCTTCCCCTCTTTTTTAATTACTGGACACTTCTATGTTGCTGAGGACAGCAGAAGCTTTTGCATGGCAGAGTGTAATGGTCTTCCTGTGATCTCCGACCCAATGGTATTCTACTCTGCAGACAGCTCAGATAATTCAAAGGTGATTTGTGAGGGTTTTGCTTGCTTTTCTTCTGGTTTGAAATCATTATGTGACAGTTTGGTGAGTTGTTTTTCTTTTTTAACGTGTTCTCCATGGTCATGTTCAGCTCAACTGATAATCTTTTTCTTTGGCCCTAACATCTAATTTGCAGTAGGGCCAATATGCAGAATCTCAAAATGCTCCCAAGAAGCATAAGAACTTTCAACAGAATGGTACCTTCTCCATAATGAATTACATCACAAAAGGGGAGATGACGTACCAGCATCCCATTGTGGCAGTAGATTATTAAAGCCTTAGGAAGACACAGATGCTGGTGATAATGTAACCTACACACCTAACGGTGTGGTTCAATGTCCCATGTAGTGTCACCTAGAGCACACGCACAGAGAGAGAAACGAGTCTGCCTGTGGGTGGTTACAAGTGGGGGCTCATCCAGGATTTCAGCTGGGTCTCTGAAGCTTGGGACATGCTTCCTTAGCTAGAGGAAGTATGTAACCCACTTCACTGTCCCATGGAGTGGCAGCTAGACCACTTACACAGAGAAAGAGCAACTGTCTTCTGTAGCCTTAGCTGAGAGCCAGCTGGCTTTTAGCTCCAACCATAGAGGCTCGTGCGCTAACCTCCAGTGGTCACAAGTTCAAGTCCACCTGTGGGTGCTTACCATAAGTCAGAATACTTGATCAGAAATTTGAACAAAAGACTACCACAGTTTGCCAACTAGGAGACCCTTCCTGAGGGACGAGTACCGACCATTCCAGGACCTCAGTTTGAAAGTGTGTAGATACAGGTGATCTTAACTTCTCCTGCTCGCCAGCTATTCATATACTCTGGTTCCACCAATATATCTACAACAGCTGCTGAGCACCTCTTTCCACACCAGCTGTCACCCTGAATGGTTTTGAAAATCAGAAGAAAGAGAAACAGAGACAAAAAAGCAAATTATTTCCAACATACTGATTCTGATTTATCTCCTGTTGCATAAAGTGTAACCTTTGTTTCTTATTGATAATGACTCTATAATAGCTGCACAGTCAACCGAAACCTTAGTGATTTAAACATACTTGTAAACTGTCAAGTCAAAAGTTTGTGAGTGACTATAAGCATGTGTTGGTGAGCCTGTATGCTAATAAATTCATTATTGTGTTGCCCCAGTGGAAAAAGCACTGAGATAGAGGGCTTTATGATAGGCCTTTTATCTTTGTCACATCTGTAACTCATTAAAGATTTTGAAGGCAGATAATGTTTACAATAGGCAAATGATTGAAAAGCTTCTAGATCAATTGAACGACTCTTCCTGTTTTTCTATGGGAAAGCTGTGGGGTCTGTGCCATATACACCTAAACCCTGAAATGGATCTGTACACACATACACAGATGTTTATGCCATGCCAATGGAATAAATTATGAATAAATTATGGTGTTCCCCCCCACTCCAAATTGCAAGGTGCTGCCAATGTGTTCCAGAGTCGAAGCTACAACCCCACTCCTGAAATCAGTCATTCGGGGCTGGTACCCGAAACAGAGAAGCTGGTTGCTAGTTGGCAAACATCTGACATTCTGAATAGCCACTCAGTGATTACTCACCTCTGGAATTCTCTGTCAAGATGCCCCTTATAATGAGACAGCCTGCTGCCAGGAAGCCCAAAAATGCAACCTGAGCACTGGAGACCACATGCTACAGCGAGAGCCTTTCATGGATGCCGTGCATGAAGATCTCCTTTTGCTGTGTTTACTGAGCATGGCTTGGCACGGGGGTGACTGTGTCTGTGCAATTGCCAGCTGCGTGGGCAACAGTGTCCGAGCATTCCCCAAAATAGCAATAGCCAAGAGAGATAAACAAGTCCCTTTTAGGTCCCATCTCCGGGGGACGATTAGGAACCAACTTGCCCTTTGGAGGAATCTGGCAGATGCCCAAGGTGGTAGGGGAAGTTAAGATTCTGCGATATCCTTGTTAGTCTGAGAGAAAAGTTGTCCCTGGAAGGGAGAACTGCGCAATATCAAGTAGAAGCAAAGCCTGTCGTTGGCAGGGAAATTGGCTCCACCCCAACTGCAGTTCAGACAGCAGGAGGAACGTGTGTGAGCAGAGGTAGATGTAGATTTGTGTGATAAATATATATGCAGCCTTTGTATAAGAGTGCCAGCTGCTGGCCGCTCCTGCTGCACCCTTGGAGCTGATTAATCTCCTTTGAGCTGGGCTGCTCCTGCCACGGAAAAGAAATTCATTGCTGAGAGCTCAAAGCGTCCATCTGCCTTTCCACTATGGCACCAGGGATTCTTCCTCTCCAGCAGGCTCTGCCAAATGGCCAGCCTTAAGTCTCCCTGTGCTATCTAAGGAGCAGTGTAGCTGGTGACACAGTTTCCTCATCTTGTGTCAACCGACACATGTCCCCTCTTGCACACTCTGCCAACTGCACAGGGATAAATCCAGGTGTGGTGGGTAGGGAGCAGAACTGGCTCTAGGAGGTGTGGGAGGATTCAGGCAACACTCAGGTACCAAGACTAGGCCTATCCTTGTATTCTTATTGCTTGCTAGTGATACACTTGGTACCCAAGCCTAGTCTATGGAGCCTCACTTATTGGAATCCAAGTGGCCCATAACTGAACTTGGCAGGATCACTGTTCTGTTGATAAATGTTGATTTCTTGTAACTCACCCAAACTGACCCAAAACCACGTGCATCAATATTAATCAAAATGTACAGATAGGCAAAGTAAAACAAATGCTACTTGAGGACTTACCTGTGTTTGACTTAAGGGTGCTTACAGCATATTTTGATGGGATTTTGACGGTTCATGTTTTAAAGGTTATAAAATTGTAACTTTTTAAAATTCAAAACCTGTCATTGAATAATTAACATCAGACCTCCCCTTAACTTCCTCCCACTGGGAAAACTGAAATGGATGAAAACCAGGGGAAAAGGCATAAAACCCTTTTTTATTATGCAATGGGTATAGCAATTAAAGAGTGCTTAAAATAAGCATTGGTATTATCCGTCAAAATTATAAAACAACTAAAACTTGAATTATAACTTTCCCACGTCTCACAACTCTGTGACACCTATTACTTGCTCTGCCAATGACTGAGCATTTTGGTATAGATGTTTAGAAGGACACTATTCACGGTGCAGGCTCAAAAGTTGCCCTATTGCGCTTGCCAATGGTGGTCACATATTAAAGCTGTTCATCTGAGGAATCCCCGAAACAAGACTGCAGCTCGGATGTTACCTACAATGAGACGTGTTAAATAATAAAAGCAGCTGTGAGTTGTTACGTTCCCAGCCAACAAGTCAGTACTTGTGCTCAGGCACAGGGCATGTGCTTAGATTTGTACAGTAGCCGAAGTAAGCAAACACACTTGAGCTAGTCTTCCGCTAGGCCAGGGGTCTCAAAGTGATGGACGGTGAGCCATCTCCAGCCAGAGCAGTTTCACAACCCACTCATGTACAGCTTCCGGCACATAAGTCCTGGTACCCTAGGAGGGTGTCTGTACTTTTCCCCCGCAAGCCAAGCCCCTGCTCCATGCCAGCTCTGTGTCTTCCCACACCTCCTCTACCCTCCCCCTCTCCATTGCATGGCTTCTGAGTGACATGGGCTTGGCGATTACAGAGGAGCCTGGTGCAGGGTGGGAGCAGGGGCTCGCAATGTGGTGGCAGGAACCTCAGGGATGCAGAGCGACTTGGCTGGCCGGGGAGATGGTGGCAGAGCTCTCCAAACTCTCTCTATTCATTATTTCAGCAGGAGCTAGCAGATGGCACATGTGGTAGTCTAGCTTGTTTTTCCAAGCACATGAGAGTATCTTCCGGTTTGGGAAGTCATGCTGTGGAATCGGTAGTTTTTGTTGTTCTGGGTGGAGGCCAGGGCCCTGGAATAGGAAGCTGTGTGCAAAGCAGGACTGTCTGTTTTCTACCTCTGTGATTGGAGCTAATTTCAGAGGAAGAATTATCTCCTAGGAATTGGACATTGAGGTTGAGCAGAGATCCCCTGAAAGAAGTGACTGCATTGCATGCTGTTTGGCCATCTCTGTTCCAGGCCTGATAGGTGTGTGTGTGACACAAGTTGCACATAGACTATGTCCAGATTCCATGTCACTGATCTCTCTTTCACTGGAAAACCGTCTTTCAAACCTCAGCACAAGCAAAGGGCATTTCTAGTTTCATCCTGGGGACTGTTATGCTAGAAGAAAGGCCAACACTGTTCTTAATTTGTGTAACATAATCTTGTCAGTTCCTTTATCATTTTGATTGCTCTTGTGTGAATGCCTCCCTGCTTGGTCATATCTTTTTCTGTCCCTAGAGAGCCATACCCAAAGACATTGAAAGATCCATTCTGCTTGATTTGGCAGTGTATCCAGATCTTCTGTTAAAGAAAAATTCCTGGGATGTGTTCTTAGGGAAACCCTTTCAAATACAATATTAACTGTCAGGCATTTGGAGAGGCAATATGTCATTTTATAGGTATACATGTATTACCAGAACTGTTCAGACTGAGTATCTACATTCTCTTCTTTTTCCCTTTCCACGCCGTTAAATACTTGGGGCATTTTAACCATAGTGTACCTCTCAGCAACGTTAATTGTAAAGTCATTCAGATTTTTTTGTCTTTGAATAGCTTAAGATTGGAGTGAAGCGACAAAAGGATGGACATGCTGTTCTACGATACATTAATCCTGTCCTAGAGAGGAAAAACTACAAGGCCAAAAGCCAACTGGATTATTCAGCCATGAGAACTGGATCCAGGCCAGTTACTCAGTGCAATGGCACTGTTACCACTATTCTAATGCAAGTTGGGATTTCTGTTCTCCTTTTAATGAGGTTTTGGTTGGACGTCAAGAATTCTGTCTCATTATGGAAGATGGAGGAGGAGTCCCATGTAATAATTTATTGAATCCCTAATTGCTCAAGTGCAACAAATTTGCTTTTGTTTTGCTGTTTTAGTCGAAGGATATAATACACATCACAGTGAATTTTGGCATACTCAGCAGAAAAAGAATCCATTTATTGACAGGCTGATACAATTAGCCGTGGTGTTTAGAGACAGGGTAGCTATTAGCTTCCGCTCAGTGGGGTGTGCTCAATACAATAACACCATCAGGCCCATATTTTGAGTGTGGTGGGTGTGTGTTTTATGGGTTTGTTGTAACTCCTACATTGCCAGATGTTAGAGAAGCACTGACTCCCTGAGCACTGGGGCAGACGGCCACCGCAAGCCCTGGGGCAAAGGGGGAGGGGAGCCTGGCTCTGTGCCCCAGCAGGGGCGGAACCAAGGGCAGTTACCCTTAGCACTGCCAAGAATATAGTGCTGCCCCTCCCACACGCCTCCCACACACAACTGTGTGTAGTGATGGAGCAGTGCCAGTCGGAGCTGCAGGACCCCTTGAAAGGCCAGGCCCAGAGCAACTGTCCCCTCTGCCCCCCATCAGCTGGTCTGTCCATAATTTACCCAACTGGACAGGGGAGCAGTCTGTTATAATGCATGCACAGGCTAGACAGAGAAGGTCACATTTGCACAAAAGCATTGCTTATATTAACCAACACATCTGCGGTTCATTTTAATTTTCTGTTACTGTCTGGGTCTGTTGGTCATTGTTGAAAACAGCTGGTTGCAGAGCTTGATATTTTTGACCAGTTTCTGTCTTGCATTTCCAGCCATTAACTAAGATCAGCAGCACCTTAGCCCATGTAAAGTTGAACCAACAGTCACGTGCCATTTACAGTAAACTCTTTCATGTCCAACGTTCTATCATCCAAAGCTCTCAAATAAGTGGCATTTTAACCATGTCAATTTTGCTTATGTTTTCCATAAGTACAGTAGAGTGAAATTAAGTACAAATAAATACTGCAAATACAGTGTAAGTTTGCAGTGTACAGCGTTGTTGTAAATGAAGTACTCTGTGTAGCGCTTTGTTTCTTAACATCTAATCCTGTTTTCCTTTAGCATTATACATTGCTAGGTATACCTCCCTATTATCCAGAACATTGGAATATTTGGCACCTCCCAATCCCATGGCTCCTCAATATGAAAGAGTTTACTGTACTTGAAAATGTAAGTCAGTGGGAGACATTAATGTCACTCAGAATCCCATGACGTAAAGCCTCTGCACATCACAGTTAAAATTGGTCAAATGATACAATGAGCCCAATTTTCAAACAGTCAGATTAAAGTCTATCCAAGGCAGAGGTGACACTCAGAGGGTGTGCCCTGGTGCACAGCTCCAGTGAGAGCTGAATGAGCTGTGGCAAAAAACCAGCAGGGAGCTTTTTAAAGAGCTGTCAGGGGCCCAGGTTGCATTAGGACAGGCCCTATAAGAAACGGAAAGTTATTTTCACCCCTGAACTAAATCCTACTTTCTCAATTCGGCACGTGCAAGATAGTGGTCTCAGTAAAAGAGTAGCAGAGAAATTTAAGAGCCCAAGAGATAAAGCAGGTGAGACTAGTATCTAAAGATCTCTTCTGCCCTTAAACTCTTTGAAACTATGAAAACAAAAGGAAGGGGTTTGTTGTCTCAGCAAGGCTTTGAAATAAGCTCCCTGCGATAGCTGGTCCAGCTGAGATGTATAAGCATTTGGAATGCCACTTTATTGCTGCAGAACACTTTCATTTCTTTTGGAACACAGATTGTTAGCATTAGCAGTAGCCTGTATGTTACCAGCATGTTTTCGGAGGTTCTCTTCATTGGTGTAATTTATTTTGTGGGGGCGATGCGGCTCTTCAGCTTGCACTGGGGTTTGCATGACGGAAGGCTTTGAAACAGTTTCAGAAATGTCCCTCTGTTTTGCTGATGCCCCCATGGCTGCAGCATTTGACATCCACCCGCATCTTCAAGGAATCACAAATATCTTATTCTCCAGCTAAAAAAAAAAAACCCAAACCATCCCACGCTAATCAGTTTCCTCATAAGGATCAGATGGAACTCCAGCCAGCGTAGTAATTGCTGCCATTTTCTTTTGGAATACAAACGAATGGATCGGACCTTTTGTGAAGACAATGCTAAAGGAGCTTTCCAAACAGATGCAAGCCAGGTGCGGCTTGCTAGTTCACGGACAAGACAACCTGACAACGATAGCTTGGCACATTGTGCTGGTTTCAGTCTGACGTACAAAGGGGGCTCTGTATGTGAGCTCGATAACAATACAGCCCGCTGATTGACTCAGTGTGTACAGGGTAGGGCCTCCCTTTCATGCCTGGCTTGCCTTTTACTAATGTTTTCTTGCAGGTGAGCTGATGGATAGGAGCAATTGAAGAGGCCTAATAAATGTGGTCATGGTTCACACGGGTCCATCCTGCCTGTGCTAGTCAGAGTTCTGAATCTGCTTTTAAGCATTGCTGCAGCTTCACTGCTAGTGACATAGGCACAGTGCTCACAGGTATTCATGTGAATCGCACACCCTTGCCTGGTCTGCACAAGCCTTAACCACTGTCAATGTCTGTACAGCTGCACCACTGCTGAAGAACGGCTCAGAGATTTCCCAGTGCAGAGAGACCACAGAGATGCTTTCCTCTGACTGTGGCACTTTAAATTGCAAGGAAGTTTACTTGCAGTAACTCTGCTGAGCTCTGCTTGCCACTGGTAAACTCTTACTTGCACAGCCCAAGAGCTCGATCTTGCACCTGTGTTCCCTGTAAGCTGTGTGTTTGTGCGGCTGCTCAGGAGAGATTCAGATACCACACAGCTGATTAGCAGAGCACTTACACACAGGTTTTGTTTCTACTGGTGATGCTCATTCACACACGCCTTGGTGCATTTAAAAAAAATTTACTCTGGATGGAAAAAAAAATTAATGGAACGTTGTTCTGCACCTATTAAAGTCAGTGGTAATGTTCCCCCTGACTCCAGGAAGGCAGGATCACCTGGGAGTGTCCTGAGTGTCCAACCTCTCCAGGCGGTGTCCCCACTTTTCTCTGAATCCGAATATTGGTGATGCCTCCGGCAGATGGGATAAGGAAGGAGGGTTCATTCTGGGGGCTAGCAGCCTTCTCTGTTAGGGGCAGAATGCTTCCAGAGGTCTCCTTGCGGCTGAAAAGTATTTCTCGCTCTCTAAACATTCCCTCTTCCACCTAGCGTGCTTTCTTCCTTCGAGGAGTCAGAGATCCTTGGCCAGACAGCAGAAACTAGCCCTGCTAACTTCCTTCCCACACGGGCTGGGCTTTGTCTAGGACCATAGAATCACAGAGCGAGAAGGGACTGCAAGGGTCACCCAGTCTAACCCCTGCTAAGATGCAAGATTTGCTGCACCTCACCGCATGGTCTGCAGTCCCGTTAGCATAGAGACAGGTGATAATTGTAGCCTTTGTTCGTCAAATTGCAGTACAACTTCTCACATCGGGAAATTTAGCTGGCCCAGGAATTAATTTTTAACCATTAACAACATGGGCAACAATTGAAGGAGAGCAGAACCAAACACTGACAGGGCCTTGGCTGTTAAAGGAGTGTAGGGAATGAAGTACGGTGGGGAGCCAGACCATTTAGGATGACTTTCAATAACTGGCACCTTCCAAGCAGAGGGTTGCTGGGGGGTCTGACTGACTTGTTAAAATACATACTGCTGCTGAGCAGGGTTTGACGTGCAGCCGATGTTTACTGACCACCTTGCGCACACCCAGGATGCACACGATCCTACAAGCATATCTCTGGCATTGTGTGGTTGCAGAAATGCCCTCAGAATGTTACTGCTTCTAGCAGAATTGAGTCGGAAGCCACCCTAGTCCCCAGTGCAGAGGAGCCAAGGGGCACAGGGAGCAGGGAAACAGGGGTGGCAGGATGGTGCGTTTTGATAGATCTGGATGCTGGGCCAGCAATATTCCTAGTGTCGGGGCACTATGTCCCTATGACTCACTGCATATGGTCTCAGGACCATCTGAGCCCCAAGCATCTTTCCTAGGACTCTGCTGCATGTTGGGTTTTACCAGAGCTGGGGGGGGGTAGTGGGCGGGGCTCAGGCCATGAGGTCAATTCTTTTCCGGACAGGAAGGACTCCCATTGATTTCAGTGGGCTTTGGGGCAGGTGCCATAAAAAGATCTTCCCCTTATAAAATAGATGAACCTATATGTATTCTGGTAACAGAGAGGTAGCCATGTTAGCCTGTATTCTATCAAAACCAAAAAGCGGTCTTGTAGCACTTTGAAGACTAACAAAATAATTTATTAGGTGATGAGCTTTCGTGGGACAGACCCACTTCTTGAGATCTTCTTGAGATCTTCTAGAGATCTAAAGAAGTGGGTCTGTCCCGTGAAAGCTCATCGCCTAATAAATTATTTTGTTAGCCTTTAAAGTGCTACATGACTGCTTTTTTGTTCTGTATGTATTCTACAAGACTGACAACAGAAGGCCACTCTGTTGTGATCATTGGACTCTGCAGCCACATGCAGATGTCTGTGGAGGAAACTTCTTCCTTTGTGTTCATTGTCAGAAAGAAAGCTGAGCAGAAGAGAAATCTTCCTGCAGAGAAATGCCTGAGAGCAGAGCTTTGGATCTGTATTTTTCTTTCACCTTCCTGAGAAAACTGGTTGAGAGTAACAAAAATAGCATGCATCAGGGTATGCTCCATAAATCACTCATCCGCCCTGGAGGTGATCAGTTACTGAGTCAACATCTTCCTGTTCACTTTCAATGAGCTTCAGAAAGTGGGGAATTCATCATTCATCAGGAAGAAGCTCTCCTCGACTGTTCGGAATTAGCAGTGACCTGCCGCGTGCACAGCTGTCATCCATGCTGGAGCTAACACCAGGAGTAATGTGATCTGAACCAGTTGGAGCCAAATGCTGGTTCTGATAATCCCGCTAGGAATCTCCACTACAAGGAACCCGTCCTTTGACCCCCTCACCTGGCCCAGATAAGCAGAGGGAGGAAGGGCAGCCATTCAGATGGGGGTTCCGAGGCGCTGGACCCCCTGTGAGTTCCAGCCTCCTCCATCTGGTTTGCTCGGCTTCCTTTGCTGTCAGGGCTTTTGGAGCCCATGGAGGGGGGCAGCAGCAGGGCTACCCCCGGAAAAATAAATCACAGACAATCCCATACTAACGAACTGCAGAAGTCAAGTTTACAAGCCCTTGCTGGATCCATTAGGCATATGGAATGCTTCGCTCGGGGGCAGTAGCCTCCAGCTGTGTCATTTAGGCCTCATGTACACTCAGGAAGATTAATCCTAGTTAACTAAAGGTCTGAAATTAGGGTGGATTAGTTGTAACTTCTGTGTGGACACTCTTATTCAGAATTAGAGTAGCCTCAGTGAGGTGTAGCTTAATTCCAACTAAGCTAAGGCTGTTTAAATTCTGAATGAGCACGTCCACACAGCAGTTTCATGCAGTTTAAGTTGTAGGTAGTCTGTCATGTCTGATGATGACATCTTGAGCTTGCACAGGC
The DNA here is from genome assembly GCF_033958435.1 of Carettochelys insculpta. Lineage (NCBI taxonomy): Eukaryota > Metazoa > Chordata > Testudines > Carettochelyidae > Carettochelys > Carettochelys insculpta. The sequence continues at coordinate 4,440,396 of NC_134149.1, read as the reverse complement.
TCATCGGTTGTGGGCTCGCATGTGGCTGAGGAGTCCAAGCTTCGAACGACATGGGCGTTCACAGTGGAGGCAAGGGAATTGTCCTGGCTCCGTTGGTGCAGCTGCTGCTGTTGCTTTCTTCCTCTCCCGAGCATCAATGAGGCGTACGTGTCGCTGCTCTTCAAAGATGTCATATGTATGTCATATGAGAGCACGCCAGCCTGTTCGGTCTTTTGCACGCTGCTCTAGCTGATCTGGTTTTAAACCAGCATGAGCAATGTTGGCCTTCACTCAGTCTTTATACCTCTTGCGAGGCCCACTTTGATTCCTTTTGCCCTGGGAGAGTTCACCATAGAGGAGTTGCTTAGGGATTCTTGACTCCTCCGTGTGTATGACGTGCCCTGTCCAGCAAAGCTGGGCTTTCAGAATCATGGCTTCAATGCTCATGGTTCCTGCTCTGTCCAGGACTTCCAGGTTCGTAACTCTGTCCTGCTATCGAATGTGCAGTATTGACCTCAGGCTGCACGTGTGGAAGTGCTCCAGCAGTTTTATATGTTTTCTGTACAAGGTGCACAGCCATGCAGCAGACTGGTCAGGACTACAGCCTTGTACACTTTCAGTTTAGTGGACTGTCCAGGGAGGAGTAGCAGCTCTCGTGTGGGAACTTGTCATGTCTCTTTGGGGCAGTTCGTGCACCTTTGGTCCCCACCTGGCACCCAGCTCTCACCTGTGGCTCCAAGAAGCTGTAGCATGCAGCGGCCACACCCTGATAAACTGCTTCGACAGGCGGGCTGAAGAGTAGCGGGCTGGTCTGAAGCCTGCGGTGAGATAGGGAATTGCCTATCCCAGCATGCGAAGTCAGCCCCGGCGAACTGGGCGGATGAGATCAACAGCAAGATCCAATGACCAGGAAGGCAGTTCTGCAGCACTCTGTGCGGAGCGAAGGGCATGACAAGGCAGTTTAAGTAATCCACTTTAAATTCACAGTTAGACTTTTGGAGCCTGTTTACGTTAGGCTGACCCAGCTACATTGCTCCATCCCCATCTCTGTGTCATTCCCTCTCCCCCACCCTCCCTCACTTTCACCCAGCTGGGGTAGGGCGTCAGGGTGTGTTGGGGGCATAAAGGCTCCAGCTGGGGGTGCAGGCTCTGGGTTGGGGTCCGGGATGAGGGGTTTGTGGTACAAGTAGGGGTTCTGGGGACAGGGATGAGAGCTTTGGACTGCAGGAGGGGGCTCTGGGCTGGGGTATGGAGGAGTTAAGGCTCTGGCTGGCGGTTTGGGATCTGGGGTGGGGCTGGGGATGAGGGAATTGGAGTGCTGAAGGAGGTTCGGGGTGTTAGCAGCTCCCAAAAAGCAGCCATGAGGTCCCTGTGGCACCAAGGGGCATGGGCAGACAACGAGGCACAGTACACTGCCCTTGGGCTGGCAGATTATGACCCTGCAGCTCCCATGGGTTGCGTTTCCTGTCCAATGGAAACTGCGGAGCTGGTATGGAGCCTCCATGGCTGTTTATGGGCCTAGGGGGCTGCAGGGACCTGGTTAACTGCTGGTGGGAGCCACAGGGGACCAGGCAAGGTAAGCTGGTCATAGTCACAGGCTGTGGGCCCAAGGAGAGGATTCAGGGGGAGTTAATAGTGGGCCCAGAGGCCCCTTGAAGTTCCTCTGCAGACCCCCATTTGGGAAATGCTGTGCCGGGGGCTTCCAGTACAGCTCCTCCCTAACCCTTGTTCCCAATCCATAGGCCCTGAGTAAATGCCACCCCCTGGTCTATGAAAAGCAACACAGCAGCGGTGCTGAGAGGAGGTCCTTCTTGTGGAGCAGAACTCCACCCTTGCTGTCTCTTCGGCACCTCAGGGTAACAGAGAGCTGCTCTGTGGGTGTGTTTGGCACATACGCATTGTGCCCACAGGAGGGAGCTCTCGTGAAACCTGACATACAAACAGCAACGAAGGGTCCTGTGGCACCTTATAGACTAACAGAAAAGTTCTAAGCATGAGCTTTCGTGAGCACAGACTCACTTCATCCATGTGCTCATGAAAGCTCATGCTCAAAACTTTTCTGTTAGTCTGTAAGGTGCCACAGGACCCTTCGTTGCTGTTACAGATCCAGACTAACACGGCTACCCCTCCGATACCTGACATACAAACTCAACCAAAGGAAGTCCTGAGTTTCCTCACCTAGATTCTTTTCGTCAAAGGCTTCTTCATGTGGAGGACGAACAACCCAGCAGGAACATGGGCCCAGTATTCTGGGCTGAAGAACGAGACAGCACAGGTCTAGTGGGCCCAGGGGGAGGGGAGCCATATGTTTTAATTTCAGCTAATTCTGGCCCTTCCGTTCACTTGGTAGTGGAAGAAATTCTCCCTTTGATGGTTGCCTGGGAAGTCGCTGTGTTCACTGCCCAGTTCTCTTACATGCCTGGGCAGCTGACGCTATTATGTGCTGTTCAGGTTACTTGTTGGTGCACATGCCGTCTGATGACTGTTACGCGCGGCTGCTTGGGGAGCTCATTTAATCTGAGTTGTAGCTGGCTTGGCAGGTCACCGGACTGAAAGGGCAGATGTCACCAGCCTTGGTCCAGTCGGGGAGTCCCAGCAGGATTCATAAAATGTAAATTGCAACTGCAACGTGATACACATCTTTCCCCTCTGCTCCTTCCTTCCTGCTTCAGTGCAAATGTATTTTGAGGCCCCATGTAATATTGCTGGAGTTGAAGCTATTTTGGAACGGACTGTGTCCCCTGGATCCGGGTGCTATTTCCTGCCCTGGGACGCAGCCGCTTCCACATCTGTTGCAACATGTTTTTTGACTTTTGGTCTGTATATGGGCTGTAGTGGCCAGGGGCTGGGGGGAAGCTGGTGGGTCTCATCCTGCTTTGCTTAGTATCCTTTGCCTCCATTGATGTCTCCTGTGTGCGTTACCCTGCTATAATAATTGCACTGAGCTGATCTTTATCGACAATTTCAAAGAAAAGTCATTTCTTTTTCTAAAAGGCCAGTTTGAGCTCCCCCACACCATGGATATAGCTGTTCTTGGGCTGCATTCTGACATCTTTCTTCATTTTCAGTTGCCTCCTAAATCTCACGTTACAGCAGCCGTTGTACAGAATATAGCAACGTGTATTCATAGTCAGTCGTTTCCTGTCCCCCATTATCTTTAAAGTGCAAACGTCTAACTCCTCAATCGAGTCAGACTTTCCACTGCCTGGGCCATTTAACCTCTGAACAGGACGTGTTCGCCCCATCACAGTTCTTTTGTCCTGTCAGAGATTGCTGCTTTGTATCTTGTGTACCCATGTGGTTGTGGTTCTCAGCTTCTCGTGCCTGGGGACGTGAGTGGTGTGAGGATGCAGCCAGCTTTGTGCTTGAGTGTTTGTGGGGAGCATGACAGAGAGTCATCCGGGTTTGCGTGGGCGGGCGGGCGCACTGCCATTTGGTAACCTGGTTGGAGACATCCATAGCTTTGAGCATCACACTCGGTGTTTTCAGGTAGACTTGGGATGGAAAAGCCATAGGAAATCACCATACTTGTCCATCTGCTTGTGTTTGTTGTAGGCGTGGTGCTGATGAAAACCAAGGTGGGAATGTGGTTGGCTAGAGACACAGAGCTTGTTAAGTCTGAGATCCGACTGAAGGAAGGAAGGAAGGAGGGAAGGAAGAAGGAGCTGCTGTGTTTTCTTGGCGGGTACCATTTGGCAAGCCCTTCCATGCTGAGGTGATGTGAGTGTACCCAAGCAGAGGGCAGTGCAGAGTGTCTGGTAATGGGACACTGCTCTGAGGTGGTTGGATTGAGGTTTGGTCCATGTGGTCAAGGGTCCACATGTTGCTGGAACATTGAGGCTGAGCGTGTACGTAAGAGCCCAGCCCCAGAGAATCTCCTCCTGTGTGGTCCCATCAGAGTTGTGGCCAGAGGCACCACCCGGGCTCCTCTCTGGCAATCCCCATCTGCCACAAAGTCCCACTGGGGGCTGCTGGCAGCTACACAATTTTAGAGTAGCCCTCAGGCTGCTCTAACTAATGCTGGGACAAGCAGCCCCAGGACTAGAAGAGCACAGAAATACATTTGTGCTGCCTGCTGCTGAGGAGGAGCTGAGCCTCCAGAATACTCATGGCCTCATCCTTGTTCATTGTAAGGCATGGCACGATGTTACCTCCATCTTCAGACAACTCCTCTGACTCCCCAGTCTTTTTGGGAACTACCTCAACACCCTCCCTGGCTGTGTTCCAGGAGAGCTCCCACAGCTTGTCTCTCTCTTCTCCCCACCCCCGTGCCTTCTGGCCATCACCTCCACTTGCTGCCCATTCAAAACTTTTGCCATCTTTGGTTCAAGAGCCTTCTGCTGTGCATCACCAGAACAGCCTCCCCGTGGCCCGTCTCTGTCCATCACGTTCCCAGTCTTGAAAATTATATTTCTCCCTTGCCGTCATCTCGGAATTTCCTCCCCCTGTGCCGTTACATTACGTCACTTTGTTTACCTTTCCAGCATGTTTTAGGACATAATTTGTACCCAAGGCACTATAGGAAATGAATCTGCCTCGTATTTAATTGAAATGTGTCGGTCCCAGTGACGACAATGCCTAGGGTGTGTCATTAGTCATACTAAACCTACACTTGATAGATGGCGCTGGCTTCAATGCATTGCCTCAAGAGCCTGTTGTACAATGCAAAATAATCAATCTGATATACTTGAAGATATGTCCCAGGCTGTTTGCCTTCGACCTGTGCAGAAACAAGTGCTTTGCAACTAAACAATAAAATGAAAATGCTGGCCCAATTGCTTAGAACTTGCATTGCCTATCGAGCGTTAGGTCTGGATGGTTAGGATCATAACTTCCCATTTGGTTTTCTTTCTGATCACTGAACAGGCAGATTGGATAGGGTAGAAGTGGCTACAAAACAAAGGCCTTGGTGGCTGAATAATAGTCCTGGTTCTACCAGGTAAACGTGGGTCTGGCTCAGGGGTCAGCAAACCCCAGCACAGGGGCTAAGAGTGGCACTCGAGGTAGGGGCTCAGCCCTGCCACTTCTCCCCATACAGCCAGGAGCTGGCTCAAAGCCATGTGGCCTGTGGATTAACAAAAGACCAGCTAATGTGACCAACTGCCACCTAAATGGTAAAGCTCTGCATCTTCATTTAGTTATTAATGAAGCTTTTGTGCAAAGGATTATTAGTGACTTTAAAAAGTATCTCTGGCGCTCAGCCTGTACACAGAGGTTAAAAGGTCAAATTTCAGCACTACCTTGGAAAGGTTGCTGACCTCTGGTCTAGCTTTTCTTAAAGCACTGAAGTCACTATCGAGGTGCTTATGAAGTTCAGCATGTACTGAACTGGGGCCAAAGTTATAATGATGTTAGCAGATGGGTTATTTAGGGGTTTGGATTTATTAAATTTCTCAGCAGTGTTCTAGGAAAGTAGTACCAGCAAAGGGAGCGGGGCGAGCATGAAAAGTACCCAATTTCTGCTGGATCAGACCTCCTGAGAGCCAATGTTTTGAAGGGGAGTGTGGTTGCCTGGACTCCGAAGTGACTCATAGCAGATGTGCCCAATTTACATGACAGCTTCATGCCTTTGTTTTAGAGTGTTATTTCAAGACGAATGTGCTAACGCAGATGTTTCCAGTCAAACAAATATTTGTGTAATTTACAAACAACTTCCTGCTGCCAAAACTCATTAGAAAACATGGGTGGGGGGACCCCCCCTGGTTCTGCGTACCGACAAAATAAAAAATCTAAAAATAAAATACATCCCAAGGATGCATTTCCACATGCTGGGTGAAAATAGCTCCTGAGCTTGGAGGGGAATAAATGGTTTGAGAGTGATTGATGGAAGGAAGCCTATTTAAAGACTGCTATCCAGCATGTGTGAAAAAACATAAGACAAATCCCCCCAGAGAATGTGCATGCAGTAAGACAAATCTCAGCGTAAAAATGCTGAATTGGCTTCTGTTTTCCAGGGCAGCGGCAGAAAGGCAGTGTGGGGTATTCCAATGCTCCTAAGTCACCTCCAGACTTCTTGCAATTTACTCCCAGTTTCTAAAACATTTTATTTGATTTTCCCCAGGACTTCTGGCCTTTCCCACTTCAGGTGTGGCTGGGGGCAGCCCGCATCCAGGCCTGCTTCACTCTCTCTGGTGGCTTTTACATGAAATTGGATTTCATTACCAGTGCAGTAAACCATCCAATGGGGGCAATCTGGAGCTGAGATTCCTGTCCGGACCCCTTGCTCCTATTTCTCAACCCCACCCTGCTAGGGCCACTTAGTGCTTGGCCAGGACTTTGGGGCAGAAGGAACGGAGTGAGATCCCCCTTAGCCTTTGTAAAGCTGGGTGCCAGCTCTGCATTTCAGAAGGCCTTTGGCCTGACACTGATGTACTGCAGGGAGGCGTGGCTCATGGCTAGACAGCCTAGTGGTTAGACGAGATGACTCCATGGCTCTGTGGCCCCTGTTTCACGAGGCCAGGGCATGAGGAGAGCTGGGCACAGGCACTTTGGTTCATCTGTGTGTGGGCCGTGGAGCTGGGACCCTGCCACCGCCCGGTGGACGTGCAGCACACAGTGATTCCTTCGAGCTTGGTAAACGAGCTGCGAGTCGTGTGCGAGGGGGCCTAGGCGTCACCCTCATGATGTTAGGTTTAGCTGATGGCTTTGGCATTTAGCGCTAGCCATGGGGACGCATGCTGAGTGTGTGCTAAGGGTCTCTTTGGGGCGGGGGAGGAATGTTTTGCTGCCTCGCCCGTCCCACAAAAGGAGCCTCCGCCACCCAGGCAATTCAATGCACAGCAGCACCTCCCCAGGGCCCTGCCACGCTCTTCTCCTGCCTAGGCACACCCAGGGAGGGATCTCTGCGGCAGACGGCACTCACTGCTGCAGCCCTTCATTGACACAGAGCAGCAAGCAGACGCGTGCAGGGCATTCCTCAGAACAGCTGGGAGCCCCCTGCCCCCACCGCCAGCCTGCTTTTAGACATCGCATAACTGGGGCTAAGACACCAGCCTTCTCTCCCTCCTTCCCTCCCTCCGTCTCATTCTGCCTTTTCCTTGAACTGTTCTCCAGCCCTGGGGTGGGCGCCTGGTCTGGGTGCAGCCCCTTCGGAGCACCTGGCTTTATTTGGTGTGAGCAGCTGCTGGCCTTGGTGGGGTGACCCATTCACCTTGGCCCCTGGCAGCTCGGGAGCAAGCCCAGAAGCTCTGTCATACTGGGCCCACCTGGGGCCCTGCTGCCAGTGTCTGCGGTGGGGCTGCCTGTACTACACTGAATCCCAGCAAGCTCGGCACTCACGTTGTAGACAATTTGAGCCCCTTGGTCATCTCTCTGAGTTTCCCTGACTCTAGCTGCTCTGCACAGTGCTTTGAGGGTTGGCCCCTGGCTGTTCTTTCTCTACTGCGCAGGTCTTGAGGCACTCACCTGTGACCCTCACCTCTCACCTGCCGAGGTGGGAGCCATTGTTTGAAGCGTTGTGCAGGGTGCCTGTCTAAATCCATCATTGCTTGGCACCTGTGCCCTAGGCACGTGTCTCAGCCAACTCCGGAGAGGACCCCATGTCACCCAAACAGGTAGGATTAAGGTTGGGCAGCCAACAAATCATAAATGAACGTCGTTGTGGGGAAGGAGCTCAGCTGGGAAACAGGCGCTCCTGAATGGGAGTTGCCCCGAGCATGTAACCATGTTGGCTAATCTTAGGTAACCAACAGCCTCTGTGTTGACTATCTCAGGCCAGGTCTACACTAGACCTTAAAGGTGATTGTAGGCACACAAGCCTAGCAATGGCAATTCCGTAGCTAGAATCGACTTACCTACCGTTGACTTAACCTGCCTGTCCTCATAGAGGAAGGTCAAAGGGAGAAAGTCGCACGTCGACCTCCCTCGTGTCTCGTGAGACTGAAGAGTACAGAGGTTGACGGTCAAGCTCTCATCGTTGGATTTCATGCATCCCCACTAGGTATGCAAAATCGAAGCTCTGAAATCGATCCTGTCCGGGTTGATCTTCTGCTTAGCGAAGAGAGGTTTCCTCCATTTCACTTCAATATTAAATGCCATGTAGGCATGGCCACCAGCGGAGCAGCTTCGGGGACTACTGCCGTCCCACAAGCACGTGGATTTGGCCACCTGCCGCTGTGGTGATACCCCTCCATGCAGGCTTTTACGATGGGGTTTGTGTGCAAGAGAGAGGTGGCACTGCGAGGGGCGTGGGCATGTTTCAAGTCCCACCTCTCACCTCATACTGCCTCTCTGTGATGCCTGTTCTGAAGTCCCCCACAGGGACCTCTATGAAAACAAAAAGCAGTCAAGTAGCACTTTAAAGAGTAGCAAAATAGTTTATTAGGTGAGCTTTCGTGGGACAGACCCACTTCTTCAGACCATAGCCAGACCGGAACAGACTCAATATAACATGCAAGGCACTACATTTAGCCGTTTGGAATGGAGAGCCATCAACTACATGAAAAAACTCACCCAGATCCAGACAGACATCATCTTTCTCTCCAAATGCAAGAAAATGGACATTATACCCAAGGGACTGGCAGTGAAAAACTCATTACAATCAACATACTACACTGACTACAGTGAACATCTATGCAACACGCTTTCTAAGAAACTGAGGAACCACTTGATCAAAATCCTTTACAATAAACAAAAGATGATCAAAAATGAACTCTCTGAACTTGAAATTATCATCCAATGAACAGGCATCCACACAAGACCCCACAGTATGAAACTTTACCAGTGCCAGACAAGATATTTATAAAACACACTTCCTCTTTCTACAAAAAAGAAAAGAGAATAAATTTTCAAGAGATGCAGCAAGGACTGTCACTCTCGTGTGGGTCTTTATAGTCACAACAGACGCTGTAAATGAAGTCCTCAATTGAAACTTTAAAGGGTGCGATCCATAGTCTATGCAGACTGAAGGATGCCTACTATGACTACTACTTCATTCCTCAGGATACTTCAACCACAATAACAGTAGCTCGACCATCAACATTGTTAACTTTTCAAACTACCAACTCAGCCCAGCAGAGGAGTCTCTCTTATCCCGGGGTCTTTCCTTCTGCCCTACTTCCCCCACGAACTTAATACAATTCTGTGGTGACCTTGAAGCCTTCTTTCGCCGCCTCCGTCTAAAGGAATGTCTGTTCTGGTCTGGCTATGGTCTGAAGAAGTGGGTCTGTCCCACGAAAGCTCACCTAATAAACTATTTTGCTAGTCTTTAAAGTGCTACTTGACTGCTTTTTGTTTTGACAGTGTATAGACTAGCACGGCTTCCTCTCTGTTACTATTCAACATGCAAGGGACCTCTATGGATTCAGAGCAGGTCCAGAAATAGGGCAGAAAATCTCTGCCTGATCCTTTCTCTTGGGCCAGTGGTGTTTCTAAGGTGAACGCAGAAGCAGTCGCTAGCCAGATTGTGGCTGTCAGGACCCAGTGTCCTGAGGAGTAGGAAGGACAGAGGCACGTCTGAGGAGCTCCTGTGGGCCTCCTGATCCCCTCCCTTGGCCAGCATGGAAGCAGGATTTTTAATCAGCCCTTTACTATTCACCCTGATGATTCTCTAATGCTCCCATACGTTTTTATGGATGAACTGAGAAAGATGAATCTGCGATGTGAGGCTTGTGCTTCTCGTGCATTCCCTGAAGTCTGTTGGGGTTTCCTTTGTTTTCAGGGAGGACTTTTTTTGCACAAAATATTGTTTAAATAGGTTTTTCAGAAACCTGGCTAACCTGGCTTGCGCAAAGGGGCTGAAAGCAGTCCAGGAAGAGCTGCTTCCTTTGGAAGACAGTTCTGGGGACCTGTCCCAGTTCTGCTGTGGGCAGATGGTTTACTGTGATCTCTTCCTGCCTCACTTGACAGCAGCTGTAGACGGAGGCCAGTGGATGTCACCTGTCCCAACCCCTCGCTCTTACCTACGCACTTTTGATCAGTCGATCTCAAAGGGTTCACAATGGAGGTTAGCGTTGTTATGGAAACCGCAGCACAGAGAGGGATGTGACTGGCCAAAGGATCCCATCCACTGCTCTTTACTTGGGGCAGCTACTTAACGTTTGCAGAGGCTTTGAGCTCCTTGGCTGAAAGGCAGCATTGTAGAGGCAAAGCAATAGTATTATCATGTTTCAAAACCACAATGTAGGTAGTTTGTCTCTGAAAATTGTTACAGTTGGGAACCAGCCACATCCCAGAGCCTGCTCTGAGCAGCCCATACGCGCCGGCCAGGCCTGTAATATTGTGCGGTGTGCGTTACCGTTTGTTGCACATATTGAAGGTCAAGGTTTCCCAAGAGTGCAGAGGCTACAGTTAAGAAAGGAGCATTGTATTCCTTTATAAAGAAGCTCAGAGAAATGCAGAGGCCAGGGGATGAAATAAAACAGCAAAGCCCTTTGAGGGAGGATGGAGGCTATAAGAAGATACAAGTGACAGGACAAAATGAACTCGTGAGTCGTTAACCAGGGCTGCACCCTTCCCACTGGAAGGAATTGTGCTTTTTAGTGGAAATGGGCATAGGGTGACAGCATCGTCTAGTGGCCAGAACATTGGCCTGGGAGTTAGGAGGCTTGGAATCTACTCTCGCCTTAATCACAGTGTGTATCCCTGAACAAATTGCATCCCTTCCCACTGCCTCAGTTACCCCACCTGTAAAATGGGGAGGAGATGTTTTCCCTTTTGTAAAGCGCTAAGTGTAGGGGGTTGGTTGGGCCAGTTATCTCAGTGTCTTCTCACATCTGGGCCTCCTGGTGGTAGCAGCTGTGTGGCTCAAAACCAGGGGACAACCAGGGGACAGTCTGTCAGTACATCTTGGAGTGAAGTGACAAGGTGTTGTATCTGCTGGAATAAGTTTTTCTTGATGCCTGTGTCTGCAGCGCCAGCAGCTACTGGTGTAAAACTCAGGGGACTCTGTGCAAAAACAACCCTGCATGGCTGAGCCACTGGAGTTGTTGCCACATTACAAAGACTTTGCTCTTGTGGAGACATCCCATTCCCTTGGGTTTGGTGCTTCTCCCACGCTTTGTAACAGGGCTGCAAGGAGAGGGCCTGATCACGGGGGTGCGGAAGTAAATTGCCAAATGCTGGGCACAGGTTCAGGCCCACGTGTCCTGTTTCCAAAGCGACCAGGTGGCAGTTCTGAACAGAAGCCCTGGTAGCACACTTCGTCAGACACTGCTCCCTCCCCTAGGAAAATGTTGCCTGCAGCTTTCCCAGCTCCGTGTGTGCCCATTGCTTGAAGATCCTTCCTCATCCTGCTCCCCCCGGCAATCTGATCGGCTGCTCTGCACTGGCCCAGGGCTTTCTTATCCAGGCCAGCTTTCAGGAAGCAGGCCTGTGCTGCTTAGGACACGACTGGCCTGGAAGTTTGGCCGCTGACTTCAAAGGCCGCAGGTATTCCTGTTGTTCTCTGAACCAAGGCAGAGGCAGATAACCATGCCCATGTGTGCCCCAAGACCCTTGCATGGAAGGAACTCCCTGGATGTGGCTCCTGCCCACTCCTCCGGTTCCCCACACAAGCAGGGGCCCCGCTGCTTCTGCCGCTGTGTTCCTCTTCCTTGGGTGCACTGGGGTGTGAGGAGGAATTCCTGGTCTGCCTCAGCTATGCGCCGCATTCTCCCTGATGACCTCCTAAGCCACGGCACTACCAGGTGACCTCTCACCCTGCCCCATATCCCCCAGTAATGGGAAAGGCACAAGGTGTGCCTGGACCACAAATTCAAACCATTTGCCCTAAGGCCCCCAGGTCTGCTGCACTGCCCGTTGGTCTTCTGAATATCTACCAGAGGGGAGCCAAGTCTGCAGGTGGCTTCTCTCAGAGCCCCTCCTTGAGTTTATCATTTGCCTCCCTTCGTAAGGACTCCCCGTATATTATCTGACCAGAGAGGGGCTGGCTGGTTACTCCTCCTGATCACTATCACCATTTTGGTGGCGAGTACAGGTTGAACCTCTCTCATTGGCACCCTTGGGACCGGATCAGTGCCAGATGAAAGAATTTGCCAGACCACGGGAGGTCAATATTGTCCATTGTTTCCTGGGCTCTTAGAAGACATCTGAGGTAAATTGCAGCTAACAAACAGCACAGAACCTTGAGAGCCAGGACTGGTGGCTGTAAATGAAATTCATGGGACGCCGGGAAACTTGGCCACACCCATGATAAGCAGCTGTCCAGTAAGTACAATCATGCCAGATTATGGATGTTGCCAAACAAGAGCATTCTGGATTAGAGAGGTGCAACCTGTATAGCAAATTGTAGTAGGATCTATGAGCCTAATCTAAAGCAAACTTCATTGCTACCCAAGAAGGAGTAAGGAGGGAACAGCTCATTTTCTTGCCAGTTGTTTCTCAGCAGAGTCTTGTAATGTGGTCCCGAAATGTTATTTTATATCCATCCACTCAGTTGAAGGCACGTAATTACCAGTAGCCCTCAGCACAATACTATATTGCTCCTCAAAGGTTAAGTGGGGTGGATAAAATGTTGTATGCACTGAGATTTTACTGAGACTTAGTTAAGTGCAGCCTGAGAGAATTTGTTGTTTGATTTTTTTTTTTTTTTTGGTTGTCTGCACAACTTTTTGCCTTTGCTAGGCTTCATAAAGCTCATCCTTTTTGTGGGAGTTAAATATCAAGGAAAAGCGAACAGATTGCATGTACTTGCATGAGTTCTAATGCAATCAACTGACATTATGCGAAGGTGACGCATGTAACAAAGCCTTTTAAATGTTCTATCTTGTTCATAAGTTCTGAGGTATAAAATTAAAGACTATACAGAATCTTTATATTCTGCACAATGCACAGTGAAACTCTTCTACAAGCTACCAGTGTTGTCACGTTGGTGTGATCCGCTAACATTTTACAGCGCTTGCCAGAGAGCATTAACATAAATAAATTAATGTGTTACAAGTGTAAATGTTTTATTCCACATGAGTCAGTGAGGATATTTTGAAGGGGAAGAAATGTAAATAGAATGAAATTCTTCAGCAAGATTATTGATATGACAGGACTAAAGAGCTTGAGATTCTGTGAAAAGTGCCTCTTTTCATGCCTTTAATAAGTCCATTACTTGCACTCGGGAATATTTTAAGGCCCTTTTCATGCTGAATCTAGAGTTGAGCATGCTTTGCATTTCAAGCTTTGTCTATGAATCAGTAGAAGCCAAAGTTATTTCTGCTTTAAAATAACAGGCGGAGGGAACAGCTAATCTCTTTTCATTCAGAGTCCTTACATTATTTTACTGGACAGAGTTTGTGTTGGCTACAAAACAGGGCATTCACCAAATCTATGAGAAGGAATTTAGGGTAAGAATGAAGCCTAGATTGCAGTATGCATAAAGACTCCTTTTCCTACGGCCATTAAGAAATTCCAAATCTGCACTATTTTGAATAGTGACATTAAATTAGCCTTGCTAATTTCAGTAATTCAAGCTGATAGCTGAGTTTACAAATCTACCAGATGAGACATTCCCATAATTACAATCTGAATGTGCTTTTCAGCCAAGGTGAGTTGATACAAAAAAAAAAAAATAGAGGAAAAATACTTTCTCTGTTCTGCCTTTTGAGATTAGTATCTCTAACGAGCAGTTACATGGCTGTACCACATCAATAAGACATTTCCTATAGCAGGGTGCTAAGCCATTTTTCCTGTAACACACTGCGGCTAGAACATATGAGACAAGATTTTTCCACTGTCTTGAGTTTTTTGATCATGTTTGTTTTTTGGCCGGACATTGATTCTGCTTTTGTTGGTGTGGTTTTGTTCACTTTTTAATTGTGCACTTTTAAGCCATGCTTATGGGGGTTTTGCATGGGAAAGAAGCATTCTTTGATGGATGAATTAGTGTAAGAGCTGGTGATGTGGCAATGAAAACCAGTGCAAAGCCCAAGGGGAGAAAAGGGTGTTTTATAGAGCTGGAAATTCACAGCAGAGAATTTTTTAAGCCCATATGGGAGGCACTCTCACAAATTTCATCAAAAGATAGGCAAATGATGAGCTTGTTTGAAAGGGTGTTAATTTTATTAGAACAATGGACTAGCCAATTCAGGGATTAGAAATTTGTATCAAATTTAACTCTAGCTGAAAGATTCAAAAAAATATCCATTTGAATCAACATGTGAGTATTGCAATTTTTATTCAGGAAGCAGTATGCAAGGCAATCAGAGGGTACATTATACGCTTAGGGGAAGGGGTGTGTGATCTTCCAGGGTTTGATTTAATGCGCCTAGTGGTGATGCACGAAGTCAAACTGTCATGGGACCACTGTCATCCCTGGTACTGCTGGCTGTCATGATGAGTAAGGGAATTTGACGGGAGAGTTTCTCCCACTGACCCCCCACTGCGTGGACGGAGGCAAAAATGGATTTTGCCTCCTAGTGCATTTAGGAAAAAGCTGAACTAATTCCAAACAGTAAACAGAATATCTGTTTCTGGCTGGACAGGGGCTCTGAATCCAAGCCCTGGATGAAGTCAGCTGTCTGGAGCCTGCTTGCCAGAATTCCAGATTGCTCAGCCTCCAGGGTAGGGGATCTAGAGGGTGACCATCCACCAGGAATGGAATGCACCGGCCAGCTGCAGCGCTTGCAGGGCAGGGAGATCTTGGACATGGGCTTGCTCTTCTAAGCTCTGTGATCCATTTGGTGTCATTGTAAAGGGTTTTCAAACTGGTTTACACGCATTCTTTGTTTTGATTTTTCCACTGGAATTGTGGAAGTTCACCTAATTCTGCATTTGAAAGACTGAATGTGGAGCATCGTTATGCAGATGAGCTGGAGAGTGTGGTTAATTTATTTTAATCGCCCCCTTTAACCAATCAGTATTGTAATCATATTGCTTTGCAAATGCTCACTGCTCTGCTGTTAGCTCTGTCTTTCATCCTTCCCCATTTCTGAGCATAAGCACTTGGAGTGGAGAGAACCCTGGTCCCAAATTGTTTTCACAGGCACAATTGAAAGCGTACTAGGGTTTTTAGCCCTACAGATGGGATGCTGTCAGCCTCTTCAGAACTCCCCAAGGTGTTTATTCCAGTATCCAATATCCCCCTTCCTAGTTTATCCCCAGATGTGTGTAAACAAAGGGTCCGATCCCGGGCTCACTGGAGTCAATTAAAATTTCCCCAAGGACTTCAATAGGTAGTAGAGCACATCCGTAGAGTTTGCCCACTCGCCACAGCCCCTGGTAATGCAGAGAGGCAAAGCTACTAAGTCAGCCCAGGAAGTTGAGATAGGAGTGGAGGAGGTGAGTCCAAAAAGCAGAAGTGAGTCTGGTATATGCTGGGGCTGGTGGACATGGTCTAATGACGCCTTAAGTAAGTAAGGAAATAGTTGACATGGCCATTATTCTAGCAGGTCCAGCACATAGGAGGCCAAAGGAATCGAGTGGTGGGAGAAGGGGCTAGCAATGAAGACTCTTGCAAGCAGGTGACCTTTTGTAGGAAAAGCAGCAGCACTTTTAAAATAAACACACAGCAGAGGAAGTGGGTTCTGCCTGGCACCTGACAGGTGCTGAATGTTGGCATTCATGCAATGCTGTCAGTGTCCCCTAGTTCCAGTGTAACATGCCCCTGAGACAAAGCAGCAGCATTTCTGTCTTCAAGAAGCGGCTGGCTAGCCTCTCCAGAAGCATCCAAGGTGGCATGTGAGTGTGGGAATGTTCTTGCGGTCACGCCTGGGGTCAAGATGTGCTGGCAAATAGCTGCACCTCTGGACAAAAAGAGGGGGGTTGGGTTTCTAAAGGCATGTCTTCAGTCTGGGCTGGACTGACAGGCAGTGATCAGTCCAGTGGGGGTTAATTTATCATGTCTGGTATCACAATTAGTCGACTGCTGAGTCATCTCTGGTACTCCACCAAAACAAGAAGAGTCAGTGGACTCAACAGGAGAGAAGCAGCTGTCGACATACCGTGAGAAGCAGACCTAAGTACGTTGACTTCAGCTGGGTTATTGACGAAGCAGAAGATGCATAACTTAAGTTGCTGGCCCGGGGTAGAGAAGGCCTCAGATGAGGCACCTTCTACAAAAGAAAACAGACCCATAGTCCATCCATTGGAGAAGTTTCCAAATCTTTAGTATGTTGAAGATAGCACGGGCATAGCATGCTAGCACAACTGGTTGAATGTTGCAAAGCCAGGTGCAACTCATCCCTTTTTGGGATCATTCACAGCCTCTTAGCCAGATCAGTTTTGTTATCTTGACTCGACTCACTCTGGTCAAAATAGACATAGGAAAGGGCCTAAGGGTACATCTATGCTTTTTGGGATATAGACACGGTCAGGGTCAATCTTCTGGGATTCTGTTTGGCACACCTAGTTGGGACATGTGACATCGGACCATCAGAGTCAACAGGTGACTGCTGTACTTCTCAGTCTTGCAAGGAGTAACGGAAGGTTGATGGAAGAGTTTGTCCCGTCGACCTTCCTCAGTTAGGACAGCCAACTAAATCGATTGTAGATACATTGATTCCAAATACGCAATTGGCATAGCTGGCATTGTGAATCTATGATCGACTTTAAGGTCTAGTGTAGACCTGACCTAAGATTTCGAATCAGCGGTGTAGCTCTGTCCATTGCAAAAGTTGAAAACACTTGCACAGCTCAGCTCTGGTTCTGGCTCAGAACTTTGCCAGACTCTGGTGAGTGACTGGTTTTAACTTGCGTCCGTCTGTCACTGAAACCAGTGCAAAACTCCCTGGCTCTGATGTGCAAACAGGGCTCAGCTGGGAATCCCTTGGATTTCTTTCAACCCCCAGACACAGTCTGCAAACTGAAGCTGAGGAAAAGTTCCTGTGAGCACTGTGTAAACTGCTCGGTTCCACACAGCTTTTACTTTCCATTTATTTTTAAAGGGAGATTCTACTGAACCTCCTCCTCTATATCATAAAAGGAAGTTAGGTAAATTTAAGATTTTATGCTGCACTTGGCATTTCTGGGCATTCCTAGATTGAAGTCAGCAGCTTTAACATTCTTTGACTAGAGGGTGGGGATTTTTAACAGCTTAATACTGTTTAAAAAGTCGTACTTGATTTAGCCTTGCAACCGCCACAGACTTTAATAGGCCGCCTGCCGCTTCCACCCTGCATGGGGCTTAGAAAACGTACCTCCTGGTTAGCCTGGCTTTCCAAAAGTGAATAGAAACCAGCTTTATCTTCATCCGCTCAGTTGATCTGGTGGGGTTAAGAATACCAAGAACTCCTGGAATGCTTCAGTAGCTGAGACAAAGCTGAAGTCTTTAGCAGATGTTTGCATACCACTGTGCGTGAGCTTACCTGCCGCAGGACACATGGGCTAAGCAGGTATGTCCTTGCCCCACTGGTTGTTTACCATCTTACATACCTAGGTCATAGCCCAGATACTTAAGATAGATATTTTACATGGGATTGAGCATTCCAGCCCTTTGGAATCTGACTGGCAGATTGCCAATGCTAATGATGCATTTTAGGAAGTTTATTTATGTGTGTGTTCTGGCCTGTTGCTATGAAAAGGCAGCAATTTTAGATCTTCCCTTGCAAACAGAGGGGGATGATGGATGTTTATGGGTTCTGATGAAATCTACACATTGCAGAAAATCCCGTTGTATTAACGTAGTTGGAATAAAGGCCCCAAAGGGTCAAACAGTGTCAACGTGGCTTGGTGACTATCTAACATTAATTTTAGTCCACATCTGGGATTGGAAATACTGGGACCTGAGCTTGCTTAGTGGCATGGCAAACACACCAGTAAAGCCAATGTCAATGTCAGGTACCAAGCGAGGCTTTCATCTCAACCACATCCCTTGCTCTCTTTTCTTTTCTCCGGGAAAAACCTGGTTTCGAAAGACACCCCCCCTTTCCTCCTGCTGTTTGATGGCAAGGAGGATAATAACTGTCATTTTGGGGAAGAGAAAAAGTTAGCTGAGATGGGCTGCAGCTGTTGAGGTCTAATTCTGCTGACCTCAAGACAAAGCAAATGGGACACAAATACAAGGGGGGAGGAAGTGAAACAAACAGCTTGAAAATACAGCTTCTCTCTCCAGTGTTGACTCTCACTTTCAGCCTCACTGCAGGTCCAGCACGGGGTCTTTTCGGTCACTCTGAGAGCTGGCAGCCTTGCACCAGGGTCAGCCAGCCCGGTAACGGCATTGCATTTGGCTAGCTTTCTGGTCAGGGGCAGACATCAGTACTGGAAAATACCAGGCTTGTTCGACTAAGCTGCAGTCTGGTTAAACAAACAGGAGAAGAAGAGGCCTATGACAGAAAGGCAATGGCGGGGTGGGGAAAGGGTATCTGGGCTGTGTGCGCACATCTTCCGGGAAGTGTTTAGGGTTTAATCAGAGCCAGGGGATGTGGCAATTTCACACGACTCCCTCTCTCTTGCCCGGTCTACTCAGGACATCTCTGAGGTTGAAGAAGAAGAACGTACAGTGTCCAGGTGGAGGCCATGATGATGGATCTTTCTCCTTCCCCTTCCATGTCTGTCAGCCAGCCTGTGTCACAGCAGCTGGCTCCCCGCTTTTTCTAAGGACCCCAGAAGCTAGGGATGGGGTGGAATGGCCCGTCCCTTCACCATTTTGTACAACAGTTCGGCCTGTTTTCCAACATACCCAATTTGGTTCGTTGATTTTCATTCTCGCACTGTTCTCGTTTGCAAGGCACGACCTGAACAGAATCTCTAAACTCCATCAGTAGGCCTTTCGTATGGAGGAATTCCTTCTCTCTGCCCTTTCTTGGCAGGGTTGCACCATTTCCCATTACCATTTATTGTTCTGGGTCAGAGGTTGGCAACCCCTGGTACACATGCCACTCTCAGCACTGAAGCCGATTTAGAGTGGCACATGGTGGGAGCTCTGCTCTCCTACTCCTCCCCCCCCGCCCCCTGCCATACAGCAGAGGGCAGGGCTGAAGCTCCCGTCAGAGCACAGGGCCCCCTCTGCAGAACCCCCACCATGGCATGGGGCCAGGGCTAGAGCCCCCACCATGCCATGGGCTGGAGGAGGGGCCCCTGCTGTAGTCAGCACCTTTTTGTAATTGTGGGGAAAAACCCATTTTTGACCCCAGCGAGGAATGGCCTTTTAGACTTTTAAACTAATTCTGGCTAAAACAAGACTGGGGTCACAAGAAGACGACTCTGCCAATTGTCAGTAGGACTGTGAGTGACTTTAAAAAGTATCACTGGCACTCAGACCATACATAGAGGTCAAAAGGTCAAATTTTGAAACTCCACTTCGGAAAGGTTACTGACCCCTGTGCTGGGTTATTGTGACATTTTGTGAACTTTCCCTCATTTTTAACAGCTGAGTTCACAGTTAAGGTCAATATGTAGGCCCAGTCATGTAAACAGTCTTTTTCCGAACAAAAAAATATGTTATATTATGCATAATAACTCTAAGAACTAAAATTGCCAACTCCTAGGCAAGGCTCAAGTCTAATTTCCATGTGTAGCAAGTCACAAAGAAAAAAGTCAAATGTTCACATGCTCAGTGAAACCATGGTGAGTTCCTTGATCAAAGCTGAGAAATGTTCTGTTGCTTGGAGGTGCTGGTCTCAAGGGAAGACACATGGAGCTCAATAAGAACCTTCCAGTTAGGATGCACGTGGCTGGAAGTTTAGCAGATGTGTTTGTTTCTGAACTGAGGAAAAGAAATAGTTTTTCTGTTCATCTGTGGAACTCCTTGCCTCAGGATGGCATTGAGACCAAGAACTCAGACTCAGAAAAGGGGTTTGACAGTTAGGTGAGCAACAAGATTCGCCAGAGTGATCGTAATGAGTAACGTTACTGGAAAAGATGTGAGACCTCATGCTTCAGGACTGAAGCTGATGTCTGTTAGAGATCAGGATGAGGTTGAATGTTGGGCAGATCAGCTCACACCTGGTACTGCAAGATTCTTATGCCTTTCTCTGGATCACCTTGTACTGGCCGCTATTGGAGCTGGGGAGCTGGGCTAGATCCTTAGACTGATCCACTGTGGAAGGCTGATGTCCTGTAAAGCCCGGCCAACACCCCCGTTCTGCATACTCCCAGCTCATCCAAGCGCTCTGTACATTGTGCGTGGACTCCGGGGTGAGCAGTGGAGTCTCACTATCCCACGGTACCGCACGGGTAAATAACTGGGTGCATGTGCAGCGAATGTACAATGAACCTCCTTTGTGCAGCTTCCATAAGCCAAACGTGCCCATCAGGACATCAGCTTTCCACAGTGGATCAGTCCCAGGATCTAGCCCAGCTCCCCAGCTCCAATAGCGGCCAGTACAAGGTGATCCAGAGAAAGGCATAAGAATCTTGCAGTACCAGGTGCGAGCTGATCTGCCCAACATTCATCCTCATCCTGATCTCTTAGCAGAGATCAGCTTCTGTCCTGAAGCATGAGGTCTCACATCGCTTCCAATGCAATAGCCTCTTGAGTTACGCAAGGGCTGTGTTCCCACGCATCTTTGCATAACTTGAATTTTGCGTAAGGCAGGGGGGCAGGGGACAGGCTTTTTCCCCAGCAGGACGCACGTTCTGTAGCCGGAGAAGCAGCAGGTGCACCTGGAGCTCCTGTTGAAAGGTGAGTCCTGGGTTGGGGGGGCAGCTGGGGAGGGTTAAGCCTGGAGGTGGGTTGGAGCTGTGGGGGCTAAGCCTGGGTGGTTTAGAGCTGCAGGGGGATGGGGGAATGGAGTTGAACCAGGGCCGAGCGGTGGGGGGATGGACTGGGGCTGGGGGCGGGGGGAGGTTGAATGGGGCAGGAGTGGTGAGCCAGAGTCGTGCGTGAGGGGGAATGAGCTGGGCTGCAGTGGGGTTGAACTGGGGGTTGAACCAGGGCTGCATGGGCCGGGTGGTGGAAGCGGGGCTGCGAGGATCTGGTGGGAGTTGAGCCAGGGCCAGGGGGAGCAGGATTTTGAATTGCGCTTAACTCGCATTAATGTAAGTTAAGCGCCACTGGAAATCACGCATTTCCAAGGTTTACTGTAATTTTATTCATTCTGATGGCTCTGGAGATTCTTGTTGATCACATAACTGTCAGAGCCATTTTCTGAGTCTGAGTTCTTGGCCTGCGTTTGTATTGGAAAGCTGGGGTGGTGCAATGTTGTGATGGCTTGAGCAAAATCTTTGGTGTTCTCCACAGTACTTATGTTTGTTTAACATAAGAAATTAAATTGCCTCTGTGTGAGCATGTACGTGAGACACACACATATACTCCTTACAGTAAATATGCCCATATGTCTTAAGGCCAGAATGTCATCTCGTCTGACACATCTCCCTGACCACTGGATTCACCCTGTATTGAACCCAATAACTTGTGTTTGGCTAAAGCATGCGGTCCCAAAAGCCATGTGGAGACAATCCCCCACTTCCCTGAAGAATTTGTTCCCATGGTTAATCACCTCACTGTTAAAAATTTCAGAGGGGTAGTCAAAACAATAAGGAGCCCTGTTTCACCTTAAAGGCTAGCAAATTTATTTGGGCATAAGCTTTTAGGTCCTGGAACCCACTTGGTCAGATGCACCCGCCCATGACAGCTTGTGTCCAAATGAATTTATTAATCTTTAAGGTGCTACCAGACTCCTAGCCGTTTATGCTATTTAAAATGTGGCCCTTTTTTTTTTTTTTCTTAATTTGAGTTTGTCTGGCTTCCACTTCCAGCCTTGGTCCTTGTTCAGCCTTCCTGTGCTAGAGTAAAGAGCCTTTAGTGCCAGTATTTTCTCCCCAGGAAGATACTTACATGCTGTATCAAGCCATCTCTTGATCTTCTGTTTGATCAGCTAAGCCAAATGAGCTCTTTAAATCTCTTACTGTAAAGAGACTCGGGATAGTGCTTGCTGTCATGCAGTGAGAGAGAGAATCTTAGGGTTGGGGGGAGACCTCAGGAGGTCATCAAGTCCAACCCCTGCTCAAAGCAGGACTCATCCCCGATAGATCATCCCAGCCAGGACTTTGTCAAACTAAGACTTAAAAACCTCTGGAGATGGAGATTCCACTACCTCGCTAGGTAATGCAGTCCAGTGCCTCACCACCCTCCTGGTGATCTGTGGCAGATAACAGGCTCCCTGCTCACAAAGACTACCAGCTTGTGGTCTTACCTGGCTCAAGTGCAGACCTGTACGGTCACCAAAACAGCTGGCTGTTGGTCGGTGTAATGTTAGTGCCTGGGGAAACAGGTGGGATTTCTGCTCCTTGAAGGAGCAGGGAGGGAGAGCATTTTATACATTCTGCAGGATGCTGTTCTAGATCGAGGGATGACATGGATGGAGGTGCAAACGGAAATAAAGGGAGGGCTGCAGAGTCAAGGAGATAGGCAGGGGAAATGGCAAGACTCGGTCACAAACAAGGAGCTTTGGAACAGAGCAGGACAAGAACCAATGGACGGTCAAATCAAGAGAAGAAAGTGGGAGTGGATAGGCCACGCTCTCAGGAAACGGTCATCCAGCACCGTCCGTCAAGCTCTCCCCTTGAACCCACCAGGAAAAGGCAAATGAGGAAGACCTCGGAGAGTATGGAGACGATCTACCGAGACTGGGGTGTCTTCTGTGTTGTGTCCACTCTGAAAACACGTACATTCCTTGTCGCCCTCCCGTCTGCTGAGTTTCCTCCCGCTGTGAAGAGGGAGAGCCTGAGGCCGAAGGACGACAACTGGGGTACTTCTGGGGTCAGCTGGAAACTTTATCCTGAGACAGAATGAAGTGGAAGAGACTTGTAGATGACCTGTGCTCCACCCAGAGTACAAGAGTTTGAAGAAAGAAGTAGGAACAGATAAGGGCAGAGCTAGTGGCATTGAATGCAGTTATCTAAAATGGGCTGACTTTTCTCTCTTCTTCACTACTGAGGTTGTCGGCTGACACCTTAAATCTTTTATAGCCATGAAACCTCTGCTTTCCTTGGGCTACCAGTTCACCTGCTGGTGTTTCCAGTGGAACTGACTCCCTTTCTTCCTCTCTCTGGTTTGTCTGCAATCTTGCTGGGTAGTGTAACCAGGCAATTGAAGCGCTCTATAGTCACTGAGCTACGTGTCGACAGAAAGGTGTCATTCTTTTACTAAGGGCCTCAAGTAATTTTGCTCTTTTAACATTCATCCTTCGTGTCACGGTTTCGTTTGTAGATTTGGTGATCCAGATAATTATTAACATTCTTCAGTAACACCCAAAACTCCAGTCTTTTGCATCGTCTTGCAGTGGCCTTTTTATGTGTCCAGCTCTAAAAATTCAATGAGAGTATTGACCATCGATTGTACTTCAGCCGTCTGGTGTGGATATGCCGGTTTAACTTTTGACAACACAAAAGTCTTTGGATGTTTCTGAATACAGTATTACCAGTTGTATTCTTCTCTTGGTTCCTTTATCATGTCTTCTGTCCAATGAAATGAGATGCCCGGGATAGGGGCATCCCTATCCCTTGCTCCCCCTTGTTCCATTCCCTTCTTCCACTGCTTGACTTTCCAGATATAAGTACTTGCTACCTTGTCCAGAACCACGTTTACTTACACTACATGTGCACATCCTTAATGGGACCTGAGCATTTGCGCTCCAGACTTTATCAGACTTTTCCTTAAGTGCAGACCACATCTTAGTCTTGCCTGCGAAGGTTGTGGAATCCATATCACTGGATATTTTAAGAGCACAATAAACAAGCACCTCTAAGGGATGTTCTCAGTGATACTTAATCTTCCCATGAGTGCAGGGGACTGGACAGGATGATCTCTTGATGTCGTTTCCAGTCCTACAATTCTATGAATAGAAGAAGGAGCTGGTAGGTCACCCTATCTGGGTTGAAGTAACATACACTGGAATTGAGACCAAGTGTTTTGGTGGAGCAGGCACGATGACAAAGTATCTGGCATTTCTAGGCTGACCGTGAGCACCTGAACATCAAGCCCTTCTCTATTTCTAGCTGCTGTGGGTGTCCTCTGTGTTGTGTCCACATGTCCATTTCCTCTTGCCCTCGTGTCTGCTGAATTTCTCTCAGCTGCAAACAAGGAGAACCAGCACCATGTACCCCCCCAGCACTTTGTGCACCACCAGTGGGCCTCAAGCCCCATTTTAGGAACCGCCGCATTAGACAGGAATAATTTGTTTCAGTGGGGAGAGCTCACTCGACACCCGGGACAGTCACAGAGCACCGACAGATTTATTAAGTCTCCCTTTGAGCAGTCTTCATGCCTGGACGTCCATTATTAGGGTGTTGCTATATTAGGTCTAGCACTGAAGCCATCTGCTGGTACAAGTTGGACAGCCAAAGGCCCAGATGCTTGGCTGTGAAAAGACATTCTCTAGCTTTGGCATCCAGAGATCGGCTCTTCTTTCCTGGCTTTGCTAGCAGATCTGCCTGTTGGCCTGGGTGAGCTTGCTGTCGCAACGCATTGTCCTCTTTGATGTCCTTTTCCTTTGCTTGCAAGGCATTTGCTTCCAGTTATCTGCTTAAAAATACATTGCCCATATATGGCTTAAAAGGGGTGTTTCACCAGACATAAATACGGTTTCTTATTGAGTGTGTGTGCCTGCTGGCATGTTGCCTACATGCCGATACTTATCCTCCTGGCTTTTTTGTGCCAGCTGCAGTGAAACTTACTATGCCAACTTGAAAGCAATCTACTTGGATTTAACTTACTTTGTAGATGCTTCCAAGATTACTACACTTCGGGAAGGAGAGAGTTTTAATGATTGGTACCTTGTAAACTTTTGCAGAGATCAGACACATAATTATAATACTAATCCATGGCACAGTGTCACTCCTTTCGGTAGACTAGAAAGCCCATCCTTTAAAGCTTGCATCATTCACGGGTGTCATCCATACTTCATGTTGCTGCGAGAATGATGATCTCAGCTTTTGATGTGCTGGGAGCAAACACATGGCAGCTTTGTAGTAGAAGTAAAGATGCTTTATAAAGTGGGGGGAAGGAGTCATTTGTGCCCAGATGGAGAAGGCTTGTAAATAGGAAAAGACAGGGGATATGCAGTATGCCCTGTCTGCACTTTAAAAAGAACCCTCCCTCTGAAACGTTAGCAGAGCTAATGATTGACTATTATTTTAAGCGGATTATCTAATCTGCAGCACAAAGGACAAGAAGGGGAAAAAACAAATGAAGACTCAGCGTGTAATTAGTACAGATTGTTGGAAATACCCTCTGGACAGTTTGGACTGATTATAAGCAGAAACAGATTTTTGGATTTTATATGAAAAATGTCTTTGCAAACCAACAAGGCTGCTTCGCAGCATAAGCAGTTGCATTCTATGGGCTGCCTGACAACGCTGAAGGTTTACAAGCATGAAGATGGGGATAGCTACAGAGTGCAGATGTGAAAGTAGGAAAGCTAATAAGTAGTCTATATCTGGTTATTTTACGGGGGTGAAGTCCAGTGTTCCCTGCAAGATGAGGGCGTGGTTGGCCACCCAGGAGAGAGTCAGGTGCTACCCAGCTGATTACCAGAGCACCCCAGCCAGCAGGGTGTGTTTCTGTGATGGTGCACATCAGCACATACATTGGTGCGCAGAACAAAATTTATTCCATTCATGGATGGAAAAGATTACCGGGAACGCTGGTGCATATCGACTGTTTTTAAAGTGATTTCCTTGACATGGACTGTTTTAGATACTGCAGGTTTCCAGTACAGGCTTGCTTAGCATAAACTATCATAGACAGCTCTGTATATGCCCGTACTAATGTAAGGTCAACAATCCAGATCAATATGATATCCTTCTTGGCCTCTCTTGAGAGCCATTACACGAATTGAGCTTATTAGAGAAATGGGTTATTCTGGATTCCTTCTTTTGATTTCATTTGTGATGTTTCTTTTTAAAGAGTAACAGAGAGGTAGCTGTGTTAGCCTGTACTCCAACTAAACGAAACAGCAGTCATGTAGCGCTTTAAAGACTAACAAAAAGATTTATTCGGTGATGAGCTTTCGTGGGACACACCTACTTCATCTGAACACACCTACATTCATACTTCAACATTTCTGCTGTTTTGTTTTTAAAGAGCTATGCCTCAAATTAGTTATTTGGTCTTCCAAGTGCCACACCCATCCTGTCCCCAGCTGTTTGTCTTAGTGGGGAATTAGATGTTATGACACCACATGCTTCTTGGAAGTTGAGCAAAATGGGCTCTGGGAGCAAATACACACTTACAAGAATGCTGTTCGTACAAAAATTAACACTTAGCCATCACACCTTAAGTCAGGAAAATCTGGCAATAAAACAGGGGCAAAAGTCAGCCACAACATCAGTCAGCCACAGATAAACCCAAAGAGGGAAACAGCGCAAAGTCCATTTAAAACACAAGCTCCATCCGAACACAGACGTTCCAAAGTAACTGGGCAGTACTAGGAGTTTGTCACAACAATCCCTTCACACAGTTGTACTTTGTCTTCCAGGAGCTTTTCAAGATAATTGCCCATGGCGCTGAGATTCCTTCCTCTGGTTCCCTGAGAATCTGAGGCTGAATTTCACCCAGCCCCAGTGATTTGAATCCGTCGAACTTTCCTGAATATGTGTAACCTGTTTGTTCTATTCTGGCTTTTGTTCCTCTCCCCACACCCCATCATTGTTATTAATATGAATTGTGTTGAGCATCTGGTCACAATCACCCTGTTTAATGGCAAGTGAAGCAAAATAGACATTAAACACTTCAGCCTTCTTGGTGCCAATCCTTGCCAGTTAAGCTCGCCTTCCCCACTAAGGAGTGGACTTACATTTTCCTTGGTCTTTCTCTTGCTCCCAACATATGTATAGAAAGAACCTCTTCTTACTATCATTTATGTGCCTTGCTAGGTGTAAACCACTCTGTGTGTTAACCTTTCTGGTCTTGGTTCTACTTACTTTTGTATTCATCCATAGCAATCTATTCATGTTTCAACTTTTGGTAGAATTTGGTTTTGAGTTTCAGATAATTAAAGGGCACCTGATGCAGCTATGTTGGCATCTTACTATTTTTCTTTTTTGCATTAGGAAAGGTGCTCATACTCAGATACTCAGCCAGTTCCCTGTCCCACTTCCCCAGCCAATCTTATGGCACAAAAAAAGCACTGTTTCTAACTTTATCTCTTTGAGAAACTGCCCACTGTCCTTTTATCCCTTTGATTTCTTCCCCTGGCATTGCATGTACCAATTCTCTGAGTTTGTTAATGTCTCTCTTTTTTAAAATCCATTTTTTCTTTCAATTAAACCAAAGAAGAATCACGATATTTGGCAAAGGCAAGGACTGGACAGCAAGTGAAATTTCTATTTTGCAAGAAAATCCCCTATTTCAAAACTAATTTGGTCTAAATTGTAGCAAAACTATAGAATTTCAAAATTTCCTATGAAAACAAATTTTAATACAATCAGTTCAGGTCAATTGAAATGTTTTGTTTAGTTTAGATTCTGAACATGGTAAATTATAATACGAAAACTCAATTTACAAAGCCATTTCAAAACAAAAGCATCAAGAAATTTTGAGGAGTAAGGGGACTTGGAAGTTGCCCCAGCACTTTGAAGGACCAGTGGGTGCGCTGTGGCTAGACGCATGCTGGTACTTCCAAGTTTAAAACTTCAAAGTTGCCGCTGGGGGGAATTTGCTTAATGAAGTGCTGCCTATGCACGGCAGCACTTTATTAGTAAACTCCCAACACCCTAATTACCATCATTCCTTCGAAGGAAGGTGGTAGTGTAGACAAGCCCAATGTCTTCGAATAGCCCAGCAAGCAGTGGAAGTGGTGGTAATGTGCTAAACAATATTGACCTCCTGTGGTCTGACAGATTCTCTGCTTTAGCAGTGGTCAGGTCCCAGAGGTGCTGGATGAGAGTGTTTCAACCCATATTTTTGTTCATAGAAGTACCCAAGGTAGGACTATGGCTCTACATGAAAAAATAGCAAGAAAACAGCAATAAGAAGTCAATATTTTCCACCCTTAGCTAGATTACTGTAATGGAATAATGTATCAGCAGTGGTGTCATTTGATTATACCATAAAGTAGTCTGCAAAATAATCTAATTGCAAATTTATTAAATCAAACCATGTAATTATTCCTCTGAAAATAAGTCACAAATTAAGATGTGAGTTGCTGGTGTTTAAGCAGATACAGCCGTACGCCTGGTAAAGGGCACTGAAATATACTCGTTGCTTATGCCAGTGTAGTATTTCATGACTGAAAGCTGACCATAACCATTGCTACTGACCTTACAGAGATCACTGTTCATGTTGCAGTTTCCTATTACCAAACTTACCGGCACAGTTAGCAGAGATTTTTTCGTCTCATTTGTTAGCTTTAAGTTTTGCTTTGTTTGAATGTTCCTCAATAATTGACCAGGAAGCTGCAATTCTCTGTGGCAGGAAGAACCTACAGACGGGTAGCCATGTTCATCCGTATCTGCAAAATCAACAAGGAGTCCTGTGGCATGTAAAAAGACTAAATAAATCTGGGTACGTTGGTTAAGATATATAATCTGCGTTTCTGCTGTGGCAGTGATGTTTATAAGGTTGTTTTAATCTCTTGAAGTCTCTCTCTGGGGAGGGTGAGGGCTAATTTTGGCATTAGCTCCTGTGTGCTGTAGTCTGCCCAAGTGGTAATCCAAATGGAACCCATTTTAGGGGACTGATCCAATCCGTTGGCTGGATTGTGGGCCAGAATCTCAGCTGGTGTAAATCGGCAGGACTACATCACTGGTGGCGTGAACTGGGGCAGTGCCAAATCAGTGTGCCCAAGCCAATGGGGCTAACAGCCACTGGAGGCCTGGAGATGTGGGGACGGGGGCTGGCATCACACCTATGGAAGGGGTGGAGCTTAAGGTGAAAGAGGCGGGGCCTTACTGCCACCTGGAGCACTGTGCTCGGTCCTCTCCAGCCCTCAGATGTACAGGGGCTCAGCCTTTCAAAGGAGCCTGGAGCTCCCAGCCACCATGACCACTGCTACTTCAGCGCTGGTGGTGGCTGGGCACTCCAGGCCTCTTTGAAAGGCTGGGCCCCTGTTCCCACCTTATCTCCGTTGGTATGCCTGGCCCTAGAGATGGTTTAATTGGCTCCCGGTGGATAGTGCATCATGGGAGGCTTGGCCCCAAGTGCAAAGGTGGAGGGAAAAGACAACAACAAAACAAAACAAGAGGAAAGGCCATGTCTCCTTCATAGTGAGGGCCTGATCCTCCAGTGGGGCAAAGTACCTCTCGCTCTGGGAGGCTTTTGTCAAGGCTGGCTAAACACGACGTTGTTTTGCTTCTCTAGACCAGGATTGCGAAATGGTCCCGTCCAGGTAGTTCTGTCTGACTTTATGTTGTTTTCTGCTCTCTCTCCACTGCAAGTCCAGCATCTAGGAGTGGCCGTTCAGGGGGACTTCACAGGCACCAGCAGGGGATATGCCCTTTCACCCGGCAGCGGGCTGTTCCGAGCAGAGAGAACACTGCTATGCAGCGCGCTCAGAGATCCAGATGCTTTTCTTTCTCAGGGGGCATTTGGCTAGAGAAGAGCCCTTCCCCCTCGGTTGAGTGGGAGGTGGTTAGGCTGGAGGTTCCTTTCTTACAACACTGCGTCCTGCTTTGCCTCTGGTCATTGACACGATTATGCAGACAATGTCATAGGCACAGGAAAGGTGCCACAGAGGGTGTATTTTACAGCTAGAGAAGAGAAGGGGTGAAATTCACCCTGGTGGAAGGCCTGAGCACCATTTCCGTCCTGCTTGACTCCCCAAATAGGGCATAGGTGGTGCATCAGAGGTATGCTGGACTTCTGCTTTGAACTAGCCTGACTGGGATTTCTTTGCTGCCTCTGCAAACGTGTGCAGGGTGGGAGCCAGGCACAATTTGTTTTTAAACAAAGCCAAGCTGCTTTTCTTTGGAAACAGCTCCAGTGACACACACACGCTCTTCCCAGTTCCAGCAGGGGTGAACATTCTTGGGCCTCGGCTCGTACATTTGGAAAGTACGGTACAAACATGGAAGGATGGATGCTTCGAACGCCCTGTGGTGGGAAGAAGAAAGGAAATTAAAGATCTTTCATGTGACAGGCTCGCACTGGGGGATGCCCAGCAGTGGCCCAGCTCTTCTCCCGTTTGCATCTGTAGTGACACCCCGCCCCCCTCCCCCCCACCAAAATCCAGTGAGAACAAACCAATCCAGGCACTGAGTGGTGATGGGGACCCTGCCCATTGCACGCCTGGCTGCTTCGGCAGATGTTGCGTTAATGTTGCCAAACATGCTGTCAAAAAGCTCTGCCCGACTGGGCCTGGCTTGAGAGCAACATCTGTTCTGCAGGTTTTCAATGGGTGACCTCCGCCCTTGTGCTGATAACTCATTCAAGGTCCACCCACCACTTAGGTCCCCTGTAAACCTTAGCTGGGGATTTGAGCAGAGAGTGACTCTGTGCTGGCCTTATGCACGGGGTGGATTTCACCCATCGTGAGCCTCCTGCGCTGTCACTAACTTTGGGGAGTTTTCCATGGGGGAAGGATGATTTTGTGTTTGCCAAACCAGAGCAGGACTCAGCGGGTGTGTGTTAGGTTCCTGCATGACATTGGCCAAGTCACTTAATCTCTTTGTACTTCTTCCCCATCTGAAAATTGGAGTTTATACATTTTCTAGGGATTTGTACAGCACCAAGCACAGTGGGGCTTTGAGTCCAGTCAGGGCTTTGAAGCCATCTCTTAAAAATTTCTAACCCTGTGCTTCCCAACCTTTTCAGTAACACAGCACACTTCAATGAGGCAAACAATTCCATGGCACACTCCCTTTTTCAGTGGACTCAATTGCTCCTAAACCAGCCCAGCCAGCCCATGGAGCTGAGTTGCAGCATTTAAACTGTGTCCCAGCTCCAACAGACTTCTGCCCTTCCTCCCTCCTTGCCTTGGGGGCTGGGGCTGGGGCTGGGGCTCCCCGCCCACCCATTTGGGCCAGGAAGCAACATTTCAGCTGCCTCCCAGCACGAATGGGCTTCTGCAGGATCGGCATTTTCTTTTGCAGCAGCTCTGCAAAGAGCCTCCCACAGGGAGAAATTGACCAACCCTGTGCCAGTTGGGACTCAGCAAGGTTGGCACAGGGTCATCAGTTCCCTCCACCGTCACCCCACTGCCCCGGTGGTGGTTCTTTGCAGAGCTGCTGCGAGGGGAAATTGACAAACCCCACCACCACCTGGGACTCAGGCAGCCTTGTGCTTGAGCTCCAGCTGGCATGGAGTTGTCAGTTCCTGCCTCCCTGCTCCCACCACCTTGACTCTACAAAGAGCCAAGAGGGGAAGCAGAAGAAATTTCATGGCAGACTTGGACAGTTCTCATGGCATGGCAGTCTGTTGTGGCACATGGTTGAAAACCAGTGATCTAATCCATACATACAGTCAGGCCAGGTGTGGGTCCACTGTGCTCAGTAACAATTTGTCTCTTTCTCCTTTTCAGAGCTGGCTTACGATTTGGATACGGATGATGTGCCCTCAAATAAACAACTTCTGAATCAGCAAACCAATGATGATACAGCGGCTCACAACCTGGGAGCAGGAAATACCCCACGGAAACGTGTTCCTCTCACTGCTGTTTTCCTGGCAGTCTTCCTTATGTGGGCCCACTGACTTTGTGCAGTAGCCACAACCAATCTTCCCAGGAATCAACTTCTTCCCTTCTTTTTTCTTTCTGGAGGCAACCTTCTGCAGAGCTCTCCTCATCTCAATAGATGCCCAAAGATTGAAGTGAATGACTTGCAATTGTTCTGTAAAATCCAAGGGTACCATTACCACAAAGGGTTGGTTCGTAGTGAATTTTAGCGTTAGTGAATCAACGTTGTGCTTTTAAAATTAATTTGAAACGGCAATGCTATGTTACGTTCCTCTCAGTTTACAGAGGCTGAATTTTCATTCCTGTTAAGCAGAAATCCATGTTTTCTCTTGACTTAATTTAACCTGCATGGACTAGAGTAGCGCCTAAGGGTTATTGAGTATTATCACCAAAGAGCAACTCCCCCTCCCACTCCTCCCATGTCTAACTTTCCCCAAGCCCAGGTTTTGTCTGTAGTTTGAGTAGCTTTGGCACCAATCCCAAATTGAATACTCATCTCTGGGTCCATAATGAAGAGGCCATGGGGAAGGTGTGTGAGAAACAGGCTTCAAGGCTGAAAAGGGAAAGGCAATTAAGGGAGAGAAGGGAACCACTGGCCCAAGTGATGAAATTTCAGAAATTCTCCTCTCCCCAGTTCTGATTCTGCTACCTGTGAAGTCAATAAGAAAATTTGCTTGGATTTTATGGACAGCAAGAGGGGACCCTAAACATTTAGTGCTGGACTGTGACAATGTATTCACACAAGGGATTAAGAACTGACCTTCCACCTTGCAAGGCTATTGCATCTTGTGTCTGGTGACCCAAGTGGAGGTGCTATTTTATCTACTACCCACCAGAGCAGGTGGGCAGGAAGTGGGTGGAGCCAACAGACCCACCAGCAAGGGAAAACAGGGAGCTGGCGACTGGTAGTGGAACTGTGCATAAGAGGTGACCTGTTGCCTCCTGGGGCAACTCCTGGGCTAAGCTTAACAACAACTAAATTGCCCGAGAATAAAAGATGAGTAAATCGAAGCAGCTCTGCTGACAGCAGGCTGCTTTGGGAGATACTCACTTTCCTTATAACTTGGAATGCGCCACTGTCCTGTCTCCCAGGAGTCTGCATTGGCAATGGCAGTACATGCTCACAGGAGTACTTTTGGGGTTAGAGGGCACAACATTGGCATGTGTTTCAGGCAGTTCTGTTGCTCACTTCCCATGAATCCAAACAGTTCCCAGGGAGCCAGTCAGGCTCCAAATTCCGGGTCAGCTGGACCTGGAGCATGTGCCCTGACATGCTCCCGGAACGGAGCATCCTCTTCCTCTGGAAAGGTGCAGACGCAGCTCCAGACAAAGGACAGAAAGGGTGCTGTGCTGTACTGTTGCAGGTCTCAATAACACTCCTCCAACACATTGCATGGGTTAAAAGCCAGGGTTGGCGGGAGACGCATACCGAACAATAAGACCCTTATTTCAAACATTCTTTTGCCTGTTATTTTTGTTAAAACAATAGTCCCTCTTTCACACATTTCAAGCATAGGGAAATCTTAAATTGGAAACTGGACCCAGCTGCCTTGGTTGGTGGTCTTCAGAGCACAGTGGACAGCAGAGACATTTGGGCTAGAACCTGATGACATTTTTGGGTTGGGAATGAGGAAAATTTGTCTTGGGTCCCAGCCGAAATGGGCTGAGTATTTCAGTCCTAGCTCTGTGTTACAGGTGTGCTTTAAATATTGTGTGTCTCAGAGCTTAAATGCTTGGAAGAGTGACTAAGTGTATTTCTGAAAACTGAACTGCAAAGATCTTTTAAAAGGCTTGATTCAAAAGGTGAATAATAGCCAGCTGTTGCTTTAAATGAATGGAGCTGATTGGGATATAAAACCAGTGTGACCTTGCTGACCACAATGGAATTATTCCTTATTTATACCGGGAGGTAGGAGTGTCAGGTTATCACCAGTCTCATGGCTTCTCTGCCTGGATAGTGCTTGTGCTACAGAAGATCTAGTCTGTCCTGAACTGGTGGGTTCCCTTGCTCAGGACTGAGATTTCTTCCTCATCTCCTTTTACTGGTGGTCCTGGGTTCCTCTTCAGCTTAGGGGGCTTTGAAAACTAGTCCTCAGGACAGCAGGAGTCAAGCCGTTTTCTTTCCTTTTCCAGTATAGCCTTTCAGTTCCTTGCAAGCTTTCTTGGTAAGGCGATCTGGATGCCCACCGCCTCTCTTGCGTGAGTGCAGGAGGAGGCTGGTTGAGATCAAGTTCAACCATCTTTGACTACCTGGCACATTTCTTTCTTCTCCTTTCAGTTGCACACATTTTTTACTCCTCTCATTCCCTCAAGGATGAAATTCATCCCCACGGGGGCTAATTTCACCCCTTTGTGAGCCACACTAGAACCCCTCCTTTGCTTTTAACGCTCAGTTTCTCTCTGGCTCAGAGCTCCATGCAGGGTCGCCTCAGCAGGCCTCATTAGCGCTTGCTGATACTAGCTGATGGTTTCTGCTGTTCACGGTAGCCCAAATAGCAAAGGCCGCTCAGCTGCCCCTGCACGTCTGAAAGGGAGTACCTCTCAAAAGAGTATTGATATTAAAGAGCTGCTGGTCTCCTGAACACTTGGGTATGTTTATACTTACCGGGAGAGCGACCCAGTCAGGGTTGATCTGCTGGGGTTTGATTTAGCACGGCCTAGTGGGGATGCACTTAACTGAAGCATCTGAGCTTGACAGTTGACCCTGGTACTCTTCGTTCTTGTGAGGAGTAAGGGAGGGCGACGGGAGAGTTTCTTCCGTTGACTGCTGTCGGTGAGGGTGGCCTGACAAGCAGATTTTAGATACACCAACTCCAGCGACGCAATTGTCATAGCTGGAACTGCACATCTAGGATTGACTTTCAGGTCTAGTGTAGACCTGGCCTTAGAGTATGGATGCCACACCCCCAGCCAGAAGGGGTAGAACTAGCAGCAAAGGTGGGGACGCACCGCAATTCTTATCAGTGTTGTGTCTGCTGCCTCCTCTTCCCAGAGCATTTCCGCCGTGCAGTGAAAGGCTCCAGCAGGGGTAGCTTCCAGAGCCCTTCCATGCTGTCTCCTCAGGGTCAGGCGTGACTACTCGCCCCAGTGAGTGTGGTGTCTGCCTGCTCGTAGGGTGTGACTATGTGCCACCACCAGCATAGACAAGCTCAGGGTGGGGTCCTTGTCTCCTGAATGAGAGATATCTGGGCTGTCTGGTCACAGCCTGGCCTGGGGAAGAAACAAGGATCCTGGACTCTGCCTTGAACGCACACCAAATACTGTTTGGCCTTTACTTCTCAGAGCTGTGTCAGAAGCTCATCTAGTTCTAGGAACAAGCACCAGGGTTACCTTTTCCCCTTCGTGCCCTCCTGCTTGTTTGGTTTGCAATCCATCCTCCTCAGGCTCATCCCAGAGAACAAATTTCCCCCAGTTGCCACGAGCACTCCTATGAAGGCCCCGATCCCGCACGCGAACCTGCACAGACACACCTTGGGGCTGCACAGAGTTCCCAAACTCAGTGGAGCCTTGTGAAGGGCCCTCAGCCCTGGGTTCTGATGTACAGGAGCGGATTAAACACCGCTGCTGGACTCAGCTGCCCTGTAAGCACAGCCCCAAGGCAGGGCCACAGAAAGCCCCTTGCCACAGGGAGGGCCCTGGGACTCGGGGTGTGTCAGGGCCTGCGACAGCCATGGTTGCACTGAGGGGTTAATTTGCTACAGCCTTTTTCAAGGGGAGCGTACCTACGCCCCACCCTTTCCTGCCCCCCGACTGCTGAGCTGCTCTCCAGAGGGAGCGGGTGGGTAGCAAAGCCTGGCTGGCAGTTCTGTCCGGCACTTCCTACGGCTTGGCCATGGTGCGAAGGGAAGGAAGTTCCTCCTCCCTTCACCCACCCTACGCCGCAAACCACCACCGAGGACATTTTTCAGCCATGCTCCTGTTGGCTCCAGCCCTGAGCGGGGAGAGAGGAACCGGCCATTTTCAGCTGTTCTTTCTAAACTGCTTTGATTCTTAACCCTCTTGCTGCCCGGCGCCCTTCTACCCCAGCTCTGTCTCACCTTGGACAGCTACTGAACCCCCTGGGAGAAGCCCTCAGGCCACCAGTGGGCAGTGCCCCTCTCTCCCTGCTCCCCCGCCCCCTCCAAGCACTCCTTTCGGCTTTGGGAGACTGGAACTGGGCCAGTCTGCTGGGCTGGAGACTGGGCTGGAGCCGTCCAGCTGGGGAATGATGTGAGCGTGTCCCAGCGTGGGGTCGTCTCCTGGGCTTTTCTGCCCTCACTGCAGTGCTGCTTTTTGCCTAGGTGAGTCATAAGGCAGCATGATGGGCAACATCAGCTACTTCCAGGATGAGACGCAAGCATGACGTGTCGCTTGGTAAAATGGTTCCAACTGGACCATTCTCTGTAGTCCATAATGCCTGGCTAGGAACCCCAATCTGCACTGATACAATGTGGTAGTGACCCTTGTTGGCAGAAAGTCTCTTCTCTAGCATGGTGACAGGTATCAGAGCGGTAGCCGTGTTAGTCTGTATCTTCGAGAACAACAAGAAGTCCTGTGGCACCTTATAGACTAACAGATATTTTGGAGCATAAGCTTTCGGGGGCAAAGACCCACTTCAACGAAAGCTTATGCTCCAAAATATCTGTTAGTCTATACGGTGCCACAGGACTTCTTATTCTCTAGCATGTTGGTTCTGTTTTCCTTAGTATGGACGTGCTGTTAAGGAAAGCCGTCTTTTCTGCAACCTTGTGCTGCTAACAGTTCACAAAATCCCCTCCTTGAATCCTGTAGCTACCGAGTTTCTCAAACGACCCCTGAGAACCTTTGCGGGGCTGTTAAATTCTGCCTTGTGGCGGTTTTGCGAGTGTATGCGTTTGAAGAAGGCTTTTGGAATGTTTCTTGCGGATTTTTCTCTTCTGGAGCAGCCAAAACAGGCTGTTTTGTTGAATGTTTGCAGCAAAGGTGACACTGGTGGCAGGAGCCAGGCTGGGCTGTGAGTTATGCAGTCTCCCCCACCGGCCCTGGCTGCCTGGCGAATGTGTTGCTTGCCTGACTATGAATGGACGGGTACACTTGTGTGTGTGCAACGCAACTGTCATTCCTCTCCAGTCTTTGCTGTTGATGCTAAGATTCCCGACAAAGGTGCAAATGATGGCATTTTTTTTTTTTGGTCCAGTAAGAACTGCATTGAGAGCACCGGGTCTTCATTGGTGCCCTGCACTGTGTAATATAAATAATACTACAATAAAGCGACTAAACAGCCAGCAGTGGGTCATGTTTGGTTACTAGCAACTTGGTCTGAATCCATTGTTTGTGACTGCGTCTTTAGCAATAGAGTACAGAGTCCTCAAACTGGTTTTGGGCCCCAAAGTTCTGGTGTTTGTCTCTAACACGCATAAATACAAACCCTGCCGCTGAGCTCACAATTTTAACAAGCAGAAGATAATCTTTGTTGTTTGTTTTTCTTTTGTTAAAAGTTCTGCACTCATATAACCCAGTTCCCAGGCATTGCAGCCAATGTTTCCTGTACACTGTGGGTTTTTGCAGTCACTCAGGAGAGAATCAAATGCTGCCCAGCTGATGGGCTGAGCACCCACAGCTAGTTTCTGTGCTTTGGCCGCTGGTGTGCATCTGTGCCTGCCTCAGCGCACACAAAACAAATTTAGTCTGCACCTGGATGGAAAAAATACAAACGCGGCTGAACAAGGTTAGAGGGAGCCTTGGTCACAGCCTCTGCAAAAGTTACAGTGAGAATGCAGGCAGCGTTTTCCTAAGCAACCGGTGTTCTCCTTTCACTGAGTGGCAGGTTGGCTATTAGAGCAGACGCACTGATTTGCAGGGAGATAAAGTCGGTCTGACGTGAGTAAGTGAAGCAGAGCTTCCTTAGCGAAACATCCCAGTAACGCCCCAGCTCCAGGGAACCGAGTAACAGCCAGCTGGCCTAGAAGGGAGATCCAGAGCTCCTAAGGCCAGAAGAGGCAGTTGTGCTCATCTAACCTGTACGTCTGTAGATCCCAGGTCAAAGAATGGCCTCAGCATAACTCCCAGGCAGACCTTTTAGCAGAGCATCCCAGCTTGAATTAAAGGTGGCCAGGGATGGAGCAGCCGACATGGCCTTTGGGAAGATGTCCCTATGGCTAACGACCCCTCACTCTTACAGGGTACGCCTTCCAATCAGACCTTGCCCAGCCAGTAGACTCGGTTACACCTTTGCCTGTCTTTGAGTAAACAGGGTCTCACTCTCCTAGTAGTTCACTCAGGAATTAGCCTTGGAACTGTTGCATGTGTCACTGGGGGTTGATGTACAAATATCATCTATGCAGGAACAGCCTCTGCAGGCTGAATTCCTCCACAACAGCATGCGACAGAAAATCTTGGGCGTGGGGTTGTCTGTGGGATACATTTGGACCTTGTTCTTAAAAGCAGTGTAAAATGTTCAAAGCGCCCAAGTGGCTAGGAGCCTAAATCCTATTTTCAAAAGTGCCTAAGTCACTTAGACACCTCAGTTTTAATACTTTTTGAAAAAGTATCCCTAAATAAGTGCCAAAGCTAGAATGGACGCTAACGTGAATGTTGTCACTTACGAAGAAACTGAACTGATTTCCTCTTATATCTCCGTCACCAGAGCCTCCACCAGAGGGCTCCAGCACAGTTCGCGCTTTCTAACTGGTCCTTATACAGGGGACATGTGAAACAAATGCCAGTTCTGTGATATCCGGCTACTGAACTGCTGACGTGGCTCAGAAGGGATGCCCTATTGCTGGCTCCCGGAGCCACCCAGCATTGCTTTACCGTCTGCTGCAATGGCATCAACCCCTTAGCGAGGCAGAACCTCTCCTGGGGCCAATGGGTGTAACAGTTCAATTACAGCCAATGGAGCTTCCTCAGCGTACGCCAGCTGAGCCACAGGCCCACTATTCGCATGTGCGGTCAAGAGCCAAAAGTAAATACCAACGTCCCCCTATGCAAATACATTATTGCTCCACGCGGGTTTGCAAAACGTCCAGCATCTTTTCCACCTGACGGCAGCAATTTGAACCAAATGTGGGCAAGCTGTTTGTGTACTAGCCAGCCATAAATTCAAATTTCAAACCAAAACATTTTTGTTGGAAGGGAAATCCTAGTCCATGAATCAACTGGCTAATTTTCAGCGGCTCGAGACTGCCCTAATCTAACCTGCTTAACAGCTGCTTGGACCAGCTGGGGCGCCCAGCGCTTGGTTCTGAGAACTAAAATCATAAATGCTCCCATGGGGTGACCACGCTGTGCTCAGGGCATCGGACGCTGGGGAGGACCAAATCCACCCCAGCTGGTGACCGAGCAAGTTTGAAAGGGCGTTGACACCTAGCGCTGGCTTCACTGGTATGCTCCAGCTGCTTGTCATGTGACAGGGTTGGGCCTGAGGGCTGGCTGAGAATGGGAGAGAATGGCCCAGCTACAGGAGGGCAGCTGAGCTGGGGAACCAGTCAAAGAGGGGCCACTACAAATAAATTAGGGCCAGCTGAGCTCACCTGAGGCTGCCCCGGGACTGTTTAAAAGGCCTTTCTTGCTGGTAGAAAGGGAGGAGGGTGGAAAAGGAAGATGGAGTGAGGAGAGGAGGTGAGACCAGAAAAGGCGAGAGTTAGAGAGCAGGACAAGAGCACCAGGCAACCAGGGGCCTCTCCCTCAAGCCCCTTCAGCTCCAGCACATGGGGGGCAAACCACAGCTCGGACATACAGGGCCTTAGCAACCTGTGAGTTGAACAAGGGGCTGGAGGGGGTCTGACCCTGCCACAGGCACTTCTGCAATGACAGAAAGTGGCCTGGCCGCTCTGTGTGGGTGGCGTGGCACAGAGCAAGCAACCAAGGTACACAGAAGGCATGTGGGGCTTGGCAGGCCAGAAATGGGCGTTATGACCCTGCAGAATACAAGGCAGTGTCAGTTGTTCTGGTTTCTTTTGATCCTCCCAGCAATTACTGAAAGTAATTGTTGTTTAAATCTGGTTATAAACAGCAATTACATGACAGCTGATGGCCTCGTTAAAACTAAGGATAAAATGAAATTACAGGTCAACTCTTGCTGTCAGTGGTACTGCTCAACAGAGGTGGGGAAAATATCACCCCCCCGCCCGAGTTACTTGAGTAGAAGTGCAGCTGCTTTGGGGGGAATGTAATTAAGTAAAAGTTGGGGTTGCCAGCTGGAAAAGTACTTGAGTAGAAATACAAATGTGTCTTGATTGTTTTCAAGTAGCTGGGCTCATCCAAGGCTTGCCATGGGATGGCTGCATTCCACTTTAGGGCACTCGAGTGCCATCAAGATGTGACACTTCTGTACTTTTACCCAAGTAATCTTCCAGAAGAGCACTTACTTAATTACATGCCCCCACCCAAAGTAGCTGTACATCCGCTCAGGTGATATTGTGGGGTACTTTGTCCACTTGTCTGCTCAATAGATGCCTTATACAACCCTAAAGCATACGCTTAGATGTTTGTAGGGCAGCTCTTTGGTGATGGACTTGCCAGACAAGAGTAGGTAGCCCACCCTCTGGCTAGCTCCAGCCTTCAAAGACGGTCCCCAGTATAATGCTGTCAGCAGCCCCAAAGTGACGAAGGAGGAGATCTTGGCCAAAGGTTACCAACGGTTGGGGCTCAGTTTTGAAACGTGCGCTTGTAGGCCACAGATGTTTGACAGGTGCCTGCCCTGGTGCACCAGAAATCTCTTCAGTCTTGAGGCAGAAAAGAAAGCGTAGTGCATCTGAGGCAGCATCCTCCTATCCTCCGTATCCGCTCCCTGGTGCAGTGCCATACCTAAAGCAGGAGGATACACGCCCTCTTCTGCAGGCTCCCTCTCTTTGCCTGCATGCTCCTTTGAGCATGGGGCTCGTTTCACTGACCCAGTGAAAGTCAAGTGACGCCCACTGGTAGAATCATAGAACCCGAGGGCTGGAAGGGACCTCAGGAGGTCATCTAGTCCAGCCCCCTGCTTCAAGCAGGATCAACCCCAGCTAAGTCATCCCAGCCAGGACCTTGTCAAGCCAGGACTTAAAAAACCTCAAGGGATGGAGAATCCACCACCTCTCTAGGCAACACATTCCAATGCTTCACCACCCTCCTGGTGAAGTAGTTTTTCCTAATAGCTAACCTACACCTCTCCCTCTTCAACTTCAGACCATTACTCCTTGTTCTGCCATCTGACACCACTGAGAACAGTTTCTCACCCTCCTTTTTAGAGCTCCCCTTCAATGAGTTGAATGCTGCTATTAAATCACCTCTAAGTCTTCTCTTCTGTAAACTAAACAGGCCCAAATCCCACAGCCTCTCCTCATAGGTCTTGTGCTCCAGCCCCTTAATCATTTTTGTTGCCCTCTGCTGAACCTGCTCCAGCAAATCCACATCCTTTTTATACTGGGGGGCGGGGGGGCAAAACTGGACACAATATTCCAGATGTGGCCTCACCAGTGCCGAATAGAAAGGAACAACTACTTCTCTAGCTCTGCTTGAAATGTTCCTCCTAATGCACCCTAGCATGCCGTTAGCCTTCTTGGCTACAAGGGCACACTGTTTACTCATATCCAGCCTTTCATCCACTATAACTCCTAGGTCCCTTTCCAGTGTACTGCTGCTGAGCCAGCTGGTCCCCAGCCTATAACATAGGCTTGGGTATTTGCAGGGCTGAGGCCTTGAATTCCTGATGAAAAAGCCTCCATGTCAAACTCTTGCCCTAGTTCTATGACTTGCAAGTCAGCAGGTTGAGGCAGCAGCTGGTCCCTAAGGCTTCTTTGTAAGCCAAATGTCCTGTTCAGTAGACACCATTCCAAGTTCTCACCTGGCGGGAATGTCTTCATCATCACTAGCAAGGGCAGGTTTTTTGCTCTGTGTCTGGACAGCGCCTGGCATAAGTCAGTCCTGCTCCATGACTGGGGCTCAGAGGGGCGACTGGCGTATAA
The DNA here is from genome assembly GCF_033958435.1 of Carettochelys insculpta. Classification (NCBI taxonomy): domain Eukaryota; kingdom Metazoa; phylum Chordata; order Testudines; family Carettochelyidae; genus Carettochelys; species Carettochelys insculpta. The sequence continues at coordinate 4,399,097 of NC_134149.1, read as the reverse complement.
AATAATAACCAATGGGGTTAATAATAATATTGTTGGTATGATGGCCCCAATGTGCAAGACATGGCACAATCTGTGCCCCGCGGAGCTGTACATCCAGGCTGAGTAATTTTTAAACCTAAAAGTGGATTCTCAAAGTACTGAAAACCATTTCTTTGGCCTTTGTGTAAAACTACAGCTTAGTGATTGAGTATAGTGTTATCAAACTGCAGCCTAGTGCATGCAGACCAGTCCAGTACCAAACCGTAAGCCTGAAAACTGGGGCTTTGGAATGCAACCACTGTTAGATCGTTGAGTAACTCTGTGCGCTGCCAATGTAAGCAAAAAATCCTACTTGTGTTTGGTTTGTTGTTTTAGCTAGTAATAACAGGGCCTGGGCCGTTCTCCTGTGGGTGGGTGCGGTGGGCTTGGTGGGTGAGGCAGCCTGGAATGTTTAGGGACACAAAATCTCTCTATATTTGTGGGATGGGTTCCTGAAAGAACAAGAAATAAAACTGGGGGAGGAAGCGGAAATGGCAAGAACAGCTGTTCGAGGAGAGAGGCACTGGCAGCTCTGAAAATCCAGTCCAAACCTTCAGCTGTAGACTCTCCTTTTGCTCATGAAATGGCAGGTGCAAGAGGTGACGTCTGGCCTGTGTATCCATTTGGCACAAACATACCAACATTTGTGCCGGTGCATTGGCAAAAAGCGTCAGTGCCGGGCTTGTTGGTGGGGCAAAAACTGGATGCTGGATTGAAGCAGGTAGACACGTGGGATCCTAGTGTCCAAGGAAGGACATTGGAGTTCTTCATGAAAGTGAGGCTATTAGGAAGTCAGCTGGCATAAGGCAAATGTGGCATCTAGCAAAACATTCAGGATCTCTGTTTTACTACAGTTCGTGTTACTGGCTCCAGCCTCATTACTCACTGGAGACCAGCGTTCCCTGTAAGCTGAGTGCTTGGGCTCCCTCCCAGGAGAGACAGGTACAACCCAGCTGCTTAGCAGAGTGCCCACAGCTGGCAGCATGCTTTTCCATTAGTGGTGCCCATCTGCACATGCCATGGTGCACACAACAAACTTTATTCCATCTGTGGATGGAAAAAATTAGAGGGAACCCTGCTGGAGACTGTGGTGTAGTCTTCACTGAGGCAAATCTGATTAATAAACACCAGCAAAAATTAGCTAAATAAGAGAATTCTGAGCAGCCTGTGAGAATGTGGACATGCTCTAAAGATGAGGTCACTCTGGTTTTGCTATAAGCAGATGAGGTGCTTGTGCTATGTTTATATTGCTAGCGATTTTTTACTGTGTTTTAAGAAATAGTCTGTGTTAATCAAACATGGTTTATTTTGTTAAACAGCCAGTCCCTTTGAAAATAAACATCTCGATGCTGTTTTGCTCTACAGCTCCTACGGACACCGTTATGCATTTTAGACCACACTGTTCATTGCAATTTCAAAAACTTTCCCTTGAGAAAGTTTGTGTTGCTGTTCTCACCTCTGCAAAGATGTAACATCTGCCTTGAAAGATTTTTGTGTACGTTTCTTACGATTAACTCCTAAGATGGCTGTGCCTTAAAGAGGTCAGAATTTTAAAAGATTTGTTCCCTTTATACACTTTGGCCACGTCAACATTACCCTGGAAGACTGACCCCCTCAGGTTTTGATTTTGCATGCCTGGTAGGGAGGTGCGAAATCAATCTATCGGGGTCAGCGGAGGATGGCGTGAGGAAGAGGCCTTCAGGAACTGATCACGTGGGTACTTCCACCCTGCCGACATGCTCAGCATTATTGGTTTGTCTGCCCAAATGATCACTTTTTGCCCATGTTGGATTCCTAGGCTCCTTGGCATTGAGGCAGGAATAATAAAGTGTTGTTTTGCGAGGAGTGAGGGAGGCCTGTTGATGTTCTGCAGTGAGGCTGGCCAGGTAAGTCGAGTGCAGCTGTATCGATTCTAGCTCTGTAATCGCCATAGCTAAAATTGGGTCTCTGCAGTCAACTTCCCTGCCTAGCATAGGTAGCCATAGCCCTAACGTAGTGTCAGCTTACCTGTTTTTTCCCCATGTGGCCAGCCAACTGCCTTCTTCTCTGTGGGCCCTTGACAGAGCAGCAAGTGAGGGAAAGCGTGAAAACAGAAGGCTGTGGCTGTGAAATCACAACTATTGGCATTAGCAGAAAATCCTTCTAGCTTTTTTGTTTCAAACTGAGCGGCCCCCTTGAACCTCATCTTGGCTTGTGAGCATTTTACGAGTAAAAACGAGACAAGGTATGGCAGGATGTGATGATGAACTGGGTTCATAAGAGGTCATGGCCAAATTATAGACCAGTTTTAAGGTTAATGAGAACAAATATCTGAGGGACACGATCAGATCAGTGCCTCAGCTAATGTGTGCAGCACTTGGGAGCAGCGTTCCTCACTGCTACTTCTGTGGCAGCTGCGAAGGCTCTGTTGGGCTTTGCATGCTGATGTTTCCTGTCAGCCTGAACCACAAGCTGTTGTTCTGTTTCAAGAGGCCTTTTTTTGACTGGCCCCTGTCTGTCCCCTCTGTCTCTTTTCCAGCGCAGCTGCATTTCCCTCACACTGTTGAAGTGCTGTTATCTTTTCAACACTTTACTCCTCCAGGTTCTTGCTCTCTTGGCGTTACAGTAGCTCTGTCATAAGCCAGAAGGACGACACAACCTGTTTCCTTACAAAACACTGCTTTCTTAGCACCCGGAAATGGAGCCTTTGGGAGCCGAAGTACAGACCCAAAGCTCCTCTGGACCTCCCGGGGTGTGGCAGTCACCATTACAATCAGGACTTTGGGAACTGATGCTTTTTTTATATTATCTCCAACACAGTTAATAACTCTGGGACTGGTTTGCATTTTTCGTGGTCATTTCCCAGTAACTACCTGCATATTTAAGACCCTTCTGACAATCCCATCCAGGCCCATAGTAGGATGGGTGCGAATGCACCCTCACCCCTCATGTCTGGTTTCTCTCCCTTCCTTCCTGCTGGGCTGTGCAGAGGAGCCTGCAGGGAATGGTGGGGGAACCCAAGGTACCCTGGGAGCTATAGTTCCTGGGCCAGTTCCCTGCATAGAGAGAGGGCCTTGGGGCAGGGAAGGGACTACATTTCCCAGCATGCCCTTGGCTGCTAGTATGTGCATAAGAGAGAGACCAATGAAAAAGCTGAGTGGAAACTGGTTGGCTAAATGATTTTGTTATAACCTACTAAAAATGTATACAGTGATAATGGTTTTTATAGAAATTACCCTCTGGCTTATTCTTGAATAGTAACAGAGAGGAAGCTGTGCTAGTCTATACACTTTGTTTTGATGGCTTATTCTTGTAAGTGAAAAACAATATTACTTAGAAGAATGCAGACAGAAGGTAATTTCTATAAAAAACCATTATTACTGTATAAATTTTTAGTAGGTTATAACAAAATCATTTAGCCCATCAGTTTCCACTCATATTTTTCCTTAGCCTCTCTTATGCACATTCATTACATGACTATTTTGAATTCCTTAATATTTATAATATCCGCATTTACACAAAAAGCAACATCCTCAAGAAATTCCTGCGTACGCATCTGCCATCTCTTCAGCAGCCCCCCGGAAAGACATAACTGATGGATTTCAGCGGACCCGTGATTGTACTGCAGTCCACATCCTTATAGGCCATAAGTTTTGCAAATTACTGGAACCTGGAGGCTGTGCATAGCATCCTGTATTCCTTCAGTGTCATATTATATTAAAATCCACTTTGTTAGCAAATGGGAAAATAAACATGGACTGAATACCAAACAGAGGGCTTGTTTAATTACATATGTTAAGCAGCGTGACGTTTGTGTACATTCCACAAGGAAGGGGATTAAAGCGCTGACCTTTTACTCCGTGTGAAACTAGTTTGCGTGCGGTGCAGACAGCCATGTCAGGTCAAGATCTGCCAGACATTCTGTTGCCTCCAATGTTTATGTTTAATATTGGATGATGTCTATTGAAGCTACATCTTAATGGCCGAGGCTGTTTTCTGAGCAAGCCTAGCTGGACTTTATCTAATAAAATTGCCATTCCTTGCCTGGAGTTCTCGCCCTTTGTGGTGTTTGTTCCAGTGTGAAGGGCAACTGGGGAGAAATGGAAGTAGCCGTATAACTGACTCATTCTCGTGATTTTTTTACAAAAATGGTAGTGGCATACCAGACAGACACCACGAATTGACAGGCTACCTGTTAAGTTTTTTATGACAAGTAGCTACTTATCCTTGAAGCTAAAGCTAAGATGTAAATGTTGCAAGTATATAGGCCTGACATGTCACTGTTAACATGTTTTATGATGATAGGTCCTCAAAACTCAAAATGAAAATGAAAAGCTCAAGAGACAATACAGAAGCTGCGGGAGGGGAAGCTGAGGCAGGGAGCAGCACAAGGCGGTGCCCAGGGGCAATCTAGGTTAGTGGCAGGAGTGGGAATGCAACTCACTCAGGTGTCTGACCCCCAGCCTGGCGCTCTATCCCCTAGGCAGCAGTGCTGCTCCTGAAAGGATCATATGCTGACTCCTGTCAACCACCTGGCTTGCAAGCAATTGTATTTCCATGTGTACAGAAACTTTCCAGGCTGCCTTTGGGGTTGAAATATCACTGAGTGAAGCCCAAGAACATGGTGCAGCAGCTATGGGTTCAGGAGATCAAACTGGCTATTGTAGGGAGCCAGAACCGAGGTGGAACAGCAGCACTCAGCCCTGGAATACAGGTACAGGTTGAACTTCTGTCATCCAGCACCCTTGGGACCTGACTGGTGCCGAATGAGAGCATTTGCTGGACCACACAAGGTCAACATTCTCTAGCACATTACCAACACTTCCACTGCTTACTGGGCTCCTAGACAACAGGTACTGAGAGCCAGGACTGGTGGCTGTAAACAAACTTTATGGGCCCATGGGAGACTTGGCCACCCCCCAGGACAGGAGGTTGCCTGATTAACTGAAATCGGTGGATTACAGACGTTGCTGGATGAGAGAGTACTGGATTAGAGAGGTTCACCCTGCATTGAAACGGAGGTGCTGTTTAGAAGAGAGGGGAGTAAAGGTGAAGGTGGTGAGATATCATTGTACACCGATGACACCGGACGCTGTAAAGCAATGAGATGGCATTGTTCAGACAAAACAGAATATCTGGGCCCAAACCACTTTGAGGATAGATTGTAACGGAGGCTCTACTGGGGTAGCATTATGGGTCTCTAGCGATACCTCTCTTGCCCCTTTTCGGACATCAGTATGGATAGAGGTCTTTTATATTATTAAAGAGTGAGAAATACCATTGGGCATTGTATTGTCATGGGAGCCTTTAACCTCCCTGTAGTCTCCAGTAGACGGGAGAAAAAACGCTATGAATATGGATTGGGCCCAGTGATTACTGCACATTTTCTTTGTCAAATCATGCTTCAACCAACAAGGGGCAAAGCACTCTTAGACTTGGCTTTGGAATGTAGCGAGCACATCCTGGAAGAGCTGGTTGCAGGAAATAGCTGTGGAACAAGTGATCTCAAATTGACTCCATTTAAATTAAAAGGAAGAATCCTCAAAACCAGGTCAACAACCGTGGTCCTGATTTCAAGAGGGTTGACTTTGGGAAAGGAAGGGAATTAGTTAAAGATGTCAGCTGGATTGAAGAGCTCACAGGCTTATAAGTGGAGGAGGCTTGGAATTTCTTTAAGTCACCTGCACAAAAACTATCTGCAATTTGCAACCCAAGCAAAAAGCTTGTCGGGAAAGTTCCCAGCCCCAGCTGTCTATTTATGAGAGTAAGCAAAGACAATAGCAACCGGGAAAGGGTTTGAAAGGCAAAGAAAGCTACTTCTTGGAGACTAGAAAATGTAGGAATAAAGTGAAACTTGCTAAAAGTCAAATTGAATTAGCTCTTGCTGAGGAAATTAAAAGTCTTTTTTACTACACATAAAGAAAGAAAAAAATTAGAAAAGGATGTGGTTGGCTTCTAAGCAGCATGGATGGGAAGGAGTTTAAAGGTAATCTAAGTCTGTCCTCAAAACTAAATGAATACTTTGCTTCAGTTTTCAGTCAGGATAATAATGTAAAACATGGGCCTGGTGGAAATGACTGTATAGAAATGGAAATTACCACATCTGATGGAAGATACATTTAAGATCTTAATGCATTCAAATCAGAGCGACTGGATAATTTCCATTCCAGAATACTGAAAGACCAGGCACACGAGAGAGATTGTTAGCAGGGTAGCAAAGATTTTTAATCAGTCTATTTGAGGGTTGAATCATATGACCGGAGATTGGCTAATGTCATTATTATATGTAAGAAAGGGGGAAAACTGTGAGCTGAACAGGTACAAATCTAGTTGGCTGCCCTTAATAGCATGGAAGGTTTTAGAATAATTTGTAAAGAAGAGGAATCACTCAGGTCACAGCCGTAAATGGAAAAGGGAGTGTCATGCAAGAGAGGATTGCCAGAAATAGATTTTGACCAACTAATCTGATTTTCTTCTTGGAGAAAATAACTTTTTTTTTCAATATAAGGGAAATGCAACGGATCTAATATAAAATCTAATTGCTAAGCTGGAAGGCTGGGGATGCTTGTCTTCCAGCTCCTTGCACCAGCACGTCACATCCACATGCCTCTGCTGCTGCTTTTGAAATGGCCTAGAGCCCACCATTCTGTTCCACACTACATTGTTCTCCCAGACATCAGGGTCTAGAGCTTGTGTCTTGACTTCACTTGGCTTGACTTAAGCCCTGGTACTCCGAGTGGAGCACAGGTCATCTACAAGTCTCCCCCACTTTACTCTGCCTTGAGACAAAACTTCCAGCTGACTCCAGCAGCACCCCAGTTGTTGCTCTTCAGTCTCAGTAGATCTTCTCCATGTTGTCTGAGGTCTTCCTCTTTTGCATTTTCCTTGTGGGGTCCATTGGAGAGCTTGACGGACTGTGCTGGACGATGGTTTTCTGAGAGTGTGGCACACAGAAAATATAATTGGGATTTTTTTTTTGGGCCAAAATTTCATCTTGACACAAATTTTCCCACCCCTTAGTCTAGGCACTGTATTAGCAGCTCCCTGATAGACCCTAGTCCTCAGAGACCAAGGCCCAGATCTCACTGCAAACCATGGAAGCACTGACTCACTTCATGCTGCAAGACCTAAGTCTCCTTTCCGAAAGGCACTGAAGAACCAAGGTCTCACAGACAGTCAATGGACTGTAGGGTCCCAAGTATAGGTTCTTTGGCCCCTGGAGACCAGAGCCTTGGACATGTTCAGGTGCCAACCTGCCATTCTCTCAAGGCTGAGCAGTGCAAGGGTGAAATCTCCTTACACAGCTGGGCTGAAGAGCGCCATTCATGGAGCGTTGGGTATGCAGGCTCCCTCTTGGGCTACGTCTACACGTGAAGCCTGCATCGAAGTAGCTTATTTCGATGTAGCGACATGGAAATAGGCTATTTCAATGAATAATGTCTACACGTCCTCCAGGGCTGGCAACGTCGACGTTCAACATCGACATTGCGCAGCACCACATCGAAATAGGCGCTGCGAGGGAACGTCTACACGCCAAAGTAGCACACATCGAAATAAGGGTGCCAGGCACAGCTGCAGACAGGGTCACAGGGTGGACTCAACAGCAAGCCGCTCCCTTAAAGGGCCCCTCCCAGACACAGTTGCACTAAACAACACAAGATCCACAGAGCCGACAACTGGTTGCAGACCCTGTGCATGCAGCATGGATCCCCAGCTGCAGCAGCAGCAGCCAAAAGCCCTGGGCTAAGGGCTGCTGCACACGGTGACCATAGAGCCCCTCAGGGGCTGGAGAGAGAGCGTCTCTCAACCCCTCAGCTGATGGCCGCCATGGCGGACCCCGCTAATTCGATGTTGCGGGACGCGGATCGGCTACACGGTCCCTACTTCGAAGTTCAACTTCGAACTAGGGCGCTATTCCCATCCCCTCATGGGGTTAGCGGCTTCGACGTCTCACCGCCTAACGTCGATGTTAACATCGAAATAGCGGCCAACACATGTAGCCGTGACGGGCGCGATTTCGAAGTTAGTGCCGCTACTTCGAAGTAGCGTGCAGGTGTAGACACAGCTTTGGTGACCTCCCATTTTTTTGGAAACTGCTTCAGCACAACAGGTAACTGGCAGCGCTGCACATGGCGTCAGCACCAGGCGCGTGGCTGGGATTCATTATTTTGGGCTGTTGATCTGCAGGACTCCCAAGGGAGCCTTTGGAAAGGAGGAAGGAAATTTGCCCTTGTTAGAAAGAAGATGGGAATCCTTCCTTACAGTCAAATGTGTGGGTGCTGTGGGGGAGGGTACAGATTAATTCACAGCTTCCCTGCCTAAAGGCGGAGACCAGCCAGTGAGTGAGTGAGGGCATTATAAAATGATTCAGCTGGCGCCTCCAGAGTACTTAAGTTGGCAGCACCACATGCACAGGGAACTGCTGTTACGGCTCAGCTCTCCGTTCCAGCAGGAGGAGTACACTCTGAGACCGCCACCAAGCTTCTCATGTACAGCAGTGTGGTGGGGCTGGGGTGAGGGCAACCTTCCTGCTCGTCAGTATCCTACTGAGCAGTGAATGGGGTTAGACACGCAGCATAACGATCTGCTGCTAGGACATGAGCTTTGTGCAGAATATGGCTCATATCTAATGCCTAGAGTGCAAACCAAGCCAGCTGCATTTTGAACTTGCAGATACAGGTTGTACCTCCCTTTTCCGGCACCCTGAATGAGGGGGATTTTCTGAGTGAGGCAAGGTCAAGCCCCAGGCTGCCTGGACCGGGGCTTCCCTCCTGCAGGGCTCCGTTCCTTGCTGCGGTGGGGCTCCTGACTGGGATTGTGCTACCCACAGTGGGGCTCCCTGATGCGCATCCCAGCCGTGGGGCTGCCCTGACGCTCTCCAGAGCGGGCTGCCAGTGGAGCTCCCTGCCATCTGCTGGGCTCTGCTGCACCCCACACAGCTGGAGTGCTCTGGTCCTGCAACAGCCATTGTCCTTCCGGACGAGGGCTGTTGCTGGACAGGAGAGTTTCAACCTGTAGTCTGACGTGAGCAAAGCCACAAACCAGCCCTGATTGGTGGCCCCCATCCGAGGGCGCCGCTGGTTAATTACATTTTCTACATTATAAAATAAATCGATATCGTACACGTCAAAGGGTCTAGAGCTGGGCGGGGACCAGCACTTGGGGAGGTGATGGGCTAAAGAGGCTCTATGCCCTCCTTGTGCCCTCCCTGTTCCTGGGGGCATCCAGGAATCTCTCCTGTCCCTAGTGGAGCCCGGTGCCTGCGTGGCCTAGGGTGGTTCCAGCAGATGGACAGGAGCCAGAGGCTGGCATTGCCGCTGGCGCCAGGGTCAGTGCTCGTGGGAGGCAGGACAACTGCTGCACCGGTCTTATGCCACCTGGGGATTCTCCTGGGGGTGCAGGGAAGGGGCCACTGGTGCACCCCAGCAGGGCAGGGGAGAATGCACCTGGGGCAGGCACAGTGTAAAGCCCTGGCTGGGGAGGAGGGTGCATCTTCCTCTGGGGCTGTCCGGAGCTCTGCTTGTGGCTGGAATTGTCTAGTCCCTAGAAGCTGTGACACCTCAGTAGTCGGGTTTACTCTGTGGGGGCTGGGTGGTGTTAGTGGTTCATGGACACAGGAGGCCAGAGTAGATGCTCTGGTGGTCCCTTGTGGCCATGATCTCTCAGTCTACAAGCCCTGCAAGTGGCCCTCCCCCGCGTGGCATGCAGGGCATGTCAGATCCAGATGGGGTGGGATGGGCCTGGCCTGTGCATGGTGGTGCTCCAGGGATTCTGAGCTACCTGGGGAAGTAGTCCTCTAACTTCCACCAGACTCTGGGTCTTACAGTTCTGTGCTCCTCCCCTTAACCATGCTGCCTTCTTGCATGTTACATGCCACAGGCTTCCATAGGAGCCATCTGCTTTGTGGCTGCAGAGAAAAGCCCACTGGTCCAATAACCCAACGCTGCCCCTTGAGGAGTGTTTCAATTTACGCTTTAATGAGCCGGTGGAAGGCAAACACATGGACCGGGGATGCAAACAACTAAAAACCCATGAGTATGCGTGTAGCTGGCTCCCGCCAGAGAGCTGTTTATTCCCATTTGGAGATACTGTACAAGGGTTTCAAATCTCCCTGTTTGCTTTCCAAGGAACTGCGCTGCTCAAAGGGAAAAGGTGCATGAACATACCCACAGAAGGTCCTGACCGGGCAAGACACGAGCTCAGCCTGCACTTGGGGCTACCATCTGAGGTCGACGTGACCACTCTGCGCTACTCAAGGAATAAAAGTAAGTACGAGTGTGTCCGTTTTCATCCAACACATGCCCCGCAACAGTGGTCTGCCGTTGGCTGCACCATTTAGTGTTATGGAGGCTGTGACAGGTCTCCTGAAGTTGCCCAGCAGACAGTAAATGCATGACCGCCAAGAAAGGTGCTAAAGCAGGGACTTCTCTTGTCAGCCGTTTGCCTCCCCAACATCAGTAGTGATGGTCAAGGGGAAGCTTGAGTCCAAGGCCCAGTTCCTCTCACTCTTGTTGGCTCACCACAGAACTGAGGATTTGCAAGTTTGGTTAGTTTCTATGATGAAGTAACTGGATCTGTGGACCTGGGGCGTCAATAGATGTGATATACCTTGACTTTGGTAAAGCTTTTGATGCAGTCTCCCACAACATTCTTGCCCGTAAGTTAAGGCAGTAGGGATTGGATACATAGACTGTAAGATGGATGGAAAGCTGGCTCGACAGATGGGCCCAGCGGGAGTGGTCAACGGCTCAATGTCTGGTTGGTGGTCGGTTTCAAGTGGAGTGCCCCCAGGATCAGTTCTGGGACCAGTGTTGTTCAACATCTTTATTAGTGACCTGGATGAGGGGATGGATTTCACCCTCAGCAAATTTGCAGATGACACTAAGCTAGGGGGTCAGGCAGATACATTGCAGGGTAGGGATACGGTCCAGAGTGACCTAGGCAAATTGGAGGATTGGGCCTAAAGAAATCTGGGGAGTTTCAACAAGGACAAGCACAGAGGCCTCCGCTTGGGACAGAAGAATCCCAAGCATTGTTACAGTCTAGGTGCTGACTGGCTAAGCAGCAGTGCAGCAGAAAAGGACCTGGGGATTTCAGTGGATGAGAGGCTGGATATGAGTCAACAGGGTACCCTTGTAGCCAAGAAAGGTAATGGCATATTGCGGTGCATTAGGAGAAGCATTTCCAGCAGATCTAGGGAAGTTATTAGTCCCCTCTACTCGGCACTGGTGAGGCCACATCTGGAGTATTTTGTCCAGTTCTGGGACCCCCATTATAGAAAGGACGTGGACGCATTGGAACGGGTTCAGTGGAGGGCAATGAAAACAATTAAGGGGCTGGGGCACATGACCTATGAGGACAGTCTGAGGGATTTGGGTTTATTTAGTTTGCAGAAGAGAAGACTAAGGGGCAATTTGATAGGAGCTGTCAACTTCCTGTAAGGGGGCTCTAAAGAGGATGGAGAGAGATGGTTCTCAGTAGTGACAGATGAGAGAACAAGGAGCAATGGTTTGAAGTGGCCGAGGGAGAGGTGTAGGTTGGATATTAGGAAAAACTATTTCACCAGGAGGGTGGTGAAGCACTGGAATGTGTTACCTAGAGAGGTGATGGAATCTCTAACGTCCCAGCTTGACATAGTCCTGGCTGGGATGATTTAGTGAGGGTTGATCCTGCTTTAGGCAGGGGACTGGACTTGATCTCCTGAGGTCCCTTCCAGCCCTAGGGTTCTATGATTCTATGTTAACGATCTGTGCAGGCCAACAGCCCATAGTACCCAAGGCTGCCAGACATCACAATCTGTGGGTTGTACTTGAACTTCTGGAAAGACAGGAAGGGCCCCAAAGCTAATGGCAAATTAAGTAACTTATACTCCCAAAGGGCAGGGACCCACAACTGGCAGGACTGGGCCCCAAACACAAAGTCTTTTGTGCTGAGCACAGAGATTTTGGGCGTATGTGGCCAGAGTAGGTGACTTGACACCTCAGCGCTGCTTGGTGTTTACCTCAGAAGCTGAGTCAGCCCAAGCAGGGTTTAACCCTCTGACTGCAGGGAGAAAAGCATCCACATGAGACACTCAGGTCACTGTGTGCTCCCTATGTCCAAGTAAGGGTTTGTTGGAGCTAATCCTCATCTCCAGCCCTGCATGTTCACATGGGGTCTGAGTCAGCGCTCACTGAAGTCAAAGTGAACAGGCCTCATCTGAATTATGAGCCCCCGGACGTCTGACTCCTCCAGAGCCAGCAGCCTGGCTCCTCCATCCTCCCTTGCTGCAATGCAGAGGAAGGGCAGGGTTTTCCCTGTAAGCCCCCATCCAGGGAAACCCTGCCCTTCCTCAGCACTGTAGCAAGAGACAATGGCCAAACCCATGTTCCAGCCTTGCGGCTTGGAGTGACGGGTGCTTGTGATGGGAGCACACAGCATGGTAATAATCTTCTGTGCTCTTGTATACATCATCTTTCATATCCTCTGCATGACCTGGCAAATGCAGTCCCCACAGCTGCCAGACCGAAATGGTCTCGTTGGCTGATGCTGCTACAAAACTTCACAAACTCTCACTTTTAATTATTAAAATCTGGCAAGTGCCTTACAGCAACGGTGGCTTCCCCTTAGCAGCATGCACCAGTGTTCCCTGTAAGCTGGGCACTTGTGAGGCCCTTCAGGGGTGATTTCAGTGCTTCCCAGCTGATTAGCAGAGCACCCACAGCTAGGCTGGAGTTTCTGCTGGTGGTGCACATTTGCACAATGCCTCGGTGCATGTAACAAAATTTATTCTGCCCATTGATGGAATCGATTAGAGAGACCATTGGTATGCAAAGGACTGGGCTGCCAGAATTCACATTTGGCAACTCTTTGATAGCAGAAGCTGCTTTTTCCAATTTCAATCTGCTAATCTAATTTATAACTGAATAATGTGACACTTCTCTGTGACTGTAGTAGCTGAGTGCAAGAAAGAAGCACATTCCCCAGGCATGGTTCACATGGATCTGAGTGCCTTTAACCTACTCTTTTACATTGCTTCACTTGCTATTTTGCTCAACTTTCTGCAGTTTGCTCTTGACCTCATTTTGCTAGTGTGAGAGAAATGAAGCTGCCTTGTTTTCCAGAATGGGCAGAAATCCACAGCAATCACATCTGGATACAGTCCCTTAGAAAGAGCTTTGCTTCTCTTCAGAAATATATCTCTCAAAAGCATCTTCTTTCTGACATGATTATGAAGCCTGGGGGTAGATCCTCAGCTGAGACAAACTGGCATAGCACTGTTGTACTCAATGCAACCAGCCCCAGCTGGCTTGGTAGAAATATTCCCTCAGAAATGGGTTGATTCTAGTTGGAAACAAAATTCATTGACAGTGAGAAGTTGTTTTAAAGTCTTCTGCTGTGAGTGAATTGCTTCAGGCCTAAATATACCACAGAAAATAATAAACCCGCAGAGCACCAAAAACATTTTGATGTAGGTTCAAGTGCTACAGCTTTTCCAGGTAGGTCAGGAAATCTAGTGTAAATATTTACAGCTGCTTTTGACCTCACGGCTTTCACTCTTTGCACCATCATTAGAACATAAGAACAGCCACACTGGGTCAGACCAAAGGTCCATCTAGCCCCATATCCCGTCTACCTATAATAGCCAATGCCAGATGCCCCCCCAGGGAATGAACAGAACAGGTAGTAATTGAATGAGCCCTCTCCTGTCATCCCATTTCCAGCCTCTGACAAACAGAGGCCAGGGACACCGTTCCTGCCCATCCTGGTTAATAGCCATTGACAGACCTGACCTCCATGGATTTATCTAGTTCTTTTTTGAACCCTGTTAAAGCCCTGGTCTTCACAGCCTCCTCTGAGTAGGAGTCCCACAGGCCGACCGTGCGCTGTGTGACGTAAAACTTCCTTTTGTTAGTTTTAAACCTACTACCCATCAATTTTATTTGGTGACCCCTAGTTCTTATGCTATGGAAACAGGTAAATAATTTTTTCCTTACTCGCTTTTTCCACACCAGCCATGATTGTATAGACCTCTCCCCTCTTCCCCTTTAGTCTCCTTTTTTCTAAGCTGAAAAGTCCCGGGATTATTAATTTTCCTTTATCTGGCACCCGTTCCAAACCCTTCATCATTTTTGTCGCCCTTTGCTGAACCATCACAGCTCCATGGACTTCAAAGTCTCTCTGGGGAAGGGAGGAAGAAGTAATTCCTGAAGCGTTTTCAACAGTATCTTGTGTGTGCACATGAGCTTCTCTCTTATGTCTCTGTTAGTCCAGCAAAACTGTCTCACCGTGTGTCTTCCTTCTGCTCCTCAGAGCCAGAGGTGCTAATTACTTTGATGAATGAAGCTCAGGTTACACTGATAAATGTGATGTTTTGCAAAGGGATTTCTATGATAAACAGCATTCCTTTTCCATCTCGTCTCTTTATTTTAATTACGCTAAGTGCTAATCAAAAGTTAATTTGCTAAGCATCCCTGGGTGTAATGAGCTATGGGATTTTAAGCCTTTGCAGGAAATGAGGCGGGTCCCCTCCCCATCATAATTTTTCAGTTCTTGCTTGATAATCAATGTTCTGCCCTGTGCACGTATGAACCAGCTCTTTTCCCAGAGCTCACCTAAAGTTTGATTCTTTTTTTTTCTGTATTATCTTTTGGAAATTTTAGTTAGAGATCAACACAAATATCCAGGATGCTTCTATTTTTCAAATGCTTTTCTATGTTCTGGGGGTTGAGCTAATGTCTCGGGCATTATTACTGCAGCAACAAAACTTCTGCTGAACAGCTGAGCACTTTTAACAACTAGGGAAACTGAGGCAGACAGGTGACAGCGGTGTGAGCAGTGTCACAGGGGTCTCAGTGTCAGAACTCATGACATGCTGGCTCTCCGTTCTGTGACTGACTCCCCAAGATCTTTCCTCATGTGCAGCGCTGTGTAGATGACTTGCTTTAAATTCCAACCTTCTTGTTCCCCTGGGAAGAGCTATGTTAGATTCAACATGCAAGAGTGTGTGACTCCCCAAATTGATTAAGAAGTGGCACTGACTGACTTTGCAGAGAGTCCCAGCTGCTCCTGCTGATGTGCTGCAGAGATAAATGTCATCTTCATTAGGGATGGAAAGAAACCCTTACAAGACTAAATAATTGGCGAAGGCTGGTAAAGAGGACGATTCAGGCAAATTGAGCAGGAGCACAGGTTTAGCACAATGTGGTTATCGAGTGACATAGCTAGAAAAACTTGATTACAACATTCACAAAGGATAATGCTCAAAAGGACCAGCTAAAACTCAGCTTTTCTCTTGTGAAGGATCCTATATCAGTCAAGAGACACTGGGGTGAATTTCAAACCCAAGTGCTCAAATTATCAAGAGATGGACTTAAAAATCCAGAGATTGATTTTTTTAAATGTGTTTTTTTTTTAAACTTGTCTTTTCTCTTGTGAGACACATTTTGGTCATGCTTTCACGCTTTTCTCTGCAACTATGAGAGCTAGGAAGATTTTTTTTTTTTAATAAAGAAAGCAAAGATTCTCATGTGATCATAGGACTCTGGAAGATGGAGTTTTAAGAAAAGCATTAAGTAGTGCAAGGCTCACAGTCAAATCGCAAGCATTGGCAACGTTGGAATTACAGTAGTTTTTTTATGTATTAAGACCTGCATTAGAGCCACACTTTCCAACCTCAGTGCTTCTTATGTTCAGAAACTCACGGCCCACCAGAAAGCTCACAACGGTGCACAGAGAATTCGACTAGCCAAACATAAAAGAGCAGAACCTCATTCAGGGATCAATTCTGTACCTATTCAAGTCAGTACAAAGCTCCCAGTGACTCCAATAGCGCAGGATCCATCTCCACATTACACCAGTGCCGGGGTGCCTGAGTGAACCACCAAATGTAGCAAACTGGCAAGTAAACGAGTGCAACACAATAAAACAGGGATCACAAAATGTACTTTGTGCAGAAATTAAGTGTAACTTGGTTCAGTGTTTCACAACCTTTCTGATACTAGGGACGGTGTCGGGGAGATGTCAGAGATCACCTCCGACCCACAGACTGAGAGTTCATAGAATCATAGAACACGAGAACGGGAAGGGCCTGCAAGGAATCATTAAATCCAGTCCCCTGCCCTCACCGCAATACCAAGCACCTTCAGATCATCCCTGCAGGTGTTTAACTAACCTGCTGTTAACTAGCTCCAATGATGGAGATTCTACAGCCTCCCTAAACAATTTATACCAGTGCTTAACCACCCTGACAGGAAATGTTTCCTAATGTCCAGACTAACCTGCAACTTAAGCCCATTCCTTCTTGTTCTGACTTCTTAATAACAACCTTTCAGGTACTTGAAAGCTGTTATCATGTCCCCTTTTTTCCCCACTAAACAAAATTAATTCTTTCAATCGTCTCTCCTGGCCATGTTTTCTAGACCCGTAATCATTTTGGTTGCTCTTCTCTGCATGTCCTCCAATTTCTCCACTTATTGAAATGTGGTGCCCGGTACCGGACACAGTATTTCATCTGAGGCCTAAGCAGTGCAGAGCAGAGTAGAAGATTTACTTCTTGTGTCTTGCTTACAGCACTCCTGTTGATGGGAGAGTTTAACAATGGCCATCATTCACAGAACAATAATGGTGGTCTGAAGAAATGGGTCTG
This sequence comes from Carettochelys insculpta, assembly GCF_033958435.1. Lineage (NCBI taxonomy): Eukaryota > Metazoa > Chordata > Testudines > Carettochelyidae > Carettochelys > Carettochelys insculpta. Next base: position 4,382,473 of record NC_134149.1, on the reverse strand, counting down.
TCCTACGAAAGCTCACCTGATAAATTATTTGGCTAGTCTTTAAAGTGCTACTAGACTGCTTTTTGTTTTTATAGTATATAGCCTAGCACGGCTCCCTCTCTGTTACTAGAGCAATAATGATGCAAGTGCAGGCTATTTTGAGAGGAAGATAACTGTTAGGTAACATGGGTCCTCGCAGCAGCATCTGCTGTTCCTTCTGCCCTGGGAGGTTGGAAGAGCACAAGTTTGCAGAGAAATGAGGATTCAGTGAAGCGTGAATTCTGCTGTGCCGCTTTCAGCCCAACAGGAGCCGACGAGGAAATGAGAAACCACAGCAAAGGGAGGGTAAAATGAAAGCAAGCGCTTTCCTAGCTTTAATCAAAGACTGGCATTTCCAAGAGCTCATGAAGTGACTTTAGCGTATGTTGCACATCACCGGAACTCCTGCTCCTGAGTGACGGTGGGGAAATTTGGCCCGCTGAGCTCGGCGTGGCAAATAAATGTCTCCGTATCACAGCCTTGTCCAGTCTCAAACCAGGAGTTAGGCCCCAAAACGGGGGTGTCATTTCAGTTTTTGGTGGGGTAGGGCTGACAGCCATGCCAGGCCCCAGGCCAGGTGGGAGGAGGCCCAGCTTCACGCCCCTGGATGGGCAGGGCTATGGGTGTAAGGGACAGGGCGGAGGGGAGTCAGGCACCAGGGCCCCTCCCAAGCTGGAGGAGTAGCAGAGGGGCACAACGCTGCTCCAGCCCCTGTGAACTACTCTGTACGGCAGCTCAAAGGGGTCAGAAGTACCCAGCCACCTGTGAAGGGCTGGCCTGGGGGGAATTTTCCCTCCTGACTACACCTGGTGTGTGTGTGTGGCTGGGCTCTCGTCTTCCCTCTGAGGTGTGTATGTGTGCATGTGTGTGTGGGGGAGGCTCCCCCCATCCCTCTGGGGTGTGTGTGACTGGGTTCCGTGACATATAGGTACTCAAGACTCTGCTACCCCCAGAGTTATTAAAAAGTAAACAGGAGCCAAGGTTACTTCCCAGCTGGAGGAGAAGGCTAGTACAGGAGACACACAGCTATAAAATGGCTGGCTGCTTAGGGCAAGGATTTGTTATCTCTGCACAGTGACCAGCAGCGACGGTGTTCTGGGAAAAAGTCCTTAGAATTCAAAAGTGCATTGGCTCCCCTGCCGAGGAATCAACATGTGTGTGTAACACTCTGGGCCCAACCTGGTTTCTGACTCAGCACATTGTAAAGGAAAGAGTCTCAGACATGGGCAGTGGGTGAAGGCTGGGCTTGGGGAGGCAAGACCCAGCCCCACTGTGGACATTTGTCCCTGGTCCTGCCCCACTCCTCTCCAGTGCTGGACAGCCATGCAGCTCTCAGAGGGTGTGGACCTGGCTTCCCTCAAACCCAGCTCCAAGGCTGCATCCCTGGGAACAGCTGGGCAGCCATGTGGCCATGGCCCCAGCCTAGGGAGCAGCCAGGCAGCCACATGGCCATTGCCCTGGGAGCAGCTAGGCAGCTGTACTGCAGCTCCAGCCTTCCCAAGTGGCCAAAACACTGGTCTGCGGGGCAGCCACACCACAGCTGGTGTCCCGGCCTCTTCAGCCAGCTGGCACAAGGTGGGCAGTCTATTTGGGAAGGCAATGCCTTCCCTTGCCTCTATTACCTGCAGCCCGTGCTCTATATCATATGCAAAGTGGACTAAATGGAAGAATAGATGCCCCACCCTGGGGTACTGTGATTGCCCCCCAAAATTGGAGAGTTTGAAAAAATAGGAATGTTTTAAGCATAATTTAAACAATGTTTGTGGTGAGACAGCAAGGTCATTTATTACCAGCACGGAAAGATCCCAGCGGGGGTGGGGGGGGGGGCGGAACTTTTTAGCTCTGCTGCTCTTACAAGCTGTGTCTACACGTGCACACTACTTCGAAGTAGCGGCACTAACTTCGAAATAGCGCCCGTCGCGGCTACACGCGTCGGGCGCTATTTCGAAGTTAACTTCGACGTTAGGCTGTGAGACGTCGAAGTCGCTAACCTCATGAGGGGATCGGAATAGCGACGTTCAACGTTGAAGTAGGGACCGTGTAGACGATCTGCATCCTGCAATGTCGAAATTGCCGGGTCCTCCATGGCGGCCATCAGCTGGGGGGTTGAGAGATGCTCTCTCTCCAGCCCCTGCGGGGCTCTATGGTCACCGTGGGCAGCAGCCCTTAGCCCAGGGCTTCTGGCTGCTGCTGCTGCAGCTGGGGATCCATGCTGCAGGCACAGGGTCTGCAACCAGTTGTCAGCTCTGTGTATCTTGTGTTGTTTAGTGCAACTGTGTCTGGGAGGGGCCCTTTAAGGGAGCGGCTTGCTGTTGAGTCCGCCCTGTGACCCTGTCTGCAGCTGTGCCTGGCACCCTTATTTCGATGTGTGCTACTTTGGCGTGTAGACGTTCCCTCGCAGCGCCTATTTCGATGTGGTGCCGCGCAACGTCGAAGTTGAACATCGACGTTGCCAGCCCTGGAGGACGTGTAGACGTTATTCATCAAAATAGCCTATTTCGATGTTGCTACATCGAAATAAGCTATTTCGATGTTGGCTTCACGTGTAGACGTAGCCACAGTGATGCATGTCTAGGTGACAGAGCAAAGAATAGCCAGTCTGGGGGAGGGGTAGGAGAGAGATGAGTGAACTACCTTTACAATCAGCGTGGCTGGGGCAGGTGTGGTGGGAAGCCTCAGAGAGACAGCAGAGCCTGTGGTGTGCAAAGGAAGTGTTCTACATTCCTGGGTAGAAGGGAGGCAGGAGCTAATGTGTTGCAGTGGCAGAGCTGGGTTGGGGGGCTGCTTCCCCTTCTTGCACCCCACCAGGTGTTGGCATTTTGAAAAATAATTAAATTTAGAGATTTCACTTTTGCTTTTTGTTTTTTTCCCTCCCCCCCACCTTTAGGGCTCATAGTTTCAAGCTTTTCTCTGCAACCAGGAGGGCCAGAAAGTTACTCATTTTAAAAAAATGAAAGCGTTGGACCTCATGTAACTTCATGAGCTGGGACTTTAAGGAAAACATTAAATACCACGAGGCTTGTAATAAAATCATGGGAGTTGGCAAGCAGGGCTGCAACTTTTAGACATCTGTCATGAGAGAGCAAGATGCATAGAAGGAGGTTCTAATCCTTCCTCGGGGTGCATTTCAGGAAAGATGTTGGTGTGTCACTAAGCAGAATTAGCTATTGATAACGTTCACCCAGTTGTTCATACCAAAGTCAATTGGATGAGAATTCTTTTTCTGGTACTTTCACACACTTACAACAGCAGATGAACGATATCCAAGAAATTCCGTGTGAACGCTATCCAAGAAAACAGTGTCTGTTGGGTGGAGAAAGGCTGTCAAGCTGTGATGGTTTTAATGGGCCATCGTCCAAAAAAAGGAGGAATGAAGATTGCAACAGCTCATGAAAACAGCCAGGGAGAATAATGAGACTCTTTGGAATCTGCCTGAACGTTCATTCAGACTGAGGCAACCCCTCCTAGGGTGTCTCCTTTCTGAAGAAGGGGCAAACTTGATTGTTCTCCTCCTGTGAGGTGGGTCTCGCTGCCCTCCCATCGGGGTGGAGCACGATGTGGATATTACAAGTGCGCCGAAGATGACTTTGAGACTCTGGCATAAGCTTCAGGGGTGTGGGGGCTGCCTGGACAGGATCTGGGGGACGGTCCCTCGGAAGCGAACATCAGCTGCCGACCCTACGGAATGAAACTTGGAGGTGCTGGCAGAGCTCGCGGTCGCTTGTTGCTGATTTGGGGATTCAGTCTCTTCCTCCGCCCAGTGAGGGAGTTTGTTGTGTGTTTCACAGAGACAGCTGTAGTTTGCTTTTGCCAGATTGTCCCAGGCCTGACAGCAGAGCAGCCAGCGACACCTTTGCCCAGCTTGGCCTATGGGGGTCTTCAGACTCTCACCCACCCTCCACTCAGGGCTGAAGAGAAAGGGATCTTCCCAGCATGGACTCCATCCCTGAGGGGTCTGCATGGCCATTGGCATCTTCCTTCCCCTCCGGCAGTGATGGAACAAAGGGAAGCTGCATAAATGCTCCTTATGAGGTGCATGGGCAACTGAGGGCTGTTGCCAGGTGTACTCTCCTCAGTGGCACTCTGTAAAGTTGAGGGAGGTTAGGGGGTGGCAGTTCCCCTCCTCACCTGGATGTTTTTGGAGGTGTTCAGCTCCCTTAACACCTGGCATGCATGTCAGAAGAACCGGAGCAGAGGCCGGCCTGCTGCTGCCAAGTCTGGCGAGTGTCTTCCTCATGCTCTGGACTCGTTTGTTTTGGTTCTCTGGCTTGTTCCTTTTCACGTCTGGAGAAGCCTGCCATGAGAGGTCCATCTGCTATGCCCTTTCTTGGAGGGAGCAGCTAGGGTGTGGTTTTGTAGACTAGGCCTCCAGAGACCAGGGTTCAATCCCAGCCTGGCCATGGGGTGACTGGGGGCATGTGTTCCTATTTACTCAGAAACCTCTCAGAGCAGGGACCATCTGGTACTATGACCTGCGTACAGCACCTCACACACCAAAACCCTGGTCTGTGTCATGCCCTGTAGTTGTTACAGTAACACCACTTATTAAGACAGAAATCACCATTTCTACAATGCTCACCATGCAGATGTTTATCACTAGCAAATAACTCCCAGGCAGGCACAAAAGGTGCCTGCGGTGGGGAGGAGCGTAGGAAGGGCCAGCCAGAGGGGCAGGGAGAGGGCTTGTGGGACACTCCATTTAGCAATTCAGATTTTAGCACGGGCATTGGGGTGGGGGCAGTGCACTTCCCAAGGGCTGCCACGAGTCACCGCTACGCCCAGGACTGTGATTTCTGCAGCCATCTGCGCTGTCTGTGAATGGCAGCTTCTGAAGCCACTGGGTAACAAGGCCCTGACTTTTTTTCATGCTCAACAATGGCTGTAAGTGACGGTTTTGTTTTCTCCTCTTGCTCCCTCTTGAGCGAAGCAGAATCTGGAGTAAAAAGCATTATCAGTGCAAACAAACAGCCAGTAAGTGAGCACAAGTGTCACGCAGCCTGGGGGCAGGCTGTGGGAAAGAGACCTGGGGACAGCCAGGGAGCCTCTTAGAGGGCTCATGCTAGCGCTCAAGAGGGTGAGAAGGAAGCCTTTTGGTTAGCAGAGGGCTCTGGCTGCTCCGACACACAAGGAACTCCATCTACTGTAACGCTCGGGGCAGTTCAAGCAGCATGTCGGCGTGTTGCTCTCAGATTTCATGCCTGCGAATCTGTACAAATAACCCAATCTTCCCCTGTGTCTGGAAGGGGAAAGCGATCGCTGGCGTGTCACGCTGAGCTCTCTCGTCCTCGCCTCCCGTCTCGCTTCCCCCACAGGCCCTGACTTGTTACCCACCAGTTGAGACCTGCTGACTTTCCCCTGAAAACTGAAACCCCTGGAAAAAAATGAGAAGGAGGTTGTAAAAAGAGTCGTGGCAACATGGTTGCTGCTCAGTTCTATGAGCTGTGGTGTCCCTTTGCTTCTGGCTCAGGGAGGTGTCCAGTCCAGCTCCCCGTCAGCCTGGGGGTATGCAAAAAAGGGGAACCCTCTCCCCCCAGTTTCCCTCACACTATGGCGATTCCACAGAGCTCCAGCCGGGTTTGTGGAAGGGCTGTGCCATGCTGGGAACGTGAACCTGTGCCATTGTTGCCACGCCCACAAGGCCACCTAGTATTCGGATTGTGGCTGCTTGTGATGGGATGTCCTCCCCACACTTGTGCAGGACAGCTGCCGCCAAGTCAGCGTGGGGCCAATTAACCTGCTGGGCAGCAAGCTGGGAAGAACTGAAATAGCGAAGCCTGAATTACACAAAGCTCCCCCGTGCAGGAGTGGGAGAGTGAAAGAGGGGCCTATGTGTGTTTAAACTGGAAAACTGATGAACGAAGGTGCTGCCGGGAAAGCTGCAGACAATCTGTCCTTGGGAAGCTGGAGAAACGTTTGGAGGCTGCAGAGAAGGGAGTGGTGATGCTGGCAGACCCAGAGAAGGAAGGTTGCATGCCAAATGTGGCCCTGTCTGAGATGGAACCAGTCTTGGCTGGTGACTAGAGGGTCCCTGAGCAGAGAATGGTCCCTGGTACCCTGGGGAAGGGGCACAAGCAGGGCAGTGCATAGGAAGGCTGCCTGAGCCTGCGTAGGAGAAAAGGTTTTGGAAGCCATGCTGATGACCTAGCTGGAGGCAGGAGTCAAGAGGCAACAGCAGCTTCTGGAGCGAGAGAGGGGGCTGCAGACAAACAGACAACTGCAGGGAGAGGTGCTGAGCGGAAGAGTTATTCCCCAGCACGGCCAGGAGGAGGTGCCTTTCCCCCAGTGGGTGGAGAACCGTGTCACACTGTCCCCCAGTGACCTGTGCAAGGCTCAGCAGCCTCTGGGGGAGCCCGCAGCTGCATGAAAATGCTTGTCTTCATGTTGTTCTCCTCTCTGGCCAGCGCTGCACCCTGGGACATCTGTGGCATTTCGCCTGCGATCGGTAATGCCATAGCTGTGGATCCAGTTCAAACGATTCCCGCCGACTTCACTCTGCTCTGGGTCAAGTACTGGCCTCCTGTTCTGGTCTACGCCCCAGACTCCGGTACTGATCCTCCATCCCAGCTGCACGCCAGGGCTCCCGCTAGTTTTTTCCATCCATGAGTGGAATAAATTTAGTTGTGTTCACCAAGGCAGATGGGGATGTGCACCACCAGTAGAAACACAGGCTGTCGGCGCTGTGGGTGCTTTACCGATCAGCTGGGCAGCACCTGACTGTCTCCTGGGTGGCTACCCAAGCGCTCAGTATACATGGAACACTGGTCTCCACTTCTTCCCATGGAGCACAGCTCCAGAGCCTCTGAGCCCTGCTCCCTCCCCATCCAACCCTTCCAGGGCTTTGTGCGTCCCGGGGCTCACGGAGAAACGTGATATTAACCAATATGCAAGTCTCATGTCTCACAGCAGACTTATTCGCTGGCTGGGAGGCTGTGAAAAGGGACATTAAACATACAGATATAACTTTCCACAGCATTGGTTTTTTTATTGAGGTTTTGGTTTTTTTTTTAATAAAAACCCTATGTAATTAAATTACGATTTAAACATGCAGATGCTCAGATTTGTTAGTTTTTCCTCAGGTTCATTATTTCAGGGAAAAGTGTCAGTGTGGCCACCAGCAAGAGTTGGGGGGCTGTGCCCTGGGCTGCCAAAAATGGACTATAGCAGCTGTGGCTTACAAAAGTGTGGAAGCGGGGGCCTTGCTGAGTGTCCTGGTCCTGAGGGCTGGTGCTGGGCTTTGCCTCGGGCTTGGGTTTTATGTAGCCACCCAGGTGCGACCCCTCAGCATGGATTGCGACCCAGGAATCTTGGCCTCAAGTGGCCAAGGTCCCAGAGAGAGGGCACAGGCGTCTTCTGACTCTGGTATTTACATGGGCGCTCCCTCAAAGAGTGTCACATGAGGGCTTGAATAAATGCCTGTGTTGCGCTGATCACCAATGTAGTTTTGAAATGCTTGTACAGATACAGTGTAAGGAAGTCCTGTTTGTATCTACTAACGCTGCTTAAAGTCTTTGTCTAGGTCACTAGGAAGTGGGGAGGAGCAGGTTTCTCGTCTGTCTAGAAATGAGTATCTCTTCAGATGCAAACTGAGTCTTGTCTCACGCATGTTGGGTCTCCCAGCCAGAGTCTGAACTGAAGGCAAATAAGGGATTGCGGGACTTCAGAAAGGAAAAAAAGTGAGTGAGAGAGAAAGGGAAAGTGTGCGTGTGTAGATGGACCCTATCTGGTGGTACACATCAGTGGTGAGTATGACTATGTCTGAGAGGACAATGACAAGGATACCTAATACCCTTCACTGGGACAGTAATAGGACGCAGTTTTGCTTCATAAAAAGGGGGTCTCAGCCAAGCTTGGCTGAAAATTCTGGAAAGATCTTTGGGTGAGAAGCTTGTTTACACCACAGGCTAACCTCAGAGAGGTAGCCGTGCTAGTCCGTGTCTTTACAAAACACTAAAGCACTTTGCAGACTAACAATATTATTTATTGGGTGATGAGCTTTTGTGGGACAGACCCACTTCTTCAGAGCTGGAATATCCTGCTAGTTAAGTTCAGTCTCTAGAAAACATGTCATGATTTTGTTTTACATGTAGTGGTTGGTTTCCAGTATCCATACTCAGCATCATTTGACTCTTTGTTGTTTAAGAAATAGCTCAGTGGTTAACGCATTGGCCTCGTAAACCCAGAATTGTGAGCTCAATCCTTGGAGGGGTGGGGCAGACTTTCAAGGTTCTAGGACAGGTTAGCTTGGTCCTGCTGTGAACACAGGGGACAGGACTCAAGGACCGGCTGAGGTCCCTTCCAGCTCTATGACATATGTGTATCTCCATGTTTCACATCTAAGAATAAACTTGTTCTTGGTTGCACTAGAACTGTATCTCTGTGCTGTGGTGCTAAGCCAAGGGTGGGCCTGGAGTTGACTCTTACAAGCTGGTGTGTCCTGCTGCTTTGTGAACAGCAGGTCTGGTAATTGTGAGAGTGATCAAGTGGCCGGAAGCTGCAAAGAACGTTCTGAGAGCTCAGGATATGTGTGTGTCCGTCACTACGTTTCCAGGGAAAGAGACCTGGAAGGCAGGACTAGAGAAGGTTGGGGCGAGTGGTTTCAGAGAGCTGATCCTCACTGGGCATAGGCATGACTCCTTCATTCTGAGAGCAAGTAGGGGTGAGTGTCCTATTGACGGACGGAACTAGGGTCACATCTGACTTCCATGAATGTTGCTCACCCTGTTGCAAATGCCGAGGAGCTGGAGCAATGCCAGGCCCCAGAGCATCGCATCTGCTAGTGCTGGGTGCAAAACATCTCTGTGTACACAAAGGCTTTGAGCAGTTAAACAGTCTCAACTCTCTCACATCTTTCAGTGCTGCTCTTCACAGCTGACAACAGCATTTGCCTCCTGCAGCCATTCAGGGATCGCCCTGCATGGCACTGGGCCTGCTCTGGCTCTTAAAAGAGTCCAAACTAGGTCACGCTAGATAGAGAGAGAATACAGCACAAATCACAACAGGGACCATACTTGTGCTTTCTCTGAGCTTGTTCCATGAACCCCAGCAGCCTGAGGTGACTCGCCCCAGGGGCATGGCATTGAAAATAGGTGCTACGTTAAGTTGGTGAGTCTCAGAAGGTGGGCCAAGACCCCCAAAGTGGGTCTCGACCTCCTCTGAATGGGGTCCCCAGGACTGGCTTACATTAGCTGAGGCCCAGAGCAGAAGCCCAAGCCCCATTCCCCAGCTATGAAGTTTAAGCCTGAGGACTTCAGCCCTGTGCAGCAGGTCACAGGGTACCTGGGGTTGATGCACGTAAGCCTCAGCTTGGCCCCTCTGCCCAGAGTTGTGGGGTATGGGGGGGCTTTGCTGCCCCCCCCCCATCCCCAGGACAGTCGAGCTTGGGCAAACTCAGGCTTCAGTCCCCTCTTGTGGGGTCACGAAGTAATTTTGTTAGAAGGTGATCATGGAGCAGTGAAATTTGAGACACCTTCTTTAAATGATTGTGGTTGTATGTGGATTTTTTTTTCCTGCCAGCTTTACTGACCCTAGGAATTTTCATTTAATGGTCACCTATTCCTTTGAAACAAGCTTTAACTCAATCAGTACAAGGGTATTATCATCTCAGCAGGGAGGGACTATTTGTGTTTAAGGGAGTTTTCAAATGGAATGGACAGAACTGGGAATCAGTAACATCTAGATTCTCTGTCAGGAACTCCCTCTGTGACCTTGATGAAGTCACTTAGCTATCTGCCTCAGCTTCCCCAGCTGTAATCTAGGCTTTATGCTTACATATTACCTTAGGGGTGTTATAGGCGTTAATAAATTATGCTCCAATCTTGCAGAGAAAATCTCAAGGCAGTTCTATGCACCCACAAATAGCAGGAATCCGTATATGAGGTTCTTATTGGTGCATCATAAGAACGGCCAGACTGGGTCAGACCAAAGGTCCATCTAGCCCCATGTTCTGTCTTAGAACAATGGCCAACGCCAGGTGCCCCAGAGGCAGTGAACAGAGCAGGTAATCATCCATTTCCAGCCTCTGACAGACAGAGGCCAGGGATACCATTCCTGCCCATCCTGGCTAATAGCCATTGATGGACCTAAAGTCTGTGAATAAATCTAGTTCTTTTTGAACCTTGTTAAAGTCCTGGTCTTCACGACATCCTCTGGCGAGGAGTTCCACAGGCCTGCTATGCACTGTGTGAATTAAAACCATCCTTTTGCTAGTTTTAAACCTGCTGCCCATTAACTTCATTTGGTGTCCCCTGATTCTTACCTCATGGTAACAAGTAAATAACTTTTCCTTCTTCGCTTTTTCCACACCAGCCACGATTGCATAGACCTCTATCATATCCCCCCTTAGTCTCCTCTTTTCTAAGCTGAAAAGTCCCAGTCGTCTTAATTGGATCCTGAGAGTCTAAAACATGTTGAAGGGACAGTATATGAAAGTCTTTTGTAACTGGTGTCTCTGTATTTTCATTCTACTTATTTTCTGGCCATAAACAAACAACTGTTCTCTGCTTAGCTCCATGGCTGGGGCAGTAAAACCAAACTCAATTTCCGATGGGTTCAGCTGGCGCGGATAATAAATAAAAATGGCAGCTTCACAAATGGAGGCACGTTCCAGGAAGAAGGAAGCTAAGTGTCATTGAAATATACCAGTCTGTGTCAGAGGTGACTGGGAAGCTGTCTAAGAGACAGCTGATTTCCCCAGCTGCTTTTCGGAGGTTATCATTCTAGCTACTACCTCTATGTCTGCAGAGGCACAATTTTCTTACCATATTCCCAGCCTCTGCAGAGTGGCTCGCTCTGTTATGGTATGGGGGAGCTCAGTGACTGATAAAGGGGTCTTACCTAATTCATTTTGCTGTCACCATCCCTACGTATTTAATCTATTTAATCTATCCACCCACCTAAAGAGTTTCTTACCTACCACTCACCACTGTCATACGTAAGTTTTTCACTTCTAAGCTCTTATACAGCCTTACTCAGTAGCAATCAAAAGCCATTATGGTTTGCTTGCAATATATTGCCATGGTCCCAGTCTGAACCCTATTGGACGCACATGGCTCCATCACCAAAAAGGCAAACAGTCCCCTGCTTGGAGATGTTCCTTCGACATCTTCATCTGCAGTCCATTCCCTTGGCTGCATACAGCCCCATCACCCATTCGCTTTCTTCTTTCACGCTGTCTGGCATGAGGGTATGTCTTCACTATCTGGAGGATTGACCCAGTCAGGGTCGATCTTCAGCGGTTGGAGTTTGTGTGCCTAGTAGGGAAGTGTGAATTCGAACTCTCTGGGGTTGACTGTCAATCCCTGTGCTCCTCAATATCACGAGGAGTAAGGGAGTGTTTCTCCCGCTAACCTCCCTCTGTGAGGACAGCCAGGTAAGTCAACTGGAAATAAATAGATTCCAGCTACACAGCTCAGTAGCTGGAACTGCCTGTCTACAAGTGACTCTCGGGTCTAGTGTACGCCGAGAAGTACACTGCTTGCTTGACTGGCTCACAAGTGAGCAATAACTCGCCTCATTCATGGCCAAACCCCTGCCTTTGAGAGAAGAGGTAAACTAAGAAAACATGGTGCTCTGATGGCCATCCAACTGGGATAGTCCCAGGCCTGCTAGTGGCTGGCCTCCTCCTTGGTGAATGTGCCTCACCCATAGCCTCATGGGCCAACCGAGCTGCACGCCAGCTTTTCTCTGCCGTTGGCATTTGCATGGATGCCTCTGAGAGGGGCTTCGATTTTACTTCCCTCTTGGTGCTCTTCTCCAGGCTTCTGTTTATTCTGCGTGCATTGAACTATTACAAATAAGGAAACCACTCCCGATGCCAAGAGCCGGCACTGAGCTGGCATTTGCTGCCCAAAGACGGCATGCGCTGCAGAGACCTCACTGCCTCTTACACAATGCAAAGATCCTGCCCAAGGACAGGTGGTAGCAGGGCTGAGGTGAGAGGGGGGGTATACCTGGTACATGCCCCTCTCTACAACCTTGAGGGGGGATGCAGGTGGCCAACTATAGCGCAAGAAGAGGAGAGGCAGGCCCAGAGCCTTTCCTGTGCTCACTCCTGCCCCGCTGCGTGGCAGTGTTTGCTCTCTTCCAGGCAGTGCTGCAGGGGGCAGTGTCCCAGGAAGGTGGTGAGGTGAGGCTGGAGCTCACCTGGGAGAGAGCAGAGCGCCCCTGCCAGGTACCATAAGAACATAAGAACATAAGAATGGCCATACTGGGTCAGACCAAAGGTCCATCAAGCCCAGCATCCCATCTGCCGACGGTGGCCAATGCCAGGTGCCCCAGAGAAGGAGAACAGAAGACAAGTGATTTATCTCCTGCCATCCATCTCCTGCCCTTGTTATGAAGGCTAGGGCACCATACTTTATCCCTGGCTAATAGCCATTTATGGACCTGACCTGCAAAAATTTATCAAGCTCTTTTTTAAACCCTAATAGAGTCCTGGCCTTCACAGCCTCCTCGGGCAAGGAGTTCCACAGGTTGACTGTGCGCTGTGTGAAGAAAAATTTCCTTTTATTAGTTTTGAACCTACTACCCATCAATTTCATTTGGTGTCCCCTAGTTCTTGTATTATGGGAAAAGGTAAATAATTTTTCTATATTCACTTTCTCCACACCATTCATGATTTTATATACCTCTATCATATCGCCCCTCAATCGCCTTTTTTCCAAACTGAAAAGTCCCAGTCTCTCTAGCCTCTCCCCATATGGGACCCTTTCCAAGCCCCTAATCATCTTAGTCGCCCTTTTCTGAACCTTTTCTAATGCCAATATATCTTTTTTGAGGTGAGAAGACCACATCTGCACGCAGTACTCGAGATGTGGGCGTACCATAGTTTTATATAGGGGAAGTATGATATCTTTTGTCTTATTATCGATCCCTTTTTTAATAATTCCTAACATCCTATTTGCCTTACTAACTGCCGCTGCACACTGCGTGGATGTCTTCAGAGAACTATCCACTATAACTCCAAGATCCCTTTCCTGATCTGTCGTAGCTAAATTTGACCCCATCATGTAGTACGTGTAATTTGGGTTATTTTTTCCAACATGCATTACCTTACACTTACCCACATTAAATTTCATTTGCCATTTTGCTGCCCAATCACTCAGTTTGCTGAGATCTTTTTGTAGTTCTTCACAATCCCTTTTGCTTTTGACTGTCCTGAACAACTTGGTGTCATCTGCAAACTTTGCCACCTCACTGCTTACCTCATTTTCTAGATCATTGATGAACAAGTTGAACAGGATCGGTCCCAGGACTGAGCCCTGGGGAACACCACTAGTTACCCCCCTCCATTGTGAAAATTTACCATTTATTCCAACCCTTTGTTTTCTGTCTTTTAACCAATTTCCGATCCATGAAAGGACCTTTCCTCCTATCCCATGACCACCTAATTTACATAAAAGCCTTTGGTGTGGGACCGTGTCAAAGGCTTTCTGGAAATCTAGGTATATTATGTCCACTGGGTGCCCCTTGTCCGCATGTTTATTAACCCCTTCAAAGAATTCTAATAGATTAGACAGACACGACTTCCCTCTGCAGAAACCATGCTGACTTTTGCCCAACAATTCGTGCTCTTCTATGTGCCTTGCAATTTTACTCTTTACTAGTGTTTCTACTAATTTACCTGGTACTGATGTTAAACTTATCGGTCTATAATTGCCAGGATCTCCTCTAGAGCCTTTTTTAAATATTGGTGTTATATTGGCCGTCTTCCAGTCATTTAGTACCAAAGTGGATTTAAAGGATAGGTTACAAACCACTGTTAATAACTCCGCAATTTCACATTTGAGTTCTTTCAGAACCCTTGGGTGAATGCCATCTGGTCCTGGAGACTTGTTACTATTCAGCTTATCAATTAATTCCAAAACCTCCTCTAATGTCACTTCAATCTGAGTGAGTTCCTCAGATTTGTTGCCTAAAAAGGCTGGCTCAGATTTAGGATTACCACGTCATGGGGAGAGCACAGGGGGCTCTGGGCTGAGGCCGGGAGCACATTATATGGGGAACATTCTCCCCTCAGCTGGCACCTCCCTCCCACTAGTCGCCTCTGGGTGGTGGCCTAAGGAAAATTTGCCCTTCCTCCCTCGCTGCTGCGTCTGTTCGGACGCAGGCTGAAGCTCTGAACACGCTCACTCCAGAAGGGGAAGGTGGCGGCATCTGCTCTAAATAAACCACAGAAAAGGGGGGGCTCAAACAAAGGCCTCCCACTGGCAAGGATGAAGGTGCAGATGTGACTTGTGGGGCCAGTTTTCCCCATCATCTCACAAATCTTCTCTGGTGCCAGATAAGTTGCTCCCCCACCCCCAAACACACCCCGTGCTCTCTTTCCACATTGACTGAAAGGGGATGTGAATTTGGATGGAGAATCACCATTCCTGGCTGTGATCCCTAAGAGGCAGGCCTGGGTGGACTTCTTGGGACAAATACAGCTGCATCCCAGTGCCCCAGGCTGTCCCCTGGCCTCCTGTGCACCGGCTCCATGTGTCAAGGACATCACACAGCCAGGAGCCACTTGGCCACCCAGAACAGGGAGGAGCCCCGGAACAGGCCACAGAGGTTCCTGCTGAATGAGACAGCGTTGCCCCCGCCTGTTCTCTGAAACCCCTCAGAGGGGCACAGCCGCCCCCTCAGAACTAGTGAGGTGTGCTGCTAATGCTGGGGAGGAGCACTCCAGGGAACAGGGATCCATAAGGATTTCAGCCCTCCATGCAGCCTCCCAAAGCCGAGTGTGTAGAGGAACGGGGAGAGGAGAGGCCAGCTGTTAGGTAGCAATGGTTGACAATCGCTGGCAGAGGATTGGTTCAGTCACACCCCTGCCTGCTGGGTGTAAGCAGGACACACATCACAGCCATCTGAGCACAGTCCTTTCTTGGAGTGGGTGAGCACAGGCAGGGATACAGGCTTGTACCAGTCGAAGCAGTGAATTCTGGGGCTGGGGTGCACTGGGACCACAGAGTGGGTGGAAATCATGTGACCTCATTACAATGTTGGGAGGAGAGACAATCGGCGACTGCGTCCACCGCAGCTAAACGAGTTACCCTCATTCATTAATGTAAAACAAATGACCCTTTGGGCCCAAGGAAACTAGGTGCAACCAACATAACTGTGTCGTCTCATCACAAGCCTCCCACAGCCTAGCTCTCTTCTGCTCTGGATCATCACACTTGCTGCATCTTGTCCCGATTTAGGTTGCAAAACTCTTTGGTAAAGGGACTTTGCTTTCCTATGTTTGTACAGCACCTAGCACAATGAGGCTTTGGTCCTGAGCAGGTGTGTGTTTAAGTAATAATGCGTAAGGGCCAGGGAGTACAGCTCTTACCCCACTGGGGAGTAGGTACATGCAGAATGCTTCTGCTCACAATAGGGGCAAAGGCTTGCATGTCGAACAGTAACGGAGAGGTAGCCATGTTAGTCTGTACTCCATTTCTGCTGTTTTGTTTTACAGGGGCAAAGGTTTCAGAGTCTAGCACTAGGTACGCAATAGAAATTAATCAGATCATCTCCTGACCATCTCTTCCCCAAACACTGAGGGACAGCCGTGGTGCATACGAACCCCACATACATTAACCATGGATTAAGCAGGAGTTTAAGCCAATTCTTCCTCCCCTTCCCTGACACCTGCAGGGGTGTTAGGCCTACCTGGTGACCAAACCAACTGGGGACAAGCTGGATCTTCTCAAAGAAAGGAACAGTGGTGCAGTAGGGGAGGGCCTTGGAGAAGATCCTGGGTAGGTCACAGCTTCCTCTCTTGGGCTAAAGGTTGAGAGATGCCGGGAGGGCTTTGAAGAGGAAGGGGGGTAGGGGTGAGAGGAACCTGAAGAAAGCTTGGGAAGGTGAGCTATGACAGTGGGGCAAGAAAGAACTTAGACACATGCTGCTGAGCTTTGCAAAAAACCCCTGTGGAAGGAGGGTGGGGAACTTGTACAGGAAGCTTAAGTACATACTTGTCCCGGCTGGGACCCTTGCTCTTCTGTTGGCTGTCAACACGTGGTATATATTACAAAGCTGCTCCAGTTTTCCCATGCCCGACATCCCATGTAGACACATCTGTTATCAATGTCCACTTAATCTTGTGTATTGCCCATGTGAGCTAAACTGAGACCAACAAGATTTCCAGGGCTTTTGGAAGGTCTGCGCGAAGGCTTTGCACCAGTTGATTTAGAGTGATTTTTAGTTACACGGATACAATTTTCTGCATCACAAATGTTGTCTGTGCTAGAATTTTAGGGACTATGAGCTCAGAGCTGGCAGCAGCAAAGGCTTTGCATAAGAATGGCCATACTGAGTCAGAGTAAAGGTCCATCGAGGCCACTAATGTCTTCTGACAGCGGCCAATGCCAGGTGTCACGGAGAAATGAGCAGAACAGGCAATCATCAAGTGATCCCATGTCATACATGTCCCAAACCTCTTTTTGTCAAGAGCCAGGAACCGCTACCCATCCTGGCTAATAACCATAGGTGGACCTATTCTCTGTGAATTTATCTAGCTCTTTTCTGACTCCTTTTCAAGTCCTGGACTTCACAACACCCTCAGGTGAGGAGTTCCACAGATTGACTGTGCACTGCATGAAGAAATACTTCCTTTTGTTGATTTTAAATCTGCTACAATAGCCAGAGGAATCATTAAATGCAGGGGAGGGAGAGGAGCAGACATAAGGAGATGAGTGAGAAAAAAGCAGGTTGTCAGAGTGAAAGACGGGATGGAAGACACAAATTAAAAGAGAGGTGGAGGAGGAAAACTTTCAGTTCTTTTCACTGAACTGAAGGTGGAAAAATAGTAGACTGGCAAACTCAGACAAAGGGATAGGTGCTGAAAGTAGGCGTGTGGCTTCACCCTGTCTTGACATGGTTTCCACCACATCCAGGGTTTACATCTAGGTTCAGTGTCTCTCAGTACTCCCACTATAAACATTGGTCCAGCCCGCCTGGAGAACGGCCATCAGAAATGCCAAGCTGTGCAAAGTGTATGGCAGAACATTTAAGCTGAAAAACTCAAATCACAACTCAAATCCCAGTTTATGCCTCCCTCCCCCTCTGGCACTGAAAAAGGGAGAGTTGGGCTGGAAAAGAAGGAGAACCAGTAACACAAGGCTGGCTGTTTGGGGAGTGTTTTCCTCAAGAAATCAGATTTTTGCAGGAGGGGAGGGTTTGAATTTCAGAAAAAAGGGCCAGTTTTGAATGAAAAATTCTTCCTTAATGTTATTGTTTTGCTTCCACCTTTGACTCGGGAACTTGCTTAACTCCCCAACCAACCCCTGGGTGTTTTTTCTTGGCATGCCAGGCCCCTCTCTGCTGGATTTAGGAAGTAACAAATGGCAGGCTGTCTCGGACCCTGCAGACTCTCTCATCGTGGGATAGAATGTCCATGGCTCCCTGCTGAGCTCTTGATAAAATTTACATAGTCTCCCAGACAGAGGCTGGAGCGGGAAAAAGGCAGAGCTGTGAAACCCAGAACTTGCTCACGCTTTGCAAGGAGCAGATGGCAGAGGATCACACGCTCATGACACTGTGTAACTTCAGGGGAATGGATGGCCCTATTTGCTGGCCTACACGCCGAAGCAACTTCCACCCCAACAAGGGTGAGATGCCCATCCCCTGGCAGTGCTAACTTCAGTGATTTTTTTTTTTTACGGACGTCTGACTGTCAAGGACTTAGGCCTGGGGCCTACAAAGAGATCCCTGGAACCCCATACTGCTCATGGCAGCAGCAGAGCATTGGTGACTCTTGCTTTGTCCACATGGCTGTGTTTAAAGTACAGCTGCAGCAGTGTGGTCCTGGCCTCGGTGCTGTGGCGGGAGCCTGTTTACGATGTCACTTTACAGCGCTGCGACTTGTGTGGTTGGGGTAAGGTTTCCACATCCCTGGAGCCAGAATGTTACCGTGCAGCCAAGTGCCAGTGCAGACAAACCCTTGGCCAGGATGTGCCCCAAAGGTCTGAAGAAATAATCTACTTTACAAATAAAGGGAAGCTTCACTTGCGGGGTGGGAGGAGCTGCTCGGGTTTGTCACATGCTAGCCTGCTGTAACAGCTTTGTTCTTTGCTATGCAAAGTGTTGCAGGTAGCCAAGTTTTCCTTGTCCCTTCCACACAGAACCCCACGCCTGGGATGGCAACAGAAAGGATCTCCTTATTCCTGCTATCTCTCTATGAGCTGGTGGGGGTAGAAAGACTTGCTGGAACTTGCACTTTAATTCCTTCTTTACACAATGTGCCTCACATCAGCTTGGGTGATGTGCACTCTGCTCCTGCAAAGTTTGGAGCTGAGCAAGTTTCTTGTTCCTATGCGGGGTCAGTGATAAGACAGGAGGGCCATGCCTTTCCCGTATGTGTGGCCAGAGGCAGGGAAGTGGAAAGAGGACTTCATTAACTGGTTCTGACATTCCTATAACCTTTCATGGGCATTACATCTCCTTAACAAAGGTCTCTCTTTTTTTCTTGCTATTTTGCAGATTGTGTGCGGCGTCCAGAGTGAAAAGATGCTCCTGCAAGGAGGACACTTGAGCTGATATGGGGAAAAAAGGAAAGCACTGACGTGAGTGAGTGAGTGACAGCTGGAGCGTTACCTATGTTGTACCAACCACTATGCTTGTGCAAAAGGTGACCCACGAGCCATTGCCCCTTAACAGGGCAGGAAATGCCCTGTCCCTTCCACCCCATGGTGCCCTTTCCTCACAGTACAGCCTACAGCTGTGACCCTGCACTCAGGGGTCCTCCCCTCCCAGCGCCCCCTCCGCCCCCATAGCCATCTTGCATCAGTAACCTACTGCCATTCATCATTTAGCCTTTGGGTCAGAGGAAACTGCTGTCTGAGGTGGCCACTCATTTCTGGCTTACAAGGAAGACAGAACCCTCCTGCTCTATAGCTAGAGCAAGAGTGAGCTGCTCTCAGCCCATGCAGCCTTTTGTAGGGCTCAGCCTGGCCCTGGCTGGCTGACTGCTCCCTGCTCTAATTGGCCAGGGTTGTACCAGCCTCCTCTAGGCAGTAGGTATCCTTCAGTCTGCATAGACTATGGATCGCGCATAACCCTCCCGAATGGAGTGGGCTACCACAGGGTGGTCTAACTTTTTACGTCAGGCTCGCTCCACTTTTCACCCCTGCAATTAGCAGCCCACTCCCAACCTGTCTGATATAAATGTCATCTAAACCAACAGAAATTTCAGTTATGTTCATATGAAAAAAAAACCCTTTCAGCATGTGTAAGAAAATCAATCTGTACTATATGAAACTGTTATTAATCATGTATATAAATGTGAAGACACAGACATTAAAACTGTAACATATTTCAAATATTTTAATGAGCTGGATGAGCCTGAGACCCAGCAGCTGATCATGCTGTGCCCCCTCCCTTATGAAAAATCATATCTCTCACGTTGCACCCCCCTGAGCTCCACCACCACTGCAGGCACCCTTTCAGATTTTGGTGGTGATGGTGGTAACTTTAACCATAATTCCCAGGGTACTTAGGCCCTTGAAAACCCTAGTTTTCTGGCACATAATTTACCTGTCAGCTGACAGGAGTCCTGTATTTAATTCCTATGTGAAGGAAAGACAAATAAATATTAGATCCACTCAGCTCCAATAATAACATGTTCTGACATCTTGGGTATGTCTACACTAGCACACTACGTCGAAGTAGCCTATTTTGAAGTAAGGACATCGAAATAGGCTACTTCGACGTGTATCGTCTACACGTCCTCCAGGGCTGGTGCCATCGATGTTCAATGTCGAAGTAGCGACAGAGAACGTTGAAAGGAGCCGCCCTGGAAGGAAATGTGGAGCATCCACACACACAAGTGCTCCTCGTCGAAATAAGGGGCCAGCAAAGCCCCAAGCCGCTCCCTTAAAGGGCCCCTCCCAGACACACTCGGCCTGCACAGCACGAGATCCACAGAGCCAACAACTGGTTGCAGACCCTGTGCACGCAGCATGGACCCCCAGCAGCAGCAGCAGCAGCAGCCAGAAGCCCTGGGCTAAGGGCTGCTGCACATGGTGACCATAGAGCCTCGCAGAGGCTGGACAGAGCGTCTCTCAACCCCTCAGCTGATGGCCGCCATGGAGGACCCCGCTATTTCGAAGTAGCAGGATGCGGATCATCTACACACGCCCTACTTCGATGTTGAACGGCAAAGTAGGGCGTTATTCCCATCTTTGAATCGAAATAACAATTTCAACATCTCGCCACCTAATGTCGATTTCAACGTCGAAATAGCACACGGCATGTGTAGATGTGATGCATGCTATTTCGACGTTGTGCTGGCTACTTCAAAGTAGCCGGCTAGTGTAGACACACCCCTTGTGGCAAGTCACTCAAGGGGTACTGTTAAGTTTAGAATTTTACACTGGAGAAAATGCCCAAAGACAGACAGAAGTGGAGGGCCTTCTTTGCTGCCCTGCCTGCCAGCAGGTGTAACAGGCTTTAGCTATTATTTTGTTACTAACTCTGTGGGGTGTGTGTGTGTGTGTGTGAGAGAGACAGAAGCTGTGTCTACATGTGCACGCTACTTCGAAGTAGCGGCACTAACTTCGAAATAGTGCCCGTCGCGGCTACACGCGTCGGGCGCTATTTCGAAGTTAACTTCGACGTTAGGCGGCGAGACGTCGAAGTCGCTAACCTCATGAGGGGATTGGAATAGTGCCCTACTTCGACGTTCAATGTCGAAGTAGGGACCATGTAGACGATCCACGTCCCGCATCATCGAAATTGCTGGGTCCTCCATGGCGGCCATCAGCTGGGGGGTTGAGAGATGCTCTCTCTCCAGCCCCTGGGGGGCTCTATGGTCACCGTGGGCAGCAGCCCTTAGCCCAGGGCTTCTGGCTGCTGCTGCTGCAGCTGGGGATCCATGCTGCAGGCACAGGGTCTGCAACCAGTTGTTGGCTCTGTGTATCTTGTGTTGTTTAGTGCAACTGTGTCTGGGAGGGGCCCTTTAAGGGAGCGACTTGCTGCTGAGTCCGCCCTGTGACCCTGTCTGCAGCTGTGCCTGGCACCCTTATTTCGATGTGTGCTACTTTGGCGTATAGACGTACCCTCGCAGTGCCTATTTTGATGTGGTGCCACGCAATGTCGAAGTTGAACATCGACGTTGCCAGCCCTGGAGGACGTGTAGACGTTATTCATCGAAAAAGCCTATTTCGATGTTGGCTTGACGTGTAGACGTAGCCAGAGAGACAGAGAGAGAGAGAGATCCTGTCAGGACTCTGGGAGGTGAGTGGAACATAGTGTCACAGCAAGGGCAGATGAGTCTGGATACCACGTAAGAACATCAGAATGGCTGGACTCCATCAAACCAAAGGTACATCTTGCCCAGTGTCTTGTATTCTTACAGTAGTAAAAGTCAGGTACTTCAGAGGGAATGAACACAACAGGCAATCACTGAGTGATTCACCTTCTCATCCATTTCTAGCTTCTGGCAAACGGAGAGGAGGGACCTGCAGAACATGGTGTTGGACCTCTGCCTGCACTGGCTAACAGCTGTCAAGGGACATTTTCTCCATGTATATAGTTCTTCTCTGAACCCTGTTAAAGTCTTGGCCTTCACAACGCCCTCTGACAAAGAGTTCCACAGGTTCACTGTGAAGAAATACTTTCGTTTGTTTTAAATCTGCTGCCTATTAATTTCACTGAGTGACTCCAGCTTCCCGTGGTGTTTGAAGGAGTAAATAACACTTCCTGATTTGACGTTTTCGCATCATTCATGATTTTGTAGATCTCTGTCCTAGCTCCCCCTTCCTCATCTATTTTCCGAACTGAAAAGTCCCAGTCTTTTTCATGCCTCCTCATATGGATTATGTTCAGTCTCAGATTCATTTCTGCTGTCCTTCTCTGTACACTTTCCAAATCCCATATATCTTTTTTGAGAGGAAGTGACTAAAACCACAGACAGTATTCAATATGCAGGTGTGTGTACAGCAGTGTGTACCACTGATTCATCTTGACACATTTTGATACTGTCTGTCTCATTATCTATTCTTTTGCTAATAAATCCCAATATTCCGTGAGTTTTTTTGATGGCTGCTAGAAATGGAGAAGATATTTTCAGACGACAATGACTCCAAGATCTCTCTTTTGATGGATTCAGGTAATTTAGACCCCATCATGCTGTATGTATATTTGGGATTTTATTTTGCCATGTGGATTATTCTGGATTTCTCAACACTGAATTTCATGGGCCATTGTGTTGCCAGTCACCCAGTTTTGTGAAATCCTTTTGTAACTCTTTCCAGACCATTTAGTAACAGAGAGGAAGCCATGCTAGCCTATACACTATCAAAACAAAAAGCAGTCAAGTAGCACTTTAAAGACTAGCAAAATAGTTTATTAGGTGAGCTTTCGTGGGACAGACCCACTTCTTCAGACCATAGCCAGACCAGATCATTTAGGATTGTGTAAAGCCGTCAAAAGAGCACAGAGCCCTGGGGGACACCACTATTTCCTTCTCTCTATTCTTACCTGTTATTCTCTGCCTTTCTTGCCTATTTTTAACTGGTGTGCTTGACAATGCTTGTGGGATTGTCCAATGAGCCTTAGTTGACATTAATGACAAGCCTTTTGTTATCTTAATCACCTGTCTCTGTTTATAAACAAACTCACAAAGCTCCTAGCTTCTGAGCATAACCTACTCAGGCCGTGTTGCAGTTAAGAGCTCCGTCAGGAGCTAGGGTAAGTAGACCCCTGGTACAAAATTGGGGTGGAGGGCTAGGCCCTTCTTTACCCTCAATGGCACCTCTGCAAAGAAATCAACATCCAGCTGTACCTTGGGTGTAACCTGTATTGCAATCAATTATGTATGACAGAGTACTAAGGCTTTGTCTAGGTAGCCTGCAGGAGCAATCCTCCCAGCCTGGGTCAGTAAATTCAAACCTCCATCAAAGGCCTGAAGGTAACACAGATAAAGGCTGGGAGGAAGGACAGAATCTAACTGCCATTTTACAGAATAGACTCTGAGGCATTCAAAGACCAAGTGACTTAACCAAGGTCACACAGAAGGACGCTGGCAGAGATGCAAACTGGACCCAGCATCAGCCTATGACCTGATAGGCTGTTGTCTGTAATAAGTGTATTGCCATAAATTTCAGGTTGAAGGAAGCAAATGCTTTGTGTGTACTATACCCTTCACCAGGGAAGCCAAACTGCCCAATGATGCTGGATATTACTGTAAGAGGAAATGGGCTTTTTTTTTTCTGGTCCTTTTAGACCTTCTCTTCATCACTATTTTCACCTTTGCTGTAACACGTGTAAATGCTCTTCCTTAGATTGATGCCCTCAGACGTCGTGTGTTACACTTCTGAGGCCTTGTGCAAGTCACCTCCCCGCTAGCTGCCTCAGTTTCCCCCCTGCGGGAGGAGGGTAAGGGCGCGCCGCTCTACCGGAAGAAGCTGGCTGGACAAGCGGGTTACCACTAAGGGCAGGCAGGCCGGGCGCCACGGGTGGTAATGCTGAAAACCCAGAGCCACCTCCGCCGCGGGACAACCAGCCAGCGGGGTTTAGCCCGGAGCAGCTTTCCCGGCCCTGGGGCGCAGCTGGAGGGAGGTGCCGGGGCCTGGCGTTGTCCCGGTGCAGCCCTGAGCCAGCATTTCCCACCCGGGCCTCTTGGCTAGAGGCGGGGGGGGCTGCTCAGCGCCACGTGCCCCCCGGGAGCGGACTCGCCTCGGGCGGCAAGGGGCGGGGCCGAGCCTAGCCGCGGCGGGGTCTGTCCCTGCCCCGCTGGAAGCCGGGCCGCGCCTGCAGGGGACCCCGCGGAGCTACGCTGGAGTCACTCCCCCGCCGGGGGCCGGGCCAGGTAGCGCGCTGCCTTCCCCGGGCCGGGGGAGGGGACAGCGCTGGGCCGGCCCCGCCCCGCCCCGCCCCGCCCCGCCAGGCGGGCGATCCCGGCTCCTGCTTTTCCTGGGGGCCGGTCCCGGCCGTGCGCGATCCTGCCTGGGCGCCCGCCCCTGCCGGCCCCAACTTCACCCAGCCGTCGCCGCCGCCGCCGCCGCACGCCGGGCCCGGCTGCCGCCTCTCACCGCCGGCCCCTGCCCCCGGCACCATGCCCCGGCCGAGCGGCTGCCTGCCGCCGCTCCTGTGCACGGTGGCCGCCTGCAGCCTGCCGCTGCTGCTGCTGGCCGCCGAGCCCAAGTCCAAGAACTGCTCCGAAGTGCGGCGGCTCTACGCCGCCAAGGGCTTCAGCCAGAGCGACGCGCCCAGCCACGAGATCAACGGTGAGCCGGGGGGGCGCTCTGCGCCGGGGGGCTGGCCAGGAGCGGTTCCCGGCCGCGCGGGGGGGAGCCTGCAAGCGAAATTTGCAAGGAGAGTTGCAAGGGAGATTTGCAAGGAGGCGGCGGGGGGGTGTGCAAGGGAGATGGGGGGCTGCGAGGAGAGTTGCAAAGGGGTGCGGGGGGTGCGAGGGAGCGCGGGGGGTGCGAGGGAGCACGAGGGGCTGCGAGGAGAGTTGCAAGGGAGGTTTGCAAGGGGGTGCGGGGGTGCAAGGGAGCACGGGGGGGCTGCGAGGAGAGTTGCAAAGGGGGGCGGGGGGTGCAAGGGAGCACGGGGGGCTGCGAGGAGAGTTGCAAGGGGGTGCGGGGGTGCAAGGGAGCACGGGGGGGCTGCGAGGAGAGTTGCAAAGGGGGCGGGGGGTGGAAGGGAGCACGGGGGGCTGCGAGGAGAGTTGCAAAGGGGGGCGGGGGTGCAAGGGAGCACGGGGGGGCTGCGAGGAGAGTTGCAAAGGGGGGCGGGGGTGCAAGGGAGCACGGGGGGCTGCGAGGAGAGTTGCAAGGGAGGTTTGCAAAGAGGCGGCGGGGGGCCTGCAGCGATCCGCGCCGGGGGCAGGGTTTGGTGGTGTTCCCGTGGCCCTGGGCTCCTTCCCTTTGTCAGCTCGGGCTGGGAGTTGCCCGCACTGCTCTTCTGGGCTGGGGACGCCTGTGCCCCGGCTGGCTCCGTTCGATCCCGGGTGGGCTGTGCCTCCCTCCCCCGCTCCCGGGGCGAGCCAGGCGGGGAGAAAGTTACTTGGGGACGTGCATTGCCCCCCCTCCCCCGCGCGGGACTGCGCGTGGTTGTCTGACGGGCGCTGCAAGGCCCCGGCTCTTCGCTTTCTGGACATCCTTGGCGGGGGCAAAGCAGTTGCTAGCCGCGCACTCCATCCGTGCAGAGGTGGGGGTGGGGGTGGGGGTGGGGGTCGGGGCCGGGCCGGGCCGGGCCGGGCTGGGCTGACCGACCACCGCGTCGGACCCCGCCGGGGGAAGGAACCTGGCGCATGCGGGCAAAGCTCAGGGAGGTACTTGGAAAGATTTTTCTTCTGACCTTCGGGTTAATTGCACGTGCAATTATGGGCGTTTGAAAAGACGGATTGCAGGAAACCGTAATCTGGGGAGATCGCCATGCAGATGAGCCCAGGCGAGGCCTGCGTGCGGCTTTAGAGAGACCCCGGGTCTTTTGGGAGAGGGGTTACCAAGATTGTTTTCTTTTGTCTGGGCTGGCTTGTGAGCCCCCCCCCCCCCCCACCAGCTCCCCCTCTTCTCCCCACCAACCTTACTGCCTGCTCCCCCAGCAAGCTCTGGGGATGAACGAATGCATTGAAATAAATCTGTGATGAGGGATGCCATGAAGACCATGTCCACACCAGCATGGGTTTGGGTTCTTGACTTTGAAGGGCTCCGGAAGAATCCTGCACCTGTCTTCTGGCAGAGTTTTTAAGAAGTTTTGAGAACTATGCTTCCTAACAGTTAGTAGGATCCCTTTCCTGTTTAACTGCAGTGCGAGTGGAGGAGAGAAAAGAGAGGAAGATTCAGTGATTTCTGAGGCCTTGGAGAGGTTTCAGACAGCAGATAATGGAGTGGGATTTTGTGGCCAGAGAATGTTAAACCCCACCATTTTTGCTTAGTAGCCACCAGTTTCCTCTAGTTAATGAAGTTCTTTGGTGACTTGGACTGGCAAAGAGAGCTCTGTTCAGCAGACGGCAAGGTGACTTTTTTAATGTGCTTGATCCAGTTGCTTTTTCCCATAGTGTGCTGCTTTGCTCTACCTTTGCAGTGACCAAATGCTTTGTACACAACTGCTTAGGCACTGTTTGCCCTTAAGCTGTCTGTCTTTCTGCAAACTCAGATAGAAGCTGGTGACGCAACAATTTAGTAAACCTAAAAAGCAGTCCTGTAGCACTTGAAGGCTAAAAATAGTTCATTAGGTGATGAGCTTTTGTGGGACAGGCCCACTTCTTCGGCTCTGGAAAATTTTGATGAAAGAAAACTAAGATGAAGGAAATTGAATAGAAAGAAAACAAATGAAATAAAAATTGACAAATTGGCTAGATAGGACAGGAGTGCGTGTGTGTGTTTTGGCTAGATAGGACAGGAGTGTGTGTGTGTTGTGTGTGTGGGGGTGAGTGAGTGAGTAAGTATCCTGAAGGCTGTTCTCAGCCCCTTCCCTAGCAAAACTGGAATGAGCCAAGATTCACCCTGGAAAGGCGAATGCTTATTTACCTTTGGTGCAGTTAGAAGCAGTGTTGTTTAAGTTTGTGCCTCATTCTCACTCTTCAAAGAGGCAATTCTGTTCGAGCTGCATGATGCAAACAGAATGGATTTTGGAATTCTTGACTCTTATTCAGGAGAAAAACATTAATTGTTGTCAGCTGCTGGTAGGGAATGTAGCTGCATTCTGTTTCGTCTAGGCAGGAGTCCTTAAAACGAATGCATGGGCAAGAAATGGCTCCTTTCACTAAACCGACGAAGATTTCAGTGACATCTCACGAGTCAAGCTGTCCTTTAGGAAAACGACATCTCGAGAAACAATTTTACACATCCTTGTCTGTCCGAGGGACAGGAGTGTTTTAGTAGCCAGCAGTAGGAAATGGTAGTTAATGTGCTCACACCCAAAACATTTTATTCTTTTTGTTTCATCCTTCATCTCCCTCCCAGGGCTGCTGCTTTTATTTCCCCTTTTGAATGACCTACTGGACTGCATTCTCCTGAGGAACAAAGGAAGTGCTTTTTTAGCTGGAATCCTTGGGAGACCACCAAAGACTGCAATTTCGCACTACTTTCAACAATAACAAAAATGCATGACTGAATGGCTCAAAAATGTGGAGTGTTAGAGGCATTCATTTGAGTCTAGGACACTGTCACAACACAGACAGACCCAAGTAAATACCTTTAGACTGCTAATATAGAAGCAGGAGTAATCTTTACCATTGCTGTGCCCTCCCAATACGCATATATTATCCTCTTCACTGACACAAACTAAAATGATTTCAGTCAGTGGTACTTTTATGTTGTCAGCCGCTTGATGTGCATTTAGCATACAGCTGTTGGAATAAAATCAGGGGTCTTCTTACTCCTTCGAGAAATGTTTTCAGGAGAAACACCCGAACGCTTTGAGTTAAAAAACCCTGCTCCTCTCCCCCGCACCCTCCTGCTTTTTAAAATGGCTTGTACAAAATAAGCTGGTGTTGATTTAAGATCCACGCTTGGGTCAGTGTAACAGTAGGTGTTTGATCAGGCTTCTCAGAAGCCACTATATCTCAAGGATTTGACCTTCTCTTTATTTCTATATCATAATTAAGATGATCTGATGTGCTGTGGAGGGTGTCAGGAGTATATCAGGCTGACAGGCTCTCCGATGGAAGTCTTATCAGGGCTCTCAGCTTGACCTTGTGCTTTTGAAATAAGACGTCAGAAGTGTGATGATCGGAAGAGATTATTTAACAAAAAGAGGGTCTCCTTCAACTTACTCATCAAAAGTATTTAATTAGGGTATGTCCCTGTTTCCGTTGGGATAAATGAAATCACTTATTCACAAAGCAACAAGTCTTGGAATCCTAAACCCTAGATGCCATCTTAATGCTAAGCCCGTTCAGATGAGGCAATCAAGAATCTTTTAAAACATTTTTTTTGTGAGTGGTCTGTGTATATTATAGTGCCTTAAAGAGACAGTACACATTAAAATCCACTTAGTTTTAACTAAAGTTAATAAAGCTAGTTTTAGGTACTATACCTGCCTAATCTTCGTACTTAACCTCCTCTGGCTCCAGTTCTCACTCCCATTCCTCTTTCAACACTCCATTCAAAAAGGGGAAACTGAGGCCCAATAGTGCACTCAGAGCCACATAAACAGACCTTGATATGATCCCGTAGAGCTCAGTCCACTCTCACCTTCACTGGGTCTCCATGCTCATTAAGGATCTGTCTGCGTGGATCTGATGTAGGATTGGACCAGTTGATAATTACGTAGAAAATAGTGAACGTGAGGAAAAAAGCTCTCAGCCGAACACAGCAAAAAAAATAGATGTTGCTGTAATCTTAGCTACTGCTTGTTACATTTTCAGATGGGGAAGGGGTGCAAGTTGTGTTTAGTTTTTCATCACTCTTTAAGAGTGAGTTGCTTTGGCAAGCTGCTGACATTAGTTTGCTTTAGAACGAGCAAGGTGCGTCTCTTCATCTACTCAGGAGCATAGTGAGCAAAGGGAATTGAAAACATCCTATGCAAAATCTTGGTTGCATGCAAGAACCAAGTTTCAGCAGCACAGTATTTTACATAGATAAATCTTTTAACCTGTATTACATTGGGGGCGCTTATGCAAACTACTCAGAGAGCTGCCTGTTAAATTCTGGTGGCTCACTGAAACATGGGGAGGAAGGGGTTTACAAGGGTGTGCTTTGGAGGTAACGTTTGGGGGGCTGTGATGTTGGGTAGAGGTGTACAAAGCACAGAAAGAGGCCAGCTCGTTGCCACTCTGCATTTTTATTACTGAAGTTAGTTAGGTTATTTTTAACAGTTTGACAGACTTTGCTTGGATTTTTTTTTCCCAGTCACTTTCCAACTTCTTGCAGGAGGAGCGCAGACAAAGCTTCTGAAGTGTTTCCTGAAAATTAGGGGGGAAGGGGAGGGTGTTGCCATTTCTGCAGTCAAAACAGTGGGAGGTTAAACCAGAATTCTCTTAAGCCTGGACTCCTAAAACACCACACCCAACAACAGCCCAAATATGTGGGTGAAAGCCCCTGAGGGGTGGGGTGGAGGTTGAGGGACTCAGTCAGCTGCAGGAATGGGGCCTTAAATAGCTGCTGTGTTGAGTTTATGGTGAGGAGAACTCTGCACCCAGTTTCAGGACGCAGTAGGTAGACAGGTGCCTTGGAGGAAGGAAGCAGAATGGCTTATGAAGCTTGTCTAGGTTTATTTTAGTGCTTTGATATTGTTCTCAGCTCATCTATCTGAGCGCCTAATTTGCACTTTTAGCAGTAGTTAAATTAAAGAGGAACAGTTAGGAGTTAAGTTAATATAATTGTCCTATAAAACACATGAAGCTCACATTCTGAATAGAAGTGCATATAAAATGATTCTATCATGAGTGTGATATACATGATATGTACATTCTCACCCTAATTATGTCCCATGGGAGAACTGTGTAACTGTTCTTTTTCTCCTTTTCGAACTGAAACAGTCAAATTCCACCAGACACTTTTTTTCTTTTCAGTGGCATTTTTTTCTACACAATATTAATATTCACTACCTATTGCCTGTGCATCGTCACTTAAGACTTAGATCTAAAAATAGTTTAGGCCAAGTTTAGGACGTAATATAGTACCCCTAAATGGGTAGGTTGTTATCCATGAACATAGTGTAATCTTTCTTGCTAATGTAAATGGTCATTTGTTTACAGCAAGTAGTATGAGGTGATACTTATAACTGTTGTACAGCTGACAAATTCACATTTGCTTAGGGCTAGGTAAAAGCTGTCGATACACGTACCTGTGTAGCAGAATAAATAGAAATTGTTTTCTTTAACAAGCAGGAACTTGTTTTCTTCTTATGTTAAGTACCTCCTTCAGCCCTAACAAAACGGGATATACGACTGTAGATGGAGACATTCCAAAATGCCCTCTGCAGATGGCTTCGCTCTGTTGAAATGTATCAGTAAGATTTTGAATACGCTATTCTGGATTCTACTTCTAGCCCCAGTAGTGTTGTTACTGTCTTGAAGCTTATGGTATGGTCGGTCTCCCAGCTCCCACTAGTGCTCCCACAAGCTGCCACCTGGTTCTTGGCTCCCCGCTGCTCATGGGAGCAGGGAGCCAGGTGTAGCCAGGACCAGGGAACCAAGGTGGCAGGGTCCTTCCCCCACCTGGTCCCAACTTGCATGAAATTTGACATATGTGTGGTTCCCCAGGAACACAACTACATTTAAGTCAGGGGACTACTGTACCTATCCTTAGCTTTGCCTTTCCCTTTTTATAAAAGTACTAATGCTTCTGCTTCACACACAGATGTCTAAAAGGGATTGATTGGGTAACATTCAAGGAGAAATCGGTATGTTCTACGGCTCAAGGTGGTATTGTCCTCCAGTCTGGGTACGCTCTGCACAGATCGGTTTTGGCGTGTGTTTTGATGGTGGTCCAGTCCTATTGTGAGCCATTTCTGAAAATATAAACGACCAGCATGGATAGATTTCTTATATCGTGTTCAGGGTTCCCTCTGGTTTTTCCATCCTTGGGGGAGTATGTTTCATTAGGCGCACCAAGGCGTTTCAGTTGTGCACCCACAATTGAAACACAGGCTGTCCAGTGTGTGTGGCTGTGGGCGCTCTGCTAGTCAGCTGAGTGGCACCTCAATTTCTGCTGGGCAGCCACCCAAATGCTCAGCTTATAGGGAACGCTGGTTATGTTCCTTGGATGGGTTCCAGCTCTTGTGTTCATGAGACCATCTCCTCTTCCAGAAAAAGTTCGTGAATCCATGACGGTGACTTCCCTGTCTATGGTTGCAATTTGTCTCCCTCCTGTAATTCGTACTAATGTGTCTCTGGTAGGGATGATGCCTTTCTTGTAGTGGCCTCATAAAGATACTGTGGAAGTACAAATCCAGTGTTCACTCTAATTTTTTTTCATCCATGGGCAGAATAAATCTTATGCACACTGAGGCGTGTGCAAATGTGCACCACCCATAGACACACTCACAGGCTGCCAGCGCTGGGCGGCCGTGGGCGCTCTGCTAATCAGGTGAGCAGCCCCTAAATCTCTCCTGGGCGGCTGCCCAAGGGCTCAGCTTGCAGGGAACACTGTACAAATCCCGCTTTTTGGTTGGATCAGACAATAGATATCTTTCTTCTTTTCCTGAGGAAAGGTTACTCTGTGTGGATTCTGCACCCACAGCAAGTTGCAAGTCTCCGATGTACAGAGATTGAAAGTAACGCTCTGCAGCCAATCAGTGTGGTGCCAGATGATGCCATTGCCTCTTTAAATGGGTATTTGGCATCACTTTAGAGCAGTGTTTTCCAAACATAAAACAATCACGTGCAGTACCCCTTTCAGGACTTAAGCCCTGGGACTGCACTGGGAGAGAGGGTACACCGAGAAGGCTGATCTCCTGATTTTTCGTCATTTATTTTCTGCCACTCACCCCTTTTGCGTACCACGCGTTTGGAAACACTGCTTTAGGGTAATGAGAGTTCTGGCTCCCAGATTGATTTGCTGCTCATGGTTGTGGGAGGAGGGTGGTCGGGCTTGTCCCAAGGAGCACGTTAGTGGCTGTCAAGGAAAATGACCGTATATTAATTTTTTAAAAAGCTCTCCCCTCCCCTAGCCCCCTTGTTGTCTGGTCAGGTTGGATATAAAACTCTCCTGCCCTTCCCCATTTTACTTTTAGTAAGTCACTGCTGTAACATGACCGATTTCTCTCTGGCTTTTGTTTGCATTGCACTGTACTTTCTGCACTTCCAAGTTTTCAGAGCAGCGTTTTGCTGGATTACAGCATTGTGTGCTTTTGCAAACTGCAGTGTTCATCCTGTGGTTTACAGGGCCGGCTTGCAATGGTCCGGTCTGAGTGGGAGTATCATTTTCTTTGGCAGACACTTTGTCGAAAGGACAGTTTCTTGTGCCAGAATAAGCAGTTATTACATTCCATGCAATTTATAGTCAAATTATTATCCACTGTTAGAATTACCTGAAACGATCAGCTGTGTCCTTAGACATGTAGCTTTGGTTAAGACTTAATGAAAGTGTGCATGAGGCCTCAGCTATCCGAGCAGTGTTTTTTAATATTGTCTTGTAATTTCAGGGAGGCTTTCTGTGGCTTTCTTATAACAAGTCTCTTGACATCTTGTGCTAAAAATGAACTAAAACAAAGCCAGGGCCGCGGTTTAGCACGAGGTATCTTACGGCAGCAGGAGGTTTGCAAGCACCGTGGGATTCTGCTTGTGTGCACCACGGCGAGGGCTGCTTCTTGGGTGGTGAAGGTCTGGGGGAGAAGGGTGGTGCTTTGCGATTTCAGAGCCGCGGTAGCTGGCCGTGTAACAGCTGTGCATTTTTGGTGGCTTTACTCTATAGCTGCAGAAGGCAATGTAATCCACATAGGAGCAGCAGTGCTGGGAATACTCCTGGGGGAAGAATCCTCTCCTTCTCACCAAAAGAAGTCTGGGGCAGGTGGGGGAGCAGCAGAAACCTCCTCACACAGCAGCCAGGAGGCAGGCGTTAATCACGGGAGACCTGCTTCCCTCTGGTGTGCCAGTCACAGCAGCCAACAGGAGTTAATCTGTCATGGGCCGCTCTCAACTTTTTCCACCTTTCCTGCAGCTAGACTGGGGAAGGGACTTCAGGGTTACCAGTTATGTCTGAACAAGATGTTAAAGTGGAAGGTAGCAACCAAAGCAGAGTCCAAGGGCACAGCCTGATATGAGTCCCAGGGCCTTTCTTCTTCCCCGTACTTTAGGAGTACGCATTGAATTGCTTTAGTAGACCTCTGGTTGGATGTGCATCTCCTCCACCTGTGGCTAACCATGGTTTGGCAAATTTTCTGGAGCCCATTCATGCAAAATGTGGTGTTGGTTTCCATAGCATGCTGGAGTTTGCATGGAAGAAAGAATCATCCTTTACATTTGATACCTTGGTCAGTGCTAGGTTGGCTGGAGAGGCCAAGGTTTGAAGGGGTATGGGGGTAAGTTGCCTTCTCATTCTCTGAGTACAGAATAGCTATAGGAAGCCTCTTCCCTATACAGTGCAAATGGGAACTAAGGAAGGCTGAACCTCACTAGCCTGGCACATGCTGGTCCAGCATAACTTTAGTTAGCTGGATGACCACTTATCATGGGTGTGGCCAAGTTTCCCATGTTCCCATGGAGTTTGTTTACAGCCACCAGTCCTGGCTCTCTGTTGTGTGCTAGTATTTAGCTGTAATTTACCTCTAAATGTCCTCTGAGACCAGTAAGCAGTGGAAGTGCTGGTAGTGCTGCTAGACAGTATTGACCTCCTCTTGTCCGGCAAATTCTCTGGTTCAGCACCAGTCATGCCCCAAGGATGCCGGAGCTCCCAGATGATCACAGTGAGCTTGACCCTTAGCATCTAAAAATTGCCTGCCACCTATTGGCACCTTTCACAAGCAACAACATTAGCTTGAGCAAAAGGATGAATGGATGTGCTAATAGGGCCTACTGTTGTAGGTGTAGAGAGAAGCACTCGGTGCAGTTGGGATGAGAGCTTCTTTTATGAGGACATCAATGACTTTGTTCACGTTAGTCACTGGGGTGATAATCTGTTAATATTCTTCTCATTCTTTGTGCTTTTCTCTTGGGACTATGAAGATAACTCCTGTTTGTTTTTTCTTGCACAAATTCCTAAAATATTCATTGTACTTTGCCAGGTTCTCTTCCATTGTTCATCCCATTGCCTGGGACCAAGTTCAGTTCACTGTAACTGGCACGTGTACATTTGTGTTGTCAGCAGCCTTTGCATAGCTTGGGTGGTAGTGGTGCCCCTCTGGCAGCATAAGGACTAGCCACAAAGGGCCCCAAGCAGGATGGACTATTAAAAGGAGGGACGGATGTAAATAAACTAAATAGCGAGGCTTCGCAGTGAGATCTATGTAATTGAAGTCCCCCAAGAGATGTGAGAATCCTGGTGCCTGAGAATCTTAAAGCTACATTGGAAAAAAACAGAGTATGAGACTATATTAGGGAGCAGTTCTCCACTGGATGGGGCATGGGCTAGCCTTCACTCTGGCTGTGCCTGAACTAGCATTGCGCTTTCGAAAGAGGCGTGCAAAGGAAGGAAACTGAAAATGCAAATGAGGTGCAGATGCCCTTATGTGGTGCCTCATTTGCATATTCTTTTCCCAGAGGGCTTCTTTTGAAAGAAGAAAAGCAGCATAGGCAGGGCTCTTTCGAAAGTAAACCCCATCTTCAAAAGAGCCCTTCTCCCCCTGCGGGGTTTACTTTGGAAAGAGCCGCGCCTGTGCCGCTTTTCTTCTTTCAAAAGAAAGTCTGTGGAAAGAGAATATGCAAATGAGGCACCAGATATGTAAATCCACACCTCATTTGCACTTTTGGTTTCCTTCATTTGCACGCCTCTTTCGAAAGCTCAGTGCTAGTGTAAGCACAGCCTCCGTGTTCAAAAGACGGAAGCAGGAAGACACTGTCCAGGTACTTGCACCTCTTTAAATATACTGTGTGTGGGGGGGCGGGGGTATAATGTATTCTTAGGGCTCCCCAATACTGACTTTACTGTAAAAACAATATTTTGGTGCCTCGCTTTTCAGAGTGAGACTGATTTTTCTGGACCCAGGAAAGTTGTAGGAAACGAAATACTTTGGCCTTTGCTTTCAAAAGCTGAGAAAATATGTCCCTTCAGCCTTGATTGTGCACTTTCGTAAACAAATTTTATCTACTGTTGCATTTGGAAACCAGAAAGAGTAAATCCTATTTGTGTTCATAATTATTGGCTTTGACTTACCTGAGCATGCACTTTATTACCTTATATAAGGGAGTGTATTCGGAAAAAAGTAATTGCTCCCGAATGAAATGTTTCGAGGCCGTATCTCTCTCCATTTGACCAGTGTAGAAAATGAGTTGTTTGTCTCTTTTTCTTAAGCAAGTGCAGATGGGTGCAAACAATGACGAAACACAGTTTATAGGGCTAAGGATTCTTTCTATAGCAAATACCTTGAAGTGTTCAGACAGCAAAACG
Source organism: Carettochelys insculpta (assembly GCF_033958435.1). NCBI lineage: Eukaryota > Metazoa > Chordata > Testudines > Carettochelyidae > Carettochelys > Carettochelys insculpta. Next base: position 4,347,545 of record NC_134149.1, on the reverse strand, counting down.
TCCTTGAGATTTCCACATGGTCAACATTGCATATTCATTTTAATGCTGCTTGTTTTTCATATATTCATAGGAAATTGGCTTTGGTAATTGAATTTAAGAATCACAGTAACCAATAGCTTGTTCTCTTCCAAAGTTCACTGTTGGGTTAGTGAACATAATAAGCACTGTAATTTAACTCTTCACAGTTTGTAATGCTGTTCCAGAAAAGTTGGTCTGAATTTTCAAAAAGTTACTGATTTTGAATACCCAACTTGAAACATCTGAAAGGAACCTGACTTTGCCGAAAGCGCAGAGCCACCTACCTTGTAAAAATCAAGTTCTTCATGCTGTGTCTGTGCCCTCGAATAATTGATGAACGTTTGGTCCGTAAAGGCTTTACTGACTTTTTCCTTTTGAATGAACGTGAAATCAAATGTCTGCTTTATTGCTCCACCGTGCTGCCTTATCCAATCAAAACACCTTTGTGACCTACCAGTATTGTATTTGCACAGTTCTGTAACATCTCTCTGTCTGTCTGATTCTGTAGCAACAGTGGCACATCTGGTTTTCTGTAAGCCTCCAAAACATGATGTCTGCATGTTTTTGAGCTGGGGAAATAGTGGTATCCCACTGAATACATCTTAATGAGCTGACGCATGCTGGGCTGTTCTGAAGTTAGGTAGGTCTGAGGGTGGGCTATTGCTCCGCTAGTGAAAGAACAAGAACAGAGCAAGTGCTAATTAAATACATACGGTAGAGCAGAGTTGTGCTGCTTGTCTTCAAGGTAACTGGCACCCCCTAAATACTTTCCCAGCCCAACCAAATTTGTGGACCTTTATGGTCAATTTCATGGCCTTTAGGGTTTGAAAACTGGTAAATTTCACATTTGCAGATGTTTTAGTCTGAAATTTCAGGGTGGTGTAACTGGGGTAGTCTCAACCCAAAATGCGTTTTGTGGGGGGAGGTTGAAAACTGTTGTGGCAGCGTCTGGGGATTGCCCACCTGACTTCTGCACTGCCTGCAGAGCTGGGCCATGAGGGCAGCTGCCACAGGACTTCCTTCTGTTGTAGGGGGTTTGTGGAGGTGGCTCTGATCACTACCCTCTTCTGACCCCCCCACAAGCAGCTGTGCAGGGGATGGACACATCCTGTCCCTCTCCAGCCGAGCTGGAGCTCCTTTGCTGGGGCACACCCAGGAACAAGGGGACATCGGATTTCATGGGGAAGGGCTTGTTTCCTGGGCTACAGTGTGTTTTTCATGGATGTGAAATTGGTAGGGCCTTAGCTGTTTGCCCATGGAGGAGCTCACTACAGCAAGCCCTCATGCTGCTTTGCATCTGGAACAGTATTGGAATAGCTGTTGTCAAAGATAGTGCATGTGCAGCTCAGCATGGGTGAGAACTTGGCAGCATTTTACAAGAGGGATGGATAAAGGAGCAGGATTTTTTGTGTGCAGCCAAACAAAATCTAAAGACAGTGCTAGAGAGAGAGAGAGTGTGTGTGCGTGCGTGTGTGTGTGTGTCTGTTTAAATGGAATGGATTTAATGTTTGCTTTAAACCAGCAATCCCCTGCCAGGCTCCAAACAACATAAGCGATTTGCTAGCAGAGCAATCTAACCTCACGAAAGTTGTAACTTGGAACCTTCACTTGGTGCTATTGACAAAATGATATGGAAAATTCCATGTTTCTCCTTGATGGGTGGTTGTAAACATGCTCAGGTGCTGAAGTAGATTCTAATAATGGCATTTTGAAAGATTGCATGGATTTCAATACATACGATTTGCTGTTTTACACTGCCCTTTGTGGGCTTTTTTGGTTTTATGGCTGAACCTAGTTTGATTCAGCATGCGTGGAAATACAGACTGGGGTATGGTTTTATTGGCTGGACTGAAGTTACTAGTCCTCCGAAAAACATGAGAATCTTGTTTGAATGTCTTTATAACCAATCAGCTAGAAACTGCCTTCACTAGGATGCTTTTTTTTAAAAAGGAGGCGTTATCCATAGAATATTTAAAGAATAAGTAGCTGTACTGTACGCAACATGAGCATCGTTGAAAGAAGCTAAGTTTGGCTATAAATTTAGCTATTTGGTAGTTTAAAGATACAGCTGTTTCCATTCCTGCGGTTGTAAATGCAAAGTCTTCAACACTGTCTGTTGTCTTGAGTCAGGCCTGTTCGACCAAGGTGAGAAGTTAGGCGATCTGGGAGGGGATAACAGTTGTGAATTTGTTGCAAAGTCAAACACACACTAAATTGTACAGTAAAGTGCTCACGATAGGGCCTTTTGTTCTTAATGTGTGTACAGTACATATTTTGGCTATCATAGAGACCTCCCTCACAATCTGTACAAACTGAAGTGTGGACTCCATACAAGAAGAAGAGTGAATTTGTTTTGAGTTAAGTATTCCAGTCTGGAAATTTAGGCCATCTTTAGGGGAGCTGTCACTGTGCAGGACAGTTATGGGAAGCTTATTGCAGGGGACAAACTAGGAGATCAGCTTGCACCAGCAGCCAAGGTCTGCACAGTCCACTCCCCAGCCTTTTTTCAGGATTTCTTTCCCATAGTTTGGTTAACCCTTCTTTCTGGGGCAGGATACTTGAGCTTACTCTCTCCCCCCTTGCCTGGGTTTCCTCTTCATCACCTCTCCGTCCCCAGAAAGTGTCTGCAGATTGCTTCCCTGCATCCCTCTTCTACAAACTTCCTCTCTGTCTCATAGGCTGTCTGCAGCTGCTTGGGTCCCAGATGGTTAGAGAGATGAGGTGGGTGAGGCAATCTTTCAAGAAACTTGGGGCTCAGAGGTTGCTTGATGAAGCTCTCTGGAGCTTCAAAGCTTGTCTCTTTCACCAGCCAAAGTTGCTGCAAAATAAGAGAGCCCCTCCCTCACCTTGTCTCTCTCTTTCTACTACCTAGCCTTCTGCTGCCCAGCTGGGCTTCATATTCAGTACAGCCACGCTCTCCCTCCAGGTGCAGCCAGGTACCACAGTTGGCCTGTCAGACTCCCATGATCCCCTGCAGGGCCTCATGGGGGACACAGAATACTAGAACTGGACGGGATCTCAAGAGGTCATCAAGTCCAGTCCCCTGCACTTACAGGAAGACCAAGCACTGTTTAGACCATTCCTGTTAGGTATTTGTACAACCTGTTCTTAAATATCACCAGTGATGGAGATTCTGCAAACACCCTAGGCAGTTTATTCCAGTGCTTAACCACCCCTGACAGTTAGGAAATAGTTCCTAATGTCCAAAGGAAACCACGTTTGCTGCAGTTTAAGCCCATTGCTTCTTTTTCTATCATAAGAGGCCAAGGAGAATAAAACTGTTATCGTGTCCCCTCTCTTCGCCAAACTAAACAACCCAGTTCTTTTAATCTTCTCTCACAGGTCATATTTTCTTGACCTTTAATCATTTTAGTTGCTCTTCTCTGGACCCTCTCCAATTTTTCCACATCTTTTCTAAAACGTGGTGCCCAGAGCTGGACACTGTACTCCAGTTGAGCCTAATCAGCACAGAGTAGAGCAGAAGAATGACTTCTTGCATCTCTCTCTCTCAACACTCCTGTTAATATATCCCAGAATAGTGCTTTCTTCTTTTGCAGCAATGTCACGCTGTTAACTCATACTCGGCTTGTGGTCCACTCTGACCCCTGGATCCCTTTCTGCACTGCTCCTTCCTGGGGAGTCACTTCCCACTTTGTATGTGTGAAACTGATTGTTCCTCCTTAAGTGGAGTTCTCTGCATTTGTCCTCGTTGCACTTCATCCTGTTTTCCTCAGACCATTGCTCCAGTTTGTCCAGATCATTTTGAATTCTGACCCTGTCCTCCAAAGCACTTGCAACCTCTCCCAGCTTGGTGTCATCTGCAAACTTGATAAGCGCACTCTCTTTGCCATTATCTAAATCATTGAGGAAGTAATTGAGCAGAATTGGCCCCTGTGAAACCCCACTTATTTCCTTCCATACCCCATCAGACTCTGCCAGTCACTATCCTGAGAGAAACAGAGAGGACTCTGTCCCATCACCAGGCACTTTCCTTCTGGGCAACTCCTGAGAGTTGCATTGTGGGTCTGTACAGTGAGATGAAACAGATGCGGTGACTCTAATCTCTGTACAGTTCTTCCTCTTAGAAGGCCTATCTATCTTCACTCAAACTGCAGCAGTCCCCTGGGAATGTTTTAGCCCAGCTGGGGAACGTTGGTGTTCTGTGCAGTGTGATAGGTGTTCTGGGGAAAAAATGTTGAAATATTTTTCTGTGTAAAATACTAAAGTATTAGAAGAGTATGTAGATTGTAGGTGTATTAGTATTTGTAATGCAGTCATAGTATAGCTGTTATGCGACTTATGTCGAAAGAGAGATGCAAAAACTCTTCCCATTAAAAAAAAAACCCAAAAAACTGTCAAATGTTACTCATTTTTTTCAAATAATTTTCTATAAAAATAACATTTATAAAAATGCAAAATTTAAAAATATTTTTCCATACCTAATTTGTTCTGCATTTCTTTTTCATAAAACAGTGTTTTAAATTTTAAGGAAGGATAGTTCTTTTTTGAACAATTTTGTCTTCAGTTTTGTACACAAGAATGACACCTAAGGAAAGAACTTCTTTTGGCTGTTACATTGTTTTGTTTTCGGTTTGTACTTAATTTTTATTTTTATACTTATTGGATTGCTAACTGTCCCTCTATCAGAAGACATTAGTTGTTCATTCAAATGATTTTCTCTTGTTGTTATTTCTTTGTAAAATAAGGCATCTAAAAACCTGACTCTTTTAAATCAACTTTTGAGCATTACGTGTGGTAGTCCCCCTCCCCAGTCCCCCGAACAGCATGTATGTGTCCTGTCAATATATTCCAAGCCCAAAAATCTTCTGTGACCAAATTAGTTTGGAAAATGCTGCTTTAGTCTGATCATGAGTTATTGGCCATGATGCAGAAATTGGTGGGTGACACCCTGTGGCTTGTTCTGGGGTTGGGAGACCACACAAGATGATCACATAGTCCTGTAAGATAGCAGCCTGAAGCAGATTGTTTTGGCAAATGTAAGGCTGGTCATAGATGTTGGGAGCTAAAGGGGGTTTAATATAGATCTTCAAAAAATATATATATTTAATTTATCCTCTCCTCAGTGGTTTGCAAATGCACCTCAGACTGGCCTAGTCTCTTCCTTGGGTTTTAGAGTGTAGTGTTTTGTTTTAGACTCAAGTGGCTTTTTTTTTTTTATTTTTGAAACCTTCATAAAGTCCATATACCCTGATGGATGCTACAGAAGGCCTGTATGAGTTATGCAGGATCTCTGGAACCCTACCTGTCCTGAATGCCCGCTGCCACAGAGAAGGATGGGAGCATGCAAGCTTGCATGCGTAAGGTAGGAAGAAGGATAAAAGCAGCCAATGAAAAAGAAAAGCGACTTAAATACAGGGGTTTGTGTAATTGGAGCCACATTTCAGTCCCCCAGGGCTTTCCCCTTTGGGTTTAGTTTGTGGGAGATGGCTGTCCTTCATTTGTCACTTGTTTCATAGCTGTTTCCCTCAGAACTAATAATCGAGTGAGGCAGGGGTGGAGAAGCCAAGGACCTGTCCACAGCAGGATGAAGGTTGGGCTTTTAAAACGTGGTGGCTTCGAGCTTTTAAAATCCCACTGTAGATGGGGCAAATTGTAGGGTTAGTTGAGGGACACCCCACTTCAAGGTCACCTCAACCAACCAATACCTCTTAATCTTGTTGTGTCTGATGCACTGGCTGCGTGTGGCTATTTGGCTGGTTGAGTGTGGCTAGGTGGCTTGAACAATAAATAAATTTTCAGAGTAAGGTGGCTAGTTCGCTATGGCAACAACCACTTGTGGCTACTGCTTCAGAATGGGTTGGACACCATGGTGGCAGGAGACCAACGTTGGAATCCCATGAAGGGGGAAGAGAGAAGAAACTCCTGGTGTAAGAAGCTGGCAGAAGCCAGCATACAGGTCAGGAGAAAGCGCTCCATGCCATGGATTTGCATTTATTTATTTTTCCTTAATCCTAATGTGTGGGTTCGATAAGAAGTTGTTGGCACCACAAGACACTTTTTTTTTTTTCCCCTTTCTTCCATCTGAGTTTAAAAGGAAATACTTCAGTAGCATTTGCAGTAATGATTCAGTTCTGTTTGCGTAACCATTCCAATTTACTTTCAGTAGCTCTCATAATGAGGTCAAAACAACAAGGAGCCCTGTGGCACCTTAAAGACTAAGAAATTTATTGGGGCATAAGCTTTCATAGGCTGGAACTCACATCTTTTCATAAAGAGACCGCTTTCCCTTGTGCAGTTATTTGCTGATTGCCTTTCGCATACTCCTCTCTGTGACCCAAAACTTGTGCCTCGAGAGGAAGGATTTTACTTTGTTAGCTGGTCAGTGCACATAAACGGCCTCTCAGAACTTTTTTGGTGGCCACCAACTCTTGCTGGTGGCAGCTCTAACAAATTTTTCTAAAATAATTAACTATAGGAGAAAAACAAATTAATATGCAAATATGTGTCCAAATGATGGTCATTTTTATGTAGGTTTTTATTGCAGATGAGAATAAAAATAATGTACAGTTGTCTGTACTTTACTGGACGTAAACAGAATAGATACTGTGCTTTGCCTGTTCTTTTGTTGTTTCTGTTGCTTGTTTGGCTCTCTAAAAAGACTTGCTAGCGAGTAAGTCTCTTTCTCTGGAAAGTGCTATTGGTACGTTTGGTAACACTGCTTTGCCCCATCACAGCCTGGGAGGTTGGGGCAGCACAAAGCCCCTGGTAGCCCCATGGGCCATGGCAGCCGTATTTGAGAAATGCTGGCTCCCAAAAAACCTTGTCTAAAATCTCAAGCATTTAACTTTGGGAGAGGAGACGAGCTTGTGTCGTTTGAATCTAGTGGATCTCAGTGAGAGGTATGTCTGCTCCTGAGACAGGTGGAGATCTTCCAGCAGGGATGGATGCTCGTCTAGGTCAGTGTTTCCCAGTCTGGGGATCGTGGGATGAGGTGGCAGGCAGGGCAGCTGCCCGGGGTCTCAGGTCACAGGGGGCCTAGGAAGCTAAATTACTCGCTTGAATGTGGGCTGGCAGTGCTTGGGCCTCAGCCTCCAGAACAGTACAGCAGCCTGGAGAGTGGAGAACTGCTGTTTTATGCAATTTGTGCAAGACCTCAGTATAATTGCAGAGACTCAGTTGAATTACATGGACTTCAGTGTTAATCCAGTGTGTGTAATTTTTTAGTATGAATCCATTTATCATAAACTTGGTTTTAGCACCCGTCAGTCGAGAGGAAATCTGACCTATTTAATCAGTGTGTGGTAGGATCGTCTGTTAACATTGTCTCAGAGATCCAGAATTTCAGAAACACTAATCCAGGAAAGTTGTAACACACGCGATGACTACTCTGTTAGCACTTATACAGCCTCGAGACCAGGCTGTTAGTATCTGTTTGCTGAAGTTGAAGAATTGTGAGCGGTGGCAGTGTTGTGCTATCAGTTATGACAGGTAGCCAGTAAGTGTAAAAAATACTAGCGCAAAGTTAGAGAGGGGAGGCTAAAAACCTCAAATAGCTCATTATGTGATTGTGGCTTAGAACTCGTTTGCTTTCCTGTGTCTGGAGTGATGCTTTGGAAAGATAAGTGTCTCCATAATTAATGTTTAGCGGCTAAGCGCAGCAACAAACTCAGCCTAAGTGAAAACCCTTGAAATGCTGGCCCTTTTGGCCATACTTAATGATTTGACTCATGAAAGGCCTTTATGATGTGCAGCTATGGTAGGGCCTGCCATCACCATAGGCCCTGGAGCAAAGGGGGAGGGAAGTCCTGCAAGTCCTATGAGGGGTGGGGCCAAGGTTGAAAGGGGTGGGGCCTAGGGCATTCAGGTTTTTTTTCTTTCGCAAAGTTTTCAAAATTCTGGCAAACTAGTATCAAGGGGTGGGTATCTTATCAAGGTGCTCTGAACGGCACCTAGGGGTGGGATGAATTCTATTAGTGCTGTGGTGACTGCTAACGTAATGTACATCGTTTGAAAAGCACTTAAATGTCAGGTACTGACATGTCAGGTTTTAAGTTACATGGCTGTTGTGATTCTGTCCGGCAGTATCTTCCTCCCTTTGGTGTTGAATTATCTTTTGTAAATATATAAGGAACAGCTTGCAGCCTGTTGTAGATTAAAAGCTGAATAATTAAAGAGAAGATGGAACAACAGGGCTGAATAGATCTTTTTTTTTTTAAAAAAAAAAAAACACTTTATATTTATGATGTACCTCATCTGTGTCTTTAACTCTACTCTGTTTTCTTATCTCTTGTGTCTGCTGCAGTCTGTCTTCTTACTTACATAAGAAACTAACTTGTACTATCTGATGTTCTGTTAATCTAGTATATGCTTTAGAGAGTTTGTCTAACTCTCCTAAATGGTAGGAGCTGGGACCACCAAATTTGGCAAATAGCCTCCTCTTATCATAATTGAAGGCAATGTAAGGTTTGGCTGAGCCAGGAAAATGGGATTTGCCTGGAATGGGCTTGCTCCTTGTGAAACAAAACAGAAAAGAGACAATCACCAAATCAAATACAGTCCTCAAAACTGGCATAACTTAGTAAATGTGGGAAGAGAGTGAACTGGGATGAGCCAGAAAAATAGGATGAACGTAGGCTTGGATTGCATCTCAGTGATAAACCTTACCGAAAAGAGATGAAATGGAGGAATTTGAAGTTACGTCTCTGTTTCGGCACAGCTCAATCAATGCTTAAGCCTCAAAAATTGGAAGAAAATGTCACTGAAAACCATATTGACCGGAGCCATTTTTTTTTAAATCATAGCGAATGATAAGAGTTTATAGGGATGAAGGGGGGAAAAAAAAAGATAGTTGATGGAATTACCATTTTACAAAACTTAACTAAAAATAAAAAAGGGAAAAATTTTAAAGAATTCCCTTTTTTTTTAAAGAAATCCAAATAAACATTAATTGCACGAAAATACTTTTTTAGAAAAAAAAAGCATGTACTCATTCCTTTTATTAAAAAAATTGAATTAAAGTTCTGAGCATCACCGGGTAAATCTGCTAGTGTTTAATAAAAATTGAGTTATCTCAGGTCCCAAGCCTGGCATGAGGTCTACTTCTGCAGAGAACTGTGGAAGTTTAGGGCTGTTCATTGTTCTCTGGGCTGATTGTTTTATGCAGAGCCCCATTTGGTTCTGAATACCCTGATTAGGATAGTGTGGAATGCAGAGTTGGAATGTGAGAAGCGCAGAGATCCTATGGAGTATTAGTGTGGTGTCATGGTCTGCTGCAGACTCTGGCCATCTGCCCATTCCTGAGAACACTAATGACTAAGGAGGGGAACTGCAAACATAAGGGATGGTAAGAACTGAATGGTCGTATGGGATGTGTGGGCCAAAAGCTACTTTGCTGCCCCAGAGGAAAATATGAGTCTCCCCAGTGAGCTGAGAATCTAAAGTCTCTCCAGTTCAGTGACTCTGCATAGAAACAGGGTGATGGAGTGCTCGCTCTAAGGGCAGGTCCACTCTGGACCTGAAAGTCTACTGTGGAGACGCCGTTCTAGTGACCACAATTGCGTAGCTGAAGTTGATGTATCTTAGATAAATTTATCAGGCTGTGCATGCAGAAGGAGACTCTCCCATCAACTTCCCTTACTCCTTGCGAGAATGAGAAGGACCAGGTTCGACTGTTGAGCCCTGATGGTTCGATTTAGTGCGGTCCCCACTAGGTGCACTAAATCGAATCCCAGAAGATCGACCTTGAGTGGGTTGATCTTCCGGTAAGTATAGACATATCCTTAGTGTCTCTTTGGTCGCTCGTAACCTGAGCCTACAAGGAGCATATTGGTGACTGTTAGGAGTGACTTGTGAAATCGGTCATGGGTTGGGTTGGGAGAACCCTGCACAAGACCTGAAGCTGCTAAACAAGGAGAATATGCTGTCCTAATACAGGCCCCCATCCTGCAAGCTGTTTCCCCTGGGGCAGCCCTCACTAAAGTCCTAATACTGTGCAACACAGAGCCTGACTGAATGGGTACATAAGTCCATCCCTCAGGAAGAGTCTGTCTTGCAGCTGATAAAATTAGTAGAACTCATTCCTCCATTTAAGGCTCCTTTGCCATTGTAAGGCAGATTTCACTGCATGCACATCCTGGCTGGGAAGAGCAGCTAGCCTTTTCAGAGCTCTGAATGTCGAGGTCGCTACCTGAGAGGAAGTGGGACTGCTATTCTATTTCACATCTTATCTATTGCCATATCAAGTCCTATAAGGCTGTAGGTGAGTAGCTCAGTCTGGCTCATGATTGGAGACTGAGTACCAGTGTTGAAAGCCATTTAGACCTGGAGAGTATGATAACTAATTCCTTGTCTTTGTAGCTTTTTTGCCAGAGTGAAAACCTAGCAGGAAACTGAAGGAGGGTGGGGGGAAGCTCTGGCGAGTAATGGTTAATTTCTGGAGAGCAAAATATGTACCAAAGGCTAAATGAGATTTCCTCCTGGTTGGTGAATTATAGCTGTAAAATAGTCACATTCTTTCCTGTAAGATTTAGAAATAATTATACAGCACTTAAAGGCCCGTCATTGCCAGATAAACTTCATAATGCTGTAATCGGTACCCGAGGCAGTTTCCTGTGAATGATAGCTTTGTTTAAAAGTTATAATGGCACTTCCAAATGCATGCGGGTTAGAAGCTGTCAAATACGTTGGACCCGTGAATTGGAAACACTGTTTTGTGTAGACAATAAAACCAGTTAGGTAACGCTTCACACGGGACAGCCTTTTGTGGGATGCTTTCCCATGGACCCTTAACTACCTGAGAGAAATACATTGAGCTGGCTTCTTCCTGGGATTGTGTATGCTCCTTTGGGCTACACTGGGATGTTTGTCTACTGTGGTTTTTGAGTTTGAGAGCAGGAATGCTGAGTAGGGTCAGTCCACATATTTTATTTCCATTACCCAAAGTAGAAGTCATGCTTAGTTACAGCCAGAGACACTTCAGCAGCTCGGGGATAACAAGATAGCTGACAGACTGGAATGCAGATTTATCAGGGGCAAAAACTGACAAAATTCCTCATTCTGTTTCTTTTTAAGTAGGCCCTTCATACTCACGCTGTACGTGCACGCATTAACCCTTTGTACTATCGGCAGATGCTGTTAATGGGCATGTGCAACAGAGCTTAATGTGAGTTTTCTGGGATTAAACTGTTCTGCCTCAGACAGTGGTTTGGCTCACGTTTGCGTGCGCGCGTGTGCATGTCCCTTCCAGAAACATTTTAAGGGGTTTTATTTTAAAGAGCAGATCTTTGCTCCAGATGTCTGCGGGAATGGCCACACAATGAACATTTTGCTGCATGTTGCCTTTGGACTGGTGGTTAGGGAGGCTACTGGGCATTTTAAAATAGTGATTTTGTGGTATGAAATCAGCTTCCTGGGGGATTTGATTCACATTTGTTTGGTCCCACCCCCCCAGCAGAATGGTTTATTGACTTCAGTTACATTTTGACACAGGGTTTTTTTGTTATATAGAGATACAGATAAAATAATTTTGCGCCTTTGGTACTACCTGGCTTCTTTTGAATAATTGGAACAGTTTACACTGTGGGAGGCAGAACAGTTGAATCACAGAAAACACATTCAGCTTTGCTCTAGGTTTTTTTAAACTGAAATTCTGCTCTGATGCCATGAGCAAGTTAGAGATAGGAAAAACAGATGAAACGTGTTCAAGTGAAATACAGTAGGGTCTCCACGTTCGCGAGGGTTCTGGGTTCAGAACCTTCACGTATGTTGATTTTTTTTTTTCCTGACTGCACGGGGTGGGGCTCAGAGCCCTGGGTAAGCAGTGGCTGCGGACGCTCTGGCTCTGGAGCCCGGGGGAAGCCGCAGCAGCTGCCAGCGCTCCCAGCCTTAGAGCCCCAGGGAAGTGAGGCCCCTTGCAAATAATTGAATTCGCCAATGTGGCATTCGCGGATGGCAAGACCCGACTGTACAGTACAGGTTGAACCTCTCTCATCCAGAGCTCTCTTGTCCAGTAGACTCTGTAATCTGGCACAATTTTAGTTAGCTGGATGAACACTTATTGTGTGTGGCCAAGTTTCCTGTGGTCCCATAAAGTTTGTTTCCAGCCACCAGTCCTGGCTCTGCATGTTCTGTGATGTTAGTTAGGTGTAAATTACCTCTAAATGTCTTCTAGGAGCCCAGTAAGCAGAGGAAGGGTGGGTAATGCTTCTAGATAATATTGACCTCCCTTCATCTGGCAAATTCCCATCATGTCCTGAGGGTGCTGAACGAGAGACGTTCAACCTCTAAAAGCCACATTATCAAGCCCTTGGATAACTGGCAAGTTCTGTTATCCGGCCCTGCATCGCATGGGGCAGCTTGGCTGCAGGGTAGCTGCCCTGATGGCAGCAGTAGGGTCAGCACTCGGTTAACCTGAAGATCTGATTATCCAGCAATCCTGGTTCCCTGGGAATGCTGGATAATCGAGCTTTTACTGTAGATGAACAGGTGATATGGATTGGTTGAATCAAAGGAGATTGCTGGTAGACCCATGTCAAGCCAAGTGTCACATGCTCCTGAGCTGGCGGTGTCTAAACTGCGTGAGCGCTGTAGCCTTAGTGAATTTCTAAAATTCACATTGAGCAGCTGTTACGGGGCATGCAGGTGTTGTCATGTATTAATCCAGAGTAGAATGTGAGGTGATGGTGAGGTACAGCTTGTCTCTTCTCAGGAGAACATAAATAGCTGTGTAAGTGGGTGTGTTTGGTCCGGGGTGCGGGGGTGGGGGGGGGGAGAGTTTTTTTTTTTTTGTTTTTTTTTTTTTTTTTTGGACATAAGGCTGTGTAGGCATTTGATGATGCTTTTGTGTGTTCTAAAATGTTGAGATGTGGAAACAACACAGGGTCTCTGGTTAAGTGCTGGTGATGGGAATGAGAGTTTAAATCAGTCACTTCCTTGGAGGGCATAGGCCACTTCTTATCTGTGCTTCAGGACTTTTTTTTTAAATTCTTCCTTCAAATATATATGCTTTTGGTCATGATGTGTCAAGGCCAAGAAATCGTATCCTTCCCCTACTGGGTGGAGGAATAGAGAAACTGATAATAATGAAATTGCTTTGAGTAGTGGATAGAAAATTTAATGTTTTATCACTCTCAAAATGTACTAGTGGTCAGCATTTGGATTAATACGCGATAAAATCCATGAGCTCTTCCCCCTTGCTCCAAGAACATCTTATGATGATTCAGAAATGCCTATCAGAGGGGCAGCCGTGCTAGTCTGTATCCACAAAAACAACAAGAAGTCCTGTGGCACCTTATAGACCAACAGATTTTTTTTGAAGCATACGCTTTCCTGGGCAAAGACCCACTTCGTTAGTGATGGTAGCTGATAGCACTTTCCACACTATCTTACTCTCCAGTGCCAGCCAAGAGGCAGAGGAGGACCACCCAGCACGCCAGTCTCTCTCTTCCTGCACACTACTGCTTTTGTGACGTATCTGGCGAAGTGGGTCTTTGCCCATGAAAGCTTATGTTTTAAAAAAAAAAAAAAATAATCTGTTAGTCTGTGTGGTGCCCCAGGACTTCACATTTTTCCCCCCCTCTCCAGAAATACCTGCTTCAGGCTTTAAACTGCAGTAGCAAGTGGCAAGAACAACTTGGAATGGCTGGGTAATCCTACTGCAGTAGAGGGCCTGTTCGAATTTCCGTTAGAAGACTCTGCTGTTGGGGGTTGATAAGTGCCATAAAAGCTCTCTAGGCTAAAACTTGGCATTGGCTTTACCTAAGTGGAAAAATGGATTTTAGCAGGTGTATGACAATTTCACTGGGACCGTGTACCTGCACTGTTACACTTTGCTGCATTTGAGTGACACACTCCCGTTCACTAATACCGTGATGAGACTCAGAGCTGTCCCAACAGTCCTCTTGCAGTAGCATGTTTACTTTTTTGCGGGGGCAGCGTGTTTTCCCCAGTGCTATGTGGGCAGAGGCATCGTAGGGGGCACCAAAGGAATTGGAGAGACCGTATTTTATAGAAACCCCCTTTTATCCTGGCCTTTCTAAATGGAAACCTCGTGTTTTTAAAGTGGACAGCGGAGTGGTTTCACTCAGTGATTCACACTGGAGAGTCCTGCCAGCGTCTTCCCACCCTGTGTTCCATGAGGTGGTGCTGTGTGGAAACCCACCAGTGGCTGAGGCCGAGGAGCGTCCTCTTAGTCAGCGTCTGTTGGGATGGGAACACTGTCTGGCATCATCACAAAAGCAGTACTGTGCAGGAGCACAGAGACTAACATGCTGGGTGGTCCTCCTCTGCCTGTTGGCCAGGACTGGAGAGTGATACAGTACGTAAAGTGCTATCAGCGAAGGCCACCTCTTCTCCTTCCCAGTGGCCTGTGAGAGAAGCAGATTTCTTTCCCCCACCTTTTTTGCCTCCTTCCTGAGTGTGCAACTCCAGGGGCCTTGGAAATTGAGATTCGGGGCTGATTGTGAGAGGATTGTAGGTGGAGCAGGTCACAAAGGGTAGGAAGAGGAAAAACGGCTTGTGTTTTGGGGGGCAGAAGTGAGGGACAGGTCCCTTCACAGTGTTTTTTTTTTAAATATAAAGGAAGTCACTGACTTCCTCTTTGGGGTGTCCTGCTCCTCCCTGTACTAAGTTAGCTTTGACCATTGTCTGTGTTTGGTTTGTATTATGGCAGTTCCCATGGGCTCTGAGCAGGAAGACAGCTCCTGTTGTGCTAGGTGCTGTATGGATGTATAGGCAGATGTGGCCCAGTCTGAAGGGTTTTGCAGGTTGAACTTCTCTCTTCCGGCGCCCTCAGGACCTGACTGGTGCCAGATGAGAGAATTTGCCGGACTATGGGAAGTCAGTGTTGTCTAGAAGCATTACCAACACTTCCACTGCTTCCTGGGCTCTGAGAAGACATTTCTGGATACATTTAGAGCAAAATAACAGCACAGAACACTGAGAGCCAGGACTGGTGCCTGGAAACAAACTTAATGGGACCACAGGAAACTTGGCCACACCCATGAAAAGTGGTCGTGCGGCTAACTAAAATCTTGCTGGGTTATGGATGTTGCCAGATGAGTGTTCTGGACTAGAGAGGTTCAGCTTGTATTACTGCTCCATCATGCAACCAGCTACTAGTGCAGTGGGAGGCTTTGGAGAGCACAGGCCTCTTGTGGTACTGATCTTTGAGCATTTGTGCCCTGGAAGGTGCAGAGATGAGCTCGTTCTTACTCTGTTTCCTTTAACTCGAGGCTGAGAAACCTAAATTGATTTTTCTCCCATACAAACTGGCCAGAGCAGTTTGGAGCTACTTCCTGTGGCAGTTCTATGGAGCTGTGATAGCATGTGGGAGTCAGGACTAAGGCCAGATGTGATAAAGCTGTGATGAGTAACACACAAGTATTCTGTTCCTGCTGTGCCATGCGCACAGGCAGGCTGAGGAGCTGGCTCCCTTTTATGATGCTGGGAAAGAAGCAGTGTCTGCTAATGGTTCCTCCTTTTCTGGTGCAGAAATAGACCTTCATCCACTACTGCTGTTTGGGACCTACAGGAACTATTCAGCTCTGGCAAAGTCTGTTTCTTGGGACCGTTTTGCTGAGACTGATCTAAGCTCTGTCTGTGGCCAGATATGTAACCTTTCTAATGCGCTGCTGTTGTGCAGAAAACCCAAGCGTATTGGAATGACAACTCTCCATCTGCTTTATCATGGGTGTAACCAGCCATCAATGTACTTCAGTGCTGTTGGCATCTCTTTAAAGGGCACGTCTGCACTGCAGAAAAAAATGGGCCAGCTGACTCGGCTTCCCTGGGCTAGGGGTTGTGTATTCTTCTGGATTCTGGCTGGAACTCAAGACCTAGGACTCTCCCACTCCCATCCCGCCCCCATTTAGAGGTGAAAGGCAGTGGGTGCGCCTGGTGTGCTGCTTCAAGGAGAGCTGGCTGAGCTGTGGCAAAAGCCAGCGGGGGTTATTTAAAGTGCTGGCTGGGACTGGGTTGCAATTGGACAGTACCTGTAAACTATCAAAACAAAAAAGCAGTCAAATAGCACTTTAAAGACTAAGGAAATAATTTATTAGGTGATGAGCTTTCGTGGGACAGACCCACTTCTTCGGCCCAGTAGATCTGTCCCACGAAAGCTCATCACCTAATAAATTATTTCCTTAGTCTTTAAAGTGCTACTTTACTGCTTTTTTGTTTTGGTAGTATATAGACTGGCACAGCTTTTTCTCTGTGAGAAACTGTAAGCTACTTTCACCCCACTTCCGCTTTACCTCGTCCTAGACACTTTCCTTGGGATGCTAGACAGCAGTGAAAGAGCCCCATGAGCCCAAGTCATCCTGCTCTGGGCCAGGCCAGGTGTCTAGTAGCTGCGTAGATGTACGTTTTGTCTTCTCTCATGCAGAATATGGTATAATTCCTGGCTGGGGCACCTCTCCTGTCTCTCCTTTTCCTTTTAGGACTTAAAAACAAAAAGGCAAATCTAGGTGAAAACAGAGACGGAGCTCTGAAGATGCCAGTGCTGTAGTTGCAAAGAATAGCACGATTAATGCGAGGAATATATTCTTCAGAACTGACCTGAGAAGGGCGTAGGGTGGGAACATAGTAGTGAGGATGGTAATCTGCTGTTGGCATTGCTGGCTGCTTTTGAGGGCAGGCGAGTTGTTCACAGGCCGCCTGCGATAGCTCTGCTAAAGCAGAATAGTGAAAAAGTGATGGTTAGAGTTCTGCCTGGGCTTAAGTGCCCAGCATGGCTGCTGGCTCGGGAGGGCATGTGCGGGGTATACCTTTTCTCTCCCTGTTGGCCTCAGAGGGGTGCTGGGCACAGAGAGAAGATTAATTACATCTTTGAAAAAGCCAGGTTTTTTCCCCCAGCTGCTTCTAGGTTTGCTCTGTGCATTCCAGAATGCTTCCCTGTGGGCTCCTCAGAGCTCTCCCGGCTGCAATGCAGCAAAGGTTGTTTCCCTTTGCACTGGGCATTCAGTGCTCTTTGGAAGAGGGGTGACTTGGTGTGTGCTTAAACAGTTTTACCGATCTGGCCATGTTGATTACTGGTCGTCTGCTTCTTTTAAACTGCCCTTGTACTACTAAAAACCTTGGTGTGTAGTTGTACCACTTCTAAGGCAGTTTTTGCTGGTGGGTTTGCTTGCTGAACCAGATCAGCTAAGTTATGTTGGCGTAAGCATGGTATATAACTGCACTTGCACTAGAATCGTTTTGTTCCTTTAACTATGCTGGCATGCTCGAGGGCTGATTTGAGTGTAGACATGGCCAAAGTGTGGGTTTGCAGATAGTACGAAGCTACCAGGAATACTGCTGCTTCTCTATGCTTGGTTTTTGAAAGCTACTTTTTTGTACAGGTCGAACCTCTCTAGTCTGGCATCCTTGGGACCTGACCAGTGCTGAATGAGAGACTTTCCTGGACCACAGAAAGTCAATATTGTCTAGCAGCGCTACCAACACTTCTACTGCTTACTGGGCTTTTAGAAGGCATTTGCGTAAATTGGAACTCAATGACAGCACAGAACACTGAGAGCCAGGGCCAGTGGCTGGAAACAAACTTTATGGGACAACAGGAAACTTGGCCATGTCCATGATTAGTGGTCGTTTGGCTAACAGCAGTGCCAGACTAGAGAGGTTCAATCTGTATTAGGCTCTCAAATTTAGTTTTACAGAGGTTGCTCAAGTGGCTGGCTGGGCAATCAGATTGCAGGGGAAAAATGCTGTTACTGAATAGCAAGACTTGTGTGAGGACTCCAGGGTTCGTTGCTCTTGCGTGGTTGGAAGGCAGATGTAATCTTTGACTCTCTGCTGTTCCTAGCCAGAAAAATTTTCATACTGTTCTGCAACGGTACGGGCCCTGTCAGGGCTGGGGTTTGTTGTGTGATCCCCTCAATGTGTGAACTCCATAAAGCCGCCTTGGGGCAGGGGTTACAAGACAGAAATGTTTCCTGTTTTTTGTGGTTGCCCTGCAACAGCTGCCACTTCTTCTGTTTTTCCCCCAAAGAAATACTGGGGCGTGTCTGTACTTACAGGGATGGAAGGGGAGTCAATGCACTGTGACTGAGCTTCCGGGGATTGACTTTGTAGCGTGTGTGAAGGCATGGCAAAATCGATCTTCAACCCTGGTACTCCATGCTGCTGTGTGGCGTAAGGGACGTCAGCATGAGCCCAAAGATCCCCGATCTGCACTAGGGAACAAAGTTGTTCCTGATACGTTGATTCTAGCTACACTAATGGTGTAGCTAGAAACGCGTATCTGGGATCAGTTTTGTTCCCTAGTGTAGACCAGACCTTAAGCTTTTCATTCAGTAAGTGTGAAATGGCCCACAATTGGTAGTGAGGCAGGAGACGAGATGGGAAGACCCTTTACCATGAGCAGATACCGTACTGTGTAGGCCAAGCAGTGTTAGTGGGAATCCTCCTCCCGTTGAAAGTAACGACCCAGAAGGTGTGTGCGCCCGCTGAGCTGCCTTGCTGCCATCTTGCATGTTTCAGATCCACCTTTAATTTGTTTTATGTTTACGTACCAAGGGCTGAGGCAATGGAGGGGAAAAGGTCCTGTTGTTTTGCATGGGTGGAATAATTTTATGTGCTCCAAAGCATGTGTGGTGGGGCACCACCAATAGAGAGAGACAGGCTGCTGTCTGCAGGAGCTCTGCTAATCAGCTGGGTGGAACCTGAATCTCTCTTGGGTGGTTGACCAAGCGCTCAGTTTATGGGGAACGCTGTTGTCCTCTGTACCTGCAGCACATGCAGTGGGAGGGATTTTTGATATTTTTTTCCCAGTTTGCCTGATCCTGCCGTTTTGTTTGGTCTGTCAGCGTCACTCCCAAGTCACATGAGTGGGGATAATGCAAAATTGACTTCCTTTGTAGTTCTGCAGAGCACCAGTGCCTGTCAGCTTTGGGGTGAGGCTTAAGCTTTAGACTCACCCTCAGACCTTCCTTCTGCTCTGTAGGGCTGGTCTGGGTTAGTTAATACGAGGGGAAGAACTACTGATACGCGGCCAAATGCTTTACTCGAGTGCCGCAGTGTATACCCTTGGGAGAACTTCTAAGCAACTTTTGGGGCCAAGAAATGCCTTTTTATTGTCGTAAGAAGTTGAGATTTCAGTGCCAAAATTTGTAAATTAATATGACAAGGAATAATTGACCGTTCCAGCCTAGAGCAAGACACAGAATGCTCGTTCGTTGCTAAGCATGAGACGTTGACTGCTAATCCAGCAGAAAGGTTAATTTTGCAATATTTGGCTTAGTGTGCACTTCCCCTTCCCTCCATTTAGTCTAAACAACAGTGCTTTATGTTTCACTAGAAATACTGTGATCCTTTTAGACTAGGACCTGGGAGTACTAGTACCAGTCTGTCCCAAAGGAAGGTTGGTTTTTCTGACATACATTACATTATCCTGGTAAGTACAGTAAACGACTTGTGTAAAAGTCGGATTGCTTATATAACTGATGCCCAGGCCGTTAGAGAAGCAGTGCCTGCTGGGAGTCATTGGCAGGCATTTGAGCACGTTTTTGAGGTTAAAAAAAACCAAACCTTAAACTGTAGTTGCGCTTGTAAATATCAGGCTATTACATAACGGGGTAAGGCCTTAAGAGGACACTGTAGTGTTCTTAGAAACAAAAAAGTGAAGCAACCTGCAAATATTTCCTTTTCTCCGGTGGGTCATTGAAACTTAGCTGTGATGCAGGTTGTGCGCTAGCGGGCAGAGGGGAGCAGTGAGGGGGGTGGGAACTGGAGTTGGGTGTCTTCTTTCTAGTGTGGGTGAGGAATGGTGGGGGCGTGTTGGGTGCCTTCCAGAATGGTTGAGCGTGCGGATACAAGTGCCTTAGATCAGTTGGACTGATTGCTTTCCCAGATAATTGGACCAACGACTGTTGGCCCCGTGCACTACGTTCACAAGCGAGTGAACTGTAATCACGCCCCATTGCTTACCAGGTGAAGCTGGATCTGTTTATGACAGATTTAAAATGAACTAAGAATGTGTCCATGCAGGGGTTTGCACTCCTGGGACTATATTAGCCTTTAAAATGGTTTGAAGTGGTGCCACGCTGTGTGTAGACAAAGCTGGAATGTTTCATACTGGTGTTTATGTCCCCTTATTTAGGGGTTGGATATTTGTGTTTGTAGACCTTGATTCTGATCAGAGAATATGTGTGTGAAGAAATCTGCTCTTCTGGGGCCTACTCCTGTCCATGTTCTGGATGGATCTAGGCTCAAGGGAGCTCTTGGAGTTATGAGACCACGTTTTAGTAATTTCTGAGTTTGGGCCTTGGTAAGGAAGCTCTACAGCAGGAGATCGTTCTAGCAGATTTGAAGAGTCCCAGGGTGGTCTTGGATGCTAAGTGCCTTTTGAAAAAACTGTGAGGAACCCAGAGGTCATCAGGGCAGACACTAACAGCGAGAGAAAGATGACATGAAACAGCAGAGGCCTATTTGTGGAGACATCTGCTGTCTGGTCCCATGCTGGACACTTGGGACGGAGCCAGCTCGCTGAGCTGCGCATTGTGATCCTCAGGAAGTGGATAGCAGGCAGAGGTGAACACTCTTCCAAGACTTGCTTGGTTAATTTGTTGCCAGCCTGAACCCGACAGCCCCTTTTAAGAAGTGAGAGGAGAATAAAGACAATGATGTGCTACTTTGGACTCCCTGAAGTACGGCTGTTTGGGGTTCGCTGTACCTCTTGGCATGGCAGTATACAGGCTCTCAGTGGAGACTGATCTCACATGCAATAGAAGTAGCCAAATCCTTAGGAGTCAAGCATGTTCCTGTAAGTGCTTTGCCAGAACAGGACCTTAATATGTCTGTGCCTTCAGTCCCCCTCCATATGATGGGAAAATTCTTCTTTTCTCTCATCTGTTGAGATGATGAGGGCAGGGCCTCTGTCTTGCAGTTGGCTTGCCCAGAGTGTTATCCTGCAAGGTCCTGATTTCAGCTGGGGTCTCTCTGCACTGTTGCAATGTGACTAAATAATTTTATACTTAATGCTAATTGCAAATCTTCTCTGTAAAGCACTAAACAACACTTCAAGAATTAAACCACAGATTGCCATGCCTTCTCAATGCTGCTCTGATGCCTGTTCCCCGGATCAGTAGCACACAAGACTCGCTGGTTTGCAAAGGGATCTCACATGTACTAGTGTGAGTGAAGAAGTTGTACTGTGGTTTATGACTTTGGCTGGACATAGTTTTGTTTATTGCAAGGATGAAACTGGCAGTTGGTTTCCTGACACCACAAGTTATACGTAAGAACAATTTCAGGCCAGTATTTCAAATGTCCTGGGACTCTAACTGCTAAATGTTTGGGCCCCTGTTTCCCATGTCTCCGATTCCACTGCTTACTTGCCTTTCCCTGTCTGAAATTTCCAGTTCAGACATGCCCCTTCTCTAAGGTTTGTCATATTTACACTAACAATTCTCAGGAAGTTTAGCTTAAAAGAATGCTTCTTCCTCCAGAAAAAATTAATAACCATTAACCTAAAAGCTTTGTATATAAAGTTGACTTTTAGTTGTAAACAGTGGCTTTGGGGAAAATTTATGACGGTCCTAGGTGGACTTAAATCTTGTGCATTTCAGTATTTTTGTTCTGATTTTTTCACAAAAGGAAAGCAGTCTCTTCCCTCTTACCCCCACTGTCTTGCTATAATAATTTGTCTGAATTCTTAGCTTTGAAATTGGAAAGCAGTTTTAAGTTACGGTGTGACAATTCAAAATGAGGCCTGCGTGTTTCCTCAGAACGTTACAGAACACAAATTGTGAACTTCTCACAGTGTTTGAAGCCAACTCTGTTTGCAAAGGGGCAGCGTAGTTATCGTTGTGAGGCTAGACACTGAGGGAACTTTTATAACATATATGGTTGATGGCTTAGGTTTTTCCAGGAAAGCTAGCAAGTCAAAGGTCAGATTGCTGATTTTTTTTTTCTTTCATTCCTCAGATGGACAGGAAGTATATGACCTTCTGAAGTTGTTAGCAGTATATGGGAGACTTCCAAGGAGTTGGTTGTGTGTCACTGAATTAATTTGGTGGACGGGTCCTTTCAGTATAGCATAGCTGGTGTATCTAATGCGGCTGCTGGTTGAGCAAAGAAATCGCATACCCTTTTGAATTAACATCCTCTTTCAAGTAGTTTTGGACATTCATTGTCTTGCTCGTCCCTTCCCGCTGTGTGAGGTTTGGCAGAATCCAGGCAGAAAAGCATCATTTTGTAAGATTTGGCAAAAACAGCTACATCACTACGTCTCTACCTGGCCAGGAAGCTGTGACGCTGTGCCTTGGCCTGGAGAGCCCGCAGGTTCTGCAACAACATCAATTAGGTGCTTTTGAAAATGCTTTTCCAAGTCTGCAACAGAAAACATCATGTTATCACCCTGGCCACTGACCTCCAGCCTAAGCTCTGATTGAAAAAGAGGGACTTGCTGCCAGTCTTCCCTTTAATCTTTCCCATCCAGATGTGGATTTTTTTTTACATTGATGTGCAGAATAATTTTGTGTGTGCACCAGAGGCACATGTGACTGTCCACCACAAACAGAAATAAAAGACCAGTTGTGGGCTCTTTGCTAACACACGGGAGGGAATTTAAGTTTCTCCTGAGCGGCTGCACACGTGCACAGTTTACAGGGAACCCGGCTTGCCCCTTTTTGGGGAGGGCTTTTGTCAGTCACAAGGTGGAAATGGCCCCTGTATTGAGCTAAGTTTCGCCTGGTATGTTGGTAAAGCAACTGGGGAGCTACACCTATGGGAAAGATTGTGACCACTGTTTTTCTTGTTAATGTTTACATTGTTTTTCTTGTTGTCACAAAAATGTCTTGTAGAAAGTTATCCCCTTTCTTGTAATCAAACAAAAGCTACGTCTATTTCTCACCTATTGCGCTGCTTTAGAACAGAACTCTTATTTAGACTGTGATGTGCTTTATAAGCAAAGTAGTAACTAATTACTCATTATACTTGTAGATCGTTAGCCTGTTGTTCTGGAGTTCCCTTGTTGGACACTTGGAGGTTTCCATCTTGCAATGAGGCATGGTAGATTGGGCAAGGTTTTTCAGTGGGAACTGTAGTGTGTTGAGCACACAGGAAAATTAGCCCATTTTATGTTGAAGCCTAGTAAGAGCAAGTCCTTTTGAAAAGCTGTCCCCCTGTTCTGCCTGATGAATGCTTCTGAAAATCTGGCCTTTTGTATACGTTTGTTGCTGGTGTATCTTGACTTGCTCTTGATTCAAAAAAACCTAAAATATGTAAGTGTGCACCTGTGCAGTTCTTCCTCCATCACAGGTTTTGAAGGCCACTTTTTTTCCTCATAGGCAAACACAGGAGAATTTATGTGTACGGTAAACTCTGTTTTAGCCAGTATTCAAACAACCGGAATTCTTAATTAACCGGCATTCCGTCCCGCCCCAGGCACCCCCCTCTTACTCTGGTGGCCTCTGAGTGTGTGTGCAGCTGGCGGTTCCTAAGCTTTCCTTCCCAGAGTGGCTCCCCACGTGAGGGCACAAGAGCTGTCCCCAGGGCAACTCCCTATCCAGTGCCTGCCGCCCCGTGAGGCTTCCCACATGGCGCAGCCATGCCCGAACCCTGAAAGCAGCTCCCCACAAACAAGGTAATGGGGCAGTGGTTGAGCAGGAGTCTGCACTTGGGGTGGGGTGGGGAGCTGACCGTTATCCGACTTATTTAAATATCTGGCAATCTCCCAGGCCCAGGGCTGCCAGATATGAAAGAGTTTACTGGAGTAATAGTATTATCCATGAATGTTGGTAAAACTCACACTCAGTTACTGCTTGCTCTGAGTTAAATTATTCCTTGTTCTTATATAAAAGACAAAAATGTGAGGGGTGTCTATATGCGTTTGTTGATATTTTAATATAGACTTTTTTTTACTAAAACCAGGTAGAGTACAGTGTTTTATGCAAAGCGAAAAAATTTCTTTGCTGAGGGGGAAAAAAAAAATCCTAGAAAAGATTTTGCACACAGGAAACAAAAGCATCAGCATGCATGTCATAGCTAATAAACTTTGCTTAGCTCTTAATTGTTCTGCTTCACTTCTCAAAGTAATTGAAACTTCCTTTTTGCTGCATTTTTTTTCCTCCTTCCTCTAAATGAGCTATTCTTAAAAGAATATCTTTTGGTCAGTGAGTTTGTGGAACTTGGTTCAGAATGCAGAGGTAATCCAAAATGAGCTTCCCAAGAGTATGGTCCAGTCAGAGCTTTACAGGGAAAATTACGTACTACTTTTAGTTGAAAAACATTTAGACGAAATAAACCCTGAAAGCAAGGTTTTGTAGGTGGACTCTTGTGCATGTAAGTGAAGTTCTTGTAATCACTGGATTCTGATAAACTCTTTTTAAAAATTAGGTTTGTATAAAATATTAGTTCAAGTTGAGGTGGTAAAAACCATATCTGGTCAACTTTTCTTGCCACCTTCTGCTATCTTGTCAAATCGACAGGTAATTCCGTTTCTGGAGAGTGATGGGGTTGGATTCTTAATTTCCTTAAAGGCAAAAACTGCAAGCAGTCCTGTGGCACCCGAAAGAGTAACAAATTGATTAGGTCATGAGCTTTTATGAGTAAAACCCGCTTCATCTCATGGGTTTTACTCACAAAAGCTCATGACCTAATAAATTTGTTTAGTCTTTGGGTGCGACAGGGTTGCTTGTTGTTTTGAAGTTACAGACTAACACGGCTGCCCTGTTTGAGACTTTTTACTTAAATGCAGTGCAACTCCACTAAGTTCACTGTGGGTTAGCCAGTTCAGTATTTGGCCAAGGGCATACAGAAATCAAGCATTCTGTCCAGAAATTAGCATTTAATGTGCACTGAAGATCACATTGGCTATCTCCGATTAGTAGGAAAAAAGTCATTGTCTCAATGGAATGTAAATAAACAAGCCTACAGTCATAGTTAAAAGGCTGAAGATTGGAAAAGGCATTTGACTTGTGTTTACCACTGGCAATCTTTAGAATTTAATCTGCTAATAGTGAGAAACTAATATATTAGGTCATTTTCTTCCTGTTAAATATGGCACCTTGGCGTTAGAGGTTACAGACTAAGGAGGGGAAGGAAATTTGAAAGTAAACATGAAAGCAGCGACACTGACAAATCTCCAAACCTGAATCAAATTTTCCGGACTCATTAGCTGAATTTAATTTATTTAAAATAGTTAGGGCAAAATATACCAACATAGCCACGCTGTTCAGTGTTTTCCAGTATTGATAATTGAATTGCTTGTGGTTTGAGACCATTCTAGATAATTTGTAACCAAAAGAATTAGTGTAAGAGTATTTGATGTCTGCTTTTAGGGCCCCCTCGCTCCCATGCTCCCAACTCAGAGGACTGCGCAGTCCTCTAATTGCATGTACTGTTCTTTGAAAGACTACGTGCTACGTGATGCTGCTGTTCAGGCGGAATTTTAACAGGACTAGAGTAGTGCTGCAGGAGAGCCACTGAGCATAGTTCATGTTGAAACGTTTCTTCCATGTCCACTTGTAAAGATAGATTTGAAATATGTCAGTATTTTCTTCTCCATTAAGTACCCTTGGAGATCTTAAAGGTGCTTATGAGAAAATGTTTTTACTGAGGTCTGAGAACATCTGGAACGTCTTGCAAACTCAGATATGATTTCACATGGAATTTTACCCCTCCCAGTAAATCATCAATAGTATTTCTAATATTTTTTCCAAGATTGGGTGAAATACTGATCGAAACCTGTCTGGATTTTAATAGGGCCAGAGTCTTACCCAGAGCTGGCAACTGTTTGTCTTCTGCTAATTTATTTGGACTTTAACAACACGTTGATTGTATTCCGGAATTTGTAATCCAAATATTTTGTGTAAGATTCACATGTTGCAAAAACATCTCTTAAGGGAAAATGTGAACTCCTCAAGGTATTTCCTCTCCCTTCTTGGAATAAACAGTGCATACTGTGCATGTTGCTGATATTATCTAACAAGTTATTGACATCAAAGGCCTGTTGGAGTTTCCAACTGCTCAAGCATTGCAGTTTTAATGTTCATATTGTCTTCAAAAGAGACTGTTTTATCTCCAACCCAAGGTTTGGGTAAACTTCCAAAATAAATGAATACATTCATTCAGCTCCCTTTTTTAAACCGGAGTATCTCAGATATCATAACTATGAAAGAAGCTCAATTTGAAACCTTCTGTGTGGCGGACATAATGTTCATAGATATTTCCTAAAGCAGTAGAGGGTAATGTTTAATTGATAGGCTTTTATATTTTTTCTCATGTTGGTACAAGCTTTGAGTTCATGTCTGACTTTCAGATGAAGTAATGATCAGCTGAAATGGATTAGTTTGTGCCGGTTGTAACTTTAGGGAATGATACAGCACAGACAGGAACCAGAGGTCAGGAGCCAGGAGGCAAAGAGAGGTCGTGACCTTTCTTGCAGGAGGCAGACTTAACCAATACTGGTTTTTAAAAGGCAGTTGATTGCATGAAGGAATGCGGTAACAGGATTTAAAGGAAACATACAGAACTAACAAGGATTAAGGCTAATTGTTTGCCCTGATTCTAGGAGACATGTCAGGATGTGGCTATGTATGGAATTATTCCGCTTTGTAGAAGGGGGAAATACAGTATTTAAGCCTTTTCACATTAGATAACATAGCTTGGGACTGATTTCCGTTGTGTGGTATGTAGCATTTCAGCACCAAATAATGCATACTTCACAAATTCTTATTTAAGCCACAAACATGAAACTTGTTAAGCCAGATCTTGGGTTGGCAGCAAATTGTATTCGAATGCTGAAGGTTCTGAGACCAGTGATGAGTGTGTGCTGTAGGTGAGGTTGGTTTTTTTTTTTTTTTAATTTTTTTTAAATAAAGTACAATATTTGATTTTGCTTTTAAATTTTTCAGTAGGACTTGGTTTAGGAATGTATTGGCCCGACTCGGCGGAGGCCCAATTCCCAAATCAAGGTGAGGAAATGGAGCTTGTGCTTAGTGTCTTGGGCAAGCAGAGGGGAGAATTACAAAGACAAGTTAGGTGCCCAAAATCTCATCCTTGCCATCTAACCTGACTGCCGTGGACTTGCCATGCATATACCACAAGTTTTCGCTAAGGAAGAAGAGGTGACCAGCTGCAGTAAGAGTGAGTGAAATAACCTGGTTCTCCGTTGCCCCAAAGACACAAAGATTTAAAGCTGTGACATCCTTCTTCGTGTTCCAGAAAGGGCTGTACACCTGCACCCTGAAAATGGGTCCTTTTTTAAAAGGCCTCATGCTGGGCAGAAGTGAGGCTCCTAGAATCACAAGTTACTTGTGAACCTTTAGGCTTAACTGTGTGGAGAAGGGTACATGGAACTATAACTATGTAATGAGCGTACAGGAAGCTGTTATGGACAGACTTCTAACTCCCTTAGACAAAGGGTCAATGGGCACAAAATAGACATCAAAACACTCCAGATCCACAAACCAGTTAGTCAACATTTTAATGGAATGGGGCATTCTGTCAATGACCTAAAGGTATGTGTGTTACTGAAAAGGAATTATCGCACCGTTTTGGAAAGAGAAGCAGCTGAGCTGGCTTTTATATTCAAATTCGGCACATTAACACATGGTTTAAATCGTGATGGGAACTCTGAGTCACTACAGGGGCTTGTCTGCATACTTGGCTCAGTCTAATTCTTGACCTTCCCCCCCTCACCCCTCCACTCTCTGATTTGCTCACCTTGATTATCTTTTTCTGATTTGTCCTCCTTGCTTACTGTTTTTGGTTCTCTGTGCCTTAAATATTGAGTCTGTTCTGATCTGGCTATGGTCTGAAGAAGTGGGTCTGTCCCACGAAATCTCACCTAATAAACCATTTTGCTAGTCTTTAAAGTGCTACTTGACTGATTTCTGTTGAAAACGGTGATCCATTACGTTAGATAGTAAACCAAGATTCTAGGAATGACGGTAAAACAAAACCTCAGGATCAATGGAATTCTTCTTGTTTGTCACTTTGCTTGATACTCCGACTGTAAAACTGAGCAAAGGCATGCTACGTTGCCAAATTAGTAAATTGGTTGTATTTGAGGGCTCTTTCAAGGTTTGTTTGCAGTGTTGTCATATCCAGGTTGGTTTCAGGATATGAGAGAGACAAGGCAGGTAAGGGACGATCTTCTGTTGGTGAGAGAGAGAGAAGATTTTGAACTTACACAGAAATGACAGAGAAATTTGTGCATTGGAATTCATGTTCAAATTTGACACATTAACACGTGGTATGAACAGAAACATTGATAACCTCATGCATTACAAGGGCTTCTTTCCTTCCTTTGATGCTCTTAATTATCTCCGGCAGGACTATTAACATCTCACCGCCCCTCATCCCCCTCCTTCAGTCCTGTGTTTGATTTGTCTGTTTTTATTGCAATTTTTTTGTTTTGGTCCTCTGTATTTGTCAGTCTGTATTGGAAATGCGATTGATCTGATGAAGTGGGTTGGTCCCATGGAAGCTCATTGCTCAATACATCATTTTGTTAGTCTTTAAAGTGCTACATTTTTGCTGTTTTGTTTTGTTGCAATACAGACTAACACAGCTACCTCTCTGTTACTATTATTACACGGAAGTGTCCTTCTCCTGAACTGGAGAAGACATCTGCATAAGCTTGAAAGCTCTTTGGCCAACAGAAGTTGGTTCAATAGAAGATATCACCTCACCTTTCATGTCTTTCAAGACTTGTCCCCTATAGAAGGGAAGGATGTTAAGTAAACTGAAAGAATGTGGCTCTTCGTTTGGTTTGCATGGAAGGAAATGAAATGAAGATATTCCAAAGAGGCAGAATGCCTTCCAGGCTAGGATGTGAGGCAGCTCAGAATTTTGTCACTGACTCCGATTTGAAGGTAGAGTGGAAATTGATCTGTTCTCAAATTGGGGCCCAAAAAGAATTCTATACTATACATTTGTGTCCAGTTAAAGGGCAGCACTTATCAATGGGTGGGGCCAAGTTATCTGGACCTGTGAAAGGGGAGCAATACCCTTTAGGAGATGAAGGCAATGTCTTCTGTATTCATGTTTCAGCCTGTGGTTCTAAGGCATCTTTGGACCACAGCAGATCCATGAGGGTCATGTTCCTTCTGGGTCTTGGAGTCCAATGGAGAGGTGCACATCTGTTACAGATGGAGAGGGTCATTGTGTCTATTGGAGACGATTAGATGCTATGGGGCCTGATAGAGGTTTGTGTGCACCCTTTGCTCAAGAAACCACCTCTTTCAGTTGACAATATAGCCAATTAACAGTTGATTTCTAATCTCTTCTGGGGGCTTCTTAGGTGTGGGGTGGGGGGGCGGGCGGCTGCCAATGTTGTCATTAGAGAGTGTCTGGCTACCTCAGTTCTTCAAACCTTATCAGCTGGGTTGTAGTCCTGGAGATATTACACGAACTTTCCTTGTTGGTCTGTTCAGTGAGCCTCTAGCAAGAGACAAGGTTCATTAAGCTCTCTTTGCTGCCTTAAGTACTGCAGATTAGGAGGTGTTGCTGTGGCTATTTATGGTGGTAATGAATCAATTCTTTCCTGACTCCTAGATTTTACGAGTGTAACCCAAATCTTGTCACCGCTTGTGCGTCACCTCCCGTGCTGGAAAGCTTATCGTCTTTCTCTGGAGCCTTTGGAGAGGAGGTGTTAGAGTGGAGAGGCTGGGTTTGAAGCTGACTGGGGTACAGGTTGAACCATTCTAGTCTGGCACCATGCATGGTCCAACATGATTTTAGTTAGCCAGATGACCAATTATTCTGGGTGTGGCCAAGTTTCCTGTGGTCCCATGAAGCTTGTTTCCAGCCACTAGTCCTGGATCTCAGTGTTCTGTGCTGTTGTTTAGCTGTAATTTACCCCTAAATGTCTTCTCAGAGCCCAGTCATCAGTGGACGTGTTTGTAATGTGCTAGACAATATTGACCTCCTGTGGTCCAGTGAATATTCTTGTTCAGGTCCTGAGGGTGCTGGACTAGAGAGGTTCAACCTGTAGTAGTCTGATGGGATAATGTGGTTGTTTAAATTCTAGCTGGATCTTTGTTAAGCGGGAAGCTCTGGGGTTTACATAAAGTGCATGT
Source organism: Carettochelys insculpta (assembly GCF_033958435.1). Lineage (NCBI taxonomy): Eukaryota > Metazoa > Chordata > Testudines > Carettochelyidae > Carettochelys > Carettochelys insculpta. The sequence goes on along the minus strand of NC_134149.1, from coordinate 4,317,546 downwards.
GCGCAACCTGCTTTTCTCTGTAGAACACACAAATAACTAAAACCAAAAGGAAAAATCTTGTTTTAATCTGAAATGGGAACAGCTGAAGTCTCAGCAGTGCTAACTTGCATGCCTTTCTTTGCCTGTATGTTTCTATATTTACAAGAACATTTTAAGCCTAAAGCATTTTAAATGTGGCAGAGCATCTTTTCTTTCTTAAATACGCAGTTTGGGCTGATCAGAAACGCACTGGTCTCAGTGATGAAGTGCAGTTGGCTCACAGACACTGTGATGCCCTCAGGGTACTGTGCAACTGCATGTCGGGTGGGTGGGAAGGAGCCGTAGAACAGAGCACCTTTTCGTCATGCGCACGAATGTGTCCTGTGCCAGGAAAGGCAGAACAGCGGACAGGACAGGAAGTTACGTTTTGCCTTATTTACGAGAAGGTGTATTGAACGCTCCCCTCTGAATGTGCTGAGACTTGATCCGTGTGTGCATTGAGGATGGCAGACTATGAGCTGCGTGTGGATGCTATATCAAGGGGAAGACCCCCACAGAGCTACACTCCATGCCTTCTAGAATTTGGGGGTGCTTATGTAGCAACATATTGCTAACGGTGATTATCTCCTTTCCATGGAGCAGGCTTAGATATCCGTTCAAAGATGGAAAGGCTCAGCCCAGGCACCTATTGACACAACGTTTAGGGTCTGTAAAGTGCTTTCATGTAATGGCAAGCGTCATGCCATCTCCCCAGGTTGCATGGTCTCCATTGCAAAGTGAGAGCCTATTGTAGAGTTTAAAAAAGAACTAGATAAATCCATGGGGGATAGGCCCATCAATGGCGGTGAGCCATGATGGGCATGGCTGATGTCCCTAGCCTCTGTTTGCAAGAGGCTGGAAATGGGTGACAGGGAATGATGATTGCCTGTTCTGTTCATTCCCTCTGGGGCACTTGGCATTGGCCACTGTTGGAAGACAGGATACTGGACTTGATGGGCCTGTGGCTTGACCCGGTATGGCTGTTCTTATGTTCCTATGTTCTTAAAGCTTTCCGGGAAGGAATGCCCTGGAGTTTATTCCTGGGGATTGCATTAATGTTAAACACAGGCAACCTACCTTTCTCTGTAGGAGAATACATAAATAAATAAAACCAAAAGGAAACTTATGTAAAAATCTTGTTTTAATTTGAAATGGAAACACCCGAAGTCTCAGCAGTTCTAACTTGCATGCCTTTCATTGCCTGTATGTGTCTATATTTACAAGAACATATTAAGCTTAAAAAAATGTAAGTCCAGCATGGGTGAATTAATTAAATTTTCTTGCTCCTGTGTACTTATAACTTTTAGTGTAGCTCTTTGCACATATTTTTTTCAGTGAATAAATTTTCTTAGTTTTGCAGCATGTTTGGTGCTTGCCATCTCTGTGGTTTATGTAATAGAAAATAAACTTCTGTGAAAGTTAATGACCATCTCTGTTCTTTCACATTCCACTTTACAGATTAGATTTGGCTCTTGTATGAGGTCCAGTTTCTTTTTATTATTATTTTAAGTTGAAAACAGGAAATTGTGGCTAAATGTTGCTTTGTTTCCTATTTAAGGAATGCAAAACCTCTTTGGTTTTTTTTGTCACTGTTTGAGCTATCATTCCCCAATTTAAATGCCATCACATTTTACTGGGTTTAGTGCAAGGAAATGTTAGCTTCATTAAGTAAAATATCTCAGACCAGCTTTTACAAATTGCAAAACTCCAGTTTAACTTGACTCTCATGCTGTGCCTCCAGAAAGCTGGCAGAATAGCATATTATGACAAGTGATTTGTATGATTTTTTTTTTTTTTTCAGTCCTTTTACTGAAGTGTACTGGTGACTCCATTGAAATTAGTGGAGCTGTGTCAAGCTCAAATAGAAAAAATATCCACCAGAGAGAGCACCCTTATAAAAGCATTGAATGCAAAAGCAAGCCTGTGTCCATGTGAACATCAGTATGAATCAAATCTGTGGGTTCTAGAATCCTGAAGCAGATTTCCCGGACTATGGTAGGTTGACACTGAATTTGGCTGTGAATCTTTGATATTTGCTTCACTGTGGTAGTGCTTAGTTGTATCTTAATCAGTAGTTTTTACTGTTCGGACACAGGCTAGTGAATTCAGTAGACTCTACTGTGCTGAACGGGAGAAGTGTTTCAAAAGAAACTCCCATCTGTAATAGAAAAACATGTAGTTAAGCACCAAAAATTATCGGGATACCAAGGGTAGGTTCCTAAACAACCCACCGTTTGACTACTGGCATCAGTATATCAGTTCGGCCGGAGCTCATGCGGTTCTCTATATCATTGGTAATGCATCAGGTGCACCACAGCTAAGGGGTCGTGTTTTGGCATGAAACACCAGATTCTGTCACTGTGTTGCTTACTTACTGCTCCGTGTTTCTGCTGTGTTCCACCATGGTGTTTTCTGTCCCTCTTTACACTCTCAGGCCTGGCCTTGCTTATTTGTTGCTCTGTTGAATGCTGCCTTCTTCCTTCACTCCTTTACCTTCCTTTGTGGTCGCTCTTGTCCGTGCTTGGAATTTCAGAGAGTTAAGAGGTGTTAAGTCAACAATTGAACTGCTGGAGGAAGAAGAGGGGTAGGTTTGTTTACACAGCAGCTGGTGCTTCCTAGTCCAGGTAGGAACAGAAATAGCTAATGGTAAAAATAGCGTGTGGCTGTCGTGGCTCAGGTGATGGGTGGGGCTAGTCTTAGCAATCCTTCCAGACTATCAGCTTACGTACGAAAGGGGCTGTTTTTGGCACATGAGTTCCACCCAACTAGTGTGTATCGGTCTACCTAGGAGTTCTCAGTTCACAGCGGCCCAGTCGGTACACAGCTGCGTCTCATCCGACAGCCTCAGGACCATACAGGCAGTATATGTATTGCGTGGTTGTGGCCCCCGTAACACATAGAGAGCTGAATAAGTGGCACACAATTGTAATTAGAGAACCACTGGAACCTACTCACTCTAGAAAGGATGCTTGTAGCTACATGTAGACACACCCTCAACACCATCCTTAGCCATCTATTATAAGAGTATGTGCAATATACAATGGCTATTCAGTCGAAAAATAAACCAACATCAAGGTCCAAGGTACTTCAGAATCAGCCACTTACAAAAATTCGACGAGCTATTTCCTGGTTTTTTCTGCCCACGGTTTGTGTGGCATTTTTACTCTGCTCTATCACCTTGCCTCAGAAAATTGCAGCTATGTTACTGAAGATGATTTTAAAGATGACAAAAATAAGTAGTCTGAAGTAACGTTCCTGGATTTTTTTTTAATCAAAATGAAAATTTTCATTCCAAACTTTCATGTGTCGTTACTGAATTTTTCAGGGTTTTTTTTTTCTTTTTTGGACAAAACGAGAAATTATAATTACATTTCAGGTTCTAGTTTCATTATTTTGGGGGGAATTTTGGAAATGCATTTTTCACCAGTTCTAATTTACTATCTGTCCTTCAAATGGTGAGTCTAATAATTAGGTCCTTTGTCTTCCTTTTGACTTCATGCTGGCATGCTGTCTTATGCACCCTGTAAAATACTTGAGAGTTCACACTGTCTTTTTCAAATTCTAAAGTCAGGCTACTTATAGACCCTTTACAACTAAGTATTGCCTTTATCTGATTTAGGGCTCATCTACACTTTTGAAAATTAATTGAGATTAAAATAGAAAGCCAAATTTAAAGTAGAGTAGCAATTCCTGAATAACTGCTTGTGCAGACTCTTATTATGTAATGAGAGCCTTATTTCTGTTTAGCTTACTCCATTTTCAAAGCAGGTTATAAACCAAGCAGGAACAAGGCAAACTTATTCTGCAGTGTGTCTGCACACGGAGTTGCTCAGGAACAGCTCGTCAGGAATACCTGCTGAGTAATAATGTCGTGTGGAGAAACCATTCTGTATGGTCTGCAGGCATTTTGGAGACATTCTTTGACGTGCTGCCAGATTTACTGACCAACATCTTGTCTTCCATTTTCACACTAAACTTCCACTAGCAAGTAGCTCATGGGAGAACAGAAATGCTCCTGCCTCCCAAAATAATCCTGGGCACGTAACTCATGTTGTGAGCTCTGTCTCCATCCACTGTACATGGGAAATGAATGAAATCCAGCACAAATTTTTTATATGAATTGTCCATTCCCGGACATATCCTGGGTTAGATTGTTTTCGTAGGTGCATTATGAAAACTCTTTGATGCTTGTGATTCAGCAGTGATAGGGTCATAACTGTCATTCTGTAGATTGTCGCTTGACAGTGTAGATTTCACTTTATAGATTACAGGGGCAGTTAACAATATTCTGATCAAGTCATAAATGGGATGAGGAATACACTTTTAGTTACACAATGCAGAATATTGTTTTAATGTCACAGCTAACATAACAGACGGAGGATGTTCAGACTTCTGATAACCTAGTATTAACTTTTCTGTTTTTCTATTTGTATGTTCGGGTCTTTGTGTACTGTCCAGCTATCTCTTTTGATGTTATCAGGAATGAACTGCTATCCCTTCTCTGGTTTACATTTGGCGTTCCACTAACTGAGTCAATATCATCTGTATTGAAATGAAAGAGCACGTTATCGTCATGTATTTATCAAAAGTGTAAGATCTCGCAGTATTGTGTGCTGCTTGTAAAGGAAATTATTGTTGTGCTGAGAAAACATAAAACGGACAGTACTTCTCCAGGTATGTAGGTTTTTACTATGCCAGGTCTTCTAAAAACTTCCAAAGATAATGAGAGCTCTGTATCCTTATCCTACTGACATTGTCATTTATCATTTCATATGCAGAACACAACAATTAATATAAAAATAAATGCAGGTGGTTTATGTTGAAACATTTAAACTTAAATCTGAAATCAAGTAGAGCTTTTAAAAATAGGTTTCTGTTTTTCCTAGTACTGTGTAACAATCTTTCAAGATGTAAGTTCTTGCCAAGTTGAAGAATAAAGTGCCATGCATATTGGGTCTTTGATTTCAAACTGTCAAACTAAATAGCTATTCTCACCAGGAAATAGGGTGCTAACTCATTTTGACAATGATTGATGACGAGTTCTGCAAAACCAAGGTGGTGGTAGCTTGTAATTTTCTCAGTCCAAGCACTTTGATTAAGTGTGCTGGATTGCGGTTACAATTTTGCTTGAATTCTCCTTTAGCTTGGCTTAAACAGATCTTTAAGTACTGGTTTTTGGTAGGTTTTCTACTTTTCTCAGTCATTAGTAATATGTTAATTTGAATGCTCCTTTTCCTAACGCTAAGTTAGTCATGTCAGGAATGAAGCCCAAATTAACCTGGATATTATATGTCTGATTTCTGTTTGCACCTCTTCTGTGGAAGGTTGCCCCTGCTCAGTGGCAGATTTCATTCAGCCGCAGTGTTACTTAAAAGAGAGGCTCTCAGTGGGACAGGGGAGTATAATGGTCTGTCTGGTAGTGACAAATCAAAGGTTTGGATTTGGAAGTAGAACTCAAAAAAAGCCCCAGACCGTAACCTTTTGATTAAAAACCACGTTGATTCTCCTGCTCCTGGCTTTATAGGTCAAACTTTCCAAAATCTTTCCTTGCTTGGGGTGAAACCCTGGCCCCACTGAAATCAATGGGAAATTTATAATCGACTTTAATGGGACTCTGGCTCTCTGTCTGTTGCTTTTTGATGTTTGCTGGAATACTACCATAACATCTTAGAAAAAGGAAAAAAAAATTAACAAAACCCTGTAACAAATAAAATACCCCCAGAAGTGCTACCCCAAAGTGGGCAGAGAAATGCGCTAGATTCTTGCTGTTGCTGTTTTCAGGGACTGATAGGCAGTAGGATAACACCCAGACCTGTTGCATCCAGATGAAAGTCAGGATTGATGGAATGTCCTTAATTTAAGGTCCTCCTCAAAGACAGGCATTGATTCTTGTAATGAGTGTAAGTTTCGGACCAAAGAATGGCCTGTCTGGACCAGATAGATGGTTTGTTTAGCTTCCAACAGTGGCCAGTGCCAAATAGGCAGGAATGAACAGAAGAGGCAGTTTGTGATCCATCTCCAGTCCCAGCGTCTGGCAGTCAGAGGTTTAAGGACATTCAGGGATGCAACCCCATCGTCTGGGGGTTTGGGCTGAAAGCCTTTGCTGGACCATGAACTTTTTTGAACACACTTTGGGCCAGCACAACATCCCTAGGCAACATAGGTTACTGTGTGTGGTATAAAGAAGCTCCTCCTTGGCTGTGTCTTCGCTTGGCCAAGATTTTGAAAGGACCATGCTAATGGCCAAATCAGAGGATACTAATGAGGTGCTGAAACGAATATTCAGAGCCTCATTAGCATGCTGCTTGGTGCAGCACTTCGAAAGTGCCACGTTTCGATTGCGTGCTGCTCGTCTACATGGGGCTGTTTTCGAAAGGACCCCGCAAATGTCAAAATCCCCTTATTCCTATCAGCTGATCACTCTTGAAGTGCTGTGGCTGGCAGCATGCTAACGAGGCGCTGCATATTCATTACAGTGCCTCAGTAGTATCCTCTGATTTGGCTGTTAGCATGGCCCTTTCGAAACTTTGGCCAAGTGTAGACACAGCCCTTATGTTAGTTTTAAACCCACTGCCTGTTAATTTCCCTGGGGGACCCCTGGTTCTTGTGTTTATGTGAGGGGGAAAGTAACACTTCTCTATTTGTTTTCTACACAACGTTCATGTTTTGTATGGACCTGTGCCATATCGCTCCTTAGCTGCGTCTTTTCTAATCTGATCAGTGCTGGCCTTTGTAAATCTTTCCTTGTGTGCAACCTGTCCTTGCCCTAGTGATTTTTTTTTGCTCTTCTCACTAATTTTCCCCATTCTAGTATGTCATTTATTGAGATGAGCTGATTAGAGATGTATGCAGTGTTCAGAAAGATTGTCTACACTGCAGGGTTTTCCAGAAATAACTTATTTTGACGTTCTGTTGTCAAAGTAAGTTATCTCTGAAAGCAGTGTTCTTGCTGCAAGAGTGTTTCGAAATTGAGCGTTCACACTAGAGAGCCCAATTTTCAAATAAGAGAAATGATGGGATACTTTCCTGGAGGCAATATTTATCTCTGCTTACTACACACTGAGTCAGTATAAAAATTAAAAGGTGAGGGGTCAGCTAAAGTCATTCGTTTTGGTAGAATTACTGTTTTGAGTTAAATGCCATTTAATTTCAGACTAACAAGCTTTACCATTTGGATACAAAGATTTTTATTTTTCCAGGAAACAAGGTCCTGCCCAACCCAAACCTGCCAGAGTAGACAAGCCCAAAATGTGAGCATGTCACAGGTTTATATAGTCAGACTAGGATATTTTCTGTCTTATTTCTATCCCTTTCTTAGTAGTTGCTAACATTTGTTAGCTTTTTCTGACTGTCTGAATACTGAGTGGATGTTTTTGGAGAACTATCCATGATTAGCTCCGAGATCTTTCTCGAGTGGTGACAGGTAATTTGGGCCTCGTTATTTTGTAAGTATAATTAGGATTATGTTTTCCTGTGTATTATTTCACATTTCTCAACACTGAATTTCATCTGCCATTTTGTTGCCCGACCACCCAGTGTTATAAGATCCCTTTTGTAACTCTTTGCAGTCTGCATGGGAATTAAGGATTAGAGAAAGTTTGTTTCATCTGTACATTTTGCCACATCACTTTCTCTCCCCCTCCACCCCCGCATTCTTTTCCAGATCATTTATGAGTATGTTGAACAGCACAGGTCCTCGTACAAACCCTCGCAGGACCCCACTCTTTACTTCTCTGCACTCTGAAAACTGATAATTTATTCCTACTTTTTTGTCTACTCTCTTTTAGCTGGTTAGTGATCCATGGGAGGACCTTCTCTCCTATCCCATGATTGCCTACTTTGGGTTGAAAGCAGGTGGTAAGGGACCTTGTGAAAGGCTTTTGGAAACTCCAAGCACATTGTATCCCCTGAATCATTCTTGTCCACATGCTTGTTGACTCCCTTAAAAAAAATTCCAGTATATGGTGAGTCAACGTTTTATTACAAAAGACATGTTGACCAATGTTCCCTCTAACTTTTCCCATCTGTATTTTGTAACCTGTCATGTGTGGATGTGCACATCAATAGAAACACATACTTCCAGCTGTGGGTGTTCTGCTAATCAGCAGGGTGGCACCTAAATTTCTCCTGGGTGGCTGTCTACACTCCCTGCTTACTGGCAACACTGGTGCTGACTTTTCCCTCAACAAATCACGTTCTTCTGCGTGTCAGATAGTTCTGCAGGTTGAACATCTCTAATTCGGCAATCTCTTGTCCGACAACATCCATAATCTGGCTTAATTTTAGTTAGCTGGATGACTATTTAGCATGGGTTTGGCCAAGTTTCCCAGGGTCCCATAAAGTTTGTTCCAGTTCTGTGCTGTTGTTTAGCTCTTACTTACCTTTAAATATCTTCTAAGCCTATGTCTACATTAGGCAGAGTAAATTGGCTGTAGCTACGTGTTTCTAGCTGTGGCAACTGTGTAGCTAGGTTGACGTATCTGGGCTCAGCTTACTTGCCATTCTTACTGAAGATGGTCAATGGGAGAGTTTCTGTCATCAACCTCTGTTACTACTTGTGTCTTGCGAGGAGTACAGGGGTAGACTGTGACCACTGAGAAGTCAGTTTCATGCATCCCTCCCAGATGTGTGAAATTGAACTCCAGATGACCGACCCTGATCTTTTTTGCAGACAACGTTGACCTCCTGTGATCCAGCAAGTTCTCTCATTTGGCACTGATCAGGTCCCGGATAAGAGAGGCTCAAACTGTATTCTTTACTGTAGTTTCAGCCAATTTGCCTGAGCCTGAAATTAGATACACTGGCTTCTAATTGCCAGGCTTGCCCCCTCACCTTTTTTTTTTTTTTTTTTTTTTTTTTTTTTAAATGTCAGTGTTATGTTAGCTCGCTGTCAATGCACCTTCTGAACTTAGCTGGGGCTTAAGCCATGCCTCATGTGGGTTCCCTGGGACATCTTTTGCCATGAGTTTCAAAGTCAGGCCAAGAGCTCTATGGACCCTTCATAGCTGAGAATGCAGATGGCAGGAGAACCCTGTGCAGTATTAATCGGTGGTGATGAAGGCTGACATTGATGCAGGGGCCAAATTTTCCCTGGTTGTTGGTGCACTGGAGAACTGAGCTGCAGAACAGGGTAAATTTCCTACTAGTTTGCCTCTTACGAAAGGGCCTTTTCTTGTAAACCTAACTTCATCCTGCTCAAGTGGCCAGCACTGACTTCCATGGCATAGGTGGCGTGGGTGCTCTCACACAGGTGTGTTGGCAGGGCTAAGAGCTGGGGGATATAAAATGAACTTCGCAGTGGGAATCTGGCTTTCGACAAGTGGCCAGGCAGGATTTTCTCTGTTTGAAATTCCTCTGACCAGAACAGAATTTAGGCTCCTCATGTGCGTTTGGCTCAACAGACACATAGTTATAAATCTCTCGTTCCCTGACCTCCTGGTGGTAAATTCCTGGGCTAAAGGCTGTCAACAGAGCCATGTAGAAAAATAAAAGCCAGCAGACCTTGGTCTCCTAGGATATTTTTAGTAGCTGTAGGTGTGCACCACGGAAATAATTAGGATTAGGTGTTGTGATGGCAGCAGATATGTCATTGGAGCATTGTATCCTCTGCAGTTCTTCAGGTCTCCAAGGTAAATTAGCAGCTGTGTTGACAGTTGCAGTAAAGCATACCTGACAGTAGTTCACCATTGCTAAGCAAGGGTGCAAGGCCTTTTGGTTTCAGCATCAAAGGGTATGTTTTAACTGTCTGGCATGGCTGCAGAAAGTCCTTCCAGTATTACTGGCTTTAGTGCGTCTGGGGAATTGTCATGTGTCAGCTGGGTGATCAGCGAAAAGAAATGAAAAGTATTTTGATTAATAAGCAAAATACGAAATGGTACAAGCTAGTGGCTCACACATTAATAAAGCAAACAAGCAAATACAAGGAACAGTACTAATTGACTGGGGCGTCTTATAGGAAGCATTTTGTTTAAAAAAAAAAAATTGGGCGGGGAGTAAAGGCCCCAATAAACCAATGATTTGGTGAATAATCCTAATGGTAAACTCCCTGAAAGAAATGCACATGTTGTATTCTGTCGTAACAACTACTGATAGCTAGGAAGTAGGGAAGGGAAGAGTTTGGGAGCTGACAGTAAAATGAGACAAACTCTAGAATGGAGGGACAGATCGCCAGCTGGTATGAACCACCAGTCATCGGGGTTGAGCTGGGAGTGTAGGTGTCTCATTGGCAATGGAGAGCTGTGAGTTCAGCTTACCTCTCAGCTGACCAGTGCTTATCAGGTCTGGAAGAATCAGTGGTGAGCTGCCACTTGCGTGCAGGTTGCCCACGACTGTCCTCGAGTGGCCGCAAAATGTTCTGAACAGAGGGAAGAAAGCGGGATGGCGTTGGACTGAAATGCCAACCAGGTCGTTCGCCGGGTGCCTCTGCTTGGAACCTTTGAGCTGGAGAGCACCAAGTGGGGCTGAGTGCCAAGGAAGAATTTTATCTGATGACGTGGCGATCATTTGATGCACAAAAGGGTGACTCTGCTTTTCAAGGACAGCCTGGAATACGGCCCAGAGAGAGAGAGAGAGTCCGGGAGGGAACAAAGGGGATGCTCACCAAGGGGACGAACAAGAAGGGGGAAGGAGGAAAATAATCAGAGCAGAGTGTTTCTTTGTTAGGTCGCTAATTTGCCCTCTTAAGCTTGTGCAGGCCCTTCTGTGGAGTGAACTTATTAGCATATCATGCAAATGTAATTAGATCTCAGCATGGGTGCACTGCTTAAGAGCTGCTTCTGCTGAGTTCCTGAGAGAAGTGGGGATTGCATCTTCTTTTCCAAATCCCATCTAATAACAGGTCCCTTTGAGCTTTGCAAGCTGACTCTTTGTAGGCATTTACTAAGCCAGTTGGCATGTGCAAATAGCTGAACAAGAGCACAGTCATCTGGAGAGCACAGAGCTGAGCCCTGATTCAGCAAAGTTTTTTAAACAGAGGCCTGATTTTAACCATGGAAATTAGTCCTGTTAAAGTCAATAGCTTAAGCTTATGCACATGCATAAATAGCTTGCTGACCTGGTCTTGCAGAACAGAAAAGCAAAGGAGGAGAAGCTTAGATGTCTCCTGAGGTGTATCTTGTGGCACCTATTGTGTTTGGATTTATTTGTACTATTTATTAGGGCTTAGCTTACCACCTAATAAACTTAGTAACCGGGAGATTACCATTTTAGTCTGCATTCTAACAAAACAAACCAGCAGTCATGTAGCACTTTAAAAACTAACAAAATGATATATTAGGTGATGTGCTTTCGTGGGACAGCCCCACTTCTTCAGATTTAATAAATTTGTTAGTCTTTAAGGTACTACAGACTTGTTGTTTTTTGCTGAAACAGACTAACACAGCTACAGTAGACGCCCCCCATGTACCTCAAATTTTGCACAAGTCGGGGGGGAGTCAGGAAACTTAACAGCGCACCAAAACTGGTCAGTTTCCTGACTCCCAGAGCGCCTGAGAAGGTGCGCTGCTGCGGCTGTCTGTCGGCTGGAGCCAGGAGCTGGGGAGGGGATTTTGACTTGCGTTAACACATGTTAAACTCAAGTTGAAATTGCACATATCTGGGGGGCGAGGTTTACTTTATCTCTCTGAAAGTTATGTACTATCTGAAACTTTCTGAACTATCTGAAGAAAACTATCTGAAGAAAGAGATAATGGCATATCTGTGTTCAAGAAATTAACAGTAATTCAGTGGATAAAAATCAATGGATTGGTAACGATGTCCTTTAGTAGATAAACAGCTAGTACTGGAAGTTTTGGAGTCAAAGCAAACATTGTTTTGGGATGTATCAATGGCAAGCAAGACATGAGAAGTCATTCTTCTGTTCTACTCTGCACTTGTTAGGCCTCAGATGGAGTATTGTGTCCAGTTATGGGCTCCATGTTTCAGGAAAGAAATTGGAGAAGGTCCAGAGAAGAACAACAAAAATGATTATAGGTCTAAAAAACATGGCCTGTGAGGGAATATTGAAGGAACTGGATTTGTTTGGTCTGGGAAAGACATGACTCAGAGGGGACATAGCAGCTTTTAAGTTTGTAAAAGGTGGTTAAAAGGAGGAAGGAGAAACATTGTTTAACCTCCGAGGATGGGACAAGAAGCAATGGCTTAAATTGTACCAAGGGAATTTTAGGTTGGATATTAGGAAAAATTTCCTGTCAGTGTGGTTAAGAACTGGAATAAATTGCTTAGGCAGGTTGTGGAATCTCCATCGCTGAAGATAGTTAAAGGTAGTTTAGACAAATACCTGTCAGGATGGTCTGGATGATGCTTGTTCCTGCCATTAGTGCAGGAGACTGAAGCTGATGACCTCTTGAGGTTCCTTTCAGTTGCAGTATTCTGTGACAGTGCGAGAACCTCTGTAAACCTGGCAGAAATGGGAGCTGGAGGATGTGCTCCCCCTGATAACTGGGAGTATGTCACAGATTATCTTACTTGGAAAGGGGTGTGCAGCCTAAAGAGATTTGGAAAGCTTGTGTTAGGGGAGAGAGACAGGCAGCGCTTTGGGTTTGACGTACTAGCACTACTTGCCTGGGGCGGCTGTTTCAAATGGGAGATCTGTCCAGCTGCAGAGCCCCACAGCACCCTTCCCAGAGTCAAAAACCAGACTGGAAATAACAAGTAGGGTGGTCTGGAGGGCAGGCCAGGCTGTCGAGCCAGGCTGTGGTGAGAGGAGCCCTTCTTAGGAAAACTGCCTTTTTTCGAGTTTCTGTAGCAAGTTAATTACATTGAAGGAACTAGTTTTCTAACACCCCATCATAACATTAACCTAATATGGTACTCTTGTCATTCTCTAAAGCCTACATTTATTTGACTTTCATTTTCTGAATTTTCTCCTGGGTGCAAGAACAGGCAGTATACAAAACTCTGGCACTTGACCCTTTTAACCTGAGTATTACAAAAATACACATTTTAGAGAGAGATGTTGCTAATTAGCCCCCAAGGAAGGCTTCGTTAGCCATTCCAGACCATCATATAGACGGATATGTCAGAGGCAAGCAATTCCATATTGCAAATGTATATAAAAAGTCCATGTGATGGTAGCTGCAGAGCAAATGTGTTGTGACTATTTTCCATCGTGTAGCCTCACTACATTTTTTTCTGAAATTGATTTAGCAATACAGTTAACCAAAGTGGTGATCATAAGGCATTTAAATGCATTGCTTGGGACGTTTAACTTGAATGGAAGCCACTGCAGAGCTGTGTGAGTGCAGGAGACATACTACAGGATGATAAAAATAAAATAAAAAAGAAAAATCAAAGAGGTTTAACTTAAAAAGGCATCACACATGCTCTCTTGCATAGGTCTGGTCTGGTGAGTGTTAACTTGGAATGGACTGCTGCAGAGTGTGCTTCAGCCATAATATATGCTGTCACTGCTAACTTGAGTCTAAACAGGCATTGTACATATAGTTGTCCATTTTTTATAGTTATAAGTGCATGCAGAAGCTGTTCTTATTCGTTAATTTTGATTTCATGAAGCAACCATTTTAATTCCTCCCATCATATGTGATTGCTCATCTGAGTTGTACTTAAATCTCCTCTACAGGGCTCATTGGCGGGGGGAAGGGGGCCTTTTGCCCTGGGGCTCAACGGGCTTGGCAGTTTTAAAGGTCCCCAAGGTTCCAGCCACTGCCGCCTCAGCAGTGGAGGCAACTGAAGCCCTGGGCCGTTTAAATCCCTGCCTGAACCCTCAGTAATGCATGCCCTGCAGCCAGGGCGGTGCTGAAAGGCTAGTGGGAGGAGACTAGCCTGAGGCCCCGTCCCTTCTGGGCCCTCAGCCAGCTCCCACCAGGGTCTCTCCTCAGCTCTGCTTCTGTACCTACCTCTGATGAGTCCGCTCTGTATATGGATTACTTCTGCCTATAGCTTTTTCCGGCTTCATGTTTTAAGTACACTGCATGCAACAGCCATTTTAGCTAATTTAATTTTAGCTGTATCTGATGCCTTTTGTTTACCAATTCATTGTTTTCAGTGGCCAATCTACCAAAGTGTTGTTTCATAGCCACAAATGTGGCTTTTTAGCACTGATTGGCATGGGACGTATACATGTGCATTGTATTGTCTTCCAGGAAAACCACCTTTTGTAGACGTATGATTTATCACCGCTACCTTTCTTTCCCTGGAAATTAATTTGTATGAGTATGTGCTACAGCTGAATGTCCAACTGAAACTTTATTTGCAACCCTTTATTTCAAGAAGGAAAGCGTATATCCTATCTTTTAATGGTTGATTTAACTGCAATGCATCTGAATAACATTTCTCCCACATGCTTTAGATCTGGGGGCCCCTTGAGGCAGCAGAAAACAAGAAGGTGAAAATGTAATTTAATTTGGAACACGGAGATCCTAAAATAGCCTTTCAGCCTTTCACCAATGGCTCAAAATCTGCAATGACTCTCATTTCCCCTTGGATAGAATAGTACTGTTTTTGGAAAAACAGCACCCAATCCCAAATTATTTTTCTGTGCTATGGAGTAAGAGGTGGTATCCTCCCCTGCATTAACACTTAATTTGGGGATCTCCTAGGCTCCATACAGACCTGATATCTGGTCATAAGCCAAGATTGCATAGTGTTGACATGACTGAGAAATATCTTCCATAATTAGATTGCTGGTCAGTCATTTTTGACTGTCTGAGTCTAGGCTGGGAGCGTGATTTGGTAACAAGGAACCAAGTAATAAATCAAATCTCTAGGAACCCTATGAAAGATGGTGATGATTTAAATTTGTGCATGTGGTGTTGTAATGCCATTTGCAAGTCTGAGATAAAAGCAATCCCAGAAATATATTTTCATATTACAACTGGTGCTGAAGAGAATAATATTTCTGACAAGATATTCTAAAATGACAAATAAGATGCTGGAAAAGGACACTTTAAAAAGTAGCATTATAATGGTTGTAATTTTATAATAGAAATGGATCCGAAAGTGCTTCATTGAACGAATATAAGGACTGATCAGCATTTGTCAGTACTTGTAAAATGGCTTTTTTTTTTTTTTTAGTGTAAAACTTGTAAAATAAAAATTTGGTGCTACTTTCCCCTGCTTCTCCCAGTTGAAAATATCTTGGAGAGGTATTGTCATTTTTGTTTACCATAATTCAGTATGGAAAATGTTGATAAACTTTTTCAATACTGCTTCTAGATTGATTCTACATAGTAAAATAGAAGAAAAATTGAACCATTTTGAACACTTGGAGATTAAATGAATGGCAAAACTTCTCACAAGAATTGTGGGGGTTGTTTTTTTTTTGGTTTGTTTTTTTTTTAATGAGGTCTGAATGCCCTAACAGCAGCATCTGTTACAAATAACACCTAACATTACTATGCTCTTTGTGTATTCTACATTTAGATCAATTTAGAAGTTCCCATTCACAGCTCTTAGCATTTGTGTTTGTTCTGTTCCATAACACTGTTGCTGTTTTAACCTGTTAAATACTTTTTTGTCGATATACTATACGATTACCTGGAGGTTAACACAATCAGTACAATACTCAACCTGTTATGGCTTCTTTAGTTCTACCAGCACTTTTGAAGAGAGGTCAAATTTGTGAATTGCTTCAGCAAATTATACCTTGTTTGGAAATGTAGTATACATATACAAGTCCAATTTATGGAGAGAGCAGGAGGCAGTGGTGGGGGGAGAAGAGGAAAGAGTTTGGAAATCTGAAAAGCCTGCATATGCCTAGCCATCATTTTAGGACAGTGACCGCCGCACAGCACCTGTTCTGTTTTGTCTCTGTACGTGGAGGGCCGTAGCTGCAAATGTGAGAGCAGGTCTGTAAAGACTTTTGGCTCATGCTCGTCTTTCACCGTAGTTCAGCATCACAATTTGTTTCTCTCTAATGAAATATCTACTACGGAAGTTAGTCACAGCCCCATCAAATGAGTGAAAGTTGTATATTGAAACAAGAAGAGGAGAGATTCCTAAATAAGGCTGGTGACATTTGTTTCCTGAAAACTGATGCTTAGCAACATCACTTGCTGTACTAACAAGACGCTGGGCTTTCCATAATTCAAGCGTGGAAGAGGAGGTTGCGCAATAGATCGTTTGCTGCAGAATTATCTGTTGGCCAAGGACTCTTATCATGCCCAAGCAAGCAAACAAACCCTGCAGAGCAAAAGGAAAAGAGATTGCGAAGGATGGTATTTATTTAAAAAGGCCTTTTATGATGATCTGATAGCGAGACACTAACTCACTTCGCCAGGCAGGAAAGGTTACCCAAATTGCCCCCAGTTCTGTAGTTAGATAAATTACATATAAACACTGTCAGATGCTGGCAAAAGGAACCTACGTTGAAGAAGAGCTTGTGTTGGCCAAGGATGTGCCAGCTCCATTCTGCTTTGGGCATATGTAATTTATTCATTTTAACATTTTAAATGCTGTTACAGATGGGCTGTTTTCCCTGCTGTAAACAGCTATGACCAAAGAGAGCACAATGCTTCATCCGAAGTCCATATTGGAGACCACATAGGCTGCCACACTTGCATGATTGTCTTTGATAAACATGACTTTCTGAACCTCTCCGATAATCCTTAAAGTTGCCTTCAGCCTGTACCGAGCTCCCAGCGGCAGTCTGGTACGAGAAAGTTTCATCTTTGCCCAAATCAGGAAGAAAGTGCCCCAAGGCTGTGTCTAAACTGCCCTGCCATTTGGACTAGTGAGGTGTGAATAGCGGTGTCCACAGAAGTGCTGTGAGCTACGCTGAGAACTTCAAGAACATGCTTGCAACATCCACACTGGGTAGTTACAATGTGGCTCTTCAGTGTGCTATCAGAACTCTGAAATGTAGACTGAAGGTGACTTTTATTGCAGGGAGGTGGTGGGCTCTCCATCCTTAAAGGTTTTTAAGTTATGGCTTGACAAAGCCCTAGCTGGAATGAGTTTGTTGGAGTTGGCCCTGCTTTGAGCAGGGGGTTGGTGTCAATGACATCCTGAGGTTTTTTTCCAAACCTCATCTTCCATGGTTCAATGAAAACACCACTGGATTTTGAAGTCTGAATTTCCCATTCTGACAGGCTTGTCCCATCACCTCTACAACCTTTTCTAGAGACTCTCACGCTTCAGGATTCCACATCCCAGGTTGCTTCAACTGCATCATGTTTGGGCCACAACATAACCGCACCCTTTACATTGTGTAAGGTGGTGTGATAGAGTACTATATGAAACTGGTATCTTGGTCCAAAAAAAGATGAAGAGCCACTAGAACTGTATGACATCTTAAAGTGTCAGGATGCCATGTTTACCTGCTAATAATGCAGGGCCAAATTCTGCGCTCAGATACACTTGAAAATTTGGATTCACTAGGCTGAAAGGATATTAACCGAAAACATTTGGCTGTTAGTAGACGTTTGAAGCACTCCACTTGCTGATCACATGAGACAACATCTGACTGTTGGAATCTGTCCCTGAAGTTCTGCCGACTTTAAACGGTTTCTCTACTGCAAGCAATAACGCTTTAAGTATTAAGTATTTGTGTCTGTAATAATTGAAAAAGCGTTGACTAGCTATTTGAATTGCTGCAAAAAACACATGAGCTGGTCACGGGGGTGAAGATCAAAGTTTGCAGTAGGGTTTAGAAACAGTATTGCTGGAAACGGAGATATCCGTTGCATTTTGTGATTGGATGAGTTATGTGCAAACAAAATGAAGTAAGGAAAAAGCAATTTAAATTTTATAATGAGGCTAAGGGTGATACAGGTCACTGTGTGTAATTCTGAAAACTGACCAGACCTCTAGCTATGAATTTTCACAGGATCACCATGACTACATACGGTGATGATAGCAAACTGTTCAAAATTGGAGGGGTGGGAAACGTAATGCACTTGCTTAAGCAATTAATCAAATTACTCTGTATTTTAAAACCAGTCTGACTTCTGAGGACTAAATCTTGTCATGACCCTGATGGGGGTCCAGTAACACTTCCCAAAGGCAGTGGTGATCAGTGCTGCATGCATGCCTTTTTAACTGAAAGAACTGAAAATAGCAGCTGAAGTGCAGCCCAAGAAATCAGTGTTCATGGCACGTCTATCAATATAAAGAGGCCATTTCCATGTAAATTATTGTCTAAGAATTAACTTCTTAGCTCAGGACAGGCTTTTTATCGTGCTTGGCAATGGACAAAATTCGGGTCTTTGTTGGGTACTGCTGTGTTTCTGCAACGTCTGTTCTCATGTATGAGAATTTGATTCTGCATGCTTAATTGATGCCAAAGCCCATTCGTTGCCAAAGTAAGGAATTTAGGCTTGGGATGCACGTGCATGGCTCCTATAAATAACCAGTTATGTAGCAACTTGCGTGTGTGTCTGTTTTAAATATTCTTCATTTAACTCTTGAATTGTCTACTCTTAATTTTTCAGGTGACCATTTGAAAGTATGTCCACAAGGTTACACATGCTGTTCTCAGGAGATGGAAGAGAAGTACAGTCAGCAGAGTAAGCATGACTTCAGAAATGCGGTGGTAGAACTTAGCAGCCATTTGCAGACAATGTTTAGTTCCCGTTACAAAAAGTTTGATGGTGAGTAGTGGAGTTTCAAGTTTGATGTCATGTTGCTAAAACTTCTGTGTTCCTTTTTATACAGTGTACTTGCATTGTTTCTTTCACTGTTCACTTGGAAAGTTCCTGACTCAAGACTGGTGGTGGTGGTGGTGAGGTTAGAATGTTGCTTGTTTTGCAAACCAGTGTAATCAAAATATTTGCTGATTGTGGCTGTTAGTTTCCCAAAGGGATATATCTTTCTTTCTGATTCATTTGTAAGAAACCCAAGCCGCTGTCAACGTGGACCACAGTTAGGTTTGTTTCAAAAGTCTTGTAAAATGTGTAATCACAATGTGCATGAATCTCAGCGTTGATCGACGTGATTGCTGACACTTGTGCAGTGTGGTAAGGACTAAAAGGTGAAATTAGTCACCCAGGCTAAGCAGAGCAGGAAGTAAAATACAGTACCTTTTCACATGGAGGCCAGGGTTCATGTGAGGTGGTTCTCAAGCGAAGTGAATTGAGTCCTTATTTTATGCCCACTGACATTTTAACCTAAGGGTCTGAAGAATAATCACCCATCTTAACCATGTGAACTTGAGCTGATAAAGCAGGAGAAGAACTGAAATTGCTGAGAAATGGACACAAAATGGCTAATCCCATGAATGAGCCTTCCTGTGTGGGAGTGGTCGTTTATATTATTGTCCATGTGAAATATGTCGTAGTGTCTCTTCAGGCCAATATATATTGGGGCCACTAAAAGTAATGGGCGGGGGGAGGCAACATTCCACGTGTCAAATGGAAACAATGCCATCCAGAGCCAGAAAGCTCTTGCGCACCAAACAAATCAGCGTATACCTGTGCTAGTCCTGTTTCACAAAGGCCCACAAATAGAATTCCTGGCCATGTCACTGTTCACTGTCCTCTGTCAATCGAAGAGTCCACAAAAGAGGACCAAATAGCCTCAGATATGTGCAGTTTGCTGGTCTCCCAAGAGCTGCCATGCCAGTTAATTGATTTAACCAGTTTTGTAATTTAAGAGCGGTCTACTCATGAGGCTCATTAGGTGTCAGCTTTCTCTTGAGAGAGCTTGCCACTGGTGAGCCCCTCTCTGGTTGGAGTGCAAAAGTCCCTTGTGCCTCTCCTTCAAGGCTCTGAATGTTTGGATAACTCCTCTAGGGAGGGAGCTGATGGATTCTCTGTCTCCAACACTTATATCTCTAATGCTGCGGTGTCAGACATGCTAGCCACATGACACTATATGGGCAGTTGAGTGTGATTAGTTGGCTTGATCAAGAAAAACTCAAATTATTTACTGAAAAAATTTTCTTACGTCAAAAAACCCCCAAATTTTCAGAGAATGTGTTTTTCCCCTTCCTACCCCTCCGGTGGGTGGATGAGGCTCAGAAGATCTTTCGGATTTCTGAAGCCGCTTTCCATTAATTTGACCGATCTGTTGGATGGATGGAGACCTTTTGCCAGTCTGCGATATCATTTAAATATGCTGCTTAGGCCAGGAATCATCATGTCAAGTGTCCCATTGATTGAATTTCTATGAAATGTGATGATGATATCTGTTGATTAAAACCAATATTGATACATTCTGTTGACATTAACAGACAAGAATTGGTATGTTTGGAGAGTCTCACAAAATTATTTACATTTTAAAGCTACGGTTAACTCACTATAGCAGTAGCCATTCTCGTGGCTTCAGAAATGGTTGGACACAACAATTCTAATGCTTGCTTTGGACAAATGAGTTGGAGCACAAATCTTGCAAAAAATTATGCTCTGATGGTTTACAGAAGTGTTGTTTGTTTTTTGTTTTGTGTGTGTGTGTGTTTTTACATTACAATTTATTCCACTGTTTGCTTTTTTTTTTTTTTGAGAGAGAGAGAGAGAGAGGGAGCTGGGTATCACTAAATACTTCTACTTATTTTGAAGTCCCTCTGAACGTTTTTTCCAGGATTTTGATTGTCACTGTTCCAGTGTGCATGGATTTTCTGTGAATGTCTTGTATGTCTGCTCAGAACTTGGAACGGGTACAGATTTTATTAAACTTACATACCTCTACTGCTACGTGTTAAACATATAAGGGAGTTACTGTGTGTACTTCTAAAGTACTAAAGAGGCAGGAGCTGCTTGCTTTCAAAACACACCAGAACTTGGATGATTTTAAAAAGTTAAGGAGTATGAAAATCGTCAGAAAGTTGGACTGAAATTGCACAAATGTGCTCCAACCAAACATTTCCATCATATAACCTCATTTGAGGTTTCCACTGTTTTCTCTCTCTCTACCTGCTGATGCACAGAGGGGGAGATAAACACAAAACCAAAGTGTCTAGACTTGGAGACTTATTAAATGCAGAACCAGACACGAAATGGAATCTAGTCCATAGATAAGCCTCTAAAAGGGCACTAGAGAAATACCTCCGCTTCACCTTAGATGACCTATGAGACTTTGTAAAACAGTGTCATAGCTGAAAACATACGTGCATGTACATAATAAATTGCTTATCTATTGTCGGACACATAGTCAGGTATGTCTGCCTGTTTTTATGGGGTGAGGTGCTGTAGTGCTGTTTGGAAAAAAATTGATATAGTTGAAATCTTCAAAGTACAAACTGTAATACAAGAGAATGTGCCTTAATAAGAGCCCTGGTTTTATGCCTGCTGATGTGTTAAAGTTCAGGGTAACGAACGGTCTAAAGAATAGTCAACTTTCTTAACTATGTGACCTCGAACTGATAAGGAAGCCAGGGAGGAGCAATTGTAGGAGATAGATCATCCTTAACTCTTTCAGTGCTGGTCAGAGAAACACGTGCTCTATGGTATATGATAGGAAACTGCTAAACTCTAAGACCAAGACTTTCAAAGCTGAGAACCTAATGACAAGTTCCTAAGTCCCTACTTAAGGACCTAACTGAATGGCTTAGTTTTTCAGAATTGCTGAGCAGCCAGCAGTTTGCAGCCACGTACTGCCTGAACCATGGCCCTTGCAATGCTTAACTTCTACGTGCTCATTTTTAAATCTGCTGGCTGAAATCAGCAAAGGTCATTTGGAAAGGCAAATGGAATGTTCCTTGTCAGTCAAGCATGGTTGGCATTTCCGCATCCTCTGATTTGACATCATTGATCTCAAATGCAAAATGGGAAAAAATATATATATCCTGGGCCCCCAATAGGTACGGTCTGAGTAGAGTAAGATTGGAAAAGCGGGTACCCCCTTGTAGAAGTTTAGGGTTCTTACTTGCCAGGGTACTTGTCTTGATTTTGATTATGTGGGAATTCCTTCAGGCTGTCTCACAGGTTGCTAGAGGCCCACTAATTCAAAGGAAAACAAAGTTGCCTGAAAACAAACGTTGCATCTTCCTGTGCCTCTTGTAAAAATCCTTGGGATAACAACAGTTCCATTGACTGAGCAGGCAAGTGGGTTTCTCCAGAGGACCTAAGTTCCCATTACAAAACTAGGTCTCAGGTCACATTTGTGCAACAAGCATTTCTGGTCAGCCATGCTGAAGGCTTTTCCTGCATAGTGTCACATCAGCAGTACTCCGGGAGCAAGACCTAGGAGCAAGCAGCAGCTTTCCTGGTTTGAATGGTTGTCTGTGTCCTTGAACCAGACCCTTCTGGGTCTTTGGAAAAACTATTGGGGGGTCAAGCTGCTAATCTGTTAGCCTTGATGCTGAAGTTTGGAAAGGGAAACCAAAGCATTGAAAGTACTGCTGTGTTTTTGACCATTGTAACCATTGCTGCAATGAAATGTATGCAGCAAGAAGTAGCAATGTCGCTGAGGTGGAGGATGAAATGTATGGTGGTTGTTGGAGTTTTTCTGTTAAACTGCGACTCTGACCCTATTCATGGTTGGGATGACCAATCTGATCAGCGGAATTGAATTGTTCTGGAACGGCAGGAAGTGGGTTAATGAGTATCTTAATGTCTCTTCATCTTTCTTAGAAAAACGAACTTCCAATGATTAGAATTCCTAAATGACCAACTAGAGGTAAATTCAGCTCCTTGTAGTCGGCATTATAAACTGGAATTCCAGCTGTCTGATCTGAATTTTCAGATGGTGAGAGAATGGATATCTTAGCACCAAAAGTCTTTATCTCCAATTTAAACATAGTCATGCAACCAGACAGTCTGTGTTCCCCATAGGCCTTTTCCATAGCCACTTCAACCAGATTTCTGCAGGTAATAAAACAAAGAAATAAGGTACCTATTTTGACAAGTGGGGATAATTAACCATTAATTCAGTGACAAGTCTCAGTGGGTTAGCCCTGCTAGTCAGGTTCACCAAATACAGCAAGAAGTCCTGTGGCATCTTACAGACCAACACGTTTATTTGGGCCCAAGTTTTCATGGGCTGCAACATCTGACAAAGTGGGATTCAGCCTATGAAAGCTTATGGCCAGCTAAGTTTGTTCGTTTTTAAGGGGCCACAGTACTCCTCATTTTTTTGGGGGGGTCTGTTGAGGCAGTGCATTTCCTGTCTCTGGAAGCCTGAACTGTAAATGCTGGATTTCTTACTAAAAATATGCTGTAGCTCAGATACGTTCCACCAGCTTGATGCAGAAATTATTGGGTGAGATTCTGTTATGCTGGATGTCAGACTAGATGATTAGTGGTCCCTCTGGCCGTACAGTCTATGAATCATAGTAGCGGGGATTGAAGTTGCATAAGCATTTAACCTTGTTTTTGGTTGCTTACAGCTTTCATAAGTTTCCATCTTTCAGGCTGAAATTTTCCATGCTCAGCTTTCTTCTCGAAGATGAATATTTGGGGAGAGATGGAGCAAAATCGATCCAGTCTTTTGTGAGCATGTAGATGGGGTGGGAAATTCTCATTGGATGGGACAGTGATCTCGCATAGATTATTCTTGCTCTGTTCTTCTGTTGCTCCTGAGATCAGGCGTATTTACTGTGTACGTATCTAGCAGGAGGAGCAGATCTTTAAAATCCTCCTTGCCTATGGTAGAAGTTGTGCTGATTTGGTTACATGATGGCTCACAGGGCAGCGTTCATCTAATTTCCTTCCGTCCTACTAAGTACGATGCCCCTAAGTAGGAAAACGTCACGAAACTCTCCCAGAGAGTACAGTTTGTCTCCTAGAACCACAGAAGGATAGGAATGTTGAGGGGAAGCTGACTGAGAGGTCATTTTACTCCAACTTCCTGTGCTGAGGCTGGACTAAGTACGTGTCCAACCTGTTCTTAAAAAATCTCCAATGATGAGGATTGCACAGCTAAGTATGGAAACCTGTTTCAGTGCTGAATTGTCCTGATAGAAAGATTTGTTGGTGTGTTTGTCATTTGTAAGATGCTATTCCAGGCAGAGTGCAATAGAGCCTTGACCATGACTGGGACATTTCAATGCTGCAACAATACAGGTAAATAATATTAATGATGCTGTGAGTTCAATAGACAGCGATTGAGTTCCTGTGCAAGTGGTTTTAGTGCACTTAAATGATTACCACTTGAGTTTTCCTATTGCGTATCATGGGGCTCAGAGAAGGTTAGCAAGACTCAGCCCTTCAGATATCTTCTGGGCTTCATATGGGCTGCGTCTATACTAGGAAGTTCTTTTGAAATATATTTCGAAAGAAGGGGGCTCTTTTGAATGATCCCGCAGAGTTTCTACACACAAAATTCGACACATTAACGCATGGTTTGAACCAGGATGGAAATTTTCTGGGTCATTACAGGGGCTCGTTTGCATACTTGGCTTAATCTAAGTCTTGACGCCCCCCTCCCTTTCTGTCCCTCTACTGTCTGATTTGCTCACCTTGGTAACTTTTTTTTCTGATTTGTCCACCTTGCTTACTGTTTTTGGTTCTCTGTGCCTTAAATATAGAGTCTGTTCTGGTCTGGCTATGGTCTGAAAAAGGGGGTCTGTCCCACGAAAGCTCACCTAATAAATTATTTTGTTAGTCTTTAAAGTGCTACTTGACTGCTTTTTTGTTTTTACACAGAAAAAGTGCTCTTTCGAAAGTTAATCAAAAGAATGGGGTGCTCCTTTCGAAATCACTCTTCCTTTCCCGTTTCAGGAAGAGCGCCCCCTTTCAAAAGCTTCTTTCAAAAGAAAAGTGTAGATGCTCCGCAGGACCCCTCTTTTGAAAGAGCAGCCCTCATGTGGGCCTGATTTTTCGATCCCTGGCACGTTCTTTCAAAAGAGTGGGGGCTGTGTGGATGCTGTCTTTTGAAAGAGCACATCGCTCTTTCGGTCAGCTTTTTTGTGCATGGGCCCACTCTTTCGAAAGAAGCTCTTTCGTAAGAGATCTTCCGGAAGGGCTTCTCTTGAAAGATCTCTGTAGTGTAGATGTAGCCATTCTGTATTCAGATTATGTAATATAAAATCAGGGCAAACATGAAGTGATCAGTTTGCAGGCTGGATTGGCAGTAGGTTGGGCAAATCAAATGTCCAAGTGACAAAATACAGGTTGAAGCTTTTCTACTTCAGCACGCTCTCATCTGGCAACATCCATAATCCAGCATGATTTTAGTTACTCAGATGACCACTTATTATGGGTGTGGCCAAGTTTCTGAGGGTCCCATAAAGTTTGCTTCCAGCCACCAGTCCTGGCTCTCAGTGTTCTGTGCTGTTATTGAGCTGTAATTTATCCCTACATGTCTTCTCAGAGCCGATCAAGCAGTGGAAGTGCTGGTAATGGGCTAGACAGTATTGACCTCCTGTGGTCCAGCAAATTCTCTCGTTCAGCACCAGTCCGGTCCCAAGGGTGCTGAACGAGAGAGGTTCAACCTGTAATGCCAATAAAACTGCCCAGCATAGGCTGGCATCTGGAAAGCTATTAAATGCCCATGTCATCTGCTTCCGTCTGGTCCCCTCTCAAGTTTTCCATTAACATCTAAGATTAAACAAATATGGAGAGAGTAAAATGAACCCCTTTGGGGGGTTGAAACCAAGAAAATGGACTCTTCCCAGTGGTCACGGTAACACTAACTCTCTAGTGCAAGGGGAGATCTCCACTCCTGGCTGAGAAGCCTCATGCCCTTTTCAAGTTCGAAGACTTGGTGGGAAAAGCACTAGCTGGGAGCCTGTGGGACCCAGCAATTTAATGTAATTACAGGCTTATTTTTCAAGTCTCTTAGCTAGAGAGATGTATTTTACAGGGGATTATTTCCTTTCTGCTCTGGTAAAGGTCATTCATGTTACACACGGACTTGGAGGCATATTTTTCTGTCAGTAAGACGCACTGGAAGAATTGGGCTCTCTGGTGGCTAAACTGGCTGTAGGGGAAGGAAATCCACTCCTGAGGACAGAGTTTCAGTATCTGAGGAGTCAGTTGATAAGTTGTGCAGAAGAGAGGAATTGCTGTGGTGGCACACAATCATTGCAAGAGTCCGTTGCTTGTTGTGAGTATTGGTAAGAAGCTTGGCTCATTCTCCACTGGCACATGGAAGGAGTAGGCCATGTTGGTTGTGCATTCCCTCCTAGGCTAAAGAATGGGAAATACAGGGGAAGAAGAGTTTCGGTCTTAAGCTGTTAAGCTCCTGCTTTCAGGCTGGAGACCCAAAACCCATAAATCATCAGGCTGAGTTTGTAGGGCGTCCATGAGCATTATGTGAACCAAGAAGTAAAAATTCCTTTTAGGGACTTAAGACCCTAATTATTAACTCTGTCCGTGAATGTAATATGGGGTAGATGCCTTTGCCACTATTCCAACTATGTTCCCGCCTCCCTTGCTAGGAGGAACCAGAGAGTTTGCATACCAACCAGGCTTCTTTCCCTTGCCAAAGTAATTCTCTTTCGGGGACATGAATGTCGTATCAGACAATTGAACTTTGATTGACAGCTCTGGCTGCGGAATTGGAGCCCAGGGCTGAATACTGCACATCCATAGTTGCATGTGTGACCTCCCCCAGCCCCATGAGTTTCAGTGGGTCTAATGACAGGAGCAAGAGGCGCAGAATCTGCTAAACTAGCAATATGCAAGGTTTTGTTCCAGTCTTAAAAACATGTCTCAACTGGCTTTTTAACTTTAATTGTTTTGGAAACTTTCTAATGCCAATCAGCTCATGGAAATCGTACTGCCGTCCCTGTGCAGCATGGGATGAGAAACAGTTCTTGAGATGAGAGAAGTTGCTTCACAAGGCCAGCTAAAAGTGCTAACTCCGAATGGGCCCCTTCCTTTATATGAAGTTGTGGGAGCTAGAGAACAGTACATCCCCAAACTACAGAAACAAGAGATCATTAATCTTTTGTGTACAAAACTGAGGTGGTGTAGGTTGTTGCCATAATAGTTTATTTGGGCAGAATGATACTTTTAGCCCTCAGATTATTTGTCTACAGGAATAGACTGGACATAGGAGTGTACTAATAATTTAGAATTGAAAAATGAAGTGTATGTCTTGCTTCTTTTCAAGCCTTGAACACATGTAGCCCTCCCTTCTATTTTGTCCTGGTGAAAGCAGGTTTCTACCTTGCTTCTCTTTCTAAAAGAAGGCGGCATCTCATGCCTTAGCAAGCAGGACAAAAAGACCAAGGGGTCCCATGCTTTCATTAACCCAGGCAGCTGTTTCCTATGGCGGAATTTTCCTTGGGACTTCAGTTTGGATCTGTGCATATGTAGGGGAGTATATTTGAGAGAACAAAAGTGACACAGGAGCCCAAGGAGCTCAAAATCACTGAGCCTAGAATTTTTCAAAAGCATCTTTTAGCTGGGATTTGTGCACCGCTGACAGTTGTGCTCGTCTTCCACGTTTGCAGGCTTCATCAATGAAAAAGAGCTGTGTTCCTTCCTTGTTTTCTCTTTTCTGAGTCAAGCTTGTATTTATTCTCCATACGTTTCTCCCCATCTGAGGTGATTTAAAAGAGCCAAAATCAAAACACTTGTGTTTGAGGCACATTGGTCATTCCCTGAAGCGAGTGAATCCTTACTGGGAGTGAAGTGGATCCTGGCTCTGTGGTGTCATGGGACTAAGACAGTCACTACAAAGTATCACCTCCACCGGCAAAATAAATACCCTGCCCCCAGGGAGAAAAATGTGGGGGCGATTTTCATAATTGTGCTGGGTATTTAGCCACAGCTAGTGTAGGTGTGGGGTTTGAACAATCTCACACTCTTTTAACCTCTTATAGCCTTTACCTGTTTTTGCAGTTTAAAGCAGGCTGGCAGCTGTCTGACACACACAGGGAACTGAGAGAATGTGAGGTTCTTTAGTTACTGATTGATACCAGCCAGTCAATGGGCCATTGTTTGTCTGTTTAATATTAACCTTTCTCCTCTCCACCCGGCCCTCCCTTTCTCAAAAGAAACGAGGCTCGTAGTTTGGTAATAGTTATGACACAAATATTTTGCCGACATGGCTCTCCTAGACTGGGCATCCCTGCATGTTGTTTGAACAAATGCCATTGTGGAATCCCATGCAGAGCTCATGAAGTCAGAGGTCTAATAGTCCATCCTTTATTAACTCCCGGAAACCCCAGGCAGGGACCAGGACCCCGTTGTGGTAGGTGCTGTATCAACACAGAACTAAACAAGGGTTCCTGCTGTACAGTGCTAACAACCTACAGGCACATCTACACTTGTGCTGGCAGACTTCCGGGGTTTCGTTTAGTCCGCCTAGTGGAGACGTGCTAAATCCTAACTGTCATGGTGCCGCTGTCGATCCCGGCATTCCTGAGAGTTGCGAGAAGTGTGAGAAGTCAACAGGAGAGTTTCTCCCATCGACCTCTTGCTGTGTGGATGGAGGTAAAAATTGATTTTTAGGTATGTCGATTCCAGCTACATAATTCTTATAGCTGGATTTGCATATCTAAAATCCACTTCACGTCCTAACGTAGACCTGGCCTACATATAAAACGAGGCAGCAAGGTGGCTAGGCTGACAAGTTTGTTGCAGTATAAATACTGGTCAGCATGACTGGCAGTGTGGTTTCTGGACACCAGCTTTCTAACTGTTGTCAAATTTTTTGTAGGAATCCTAGTGAAGGACACTTTTGAGGAGGGATTTGGAGGTAGACACTGAGTTAGCTTTGTGGTTGTGTACATGGAGTTCCTGCAAGTGGGCGGGGGGGAAGGATCCGGATGCAGAGGCCCAGGCCACTTTACCTTTGAAGGCCCCGAGCCATAATAAAAATAAAAATAAATGATGATACATGAAAATGAAATAGGCATTAAAAAGAGCGAGACATAATTTGAATATTTATATAAGAAATGCTTTTCTAGATGTTTTTCCTGTGTAAATGCACTCATTCGTTATGGTGATATGAATAAAAACAAGTTGCAAAACTTATCAAATGTCAAAAAAAAAAAAAAAAAAAAAAGTGTCCATATCTGAGGTTCCCTATGAGCTTGAGGCCAAGGTCAAATGGCTCTCCTTGACCTCAGCCCCAATCCTCCTCCCCCCCCCCCCCCGGATCTGCATATCGATATTGAATGAGACATGATAGGCTGTGAAGGACGGCGAAAGTGAAAACACTTAGCTTATATTGAATGTGAGAGAGAGTCAGAAGAGGAAGCAAGGAGACGCTGATGGGGTCAGATGATGGCTACAGTGGTTCTCAAACTGCAAGGTGGAGCCCCTTTTAACATGCAGCAGGGCTTAAAATCTAAGCCTCTGCCACGGGCTTGAAGCAAACACTGGACCCACCAGAAAAAAGAAGTGCCAGAAATCTCAGGAGGGCCTTTCCTGAGGAGGCTTCTAGAACATTTTTTCTTGCCCTGAGACCTTTCAAGAATTAAGTGAACTTCTGGGAGCTTCTCTGAGCTCTGCCTCCCTGCTCGTTGAGGTTTGCCCATCACGAGGGCTGTTGTTGTGATATTGGTATGATTTAAGCCTAAATTTCTTCGAAATATGCGGAGAAACTCTTCTCATGTCATTAAGTGCTAACACATGTTTGAAAACAGAGCAGCAAAAGAGCTCTCTGCCTTGCCCTCCCTTCCTGACTTCATATTCAATAAATGTGTTAACACTGTGTATTCATCACTTTCTCAGCACTTTTAGTAAAAGGTCGTTAAGCTACAGTTTGTTTTTCCCTGGTGGAAATTACAGATGTGGTGTATGCAATAAAGGAAGTGAGCACATATTAGAAGTAATGAGGCACTTTTTAATTTTTTGGAAGGTTAGAATGCGGCATAGCTGTGGCTTATTTGCTTTACAAATGAAACCAGAGCTGTGGTGTTTTCTGTCCTTTTCTCCAAATTCCTTTTATCTGTTCAGCTTGAACTCTGCTTCGTTATTTCATATTGTAGAACCAGCTGCAAGGTGGAGTGTGATTCCCCAGATGCATCTTTTGAGAATAGAACAAAGACATTGGTGCGGTTAAAAAATAATAAAATAAAACCCGTAAGGGTGAATTAGAACATAAAGGTGACTTCCTTGGGAGTGGAGTTTGGCTAAAAGAGTGAATTTGAAAATCCATTATTCATCTCTGTGTGAGAGAGAGAGAGAGAGAGAGAGAGACAGACAAAATGGGAGCACAGATTGTACGTATTAGAAAGATAGAGGAAATGTTATTCTGTTGCAGTAGTCAGTAAAAGCTTTAAAATTAAGAGTTCGGAGACAGCATTATGTCCTTAATTCACGGTAGCTGATAACATGTTAAAAAATGAACCCTAAGCACTGGGTGCCCACTTGTCTAGTGCGTTCATTAATTGTGCCTATAAAAATGCGCGCACACAAGCCCTGTTTTTCTGATGTGCACTGGTTAATTGTGGGGTACATGGGGTGTCCAGGGAGGTATAGCACCTCTGGTGTGGGGACTTGTGTTTCTTCAGGGGCAGTCTGTGCACCTTTTGTTCCCACCTGGCACCCAGCTCTCACCTGTGGCTCCAAGAAGTTGTAGCGTGCAGCGGGCCCCACCCTGATAAGCTGCTTTAACAGGCGGGCTAAACCAGGTGAGAGTAGCCGGCAGGTCTGAAGCCTGCGGTGAGATAGGGATTTGCCTCTCCCAACGTGCAAAGTCGGCCCTGGCAGATTGGACGGATGAGGTCAACAGCAAGATCCAATGACCAGGAAGGCGGTTCTGCAGCACTCTGTGGAGAGCAAAGGGCATGACAAGGCACCAGAGATGGCATGGCCATCCACTGCAGCCTAGGAAGTCCCAGCCGTGACGACTTTTCATACCATGGGAACCAGGCTGCTGAGGTCAAGAGAGTGGAACTGCCCCTGTGCAACGGCTTTTCCACTTTAAACATTCTCCCGCACAGGTTCTTTGCACATTCTCATCACTTTTGTCTACCTCAGAGTCAGACAGCGATGGCAGAGGGGCAGAGCAACAGGTGGAGGTGACCACTGGGAGTCGTAGCTCCAAACCTGCACGTAGGCGGCCTGTGGACTTTGGTCACTCGTCTCTGACCCCGGGATGACAGAGGAATTTGGCAGCATCCCAGGGGACTGAGCAGACCTTTTTAGGAACAGCACTGCTCACCTTCAAAATGAGGGAGGGGACTAGAAAAGGTGTCCCAAAAATTGCTTGTCCCAACCAAAATGGCCATCATGCCACAGCTGACAGTTTTACCTTCACAGCGGTCGAAAAACAGTGAAAAGAGTGATGATATTTGCAGCATGGAACGTTCGCGCCCTCTTGGACAGGGAGAATGCTGTGAGGCCTGAGAGAAGAACGGCCCTCATAGCAAGAGAACTGGCACGTTATAACATAGCCGCCCTGAGTGGGACCAGACTGGCAGAGGAAGGATCCATCTGCGAACCAAAAGGAGGTTACACCTTCTACTGGAAAGGCAGGCCAGAAAATAAAGACAGAATCCACGGAGTGGGACTTGCTATCAAGACATCACTTCTGC
Source organism: Carettochelys insculpta (assembly GCF_033958435.1). Lineage (NCBI taxonomy): Eukaryota > Metazoa > Chordata > Testudines > Carettochelyidae > Carettochelys > Carettochelys insculpta. The sequence continues at coordinate 4,286,255 of NC_134149.1, read as the reverse complement.
ACCAGCTTCCTGACCTACCAACTGGCATCAGTGAGTGTCTGATCAAGCTCTGCTTCCACCTCAACACCTCTCGCCACATTATAGCCATCAGCACTTATGCCTGACTAGCAGCGACGAAGCAAAAGACAGTTTCTATGAGGACCGTGACCATCTTGTGAAAGCAATTCCTAGTGACAAGCTTCTCCTGTTGGGTGACTTCAATGCCAGGGTCAGCAAGGACTGTAGCACATGGAAAGGGGTGCTGGGGCATCATGGTGTTGGTAACATGAATGCCAATGGCCGCCTTCTGCTGAACTTGTGTGCAGAAAATGACCTGGCGATTACTAACAGTTTTTCTTCAGGCAAGCTGATAAATACAAGGCCACATGGATGCACCCAAGATCAAAACAGTGGCATCTGATTGCCTGCGACTGATGTCATAGTCAGGACATTTAAGATGTTAAGATCACCAGGGCCGTGCGGGGAGGTGAGTGCTGGACGGATCAGAGCGCTGAGTGAGTGCTCCTCAGATCAGTCCTTATGCTGCACATCACACCACTGCACTGCAAGAAGCTCAAGGTTGTCAGACCCTCCTTCAGCCTCAGGAAGCTGCAACATACTGGTCATCATGAGAAATTCACAGCCTGCCTTGATGAAGTGCTGACATCCCATGGACCTCTGACTGGAAACCCAACACAAGTGGGACCAGTTCAAAACCCTGATGATGGAGTCAGCCAAGTCAACACTAGGACGGAAAAAGAGAGTTCACCAAGACTGGTTTGATGAAAATGACAGCGCCATCATGAAGATCTTAAAGGAGAAACGGAACGCATTTCTGCTATGGCAAAACCATCAGTCCTCAGTCTCCAAACGTGATCATTTCAAACACCTTCAGAGCCAGGCGCAAACGGCACTTTGCAAAATGCAAGATGAGTGGTGGGAGAGTAAAGCAGATGAAGTCCAATACTACGCTGACACCAAGAACTCCAAGATGTTCTTCAGTGCTATCAAAGCTATATATGGACCTTCAAAGCCACATACTACACCTCTCCTGTCTGCAGATGGCATGACCCTTCTGAGGGAGAAGCATTTTTTTTTCTTTTAAAAAAGCTAAAATTTTAATTTCCGATGTCATCGTCAGACATGGCGGACTACCTACAGCTGGTTAATTGCACATCTTGCTTATATTTCTGTGCAGAGTTATCTTGGAAATGTGAGGAAGACCAGCTGAAAACATGGCCATTAAATATACGTTGTTAGTACCAGGTGTGTACAAAACTTAAACCTATTCAAAGGTCCTTGCAAATATAAAAGTGCAGTGTGTTGGCTCTTTTCTCTCCTTTGCAGTAACACAGGTTGAACAAAGCACATGTCCAGTGAGTGAACTTGTTCACTCCCTCCTCCTGGTTGCTTATCAGTTCCTCGGAGAGCTTGAGCAAGATGGTTCATTTGTGGTGCCTCAGTTTCCCTTACCAAAATGGCAGTAAAGTTCTCCTCAAATGTGCTGAAACCTAATTCATTAAAGGATTTAAAGTGCTTTGAAATCCTTGACTGGAAGGCATGGTCCGAATGCAAATGCTAGTATCTGCCACACTGAGGTAGGATGGCAGCTTGTGTTTCTACTGGTGGTTAACATCTGCACATGACTCAGAGCACATAAAATTTATTCTGCACATGGATGGAAAATCTTAGCAGGAGCGTGTGGGCTATGCGGACTCAGAACCAATCACAGGCTGTGCCTCTGACTCTTCTCAGCTGCCCCGTCTTCCTCTATGTCCTCATGGATCATGAATGGAGGGACCTGAACAAAGCCCAGATCCTGCCAAAGCAGAATGCCCCACCTCCCTGGGAATCTCTACCTGCACCCAGGTTAAGACTTCCAGTGGAGCAGCGGGTTAGAGTTTCTGTGAGGTGGTGGTTTGAGCCCCAGGCCAGTGTCTCCATAACATCCCATGAGTGCGTCTAAATATTTTCATACCCGTGGGAGCTCCAGCACTTCCTGCGGGGCTGAAAGCCTGAGCCCTGACACACCCATGGGAAGATACCACAAGCGCTGGGAAATACTTGGAAGAATTCAAATCCTGGAAGGCCATAGCCTGAATCAGAGACTCAATTAAATATATTAAAACCACCTGAGGTTAGATTCTGTCAGGATAGATTATTGTAGGGCAGTGTTTCTCAACCAGGGCTCCTGTACCCCTGGGGGTACACTGATCTAGATATTTGCCTAGTTTTACAACAGGTTACCTAAAAAAACAGTAGTAAAGTCAGTACAATCTAAAAGTTCAGTCAGACAGTGACTTGTTGCTACTGTGCCATATGTATGCCTCACCCTGAAATGTAAGTGCCAATATTTCTATTCCAGTTCATCTATTTGATGAGATTGTAGGAGGTCAGCAAGTTTTCAGTAGTAGTCTTCTGTGATATTTATTTGTGCATGGTTTTGAAAGGAAGTAGCTTTTAAGCGAGGTGTGACTTGGTGGTATGCAAAACAAAAAGGAGACTCCAAAAAAGGATACAGTAATCTGGAAAGGTTGAACGGTGCTTATGTCAAGACCTCAGATTACTTTAGGACCATGTTTCTCAACCGCTGGTGCGCGAACCCTTAGGGGTACAGGAGGGAAGGGTGTATGTGTGATACAGAGAACCACTGTTATAAACTACACTTAGGATGTCTGCAGCTACTCCTCTATTCTTCTTTCTGAGCCCTCATAAGGTGTAGGAGAAGGATAGGGTTTCCCTGCCACACCTAAAAGACTAGGACGGTGTCAGGCTGTCATCCCTAGCTACCACTGTAGATTCATCTGCCCCCCTGCGACAAATTGGCGTGTTTCATCACCACCTCCATGTTCTCTTCCCAACAGCTGGCTGTGGGGTGATTGAGAGAGAGAGAGAGCTGGCAGGCAGTAAGGGGCCTCTTGGTCCACCATTTATTTATTTTTGGCCTCCATTTTATAAGGCCGGAAGAATAGTGACAGAGAGAAAGCCATGTTAGTCTATATTCTATCAAAACAAAAAGGCAGTCCAGTAGCACTTTAAACATGGAAAGAATAATTTATTAGGTGATGAGCTTTCGTGGGATGGACCCACTTCTTCAGACTATAGCCATACCAGAACAGACTCAGTATTTAAGGCACAGAGAACCAAAAACAGTTATCAAGCTGAACAAATCAGAAAAATTGTAATCAAGGTGGGTGAATCAGAAGAGCAGAGAGACGGTAGGAGGTGGGGAAGTTGAGTCAGATAAAACAAAGTAATTGTTTTATCTCTCCAATTACCTAGCCCTTTATAAGGATTCTTTTACATGCTTTGTTTTATGTGACTCTTGACATCCCCTAACCCCTCTTCTCTTCTGATTTTGCCCACCTTGATTACAATTTTTCTGATTTGTCAACCTTGATTACTATTTTTGGTTCTCTGTGCCTTAAATATTGAGTCTGTTCTGGTATGGCTATGGTCTGAAGGAGTGGGTCTGTCCTACGAAAGCTCACCACCTAATAAAGTATTTTATTTTGTTAGTCTTTAAAGTGCTGCTGGACTGGTTTTTTGTTTTGATGAGGCCAGAAGGTTTCTTCTTGTGCTCGGGTCAAAGGTGATCGCAGCATTTCTACTGAAAGATGAATGTGGCTACTATCTGTAAGGGTTGGGGACTCGCCTTTTTAAGTGGGGCGAGATTTTTACCTGAAGGAGTGGCTGCTTTACAGCCCCTCTCCCCGCCCATCAACCAAATTCTGGCAAGCAGCCCAGCCCCTCTTGGGTGTGAAACTCACTTGGCCCCAGGCCAGCAAACATGTGACATGTCATATGACACGCTAAATGCCTCCTCGTGCTTTCACAAGCAACGCAAACGTAGGTGGACAACATGGTTTCCTCTCAACCTAAAAATCACATGCCCTGTGGGCATCCGCCTGTGAGCGGATGGAGGGAGAGGGTGGTATTCAAGTCTGTTTCCTGCTGCTCTGTGAGACTGGTGGTTTTTGTAAGAACACAATCAGTCTTATTCCAGAGAGAGAATCCCCTGTTGTGGGTGGACTCTGCACGCCCTTTCTAGGTCTGGACCCAGGATGTAAGGTGGGGAATGAGCTCCTGCAAAGCTTGATGAGATCCCTGCCGTATGTTGGCCCACCTTCTCCACTGCTCCATGGGACCCTATGTGAGATAGGGAGAGGAGAACAGTAGCAACCCTGTTTGCGCCTTTCTCACTGAAGTGGCTATGGCTCTCTTGCTTGGTATAATCTCACATTGGCTTGCTGGAAGCTGCCTCACGGAGAAGGTCTGTCACTGCAAGACTGAGTTTCCATATGGGACCAGCCAGATTTATCGGAAATATAGGGGGTGAAGATTTGGCAGAAGTCTCCTGTGTGTCTCGGTGTCTGTGCCCAGAGGAAGGTGGAAGTGAATTTTACAAGTAATCTACCATGTTCTAGGTGTCCCTAGAAAAGGAAAAGGAAAATCCTTTTGCTCACCCTGGAGGCACATCACAATGAAAATCCCATTGTAACAGACTATGGATTGTAGCAGGAATGGTTGTTGCTTCCTTGGATCCCAAAAGGACGGGTCAACAAGTAAAACTTATAAGAACGGCCACACTAGGTCAGACCAAGGGTCCATCTAGCCCAGTCTCCCCATAGTGGTCAATGCCAGGTGCCCCAGAGGGAATGAACAGGAGGAATGAACTACTGCCTGTAAGTCCTGTGGCACTTCAGAGACTAGCAGATTTTTTTGGAGCATAAACTTTTGTGGGCAAAGACCCACTTTGTCAGATGCATGCCCTAACCGTATGTATGGTTCTGATGAAGTGGGTCTTTTCCCAGTAAAGCTTATGCTCCAAAAAAATCTGCTAGTCTGTAAGGTGCCACAGGAATTCTCATCCTTTTTGCAAAGGCAGGCTAACATGGCTACCCCTCTAGTGACTAATGTGAAGTATGTAGTTTGCCTGCCATATTAAACTTGTGAAAAGCATAACCTTGCATTCCCGCGTGGTGTCTACACATGCTTTGTAGTGTCCGAGTGCAAAGATTAAGTCTCTGGAGTGTGGCATTCTTAGAATGGTCAAGAAGAAGCAAGTTTGTACAAATCCTGGCATGAAATGCTTCCTTGGGCATCCGCTTCGTCCCAGCCTTGCAAGGACATGTGTAACAGCCTTGCAATCTCATTCTGCTCCTGAGAGCAGTAGTAGATGATACCTGTGCAAAAGGTGGTTATGATATGCTTCCTGTCCATTGAAATAGGCTGCCAAACGGCTACTCTCTCTAATTAGATGCGTTTCTATTTGGAATTGCGACTTACTTTAATGAGAACAGTAGGATGCTTTGAGTTCAGATGGGTAGTCCACACGTCTGTCATAGCATACATTTCCAAAGTAAACTGGAGAAATATTCTTCCTTTGCACTGATGATCTCAGGGCAGAAAAGTTCTTTCTCCTGTTTTGAGGTCTGCTTGATGGCCGTTAGTTCACCAAATTCTAGTCATCCGGGCTTAGCCAATGACATTTTCTTTGTTATGGCAGAAATCTTCTCTGAGTCTTAGTGCCCAGAGGAAGGTGGAAGAGGAAGGTGGATTTTTATATGTAATCTACCATGTTCTGGGTGTCCCTAATTAAAGGATAATCCTGTTTCTCACCCTGAAGGCACATCACAAGGAAAGTCCCATTGTAACAGACTGTGAACCTTAACAGGAAGTGTATGTATCCATGCTTACCTGAAAACTTCCTTTCTTTGACTAATGAGAGCCACAGACGCTGCACACCCCTGGGGACAAATGGGTCATCAAAAATAGATGTGGAAATTGGTGACCTCAAAGGAGCTGGGTTTGTTCCTGTCCTGAGGTATAATTTTCTTCTCTCTGCAGTGTGAGAAATAGTTTTTCACTGTCCCTTCATCCCAAGTATATAATTTAGGAAAGTAAATTTGAATTATTCAGGGGAACTTCAGGAGATGGGCCACCCCCCTTCCACTGGGTCCAATTCTGCTTCTAAACTGCAAGTGTGTTGAAATCCCCATTGGCCTGGAGCTAGGGATCTTATTAGTTGAAGGACATTTTCAAGTAAAAGGAAATATTTTCCTGTTCTTCCTTAGTGTGTATAAGGCAAATTGGAAAGTTTGCTCAAAAACCTCATCTATTTGTTTCTGGATTTTTACTTCGGAAATGTCAAGTCTGGATCTCACCTGCTGCTTCAGGATGCACTTTCACCCAATCTTAGTCATTGACGTTAGTCACTGAAATTTAGATGCGAACAAAAACAGACAGAAGCTGGAGTTCTAAACAATCTGTCTTTAAATCCATTCTCTTCTTAAACTTTTAGTCTATTGGCTTTTGAGATTTCACCCTTTCTCTAGTTATCCTGGGTTGGTAAGTTTTAGTTTTATAATGGTTTATTTAAAAAAAACAAACAAACTGCTTTTGCTTTTAGGATAGGCTTTTTGGGACTTTGCCTAAATCTCTGCTGGCCTACTCCAGCACAGCTGCAGTGTGTCAGACCATGGTTCTGGTAGCATTAATTAGTAGAGCCCCGCAGATCAGCGGATATCTGCTTTATATCTTCAGGCATCTGTATCTGGGGACGCGGATGTGGATATCTGCAGCTCTTTTATGGGGATATGGATGTAAAGCAAAATTTTGCACCTAGAACCCTGCAAATTTGCAGGCCTTCACTTTGTATCCACGGGTACCCTGTATGCATGGATGTGGGTGCAGATATCTATTCATTTTCCAAGATGTGGCCGCAGATACCAATTTTGTACCTGCTTAAGCCTCTGCAGATTAGTGACTGGTGGGTGGTGTTGCTGTTATTCCACCAAACCACCAAATATCCTTTCTCTTCACTCTGCCATCTTACCCTATTTAATCTTTAAAGCCGCATTTGAATGAGGAGGCAACGGCTAAGTTGGTTTAGTAAGGGAACTGTGCAGCTAGAAGAATCCAGCTTGAAATAAATCTGTAGGTGAGTGTTTTAAAAGCCTGAAAGGTGCCACTTTGATTGATGGTGTGCTTGGTAGTTTAGCTCCGTTGACAGTGCAATCATATGCTTTCCTGTAGGTTATGTCAGTCACTAAATCCCTCGGTGTCCTGCATACTGAATACATGTGTAGTGATCAGGATGGTTGCGTGTTCATATTTTAGTAGGTTTGCAACAGTGGCAGCTTGTGACCTTTTTCGACTGGTGAGGCACAAATTGCAAAATAGCTATTTCCACCCCTGTTCAATGCATAATTAAAAGCCTGTTTTCTTCTTCCTAATTAAGCATCAGCAGGAGGGCCTGGGAACTAGAATCCTCCTGGCCAGCTCTGCGTGGGGGTGAGAATTGGGCCTGGGCCTCCTTGGTGGCTCCTAATGCTGCGCGGGGTCCACTGAGTAAGGGAGAGGGCTGGGAAGAGACAGGTCCCATTTCTGCCCCCTGCAGCTCAGGCTTAACTGCTGCACTCCTGTCATGACCTCCCTGAGCAGCGGCTCCCCATAGCAAGCACCCTCATAAAGCTACTTGTCGGCACGGTCAATCTCCGTGGTAGTAAGGCCGCTTCTTGCGGCACAATTAGCCATCCCAAGATCTTGAGCCTCTATGCAGCACTGTCCCCTGCAAACGTTCTGGGGCAGTTTCACTACTGGAGAGAGTGAGTTGTGATGTTTAAAAAAAAAAAAAAAAAAAATCAAATCTTCATGTGTCCTTAAATCTGTGGCTGTTTTATCCGTTAAATCCCAAGAGAACGTGCACAACGTTTTGTAGATTTTGGGAGCCCAGGGTTAGGCTGGGGCCTGCTTGGCTTGGCCATGGAGCCCCATTGGTTTGCAATGGCACTGGGTCTAAACACCTGTTTTCAAATAATGTCCCCGTTAGGGCTCTAGCACTGATACAGTTGCACTGGTGCTAAGTCCTAATGCAGATGTGTTGCTCTGGTATAACTTAGTTTCACCAGAGCAGCTCACCTCTGTTCCGAGCTGCACCCATGCAAATCATAATTCACACTGCTGTAGTGCATCTACACTAGCGATTTGCACTGGTGGAGCTATTTCAGTGTAAGAGCGTATTGCAGAGATAGAATGTCTGCTTATTCCACACAAGACCCTCGTGGCAATGTAAGGCGATGTCTAGGAAGAAATCATCTTCCCACAAAACTTCTGTTGACAGATTCCGGCCAGACTGCCAAGCAGATCGCAAGAGCAATCCACTCTGTCGCCAGAGAGTGGCTGGACTGCCTGGCTGCTCTGATCGGCAAAATGGCCAGCCGGAAGCACAGCAGACAGGGCTGCCGGGTGGCCTGGAAGCTCTGTCTGTCAACAGAGGGGCCCCCAGAACATCCGGACCGTCTTTCTGTCGACAGATGTGTCCACAGATGCATTACGCCTCATGGGGAACGGGATACGGCTGTTGACAAAAGCGCTGCATTCTGTTGATTTACTGTCAACAGAATGCCTTGGGAAGCTGGATGCTCCCTGGGTTTTGTTGCAAACTCTTAGGCTACAGGGTGTAGACATAGCCTAAGAGTTTGCAACGTGAAATTTTACTCTTCCTCTCCCCTGGTAATAACTTGCTTTGGAAAACAGGGACCACTGTTGCTTCACTTTTAAAATTCCCACCAATGCTGTATTGTCCATTTTTGCCAATGTATAGGGATAAATTAACACACACACTCTCTCTCTTTTTGTCAAATAAATAAGAACCTGTTGGGAGGTCGGGGGGTGTCAAGGAGCCTGATCTCTCAGTGAATTGCAGACCTTTTGAGAGCGCAGTGAAAAATGATTTGTTATCCATGAAAAATGTTTGCATTTGCAAGTGTTTTGCAGAAAGTCTGTCAAAGTGATAATTTAATGAGTACAGATTGCATGCACCACAGCTGTAAAACATGCATTTACAATGCTGTAAAATGAGAAGGTAATCCTTTGTATGTCGGTTTTGTTTGAGAACAAGTCAATTTCTAACACAAACACAAAGTGGCAATTTATTTTCGGGAGCAAACAGTCAAGACAGAAGAGAGAAACCTGCCATTTTTTTTCTCAAGGTTGCAAGGTTAACTCTAGGTTATACTGTAGTTTGTTAACCTGTGAATAGCTTGTTCCTGCAAGAGGCAGGAGTAATATCTAACTAGCTGGGGTAAGTTGCTGTCTAGAAGACTGTTTAATTAAAAGATCTGGAGAAAACTTGATTTTGGTCATTTTATTGCAAGAACTCTCACCTGTTTGCAGGCAGGAGGGAGAAAAAAGTTGAACGTTCCCCGTTTTCTCTCCAAGCTAATTGCTTCAATAGGAGAGGAAGAACAAAACTTTACATCACAAACACTTACATTTTACTAGCTGCTGGCATGGAAAAAATCTGTAATTAAACCTCTGCTCTAAATAAAAATCACTGCTGATACAGTGGGCGTGGTACAGAAATCGCCAAAAAGAAAATGTCTTAGCTAAAACGTCAAGGATATTCTTGTGAACATTAATGGCTAGCCAGCTTATAAGGCAGCTACTTGTTGTTCTTGCTATTGCTTTCATCCCTGCTTCTCATGTTGCTGCAGGCCCTCTTATGCCTTTCCTTCCGTTTTCTCTCTCATGGTGTTAGTCATCCTTCATTCGGATTGGCTTCTCAGGTCGTTTCTCCCTATAACATCCTTATACTATTTGGCACCTCCATTACAATAAGCCAAGCCCAGTGCCATCAAAGCTGCTTGTATGTGTTCCAGTGCCTTTAAACCAGCTTATGCAGCCCAAATTTCTAATGTGCAAGCAGCGCTCTAAATATATATGTAACCAGATACTGCAGCATGCCTGGGATTTATTATTTTTGGCTGCAGAGCCTTTTGTTTTGCAGGACTAGCCACTTAATCAGGGATTCGCGTATCTTAATATATGACATCTGTTGCTTTGATCCTTTTTCTTGTTAATGCCTTTTAATTGTGAGGGAGTCCATTAACTTTACATGGGCAACTTAGCACCCCAAGTATCTGTTGAAATTTCAATGGGTGTCTCAAGGCCATTTTTTTCCAGAGCTGTCATCTTGTTTTAGGTCACTGAGCATATCCCAAGGTAATCACCAGGACTTTTCAGGGAGGGGCTCTGCTGTGGATTCCTTGCAGTAGCGGAGGCCTATACTTACAGCCTCGGGATGTTAAAGTTTAACCAGTTGACCGGGAAAGCTTTACCCTGAATGGAGGAGGCTTGCTAGTTATGATTAACCCGTGGAGGCTGGAATAGCCCCATGTGGCCCACCACAGGCAGGGGGTTGCTCTAGCTGGCACGCCTAGTGGCCAGCCGTGGCTTGGGGAGAGGAAATGCTCCAGCATGGATGGAGAAGCCATCATCTACGGCAGGCCCAACCTGGGTACGGCACAGGCTCCAACATAGCTGGAACAGCCCTCATCTACGGCAGTCCCAGACACTGCAGGCAAGGGCACTCCAGCTGGCCAGAGCAGCTCCTGCCTGCAGCAGGGGCCTGTTCTAGCCCCCTCCATTTAATGAGCTAACCGTTTTACATCCCTGTTACAGCCCATTCATTCCAGCATCCATTCACTGGGGGTGGGGGGCATGCCAAGCTTTTGGTAAGTGGTCGAGGGCTTCACTTCTCTGAGGGGAGTGTGGGGTCTGGGATGGAGGTTGGGTGCACAAGAGAGTTTGAGTAGGGGATGGGGTGCAGTACAGGTGTGGGGTGTGAGCAGGACTTTTGATACAGGATGGATTTGTGGCCCGGCGCAGGATATTGGGGTGTAGGTATACCTGGGAGGAGGTATGGTGTAAGAGAGGATTCTGGTGCAGGGGAAGGTTGTGGAAGCAGGTTCACAGTCTGAGAGGAAGTTGTGACCGGGGTGAGGGGTGGGGTGCAGAGGGATTGGGTGATGACCTGGCGTAGGTATTGGGGAGCAGGCTCCGGGGGGGCATATGGGTGCAGGAGAGGATTCTGGCCTCAGGGAGGGGTGTAGGAGGGAGTTTGGGTGTCCGAGTGGGTCGGGTGCCAGAGGCAGGCTCTGGCCGGAGGCGTTTACCTGGGCAGCTCCTGGCTAGCAGCATTCCCAGGCAAGCTTCCCTGTCTGCCAGCAGCCCCAACCCACTGGCTATTCCACTTGGCTCTCTTCACTACGGGGAGGAAGCTTCGCATGCTGCCCTCACCCCCCCTCCCCAGCAAAATCTCTCAGCTCCCATTGGTCAGAAACCCGCCAATGGGAGCTGACAAACTATGCTGTACTCCCCCTGCTCCCAGAAAAATCTCTCAGCTTCCATTGGCACTCTTCCCCTCGCCACCCCCACAGTGCAGAGAGCCACAAGGGAGCAGTCTGCCTCTTCGAGGGGCACTGTGCCATGCTGTGGAGGCTGGCTGCAGACCGGATTAAAAGGCTTGGCAGGCTGGATGTGGCCCACGGGCCATATCGTGCCCACCCTGGCATGCCTATTAAGTGTTCAGGACAGTCAAAACCAAAAGGGATTGTGAAGAACTACAAAAAGATCTCAGCAAACTGAGTGATTGGGCAGCAAAATGGCAAATGAAATTTAATGTGGGTAAGTGTAAGGTAATGCACATTGGAAAAAATAACCCAAATTACACGTACAACATGATGGGGTCAATTTTAGCTACGACAGATCAGGAAAGGGATCTTGGAGTTATAGTGGATAGTTCTCTGAAGACATCCACGCAGTGTGCAGCAGCAGTTAGTAAAGCAAATAAGATGTTAGGGATCATTAAAAAAGGGATAGATAATAAGACAAATGATATCATGCTTCCCCTATATAAAACTATGGTACGCCCACATCTGGAGTACTGCGTGCAGGTGTGGTCTCCTCACCTCAAAAAAGATATATTGGCATTAGAAAAGGTTCAGAAAAGGGCAACTAAGATGATTAGGGGTTTGGAACGGGTCCCATATGGGGAGAGGCTAGAGAGACTGGGACTTTTCAGTCTGGAAAAGAGGCGATTGAGGGACGATATGATAGAGGTATATAAAATCATGAATGGTGTGGAGAAAGTGAATATAGAAAAATTATTTACCTTTTCCCATAATACAAGAACTAGGGGACACCACATGAAATTGATGGGTAGTAGGTTCAAAACTAATAAAAAGAAATTTTTCTTCACACAGCACACAGTCAACCTCTGGAACTCCTTGCCAGAGGAGGCTGTGAAGGCCAGGACTCTATTAGGGTTTAAAAAAAAGCTTGATAAATTTTTGCAGGTTAGGTCCATAAATGGCTATTAGCGAGGGGTAAAGTATGGTGCCCTAGCCTTCAGTACAAGGGCGGGAGATGGATGGCAGGAGATAAATCACTTGATCATTGTCTTCTGTTCTCCTTGTCTGGGGCACCTGGCATTGGCCACCGTCGGCAGACGGGATACTGGGCTGGATGGACCTTTGGTCTGACCCAGTATGGCCATTCTTATGTTCTTATGATTTTAACATTCTTTTACTAAAGTTGTTAGCACCTCTTAGCAGATGGCTTAGCTTTTCATACGGTCTCCCACAATATTCTTGTCAGCAAGTTAAAAGAATGTGGATTGGATAAATGCAGGGTAAGATGGATAGAAAGCTGGCTAGAAGGTTGGGCCCAGCAGGTAGTGATCAACGGCTTGATGTCGGGATGGCGGTCGATTTCTAGTGGAGTGCCCCAAGGTTCAGTTCTGGGTCCTGTTCTGTTCAACATATTTATCAGTGACCTGGATGAGGGGTTGGATTGCACCCTCAGCAAGTTTTCAGATGACAAAAAACTAGGGGCAGAGGTAGATACACTAGACAGTAGGGACAGGGTCCAGACTGACTTAGGCAAATTGGAAGACTTGGCTGTAAGAAATCTGGTGAGGTTCAATAACGACAAGTGCAGAGTCCTGCACTTGGGCTGGAGAAATCACAAGCATTGTTACAGGCCGGGGTCCGACTGGCTCAGTAGTAGTTCTGCAGAAAAGGACTTGGGAGTTGTAATGGACGAGAAGCTGGACATGAGTCAACAGTGTGCCGCTGTAGCCAAGAAGGCTAATGGCATAATAGGTTGCATCAAGAGGAGCGTTGCCAGTAGATCCAGAGAAGTGATTATTTGTCTTTATTTGGCTTTGGTGAGGCCGCATCTGGAGTACTGCGTCCAGTTCCGGGCCCCCAGTTATAGGAAGGATGTGGATACACTGGACAGGATCCAGCGGAGGGCGACCAAAATAATTAGGGGGCTGGAGCATGTGACCTATGAAGAAAGGTTGAGGGAATTGGGACTGTTTAGTCTGCAGAAGAGAAGACTGAGGGGGAACTGGATAACAGCCTTCAACTTACTGAAGGGAGGTTGCAAAGAGGCTCGAGAGAGGCTGTTCACAGTGGTCACGGACGGCAGGACACGGAACAATGGTCTCAAGTTGCGGTTGGGAAGGTCCAGGTTGAACATTTGGAAAAACTCTTTCACTAGAAGGGTGGGGAAGCATTGGAATGGTCTACCCAGGGAAGTAGTGGAGTCTCCATCCCTGGAGGTGTTTAAGTCTCGCCTCGACAAAGCCCTGGCTGGGCTGATCTGTTGGGTTTGGTCCTGCCTAGGGCAGGAGGCTGGACTAGATGGCTTTTTTTAAGTCTCTTCCAGCTCTATTGTTCTATGATTCTATGATGGGGAAAGGTGAGGTGGGTACTGCGAGTTAAGTGAGGTGAGCAGGGTCTTGTATACCCTCTGTGCTAATCATAGACCGTGGTTCCTCTGTGGTGTCTTATGACTCAGGCAGTCATTGAGCTGTGTGCTTGCTTGGCGTTTGGAAATTTCTTAGCGTTGGGGTGCTCCCATTTTCCTTCTTTTGGCCAAGGGGAACTCACTGTTTAGAAGGTTGCTAATATGCAGGCGTAAGCTGCTAACTGTAATTAGGTTTCTCCTTGTAATGGGTATACTTGAAAACAAAATCTGGCAGATTGTCCCCAAATGGAAATCATTTCGTGTTTCCGGGGCGGGGGCTGACCTGCCATATGCCCTGGTAAAACAAGACTCGGGAGAAAAAAGCTAAAGAAAACCTGTAGCAATTTGGAACGTCAGAAATAAAATGTGTTGGAGCAGGAGAATTAAGTAGGCCAAGTTGATGTGAATTCATAGCTTAAGATGATTGTTCTGAGGCAGGGAACAAAAATCCTCCGTATACTAATTTGATTGACAGTTGGAAACATTTAATGGTTTCTAACCTAAGTGTCATTTGAAATCAAATCCTTTCTGTAGATTTCCTGATAAGTGTTAACTATGTGCCCAGTCCTGGTGTATTTGAAAATACAGCCTAGCTGGTGATTTTGAAAGCCCTGAAAAAATCTGAAGGAAAGAAGGAAATAAGTTTTCAGAGTGATTAACTGAATTAGAAATTAATATACACCACCAAAGTAATCTCTGTAGTATAAACTCAACTGAAAAAAAAAATCTTCCTAGACAGGAAATGCCAGTCATGGGAACCAAAGTAGAGATTCATGCTGATATTGGACAGAAGACATGTCGGGTTTTTGAAATCAATCTCCTCTTTGCTGGATCATTTTTCTTGTACTCCTGAGAGGCTACATTATATACAGCTATGTCAACCGCCGAGCCCCATGACTTTGCTAATAAGGAACTCAAAGAATGTTTCAGTTTTCCCAGAAAATGTTCTCTGTGTGTTCGTCTTTGTTTGTATTGGAGCACTTTGAAGACTAAAATTTGAACTTCAACATACTTGATACATTTTAACAGCATTTAAATTCAAACTGGGCCAAAGATTTTTTTTTTTTTTTTTTCTTCTAACAACTTCTGGCTCTGAACGGGACTCCTTTTAGGGACTAAAACAGAGGCAAGTTTTTGTTAAAAATTGTATGTTGAATGTGAGTCGCCAGAAAGCACAGGTCAGAATTACACATATCCAGTGGAATTTGTCAAAGAATAATTTCATTGTGTTTTACCTCCATTAAGGGGAGCTTCCTGAACCACCCCCAAGAGCTCCAAGTTAGGATCCAAATTCATCTCCCATATTTAACTGTTTTTATTAGAGATTTGAGTTTTTCACTGTCATTTTCGGAGATACATTCACCCATTTGGTTGGGGGTAAGCAAAATTATTTTTGGCTGGTGTGTAAAGCACCACTGTGTCGTCTTGTAGTCAGTGCTCATAGGAAGGACAACTAGATGTCTGACCCCTATTAAATTATTTTTTCATAGCTCTTTTACAGCAAATGGGCCTCTGCCTGCAGGTAATATGCAGTTGCTTCCTATAGTGGCCAAAACCAAGTAGGCGTTTGCCCCTTTGCGTCCCCCTCGCCCCTGCCGTTTACATGTTCTTGTTCAGACTTTGCAGCCACGGTGCTCTTTGTTCAGACCATACGAATGCCACATTTTCCTTTTCTTTTTACTCTTACCACTTAGGTGGGAACTGATTTGTTTTTGTTTGATTATAATAGCTATATGTTGTTATTGGCCCATGCTTCATTTATACAAATTAGATAGCATGGTGTATTTTCATTTCACTCTGCATCTGAAGTTAAATGAAAGCTTCTATCTGCACTCTGAGGTTTCTACCTCACTAAGTGTAAGGGACACCCTTCCACTCAACTCAAGGTACAGTTGGTGAGAGAACACATGGCTTACAGGCAATTATAAATTTTTGGATACCCTAGAGAGGAGCTTGGTATAAAGCAGAGGAGGAACGAAACTCTTCAAAGGTTAAGTAACAGGTTCAGCAGTACAGGAATTCCAGTACGTCTCTTGAGCTAAGCATCTTTGGGCCTGTACAAGATTTGCATGAGAGGCCTGTACAGAATTCAGTAAACTCTTTCAGATCCAGCATTCTATCATCCGGAGCTCTCAAATAACCAGCATTTGAACCATAAGTAAATTTTAGTTATGTTTTCCATAAGTACAATACTGTGAAAGTAAGTACAGTATAAGTTTACATTGTACAGTACTGCTGCTGGTAAATAAAATACTCTGCATACATTTGTTTGTTCCTTAATATCTAATCTTGTTTTTAGTTAGCATTGTGTATTGCAAGTATGCCTCCCTATTATCTAGAATATTTGAATATTTGGCAACTTCCTGGTTCTGCCAGATATGAAAGAGTTTACTCTACTTAGGAGATGATGGTGGTGATGGTTCACTAGATGTGCTCTTTTTTGAGCCAGTAGAGTTATATGCTGCCTGCAGAGGCGGGCTTTTCGACAAGATGAAAGAAATGGCAGTATCTATTTGCTGCAGTTAAAAATTCCCTGGCACTGTTTGTAAACATAAGGGCTATAACCTTTAACTCTTACAGCAGTTCCAACCTGTGTAAATAGATTTTTTGCATTATGGTAGCATGTAAAATCCATAACCAGAATTCAGGCCCAAAAGAACTTGTAACTTCAGAATCGGAAGGCAATAAAAAAGCCCCAAATATATTTTAAAAAGTCTTACTTAACAAAATTTCATAATTTTTGCAGCTTGACTTGTGGTTTGAGGTTTGTTTGGTTTTTTTTTGTTTTTTTTAAAACATTGGGGGTTGGCAGTGTTGAAATGTTAAAACCAGTTATTATGAACACTCATTTTGAATGTATGTGCGTACCTTCATGTTTCATGACAGTCTATGGTTTAAAAACTTTTTAAAGGGAACCTGCATTGTTTTTCCAGTTTGCTGGATTTTGTCTTGCTATTCAAGTAAGTGAACTTCAGTCATCCATGTCTTAGGATCTCTTCTCTTCAGTTACCAATTATGAACAAAAAATTATGAAAAATAGGGACATTGCTGAAGGAGAATGCTCAGTGCTTAAGTGATGTTCCAGTCAGACTTCTGAGCTTTCACTTTCATTTGTGTTGTCATTGTTGAATTATTGAGAGGAATATTTGAAAAGCTTGCATAACTGTGACAATGATAAATCTGGAATTGTTTATTGCATGTTTTTCATTTATCTTTTTTCCAGAATTTTTCAAAGAACTGCTTGAAAATGCTGAGAAGTCCTTGAACGACATGTTTTTGCGGACGTACGGTCGTTTGTACATGCAGAACTCTGAACTTTTTAAGGATCTCTTCGTCGAGCTGAAGCGCTATTATGTGGGTGGAAATGTAAACCTGGAAGAGATGCTGAATGACTTCTGGGCGCATCTCCTGGAACGTATGTTTCGATTAGTGAACCCCCAGTACCATTTCACGGACGAATACCTCGAGTGCGTCAGCAAGTACACAGAGCAGTTAAAGCCTTTCGGAGACGTGCCACGGAAACTAAAACTACAGGTTACACGAGCATTTGTGGCTGCCCGCACATTTGCACAAGGCCTGGCAGTGGCAAGAGATGTCGTTACCAAAGTGTCTGTGGTGAGCTAAGTTTGATACCTACTCCGCTGTCAGGTGGAGTTTGCTTGGCAGGTGTAGGAGTGTGACAGTGCTCACAGTGGTCCCAGCTTGGCAGAGCACTTCAGTGTGAACTTGAAGTTAAGCTCAGGCTTAAATCCTTTGCTGGCTCAAATCCTACATGTCTGGAAATGGCAGGTAGAAGCTGAACGAGTCACTGAGTCGAGTGGTGCCGTACTGTAGGGATATGGGGTGCCTGTCAGTGAAGTGTCTGTAGATATCCTGGTAACTCAGATTCAAATAACTACTGTTGTCCATTTCATGTCTTGCATTCCCTCTGCAGCTCCAGTTTAGGTTCCATGTAACTGGAGGCCCAGGTGGCAATTAAGATGCCCACTTGAAACAAAATTATTTGTATAATCAGATTTTCAAAATACTGCTCCTGGCATCCCCCGAAAGCCAAACGCACGTGTTAAGTCAGTGTGATGTTAGCTAGCAGGTTCACTCATCACTCAGTTTTGCAGTCTGTTCCAGTTTAATGTTAAAATTTTCTGCCATTTTAAGCATTTTTACACACGTGATTTCAGTGTGTGGAGGTCAGGCATCCTGTGACAGCACCAAAGTGTCTCCGTGATGGACTAGGACCAAAGCGTGGTAGGTGCAGTACAAAAGCAAGAAATATGTTAGTATGAATGCCTCAAGTACAGTCTCTGAAAGAATTCTGCGTTTGCAGATGTCTGCACATCTCTTATTTGAATGTATCTTGTATATGAATCTTTGAATTAAATTTGTGCACAAGTTGCAAGCATTAAGTGTCTAAAACAAGTTGGTGATTACTTACATCACCTTAGATAAAATACTTCAGAGTAGTTCAGGATGCTTTCTGATTGAATCTGACTTGTTAGAGGAACCTTGTAAGGTGATTGTGCATGAAAACAAATACAGGTGATTTCAAGTTAAATGTAAACTAATTTCCGAGAAGCTGGAAAATTTAATATCAACATTTATGCATAGGGGAATTCTCCTCCCATCTACCTGCTTACAGAATGTCTAATAAACCAGACAGAAAGCTAGTTAAAATAAAAAGCAATGTGAACTAGTTTGAGCCAGCCTATAAGTGACAGAATTTTTTAAAAACCTCTTGAAATGTGGTTTTAAGACCATCTGCAGGAGAAATAAAATATTTGGTAAGGGAAATAATCATTCCAATTGCTTTTATTCACAGGAGCAATGTTAAGCAGAGGTGGAATAAGTACAGATGTTTTCATTTCTGGATACTTGAGCACAATCTAGATGTGGTCTGTGTACTTAAGTTTTCCAGAGACACCCCAATATCTTGTACTTAAGTATCACACCACACCTCTCCCCACCCGTTCCCATGCCCCCAGCAGCTGCACTTTTACTTAAGTAACTTTTTGGGTACCTTTCCCACCTCTGATGTTAAGATACAGCAACCCTAAAATTTGCTTCCATTCTCATTTTTCTTAAGCAAAACCTCAACAAGCAAAAGTCCCTAAAATATATTCCACTCTCTCATAAAACTGTGTGTGTGTGAGTGAGAGAGAGAGAGAAGGGACAAAAAGGTTAGTGAGGAGACATCAATTTTTTTCTAAGTTTCAGAGGGAGGTTATAAATAAATTATAAGCCGTTTAGACATCTTGAAAGTGTCTGTTTTTACAGTGAGGTTAATACTATATATAAATTTCCCCAAAGAGTAAGCCTTTCCTTTCCTGGAGGGGAGGCTTTGCTGTATGTAACTGTGTGCCGTGTGGACACCTCTCAGTTGATGATAAATTGTGCATTCATTTATGTGACTCCTCATGGGAATCAAGTACTATTCAAGGCCTCCCATAATTTCAAATGAAAAGTCCAAGTACTGAATGAGAGCAGGTACTTTGGGGACTGAAGTTCCTTCTGTATTTCAGGTCAAGAGTAAAGTATTGGTTGGATCTGGGGACACTTGCCAGGCTGCTGAGCGTGTGGTGTTGGCCGAGGGCTTGTTTCGGTTGCAGTCATTTGGGCATCTTGTAGTGGCACTAAATTTACTCTGAATATTATTTGGGTATGGGGGAAATGATGGAGAGCAGTTTCCGTGTCTTACAATGAAAACACCTGGCACTGTAATCTTAGGTTAACTCCAGTGGGAATTCTCTGAGTGTACCAGTGAGGTTTGCCTGAGTTGGGAGTTCAGGGTCACACCCTGACTTGATAGAAAGTAAATGTATCTGAGTGAGAGAGCTTGTTTACCTGTTATATTATGTTTAATCAGAATTGCTCGGAAAGTCTTTGGCTCAACGCTTTGTAACCAAGGCTACGGTTCCTGCATCTGTTGTGAATCATGCTCATGAACTCAAGGTGGCATTGTGAATTTTTGCCTTGGAAGCTCCTCACATATAAAATTGCATTGAATTCTAGAATTAATTGCTTGAGTTTACAAGGTTAAGCAGGAAAATATTCAGCAGCAAAAATAGTTGTCTCAAGGGAATAACCATTGGGTTACATTTTAGAATTTCCCATTGTAAATTTTACAGTAGATTTCCTATTATAACCAATGGTAGCGCTCCTTGCCAATGAATATCTTATGGTTGAATTCCAAAATTGTATGGTTACTTGTCATGATTTAAGGTGTAATACCTTTCTATAATATTTTGGTCTTTTTCAGCAGAAAAAAGCTTGCTTCCGCAACATGTGGTAGAAAACTATGAAATGAAATATTTTCACAGTATTTGGTTGGGTTTTTTTTTTTGCTTTTCATGTTATTTGTAGATTAAGTCCATATTACTAAACGTGCGTGTGTACTCTCTCGTCCTTTCTGTGAATGTGTGTGTATATATGTGTACTCTGTATGTACTAACTTTTGCTATTTGTCTAGTGTTTTATAAACTCAAGAGGAGATGGGGTGTATGTTCAAAGTATGAATTAACTTGAGACCTGGGAGTTAAAGCTCTTCTATTTTTGATGAAGAATTGACAGCATACGAAAATTAGTACCGTTTTTTTGTAAACAATAAGTGGAAAAAATGGTTTGCATAGAATTCACTTGCTGAGATAGAATCACTGTTGTGAAGTCCAGCTGTTTTCACTTTCACATAGAGCTGTAGATGAGAGCAAAGAGCCCTTTATTGTGGTGTTGACTGGATGACTTTTTAAATTGTGTGTGTGTGTGTATTTTCACACCATTTCCTGGAAGAAATGTGAGTTTGGAATATGATTTTCCTGATGGGATGGGGAAGAGAGGTAACACTGGGGCGCCAAATACTTTACTTTTCAAAACTAAAATGCTAGAAATGAAGAAAATTAGCAGGAACCTTTTCCCCCTGAACTGAATGCACTGAAAAGCCATATACTGCTGTCCTTACATAGCTATAATCAAGACTTTCCCTTATTTTCACAGGAGCATGTTTCATTCCTGTTTGTAACACGTACAATTTAAAGAGAAAAACCATAAAATAATCCCCAAACTGTACATTGGAAATGCAGCTGATATTTCCTTTAGAGTGAGAGGACTTCACTGCTGAGGGTTACATGCTTTGGGCTCCAATTACAAAATTCCCTAAATATGCTGTGAACCATAGCCAAAGGTCGAAAAAAAAAGCCATATTTCTGCCTTCCTGGGCATAGGCAGCTAGTTTACTTTGCAGTTCATTTTTACCAGTTTGGCTATTAACAGTTACAAAAGGCGTCACAAATAACAAGTGGTCCTGTAGTGCCTTGGAGACTAACACATATATTGCATTTTCATGGATAAGACACATTCACCTAATAAATTTATTAGTCTCTAATGTGCTACAGGACTGCTTATTATTTGCAAAGCTGCAGTGTTACATGGCTACCCCTCTGAAAATAAGGCTTCTGATTCTTTGATCATGCCTTAGAGGCTGTATGTTCTTTATTTCCCCTCACCCACCCCCTCCAGTAGTTGGGGAAGGGAGATCTAACCATCGTGCAATTACTGGTCTGCTATCAAGTCCTTGACAAGCATTGAAATCAACAAGGTTAAATTGCTGCCAAACACTGACATTTCCTGCCCTAACCATGAGGGGTTCTTTCTTTTTTCTTTTTCTTTGTTTCTTTATAAGGGGAGGAGGGGAAAAGTAGAAGCCAGAGCAGTGGGTGACTGAGGAAGACTACAGCTTGATATTTTGCAATATGTCTACTTAAGAAATGTCCCTTTAATTAATAGCACATGGTATGTATGCGTGCACACACTGTATTGTACTACACATCTTGTTATTATCCCACTCTTCTTGTCCTGGTTTGTGATACTTTACTTACTTAGCAGTTTGCTTGTACAATGGTGCGAAGTGCAGAGAGGGATTTTAACACTTCACCAGTGGTTTACATGCACTGTGCTAGTGACCAGATAGTTAGTTAGCCAGAGAGAGTTCAGTGGCTGTGGCCTGAGTTCACAGTGGTATGAGGGGCCAGTTTTACCCGGGGTGAGCAAACATTTTACGCTGAGTCCCACTTTTCACCCCTGCAATTGGCAGTCCCCTACCCCACAACTGTCTAATGTAATCCAAACTGACAGAAATTTTGGTTATGTTCATATGGGAGGAGGGGAAACCTTTTGGTAAGTGTAAGAAAGTAAGTCTGTAGAATGTCCAAACTTGGTATATAAATGTGAATATGCAGACATAAAAACAGTAACCTATTTCAACATTTTTAATGAGCTGGATGAGCCTGAGACCCAGCAGCTGATCATGCTGGGCTCCCTTATGAAATTTCACACACTACTCCCCACCATTCACCTCTGGTTTAATGCACAGATTTTTTTAAAAAAACAGAGAATGGTTTTAGAGTCTTACAGTTAAAACAGGATATATTAGAGACCTGAGAATAAAGGTGAATGAGCTGCTTGGACCATAACCATTGTTTGCAGGCAGCTAAAGAACTAAACTTCGGCATCTGACAAAGCGGGTCTTTGCCCACAAAAGCTTATGCTCCAAAATATCTTTTAGCCCATAAGGTGCCACAGGACGACTTGTTGTTTTTGGAGATACAGACTACGTTGGCTACCTCTCTGATACTAAACTCCCTGGTGGAGCTATCGTACGAGGTTTTAAAGTTTCTGTGTTTGTCTCATAGATACAGAAACTACAGCTGTGTCTGATAGCTTGTTCAGAAAAACAAACTTCAAGCAAATAAAACTGAAGTGTTTAAAATAACTGCTTTGCTGGATATGTCTTAATTTCTTTTTCAAGTTATTTGAATGATACCATTGCGTACAGGTTTTTGTCTAAGCTATCAGATAAACTTATCAACCTCTCTGTATGGTTTAGTTTTGTTTTGTATTTCACCCCGCAGTGAATTCAGAATGAGTTAGGAAGTTGTTTCAGTGAAGCCATGGCATCCTGAGGTAGGTTTCTGATTGTCAGCATCTCCTCTTTATATTGTACCCATAGAAAAATATTCTTGTCTTTTTTTTTTTTTTTATCACAGAAGCAATTTAGCAATTTGCTGGTTTGGCTGTTCTGTATTTGTTTTACAAGGGAAATGGCTGATCAAATGTGATACACTAGTGTCATTTTATACAAGTGCTCACGTTGCAGTAAACTGTATTTTTCTGAGCTGTGCTACTGCCACCCACTGAAAATTTTCATTGATGTAACACTTTTTCAACATTTGCTTGCCACCATGGTATGTGACCTTTCCGGTGCTGGTAGAAAATTATGAAGATGGAATACGTGCTCATATAATGGTTCAGCTGCAAATGTATGTGCTCTTGGAGCCACAAGAGTTTTATGTCAATAAAAGCAATTGTATTGCTTGAAATGGGCTTTCAGTCAGATCTCAGGAAATCTATTTTATTTAATTTGAATTTGTAGCTGGAGAACTTGAGATCAAAATTGTTTTTGTTTATCAGAAGCTGCATTAGAATTGGAAGTCCAAATGAGATGTATGGAATGAATGCCATATTTCTTTTAAGTGACATGCTTACCTTGTGACATCTGCTGACACATCCAGGAAATTGCACATTCCCAAAACTCTTGGCTGGTGGAATGGCTTTGTAACATCCATTGGTAACATTAATGAAGTGTGCAGGGTGGAGCATGGAGTGAATTTTCTTTTCAACATGTATCTAAAATAGTTGTTTAAGTGCCACGTATTTCACCCTTTCTACTAGCTGTTTGTAGCTAATCTGCTGAAGTCTTTCTCCAAATTCTTCTGTCACAAAACTGCAGCTTCTGTAATGAGGTATCTCTGAACTACAAGATGAAGTGCTGCCCTTGGAAAGACAGCTGCTCTTTTGACCGACTCAGACACAGGTGTATGGATCCGAAGAGCAATTTTGCTGGTTGTACTCTTTTCCCCCCTCACCTCTCCTCAGACTGCTGAATGTTGACCAGGTATTGACAGTGAAAGGAGGATGGACAAAAGTGGAAATGAAAGCGTTGCTAAAGGGGACCGTGTTTCCCACTTCAGCCTTAGCCTCTGTTTGCCAGAAGCTGGACATGAGTATCAGGGGACATATCACATTATGGTGACCTGTTCTTTTCATTACCTTTGGGGCACCTGGCAATGGCCACTGTTGCAAACAGGATACTGAGCTAGATGAAACTTGGGTCTAACCCAGTCTGCTCATTCTTTTGTGACCAAAGCTCCTGAGTAAATAGGAACTAACAACTCAGTTACAGAGTGGTCCTGTCTTCCTTTGTGCAGACCTCCCATTAGCCTTGGTTGGGATTCTACTCTGGATCAAGGGATGAAGTCCAAAATTTATTCTCCCCAGATGAGTTTAATGCTTCTGTATCAGATAGATGAGACCATATCTTGAACATCGAGGTCTCTGAGGAAACGTTTGTCATAAAATCACAATTGAAATGAGATGGTCTGGCCTTGAGACTAGTAAAGGCTAGTACTTCATGGACAGCAGAGCTCTGGCGAACTCTGCCAGAGGGACTGCAAGAAGCCCTGCCGATGTTGTGAAGGTCAGTGTCTAAACGCAAGGGCATTGCCATGTCATCCGTGGAACAAGCTGCGAGCAACAGAGCGAAATGGAGGGCAGTCACGCCCGGGGGATTGTCTCTTGCATGCCAAGGGCAAACATCAATGTAGAAAACAATACCAAGCAGGACTCCACATCAAAGATGACCCTGACTGGTCCTGCCAAGAATGTGGCCGCATCTGTGCCTCTTGTACCAGCTCTGTTGACCATCTGAGGGACCATGCGAAGCATAACCTTCCAAGTATGTTGTCGCAGCAGTCATCACGGATTTCATAGGGTCCACGTGAGTCGGCCTATATGTGGCTTGCTTTAGAGGGTGTGCTTTTATGTTTGTACCGAGGCTATTTTGCAGACCAGGTTTTATCCCTCTTGCCAACTGGAGAGAAGCAAATGTTAAGCTTTGTCTGTAAAGCAGAATTCTGTTTTAATGCGCTAATTGCTCTTGATGAAATTGAAAGGGAATATCGGCTACTCGTTGTAATTAGAAGCGGGGGAGGACTTATTTAAAAGAATGCTTAGCTGTTGTTGGAGAAAGTCCTCCAGAACAGCGACATTCTATTTTAGCAGCACAAGAAGTAAGCGTGGGCTTCCCTGATAGGTTTGCAAAAGCATTAATGGAATAACTTCTTCTCTTTGGAGAGAGTCTCTTTTCTAGCCGTTCATAAGCATTTGCCGAAGTGGCATCTGCTTCGTATTCTGAATCTGAGTTATGAGCTCTGATCTGCTTTCACGTGGATTCTCGGGTTCCATCGGTAGTTGCCAGAAATTAAAGGGAGAGAGGAGGGAATGCACATGATCAAATTTTCTAGCCTCACTTGCTCACATCACATGATTACCATTAAACAAAAAATCCCTTGGCTTGGCTTTATAGTTTTATGTGAGCCAGGCTAAGATGATGGAGGCATATCAAGTCAGCTATTTGTCTATCAAACTAGCATGCTGCTTTATGTACATTACAGTAATAATAAACTAGGCAGGTAGAACAAAAATGTGTTGAATCTCAAGAGTTCTGTTGTTTCTCTGTTTGACATATGCCTGAGTGGAAAATAGAAACCTGTAAGTACGGAATCAAACCTGATGTAAATGACAATTCAGTAGTGCACATGTAGGGGAGTATAATGCATGAGAAATAGTCGGAGGAGTAGCTGTATTCGTCTGTAGCGTCCCGAAAACAAGCAGTCCTGGCACACCTTAAAGACTAATAATTTTATTTATTAGGTAGTGAGCTTTCATGGGTAAGACCTACTTCATCTGATTAGCAGCAAAAATAAGAATCCAGGGTTTACATAGTGGAGGCAGTAGGAGGAGAATAAGAAGTGGGGGGAAAAAAGAGGGATGGGGGAAGCCACCTGTCATTAACAGGACTTGTGGAAGAAGTAAATTAAGTTACAAGAAATGTACGCAAAACCTCATCACAGGCAAAAAATAATGAGGAGATGCAAAGTGATTCCTTAAACATCTGTAGCTGCACCAGACCCTACAAAATCAGCTCCTTTGTACTTACTCCTGGACTAATGTGGCAGTGGTGTTACTCAAATACTGCTGGGGAAAGTTTCATTCCAAAATGTTTCCACTGGAATGTTTTGCTTTTTAAATGGAAACCTCTCAATCGTCTCTTTCGTAGCAGACTTAACTTTGGGACCAGCATTTGACAGGATAGTGGCTCTATAAGCTACACAGCAGGATGAGGAGAAATTGTAAAAGTGAAACCATGTTCCTGTCTGCAATTCGAAGACCATCTTATTTTTGGCCTGCTTGCATGGGGAATGGCTGTTGGATTCTACTGTAGCCAAAACGGGCTTGGAGTTGGTGTAGCTTAATTGCATGATTTTTTTTAAAAAAACAAAACAGCTATTCACTTCATGGAGAAAGTTGTTGCATGTTCCCAACCCCTTTCTCATCAGTTCATAATTTAACAGGAGGCCAGATTTTTAGTTTTTGTCAAAGAGCTGTTTTAGGAGCCTGATTATGAAGTGAAATTTTTTCACTGGCTTTCTTTTGCAATGTTTGATTTAAAAGAATTCTCCATCAGTATCTGCCCCTGGAATGGCAACTCTGAGAGAAGTAACGGAAAATTAAAACAACCAGTCTATTCTACCTGCATGGGCTTAAATGAAATACAAAAAGCTTTTAAAATCCTACCATTTTTGTAAAATGTGTTAATAACAGATAAGAGAATGTGTTTAAAAATCCACTTCATTACATTGCACGGTAATTTTTAATTGTCTTACAGATTTGGTTAGGGTCGGATGTTTCCACCTTACTGCTGAACAGCACTTTACTCTGCAAGTACAGTAAAACCCCTGTTATTTGACACAATTGGGACCAACCGATGGTCGGGATAACAAAATATGTTGAATAATTTGCTGTGGGGTGGGAAGAGGGGCCTGCTGGGCCCTTTTTGTGGGGTGTGGGTTCACCGTATGGGATGGACTGTCATCTGTCCCAGGGCTGGCTCACCAGGCACCCAGCTGCTGCCGGACCCAAGCAGGCAGCCATCCCTGCCACCTGCCTAGGGTACAGAGTCCCAGCTGCCCCAGGGAGGGAGCCTCAGCTGACCTGGGCAGCAGCAGCTGCCCAGGGTGGGTTGCTGGCTGCGTGGGGCTGGGGGAGAATATCTGCCCCCCACATTATCCAACCTAGGCAGTGTGGGATAAAATGGAGTGTTGGATAACCGGGGGTCAAATAATGGGGTTTTTACTGTAGTTGCATTGAAGCTACTTGCTGAGTAAGGTATTATTCAGTGAGACTGACAGAGTAAGAGTGATTTTAAATTGTTGTCTTAAATCGCATTGAAGGTGTCTAAAGCCAATATGAAAATGAGTGCAATTAAAATTTTAGATTAGAATTTATAAGGCACTGAATGATTATTGCTGATATTTTTAAATGGTACAGCTGGTAGGGTGTCTTTATGAATTTACAAAACTGTTATAGGTAAAAAACCAAAATATTGCAAACTTAGGTCTTGATCTTAAAAACACCTAATCAGACTTTTATGTGAGCAAAGCTACATATGTTTTTGACTCTGCATAATTATTTACATCATCAGGACTAAAACTGTATTTTTATTGAAAACTTTGAGTGACGAAAGTCACTTTAAAAGAAAATTGTTTGTGTGAGAGAATAAAACACACACACCCACCTGGAGGTTGACTCCTAAATCTATATTTATCCATTTCAGGGTCAGATTTTTCAAAACCTAAGTGATTTAGGTTCAGAAGACTTCAAACTGCAAGTCCTGAAGCAGTAAAATAGGCTGGTGGAAGCATTTCAGTTGTCTTGACTTGTGGAAGTTCAGCTTATCAGGAGTTAGTGTTGGTTTCTAATACAGAATAGGCTATTTGCCTGTTGGCTTTTTGTTTGAGTTGTGGTCTTCTCACAGTAGAAGTGAAAAAGAATCCCTTGACTTGTCTCTTTCCAGCCTACGTGAGCACTTTAATTTTAAGCTTCTTGGCAGAAGATATATTCATGTGAAATAAGAAATGTTACTAATAATTAGGCAATGAGTTAAAGAAACACATACAGAATACCTGCTTTGACACTTTACGATTGTAAAATGGAAAAAAACCAAAAAATGCATAAATAAAAAAAGTATTTAACTTTTTAAATGGTCCCTAAGAAACATTAATTTGACACTTCCTGCCCCAAAATAACCCATTATTTCATCCACTTGAGGGAGCCAGAGTGAGATGATCTAGCCCAGAGTGTTAACATGGAGATGCTAGTCAATATTTTTGGGTAGTTGAAGGATTGTTTACTTGTCACGTGTTTGAGGGGGAGAGAGAATCAGTTTGCAAGAAACAAGCTTGTGACCAAAGCTAAGATTAGTGACAAGACCCATCTGTTCACTAGAGACACGGGCAAATTGTAATTTACATGAGGAAGCTGTGGTGCAAGGGGGATGCTGTTGTGGCATGAAATACCATCGAGAGTAAATGAATTTCACCAGATAAAGGACAGACCCTGACTGGACTGACTCCTGTTGACAGCTTTCACAGTGCGTGGGCAGCAGAACATGCCACCTGAACTAGAATCTGCTAATGGAGATCCTCTTCAAAAAATGACATTTTCTTTGGGACTCAGGTTTATGAGAAGGGCGATTATATGTGTTGGAGGGTCACTCTGGAGGAGCGTTTGCAGGAACTGCAGTTTCTTTCCAAAATAAACACAAGCCCAGCACAAAATAGCTGGGTTTACAGTTACGTATGATCGTGTTTAAGGGCTTGTACCTGGCATTGCTGAGGGAGCCTTAAAAGCTTGTGAAGAACTGCCATGACATGAGTTGGTGCATCCTATTGACAGATCAGTCAGCAGGACAGTTGGGCTGGTCTTGATACTGGCCTTTCTCCAGTGGTTGTTAAGCTTTTTGTTGTGGTGAGACTTGTCAGGTAGCATTTGTAGTTGTGTCAGTGACGTGTAATTATTTAAAATCTCCATTTCTCCCCACCCATCTGTCGTAATAAGAGTTGTCCCATGTCTCTGCTATGACTTCCTTGAAAATTGCTAAAGGCTGAGGTTTAGGTATATCCCTGGTATGGTGTTGTTTTTCACAAGTTAAACCAATCTCTGTTCTATACAGCTTAGGCCCTCTGTTTGTAGAGAGATATAGAAGGAAGGATGCACAAATGTGTTGATTTTTATCATGCTGATTCTTCTGCTAAAAAGTGAAAAGCTTTGTGTGCAAAAAATTCACCAAATGCCAAACACATGAAACATCCAGAGAAAAATGAGCTCAAGAGAAGCGTGCGAGAACAGCAGTCAACTTCATGTCTCAGCAACATGGCGTGTGGGTGGGGAATTGGGAAGTGCAAGAACACTCGGGCCTGGGTATTGAAACAGATGATGTGTCGTCTGGAAGGCAAGATATGTGTTGATGGTTTGAGGCCTGTTGACGTGTAGTGACTGATCTTTGACAGGCAGTGAGATGGCATTGGTGCTTACCATGGAATGAAATGAAGCAAGGAATTTTTTGCCGAATCTAAGCTGAACTTGGTGAACTTTTTGTATGGAAGTAGAAACCATCTGGGTAGCAGATGGCACCTTTACTGTTGCCTGTTCTTCGTTTTCCTGTTTTCCAACCATAAATCATCTGATCTGCTTTTTCCCTGTTGCTCTAGCCTTTCCAAGCGTGCACACTGGCTCTTCTTTGAGGGGTTGCTGCTTGCTTAAGAGAGAACTTTGTAGAATAATTGTCATATGCTAAATCTGCACATCTAGACATATTGAAGCATCAAAACCAAGTTGCCTTTTTTTTTTCCTTCTGTCAACCTCCCTTCACAATCTGCTCTGCCTGTGGATGGAAATCCCCAGAGGCAACACTGGTGGCAGTGCCTAAGTCTCATCTTTTTTGTCACCTAGGTTATGTCTAGACTGAATGCTTTTGTCGACAAAACTGAAGTTTTGTCAATAGAGTGCGCACCCAGACTACAGATATCTTGGAAGGGATCTGCCATGTCAGGAGCATTCTCTTTTAACATCCTTGTACACCTCGTTCCATGAGGAAGAAGGGATGTCTTGGGAGAGGGGGTTTTCTGACATTTGGCCCCATGTGGAAAAGCTTCTTCCGACAGAACTGTCAGAAAAAGATACTCAAATTGCAGTGCACAAATGGTGTATGTATATTTTGCCAACAGCTCCCCACAGTCTAGATACAACCTTAGAAGTCAAAATTCTATTGACAGGTAATGGGGTTTTGGCTTGTAAGGGCTCATCTAATTTTTTTAAAAACTACTTAGGCTCCTACATCAATTAGGCACTAGTGGTGAGTGTGGGCTCACCGCTGAGCTCCTCAAAAAAATCGTGTGAAATCTGGGCCTTCGTCAGTGTTTCGTAAGGACAGAGGGAAGAAGTCTTTGGTAGGGGATGGGCGTATGTCAGTTTCCCCACCCTTGGAGACATCCAGTGCTCCAGAAGAGCTGACAGTCTGTTGTCGCACACTCTGACAGACCCTCGCTTTCTTTCCCTGAAGAGTCACTCAGAGGATTCTTCTGAGAAGTATAAAGGATAAAAATCTATTTTGCATAAGATAAACTTACATCTGTAAAGTGCCAGTAACTCTCAGAGAAGGTTAGAGGGACCATACGTGGGTTCTTCATATAACCATGTCCTAGCTGACATCTCATTCTCCTTCAGGTATGAAAACCATCAAGAATCATGTACCAAAATCCAGTCCATCTCAGCCTTGTGCCTTAAGCCAAAGGGATGGTTCGGAAGAGAGAATACGCATGATTTTAGCTTCCAGAAATAAATCTATTCCCTATATATTCAGGTGCTCATTGCTGTTTGAAGGATTTCACCATGTGTCTGCATCAGTGTCATGGAGTGTCATATTTCTTCAAGATGGACTCAGGCTGAACCTGGCGTTCAGATGCTTGAAGGTCAAGTTGCTCCTTTGTCTAGTCTGCTCAGTGCAACGGGAAAGTTGTGCTTATCCACACTTTCCTCTTATGCAGATGTCCAGTGGGTTTGGGGGGCATTTTTTTGCCGTTATTATCTCTGCTACATCTTCCTGAAGAGCACAGAGTTCTTTCATGGGGTCTTAACCTGTTCCTAGCACCATTGTAGACTCTCCATTTAAACCCCTTCTGAAGGTGTTTCATTACTTTCTAACCATTAAAGTAACTGTTTGGATAGCAGTTGTTTCAGGTCACACAGTATCTGAGCTGAGGCTGTTTTTCATGGAATTTCAATAAGTATTGCATTTTTCTCAGAGATAAAGCTGTATTCAGAACAGACACCATCTTCATAGCAGAGGTGAAGCCCAGGCTTTATAAACCACAAGGAGAGATTTGAAAGCTGTCATTCCATTATTCTGCCCAGTTCTCACTCCTCACTGAAATTGTGGTATACTTTGGACATCTGTAGCGCTCACAAGAAGAGCATTGATTGGACCGGTCAGTGCGGGAAGAAACACGTGCTGTTTACAGGTTCTTTTCCAGTGTCTGAGGAAAAGAGCTTCCAAATTTTCCATTTTCCAGGTGACTTAAGCTACTGTACCTCCAAGCATAGAGGTCTGAAAGCGTAACTGGTTTTCAAAATAAGGGTCTCCCTCTGGGCGGTGGCAGTGTCCTGGTTTGAAAGAGTGTGTGATTCGTGTGAATGAAGTTGTAAAACAGCGACGTGGTCGTTTGTTCGTTCGTTATCCAAATTCTCCAACGTGGCCCTCTGGTCATAATTCAGTTCTGCCTTCCATGGTGCTCCTCACTGCAGAACGCTGGTAGCGGTTAGGAAGGGGTTACCCCGCTTGCATCAAAATGCAGCTGCGTATAATTTTTCCATTCCTTCCCCCGAGTGGACATTGCAATGTAGATTCTAGTGCCACCAATCTGTAGACCTTGTTATGAATAAGAGGAAAATTGATCTGTGCTTCATTACCTGAAAATTTTCCTTTTTTGAGGTTCACAGATCCAACCTATCCAGAAGGGGCTGCTAACTGGGAAAAGAGGTGGGATTATTAATCGGTATTCACAGTTCTGTTGGTCATTGGATTCCTTGTTCAGCATGGGAATTTCCCGCGTAGTCTTCATTACCAACATGGAGTGGTTAGTGATTTCCTAGGGTTGCTATCAGGGAGGGAAGCCAAACCTCTCCCTTCACAGAGCAGGGACCCAGTGTTGCAGATTTTGCACACTTCCGTTACTGCAAAAGGCAAAATTTCAGGTAAGGCACAAAGAAAATATCATCTTTCCTACACACTGTAGCACTTAAACAATGTTTTCTGGTTTTGAGCCCCTTTGTCATCAGTTTTCCTGCCCCAATCCTCCAGTAATGGATACTGGGAATGCTGCTTTTAACACGTGCCCACTGCATTCCTCTCCCAATGTGTGTGACATTCATTCTGGGTGGGGA
The DNA here is from genome assembly GCF_033958435.1 of Carettochelys insculpta. Classification (NCBI taxonomy): domain Eukaryota; kingdom Metazoa; phylum Chordata; order Testudines; family Carettochelyidae; genus Carettochelys; species Carettochelys insculpta. The sequence goes on along the minus strand of NC_134149.1, from coordinate 4,254,287 downwards.
GGGGCAGCATCAAATCTTCTCCTGAATAAGATTCAGTGTTTGTATGGACAGCAAAGGACCCTTTTAGTGCAAATATATTAATCTGATTTTATGTAATTTTTCCATCTATATAATTCACCTGCATGATCCATGCTTACCAACAGTATAGCTCTGATGTATAGCACTTAACCATTGAAATTAGTGCAGCATAGTCATGTACCTCTTCATCAGAGCTTCTGAGGCTTATTTCATACGTGGAAATTTGTGTAATGTAACAACCTGAAACTTTGCCAAAGAGGAGTGAATAAAATGTGAATGTTCATGAGTCATTTTTGAAACAGATCTGCAAGGGATATCTGGGATTATCGTCATCATCTACTTCAGGGAGCTCTGTTTGGATGAACATAAGTGAAAAACCTGGGATGAGTCAGTCTGAAGATTCATCAGTTCTTATTTCTGCTGTGCTCTATTGAAAAATACATAGCTGCAAACCTCAGGAGAGAGGAATCCTCTTACATGATATAGATACTAGATCTAAAGGAACCTGGGGTATTTATCATAGGACAGTGGTTGGTGTTCAAGGGCTAGAATTTGAGGCGAAAGGGCCAGGATATCTGAGAACTTGTCTACACTTACTCATACCACCAGTCTACTTCAGCTACGCAAATAATATAGCTGAAATGCACCCAGTAATGGCGGCATCTTGCAGGCAGTCAGGTCAGTGGGGGCTGCTCTCCCACTGCTGCTCTTTTGGTGACATACCAGTGGCAACTGGAGCAAGCTCAGAGATGGATTTATCGTGTCTACAGTAGGTGTGATTAAATTGACAGCTGCCACTTCAATCCACTGCGTAGTGGAGAGGAGGCCTGAGAGAGCTCTGCCCAGGGTTCTCAAGGAAGAGTGGAAGTGAAAACAGTGCCAGCTGGAGAACCGCAGCAGCATTAGCTTTCTACTGGTGTTAATGGTGTTCTTTGCTGGTTGATTATAGGGGAGATAGTTTTGGCTTCTCTGCTTGAGTTGACTAATACATTCTATTATTGAAAGATCTTTGCAATCTTTCTCTCTCTCTCTCCTCCCCTTCTTCCCCCCCCACCTCCCCTGTTAAGAAGCTTTAATGTTCTTACAATACAGAAGCTGTATTGTTGGCAGTTTGCAGCTGAAAATAGATAGGTGCATATGCATTGTGATAGTCTTCACTTACATGATCACGTGCTGTCTTCCCTACAGAATTCCTGTCTTCTTTGGTGCACAGGATAGAGGCATGATGGGACAGAATTAAGGTTGCCTGGGCAACCATAAATTAAGCATTTCCTAACTTTTCAGTGCTTGGTTTTGTAACCTGAATCAGAGGTTTCTATGCGCTAGCCAGTTTAGATTACCATTTGGAGGCAATTGTCCAGGTCTTGTCCTGTAAAGAGCCATACACACCCAACATGGTGGGTGAGGGCTTGCGTAGAAGTGTGAGAGAGATAATAAATATCTTGTCTGCCATCATGCAAGGCTTCCGGTTGAGCTACCAAACAGCTGAGCTACAGCTAGGAAGCCATCACTGACTCTAGTATTTCTACTTCTGTTCATGCATGTTCTTTGCCGTACTGTTGTAGATGCATTTTTTTTCTTTTTATGACTGACATGATTTTCTTCTTTCCCTATTTTTTTAAAGGTAAACCCAACCCCTCAGGGTGAGCGAGCCCTGCTGAAGATGATGTACTGTCCATATTGTCGAGGACTAGTTACAGTGAAGCCATGTTACAATTACTGCTTCAATGTCATGAGAGGCTGTTTAGCCAATCAAGGGGATCTGGACACAGAGTGGAATAACTTTATAGGTGAGACAATAATTGCTCATGTGGTATGTCTCTGACATTTGGGTATTACCATTTGCAGTGCACTATCTCCCCTTTTTACTCTTTAAAAAAAACAAACAAACAAAAAAAACCCCACTCTTTAATTTTAAACCTGATTCCAACACCCTTCAGGGCAGCTCCATTTGGAGCTGACCCAAATAACATGCCAGGCTCTTCTGGATTCAGACACTGCCTCTACTTGCAGACTTTCAATCCCAGTTTCTGATGGATGCACATAGTGCATCCGCTCTTGGGAGAGGCACTGCAGAAGTGCGTGTGCTGCAAGAAACTCTGTGCTAAAGCCCTCAAGCTAGAGACCTGCAACTCAAGTGTCTCTTGATGGAGAAATTACTCGGGCAGTACTCTGACCCTGAGACTAGGTCTCCATGAAGCCAGTATTCCCCTGCAGTGGCTTCTGACCAGGGATCACACCACCTCGAACCAAAATCTCCTCTTGCTAAACAGCCTGCCAGACACGGGCTGCAGACATTGTGCCAGTGAGAACAAGCTGAAAAGAAGCATTCTCCAACCAGAAAATCAGCTGCAGTACCATCAGCACCAGCCACCTCGGACCTAGAGGCACCAGAACATCTGGGAAGCAGATGTCCCACTCGGCAAAGGAATTGCCAGACCCTAGTTCTGGTATATGAGCCAAGAAACTGTCCTCCAGCTTGGCACCCACAGCACCGAAAAACCTGGTACCGATTTCTTCTAAAGTGGTGTCCCCTTCCATGCACCCGCCGGTGCAAATGACTCCTGCACTGTTGGTACAAACTCCCACGTAAACCCCAGCCCTGACCTTGATGGTACTGCCCCCACTAACCACGCGTGCTGAGTTAGCTTTGACATCGGTGCCTGGAACGTTGCTTCTCAGTACTGATGGCGCCTGGCCGCGGTCTGGTAGCAGTGCTGGACAGCTGTGTTCCACCACTGTTCACAGACGAGGAGGAGGAGATGACCCTTCGTACTCCATTTCATTCCTCTCCCAGACAGCTTCACCAACAACCACCACTGTCAGTACAAACACAACCCTGGCAGCCGTTCCCAGGGGGTGCCCCCTACGTGGCCATGCTGGGATCCTTAGGCATATTACAGAGCCCATACCCGGGCTCCGCCCAAGATCGCAACTCCTCCCATGGCCCAGTCATCTTCACCCTCTTCTTCACGGCAGTCAGAACCCCAGGAGGACCAGAATGAACCAGAGGATGGCCCTGAAGAAGTCATCACTCCCTCACCGCAAACACACACATCCTGTTCCTCCTTGGAGGAGAGAATAATGCCCCCCACCGCTCACTACTTTACATGATTTTTAAGTCATTCCAAGACATCTTCAAAACAGTGGCAGGTTCCCTTAATATTTCTCTGTCTCAGCTACCAGAGTCCCAGGAAAAGCTGACTGACATTCTCCACACATTTCCACCTACCAAGATGGCTTTATTAGTCGATGCAGCAATCATGGATCCAGTAAAGCTGCTACGGCAGACCCCTACCCCGCAATTCTTCCTTTTTCTTCTGAAGGGGTGGACAGAAATATTGTGTCCTGATTGCTTGTTATGGCTGTTGTCGTGCACCACGCTTCTTGCCTTCATCTCTCTGGCTTCCCAAAAGAGGTACAAAACACGGTTGAGTACCTCCCTTACGAGGAACAGAAATTATTTGTACACTCCACTGATGCCTACCTGTATGCCCTCAAATACTTTCATGCTACCCTAAAAATGCTGGACATTTATGTCCCACAACCAAAAAAGGAAAACAAGCAGTGTTTCTGCCCAGCACGATAGTAACGGACCCAATGCTCACGTGACCAATGCCATAGACAGACAATCATGATGGCGGCAGAATCGAGATCAGTCCTAATCGTGCCAGCTATCAACTTCACGGCTATCATTCTGAAATGTTGGTCGAGGGCTCGACGCCTCTCCCATCCTCCCAATGCTACAAAACATATTGTCTGTCCAACCACTGCCTGGTACCATGCTACCTCATCTGGCAAAATATCACCACAGACAAAGGGCTCCTAGAAATAATCCTCAAAGCGTACTCCATTCTGTTTTATTTCTACCCCCTCCAGCACCACTTCCCTATTCCCTTTCAGAGCCCCTCCCTTGAGACCCTGTTACAAGAGGACATAGCTCACCTATTACAGCTAAATGCAGTAGAGGAAGTAATGTCTATATACAGGGGAATGGGGCTCTATTCTTGCTACTTTCTCACATCAAAGAAAAGTAGGGGGTTGGAAATGCATTCTGTACCTGTGGTAGCTCAGCAAAGTGCTACGACAGCAATGTGTCACAAAACACTGGCAGCTCTAATTCCAACAACCTTGCCTCCTTCCCTCTGCTTTGAATCAACACATGGCTGCTATCCAGGGTAGAGAAGGAACAGAGGAATGGTTGATGGTGTACAGCAGTTAACCACTCGAACTGGTGTGAGCTGGCAATTGCTGCCATGAATCTCTGACTAAAGCGCTAAGTGCCATCACCCCTAATTTAGAGCATCCATTGGGGTGCCATCATGAAGAACCTCAGTTTCTGGACCAGGTGAGTAACCATCTCCTTTCCTGCACATGCACGTTACTTAGCTGTCTATGTAACAGTAGGTATGCATAATATTTTCAGATGAAAATTTTGCCTCCTTTTTCCATGGAGGGAGTTAATTACTACTTCACCAATGTTTTGAAAGTGCGGCACTAAATTAGGCTTTCAGCAGATCCTCAATACTGACTTTCACTATGCTTGCCCAGACATGACTATTAAGTATTTCAGCCCCAGTCGTAGCTGAAATGGCTTAAAGAGTGGAAAACTTGCAAATGTCTAGTCCAAGTAGAAAAGAGGAATCCTATGAAAGGCAGGCATAATACGAGAAAGCAGACAAAAGAATAAGCAGCTAATTGCTGCAGATTGTATACACATGAAAATGAAACTTGGAAAAAGCCAATGAGCAGTCTACACAGTGGTGTTCAGTAAATCCATATGCTAATTACGATGATTAAATAAGGGCAAAATAAGGAAATGTTTCCCAGATGGAAGTGTGACACAATTCTCTAAATGTTTTTTCTCCAGAATGTCACCTGCCCGCTTGTTTGTTAGGTATTCAGTGTTAATACTCGTGAATATAAGTTTACTGGTTACTTGCTTACATAGTTAGCTGATTTTTGCCTGGAATATAGGAATGGAAAACATTAAGATGTACTTTCTGTAGCACCTTGTAAAGAAAAGTTCCACATGCTTCATGCTAAGTGCCTGAGTGTAGCGTTTGTAAATCGGTTCAGGATCAGGGCCTGAGATTTGTAAAATCTTCAGGGCAGAGCATTTTTCTCTTTTTATGTCTGTAAAGCACTGGGCAAGAGTTGCAGAATGTTCAATAATGTTTTAATTGCACTCCCCACTTCTAATTAACTATAAATAATTTCACCAGGTTTGAATGTGTTCTTGAAACAGTTGACACAGGGCATACTTTGTTTCAAACGAGCTGTTAGGAAAACCCCATATGAATGAACAACTTTAATCTCAGGTGCCTTTCCATGATTTTTTTTCCCTCCCCCACAGAGGTTTAATCTAATCTCAGATTGTAGAATTCCTCCTCCATTATACATCTCCAGGCTATTTTGTGTAAAAGGGACTTTTCCTTTTTTAAATGATTGCTGCTAACAAATGGTCAAAGTTTCCCTGCCCTTAAATCAAATTATGGGTGTAAGTCTGAAAACTGCCCGTTTTTATTCCCCAAGTTTGACAGAGAACCTGAAGATGTGGGTTTCTGGTTACTGGTGACACAGTGCATAAGAATTGCTTTCCTTAGTGAGATTGAGTTGCCTTGCTGCTGAAGATCATTTCAGTGCCAGAAGACAGGACAAATGTATGCGGGAGGAAGATACTCTTCAAAGGATGGAATTGTATATTTCTCAAATCCACTTCTGTCTCCCCAAAGCTCTGCTGTGCTCTGTGCTCTCAGAACAAGGAAGAGCACTGGAATAAATTGTGCAGCGTGACAAATCGTTTTGCAAGACGCATCATTCTTTCTGAACCACCTTGCAGCCGTTTACACAAATATTAATTATTTTGAACCTGAAACTTTGGTGGGGGACGGGGGGAACTTTTTCAGGAGGCCTGTTGTATTCAACCCATAAATCATGCTTAGGTGCAACTTGTTCCCCAGCACATAGTATAGCAGTGCTAACATTAGCTTGAATCATAGCCAACCTTATTAATGTCAAATGTTGCTGCCAGAGGGACTTTACTGTTAGTTATGACTGCTGGCGGGTACGCCAGCCAATTCCTGGCAGGAGGTAGGAGCCAGTCGGATATCCCTCAAATAAAAACTGTGGCCTAGATGCACTTTTTTTTTTTCTTTTAATGAAAGTTGATTTTCATTTAGTGCTTCTTGTCAGCAGCCATTGCTGCTGCTGAAGAGCTACAGTTGAATATATTCTCCAAGGCCAAATATTACTTTCCTTATCTTTTATAGCCAGCTTTGGCAGCTCTGCTGGAGGCCGAATGCATTTTCTGTATCAGCAGTCAAAGCAGAGCTGCATTCCTTCGCTGTGATACATGTAACGCCATGGCACCATGCGTAACAAAGACCCCAATTCGCTCTACATTCCCATGCTCTTGTGTATGTCCTGCCCAGGCCCAAGTCTACAAAGACGCCAAACAGCCAGAAGAATTGGGGTTTATGTTTCTTTTCAGTCTTTCACAAACACTTCATTGAGCTGGAACCTTTCCTGGCCACTCAGGTTGTTAAATGGTTACAAAATGGAAGATTTTCTTGTCTTAAAAACGATGCATTTTGTGTATTTATTATCTATCTTCTCATGATTTTATTTGAAATGAGCAGCTTCCTCTGAACTGTGATGCATGTGGAACACCCCCCTCAAAAAAAAACCCAAAAACCTTTGACAATGATAAACACGTTTGAGTTGTGCTCCACTTGTTTACGAAAGTCTCTCTTTGTCAGCACATCAAAAGCATTTTTTCTGTCCTCCAGCACAATACTAGCAGTCATTCCTCAGAGATTTGAAGCATTACTTTATTGGAGGACACCCCAATACAGTCAGTCTTTATTTCAGTTGTTACTGCTACATACATGTTAATTATATAAAATACACGTGCATAGACACACATTTAAGAGAGAGCTCATTCTAGTCTCTCATGGCTGAATTCCAGCCACACTATAGCGGCAGCTTTGTTGTTAACGCTGCTTGTTTGTGTGTGTGCAGTTCCCGTAGGTTGTAGCTTTCATTATATTTTGATTCTTAAGTATTAGCATCCTGGCTTGATAGAGCACGTATGTTCCAGGGTGCCAAGAGTCTCAAGGTTGAAGTTAGTGGTTTAAATGAATTATGCACACTGAAGTGAAAAATCATCTCTTTGATTCAATAATTTGTGAGATGTACTAGCCTATGCCTGATTGGTTAATTAGCCCATGGAAAAATCCTTTTTAATATTTACGATAAACTCTTTCATATCTGGCATATTATCCAAAACTCTCAAATAACTGGCAGTTTAACCCTAAGTAAATTTTAGTTATGTTTTCTGTAAGTACAGTATAGCAAAATAAATAAAAGTACAGCTAATACAATATAAGTGTACAGTGTACAATACTAGTGTAGCTAAATAAATTACCCTGCATATATTTTTAAAATATCTAATCTTTTTTTTCCCCCCTGTAATGTTCTGCACTGCTAGGTATACTTCTCTATTATCCAGAATATTTAAATATCTGGCAACCTTCCAGTCCCTGGGCTGCCAGATATGAAAGAGTTTACTGTATTTGCAGGTTTAAGAAGTGGATGTATAAGATCAGTATGCTGCTGCTGCTGCTGCTGCTGCTGCTGCTGCTGCATATGGTTCACTCGTGTTTAAGTGGTCAGGCAACATAATTGTAGCTTACAGTTTTTTGATCTCTTTTTGTTTAATTTAAAATGAAATGAGCATCAGGGCAAAGCCAGAAATAAATCACCATATTAAGTGGATTCTCTTTTATAAGCAGGGGGCAGCCTGATATCCATCTCCCCACCAATTGTGGGACCAGCCATGTGCAGGTCAATTTCCTGGGTCCCACAAGCAGCGGGGAGACGGGAACCAAGTGTCCAAACTGCAGCCTGGTTCCCATGTCCCCTCAGCTTGTGCAAAAATTTGAGTTACGTGGGGGTTGTGGGAACGCAATCCCTGCGTAACTCGAGGGCTTAGTGTATCCTGACAAAAGGAGGGAGATCTCAAAAGAGCAACAAAAATGACGATAGTTTTAAGTTGACTGGAAGATTACTGTTACGTAACGCATCTTCAAACACTTGAATGAAGTCAGCCCCAAGAAGGGAGATGAGTGATTAAAAAAATAACATAAGGGACATTGGACACTTCTGTTACAGGAGGAACTAAAGGAAAAATTCCAAGCAAACATTGCAAACAACAGATTGTTTCCCAGAGGAGGTGGTGGCACACTTAACGCTACATTTGACTAGTAAATGTACAGAGGAGAATGATCCTGGAGTGTCAGGAAAACTGGGTTGATGGTTGCCATAGGTCTCTTCACTCTCCTTACTCGTGAGTGACTCGTCAGAGTAAACCGTTAGTGTGAAGTCTTTAGAGATGGGCTCATTCAGTTTCACTGTTCAACTTGTGCTGTGTCTGCATGGTGCTATTGAGTGAAACCTTCACATTTGAAAATAAAGGAGAAGGTCTCTAATATACAATATTATATACTGTATATTATATACATATACTATATACAAAATATGTATATTGCATACTGATACAGACACACTTCAGTGGGATAGATTTTAATCACTGGCTCTTTTGCTTTCTTCACTCATGGTAAATGTGAAAAGCTGTTCTTTGTCTGAAGAGTGAAATAAGATACAGTGGAGCCCTGTTTAAAACAAAAGTACCTATATCTTGCTTGTAAGTAGAGATTAGTTCTAAGGGATAGTTGGTGATTGAATTGAAGGAAACTGAAGTTCCTTCTCCTTCATTAAATATAGTTTTCCTATATACAGGTTTATTTTAAATGGTCCAACAATTCCGTTCAGAGTCCACCTGAATCCATTTCCTAGTTGGAGTAACTAACACCCAGTAGTGGAACATCTTTTTTTAAAAAACAAAAAAGAGGAGCCTACCAGGTGGTGGTGGCATTTCAGTGGCTAATTTTTGCACTTATGTGGAGTGGCCTGTTTTTCTGGGAGAGGTCTTCTGCTTTGTCACCCAGAATAGGTCTCTAAGCCTTGGCAGCAGCTGATAAATGGAATCAAGTGATACCTGCTGTAAAATACATAAAGCAAAACGGTCATTTGAAGTTTCAAAATGCAATATCAGGTGGTTTTACTGACAGTATGGCACTAAAGATACCTGTGTAATGTGTATGGTATTTTCCTTAACCTGAATGGAGAATTAAAATACACTGTTTAAAGCAGAGTAAACCTAGTCTGCTCACTGCTGTGTACCATACTTGAAGTTCCTTCATTAAAACACTTAACATCTCTTTTTCTGTATTAGATTCTATGTTGATGGTGGCTGAGAGGCTGGAGGGTCCTTTTAATATTGAGTCAGTCATGGACCCAATCGATGTGAAAATTTCAGATGCAATCATGAACATGCAGGAGAACAGCTTGCAGGTGTCTCAAAAGGTATGTCAGCGACACTTTTGGAAAGAAAATTCTGCTTTTCTTCCTCCAGTTTCTATGCTATGTCAATGTACAGCCACCACAGTACTTAAATCACTTTACCACATCCACGCTGTGCTCCTTGTATCGGCGGGGCTCATCCTCACCGGGAGCGCTAGTGCCAAATTAATGGTCAGTGTTGGGGCATTGTGGGGCAGCTTCTGAAAGGCAGTATACCTTGACACTGTCTCAGCCTCACAGCATAAACCTAAGCTCTACACCTCTTGCAGAGGTGACATTCTTATATCAGTGTTGTGGGTGAGTTACGTCGATGGGAGCTACATTATAGTGTAACTGTCTACAGAATTAAGATGACATTAACCTACACTGACCTGACTGTAATTGAGGTCAGGCCTTAGATATATTTCATGTCTATTTTAACTCTGTATTACCATCTCTGTCTGGGGAAGGAATATTGGGTCAATGGTGTTTGGATGGGAATAATAAGGGGAGGCAAATGTCTGTCTGGCGTGAAATCTTGTCCTCTTAAAGCTACTTAATCAAATCACCTAGGTTTTCCAAGGGTGTGGACAGCCTAAAACGCTTGCACAGGGCCGGACCGCTCGCTCAGTCTCTGAAAGTGGCTTTAGTGCTCGCTTTAGGCCCTACAACCCAGAGGAGCGGCCAACTACAGCAGCTGGCACAAGTTTGGATAGACTGGTGAGTGCCTGTATGACCTGTCTGATGGCTATAGAATGAGCATTGTTCACCATAAACATAATGTGCTTTGTCATCCTCACAACAGGGGCTTCAAAGGTAAGTTGACAGGTTCAAGTAAATTGCATGTGGGGGTGTGCTGCACCCCAGCCTGTGTTTTTGCCAGTCCATAATCTCAGTCTTCTTCAGAGTAGTTAAGTAAATTTGCAGCTTTCTTACACTCTTCAGAGGGTGTATTCTACTCACAACTCTATCCTTGAGCTCATTCAGCACTTTATGTATGAATAATACAGTATTTGAAAATATGTTTTTAATTCTGCATTTTAAAAAATCCCCAGAGGCCATTGATGGAACATCCTTGCTATACCCTAGCTCAGGATCGAGACTAAATACCTCTCTTGTGACACAAATTCCCTTTCAGTTTTACTTTGAAGAAATAAATTTGCATTCATGCTGAGGTTCTGTGTTTTGTTGCCTTTTTTAAAAACAGGTTACTGATGTGAAGGAAAAACTGAAGCAAGCCAAAAAGTTTTGGTCATCTCTTCCTGGCAGCATTTGTAATGATGAGAAGATGGCTGCTGGGCGTGTCGTTGAGGATGAGTGTTGGAATGGAAATGCCAAGAGCAGGTCTGGAAAAGCTTACCTGAGTTAACTTCATTCATGTCTGATCTTGTAAATCAGACTTTGAGAACCTGTTTGGTTGGGGGCTGGCCATTTCTCTTTTAGGTTCTTATATGGTACCTGTGTCCAGGGTGTCGGAACGCCTCGTGTTTTTTAATGTGTTGATCTTCACTACCTCTTGCGAAGTAGGATGGTGCCATTTGATAGATGGTAACTGAAGCCTCGGGGCTTTAAGGGTAACATTTTCCAAATGACTATATCTCCTTAGTCCCAGCAGACGTCAATAGGAGTTAAGCGCCCTTTTTGCTTTAAAAATGTTTTGCACTTAAGTGACTTGGCCAGGGTCACACCAAGTCTGTGGCAAAGGTGACGGATGAACCCAGATCTTAGCGTATGGCCTGGCTCTGAAACTGTCTGGCTGTTGTCTAGATTCCTGCTGTTGGAATTTGTTTCAGAGGTGTAGGGTCTGTTCCAGGGATCATGGAGCGCTTCTGGCAGGGCCTGGGGTGGGATTCCTGCTGAGAATTAGCCCTCCTAGAAACTGCGATGATGCCCAGCATGTTTTTCTGAAATGAGGTGGTTCCTCTACAATTGATAACCTCCCTGGGGGTTGTTCATAGGGCCAAAAGACAGAGGGAAGGCAAATGAAACAAGTGAATTGGGGTGGCTTTGTTATTGTTTTAGGTCTGGCATTACACTCCTGAGGTTAGCAGTAGAACCAGTTGAAATTTTTCATGTTTTTTTTTTTTTTTTTTCCAAATGGCCTCTCTGAGAAGGGAACTTATCTGGGCAATTTTCAGCATGGTGGAAATGTTCTCTTTCCCCAGAACCTGGAAGCATTTTGAAGTGACTGTTTTTGAAATCCCCATCAGAGATTTTTTTGTTTACTGTGGAACCCAGGGAAAAAAATGTTAAAGTTACTGAATGTTTTGTGGGAAATGGAGCTATTCTAAAAGCTGTGCAGTGAAACAGCTTGGAGATTTTTGTAGAATGGTTGTTGGGGGCTCCCCTCTGGGCCCTCCCACACCTACCAACAGTGGGAATTTTGTAACTGACTTCTGTAAAAGCAGGAGTGAACCTTTTGTGCATAATTTAAATTTCATGGATTTCTGAAACACCATTTCCCTGCAATTTGGGTCATTTTCTCAATAAGTAACACCAGTATCTGCCTCAGGTGGTAGCTTATCCCAGGCCTCAGCTCACCATGGAAACTTCTTAACTTGGCAGTAATGAGTAAGCCAATCTAGCACTTGAAAGAGAGCATTTTTGCTGCATATGCCGAGGAGGAGTGGTTACCACCTCCAGCTAGCATGAGTGGTATATCTTGTGTTTGCACCCCTGCCAGCCCCACCTGTGAAAGGGCGTGGAGCCCCCAGTTGCTGCCACTTCTGCTGCAGCACCAGTGATGGTGGTTGGAGCCCTGGACCCTTTAAATTGTTGCTGGGGAGCCACACAGCATGCACCAGGCAGTGCTGGAGGTGAAGAGACATGCTGTGGTCTGGGCAGCGATGAGGGCTGGCTGCCCCAGCTCCGCCCCCTCCGCCCAAGGCCCCACCCCTTCTGAGGCATGGAGCAGGGTCCCAACTATAGACTGTCAGCCCCACTCATCCCCACACTCTATCCTCTTCGGATGTTTCAAATCTTTTGTCACTATCCTATGCACCCGGGCTCTGAAAGGATGAATGGTCAATAAAATTCCACACACACAATTCTCTCCAGGTTTTCTTCACAGCATCTGATCACCTCACTGATGTTAAACACTGAAAATTAAGGTCCAAAGACTGGAGAGCATTTAAGCATACACTCAGAATCCATTCCCATTTACAACAGAACTTAACTGTGCCTCTTAATTTTAGGAGTCGCGTTGTCCATAGGCAATGGAACATATATTTCCGCGGGAGTTAAGGAAGTGCCTGAAGCTAAGTATGTAGTGCTGCTCTTGAGTAGGGATGCTTTCCTGAATCGGGGTCTAGCTTCTGAAACTTACAAACATTCATGTTTGCAGAATAAATAATCTTCAACCATCTTAGCTTCTAAAATGGTACTTTTCTTAAATTCTTCCATTTTGTTTTGATATAAAGTATGCAGTCTCTCTTAGAACTGGCATTAGCCTCCCAAATAAGCTATAAAATTGTCCTCCTCTTTAGGTGACAATCCTCGTGCCAATCATCTGACTCCAATTCTGTCTCTTTCAGAAATAAAAGATCTAGATTACATCTCTGCTGTACATCACAGTGTTCTCAGCCAGCATGTTCCCACTGGCCACTTGTTAGAATGATTCTGCCCAGCCCAGTGCTTGGGAAAGATGATAAATTCTTCTCCAATCTCTGCCTTTAAAACAACTAAGTAATATTGTTTCACGACATCTGATCTTGCACGTCGTCATTCTGCGAGAGCTGAACGAATTGAGTATTTGGTCCCTCGGTCACTACATCTCTGTCCTATAAATCACTAATACATCCTTTGTTTATTGAGGAAACCAACGTCTTAGCTTTCATATCCTGAAAACTAACACTCATGCAGGCTAATTCTGATCTCAGTTACTCTGGCACAACTGTAGGGTAAAGTTGTTGCTCTTGAACCAGACTGACACTGAAATCAAAGTACACTTTGCTAAAGTGTCCTCTAGCCATAAAGATATGGGATCATGGAAACTCTCTTCATCCTTTTCTGTCCTCACAAGTCATTTTACTTTGCAGGGGGCTGGTATTTTTCTCCTATGTAAGAAGGAAAATCCTATTTCTCCAAAATCCTGAGTGAGAGCAGGCCTATATTTAAAGGGTGTAAGAGAACCTTCAGAGCATCTTCCAACAGCTTTAGAATGCAATCTGCATTTTTTATGATGAAAGCTTTTCTTTTTAGGTACATCTTTGCAGTGACTGGAAATGGGTTAGCCAATCAGGTGAACAATCCTGAGGTAGAAGTGGACATTACAAAACCAGATATGGTGATTCGCCAACAAATCATGGCCCTTCGGGTGATGACCAATAAAATGAAGAATGCTTACAACGGAAATGATGTTGACTTCCTTGACATAAGTAAGTGTGTATTTTAACTGAGTTGCTTACAAAGAGGAGGCTGATTTAAAGTTCAGATTCGCTACTGAGAATGTAAGTGTATGGGAGCAGGAAATGAAGCCCAGGTAATACTACTTGAATCTGAACTGTCTGAATACTTAGGATCCAAATCCTGTGCTTAAGTTCCATCAACTTAATACTTCCGTTCCACAGGCATTGAAACATTTTGCTTTTAAGCAAGTGCCTAAAATTAAATACGCGGGGCGGGGAAGGAGTCACAGCACTTGGGTTTTTGGTTGTGTGTGTTCAGTGTTTGTGGTTCAGAAGGAGTATAAGCAAAATGTTTGTGTTTTTCATAGGTGACGAGAGTAGCGGTGAAGGAAGTGGAAGTGGCTGTGAATTTCAGCAGTGTTCTCCTGAGTTTGAGTTGAATGTCACCGAAGGTACTGGGAGAATTAACAAGATTGACCAAAACACGAACACTTCTGCTGCTGCCCATATTGGCCTATCTCAGGCAGCCTTGTTCTTTAGCATCTTATTCTTCGCCTTGCAAAGACAGTGGAGATAACTCTGCAACTTAGGGTGAAAAAGACTTTATTATCAGAGTTAAAAGGCACCTGTTTTCACTTTTATACCATCTAGTGACTTTGCTTTTTAAGTTAATGGACAGCAGTGTACAGTTTTTACTATGTGGCCACTGGTTTTAAAGTGTTGATATATTTTTTTTTTCACTTGCTGTTCTGGAAATAATTCTGACGTGGACTGTTAGTCTGTCCTGTTCACCAAGAATCCATGTTGAAGGTGGCTAACAAAGTGTATATACAGACCTAGAGTTAGCAATGCATTTGTGTTTTTAATCACTTGCCTTTTAAAAAAAAAAAAAACCATATTTCTTACGAGAAAAACAGGGTCCTAGCGTGGCATGTAACAAGTATGTGTTTCTGAAATATGAAATATCTGTACAGAAGCAAGTTTTATTTATCATGTGATGGGGAAAGATAATAAGCCAACAAGCAAAAGGTATGTTTCATGTCATTACCTTCCCATTGATTCATGTTACATTAGTTGCCTTATCTGGAGAGACGAGGAGGTAATTTGTCTTCATTCAGTAGAACAGAATGTGAAAGCATAATTGGCCTATAAGCCATATGCCCTGTTTGCATAAAGCATTACTACCAGGAAAAGGTTATTCTTCCTTTACAGTATGTTTGGTTAAATTGGAAGAGACTACAGAGAATTCCAGCTTCATGTAGCTAAGAAGAGCCATCAGTTTTTCCCCAAGCCCCTGGTGATTAGCTGCAAACCCTGTACTCCAAATCTAAACTTACCCACGCTCTTCAGTAGGTAGCATTTAATGGGACGCAACTCATGTTTTTGCTGGTGCCAGTGCCAACGTGTGGTCTGTCTGCCAGTTGGTTTAGCTGAATGTTGATGATGTTGCGGGATCTTCTTATACAAGGTGCTTTTATATTTGTGTTTTTTCCCCTCTGACGAGAAGGTCGGGGTTAAGACCTGCCAAGTAGCACAGCAGCAGCATGTGGTGCTGTATCTGATAGACCTGTGTTTAGGAATGGGCTTGGATGGGCGGGTCTGACAGATTCCGCCTGACAGGAGAGTCACATGCAGTCACGTCAGAGCATTTGTGGAAACCACATAAATCTGGTGGGCCAGGCACCAAAAGACCATCGTGTTGGCTGCACAAGAAGGTCCTGCCTTTCCGTGTTCCCAGCTGGAATGATTTTGTGGTAAGTAACAATTGATAAGAGGAATATATATTTTAAAAGAAATGAAATCACTTTAAAAGAGTTACAGAAAGTCTGCAGAAGGACTAAAAATTATTCTGCAAATCTCTGCGTGCTTTTGGACAGCCATTAGAATCTGGCTGGATGCTTCCAGCCATGAGAACAATCTGCAGAGTGGGGGTTGTGTTATCCCAGCCTTGCATTGTAAGGATACTTTTCTATTTTTCTGTTGAAACATTAACTACTTGTTAGCTCAGGGTCAGCATTTTATTCAACTTTTATTTTCACACCAAATTTCTGCAATACTATAATGATGGCGTATTCTTGGCTAATATGAACAATCCTGGAGGCTTAATCTTACTAGAAGTAGCCAGTTATTTATTAAAACATGATGTTAGTAGAATATGCATATTCTGGCTATATTTTTTTTCTTTAGAAAACAAATCATGGAAGCATAACATTGAAAAGGTTATGAATTTATGTGTGGGAAAAAATGGATTGTAAATAGCTAAGTTGCCTTGTGAGGAATTGGAAAATGTGCTGATACTTAGAAACTACCTCAGTTCTGAGGAATTTCCTTTCTAGCTTTGAGTGCTATTACATTTACTTGGTAGAAATGAATCTGGTCTCCAATATGTAGCTAAAAGAGTTATCCCCATAGACCTTGTTAGATTGTTTTTAATTTAGAGCATTGAACGAAGGCCAGCTGTTTTCTTTCAGCTAAGTTCCTGAACAAAGAGAATTTCTGAATTAAATATTACTGATGGTTTCCATGACTTTTTCTCATTTGTTTGGTCTCATGGCATTTTTTTTCTATTGCCCTTTAATTATTTAAATGGTCCTATCCATTTAATTTTAATTCTGAAATAAACAAACCTTAGATGCACAACCATTGTAAATCTCACATTAAGGTCTGACTGGATAACCCTTCTGGCTTATACCCAGCTGGCAGATCAGTAAATTAAACTAAGAGAAAAGAAAACAAGTAAATTCTTTCAGAGAATGATATGGAACAAAAGCCCTTGTATTCAGAACAGCTGACTTTTCCAAGATCTCAGTTTTTGGCATATAAATGTTCATATGTAAGAAAGATACTTGTAAATTCTCCTGCTTTTGAACAGTCTACCCACTATGTACCTAACAAAGAAAAAATGTTTCTGAATTTATATTTATCATTTTACAACTAATTGCTTACTAATTATTATTCATTAGTTTTGTAAAAGCAACAATGCAAAGAACCGACATGAATTTTAAACTTGTCTGGTGACTGATTTTGTTAATAACAAACCTCCACTATATAAAAGGACAAATTGTCATCTGGAGCCACAGAAAGCAGAGTAAACATAAATGTAGAACTATAGAAAGTGGTGTTTCTGCTTTGATTTTGTGTTGCGTGTGGAATTGGTTTACTGCCTGAGGTACAGACTCAGCAGGGATCTTAATGAACAGATATACACATTGAGTTAATGAACAGATATACACATTGAGACCCAGCTAGTAACTGAAGACACTTGTTTTCCATTTTCTCAAATTATTTTTATGTAAACAGTACAACATAACTTGAGTTCTCACTGTCTCAACATTCAAGCTCATATTTTAACCATTACAGCAACTTAGGCCTGAGCTCGATTCTCAGTCACTTGAAGTGCTTGAATCAAGGTTACGTAGTTCTCTCTGGCGATGTCTTAGATTACAGGGATTTGCCGACAGAAGTTTTTGTTGGAAGATATCTTCCGACAAAACTAATGTCAACAGATTGCAGCCAAATTGCCAAGCGGATCGCAAGAGTGACACGCTCTGTCGACAGAGCGTGGCTGGACTGCCCAACCGCACTATCAACAGAACGGCCAACCGGAAGCACAGCAGACAGGGCTGCCTGGTGTCCCAGAAGCCCTGTCTGTCAACAGAGGGCCCCCCCCTCCCCCCAGCACGCGTTTCTGTCGACAGTGGCATTATTCCTCATGGGGAGCAGAGTATAACTGTCGACAAAACACCTTGGGACTCTGGACACTCCACGGGTTTTGTCAGCAAAACAGCTGACGTATCCCTCTAACGTAAGACTAAAAGGTCCGCTCTAGCTCAAACAAGAATTATGGTCTTGATGCCGAAATTGCTGGGTGAGTTTCTACAATGTTAGACCAGATAATCATGATACCCCTTTTGGCTTTAAGTTGCTTGAGAAATGGAAAAATGATGGCTCCTTTTTGAATGAAGCATCCACTCAGAATCTTCTTTGTTTGTTCAGGCTTTTTACGTTTATTAAAGTAATGTGAAAAAAGGACAAAATCACTGGCTAATTTGAGAACAGTCCATTTATCATTTCATACTGTGATGAGCAGTCTGTCACTGAGGACAAATAACAAAAGTTGCTAATGGGATCCCCTCTGTTCTTTGATAAAATAGCCATAAGGTTTGTTGTAATTTACACCTCTTCTCACGCTCCAGGATCAAAGCTCGTTTAAATTCTAAACGTTAATTTAGTTCTAGCTTTTGTGATTGCAAAGAAAACATGAGTGCAAACTGTGTGGCTGTGTGTCCTTTTGAGTCTTCAGATGGTCTGGAACAATACCCCAGAGAGGTGTGAACTTCCTCTAGTTGTCTTGATAGGCTCACTCTGAAACCTGAAGATGCCATATTCGATATCATTTTCTGAAAAGATGGTTTTAGCAGGAACATAGGAATTCCCATGCCAAATAAAACCAGTGACTGACTCAGATATTCTGAAAGTAGCCAGTACCTGATGTTTTCAGAACAAGGTGCCGCCAAAAAAATCACCTTTGCAATTAGTTGGATATTATAAAATGTCCCAAATTTCATCACGTTTCCTCTATCCAGATACCAAAGCTTTCAACTTGCAGATTAACTGTTCTTATAGTCTTGCATTGTCGATAGAAAAATCTCTGGCCCCTGGAAAACTCAGTGTGTTGGCAATGTAAATAAATCAAACTTTGTCCAAATAACATGAGCTGTTGTCCTGGTTGTATGTTCATAGCATTCAGAAAAATCCTGAACTTTTCAATCTAAAGGAAATGGTTGTGGACTGCTGGTCTGCTGCAGTGGAATCCTGCAATTACCAAGCACCCTAACAGCCATAACTTGAGTGCTGAAGTGAGCGCTGACCTGTCAGGGAGTGGGAATAGCAGGCTGTGTCATTCCAGATGTGCATTTGTCATCTTTAGCTCTTATTATATTGTCCTTGAGTAAGAGCATCTGTAAAGGAGACAGAAATGTAGGGAGTTTAAGGTTAGTGCAGTGGCATGTCCTGCAGTTGGTAATTGCAGACCTGTAGCTTAATACATGGGGCCATGAAAAACACATTATAGACAGAGAGATCTGGGTTTTGGACACTTTTAGCTGACGGGTGAGCAGCGGTTACTGTTTGGGTACCTAGCTCTCAAGACAGCAGCAGCACAGAAATAAAGGTGGCAATATCATCCCGTGATCCTCTAATTTCTGCACTATTGCTGGTGATGGCACAGCTCTTAGAACTGGGCTCCGATCAGCAGCTACAGCTTCCTGCAGCTGCGGGGAGGTTTCCAGAGAAGGGTCTGATGCAGCTTTGGGAGTGGCCCCTGCCTGTCCCTCCTTATCTCAGCCAGGACTGGGAGTGGAGCCCCCCCCCCCCCACCATGTGGTAGGAGTCCTTGGCTCAACAGTGCCCTCAGTTCCACCCCTCCCTGCCTTTAAGCGGCAGGCTGGCTGGGAGAGTGGGGAGGGATGACCATGGACACTTCCTTCACAGCTCTGGTGGCCTGGATGGTGATTGCTGCCCGAGAGAGATTCGGATACCGCCCAGCTGATCAGTGGCGTGCCCACAGCTGGCAGCCTGTGTTTCTATTAGTGGCGCTCATTCGCGCGTGCCTCAGTGCACATCACCAAATGTTCTGTCCACACATGACAAAAAATGAGATGGAACAGTCTCCCTGACATCCCTACAACAGCTTTTGTGATGCCCGACCTATGCCCCCTTTGGGTTGGGACGCACACAGCTAGAACGCCGTGCAATCTCAGATTAAAGTATCTGAAACTGAAATTTACAGGTTTAAAAATTCCAATGACTATGAAATTGACCATAAATTTGGTAGGGCCCTACTAATAAACCTGCTCTGTTTTCCGTTATTTTATGGCTAACCATTAGCCATGTAAATGCTGCTTTCTGTGTGCCTTCTCGTTACACATACTTACAGAGCAAACTGCTTGTGCAGCTGCCTTTAGAAATTTATATTGTATAGAATCAGAGCATTAACATACTCACCTCCCGGGGCCAGGAAAACCACTTGTATCCAGTTACAATTTGTTTTATAGTGTTTTCTCTACTACATGGCAGGATCACATTAAGCTGTCCTACAGAATAGTCAAAATACGACTACGGGACAGACCCGAAGTTTTCAGGAAGGAGGATTTTCAGTAAGAAGGAGCTTCCAGAAGGAGGATTTCCTTCTGGGAGATCTCCTGCTTCTGCACGCTGTTTTGGAGTTTGAAAGAGCTTCTTTGGAACTCTGAATCATGTGACCGTATGCTAACGAGGTGCTGGAAATTTACACCTGTGCCTTATTAGCATTTTTCAGGCTGTTTATTAGCGTGCTGCTTTCAGAACAAGTGGCATGTGTAGAAACAGCCTCCGAGGTCTCAAGCCTCCCTCATTTAGTGTTTCTTCCATGCTAATCAGTACTGTAGTATCAAAGTGCTGGAGATGTGAATTGCTTTCCCTACGCCGGGGTCTGCAACCTGCGGCTCTGGAGCTGCATGCGGCTCTTTAGGGTCGTCTTTGTGGCTCCTGGTGCTATAATTGCAAAGTAATAAAAAGCCAAAAACAAAACTCCTGACTAGTTTCAATAAACAATGAATGTCTAAATGCTCAACAATGAGTAATTTATGTCTAAATAACAAACTGTGATCTCCAGAGAGAGAGAAGGTTTGTGTATGCAAGTCAGGAAGTGTTACACACACACACACACACACACACACACACACACACACACACACACACACACACACACACACACACACACACACACACACACACACACACACACACAGTCTGAGGAAATAGAAATATGTAAAAAGTTTGTGAACATCCTGCAGTCAACACGTATCACATTACGAATTGTTGTGTGTGCTGTTCTTAAAACAGGAGTTACAACGTATGGGTTGAAGTTATCTATTAAGGACCATCTCGTATTGGCATTCCTGGCAGCTCT
The DNA here is from genome assembly GCF_033958435.1 of Carettochelys insculpta. NCBI lineage: Eukaryota > Metazoa > Chordata > Testudines > Carettochelyidae > Carettochelys > Carettochelys insculpta. Next base: position 4,233,566 of record NC_134149.1, on the reverse strand, counting down.
TCAATTACTTATTTTTCACTGAACTGAAAGAAATGGCTCCTCTTGCTATTTTGGTTGCCGACCCCTGTCCTAAGCTGTCATGTTATTGTTACCTTGCACTGTTCAACCTCTGGCATGTCCTTTTCCAGCAGCGTAGCTGATTAAGCATCAGAATGTTCAGGCTAAACCATGCCCAGGAAATAGAGGATTCGGAGCCAGAACCTGCAGATTCCTTCACTTTGGGTTGCATCCAGTGGACCACTCAGCCACTGTAGGAAAAGACAATTCTGTTGTTCCCATCAACTGTCAAGGGGCTGAAGGACTCATGATTATTAATGAGAGACAATGTTGTTTGTAAGGATGGCAGGGTGAAAAACAGGGAATTTTACAAAAATGTCTAATTTTTTCCCATCAAAATTTGGGCCACTTACATTGCTAACGGCCACGGTTGTATCCATAAATATACCCGAGTCCTGCCCAAACCTAGGTAATTCTCCTTACTCCAAAACCAGTGCTTACAGCAATGTGTTAGTTTCGCTTCCTGCCCTCTTATGGTGTTATGTCAGTGTTATCCTGCATTGCTAAGCCTCTGGCATGTCCTTCCCTCGCAGTGGCTGCACTTCAGTGGCTTGAAGCGATCCTCGTAGACAAAGGTGGGAAAAGTATCCCAAAAGTTACTTGACTAAAAGTGCAGCTGCGGGGGGTGGGAAGGCACTTAAGTAAAGTCACTGGTGTCCTCGAAGACTACTTGAGGAAAAAGTACATGTGCGCAGGAGCATACCTCATGTCTAGATTGCACTCAAGTAGCCAGAAGGGAAAGCAGCTGCGCTTTTATTTAAGTAACTGTTCGGGTTCTTTTTCCACCTCTGCACATATATGATGTTCAGATCCGTTTGAGAGGACATCGGGGGCTACAGAAACACGAGGCGGTGAAAACAATGGTTTTCATGTCATGTCTTTGTTGGATTTTGGTGATGCTCTGCTTCACTCTTGTTCAGGGGACAGTTCCTTTTCCAAGCAGCCGTTCACATGTTGTGTGTTTAACACATCTGTCTGGTATAGATTGCCCAAGCCAGTGTAACTTCCAGATTAAAACGTAACTTGTTATGGGCGTGCTTTAAAGTTTGGTCACCTGTGCTTAGATAGCCAAAAAGACTCAGTCGATCAAGACAGCTGTTGATGATATTTGTGGATACAAAAGCAGAGCAAGAGCCAAAGACAGGAAATGAAGTCAGGCCCTGGGCCTGCTTCCCTGCTCCCCGTTCTCTGAAGAGATGGGATGCAGCCCAGCCGCCTCCTGGAGGAGGCAGAGCAACTCACTGATGAGCTCCAGAGACCCAGGAAGGATGCAGCTGAGGCCAGAGCATAGCAGGAGAGGGGGAGGAAGATACCCTCTGGGGTATCCCCTGCTGACAGAATGGGGCAAAGAGGCCAACTGTCCTGGGACCCAGTGATTCAAAAAGGCCCCCAGCCTTCCAGCTATGGTAACTGGAGCTCCAGGCCCTTTAAATCGCCGATGGAGTCGCATGCAGCATGCTCCAGAGCCCCCAGGGGCTTGGCCAGATGGCGCTGAGGGTGGGGAGGGGCCAAAGGGTAGGGGGTGCTCCAGAGGGTGCTGACAACTAACTAACAGGCCTGCTGGGCAGTGCTGGGGGTGGGACGGGGGACTAGCTCCAGGCGGTGCTGAGGGCTAAGCCGGGGGGTTGCTCCAGGCAGCACAGAGGCCTGGCTGCCCCAGCCCCACCCCTTCAAAAAGCACAGGCCAGGACCCCACCTCGCCTTGCCCAGAGGCCTGGCAAGCCTGTCGGCTCCCGTGCCAGAGTGTAAGACAAGCCTGGAGGTCGTGTGGGTTGGCTGAGCACAGGGTGTCGGTACGTTCCTGCTCCTTTCAAATCCTGTCCTGTCGGGTTGCCTGGAGGTGTCGGATGTCAAGCCTGGGTTCAGTGCAGGTGGACTGGGAGCAGGGTGGGTGTTGGGCCCCCATGCAGCGGCTCTGAGAAGACAGCAGCAGCTCCAGACTCTCCTAAACCCAGCTCCTTTTCTCTCTCGTCTCCGAAGGCAAAGACCCCTTCCTGGGTGCTGAAGAACTGACCCCATGAGGAGCTCTCTGACTTCTTCCTGCTTTGCACGTCGGCACTTCCCTGTAGCACGATCTCCCACCCATGGCTCTGGTTAGTCTCTCCAGCTCCCGGCTTGCCCGATTACTTCTCCTTGTAGCAAATCTGCGTGGTGTTACTGGGCGGGGGGGGGAAGTGTCAGAAACCGGCCTGTTACGCACTGCCCTGACTGAATGAGACCCAACTACTCCAGGGCCCTCTCTGTCCTGCCAGCTGCAAAGTCTTCAAAGGGATGCAATAGAAACGGTCCCTAGACGAAGTCTTTTCCACACGCCCAGTACAGGTTGCTTTACCCTTGGAACACGGGGTTTTAAGTGCCTTCTGACACATTGGTTGTTTACTCATACCACTGCCTGTTCTTGTTACCTCTATAAATATCCAGCCCCTCTTTGAGCCTTTAAACTGAGCCACTGTTAGAAATGCTACAACCAGGCTTCAAGCACAAAGATCCCTGTGACTCTTGGGTTCGCCTGGTGCCTGCTCTGAGCCGCCAGGGGCGAAGTCATTGCAGTCAGTTTTTGCTGAGCTTGTGAAGTAGCAGAAAGGTCAGAAAAACCATCCCCCTACCCTGGCTGTAGGGAAAAAGTTGGACTTCGCAGAATGGAGAAGTGACTTGGATTGCCAGGAAGATAGCGAAGCAAGGTCAGAATAAGGCTGTCTGCTCAGAAAGACCACTGACTTCCATAGAGTTGCTGCTGGCTTATTCTGGTGCACGTAGGCTTCCGAATCGTGCCCTCTTCCAGAGGAAAGGGGGCAAATCCCCACTGATGCCTTGGAGGAGAGACAGTCTCTCTAGATCTGCCTGTTTCTCAGGACGCTAACGTGGCTGTATCTAAGGTGGGGTGGGGAACCTTTTCCTCTCAGGACCACTGACCCTCAGGAAACAATTGCAGGCTATGCACAGCTGTGGGGGGAGACGAGAGGGGGTTAGCCAGCAGTCATGGCTCCAGCCCTGGAAAAAGGAGGTTTGTCGGGGGCAGGAATAAGAGATTCAGGGTACACGAGGGAGTTCCAGGCTAGGACAGGAGGCTGAGGTGTGGGAGGTGGCTGCTGACCTGGGGCAGAGGGGTTGGAGTGCAGGTTCTGGCCTGGCAGCACTTACCTGTGGCGGCTCCCAGTCAGCTGCGCTCCCTGCCTGCCCAGATGCCCTGCTGCTCCCAGAAGTTGCCATCATGTCCACGCCTTAGGCAAAACGGCCAGATGTCTGTGGTGCATATTGCCTGTATCCACAGGCTCTGCCCCCACATCTTCATTGGCCTTGGGAGCTGCAGAGCTGTTGCTGGGGGCAGGGACAGCATATGGTACTTCTTGATATCCTCTTTACCTAGAGGCTGCTCTGCCGGAGGGACATGCTGGGGGTTCCAGCCCAAAGCACAGAGATTTGCTGCGGGTCAGATGAAATTAAGCTTCCAGTTCATCTACTGATATCTCCCGATGAGTTCCATTGCACTTTTTTTGCCATATTATTTCTTATCATTGTACAAAAGTCCAAACTTTATGTGCTATATTAAAATCAGGAAATGCCCAACCAGCTTCCATGTGCAAAGGATGCAAATGGGTTTGAAAACCCTGGTGAAGAGGGAGACCTCTGGACCCTGGGCGGTGGCAATAATTGCCTTGTGACTGTGACTGCAACAGCCTGGCCACATGAAAGCTGAAGAAACAGAAGTGTGCTCTTAAAGGGCAGAAGTCAAGGGTGACCAACACGGAGCAGCTTCGTGTGAAATTTGTTTGTATCCTACTCTATTGGCTTCCTCCGGCTATGGCCAACGTCCTTAAGTATTTCTGTTAGTAATTCACGTTTTTCAGGGGCTTATAACAGTGCTCTGTGAAAATTGGCACAACAGGAATTACCCCGGACTAGTTTTTCTGGTGGAAGGGGTTATGATTTTTTAGGAAAATATTGCTTCATCAGTTAAGTTTAAACTATAGTTGGACAGACCTCAAACTCTCTTGGACAAAGAGTTAATGGGCACAAAACAGACACAAAAACTGATCCACAAACCTGTCAGCCAGCATTTTAATGGAGTGGGCCATTCTGTTAATGACTTAAAAGTTTACGTCTTACTGAAGAGGAATTTTCACAACAGTCTGGAAAGAGAGACTGCTGAACTCTTTTATATTCGAATTTGACACATTAACACGTGGTTTGAACCGGGATGGGAATTTTCTGGGTCATTAGAGGGTCTCGTTTGCATACTTGGCTTATTCTAATTCTTGACTCCCCACCACCCCTCTACACTCTGATTTGCTCACCTTGATAATTTTTTTCTGATTTGTCAACCTCGATGACTATTTTTGGTTCTCTGTGCCTTAAATATTGAGTCTGTTCTGGTATGGCTATGGTCTGAAGAAGTGGGTCTGTCCCATGAAAGTTCATCACCTAATAAATTATTTTGACAGTCTTTAAAGTGCTACTGGACTGCTTTTTTGTTTTGATAGTATACAGACTAGCACGGCTTTCTCTCTGTTACTATAGTTCAACATAGTATGAGGCACTGAGAGGCTCCCTGAACGACAGCTTGGTTATTCAATAACACAATCACCGTATGAGCTTTAGGTGGTGGTAGAGAACCAGAACCATAGCGGAGAGCTTCACCTGTACGAAGTTAGGCACTGTATGCAAACAATGTATTTCTCCCTTTACCTGCCCCCTACCAAGACTCACAGGCCAGATCCACCCACCCATGATGTCAATGGGAATCCTAAAACTTCAGCAGACTCATTAGGTGAGACAACCAACATGGCCGTGGGTCACTGGGCCTCTCTGTGCTTGAGCGGTGCTGTGAAGAGAACTGTACTGAGGATTGTGAGGTTCCGAGAGACTATGGGGGAACAGGGACCAGATCAGTACGTCAGATAGCAAGACCAGCTATCTGACCGGCATGCTGTGTAAATCCAAACTCAGGCAAAACTCAGATGTGGCTGTCTAATCATTAAACAGACCATGGTGATTTTTCTAGCAAGCCAGCTGAGGCGCGCAATGCCCTAGCTGTTACACACACAAAAACTCTTGACTCTAGACTTCCTGTTGAAAGCGGCTATGTTGACACACGCACTCTGCCTTTTCTTTAGATGCCATGATATAATTAACTCCCCACGGGCAGCCAATTTAAGGTTTCCAGCAGATGGAGGGACCCAAGTGCTCCAACGTGTACAGGGCAGACAATGGGAGTTTTCCTTCAGAACCAGAAAGACTATATAGAAAAACAGGAAAAGGAGACCGCTAGGTAAGGAGTACTGTGCATGATCCCTGGAGAGGTTAGGCAGCAGAAGCTGTCTGGTGACGAGAATACAATTAGCTGTGTGCTGACATGATGGCTCATGCTGTTTGGGGAACCAAGACCTTGCAGTGCTTACAGTGGCTGATGGCCAAGCCAGAACTACGACCCAGCCACGCTGAGTGCATAGCTGGCATTGTTAGCTCCACACCAAGCAAACTCATGGGCGGGCAGACAGACGTCCGGTCAGTCTTAAGGCAGAAATGAAAGTGTTTTGTAAGGAGGGCCTGTGTTACTGGAAACAAGCAGCCAGGCTTTCTTTGCCACCTGAGGAGTGTATTACATGAGAACTGTGGTACAGCCTGTCAGGTGACTACTGACTAGTTGGCAATGGGGACCAAGGCCTGGGATGCTTGTGTTCTCTTCGCTGGCTTTGTCCCTGTTTTGCTGCAACACCCCGTGGGAAAGTGACTCAACTGCTCCAGGCCTCAGTTTACCCCTTTGTAAAATAAGACTACTGCTAACACCAGCAGCGTTCTGAGCCTTCGGATGAAATCCTGGCTTTGCTGAAGTCAGTGGGGTCAGGACTTTTTCTCCCCCTTGTTTTGTAAAATACTTAGAGTTGTTCTGGTAAGTTTTCACAGAAGAGTAAAATGTTCCCCCACGACAAACTAGTTGCCTTGTGGTTTCTATACATTGCAAGCATTTGGCAAGCACTAGGCATATAATCGGATTTGTATCAACAACTAAAGCGGCTGAGTCTGGAGTTGTGGTTCACTTAACTACATGCACGGCTGTATAACAGGTCTCTCGTTTAAAAATAGGACTGGCGATTTCCTGTCCTAACCTGTGCTGCTTTCATTTCATACAAGTCTGAGAGAGAGAAACACGTCAGCAGAATTTTGCCTTTTACCCTAAAATCTGGTACAAAAAAGCAACATTGGAAAACAGGTATTACTAGCAGTTGGAGTCCGTTAGGTGGATAACAATGCGCCCACTGTTCTCCTCACCTCCCTAACGTCTGCCCTCCTCTGGCATCGTCTAGCAGCTTGTCTGCAGTGGGGCGCACAGCACAGTGTAACACTGTGCCTGGGGGGAAGCGATCTGCAGCACCTCGAGGTCCCCGCTGCGACGGGGGGGCTCATTCAGAGAAGCCCCATGCAAACACCTAGCAAGAGACCGTTCCTGCCCAGAAGAGCTTTCCGGCTCATCCGACAGGAGTGATAAAGGTTGGCAGCAGAAAGGTGCTAAGAGGAACATGGCTTACCCAAGGACACGTTCGCCCAGCACATGGCCTTTTGTGTATTGCACAACGGCCACCTTCTCTTCAGTCCATTCAGTGGAAATTTTAGTTGGGGTTGGTCTTGCTATGGGCAGGCGGCTGGACTCAGTGACCTACTGAGGTCTCTTCCAGCCCTAGGATTCTAGGAAATGTGCCTGGCAGTGAGGATGTAGGTATTTATTTGGTGTGAGTAACTTCTCTGCTGAGAGGGGCTGGCTCTAGCTTTGCCTTGCTTGCCGCAGTAGCCTGATGTGGCAGAACAATCTGATGAGCAGTCAGCTGGAGCTGGCTAAGAGCTCAGAGGCCTGGGCTGCAGTTTGTTTGCGAAAACTGTAATATCCTTTTCAGCTAAATACTTGCGCTGTTGGGTCTGTCAGTCGTACCCTTTTATGTGGGCTAAGTGAAGCTGATACAATTGCATGCTGTTGTTTTCCTCCATAGAGGGTTGAAGAAAACAAACCAAAAAATAAGGACCCGGATGGGACATCACCGTGTTCCGCTCCTGCTTGTTGTGCGAAGTCTTTAATTCCACTGTGTCGCACTCCACCCATGGCCTGGAGCCCTAGACAATATCATTTTAAACCAACCAAAGCTGAGATCCTGACTGCTATCTCCTGACTTCCCAGGACGCAAGAAAGCTGAGAGAGAGATGTCTGGGAGTACAGACCAAGGTCACCTCTAGTCCACTGAGGCATGCTGTGTCAGAGACACATGCCTTCAAAGGACCCAGGCTGCCCCCTATTCTGTCAATGGGCAGTGGCAATTTCCCTGAGTTTTTCCCGTTGCAGCATCAAGCTTTCTTTTAGCAGTGCCAATCTATTAGTTTTGAAGTAAAGCCCCAGACGGCTTCATCCATTTTATGTCATGTTTCCCCTGCTAGGTGCTGACTTTCAAAGTAGCATAAACATTACAGCTACAATCCTTTCCGGACCAGGCTTTTGTTTCAAGGGTGTCTCATCTTGGCATGTGTTTCCAAAGCACGTTACTAGTGCCTGCCTTTTATCAGCAGGTTTGACCATTGCTCCAAAGCAGAAGAGCTACTCGATCACAGTTTGGGCTTTATAGATAAAGAGGGCAGTCTGCCCAGTGGTGCTATAAACCAGGGCTTCCGTGAAAGGTTTGTGGCTGCTTCAGAAGAGGATTCGAGACACCCTGTCGTAACAACCATTCACCCAACTGTCACCTTCTGGATTAACTCTGCGAACAGATTACAAAATGCTATTTCCTACCCTTTATCATTAGCAATCAATGGGGAATATAAAACAAAAAGCTATACTCTGGTCTGGTACAGGCTGAATTTATGGCCGATGTTATGCAGGAAGTAAGACTTGATGACCATACTTGTCCCTTCTTGCCGTAAAGGCTATGAAGTTTTCTGTACCTTCAACCATAAACATCCAAAGAACAAATTAGAAATGAATGGCAGGGAGAGAAGATATGCATTTCCAGTACTGCTAAAACAATGGTCCCATCATCACTTGGGATTTCCATGAGAGTAAAACCCAATGCGTGTGCTGCATGTAGGGTTCCTAAGGTGCGTGTAGATGAGAGTAGGGAAACCTCCTTGTAAATACTTTCCCAAGCAAGTAACTGCAAACAGCTGCTCGCCTGGTAACGTGGAACCTTGAGGGTGCACTCATCCCTGGAGTGAGGACAACATTCTATTTAGGCCGCTAATTTGTAGGCAGTAGTTTCATTTTTGTCCTCTTCCAAGCAAAGCAATGTTTGCATAACATGTCTGAGGGTTTTTATGAGAACCCATCAGTTTAAATTGGTTTTTCGTCTTTCAAAATTAGTGGCAGAGTTTGGCCATCCAGGTTGCCGTTTAATTGAACCAGATGTCAAGCGCTGCTCAGCCAAGATCAATGAGTAATCCAAAGGAAATACTATTAATTTCAAAGGAATGTGGTCAATATTTTAGTGTATTTGGATTTTTAATGTACAGATGATGTAGTGCATCAGCTGGGCTTATTAACTCAGCTTTTGGAAGCAATGATTCCATCAGTGTGAATTAATGCCTATTACAATAATTAGTTTTAACTTATTTTAAAGTACATGACCTGGAACAGTATTAGTCATTTAAATATTTTAAAACACTGCACCACGTCAGGAGTGGTTAGTCTAGGGCCTGCGCCTACCAACCTAGGGTCATTCCTGTCCTACTTAAGGGCTGATCCAACTCCAATTAAAATAAATGGAATAAATCTCACCGATTTCAATGATAGCTGAATTGTGCTTTAACCATGGCCCATTTCACGCATCTTCAGTGCAGGGGCTTAAACGAGGCTCTTATATGATTCCTTCATGCTGGGGCGAATTTAACCGTGAATGAACACACGGGTGGCCGAAGTAAAATATCTCCTGTGTTCCCTCCCCAGATTAATAAATTATACTGCAGTGACCAGACCCAGATTTCGGCCCTGATATCCGTTACACCCATTGACTTCAGCAGAGTCACAGCAGGGGAAAGTGTAATTTTGTTCAGATTTAGGGCTATACATAAAAACCCATTTCTGTAGGAAATCAAGACTAATGTCTAGACATGTTAAATGTTGTCAGCTTCTTACAGTTATGAAACAGTAAAGTGCTGGTAGCCATGTGAGCTATGCCGAAGAACTGGACAAGGTTTGTATAAATATTTTTATGATGATCATAATGCCATTTGAAAACACCAGCAAACCGTTAATTATTTTTAAAGTCAGAAATGACTTAAAATATTTCAAAGCTGAGTATCATGCAGGACTCTCAATGAACCCATTTTTCTATATTTTTTTAAACAAAATTGTCATCATTTTTATCAATATTTAAATGGCTATTGACATAGATTGACTAAAAAGCTAAGGTTCTGGTAAAAGAAAAGCTTGGAAATAATAAATGATCAAGTAATAGAAGTGTCTACAAAATCACAGAAAAATCGTGAAAAACAGAAAATTTATATAGTAACATTTTTTGCAAATTTTATTTTAAGGACATTTCCCATTTTTGTAGCTGAAAAGCCATTTTAGTGAAAATTACCATTTTGTTGAAAACAATTTTTATTGGAAAAACATTCAGATGGGGACTATTTTACTTGCCCTAGTCACACGGAAAGGACTGAGGCCAAGGAGTCAGAACAGAGGACAGCTGTTAGCCTATTGAATTGTACCTCAAAAAAGGCCTCAATTTCTGTCGATTCATTTGGGAAAGCAAGTCCCTCCCGAGAAAGCCAGGATTTTGCCAGTAAGCCAGGATGTACCATCTCAAGGAGTTAGAGGTAAGGCTGGGCTGTGTGTGGGGAAAAGTCCGGGTTCGAGATTTAAAGAAAAATCCCATCTACTTAACATTTAGTGCATAATTGAGGGAACTGGGCATCCTATCAAATAAATCTACCATCTATCTTACAAGAGGCTTCTTCATCAAAACAACCAGCTGATCAGCAATGACCATGTTTGGATTGATGTTTTACATGGCACCTTTCAGAAATCTGCTTCATGTTTTCTCAGCTGCGGGCTCTGAATTGGGTCCCGGCTAGCAGGATACAGCATTTCTCATCAAAATTAACAATTCGGCAGGAGTTACAGGTGAGGTCTTGAGCATGTGTTAGGTGCAGGAGCTCACTGGTGGTTGCTTCTTGTGTCACCCGCAAACCATCATCAGTGAGAGCAGGTGTCCCCCACCTTACCCAGCTGAGAAGGCCCTAGGCTTCCACGTGTGACTTTGTACATACAGGCTTCTCACTCATTGACTAATCTGCTGTTTCCCCAGCCATGCACTAGGTGGCACTGCCAACTTGATTAAAGAGCAAACGCTGTTGTCTGCATCAGACCTTGAACAAAAGCTGAAAATTGCTGCTGTCTCAAGAGCCCTGTGCCCAAGCAGAACAGTTAGCTGCTTTGTGACCAGCTGAATACTGGAGCCTTGAAACTCTGGCATCCTCTTTTGGAACATCTCCCTGAATTACCTTTGACAAGCATAAGAAAAGCATAATTTCCAAGGGCCAAAGTCTCAACCTCCAAATGCACCATCTTTGGGCGTTTCTGACGGTTTGTGATGTTGTGCTTTTTAACCTCCTTTTACTGGAGAGAATTCTAAAACGAGCCATGTATTAAACATAGCACACCCCACCATTTGCAATGCTGTGGGTTTGCTGGCAGAGCACAGATTGGCATGAGCCCCCAGGCTGCTGCTTAGAGTGACTAAGTAAATGAAGCCATAGCTGCCGGTGAATAATGAGGAGAGGTGCAAACCTGGGGCAAGAGACAGACCATGGCCTGAAGAGCAGGCATCTGCAGAGACAAGCCAGACAAAGGATAAAGGGTGGAGTGTTTATTATCCCCATTTTAAGAGATGGGAACTGAGACAGTGCCTCAGACAAAGTCACACAGGTAGGATTTGAGCTCGGGCCTTCTGCCTCCACAGGTCTCCACCTCCCACATCCAGTGAGAAAGCCAGAGAGTTACACCAAACTTTATTTTCTCATGGTGCCACGCATGTCATTGCTACAATGTGTGTGTGGCCCAACCAGCCTAAGGACTATAAGGGTTCACCAAGGCTACATCTACATTAGCCTGGAAGATCAACCCCAAGAGGTTCGAGGGTTCGATTTTTGCATTGTGTAGTAGGGACGTGTGAAATCGATCTCTCAGGAGTCACACTCGGTCCCTGTTACTCCTCACAAGAAAGGAGGAGTAAGGGAGGTTGACGGAAGAAATTCTCTCATCAACATTACTCAACCTGGATAGCCAGATAAACCGAGCACAGACAGGTTCATTCTAGCTACACAATTGCCAAAGCTAGAATTGCATGTCTAGTCGCCTAGTGTAGCCATAGCCCTAGAAAGTTTCAAAAACAAGGTTAGAAAGAGCATGGGCTTGGCATACCGAGCGATTGTAAACCAGGAGAAATGAGGAACCAGAGTTATACGCCTCAGTTACTGCAGTGAGTGGCTGTATGCCTACAGATACCTTTTTATCAATGTAGAAATTAGGAAACCTTGGTTCTACCTGCACCTTGGCTCACTATTCAGATTCTATCAAAACAAAAAGCAGTCAAGGAGCACTTTGAAGACTAGCAAAATAGTTTATTAGGTGAGCTTTCGTGGGACAGACCCACTTCTTCAGACCATAGCCAGACCAGAACAGACTCAATACTTAAGGCACAGAGAGCCAAAAACAGTAAGCAAGGAGGACAAATCAGAAAAAGATAATCAAGGTGAGCAAATCAGAGGGTGGAGGGGGAAGGTCAAGAATTAGATTGAGCCAAGTATGCAGACAAGCCCTTATAGTGACTCAGAAAGTTCCCATCACAATTTAAACCATGTGTTAATGTGCCGAATTTGAATATAAAAGCCAGCTTGGCTGTTTCCCTTTCCAGAACGGTGCGATAATTCTTCTTCAGTAACACACATACCTTTAGGTCATTAATAGAATGCCCCATTCCATTAAAATGTTGACTAACTGGTTTGTGGATCTGGAGTGTTTTGATGTCTGTTTTGTGCCCATTGACCCTTTGTCTAAGGGAGTTAGAAGTCTGTCCAATATACAAAGCATCTGGGCATTGTTGGCACATGATGGCATGGCTATGGTCTGAAGAAGTGGGTCTGTCCCACGAAAGCTCACCTAATAAACTATTTTGCTAGTCTTTAAAGTGCTACTTGACTGCTTTTTGTTTTGATAGTGTATAGACTAGCACGGCTTCCTCTCTGTTACCATTCAGATTCTGAACTTCTTGGTAACTTCAGAATCATCCCATTTGCTGGTGATGTTTCGCCTTGCTCCTGTGCCTGCCCAATCCATTTGTGTGATGGGAAACATGAAGCTAAAATCCTGGAAGGAAAAGCTTTTCTTAGGTGGAATTTGTCATTCAAAAGCAGAGAGTGCGGCCTGTAAAATTCCCCCTGGGGCCTGTTAGCTGGAGCATCCGCCCAACTGCAGAGATCCAAAAGGATGAATAATGTCTAAAAGTTTGGGTGTTTATCCTAAACCCGAACATCTGTCGCTAACAGAGGTTGGTGGGTGAGAAGCGTTAAATGCAGATGTGTATATGGAGTTCGGCGCTTGATGCTGGAATCTAAGGAAGAAGTCAGCCCGTGAACTCTCCATGCCCATTTTTGGAAAAATCTAGAAGCTTCAATGTGACCCAAGTGTTACAATTTCTACCACACGCTTAGATAGTTCCTCAGAGCTTCCTCTCAATGAAATTTTGTTTAAAACTGAGCCGCATAAGGGAGCTCCTGCTTTTCCAGCTGGCCTGCAACAAGGACTATATATTCTACGGCAAATATTTACTTGTTGTGAGCAGGACAAAGTTTTATCTCCTGTTAGTAATGGATTCTGGATGTTAGATACAAATAAATTCTTTATTCAAGCTTCCCTTTTTAGGCTAGAGAGTATGTTGGGTTTGAGGTGTATTTGAGGAGCAATATCTTGTGGCTGTTGCAAGGTCCACTGGTAATCAATATTAATATTTGGTGTGTGTGTTTGTGTTAGCACCTCCCACCTCCTAGTCCCCAAGCATTTCAAGCTACTCTGGTAGGTGTCAAGTATCGGAGAGGTAGCCATGTTAGTATGCATCTGTCACAGCAACAAAGGGTCCGTGGCACCTTATAGACTAACAGAAAAGTTCTGAGCATGAGCTTTCGTGAGCACAGACTCACTCCATCAGATGCTGGTCTTGGAAATCTGCAGGGCCAGGTATAAACTTCCGGTAGGTGGTTACTCTACCTTGGCTTCCATTCTTCTTGGGTTGCATCTGTAAAAAGTAACGTTACCAACTGCAGTTTTGTTACGGAATAGACATCTTCCAGGTTGGAAGAATAGGACAACAACTTGTGACAGACACCAATTTAAAAGACTGGACTATTCAGGCATGAACCTGGTGTTCTCTCCAGGCTGCACAAACTAAGACCAGCAGTTTAATGATGTTGTCTAGTGTTCCCTATAAGCTGAGTACTTGGGCGGCTCCCCAGGAGAGACTCAGGTGCTGTGCAGCTGATGTCAGAATGTCCCCAGCTGGCAACGTTTTCTATGGGTGGTGCACATCTGCATATACCTCAAGGCTATTCACAAAAGTTATTCTTCACATGGATGGAAACGTTAGAAGGAATGCTGATGCTGTATGATGGGCAGTAGTTCAATATTTAGGGCCAAATCCCTCATGTAGCTTTGGGACCCAGCTCACATGTCATTAGAAACAAAAGTTGGTGTCACTTTTATTGGCAATAGCAACACAGTTAATTGTGGCCCACTGAGTTGTTGGTCAATGGCACAGCTTGTGAAAGGAGATGATATGCAAAGGCAAATGGCAAAGGAGTAAAAATGAGTGAGACAGCACAGCATACTTAGATGTTCAGTAAGGACTTTTTGAGGACAACTGAGGGGAAAGTTTGAAGCAAAAGTTTCCTGTGAAGACATGAAAATCTATTGTATGCCTGTTGCTTTGGGCTGACCAGCATATCTGCTGTGGGTTTCTCCCCGCCGCCCCTCCATGAGTCACTGCTGAGACTCATGCTACATGACACTTCATTGCTGTTTCTCACAGTTGCTGTTCATGCGTTGGTTGGGGGCACAGAATAATATTAGCTCTCATGCATGGCTTATTTTCAATTGCACTATAAATGAATATTTGAGGGCACCTTAGGGTGCTTTCGCATATTACCAGGTTTACCTAAGCAATGAGGGGTCCTGTGGTACCTTATACACTAACAGAAATGTATGAGCATAAGCTTTTGTGGGTAAAGACCCACTTCCTCAGATGCTTGTAGCCTCATACTATTCTAGACAAATAGCAGCAGCAAGTAGGCTGTGTGGGTATCTGTGATGTGTAGATAATCTGTTCAGCAAGAAGCATGTGCAAAACACACATGCATTTTTATTTTGGAGATGTTTACGATAGCTTTTACGCTTGAGTCAGGTCTGTGAAAAGCACCTTTCCTCTGTGCATTTATGGCCTTTGGGGATGCGTCTCTTACTTTGGATACCTGTGCTCTGCTCTATACCTCACACAGATCGGAGAAAGCAACGCTCTGCTCTTTGCACTTGTTGTACATTCATGGGCTAATTTATGTAAAGCCATAGCTATATGCTATAATGAGGGTAATCCTCCATCAACTGGCAAACTTCCAACAGGCTGTGTTAAATAAATACAAATAAAGAATGGTTGTAGTCCCACACAGCCTTTTTCTTAACCTGCAATCCAATGTCCAGTAGGAAGACAAAGGGTACATCTACACTTAGGAGAAGGTAGATCTGCTGGTGGTTGATCTTCTGGGGTTCAATTTGGCATGCCTAGTGGGGCCATGCTAAATCAAACAGTCATGACACTGGTATTAACTCTGGTACTCCTGGCAGTTGCGAGGCGTAAGGGAAGTCAATGAAAGAGTTTCTCCCGTCAACCCCCCTGGTTTGTGGACAGCAGCAAAAATACATTTTAGGTATGCCAACTCCAGCTACACAATTCTCCTAGCTTGATTTGTGTATTTAAAATCGACTTTATCCCCTAGTGCAGACGTGGCCATACTGTGGTGTTAATTTTGCTCTGCAAGGTTTCTGGAGAAGGAGCTGTGTGACCCACAGGAAAACGTGCATTCTGCTGTTGTGGTGTCACTCCATTTCTGGACTAGAAGGGCTCCTTGGAACCTGGGCGTTGGGTGTGGGCTGAGATTCACAGAGAAGGGGATTGCCCCACAGGCTCTTTGGCTACCTTTGTTCCAGGTCTAGTGTGAATAAAATGAATTACACTTGCAACAGACCCAGATCCTGCACCACTGACAACTTCTCCTCCAGGGAGCAGATCTGCAAAGCCCTGGGCAAAGTCAGAAGAAGCAGCAACAATAGACTAGAATCAAGCCACACTTGGATAGAAAAATCAGATGCACACATGCAAACCAGGCAGTAACTGCAGAGAGTGCTCTGGGGTCACAGTGAAGGGCTCAGATTTTGTCATAGGTAATTTTAGTAAAAATCACAGCCAGAGCACGGACAATAAACAAAAGGTCACAGGATTCCATGACTTGGCTGTGATTTTTAACAAACACAGCTGACAAAAAAGGGAAGGGGGAGGGTCCAGGACCCACAGTGACAGGGGGCTGTGGGCTCTCCTCACTGCCCACTGCAGCTGAGCTGGGGAGAGGTACTCACCGCCTGCAGCAGCTGGCATGCTCTGGGGTCTGCCCACCATGGCTGGGCTGCTGCAGGGGATTTCTTCACTGTTGCTGGGCAGCTGCAGAGGAGCAACCAGCTGCTCATGGCGGGTGGGAGCACTGGGGACCTCCTCGATGTCCCGTGGCTAGCAGCTGCTGGGGCCTGCAGTCAGTGGTGGGGCGGCCTGCTGACAGCTCCAGCTGGGGGGCAGATATTGTCACAGATCTATGGAAGTTCCACGACCTCTATGGCATGATCATAGGGGATCACAAAGTAAATATGAGTCAACGGTGTAACACTGTAGCAACAACAATGAAAAAAGTGAACATCATTCTGGGCTATATTAGCAGGTGTGTTATAAGCAAGACACACAGTCATTCTTCCACTCTACTCTGCACTCATTAGGCCTCAGCTGAAGTATTGTGTCCAGTTCTGAGCTCCCCCACATTTCAGGTGATGTGGACAAATTGGAGAAGGCCCAGAGAACAGCAACAAAAATGATTAAAGGTCTAGAAATCATGGCCTCTGAGGGAAGATTGAATTGGATTTGCTTAACCTGGAAAAGAGAAGACTGAGCGGGAACAAAACAGCTTCTAGGTACATAAAAGGATGCTACAAGAAGGATGGAGGTAAATTGTTCTTATTAAACTCTGAGGAAAGGACCAAAGCAATGGGCTTAAATTGCAGCAAGGGAGGCTTAGGTTGGGCATGAAGAAAACTTCCCAGATGTCAGGGTCATTAAACTCTGGAATAAGTTGCTTAGGGAGGCTGAGGAATTTCCATCCCTGGAGATTTTCTAAAGCAGATTAGCCAAACACCTGTCAGGGGTGAGCTAGATGGTGCTTGGTCCTGCGATGAGGGCAGGGGACTGGACTTGATGACCTCTCGAGGTTCCTTCCAGTTCTCTGATTTTATGAAGGGAGACGTTACTGAGCCACTCCCAAGGACCGATGGGATCTTTAAAGGTCATGCACAGAAGACAGGCCATCAGTTTTTAAGGACTCATCCAAAAGACTCATTATGGATTACAGTACTTTGATCTTGTCACATGATGACAGGCCAGAGACTATAATAGACTAGTGGCTGATGCAGACATTGCAAGGCAAAGATTCTTTGTTTTGGTCTTTGTTTTGCTACTGATTGGCTGTGACGTCTTCAGTAAATGTCTTACTATTCCCCACCTCTATTGCCTTATCTGTAAAATGGGGCTAATAGAAGCTCACTCATTAGAAAGTGTGCTGATGGCTCCAGGCAAAATGTACTGTTACGCAAATGCTCTCCAACAGTGAGGCCGGCCTGGGAGATGCTAACCAAACTAAAAATTGAGGCCAGGGTCACTGCCCTCTGAAGAGCCACGGGAGCCTGGAATGCAAAGGTGGAAATGCATGGAGGGTTGAGAGGGATTTCAGAGTGCACAACAGACTGCTTCAAAGACGACCCTGAGACCTAGCAAGCTGTGTGACAGAGCAGAGCTGTGGCAGGAGGCACCACCGGTAACCTTGACGGAGAAAGGAGCGTGGGCTCAGGCGCCAGAACCAGCGGACTGAAGACGACTGAGCTCCAGCTAGGTAAATGTGTGTCTTTGTGTCGGGACCTCGCTCTGGGCAGGTCTGAAAAAGGAGAAGGTGACTGAACTGGGGTTGGGGCTATTATGGCAAGACATGAGGCTCCAGGTGGGAACAATTTAATTACCTCTGGATGGGGAATTAGGGGGCCCTGAAGAGAGGAGAAAGCCGCAGCTGGCCGTCACAGTGACCTCTGGCCACTAGAGGGCCGCTCAGCCGGCAGCTGATTTGGTCACATCTTTACAGTCCTGCATATCCATGAATATCCTGCCCACAGGCCTCTTACAGTGCACACTCCCCTTCCCCTCCGCCCCCAATCCCCACCTGCTGCACGCGCACACCAGGGCAGGCGCCTGCACTGCCAGCAGGGACAGGATGCAGAAAGCTGTGTCCTGAATTTCCCTGCAGGAGGAGCTGTGCTGGGCCTGCCCAGCCGCCTCCTCCACTCACCACCCAGTAAGCATTGACCTACAGAGGCCTGGTGCTTTCCCCCATCCCCTGCTTCCATCCCCAGGCCCCTCCAGCTTTGTTGTGCAGAGAGAAGAAATACCTGGATTGTGGAGCGGATGAAGAGTTGAGCCTGGCAGATTCAGCTGCAAATCTGTGTTTTTATACCCATGCAGGGCTTGACAAATCTCCAGCCCTCGTAACCCGAGGGATTTCAGGCCTTACTAAGCTCAGACTAACCAGACAACTTACAGTAGTGCCCTTACAGCTGTTTGGGTCTTTGCTGTGACAGAATTCTCTCTTAATAAGGGCGCGTGCTGGGAGAAATACCACACCTGTTGCTCAGATTACTAAACCATTGTGCTGATGAATGGTTCTTGCTTATTTTAGCAGTTAGACAAATAGTCATGACCGGGATGACTGTTTTTTCCCACAATCGAAACAAGTGCATCCATGGTCTTGGCACTGAAAAATCTGCTTTCATAGACCACTTATGGGAAAAAACAGCAAATTAACATATGCCTGTTGGAGCTGGGGTTCAGCATGCAAGTACAATCAACTCCTTTCGAGTTCCTGCAGATCTAGGCAATTTGACTTGCCCAGAGAATCAGAATATCTGTGCCCCAGGCTCTGGTGAGGACAGAAAATGTGCGTCTTTACAGCATGCTCCTGAGGGGCGAAATCTCCTTAGATTCATCTGATCACTAACCAGTTACATTCTGGCACAAAACCAAGTCCATCGAATGCTGCTGTAGCTATCTGTAAAGCAGTGAAAATAAAAGTGCCATCCATAACTTCCTCCTTAAGGTGGTGAATTTATATGTGCATAATTGCATGTAATCCAGTAAGTATAAGTGATGTCAGTGTGGGGTAAAAAGGCATAGTAAAAGTCCCTGCTCTCTAATACAGGCTGAACCTTTCTAAACTGACACCCTCGGGACCGAATGGTTGCCAGACAAGAGAATTTGCCATACCAAGGGAGGTCAACACTGTCTATCACATTACCAGCACTTCCACTGCTTGCTGGACTCTTAGAAGATATTTGGGGTAAATTACAGATAATAGCAGCACAGAACACTGATGGCCAGGACTGGTGGCTGTAAAAAAACTTTATGGGACCATGGGAAACTTAGTCGCACCCCATGATAAGTGGTCATCTGGCTAGCTAAAATCATGCCAGATTACGGGTGTTGCTGGATAAGAGCATTATGAACTAGAGAGGTGTTAAAGCTGTACAATGAAGAGTGATTGTTATTCATCCGTTTAAAATTCAAAGGTTTTTGTTGTTATATTAGGATTGTAACCAAGCAGTCCTGCCATTGTTTATGTGATGGGTAAATACAGTGTGGTTTTCTCTCGGAATTAAGCCATCTGTTGCATATTTGGTTGAAATCTAATCAGGCTGTTTTCAGGTGTTGGTTGTTGTCCAGGCTGTTAGTATCTACTCAGTCATTTTCCTTTCCCCAGAAACTTGACAGTAACTGGCTTGTTTGGAGAAACAAGTTAAAATCCCTCAATAAAGACCTGATCCAAAGCCCACTGAGGTCAGTGAGCATCTCTCCATTTGCTTCAAAGGTAACTTGAGTTATCACATCTGGAACCAGCATTCCCTGAAAGCTGAGCTCTTGTCCGGCTGCCCATGGAAGAGTCAGGTGCTGGACGCTGATTAGCAGAGCGGTCCCTGGTGGCACCATGTGTTTATATGGGTGGCGCACATCTGCGCATGCCCCTGTGCACGTAACAAGATTTATTCTGCCCATGGATTGAAAAAATTAGAAGGAACCCTGGCTGGAACGTTTGCATTCACAGTGCACTCCCCTCACTGTTGTTACTGGGCAATGGCAATTACACCTATCCAACCACGGTGGGATTTTTCAGCGCACACATCCTTGGCCTAGAGCTGCTCCTGTTGAAATCAGAGTTTTACTGTTGACTCCAAAGGGAGCAGTGCTCAGCCAATGATGAGCATTGGTCGGGACAGCAGCACAAACCTGGGTGCAGGAGATCTTTCTTAGCTGCCAGCTGCTAGTCAGAATTTGAATAATTAAACAACGGTGTGAACTGTGATTATAACTGTTTAAATGACACATTTTACAATCTCTGCTAATCCCTTAGGCAATGCAGGGCATGCAGTGCTGATTACCTTACAACGCTGTCAATTGTCTTAAGGCAGCTTCAGCATGTCACGTTTTTGAACAATCTAAATTATACACGTATTCAGGTTTCCCATTCTGAATACAATTACTTTGGCAAATATGTTTCATGATATTTATGAAATGTAATGTATAGCAAATACTATCTATGATGACAGATGAGGCAACTACAATCATACAAGGATTAATATTTATTTAGTGGTCACAGCTGGGTTCCATCGTCAGAGGTGAAGACTTTCACGTCTGCACAACGTGCTAGCTCTAGGGTTATCTCGGGGCTGAATTGCTCACGGCGGCGTGGAAACGGAAATGAGAAAATGTATTTTTATAGCCTCATCTTACATGACTCATTAGTTACTAAGAGATTCTAAACTGAGAGTGTGGTGAGGTTCTTTGAGACTATAAAAAAACACATTTGCCTTGATGTTTTGCAGGTAGATGGACGTAGACACTTCCCCCACCCAGCCCCAGATTAAAACTGAGTTGAGTGTCCATGCTACAGGAATGTTGCAATTGCAGGGATTAAAAGAGATTTTAATTTATGGTCTGTAAATAAACACCCAAACAGCTTTAGCTCCGCCCTGTCGTGACACCATGTGATAACCAAGTTTACGATTAAACATTCTGGTGTTTGTGGTTCCAAGGTCAAGGCTACATCTACACAAGAGGGTTTTCCCTGCAAAACTAGGCTTTTGTTGGAAAAACCCATGGCGTGTCTACATGCAAAATGTGCTTTGTTGAGTCTGTCGACAAAACTCAGCACAGCCACTGGCAGTATTATACCTCTCTGCTTTCAGGTATAATGCCTTTCTCGACAATTTCCTGTTGACAAAACAGCTGTGTAAATGCTTCAGGCCCTTTTTGTTGAGGGGAAGGGCTTCCGGTTCCCTGGACAGCTCTGTTTGCAGATATTCTGGTCAGTTGTTCTGTCGAGAGAGGACTGGGCAGTCTGGCTGCTGTCTGTCCGCAGAGCAGATTGCTCTTTGGATCCGCTTTGATGCGGAGATGCAGTCCGTTGACAGAAGTTTTGCCAGGAAATCCCTTCTGGAAGTTTTGACAGGGGTTTTCTGGGAAGTCACTTCTTTTGTTGACAGATGCTTCTCAGGTAGACATAGCTAAAGTGGTTTTTCAAGACATTGTGGTCTTCTTACAGTGTTGGGATGGACTACGGCAGCCATTTTGAAAGTGGGCAGTTACCCATGGATTTTCCTTCTGCAAAGGTTGAAGTATAATCTTTGTTATGAAGAATGGAGGGAGGACAGGGAAAGGAGAAGAGAGAAAACAATCCTGGGTGGGATGATTTATTTAGGTTGGTCCAGCTCTGAACGCAGGATTGGAATCTAGGAGACCTCAGGAGGTCATAATCTAATCTTCTACGATTCTATGATTCCACCAGTGTAGTCTATGAATGAGATTTCAGTGGTTTTATGTCTATAGGAAGTCAGGAAGAGTCTGTGCTCTTCCATTACTGATAACATTTGGGTTAAAAAATAATCTGACACTGGATGCTAAACTTTTTAAAGGGTTCTTTTTAAAAATAAATCAGTATTAAGTCATAAACTGTCTGAACTGCTTGTATCTTTCAGGAAATACATTCAGTCCTTAAGAAGTGAGCATGGTAATAATGATGAGGCGATATACTGTATTCTGTACATGTAACAAAATGGTTGAATTCCTGCAACCATCCAGCTAGGCAAAATTCATCTAGGCTTTAATTAGGGAATTGTGAATAGTGTTTCTAGAACATATTTAATGCATGTGAATATTTTTAGTATGTGCTTGAGAGGTTATGGCTGTATGTGTGAAATCTATTTGAACAGTTACATTATAGCTGAAGGCCCACCTTGTGATGCTGGGGGTTGGAGAAGCTACTGTTTGGGATAATAATTTCAAATAAAGCCTATATGAGAACCCTCTAAAGAACTGAATACAAAATAATAAGCTGTTTATAGTTATTTTTCTCTGTAGCCTTCCTTTAGAATTTAATAAAGAATTAGAGCCCTGCTACTGAACTTTTAAGGATAGGTTGAAAATACCTTATTTTTTATTAAAATCTGCTGGTTTTAGAGGAATTTCCATAGAACACTGTTAATTCATCCATATGAAATTCCTTAAGACTTTTCCAGAAGGAACATTTCCAGTTTTGGCACATCTCTAATACAAACACACATGGAAACATCTCAAACACATTTGGATGTGGAAAACCTCATGAGGTAGTTTGGCTACAGTTGCTGATGATCTGATTCCTCCCAAGTTCAGGAGGTCCAGAGAGCCGTGGCTGGTCCATCTCGACATTTTATATGCGTGGATATCACACATTCCCCTCCCAGCCATAGAGAATCGCTTACATTCTGCAAAATGCTTTAGTGGCGGATGTCTAAGGTTGAGTTCGCCAGGAGACTCAGCCAGAAAGAGACCACCACGCCCAAGGTGACTTGAGGAGGAAAAAAAACTTAGTTTCCCTTACTGTTGTTAATAATTTGTTTTGGTTCTCTTTTCTTCCCAGACTAATAAGCAATCACTACCCAAGTTTGTTTGCCTTAGTTGTGGCTGATGAGTTAATATTAATTCTTGAATGACTGTAGCTGCTTTTTGTTGCTCATAGGGTAGAGTGGGGGTGGGGAACCTGTGGCCCTTGGGCTGGGTCTGGCCCCAGCTTGCCACCACCTAAGCCAGTGCTGGTGCTCCAGCCGCTCAGGGTCGCCCCGCTGTGGGGCTGGTAGGGAGCCCTGAGCCTTGTGTGCAAGGCAAATGGGGACCAGACCACTTGGCAGGGAGAGAAGGTGACTCCTGCAAGGGGCAGGAAAGTATTCCCTTCTGGCACCCCTCCCTCCACTGCTCCCATTGCTCAAGAATCCCTGCGGATGGGGGAGTAGTGCCTACCGGGGGTGCTCCCCTGCATCGTACAGCACTGTGTGGAGACTCCTGCAGCCCCCATCCTGAGCTGCACCAGGTGGGTGCCCCCATCCCTGCCCCCCCCACCCTCTTCCTGCACCCTCCCTCCCACCCATCCTCCACACCCCACTCCTGCACCCTCTCTCCCACCCAGATCCCCTACCCCCAGTCTGCTCCTGCACACTGCCTGCCACCCCAGCCCACTCCCTGGCAGCCTTCTCCCACCCACTGAACCTTTCATTTTGGCCCCACCTGGATGCACAAGATCTGCTAATTCTGGCTGCCTGGGGGTGGGGAATCATGAGGCTTGCCCCCACCATGGGTCTGGAGTGCAGGGGGAGCTGCTTATTCCTGGGAGCCTTGTCCGAGAATTATTTTTTCTTTTTTGCTTCTCACTTGTGTGTGGCGTCTGACCCCAGGAAGTGTCCGCACCCCTGGAGGAGACGTTAGAACTCTGGATGTGTCGACTGTAATGTATTGTCACCAACTCTGTTAATAACAGCTGGCATCTTGCCTCTTTCCGCAAACAGCCAAGCCCATCTGGGAGAAGGGGCTTTTTCGTGTGAAAGCTGTCCTGTGGGGCTGAGCTGCTCCCTGTTTAGTCTAATTCTTAAAGAATTTAATGAGAGTCTAGCCCTGGGCGCGATGTAGGGGAGGGATAAAACGCCGTTTCTATTGGAAAAAACTAGGGTTCCAGTTTTCAAAGGAGAGCAGGTGAAGAAGGTGCTCATCTCCCTCTAGCCTTCAGTGTTATCTGAGCTCCTAACTCCTTTGGACACTTCAGACTGACATTTCTGCCACTGGAGAACTCAACCTGCCCTGGAACTTTACAAGCTCCACTTTTCCAGGGAAGAGTCTTTGTTTCATGACATGACTGGAGGTGAACATGTTGGCAACTCCTCTCCAAAGCAGTCAATGTTGACTGACATGGTGGCTTTGCATAGATACGCTCCTGCCTTTTCACTGACTAGCACCCAAGGCTTTGGACTAGTGCGAATGCACAGCATTGCTTTTCATTTCCCAGCCCAAGCCAAAAGGAGCAGTGTCTCCAGGGGCTAGTGGTGTTTTGACTGAAAAGTAGCAACGAGGCTTTTGGCAGAGGCATGTGGTGATGGAGGCCAATTCCCCCAGGGGACTGCTGTCTTCAAAAAAAAAAAAGATGTCTGACTGCCTTTGTGACCTCAGCACTGGGTACCCAGCACAACTGCCCATGGTGGAGGAGTTGCTTTCTTTTCTGGGTGCGTGCGCATTTGTGTGTCTTCATTTAATTACAGCTTTCCCAACCTGCAATAACTCCCATTGCCTCCACCACAAATAAAGTATCCCACAGCCCTGGTTTCTCTCCCGTTTATAATATCTGAAAGGAAAATCAGTGTGAAATATTATTGGCCTTTTGTTTTTCTTCTTGCAAAAAAAACTAACAGATGAGGAACTGAGAGCCGGAGAATGCACTACAGATGCTGCAGAAGGAGGGGTCATAATCTGCCACATATCGGGGACAATCCAATTTTACCTGCCCATTTACCAAGAGAGTGGAGAGCCTCCCTGAGGCTTGTTAGGAGTAGTAGCTCTCAACACAACAAAGCTCTCTGTGGCATAGTCATGCCAGGGAGCAGCTAGTACCAGCTTATTTTCTGGGCCGATATCTGGTGCTACTTTGTCTTAGGACTCAAGTTGCTGCCGCCGAAGCAGGGTTTGCACATGCAAACACCTTCGAGATATATACAGTTGCACGGATGCCCAAGCCTGTTGCCTCTGAGGCTCTGAAGTCCACGCTGCTTCCGTTCTGGTCAACAGGAAAGGGACTACATGGCCTTTGAGAAGGCCCATGCTGCCACCAGCCTCTTTAGTACCTTATTGTTGTTGTCCCTGTACCTGCTTGTTAGCACCTGGTAGAGAGCGTATCCATACCACAAAATCCAACTTGTCTGTGTCCCTCTGTTCTCATGACAACACACAAGAAAACAGAACTAGTCCACTGGTGCATCTAGAGGGTTCTTTCATTGCCGTTTCTGAAGCTGGCCCATGACGGCTTCTACAGAGAGCACAATGTCCTCGTTGTCATTGTACTCCTGGTTTGTATGGCATCTCTTTCCACCTGTGACTGGGCTCCAGAAAGCTGTGCATGCGTTCAGTGTCACCACTAATGGCGACAGCTAATGGCAATGCTCCACCATTACTGACTTGGACTGGCTCCACTTCCATTACTGCTGGCCTGAGCTGTTCAGCTCTCCCAAATCAAACGCCATGTGAAAATAGACTGGAGTTTGTGGCTCACACTGCTCTGTTTGCTGTGAGCAAGGCAGGCTTGTGCAGCTATTCTGCAGCCCTATGGACTGCATGGGACAGTCCGTGGACTGTGCTAATTATGCGTACAGCCGACCCCGTAGGAATTTTTTCCTAAAATCCCCCTCTATAGCAGGCCTGCGGATGGGAGCAGGAGAAAGAGCACAAAGGTAGAAGTTGCCCCAGTGCTTAGCCTTTCAAGGGTGCTTGGACCTACTTTGGCAGCAGTGGCGGCCGACACTCTGGACCCCTTTGAAGTTCCTGGTGGTGATAAGCGTGATGCCTCTTGGCCCCACCCCCTTGGCTCCGCCCCTTCTGGGTTGTGGAGCTGCTGCCCCCTTTCACTTTTCCACGGGGCTTGCGTTGGCTGTCAGCCCCACTGTCTATAGACAAGGTGTATACCCACTTTCTCCTCTGTTTTCATGTCGCTCATAACCCTGTGCCAAAACCAAGTGCATTCTCTCCCCGACCCTACAGTATGACTCCCTGTGGACGTCAATGGGGGGGACGAGGGGATCTTAAGATTGTTAGCTCATCTGGCCTCTCCAGAGAGCCCCTTCCTAGCCCTGGTGTAAAGGTATATTTAGGGACTGATTTGCCTCTTAGCTACTTGGATACCATGTGCCTTGGCACAGAAAGTCAAAAACAAGGAAGCGTCTAGTCTGGAGTCACTGTGGTCAAAACACTTATCTCATTAATAGCTGCTTAGAAACCTGACCTCCAGCACCACCATGTCCTGCTGGTAAATAATGGGGGACTCTGTCAAAGGTTTGGGGCGTTTGGCTTGCAGAAAACGTTGACCGCATTCTGTAAAAACCTTTCCCTACATCATTTAAAAGGAAAAGTATCCACCGCCTTCTAATTTAAAATCAATGTTAATGATAATTGACATTTTTATGGGCCTTATTAGTCAACTAGATCGGAAGTATTGTCTAAATTGATTTTACCAACTGCAGCCTTCATCCTGCAGTAGAGCTCCCTGCAGGTACAAGCCTGCCTGTGTAGCTCTGATTGTAGGACAGGGGCCTATAAAATAGGAGCAGTCACTTCATCTGCCACTGAAATGCAGCTGCCCATTGGCTGCTGTTTCAGAGAGCCCAGCAGCACCAATTAACTGCATCAGATTTGCCAAAGACTTTTGGAGTTTGTAAATTAAAAAGCGTACTGGAGCCTCCAAAGCCGTACATGAAAAAAGACATTTTCACCCCTCAGTTTAAAAACAGCCCAATTAATTTCTTTTTTTAATAAACCATCTTCTCATGCTGCGTGGCTTCATCTGGCCAGTACTTGGGCAGATAATTGTTCTTTGAATTTGGTAGCTGAATCAAAAAACCACAAAAAAAAAAAAACCCAACCAAGCATGCAATGTTTCGGACCAAAACGGAAAGTTTTATTCTTGCTAGAATGAATATAAAACTGGTTTGGGGTGAAATAAAATGGTTTGAATGGGGATTTAAATTGATACTTTGAAGTAAAATGTTTGGAAATAACAAAACAATATTGGGGAGGGGGGATTTCAGAGGGGGAAATGGAGATGAAACCCTCTGCTGAGTTTGACGCGAATTTGCAAATAATTTTGGTGCCTGAAGCAATGCCAAGCCTGTTGGGGGAGGAAGTTGAGTTGAGTGAGAAGCCCCTGGAAATGAGGGGTTGATTAGGCTAAATAGTGTCAAGGCCTGAAGTGTAACAGGGCTTGCACCTTCTCCAAAGGCAAAACCCCTCTTGACTCTAGTGAGGCAGGATCGGGCTTTAATTGTGAGACTCTTATCGCAAAAGGAATTCAAAGTCAACTGTCACTAGGAGGTTTGAACTTAACACATCCCCATGCTTCCCTGTGAGGCACAGCTTGGTCCATTAAAATGTCCCTTTTTGATTTCCCATTGGAAATGCACTTGGGGGTACAATAATATTAACCAGACTCCCTCATGGAATGTCTGAGAGGCCTGGAGGGTGGGGAAAAGGCAACAATTGTTCTGCCATTGGTTCTTTCCGCCTTTTTCCCAAGCATTCCACAAAAGCTTGCAATCCCGGCTCCAAGCGTGAGGCTGACGCCTGGATCATGGGGACATTTTCCCAGCACAGCCCGACTGTTATGTGAAAGGAGTTGATTTTCTCATGAGAGGGACATGAACACTTGGAAGGGGAGTGAGCAAATGTTTTACGTATTTGAAAAGCCCTTGCCTGATTTTTGCTTGATGTTGCATTTTCTTGAAGAAATACACCCAGAAAAGAGCAGGATTGTGATTAGCAAGATAATGAACACCAGCTGCTTTTAATCAATTCCTTCCTTCTCTCCCAAGCCTTCCTAACTTCTAATATTAATGGAAACAGATATGAATCCTGGAAAGGGCTATTCTGGAAAATGATTGGCTATTTACTAGGTGAAAAGTGAAAATGCACAGACATTTCAGAGGGTATAGCATTTGACAGGTGCAATTTTTCTTTTAAATGTGTTGCATGCCTGTTTTATGAACCTAAATGGATATTGGCACATGAGATCAGCATTTTGCACAGGGAAATTTTAAGAATAGGCTGTGAACTCAGACATGAATTTGGAACGCTGAGCGAGTCCATTCAAGAGTGAGCAGTTGTTTATTGCAACAGTGCAACTCCAACGTTGCAAACATGGTTTATGCCATGTAAGAAAATGTAGCTTGTCAGTAGGAAAGGTTTGTCTGTTTGCCCAGACCAGTCTAGGACAGTAACTCCTTGTTCTGTTTCACACAGCGTAGAAAGGAAGATTGCTATGGTATGTCTTAATACTGCCCCTGCATTCTGCTTTCCACTTCAAAGACTTTGGCTTACGCTGGAAACCAAAAATTTTGAATTGTTCTCTTCTGTCAATGCAAGACCACTTCTCAGACCAGACACTAATTTTTACCCATACAGCAATCAGTTTGATTGGAAACTTTTCTCTCAAGTAGGAATCCATCACCTCTCATTGATTTCAACGAACAATTTACCCCTTTCAAAGCAATAAGCATTTATTGACATTCCAAAGATATTTTCCTGCTTTGGGCTCAAAGCATTGTATGCTCCAGTCTAGCTTGATTGCTTGAAAAACAGCTGTATGTAGTTAAAGCTGATTGGGATCTTTTCTTGGGTGTTCAGGACCGAGGTCAGGCTTGCTTTTATTAGTTTTGCACACAGAAGAAATCAAACACCGTCCTTTTCTCTCATTTTAATTGTAAAATATTGTGGTGTAGCTAAGTCAATGAGTCACAAAATTGGCCTTTAAAAATCGGTTTGTCTCCATTGTTGTTGTTCGTATGCTAGTTTTGTTTGTCCTAGGGCAGTGCCCCACAATAACCAGCAAGGTTGGTATTCCATTGTGTCAGGAGCTGTACTTGCAGTGAGCCTCAAAAGAGCTTCTAATTGCAATAGACGAGATAGATGCATAGGAGAAGAGGTCAGCTGGCTTTGGAGTGGTTTTTTTCTTTTTTTTTTTTTTTTTTATTTTCAGTACTAATTTTAAGGTACATTGGATTATGTCAACAACGTATCGGAGAACAGACAAACCTTGTGGCAGAAGTCTTGTTTTAAAAAAGTTGTCAGACTGCCACTAAGGTACAACCGATTTTTTTTTCTTTAAAATGTTGTAAGAAAGAACAATGTGTTAGAAGACAGGTATAAAAATGATTCTGTGAGACTCCTGTACCAAATACACATATAATACAGGAGTGTCAGAGAACGCTCCTAGAGATAGATGATTCATGCTTGAGGGGAAGGCTAGCCTTGTAAATCATGCACCAACCTGAGAGTCATGGGCACTGGCATTTGGTCTGTCACCTACTTCTGCACAATATTGGCCAAGTTATTTAACTTCTCTTTTCCCTTCTCAAGAAATAGGGACTGCTCATTCCCTTCAACACTGGGGGTTCCAGTGGCTTTGTTTACCCTAGAAAATTAGTTTGGTTTAACTACATTGGTCAAGAGAGACAAGTCCATCACCGTGAGCAGTGTGGCTAAGCTGACCTAAACCCTGTGTCGATGGCAAAATTCTTCTACTGACCTGGCCACCACAGCTGGGGGGTGGTTTACCTATGCCAACAGGTATATCTGTTGGCGTAGGTATCTCTGGGAAGGTCTCCCATTGGTGGAGGCAGGGTCTATGTGGTGCAGCTGTGATGCAGTAGCATTTTAAGTGTGGACAAGCCCTGAAAATTAATTCAGTGTGTTGAGCTGTTGCTATAGACATGGTAAGAATTACTGTTACCCTATATAGCCATTCTAGCTGGTTATATGAAAATCTCTATTGCTCATATTGGCTGTCATGCCAGTTTAGTTCATAGATGCATCACAGTACATAAACTTGCTGATTGGAGCACAGCTGTGTCTCCACAGAAAATGTGATCGAATATTGAATCAGTTGCAATGCTAGGCCAATGTACAGTTCCTCTTGTTTGGAGCAGTAGAAAATACTGGGGCATTTGAGGCTGGCTTTCCAAAGGAGCAGACACAGTGTTAAGATATCTTCTTTGTTTAATTTGTAACTCAGGTAAATAAAACACATGTCCTTGGGCAGAGATGGTCAGAAATGGCACCTAAGGCATTCCCTCTTTCAGGCTGCCAGCCAAAAAACCCAATACAGGGTTCTCTGAGAGCAACTCTGCTCCAAAAATGGATTGCAAATGAAAAGAGGTGGGCAGAAAGCAGTCTCCCGCCAAAAAGTCCACCTCACAAAATAACAACGCTATGGCACTTCTTTGGAGACTGCGCTCATCGCAAGCTAAGCTAAAGAACTTGTAAGCTATGTCTAACTGCACTGTCCATAGTGGTATGCTGTTCCATATGGCCCAGAGTAGCTGAGTATTTTTTAAGGTCTAAATTTGTGGGTCAAATCCAAACTCTAGAGGAAACATTTTTTAAAAAATAATTATAATAAGTAAATACAAATATTTTGGGGTTTGTTCAAAAGTGTCTGGCAGTTCAGATTTGACCCCCGGTCCACCTATTTACTATGCCTGCCTGTCCAATCTAATGGTTGCATACAATTCAGGGGGTAGGCAGGAACAAATTCTGGTTTATAAAGTGGAAGAACAGCTCCCTGAGGTTTCTTTTCCATGTGCTGTCTCCCAGAGAACATTCTTTAAAAGCCCAAAGGGCTCCTTTTACGCTCTGTGAAATAAATAGTGTACACACAGTGTGTTGCTTTAGCTGGGTAGATAAAAAGTGTTTCATTTGGCTAAGATGATGTATTGATTTATAAAGGGGATAGAGCATCCCACATCAGTGAAGCACGTTGCCTTGATTTCTGATGTGCTCTCTCTTTTAGCCCTTCAGAGCTGACTTTTTCTTTTGAGCGGGTGAGGTTGGAAAATAGAGTGTATTCAAAACCTTTGAACTGTCGTTCTGGGGAAAGGTGCTGGAGACTGAATTTCTCACGCCAAAGAGCAGGTCTGGCATGAGCACCAAGGGAGCAGGTGAAAGCAGCGTGGGTGACACCACTGGGCCTTTGTCATAGATCAGGGTCACTGTGACTGTTCTGTCTCCCAGCTGGTGGCCCTTTAGCTCAAGCAGTACAGTCTCATGCCTTTAGATCCTGCAGGCCTGGGGTCTCTCCCCACCGATGACCCACATGAGGGGCTGTCCAATAAGCTTCTGACATCAGCCCTGTAGTGTGCCCCAGCCAGGACTCCCAGTAGGCTGAGTGCTTGGGCAGCTGCCCGGGAGAGGTTCAGGAATGGCCCAGCTGATTTGCAGAGCGCCCACGCCTGAGAGCATCTGGGTCTCCTAGTGGGCCACGTCCACACATGCATCAGTGCACATACCAAAATTTATTCCAGCCGTGGATGGAAAAAAAAATTAGCAGGAACGCTGGCCCCAACCCTGCAAGGCACTGGATGTGGGGGTGAGTCTAACACCATGTATTTATTATTCCGCACTTGGCCTCCTTGGCGGCTGAGAAGTCAAACGTGGTATGAATGAAAGCCATCAAACAGGTATTGTATAAAAATTATCCCCCACCCCCGCACTGGCTTGCACTGAAACTGGTGAAGCCCAGGAGATATGGTGCTCCCAGGCCTGTCATCCAGGATCTTGACTAGCCGTCACCAGAGTGTTCAAGCCCATATGGAGCAGTTAGTGGGGCTCCACTCTTCCTGGGGGAAGTCTCAGACCATCTGTTTAACTTCACTGTCTACAAAATGACTTGAATGAAACCCTGCGTGTGTCCCAGAGCTTTCCTTGTACGAAGGTGATCTGGCCTGCAGAGCTCCGTCCTTGTGATATTTTATTTTTTTTCTCCCTAGGATGAGGTGGCAGCAGCAACAGCGTAGGGTCTCAGTGGTGGGCAGGCCCTCATGTGCCTGCAGGGCCTTCAGCAGGAGCTCTGTGCCAGTAAGGAACCACATTAAAAATAACACTACAACCAAAATCAAGCTCTTACTAAGCTGAGGCCCCTCTTCCAGTGTTGGGCACTGAGCTGAGCCTTTTGGACTTGCCAGTTGCAACATGCTACTTTTTGCCTCCCCACAGGGAAAAAAAAAAACCCTTCTTACCTAATCCCCTGTTATGGCGGCTTCAGGGTGAATCAGTACCGGGGGCGGGGGGGGGCGTTCTCTCTGAATCAGAGGTGGAAAAAGCATCCAAAATTTACTTGAATAAAGAGCACAGCTGCTTTGGAGGAAAAGTAATTAAGTACAAGTCACTGGCATTCCTATGGAAAACTACTTGAGTAAAAGTACTTACCCATCACATCTTGATTGTACTTAAGTATCCAGAAGGGAAAGTAGCTGCACTTTTACTCAAGTAACTTTTTGGGTACTTTTTCCACCTGTGCAGTCTGAAGTTGGATGGGAGACACTGTTGTGATGTTGCTGATTGGTTAATACAGCCGTACTCAGGCACTAAACCTGATGCTAACAGACAGCGCTCCGTTGTTTGCCCATTCTCTTTAACACTGGCACAAGCATCTGGTGCCTCCCAGAGGAAAGTACAACCTGGAGTGGGCTGTGGTGTAGCCAGAACTCTTGCTGATGGGGGCGAACCCCAGGATTTCGCAGCGTGATCCATTATTGTGTTTTCCCACTAGGGGGCTTGTTCTGAAATACGTGTAGCACTCAGGGCGAGGCCCTGCATTGTGCATTCTGGGGTGCGGCTGCAAATAGGGCTGCTGCACAACCAGGGAAGCCCCATACAGGGACCACAGAAAGCCCTGGACAGAAGAAGGGGGAGAGAAATGAAAACCGTTTCCCCTGTCATGAGTTTTGAGTGGGATAGTGTCTGTTGTGCTAGTGGGCTCAGCCCTTCGGGTCCCTAGACAGCTGGGGAGCAGGTGCGTGGCAGGACCAGCAGGCTCGATCTCCCCAGGAGCAGGGTGCCGTGTACGGTGGTGTCTATTGGCACCCAGTGGCTGCCCTGCAAGAGGCACCCCCTTCCCTTCCCGAAGCAAAAGGAATGGAGCAGGGCGGAGGGTTGAAAAGACTGTGTTGGAGGTGGGGACGACAGGCCGGGTGGAAGCTCACCTGGGGGTGTCATGTCTGTTCCCTGGCCCGTGGAAGCAGAGCTGGGAAGAAATAGCGAACAGAATTCCCTTTCTCGCTGGTAGCCTTTGGCTGGGTTGGCAGGAAGGATGTTCCTCAGGGCCAAGGTCAGCCATTGAGGTAGGAGCTGGAGCATATTTCAGCCTCTGTTTCTGCATTTCTCGGTCTCCCAGATAGACCCGCTGGAGCTCTTCCACATCTCTGCCCTGGAATGCACCGCCCCTGCCATTTGGACACCAGTGAGGCTTCCTTCCTGTCTTCTACCCTGCTGGCTATTATTACTTTTGGCTTCGGCAGGGTTTGAATGGAATCCAAGCTTGGGAGCTCAGAATGTGGGCAAGACACAGATGCCTCCCTGGATCACCTGGTTGTGGTTAGGGCTCTCCCGTCCCCATCTGGCACAGCGCACTTAGAATGATGTGAAAGCTGAGCCATGCGGGGAGCTTTTCTCTCGGCCCTCAGCTTCCAGCCTGGAATGAAATCCAGATTACCGCGGCCTGGTGCATGTAATACGATCTGAGACGGCATTTGGGCATATGTCAATTTCAACTCCAATGGGCTGAAATGACTCAGGTCAGACTTTCTCTTTGTAGCTCTGGCCCAGGCTGCTTCCCAGCACAGCTTGTACCACAGATGAAGACAAGTTTCAATTCCCTAGGGAGATTTTGCAGCCAAAAAAAGATACTCTATAGTCATATACGTAACTCTGGGTCATGAGAATCGCTGTTTGGAATCATGTCACAATTCATGCTAGGCAAACTAAAATTAGGAGAGTGTCTTGAGAAAGACAGGGTGAGGAAATGGTCATTAACTGCCTGGTATGTGCAATTTGTATTTCTCATTGCACAAGAGCCTCATGAAGCCTGATGTGAAATGGGACAGGGATCAAGGAGCAAATCTAGGGGAAACTGCTAAGACCATGTCTCCATTGCCTGGAAGACCAGCCTGCTCAGGGTTGATCTTCTGGGGTTTGATTTCACATGCCTGGTAGGCACACCCAAAATCGATCTATCAGGGATCGGTAGTCGACTCCTTTACTCCTCAATATCATGAAGAATAAGGGAGGTTGATGGGAGAAACTTCCCTGTCGACCTTCATCAATGAGGATGAGTCAATTTCAGATGAGATGATTCTAGCTAGTGTAGGCCCATAGAGAGCAAACTATTTAAAGCTTCCTTTGGAGCACTGGCAGAAGAAACATTGCCGTGATTTAGCCACAATGTTTAGAGTTAAAATGCCCCTGCTGGCAAGGCCGATGTAGTTAAAGCAGAGTGAGGAACTGCTCTGTCCTGATCACTATTTTAGCTGGTACACCTGACGCATAGGACAGCAGCAAAACAAACGGACAGTTATATTGCCTGCTCACTCTAGGTGACAACAGCAGCTTCACTGCACTGTGCACAGCAAGGCCCAGACCCAGCGCTCACCTAAAAACTTGTCTTCCCAACCTCTGCAATGGTTGTGATAGGCTGAACCTGTTCTTTTTCGTGAGGGTGGGGTGGGGGGGGGTGACGAACTGCTCCAGTCTCAGAGCACCCTCTTCTGGATAATCTAGGGAGTGACCATTAGCTTCCTGGCCAGCTGTTCTGCCCTCTCCTTGTGTGGTAAGAGTTCTGTGCCTGACACTGAATAGAGGGGATGAACAGGGCAGGAAAAGCATCCCAGTGGACCAATGTGGCTCCAATCTCTGACCCTGTGGACTAATCTGAGATCAAGGTCAAAGCATTATCCTCACTGGAACCTCCATCTTCCACGATACCAAATATATTTCCCTCTTGCTGTCATTTCTTAATTTGAAACTGTCTAGCAATGTCTGAGACAGTGGAGCAAAGGTCATTGACGCTGACTGGTTCCTCAATTGTTTTTGAAAATAAGTTCTTAAACAGGGCTGGAAAGACGATTCCAGGCGCCTCATACAAACAAAAGAAATCACTTTTTTGTGCCAAATAGGGTTTTTCTCTGTTTAGTTGAGGGATTGGTTTGGTATCATGCAGACGATAAGGTTATAGCAAGTAGCTTTCCCCTCAGGAAGCAGTGAGCAATAGGCTCACTTTAAACACAACAACCAGAAGACAAAGATTTTTAAAATATGAACAGCTCCATAAGTACCAAGAGAGCTTAGCCTGGGGCCCAGCCCTGCAGTGAAAACCGTGTTTAAACAATACTGAGTAGGAGATACACATTTGAAAATCAGCAGACCTGGACACTTTGCACCCAAGAGTCTTGGAAGAACTGACCAAGATGTTCTTTGCCCCTCTGACACTAATTTTAGATCTTAAAATAGCAGGGAAATGTCAAAAGACTAGAGGAGTGCTAAGGTTGCTCCTGTACAGAAGAAGAACAAACAAGCTGAGCTGTGTAACAACAGCCAGTTTACCTGATAAAAATCCTGAGCAAAGAATGGAAATACTGATATAGGATTCAATTAATAAAGAATTAAAGGATAGGAATATAACTAAAGCTGCTCACCAGGGTTTTATGGAAGTCAAGTCTTGTCAAATGAGCCTGATTTATTTTTGATGTTTGAATGATAAAGCTGACTGCATAGGTGTAAAGTAGACTGCTCTAAGTTATTTGTCTTCGTACCGCATGATGTTCTGATTTAGAAATTAGCACTGTTACCATATCAATAGAGCACATGTTATATGATTTGGGAGCTGCCAGTCAGACATCTTAAAAAAAGATGACATTCACTGGGGAATCATCATCTAAAGGATGTATTTCTAGAGGGGTTCTACAGGGGTTGATAATATGCTCAATGTTACTTCATGTTTTTAATAAGTGAGCTGAAAATCAATAGAAAATTTTCAAATGAGTAAAGATGGACAAAGAAGGTGAGCACAGGGCATTCATGAACCGCTTGGTAAGCTGGGACTATTCACACACACTGTGTTTTAACACAGGCAAATAGCAATGCCAAAGAGGAAGGATTGGTAGTCATACTTACAAAACAGGGGACTGGAAGTCAGTGACTTTGAAAAGGATTTAGGGGTCATACCAGACAAACAACTAAACATGAGGTTTGCAACCCATAGGGGAAGTTTGCACCACATTAGTCACCCAGTTGTATTTCCTGGCTTGCCTTCTATTATTGCCAGCTGTAATGCAAGAAACCTACAGACTGAATCCTGTAAGATATTAGCTGGATCCCAGGTTAGCATAAATGTGGTTAAGTGCACCATAACTCTTGGCACAGATCTGCGATTACAGTTTGATTCTGGGAACTAAGGAGAGCTTGCTCCATGGTAGGTCTTAACGTGTTCTACAGGTTGAACTTCTCTGATCTGGCTCCTCAGGACCTGACTGGTGACAAACCAGAGAATTTTCTGGCCCACAGGAAGTCAATATTGTCTAGGAGCATTCCCAGAACTTCCACTGCTTGCTGGGCTCTTAGAAGACATTTGGGGTAAGTTACAGCTAAATAACAGGACAGAACACTGAGAGCCAGGACTGGTGGCTGGAAACAAACTTTATGGGACCATGGGAAACTTGGCCACACCCATGATAAGTGGTCATCTGGCTAACCACCTTATAGACTAACAGATATTTTGGAGCATAAGCTTTTGTGGAAATAGACCCGCTTCATCAGATGCATGAATGCGGGGGAGGGGTGTGGTTTCACAGGGGTATGTGAAGAATGGGGGTCCCAGGAAAAGGGAGGGCCAGAGCTGACTAGGTCTATTCAGCAAAGTGAAAATGGCCCATTATCAGTAGTAGGTATCAAAAGAGGTAAAAACAAGTCAGGTCAGACCGGGGGATATGAGCCATTGTCAGAGTCTAATGGGGAGATCTTCATACCCAGGGCAGAGAAGCTGCCTTTGTAAGCTGCGAGCCACTCCCAGTCTCTGTTCAATCCTTGGTTAATGGAGTCAAATTTGCAAATAAATTGAGGCTCAGAGATTTCTCCCTCCATTTGATTTTTGAAATTTCTTTGTTTCAGGACTGTGACCCTTAAATCTGCTACTGAGTGTCCAGGGAGATTGAAGTGTTCCCCCACAGGCTTCTGTACATTACTGTTGCTGATGTCTGATTTATGTCCACTTATTCTTTTACGGAGAGACTGTCCAGTTTGGCCAATGTAAGTTGCAGTGGGGCATTGCTGGCACATGGTGGCATATATTATATTGGCAGGTGTGCAGGTAAAGGAGCCCCTGATGGTATGGTTGATGTTAGGTCCTGTGATGATGTCAGTGGTGTAGATATGTGAGCACAGTTGGCAGCAAGGACCGTTGCAGGGGCTGGTTCCAGGCCTAGAGCCACTGGTTTGTGATTTGTAG
The DNA here is from genome assembly GCF_033958435.1 of Carettochelys insculpta. Lineage (NCBI taxonomy): Eukaryota > Metazoa > Chordata > Testudines > Carettochelyidae > Carettochelys > Carettochelys insculpta. The sequence continues at coordinate 4,196,741 of NC_134149.1, read as the reverse complement.
TGGCTGGTGATGATTTGTTTAAGGTTGGCGGGCTGTGTGTAGGCGATGACAGGCCTGCCTCCCAAGGGCTGAGAGAGTGAAAGATCATTGTTCAGGATGGGTTGCAGATCACTGATGATGCGCTGGAGAGGCCTTAGGTGGGGGCTGTATGTGGTGGTCAGCAGTGTTCTCTTGTTTTCTTTGTGAGGCCTGTCTTGTAGCAGGTGGCTTCTGGGTACCCATCTGGCTCTGTCAATCTGTCTCCTCACCTCCTTAGGTGGGTATTGTAGAACAGAAAGGATCATCCTGTAGTGAGTTCTACCACAAGAAAGGCGGAAGTAATAACCGCAAATCCACTTAAGCAAGGGGTGATGGTATGATCCTGGGCTGAAATGGCAGTTACATGAGTCATTAGCCTAGAGACTAAGTACTGCTCTGTGTGATGTGGGCAAAAAGGTGAACTATGGACACGAAGGACCAAGCATGTATAGGTGATGTTCAGCCTCTCTGACTGGTCTGAGCAGTCACCTGGTGGTCTGTGGCTGTTCTTTCATGAGCCTTTTCCGCCACTGTCTCATTCTTTTCTACCTGACTGTTCAGCCCAGTGGGGACTTGCACCCAGCCAGAGAGCTAGGGCTGGTCTGTTTGTCTCTCACCACCAGGTCCTCAAATGTAGGAGTGAGCGTGAGACTGGAAGAGCTTATGCGAAGAATGATGCCAGTGTGCGCGTAAGAACCTGATCACAGGCAGACCAACTGGCCGTTAAGTTAAACGTGACCAGCCTCAGAAAAGGGTCAGGCAGCAGCCCCCGGTGCAAGGGGAGCAAGTGAGGTGCAGGATTTGGTGCTTGTCCCTCTGTACACAGCACCGGTAAAGCTGATTCTCAAACACTTCTCCAGCTCTGGTGTCCATGTTCGAAAAAAGAAGTTGGAAAAAATGGAGAAGGTGTCGCGGAGCCTCACACGAATGAAACCCCAAGAGCTATTCCGCGTCAGGGAGCCAAGAAGACTGAGTGGTGAGTCGATCGATCCGGACAGGCACCTTCTCGGGGAGAAAATACCAGGTGCTGCAGGGCTCATTGATGTAGCGGAGAACGGCTGAACAAGAACCATGGGCTGGAAGTTGGTGCCTCACAGATTCAGATTAGAATGTGTTTCTAACTGTGAGGGAGATTATCCATTGGGACCAACTCCCAAGGAAAATGGTGGATTCTCCATCTCTTGCTGCCTTTCTAACAGGCTGGAGGTCTTTCTCGAGGGCATGCTTTCGTCAGACCCATGGGTAACTGGGTACAATTTGATGACCTGTCGTAAAGAAGAGGTCAGAAGAAATTATTCAGTGGTCCTTTCTGGATTTGAACTCTGCAAACGTATGCAGAGGCGGCTAGTGTAGGAGTGCTGTGGGGGGCACCAGAGTGTGGCCCCTGCCCCACACCTTCCCCACCCACACCCCTCCCCTCCGTGCCCTGAGCAGCGCAGACTGGGAGACAGGGGAGGTAGGGGCGCTCACTGCTTTCAGGCCATGCTGCTGTGTGGAAGAGGCAGACCCGCCCCCACCCAAAGCAGGGTGCTGATGAAGGTGAATGGAAGATCACTGTGGAGATGCATGTGACCCCCCCCGCCCCGTTCTCCTCCTGAACATCTCCTCTGCACCTAGGGGCCAAGTGGGAGCGGGGGCCGAGGCTTTTCTCCCTCGGGGCCACAAGCTGAATTTATTGAGCTCTGTTCTTATTTTAACAGCACGGATTGCCTCAGCACCGGGGTGACTCACCCTCGTTAACACTAGAAATGGGCCTGCACCTTGGAAAGGAGAGAGCTGTGCCAAATGTTGCCTCCCCTCCACAAGCCCTCCGCTGCGGGGAGTCTGGGGATCTGACCCATTTGTGACCCAAACAATATTATTAAAACTTAATGGAAAGACCCACCCATTCTCCCTGGGAGCGGCTTGAAAACCAAGCCTTGTGTATCTACCTCTGCAGTGTTGCTGGGTCACTGTGGTACCGGCTGCAGCGGTACCTTTTAGAGCAGGGTCTGGACAGCTTGTGTAAGGGAGCTCATGAATGGAACGCTGGGTTTTCTTTCCATGACGGATGCTTTGCTGTTTCGGACCATTCAGATCTCAGTGCAGGGAAGGAGCTGGACTGTGAGGTTCAGGACAGCTGGTGGAGACGGAAGAAAGGGTCTGGAAAGCACGCTAGCTGCTGTGTCGCCTTTGAAGTGTCACAGACAGGTTGTACTCTCAGTCAGTTGTGAAAGGGTTAAGAAGTTTCCCAGTACCCATTGAAACAAGCGCTGTTATGGTCTATTTAGTCAATGATCTCTTACAATATCAATGGCATTTTCAATGGCAGTGTCTCCTTTTCTTCTATTGAGATCACAAGAGCTTTGAAAGTTCAATGCCACAGCAGCCTCAGCCCCAGATTTCTGTTCATTTTTCTTTGTGGCAAAGATTTTTTTTCTTTTTAGAAGTAAATGAACTCACCCGCATGCGAAAGAAGCTTTGGGAGTGTGACCTTTCGACAAAAGCGCACTGATTCGGATTTGTCATTCGTTTGCCTTAACTTTTGCCTCTGGGCCCTAGAAAGGCAGCCAACACAATGCCTAAAGTCCTGTGTGCAGACCGCGGGGGTACCTGGGCATAATTATAGGCGCTAGGGCAGAGGGACAACATTAATTCTGTGTTTCGATGCTATTGTTGACTTGTAATGCTGTGGGACAAAGTAAACCCAGGAGAGGTTTTAGCTGTCTGCCCTCAACACATTCAGAGGCTATAGAAGCTGCCTGGCTGAGCCCCTCAATGCTTCTTTAGAAACCCAGGAGCTAAGACTGTCATGACAGTTTACCCACCCAGCCTTCACTCTGAAGATTGATGACTGTGGAAAAACTAGTGATATTTTATTCCCCTGTCAAAAAAATTACTTGCCCGGGCCAGGCTGGGCTAATGCTGTGCTATTTGAATGCTGCTTTTTATGGAGTCATCCCTTTTCCCCAAAAATAGTCTTTAAAAAAATTAAAGGTTTGTTCTCCTGTTGACCCTTGTGGGGCTGATGAAATGTTGTGTGTGGGGGGGGGAGTGGTGGCAATTGTTCAGAGCCTCCCCAAAATATCTGTAACGTTGGTGTAAATAAAGTGAAATGACAGGGAATGGGGCCCAAATGCCTCCTGACAGGGCTGCCCATACCCCAGGAGTCTGGCCAGTTGAAGATCATCCGTCTAAAATGTTGCCCCTCAGTCTGCGTAATTGCAAGGATGTCCACTGCTCTTTTTCCTCACCAGCCACACACACTCCAGCCATCTGTGGTGTCCAGCCAGGTTGGAAGCCATTATGGTGAACTAGTCACATTATTGTGAAAATATATTTATTGTTTCCACCAACTGGGCACACTCAGACAGCCAAACAGCCACATGTGGCTAGCCTGCTGGACATCACGGCTTAGTGCCTACCAAAATGCACAACAGTCTGCCTGAGGAGAGCAGGGCGTCCATCGGCCAAAAAACTCCACGTCCCTTGTGATGCCTGGAGCAAATGTTTTGTCTGAGTCAAAGAAAACAGGCTTAATCCACTTACCATCAAAAAAGAACGTGTGAGCGCCCTGTAGTTCATGTGATGTACAAGTTGTACCTCCTTCATCTGGCACCCTCGGGACTTGAGTGGTCCCAGCTGAAGGGATGTGCCAGACGAGGGGAGGTCAGGCTGGCTGCATGGAGGGGGGGCTCCCACTCCTGTAGGTCTGCCCCACAGGACTGTCAGCCTCTCCCCCCCATCCATTGGGGGTCCTTGTGGCTATGGGGCTGCTGCTGGAGCTCCGTGTCCCAGCCGGTTCCCCACCGTGGGGTGGTGGTCCTGTGGCTGCTCTCTGGTCTGGCAACACCCTTTGTCCCTGCTGGATGAGGGATGTTGTTGGACAAGAAAGTGCCCGAAGAAGGAGTCTGAACCTGTTTTTGAGTTTGTTTTATGTTGTTATTGCTCAATAAGCCGATCAAATGCTGCCTTCCTCGCAGCGGCCTGGCTGGGCAGATGTTTTCTTTTGGGTTTGACTCTTTCACATACAGCACTGAGCAGATCGGTGTTCGGAGCCATCCTGTTTCCTCTGTCCTTTCCTAACAACAGCCTAGGAGGCTGCTCTGATTTACACCTGGTGGGACAGCTGCAGTTTGCCTCAATTTACTTCTCCCTGTGGCACCATGGACACAAGTGTTTGTTGGAAAGGGGTCAAGTGAAGTCACAGTTCAGGAGGTGTTGAAAATACTTCTCCTGCCAACTGATTAGCAGAAAGTTAGGTGCTTTATTGGATAGTTTCCTTGCCTGGGAATGGAGTGGGGCGAGAGAGGCTGATCAGAAGCCAAAATATACCCTGGAGGCCACTTCTACCTTCATTTGAACTCCATTGCATTCAGTCCCAGATCCTGGCTGAAGCAGGTGCAACTCTATTGCCTCCATGTCACTGCTGACTGAGGATGGGAGCAGAGATTTTAATAAAACTATGAAGGATGTTGGCTGAATCACTGGACCACCGCCAGCTGGGATGACAGCCTCTGTGGGACCTAGGGCAAGATGGGAGGGGCACACAGCTCCATGCCCTGAAAGGGGCGTGGCCTGGGACATTCAGTCCTCAGTGCCACCCTGACCATGGTGCTGGGGTCCCCCCCTGCCTTCACACATAGTAGTGCTGCCACAGCAACTCAAAGGGGCCCTACGCTTCAGCCACCATAACTGCTACCTTGGCGGTGGTGCCAGCTGGTGGTCCAGGCTTCTTTGAAAGTTCAGCTGCACTCTGTCCCCCACCCCTCCATCAGCGGCCCTGATTGCCCCAAAGTCCAGGTGGACAGTACTGAGGCTGCATACTTGGGACATGGCCTTTGGCCCCAATTCTGTTTTTTTAAAGGTGACAAATGATTCATTATTAATTCAAAGGAAGGAGAATGGGTCTTCAAATGGGCCCTGGGTTGCTTCCGAGTGCTGCCTTCACCTGGAATCTGAACTCCTGCGTGGCTCCTATCGATTGTCCCCAGTGAAATGCCTCCCTCCCTGGCTCACGGTGGTCGTCTACAGGCTGCAGCTCTGGAAGGATCACATTTATGCTGTACCCAGGGATCCTTGACCCACAATAATAATTCAGGTACGTCAGCATTTTCTTTGGTATTTATGGAGGTTGTACTCAGAGGTCAACCAGCTGAGGGCCTCTCACCTTCCGTTACTTTAAGCCCCCGGCTAGTTTGATGTTGAGCTCTCTTCCTTCAGGAGTGCCTTTGAAAAAACACTTCAAGCTTTTAAAAACACCCGGACTTTGCAAAAAGTTCCAGTCGTCCGCAGAATGTTTTCTAAAGGAGACAAGTGATGATAAGGGGACCAAAATGGAATCTGAATTCCAAGGTAGGTTCAGTTTTGAATAGCCAGGTTCTTGTAGCATGGCTCCAAGTGCAGATATATATGGAAAATAAGCATTTCCTCTAGACGCTTGAAAAGGTAGTGCCGCTCGGACAGAATGCAAAGCATGCCCAGCAGCTGAGCTCATCTGAAGTGCCATTAAAATTCATATCTAGGAAACCGCAGCATAAGAAATTGCTTCTTTGAGCATATTTCTGAATTTGCTGTGTCACTGTGCAGCTTTCCTTTCAGCAGTCAAGACAAGACAATCAGCTTCAGATTCCAGCCTGTGGCTCTGTAAAACTCGGCCTCACACAGGTTTTGGAAGCAGCTGCATCTTTAATGTTGCAGGAATGAACTCCTGGTGAAGATCATTTGACTAGGGACAAATATTCCCTCTGATCTTTTCCATCCATGTGCAGAATAAATTTTTACATGAACCAAAGCACCAGTGAATGTGCACCACCCATAGAAACAAAACCTAGCAGTGGGCACTCTGCTAATCAAACTTTGGAATTTCTCCTGGGCTACCGCACAAGTACCTAGCTTATGGGGAATGCTTCTAGGAACAGATAACTGCAGCACCTGCTTTGTGAAGGAATTCAGACACTTGGTGGGACACGTAGTTCTGGGTTTACCTTTTCTTTAGAAGATAGTAAAGCCAAAAGGAAAGCCAGGCTGTCACCTCCTGGAGCTCAGATTGTTTTCTAATATCACAGGCTCAGTGTGGATGAGGGAAACAAGCGTTATTAGATGGCAGTCTGCCTTTTGAAAGGGTGGCTTTGCTATGTATGTGTTCAAGGGCTCTGTGCTTTGGGAAGAACCACTGTTGGGAGGACAGAAAACATTGAGGACTTTTCTGAGGGTTAGAGTTGCTTTTTCATGTTGTTGTGATGACATTCAGGTTAATTTTGGGAAAAGGCCTGGTGACAGAGACTTAGTTTTGTTTTCTGCTGCACTATAGAAAAATTCTTCTGGCTGTTTATTAAACACAAGTTTAATTGTAAAAAAAACTCTTCAAACATGGAAAATTCAAAGACTCTGGCAAACTTTCAGTTTAACTCTGTCCTTCCCTCTTTCCGTCTGCATGGAATTTTCCAGCGGATACTGTTAATCTCTGGCCTTTCTCAGATGGTATTAAATTGGGGAGGCTAAGAGGAGTTTGGCTGAAGTGCATCATGGGAAACTTAGCCCCACGGGAGAGCTGGTCTGTGAAGGAGAATAGGGTTATAAAGAAAGCAAACAATATCTCCCCAGGACTCAGGCTATGCAAATTCCATTATGCTGGGTTCCGAGAGTTTTCTTTCTCCAACAACACAAAAAAAGATGTTTTCCACCCAAAGCAGACACTTTGCAAAGCACAAATTCAATTGCCTAAAACTGAGTTTTCCCTTAAACTCGTTGTGATGGTAAAATTTCAATCAGCCCGATTCCTGACCTCTTGTAGGCCTTAAAGAGTCAAAAATTGACATTTCCCTCCACATACACAGATTCGTGCTTTGGATCAAGTATCCTAACAAGATTCCTGTCTGGGGACTTATAGTCTGCCTGTCTCTGCTTTCCCTGCAGTTTGAGTAACAAAACCACCAGCTCTGCTTCCTGCCTTAAACAACTCTGTCACATGCCTTCCCTATGGCAGGTGAAATCCACTTACTTGAGTGGAACTGTAGAAAGGATAGGTCTTGTTCTGAGTTACAGGCACTGTAAAAATGTTTGTTATCTTGGTAAGCGGGCTGACGTTTACAAGCCTTTTTTCCAAGTGAGTGATTGTGAAGAAATGAACATCAGAATTAACTGGGGGTTATACCAGGTCAATAGAATGCCTTATATCTCCACCAAGGTGCCATCATGCCCAGAATACCTCAGTGTCTCATACCTGTGAATGGATTTTATCTTATCCATGCTGTTGGAGGGGGGGAATTTATTATCATCTTTGTTTTACAGATGAGGAAACTGAGGCACAGAAGGGTGATGTGGTTCACACCCCAGGCCACACAGGGATTCTATAGCAGAGTTGGAAACCGAGCCCAAATCTTCTGGGACACCATCCAGCACCTTAAGCCGCGAGACATCCCTGTCTTGCTGGCGTCCAAACAAACACCCACGAGACAGAATTTCACCATCTTCGGGTGATGTATTTTCTTAAAATAATTGTGCCAAAAGTCTTAACAGTCCCTCCCTGCACCGCTCTAAGTGCCATTGAAATAGCCACGTGCTTTGGGCTAACAGGCTGCTGGTGAATTACTTCAGGCTATTGCTCTAAATAGCCACTAAGTGGCAGTCAAGTAAAAATTATCATAAAAGACACTCCTGAAAAAGTGTCTACTAAATAACATGAACACAAAGCTAAGCAGCAAAACAAATTTCCTGTGCCCAGATCTTAACCTCTGAAAACCTGCTGGTTTACCTACTGAAAAGTTTATGGGTTATGGAAAAGGTCATGATAATTCAGATGTCTTTAATAAAGCCATGCAAATCGTTTACTGTCTTCATTTTGGATGCAGATCATACGAGTGATGCAGTTAAATCAGATTCTATCATCCTAAGAACTTAACCTGACCAATATGCCGTAGATGTGAGGCACACTTCTGTAGCAAGAGAAGGGTGGAAATGGGCTCATTTAATGTCATTTTTAAAGTTCCCATTGCAAATATGGAGCACGTGCTGTCCACAAACGAACCTTTGCAGAGAAAGGAGTCTGATAGCATTTCCTTCTTATGATTTAATTAATCTTTGCTTTCCTTTTTGCTTTAAATGGTTCAATGCAACACTGGTTTAAAAAAATACAAAAAACAAAAAAAAACAACCCAAATCTCCTGACCCCACCTGGGAATACAAGAAAAATCTAGGTCAGATACAGAGCTTGATGCTGGCTTTATGTCGCAACTGTGCATATTTTTAACCTTTCATGAAATTCTAAGCTTCAGGTAACTCTCCTGCTGTATTACTGAGCTAAATTAGAGATGACCCCTTCAGGGAGAAATTGTAATTGGAAGCGTCATTTATCCTAAACTTTTAGCCTAAAATGCATGATCCCTGGCATGCTGCCAAGAGCCTCGTATTTAGAATATTTTAAAATATGTGAGCAAGGTGGCGCCACGTTTTAATGGTTAGGAGACTCTGGAGACAACATTTTTAAAGGTAAGGCAAACAGGAGACAATAAAACTGATTTTCAAGGGGCCTTTTCCAAAGTGCAGAGGAACGTGTTTTCATCAACCAGTGGAAGAGCCACCCAAAAAACCAGACAACTTTAGAAGGGATTTTAGCTGACAGTCAAACAAAACCTACATAGGGAACCTTGGAGTTCAGAGGTTACCTGCTGGAGAGGTTCTAGTTGCAAGCTTCGATGCTTTTCTAAGACCCCTGCTCCTCGGGTTATCTTCTGAACCAACACTTAATCACACCTCAAAACTCAGGGCCTGAATGGCCCCACTTCCCACCCAAGTCATCTGTGCTTCCAGTCACTAAGGCTGGAAGCTGTCTCCTGCTTTGAATGGGGCTAGGAGTCAGCCGGGAGGCTGAGTTCTAGACATGGACAATTCACTCAAGGAACCTCAACCACAAAAGGATACTTTCCCACCTTTGTAAAGGGCGTTAAGTTCCTTGGATGAGTTGCCTGGCGCACTCCACCTAATATAGGTGTGACATTCTAATAAATGCCGCATCCATCAACACAATAGACAGGGTCATTCAGTGACTGTCCACTGCCAACCCTGATCTAGGAGCCAGGTCTTGGAATAATTTCAACAGGTACCAAACAAAAACTGCCCCACCATCCACTTCTCTGCCTTCATCTCTCAGTCACGGGTGCAGAGAAGAAAATATGAGACCCACTCATGAGAAAAGAAAAATGGCCACACTGGGTCAGACCAAAGGTCCATCTAGCCCAGTATCTTGTCTTCTGAAAGTGGCCGATGCAGGTGTTCCAGAGGAATGAACTGAACAGAAAATCATCAAGTGTTCCTTCCCCTGTCGCCCATTTCCAGTTTCTGACACCACCTCTTCCACTCCTGGCTAATAGCCATTGATGGGCCTAATCTCCATGAATTTGTCTAGCCTGTTTTTGAACCTATTACAGGCTTGGATTTCACAACATCCTCTGGAAGGGAGTTCCACAGGTTGACTGTGTTGTGTGAAGTACTTCCTTATGTTTGTTTTAAACCTGCTGCCTATTCAGGGCTGCCAACAGGTGGGGTGAAGACCAGGCGTCTCAGAGGGGCCTGGCGCTCCAGCTACTGCTGCTGCTACTTTGGAGCTTGGGGCTCCACTGAATTACTGTGGCATGGCTGCAGGGGGCAGTGCTGCAGTCTGGGGAGCAGTGAGAGCTGACTGCCCGAGGCCCCACCCCTTCCATGTTGGCCCCACCCTTTCCAGGTGCAGAGTCTGCCCCCACCCCCCCGCTTTGGCCAGGGGCCTGTTGAGACTGTCAGCACCGCTGTACCTATAAATTTCATTTGGTGACCCCCCCATATTTCTTGTGTTTATGGGGGCAAGTAAATAACTTTTCCATATATACTTTCTCTACACCAGTCATGATTTTATAGACCTCAATCATATCCCCTCTTAGCTGCCTCTTTTCCAAGCTGCAAAGTCCCAGACTTTTTAACCCCTTCTCATAAGGCAGCTGAGCTACACTCTTAATAATTTTTCTTGCCCTTTTCTGAACTCAGTGCTCCATAGCATCATGTCCCTTGAACTTCCCTAGGAAGAGCAATGCAGCTCAAACTCTATTGCCTTTCCTAAAGAGCTCTCTAATATGCCTCTCCTGTTCCATGGGATTTCAGGACAGGAGATGCCTCTAGCAGCGCAGGTCTTCTCCTAGGATTTTCTCCTTCCAAGGGTTTTCTTGCAAGAGTGGCTTGTCCAGCATGTTGATACCTGGTGTGACACACTGTATGTGTAATTCCTGACAGGTGGAATAGAACCTGGGGCCTCTGGAGCTTAGTGCAGGACCCTCTAGAGTTTGAGCTAAAAGCCAGCTTTTTTGCAGCTAAGGTGGTAGAAGAGACTCGGGCTATGTCTACACTACCCCAAAAGATCAACCTGCATAGGGTCAATCTTCTGAAGTTCGATTTCGTGCATCTAGTCGAGATGCACAAAATCAAGCTCTCAGGAGTTGTGGTTGATCCCTGTACTCCTTGTGAGACATGAGAAGTAAGAGAGGCTGACAGGATAAACTCCTGTCAACCGTCCCCAGTGTAGACAGCAAAGTTAGCTGAGCGCAGGTGCATGGATTTTTAGCATCACAATTGCTGTAGCTAGAATTGCATACCTGTGGTCGACTTATTTTGCCTAATGTAGACATAACCTCATTCTTTCTCTGTGTAGATGCCACGACAGGGCGGGGAGGGGACAGTGAAGCACACCCACTAGGTGTGTGGGTTACATAAATCCCAACCTGCTCTGTCAGGGTGCCCTCTCAGAGACTGTGTACACTAACCTTGCTTCTTGGAGCTGGTAGTGACAGAAAAAAGCAAGGTCTGCGCTTACTGGCTAACCTTACATACAGCAAACTTAGCTTGGTTCCCAGCTCCCCGCTGCTTGCAGGACCTGGGAAACTGACCAGCTTATGGCTGATCAGCTTCCTGGATCCTGCAGTCGGGGACCTGGGAACCAGTCTAAGAGCCTTCTCCCTTCCTTTCCCCAGCTGTGTGGCTGTCAGGTGGCCATGCTGCTGGGGGAAGGAGGGAGAAGACTCCAGCCATGGGGGCTGCGGGGTCTCGCCGCCTACCCCATGATACTCCCCCACACAACTCTCTCACGTAAATGGTAAATACTAGTGTCTTGAGGCATTACTGTACTCATCATTGAGTAAATATTCTTTCCTTTCCTTTCTGCCACCCATTCTTCATGCTGTGTCCTGTTTTCCATATGTAAATTATACACAATTATGACTCTGCAAGGGCCATTTTTCTGTATTAAATAGGATCTATGAACATGCAAAATGTGGACAGGCATTTCAAATTATCCCTAGTCTGCCATTTCTCCGGATGGCTCTGATAAAGGTCACACCCAGCAACCAGGCTTTCAGCTCTAAGACTCTAAGTAATTACTTAAACTTTGATATTTATTTTTTTAGCTCCCTTCTGAATATTGTAGTCTCAGAGAGGTTAAATAATGCGCTACCACAGCTCCATGGAATGCATAAGATGTGTTCAGCTGTTTCAGTGGAGTTATGGGCTATGGTCTCTGTGTGCTGTTAAAGGGACTCTCAGCATGCCAGATGCTGGACAATCCCATCTCCTCCAGGACCCGCCATTGCCAATGTGCATTTTTGTGTCGTCTCATTACCCAGGGGTGTTGCATGGATTGCAGCAGCCCTGGTTCAACTAGTGTTTGCTGCAGGTCACACATGCTCCAGGTTCAGCTCGGCGTGGAGTTATTTATTATTTGGATTACACCAGTGAAGTAGGAGACCTGGCCAAGCCCAGGCACTTTTCTTATAGCCCATACCAAGAGACAGGCTCTGCCCCAAAGAGTCTCTAGTTTTAAATAGACAAGCAACACAAAGGAAGTATTATCCCCATTTCAAAGAAAGGGATTGAGACTCAGAGACAGCTAGTGTTTTGCCCAAGCTCTGCTAAGGAATCAGTGAGAGAGCTGGAGCAGTAAGTCTAGGTCACAGGAGGCCTAATTCAGAACCTTAATGCCAGGCCATCCTTTTGTAGCTGCTCAGAGTACCCAGAGGGAGGTGCTACAGTATGGCCTCCCCCAGTTGGTGCTCAGCTGCTTTCTATGGACATTTGAGATGTGTTGATTTTATTCCCCAAGATCCCGAACTCCTCCTATGTTGCACTCGGGGATTGCTTTGCTTTCACTCAGATGACTTTTCTTCTATGTCCCTGTAATGAATGAGAGCTGGGAGAGGGTTAATCTTTTCCTGAGGTAACTTGAACGCAGGTGAGCCAATTGGGGGGCAGAGTAACTTTTTTGAACTGAGAATAATTGCAGTTTCAGGGTCTCTTGTCTGCTGGGGAAGCAGAGAATGGAAGGAGGGAGAAGGATGTCTCCCAGGCAACTGAAAAGAAGCCTGTAAATATCTTGGCTGTTTCAAAATCAGCCATAGAGATGTAAATGAAAGGGAAACGTATAGCTAGACATGATCAGGTTATGGTTATTTTGAATTTGGTTGGACTGGCTAGCAGCTCTGTTTTCTTGTTGCCGTGTTTTGTTGTTTTGCTGCTCTGTTCTTTTTGCTGCTGTTGCTGTTGCTTTGATTTGATGTTTGCCTCCATACCTGTTAAGTTGAATCCCAGGGAAACATTTTCTCTGCATGCAACTCCATGATATATTTTATCTTGTTTAGGGAATAAATTACTTTTTTAAAGCAATTGATCTGTTACCTGTGTCCTGACAAGGGTCTGTGAATGTCTGTGCCTTGGGCTAGAAAGCTAGCTACTAAATTACTGTTCTTTGTTCTAAGCTCTGTCCAGATGGGGGGTTAAGAGTTTGAGGGTACCCCCATGGGAAGGTATGCCCAGATGTATGCCTGGGGCAAGGGGTTTTTGCTTTACTTTGTGTGATGGTAGCTCTACCCTCCAGAGCCAGGGGATTGGTGACCTTGGGAAGTTTTAAAGTAAAGCCTGTGTATAGGCAAGGTGTTCTAGGATTTTGAGGGCCCCCCACTTTCTGCACTCGGCCTACCAGAGTGGGGACAGCGCCCTGACAGTCCCAGGCTAGCTGCATTCACAGCAGCCATTCCTGGCTTTGAGCAGAACCTCTCTAGTACAAAGGAATCTCTTGGGCTTTTATTGCTTTCTTCACACTCGGGTTTAGACATACGTTTTCTCTGGTAGTTTATCGTAACCTTCCATCTGGATTCAGCTGAATGCAGGGGACTATTCATCTTCAACACATGACATCCTGTAAACCAGAAATGGGTTTCAAAATGACATTTGTTGTATCCATGGGGCCTACAGACAGCAGGGAAAATATTGAGACACATGGTGAAATCCAGGATTGGGCATTAAAGCACCGATTGAAACATTGCAGAACTACAGGACAAATGTTGCCTGGAATAACCCTTTGAAAACAACTAGGTACCTGTACAGCAAATGTTTTTCTAACTTACTGAATGTCTAGGAAGTTACAGAGCAAAAGCTGGGCAGTTTCCTAGCAGTCTTATTTTAACTCTCCACAGCAGTTTTCTGTTGATTACCTCCAGGAAGAAATATAATAGGCACCACCTAAAAAGGTGTAATTATTATAGAGTTGGGTTGTTAAAAGTCTCAAGCAAATTTAGATTTGCGGGACTTCTCCTTGGAAATCAAATTCTTGGCAAAGCACAGATAAGTGTTTATTCCAGTTTCTTCTATTTGCCCATCTGGTAGCTGTCCTGCTGTGACCTGTAAATCCCTAATAGTTGGCTGTGGGTTTGTTTTTAACCCTAATGGAAGGCCGTTTGCTTGTGTAAAGGAATATAAGGCGGAACAGGTATTCCAAATGGCACTACAGCAGAGTACGTGTCTGACTCGTAATTTTTCTATGAAGTACCATGTGGGCTGGGCTGTTCAAAAGCCAGTCCTGGAGCTCTTCCTTGGTCTGTTGCAGACCATAAAATGGCAAAAGGGGAGGGAAGAACTTCAGCCTGTAACTTCTGCAGCCTGGGTGACAGCAGAGAGAAATAAGACTTTGTCGTACAATAAACGAGTACAAACTGCAGGCCATGGGCCACTAGTGGCCTGCAACCGCCTTGCAGGTGGGCCATGGGTTGGAGGCTCGCTCCACTCATCCACAAAATAGGGAGCCTGCTCTGGTGTCCCAGCCCCACAGGCCCCCTCCCATGAGCTTGGAGCACTTGTGCCAGCTTCCTGCTGAGCCTCATAGGCGCCAACCAGCTTGCAGTGGGGAAGAAGTGGCACCACATGCTGCCACTTTTCCTCCATCTGGCTGGGAGAACGGCAGTGCAGGAAACTGCATGCAGACTTCCCTGCTGCTCCATTGGCTGGAACCCCAGCCTGCTCTTGCACCCTCCCTCCCACACTGCACCCCCCACCCCTGCCCACTCCTGTGCCCTACTTCCCAGCCAAACCACAACACTCTCCTGCTCAGACCCCCGCCCCTGCCATCAGTCCACTCCTGCGCCACCCCTCCCCCACACTTCTACCCCTCCTGCACCCCACAACCCACCCAGACCCTGCACCCCCATCCTGCTCCTCAGCAGCCCTCTCCTGCACAATGAACCCCACACTTTTGGCCTCACCCCAGAGTCTAGGAGGGACCCACAAAATCTATTAGTCCCAGGACCCGAGAGGAAGCCCTAAACCTCGGTCCTTCTGCCTGACCCCTCTGTGGGGCTGCAGCACAAGGGGAGTTGAGGTATCTGTGAGTCAGTGGCCCCCGACCCAAAAATGTTTCACCCTCCCAGCCATAAACAAAGACAATATTGAAACCTTTTGTTTTGGATATGAAATAGTATTTTACTTTTTTAAAACAAAATTTAATAAACTAACATGATATATGAACCAGATTTAAATATTCGCCCCCGTATATTACAGCTGCATGTTTACGTATTTATGGTCCAGTAGCCTAATATGAATAATTTAGTATTTAAGGTATTAAGAGAGAAGCAAATGCGTTTTGTCATCATGGGTGATTGGTTGGTGGGCCACGGAAGGGCTTGTACTGAGTGGTATAAACCATGGGCCCAAAAGTTTGAGAACCACTGAACTAGGAGTAATGTTGGCCCTGATTCTGTGAAATAGTGAAGCACGTGTCTAATGGGAAATATGTGAGTTAGGCACTTGCTTTGTGTATCTTACTGAAATGCAGCTAAAAAGAAAAATTAACCTGGGAAACTAAAATCTGCAATCGCCTGATCTTAAAGCTGTACTTTCAACTGCCTGCTTAGCCATTAGACTTGGACACGGGCCTCCTGTGGGCTGGTCCTGACTCTGTTATCTGTGAAATCGGAACAGAGAGACTTGCAGTGATGAAGATTGAGTAACTATTGCTGGATCCTAGATGGGGTAGTCTAGAGTTATTGTGCTGACAACGGTGGAACCCTTTGAACTGCCGAAGGATGGCAATTGCACCTGGGTAGATTTGTTCTGTGCACAGCTAAATTCTTCGGTGTTAGCGCCATGCTATCAGATTGACTTAGGTGGCGTTTTACCAGAGTCACTGAGAATAAAATACAGTCTAGTGTTTGTACTCAGTGCTAAGTGTGTGTGTGTGTGTGTGTGTGTAGAGAAAATAATGAACAAGCAGCGAAAGGAACAGTGAATTACACGAATAAAAATCCATCATTGGAGTCTGGAAAGCTGTATAAAATGGGCAAGAAAAATCCAATCAATCATATTAAAATAATATAATTCTCTGCTCTAACTCTGGTGGAGTGCTCCTAGCAATACAATCACTTACACACATACAAGCACACAAAATTTACTGCTGCAAGAGGACAGGGCAGGGTTATGGATGGCGGAGAAATGCATGTGCATCTGATTGCAGTGAAAACACAAGGTCAAGTCACTCATGCCTAACTAATATAAACATAAATACCCTAATGCATGCCCGTGCATCAGCTGAGTGCTGGCTCCCACCGGCATAAATGCATGTGAGTGGTTGGTGATACAACTAGAATCCCAAGGCCAATATCTGTCCATCTTAATGGCCTGCCACCCAGGAGTCCCTATAGCTTTGAACAAGCTGCCTTTGCACCATGAACTCCTCCTTCAGTCCGTTAAGAGCTGTCAAAAGAACATCCTTAGGTATGTCTGTGCCCCTGTGGTTGCAGCACAGTGTGTCTTTCAGGAGCATGAGCCAGAAAATACAGTGTGACTCCTCCTTCATACCTTCCCTCTGGCAGCCTGAGCCAGACAGGAGCTTCCTTTCTGATGGAGGTTCCACTCTCTGCTCTGTCCAGCTGTCTTGGGGGAAAGCAGCACATGCTCTGCTGGTGGCATAGGAGGAGCACTTTCATGCAGAGGTCAAAGAGTCAGAGGCTCAGACAAAGTGAGGCAGGAACTAGAAAAGACAGAGATCCTGGAGGGTTGTGAAGTGTGGGCACAAGGAGAAATGGACGTCCCGTCATGTTATGTCCTATATTTTGTTGGCAATGTACCACATTCCAAAGTAGAGAAGTGCTTAATAATCCACAGTGTTAGCACTTGAACGCTTCTGACCGGAGTCACCTCCTAATGCTTTTAATGGGCACTACGCTGTTTTATTGCTTTCACATCTCCTATGTTGCCTTTATTTCCAGTTTGGCTGGTTTGGAGTCACAGATTTCTCTTCCCATTAAAAATGGTGGCAATACAAAAGCCTTCAGCCACAGCTCCCTGATGGACTTCACACTGAACGTAGGGAGGATTTTTTTTTGATGTTGCTTGATTGCAAATGAAGGAGAAGAACCATTAATTCTGCATCATAAATATTCCTTGCCAAAAATGTTAGGGTCATTTGAAAAGAGAGAAATTAGATATTCAAACGTCAGGGAAGGTTGAAAGCTCATCCTGAACTTTATCCTCTTGTTCATTAATAATTGCCAAACAATAAAATACGTTACTCAAACCAGAATTTCTTATGCAGCCTTAAATTCAGTGCAGCGCATTGGTAGGCTTGTCTTATCCTTTGTCTTGCTTGCAGTCTACAAAACAATCCCATTTTGAATACAATCAGTTCATAAATTTTTAAGTATTAGGGACAAAATAATTACGGATGTACACAGGAACAATTACAAGGGCTTCAATGAAGAGGCACTCACTTTCAAACAGCGGTGAATTTGCAATGTGCTGATTGAAATCCCATCTATAATGTGCATCCAAAGTGGGATTGCATATTTTCTGACTACATGGAGTCCCACAATAGGACATGACATGGAAATGCCCTGGGCCTTCTGCCCCTTACTCTCAGTCCCTGCTTTCATTCTTCTTGTCTCTTCCCTGCAAGACCCTGCTTTCTCCTTGCTCATCTGTGCTCCTCCCCTTCACAACCCGTGTGGATACAAGTAAAATCTGGGTCATGGATTACAAATCTGACGATGAGTGGAGCCTATGGGATGCACAGGCACATTTTTGTATCCACGCAGTGCTTTGGCCAAAGTGCTAGTTACTCCCTTAAACTCTGTCACTGGATGTTCAGTAGCTTCACAGTCTGGGAATGTTTTCACCTGTCCTATATGGCTCTTTCTTGGCATGCACTGTGATCTGCTGACTTTCTTGTGTGGGCCTGTCTGTGGCTTCCAAAACTTTGCATGAATCCCACCCTTTTCCTGGAGGACTTTCACCAATAAGTGGTTGAAGGAGTTCTCAGACTAGGTCCTGTTTCTAGCCTCCGGAACTGGTAGCGAAATGGTGCATGGGTTTGTCATTAAGAAGATGGTAATTATTTGCATTTGAAGCCCCCAAAACACAGTAAGTTCCACAGGTTTTGTTGTGTGAATCTGCTCCTGACAAGGCCTAGAGTGGCACATTGATTTTTCCTGCCATTTACATGGAAAGCAATTCAAGGTAATGATAACCTTGGAATAAATATATACTCTTAATGGAGAACGTATGTATTAGGCCGAAACAGGCAGCTCTTCAATATCTTGTCAAGCAGAGATGCCTTCTTTGTCATTTACTTTTTCTCCAGCAAATATTTACTGTGGTTTGCAGGGCAAGACAATTCTCACCCTCTCCTATGTTTCATTTCCCCTCCATCAATCCCTGGCTATTGATGAAGTTCAGGATCACCGTATTCTGCACTTTTTTGTTTTGTTTTTAAAAGAGCCCCAGTCAATTCTTTGAGGCCACTGAGCAACTGATAATGAAAAATTACCTTTTTATTCACCATGCCTTTGAGCACTGAAATTGATGTTCTTCATCTAAGTATGTGGCGCTTGAGAAGTTGTCTCTCGCTTTGTCGCCCACTTGGTAAGATGTGCATGCTGACAAAGGGTGAGCAACAGGCGTGGCAGAACTTGACTATCAATTAAATCTTACAGAATATCAATTAAACATCTAACCGGGATGGTGTAGCTGGTGCAGTCCTGTCCTTAGGGCAGGGAACTGAACTTGATGGTCTCTTGAGGTCCGTTCCAGTTCTACTATTCTATGATTCAGTGGATCAGGTCTGTTAAGATTACTCTTCCACTCCTGACAGTGAAACCATCTAGTTTCCATGGGCTTACTTCTGAAAGAGGCTAAATCATTAGTGTATAAATAATCAGAATGAAAAGGTGGAACTCTCTACTATCTGCCAGACATCCTTTGCTTCTGTTTGAGATGTATGCTTCAGTGATACACTAAGTAAACACCATCTGCCCATGTCCCAGGCCACGATTTTGAAGTTTTTGCGGATATTACTCAATAAATGTGACGTAAGTGTCTTTCAGTTGTTTCCCGAGAATAGGGCTAGAAATCTAGACTCTTCCTTTCTCTTTTGGAAAAAGCCAAATGAGGGGAAAATGCATTTGCAGAAGTAAGACTCCAAAACAAATGCAAAACAGAACACATGCATCTGACAGAGCTGGTCTTTGCCCACGAAGGCTCATGCTCCAAAACATCTGTTAATCTGCAAAGTGCCCCCGAACTGCTTGTTGTTAAAACAAAAGAACAGCAAAGAAGAAATCCAATGTGTATTGCTGTTTCAGAGAGGCCTAGAATTCTGTTATAAATTTGTCCCAATCAGAGAAAAAGAGGTGATGCCTCCAGATTTCTGTTTCTCTCTCTTTTTTTTTTTTAAACTGAATAGTGTGAGAAAAACAAGTTTGAGAGCGACAAGACAAAGGACAAATGCTCTTCTGGATGTTCCGGAGTTTAAGATGAACTCTGATTTATTTACTTGTTCCCATAACAGAAGAACTAGGGATCTCCAAATGAAATTAGTGGGCAGCAGGTTTAAAACTAACAAAAGGAAGTTTTTCTTCACACAGTGCATGGTAGACCTGTGGAACTCCTTGCCAGAGGATGATGTGAAGACCAGGTCTTCAACAAAGTTCAGAAGGAACTGAATAAATCCATGGAGGTTAGGTCCATCAATGGCTATTGGCCAGGATGGGCAGGAATGGTGGTTCCTAGGCTCTGTTTGTCAGAGGCTGGAAATGGACGACAGGAGAGGTACCGCTTGATGATTTCCTGTTCATTTCACACTCTCTGGGGCATCTGGCGTTGGACAGTGTTGACAGACTGGATACTGAGGTGGATGGACCTTTGGCCTGGCCCAGCACGGCCGTTCTTATGAACAGTTATACCAGATCATTAGGTGGATTAAAAGAACAAGGCCAAAAAGTGCGTCACAATATTAATATAGGAAAGCCAGCCAGTAGGCTGTACCCTTCTCAAGTCTTCCTGTCTCTCTGACCCAGGTAGTTTCCTTTCTTTTAAAGGACATTTTCTCCAAATGACAGTGTTCAACTAAGGCAGAATTTCTGTGTCCGAAGGACAGTCTGTGATCCAGTCCATTGACTCCTGATTTCATTTAAACTGCAATTCATTATTTTCTTCCTGTGCTCATTCAAGAACCCATTGTTCATTACTCTCCCATCACTGTATGATTGGAACAATTTGTATCTGTCGCTCCTACATTGGCCAGATAATGAAATAATCATTTGTGCATCTACACAGCATTTTACATTTATTTTTTCACAGCGTAATTCACTTTTAGGGTCATTTTCTCATTCTGGAACAAATTGTGATCTTGTTTAAGCTTTTATTAGTTGGTAACAGTTTGCAATGGCCAATGTCAGGATATATCTGAGTGTTGCCATTCACAGACAGAGGAGACAATGAAATCATTGCTGTTCCTTCAGTAAACAACAGCAGAAAAGATTCTCAAGCACAAGGGTCTGATCCAAAGTCCATAGAAGACAATGGACAAATTTGCTTTGATTTTAATGTGCTTGGCATCAGGCCTTCAAAGCGAGAAGCAATGAGAAGGGATAAGGCTACTCAATAAAAATCAAAGAGGAAGATAAATCACAGAGCCTGAAGAATACAACCAGATGAGCTTCTGTTCTCAAGTAGCCCAGCAAGGTTATGACTTCTAGAGAAGTCAAGAGTCTAGGTGGATAAACTAGTTATTATGATATCAGAGAGATAGAAAGGTGATTGCTGATTGGTTAATTCATCTTGCTTCTGCAAATCTATTTCTGCTCAATTAATTAAAATGACACACATGTTCTGCTCTCCAAATATCACACACATTATTATGGAAAAGGTTGAATTAGTCATTACGTTGGAAAAGGTCAGGGCTTGAATTTAATGCCAAAAGGAGATAGCGCCTTCCGTTGATGCTTCATAATTGCTATCCAATCCCAGTTAACTGGATCTCATCTCAATCTGCTACCAGAGTTTACAAAGGACTTGTCACAGAAAGCATTTGGGGACACTCTTGCGATAGGATCCCCAGGGTGCAATCTTGGCTACAGGACCAGTGCTGAGACCTCCCAAACCACCAGCCTTGGTTGCGTCTGGGGGCTGTCCCACCCACAGGATGGATCAGGGTGGGCACCCCAGACCCTACTCTTTGAGGGCTCCAGTGGTGGTTGCCTCAACTGTTGGGGGGCCCAGGGCAGCAGGGGTCAAATTGCACCATCCCCTCTCGGATTACCATTATCCACTGGGGACAGTCGTGGGCAAGGTTATCCCAAGTGTCAACACCGATTCTGCACTTTTTCATTTGTGCCTTCAACACATCGTTATAGCGCTTCGAGAGGCCCCCAATGCTCCTCCAATCTAACTTCAACTCAGAAGACAATCTGTCTTGGGAGTCTCTGATCAGATATCCAGACCATGTGACCAATCCAACAAAGTTGTTGATGAATGATAATGACTTCAGTGCTGGTCATGTTTGACTCTTCCAGATTGCTAGTGTTCATGCCCCAAGGTTCAGTTCTGGGTCCTGTTCTGTTCAACATATTTATCAACGACCTGGATGAGGGGTTGGATTGCACTCTCAGCAAGTTTGCAGATGACGCTAAGCTAGGGGGAGAGGTAGATACGCTGAAGGGTAGGGACAGGATCCAGACTGACTTAGACAAATTGGAAGACTGGGCTGCAAGAAATCTGATGAGGTTCAATAAGGACAAGTGCAGAGTCCTGCACTTGGGCTGGAAGAATCCTAAGCATTGTTACAGGCTGGGGCCTGACTGGCTCAGTAGTAGTTTTGCAGAAAAGGACCTGGGAGTTGTAGTGGATGAGAAGCTGGACATGAGTCAACAGTGAGCCATTGTAGCCAAGAAAAAGCTAATGGCATATTAGGTTGCATCAAGAGGAGCATTGCTAATAGATCCAGAGAAGTGATTATTCCTCTTTATTCGGCTTTGGTGAGGCCGCATCTGGAGTACTGTGTCCAGTTCTGGGCCCCCAGTTATAGGAAGGATGTGGATACACTGGAGAGGGTCCAGTGGAGGGCGATGAAAATAATTAGGGGGCTGGAGCATATGACATGAAGAAAGGTTGAGGGAATTGGGACTGTTTAGTCTGTAGAAGAGAAGACTGAGGGGGGACTTGATAACAGCCTTCAACTTACTGAAGATAGGTTGCAAAGAGGCTGGAGAGAGTCTGTTCACAGTGGTCACGGATGGCAGAACATGGAACAATGGTCTCAAGTTGCGGTTGGAAAGGTCCAGGTTGAACATTTAGGAAAAACTCTTTCACTAGGAGGGTGGTGAAGCATTGGAATGGTCTACCCAGGGAAGTAGTGGAATCTCCATCCCTGGAGGTGTTTAAGTCTCGCCTCAACAAAGCCCTGGCTGGGCTGATCTGATGGGTTTGGTCCTGCTTAAAGAGGGGGCTGGACTCGATGGCTTTTTTAGGTCTCTTCCAGCCCTATTGCTCTATGATTCTATGCGCCTATCCTTCCAAGAGGTATTTAGGATTCTCCTAAGGCAGTGAGGGTGATATTGCTCAAGTGTCTTCATGTGATGCTTGTCTGTTGTCCAGGTTTCACATACATAAGAAGCATTGGAACAACCATTGCATAGCACACAAGGAGCTTTGTCTTGGCATAGATGTCCCGGTTCTCGAAGACCATTTGTCTCCGGCGGGTGAAAGCAGAGCGTAAGTACACATACAATGACAGCACACACAATCGACGAAGATATTAATGTTCAACAGGTCAAGACTTTCAGAACAATACCTCCCAAGGCATGCTTTGGACCACACAGATCCTCATCCTGTCAGAGTGGATGGAAGGGTTCCAAGATGCTACACTGAACTTCAGAGTGCCACACTCTCCCATACCTTTTCCAGTAAAAGAGGGTTGAAAAAAATGATACATCTTTTGGAACAATTACATTGTACTCTGTCTAAATATTGAATAGAACTTGCAGCATTAGTCATAATTATTATTTCACGACCTATACCACGATAACCCCTCCTAGCAGTGCTGGGTATCCAAACATGCGGTGAGATAGTTCCTTCTCTGAAGAGACAACAAACTACACAGACTAGGCAAACGGTGGATGGGCACCAATAGCCAGCAGGCTTCGGTTGTACGTGAGGGGGTGCAAAGGATCTCAGCTTACAGGAGTAGTTGGGGCTGCCCTGCCTCTCTTACCTGCAGGCCTAAGCCCTGAGCTGTGGTATTCAGGACTGTGCCTGTACAGGAGGGGAGGGGACTAAGGGAGCAGTACTTTGCCCTTAGCTATTATCACAGCCTGTCTGCAGACTCAGCACTGCACTGGTTCATGTCTGGGGTGGAATCCTGGCTGCAAGTCCACCGCATGTTACCAGGCTCTGTTGTGTCATTTGGAGAGGAATTGTGCTGTCCGCTGCAGGACTCCGGGAGTGATTGGCTGGCCTGTGCAAGGCAGGGCCTCAGACTCAACCCTCATGGGCACCTCTGGGTTTAAAGGCCTGTGCCCCACAAGGGTGCGGTGTAGTGTTCCCTACAATCTGAGTGCTTGGGTGACCACCCAGGAGAGATTCAAATGCTGCCCAGCTGATTAGCAGAGCGCCCTCAGCCACCCACAGCCAGCAGCAAATGGGTCTCTCGATGGTGCCCAGCCACATGTACCTCAGTGCACACCACACCCTTTATTCCACCCAGGGATGGAAAATTTGGAGGGAGCGCTGGTGGGAGAGTTTTCTCAGCGAGAAGGAAAGCAGGCACTGATGCCACGAGAGGGATGCCAGCTGGAATAGCCATGATAGTAGTTGCCCCCCATCCCGCCTTAGTATTAAACCCTTCATCCCAGCACACAGTCTAAGTTCCTGGGACAAGACAGACTGTCCTGCTTATCCCATCACATGTCCTCTCCAAATCTGGCATGTGGTCAGGCCTGGGCTTGGGCTGGACCTCCAGGACTGTCACTGTAGCAGATAGAAATTGTATTGTACCTGCCCACCCGCTGTTCAGCCCCCTCACTCCCCCAGACTTTTAATGATTAAAGAGTAGCTCAGGCTGGCCAAAAAGGCAGACAAATGCTCCAGACTAGTGTCATGCGATGGACGGTTGGCCATTCAGCTTTGTTCTTCAACTGGAACCGAGAGAGAGAGTGAGAGAGAACATCCAGCGCATGGCCCGCAGAATTGCTAAAAGCTGTAGCTGGGTGTCTGAAATCACACCAGGAAATCTGATGGAGTATGTGAGACATTTTACACTGATTATAATGGCCTCGAAAGCCTTTTTTGTAAATACGTTCACTCTTCTTAGTTACGCTACATTAAATGGTGTTTGGTTAGCGTGTGTGTGTGTGTGTGTGTGTTTGTGTGTGTGTGGACTCTATCGACCATATTAATAAAAGAAGAAAGAAAAAAAAATAGCTCCAAGACAGTGGGTAACAGCGGGTGTATAGAGAGAGAGCAAAATAGCAGCAGAAGCAAACTCTGGCTGGACAGTAAAAAATCACCTGCTTCTTAGGGAGATACAATTGGGTAACGATCCATGGAAACATGAACATTTCAGATGGCAGATCTGCTATTCAAATTTATGGCCAGCTGTCAGAGTGCTTGCATCCCGCACTTCCCCCCAGAAAGAATTGCTCTTTGCCGAACAGTAATGAGCGGGTTATGGGTGACTCTAGAAAAAGTATGGAACTCTCTGAGAAATTGTAGTGCATCATATTAGCTTCTCTCTGAAGTTAGCAATTTCCCATCATGCTGTATTACCCATCACTGTCACTAATATACCATGAAATTCAGTTGTATAATGCAGTGAGCAACTCAGCCTCCCGTTTCAAAGGTTTGTTACCCATAATCCTGCGTGAGTCATTAGCGATGTCACTGAATAGAGGAAAACTCATTCACTTCTTGCAATGTTTCCCCCTCTGGCAAATAACTGACACATTACACAGAGGCACAATGCTTAATTCTCCAGAGACTCCTGATTACTGTGCTGTGAAAAGCGTGCCTCTTTAATGGGCAATGCAGTCACCCCAGAGCCTTGCCAGGCCCATCTGTTGTCTTGCATGGCACCTATCCCCCAAGCTAGCATTCCCCAGCCAGGGCCGAACATCTGGATGTTCTGCCAAAGTATCTATTTTCTAGTCTTTTCCTTGTTTCCCCTCTGAAATGTTGGTAGGAAACTATTTTGAAAGTAAGTTTGCACACAAAAAAAAAAAAACCCCAAAAAATCAAGAGTACAACTATACCATCCAACTAAACCATGTTACAAGCTCTGGGGTAACACTTTGAAAAGCAGCGCTGTCCTGTTTATGAGAGTGACTTAGTGACAACAGCCTTAATGTGGTTAAGATACCAAATTGCCATCCAAATGGCTCTGAAAGAGCTTTGATCTAGGCTATCGGAATCTGTCTCATTGAAAGCCAGTGGGCCCTGAGCTCCTAAAATCACTTTTGAAAATAGGACTGAGATGTTTTGGAAAAGTTCACCTTATTTATTTATTTATTTTTTAGGAACAATTTTTGGAATGGGATAAGTCAATGATCACACTAGAATAGAGGGGGCCAGAAAGCAAGTGTGTAAAGCCAGGGAGAAAGAAATCTTTGGGGCAGTGATGGGCAATCTGAAGGCTGTGTGCAGCCCACCGGGGCTTGAGCTGTGGCCCTTGGACCCCTGTCCCCCATACACCTCTCATGCCATGGGGCACCGGAGCCTCGCGATGCCTCCCAAAGCTTTTGGAGCACTGCAAACCCCCTGGTTTGCACGCCGTCCCATTCCTGGCCCTCCCTCCCGGAGCTGGGCCACTGTGAGCCAGTGGTTTGCAGCTGTTCCAGCCCTGGAAGGGAGGGGAATGAGCAGATTTGCAGCAATCTGTGTGTGCCAGCAGGGCGGGAGGGAGGGGCAGGAAGTGCAGAGTTCAGTGCCCCAGTGCACAGGAGGCCCATGGGGCTGGAAGGCAGACGGGGGCCCACAGGGTTGCAGGTGCAGCCCCCGTGGGCTGCTGTTTGCTGTGGCCAACTGAGGTGAAGGAGGGCCTCTGGTGATCTCACCCTATTCTTGGTTGCCCATCACTGCTCTAGGGGCACACAGTTTACAATGGGACTGGTGGGTTTAGCTCATGGCGGGACATCCGAAAATCCTGCATGCTGCCTGAATGAGTTTTTCTGCACAACTCTCCTTAAGCCCAGACTGATATCACTGCAGGGTAGTGCTTTCCTGCTGCTCCTGATCCCACCTCCAAACGCGCCTCCTTCTCTCTTCTTCTCCCCTTGTCACAGCAGTATTGCTCACCGCAGGTCCCACGGGCACTCACCCAGAAACACGGCTCTCCGCTAAGGTTTCCATGTTTTCTGTGTCAAAACATTAGCGAAGCCTTCCTGACAGAACTGGGTGAATAACCCGTGTTCCTAGGCCAGGGGCATCCATTCCAAACAGCCAGGCATGAGCTGCTGTCTCCACAGCTGGGCACAGCCTTAACCCCAGGGCTAGGAGCATTTTTAGGTTCTGAATATTACACTCATTTCCAGTGTTTCCTGTGAGCTGAGCACTGGGGCTGCCGCCCAAGAGAGATTCAAGTCCTGCCCAGCTGATTAACAGAGCACGCATAGTGGGCAGCGTGTGTTTCTATTGGTGGTTCATATCTACACGTACCTTGGCGTGCATAACAAAATTTATTCCAACCATGGATGGTTAAAAATAGAGGGACCCCTGCTTTCAGCCTGTGTGTGCTGTTGTGCTCGCATTGCCACCCTATTCTTTATTACTGTGTGACGTGAATCACTACTTTTGCCTAAAACTCAGCAAACGGTATATTTAACAAAAGGAGAGGGCAAAACTATTTTTGTTGTATAAAACAGCCATTGGCTCACTTATGGACAACCCCTTTGTGACAGCACCTGAGAATGGAGAGCCCCTGGGTCCTCAAGCCTTCGGCAGCAGCTTGTCAGCCCGTGGGTTGATAGAGTTGAGCTTTCACAGTTGCGTCTCACCACCCTAGTGCATGTAAGGAACGAAACTTCCTTTTGTTGTTTTACTTTAGAACTGAGCGGCTGAGCAGCAAGGATCATAGGAGTGGCCATGGGGTATCATAACAGCATCAGCCCTGACGATGCATCAGTAGCTTCCAGAGAACTTCACTTTTGGCTCCATTTTGTCTTAATTACACTTTAATGGTTTCCTTCACGTTTACCCTTTGTAAGTATTTAAATACACTGGCTGGGAATGCCACTACCTTAGTGGGTCCTGACGATGATATGAATAGGTTACCTATTTCCTCAGCTGGTCATTTCAGTTATGTCTGAATAGTGACTTTTCAAGCTCTAATGGTGGTACGCCTTTCATCTGAGCTGGTTTTGCCCTGTTCTCATCAAGTCTGAGAGCAGGACAAGACTTTTTTCGCTTCTGGCTCGTGAAGGGTCTCCACCAGGTTGACATTGCAAAGTATTCTAGAGTGGCTATAAAGACAAACATTTAGAAAGCAAGTGACGCTCCAGAAAGGAAACAGAGCTGGGCTGTTGACTGGGCTGGGATGTGTGACATAGCCCAGAACTAAAGTTTTATCTCATTAACTCTATCTCACCTGGGCTATGTACAGACATTGTCAGCCTCCTGTTCCCGGCTTCCAGACGTGACAAGGCTGGAGTCATTAAAGCTCAAGGGATCCGGGCTTATTGTGCAGTGCTAGCAATTGTGTGTCAACGGCAAGATGGTTCTGATGGCTCCCATGATGTCAATTCAAGTATTTCAACCACCAGTCTCAATTTAATTCACCATGTATCTGCAGCCTCCACATTTGCTAATGTCAAAATAGTGATATATCTATTCTTGTCCCCAAAAGTATTGTGGCGAAGGCTGGGGCTGTGGAGGGAATGGTGCAGAAATCAGCTGCAGAGCATTCCCTCTGAAAACCTGGTTGTCCTGATATATCAGAATCTCAGTCTGTTTTAGTGCAAACATGATGTATTAACCTGCTTATTAACCAATGCAGTTGGTGACGGTTTGGTATTCAGTGTTTTGTCTGATCTGTATATTCTGGCCAAGTGACAATTTATGTGCCGAGGGGCATATCAATATTTGGGTCCATATAAATACCAGCCAGATCTTCTCAAACTACAAATCAGAAAAGATCTGATCTGTCACCAACTCAAAAGCTGATTGCTAAAGACATTCCAAGCCGGGATTGATAAAGCATTGATGACGCTATCATCAACTTGCAGTAAATCAATTTCTCTGTGCCAGCAGGCTGTCTGATAGTGATGCGGCTGCTGTTTAGAAGTGTTCTGCAATAGCAGGGTAGAATTTTACTACTAATATAGCAGAGTTCCTAGCCATTGGACAATCTAATCACTGGACACTGCTTAGATTGCAACCCTCTCTGAAAATGTAAGCCAACCCCAAACTTTCTTGTATTTAAAAATTCACCAGTAAAAGGGTCTCGTTGCTGCAGTTTCTAAACTGAGCTGTGTGAGAGAACAGAAATAACAATATATCATGAGAGAGGCTATTTGTGTTTCTGATCTAAATACTAGGCAGTGTTATCTATCTAGGTAAACTCATAGAGGATGTGGCTAAAGCTCTAAATGGTTAGTCCTATCCAGAGCAAGCAGCTGTGGGTTTTACTGTCAGGCGATCATAAGCTGAAATCTCAACAGTGCCTAAGCATAAGGGATGTTGTTATTCCCACATTCAGATGCGTGAGCCTTGGATGAGCGTTCCAGCCACTTTGCAGCACAGCACAGCTCACCAAGGCCGGAGGAGAGGTTGGTCATTCGTGCAATGGGACCCATGAGAAGTGGAAACTTGCTGTAGAGACAAAGTTGCTGGACGTCCAGCAGCTCAATCTCAGGACGGAGGAGTGTCCTTGAGACTACAAAAAGGGCCCCCTCTCCTCATGTAGCCTTCCAGCGAGGATGCCTGGAGCAGAGATAGGGGAGGGCTTTTGGCCATCTGCTGCTCTCTAGTGAGCCCTTCTTTGCAAAGCCAGGCATAGTAACAAAGTTGATAGACTGATGAGATCCACTTCCCATGTTTTGTTGCCATGTGCTAGAAGAGGTGGAGTAGGCAAATCTAGAGAGACAATAGATGCCTGAGAACCCACATAACGATGAACCAGGAAGGTTGGATGGACAAAGAGTCCATGAAAGGGGAAACCAAGGAACAAACTCAGTTGTACTTTAGGGAACGGCAAACTCCATCGACACCAGGGCTGAGTTTGGGCCCATCACTCAAAACCCCCTGGGGATAAGTAAGTGTTGGTTTTCAAATAAGCAGTTTTATTTGAGTGTTGAACATGTGCAGTCTGCAGCAGGTCTGAGATTCGGGCTTCAGACTCTCTAGTGGTGTTTCTTTTTCATAGCGTCGCCACTCACCTCCAGAAAGCGGGGTCTTGGGGAGACCTGCAAACATTCCAAGCCTGCTAGGACAGCACATGGTTTAGTTTGGTCTGAATTTGTAGACTAAGACGAGAAAGTGATTTCCAACCCTGGCCAGGAGCCGATTGCACCAGCAGAGAACAATAACAGAGAGCAGAGCAAATCCAAGAGCCTTCTGTTAGAACTGAGCAAAACCTAGCTAATACAGGGATAGGTTAGTCAGCACCATTAAAAGGTGCAGTTCAGCTCTTAAAAGTGACTGGAGAGATGGCTCCTTCTTATCCAACAGGTGTCCCTGGGTGCTTATTTAATGTGACGTTCATTCCATACCAGGCTCTGACCCTACCACGGAGCCTATGCAGGACAGGTGATTCTGCCCTCACAGACTCAGGCTCCACAGCAGAACCAAAGCACTGAGGAGGAAGAGAACTGGCTCCCTATCCTTATGTCTGCATCATAACCATTGCTTGCTGATTCCTAATTATACAGCCAATGAGTTACATCTGGGTAACTTTATTGCAGCTAACAGCGCAGGATTTGCCCAGATGGCTCTGAAGGCACAATTTGTCTTATCAAACTTTTTCTACACGTGGCAATGCAGGGAGAGGTAAGAACCCAGACTGGCCTCTGAATTTTTCCAAAATCCCTCATTCTGGGCTACTGCACCTCATCCTGGGCAAGCATTTGGCTGTGTTACAACACAGGTGTGATTGCCCAGTTTGTTGTGCTGAAGGGCGTTATTGTTCTGGACTGCTCCCCCAGTTTTGAAGTCAGCTGCAAATGTTGTTATCCACAATTTCATATTTACTTCCAGATATGTAATGAAAATATGGGACAGCCTGGGGCGGAGAACCTGCCAGTGGAAACACCTATGTTCAGTCATGGGTCCAATGTTCTACCATGATTCCTCATTTTGACATCTATCAGCCCCAGAATATTAGATTTCTCCTTATTGCCTCTGACATCAGCAATCGCAGAAAAGGCCTCTGCACCTGAATGGAGAGAAAATTGGCTAAAGGGACATCCAAGTAATACCTCTCTTGTGGTAAGAAGTTTCCTTATTTCCGTCTTTCTGTGCTTTCACAGATCACCATCTGTTATTTACCTCCAAACCTGTTGGAAATTTGACATCCAATTTCATTTCTATGTTATTGTCCCCTGGATTTTTGGCAAGGGCTCCTGGCCAAATGAGGCCTTGAGCACTCTTTGATGAATAGTAGCAAATTGATGCCTTTCTGATTGTCTACATTTAGCAAAAATAGACAGGGCCAAATCCATCCCTGATGGAGTCCAGTGATGTTGATGGACAACACCTGGGTGAATTTAGCCTATGATTAAAATATCCAAATTTGTATCCCTTGAGAAAGGGATGACTGCAAGAGGCTTTCATACCCTGTTAAAAATAGGAATGATCAGGGAATACCAATGTCATTTGAGGGTAGCAGAAGTGCTCTCTGGGGCTCCCATCCCCCGCCCAACCATCATAGCTTTGATCACCACAACTTACTGGGTACAAACAATAGCGTTACTCAGACTTACTAAACTGTTACCAAGCTTGTTTGCGCATTGTCTTTCTCCATGTAATTGCTTATTTGAAAAGCACTTAGAGGGCTCTGACAATGTGGAAAACCAAATGGTGCTTGAGCATGGCTGTCTGTCAGAAAGATGCTTTACAACCTGACATGAGAAAGAAGTCCTTCCCTTCCCTCGGCCGTTTCTCATCTGTACGCATTCCAGCTGGCATTACCCAAGTGTGCAGATCATTTATATTTGTTTTTGCTGCAGGACGTGTGACTGCTGCCTCTGTATTCTTGGGTTAACATCTAAAATGCTTTTTTCTTTTCCATTTGAAAAGTAATTTGTGGCTCAGGCCCCACATTATCAGTCTGTAGCTATTGCTTTAATATCTTCTTCCCCTAATTGTGACTGTGTTAAACGTCTCTGGGAGATATCACACCTTCTGAATATTAGACCCTTTACACGTTGCTTGTTAATACTACCTGCAATACATCATTGCTTCCAATTTACTGAAGTGGAATTGCACTTCACAGATTTTCATAGGTACAGTGGGCTTTTTGGTAGGAGATTTATTTACGCCCTGATTAACTTCATTCTGTTCCTTTTGTAAAGTGGCTTGAAGTTGAACAGTTAATGTTAAACATTCAGAATGATGGAGTGTTTCGTTCAGCTGATCACTAATTATAATAATCAGGGGGCACACTGATGACATTGGATTTTTCACAACTCAGGTTCCACTTGTGTCAGTATATTTTGCTCTCCTGTGAAATGATTATTCCCACAGAGAAAGGGGCTTTTACTGAGATGTTCTGCTGGAAGGTAAGCATTTGGCCCCTTTTGAGTGAAATTTTGTGACAGGTAAAGAGCTCCAGGGGAATGGTGGGAGTGTTAATTAGAGCTAATTATAACATAATTGATCTGGCTGATTTAAACTGCCTCCCAGAAATTCCTATCTCCTCACAGGTTGCTGGAATTAGCAGGCACAAGGAAAATGAGGCCTCAACCTGCTGCATGGTTGAAATCAGTTAAATGTTGGTCTACGCGCCTGTTGTATGAGTGTCGTAGTTCCTGAAGGTAAAAGCAAACAAAGATCTCAGTCCATATTTCACAGCTAAGGGTTTTCAGCGTGAACCAGAGGAGACCGATTGAGAGCGCCCGGTTCTTGGGAATAACTCTTCCTTCTTTTTGGTCTCTCCCTGGGTGCTCCTTCAGACTTGGCCACCCTGTCACATCTGTGCTGCTTCTCCACCTGACGCTTTCCCAGCAGTCATCTAAACAAGTGATGTTCCAGCATGCTGATGGGGGTGGAGTTCCATTACTGGCTCAGCAGGACTCTGAGCTGAAGTGGAGTTTTCCCTTTCATGGTGATGTTTCCATGGCTTTTTAAAAAACCCTGCTGTCTCCTCCATGCAGGCTTTCCCATCCTCTTCCAGCTAACTAACAACCCCAGATCTCTGCATTTTGTGATGTCCAGTAACTATCTCCTGACTTCTTCCAGGCTGGACAGGAACCCAGTTCTACTGGTAGGACCCCAAACAATGTTTCAAGATGGTTTCTGCCCTCAAGATGCTGGTTGTAGTCAAGGGCACCCAGAGGTGCTTCCCTGCCACCTGCTGTATCAACACAGGGAAGTCCACAGCACCAGGTCCCACTCCAATGGGCAGCTGACTCATCTAGCTGTATCACACCAGCTTGGTTCTTCAGCCCAGCCGGGCCCAAGCTTAATTTTTTTCAAGCCCAGTACAAACTTGTAACATGGGCTGTGTCAAAAGACCACTTTGGCTTAACCAGTAGATCATGTGTGATCTCAAAGTAAAAAAGGAATCATATAAAAAAAATGGAAACAAGGACAAATTATGAGGGATGAATATAGGCAAACAACACAGGAATGCCGGGGCAAGATTAGAAAGGCAAAGTCACAAAACGAGCTCAAATTAGCTACAGGCATAAAGGGAAACAAGTAGGCTTTTTATAACTACATTAAAAGCAAGAGGAAGACCAAGGATAGGGTAGGCCCATTGCTCAGTGAGGAGGGAAAAACAGTAACAGGAAGCTTGGAAATGGCAGAGATTTTTAATGATTTCTTTGTTTCGGTCTTCACTGAGAAGTCTGAAGAAGGAATGCCTGACAGTGAATGCTAGTGGGAAAGGGGTAGGTTTAGAAGATAAAATAAAAAAAAGAACAAGTTAAAAATCACTTAGGAAAGTTAGATGTCTTCAAGTCACCACGGCCTGATGAAATGCATCCTAGAATACTCAAGGAGCTGATGGAGAAGGTATCTGTGCCATTAGCTATCATCTTTAGAAAATCATGGGAGACAGGAGAGATTCCAGAAGACTGGAAAAAGGCAGATATAGTGCCCATCTATAAAAGGAGGAATAAGAACAATGCAGGAAACTACAAACTGGTCAGTTTAACTTCTGTGCCAGGAAAGATAATGGAACAAGTAGTTAAGGAAATCATCTGCAAACACTTGGAAGGTGGTGAGCTGATAGAGACGAGCCAGCATGGATTTGCAAAGAACAAATCATGTCAAACCAATCTGATAGCTTTCTTTGATGGGATAACGAGCCTTGTGGATAAGGGAGAAGTGGTGGATGTGGTATACCTAGATTTTAGTATACAGTCTCGCATGATATTCTTATCAATAAACTAGGCAAATACAACTTAGATGGGGCTACTATAAGGTGGGTGCAAAAGTGGCTGGATAACCATACTCAGAGAGTAGTTATTAATGGTTCTCCATCCTGCTGGAAAGGTATAACAAGTGGAGTTCCACAGGGGTCTGCACTGGGACTGGTTCTGTTCAATATCTTCCTCAACAATTTAGATGTTGGCATAGACAGTGCACTTATTAAGTTTGCAGATGACACCGATCTAGGAGGGTTGCAACTGCTTTGGAGAATAGGGTCAAAATTCAAAATGATCTGGACAAATTGGAGAAATGGTCTGAAGTAAAGATCCTCCGCTACTAAAGTATTTGCTGCTGCTGTGACTAGAAAAACACAATAGCATGGAGAGCCAGGGTCAATGACCGAGCCCAGCAAGATCGATTTTTGCTGCGTCTTCACACACGCGGCAAAATCAAACTCTGAAAGATCGACTGCGGTGCGTCAAATGCCAGTTAAGTACAGACGTACTCCGAGGAGTACAGGGATCGACTGCCGACCCCTGATAATTCAATTTTGTGTGTTCCTATCAGGTTGATCTTTCACGTAGTATAGAAATACCCTGTATAGAGCCTTCTAGCTCTGGGGGGTCACACTCAGCTGGAATAAGACAGCTACACAGACCTATAGAGTACTATGTGCCAATAGCCTGTCTACGCTATGGATGCTATTTCCATTTGGTTTTGTGTGTTTAACTTTACACCAAGATTAAATCCTCCATTGGCTTCACTCATGACACGAGCCCTGTTCTACATCCACTGCATGCAGCCCTGTATCCAGAACAAGGAAGAGCATTGGGGATCCCTTTGTACTTGTTTCTCCTGTGCTTGTCTTCATTAGCTGCTGTGACTAGGAAAATGATCAAATCCTTTTCCTATGCATCAGAACAATATGACCACTCTGGTGTCAGCTGGGCTGCATTCATATTCCAAGCACCCCATTGCCTATGCCACAGGTGCAATTTCTTGTTTAGCTTTCTGATCTGTTTTGATTAATAAAACTTAGCAATTTATAACAAGTCAGAAATGGAGTCACAGCTCTGAAGGGAGGTAATGAAGGGCTGTAATTCTTTGCCAAACCTAGGGTGGCAGGTTTCAAGACTCTGTAGTTTGCAGAGAATGTTGAAGGATTGCAAATTGGATGCTTTTGATGTCACGCACCCAGTTAAACATAATAAGGGTGGGTCAGGAAGCCAGTTGTCTTAGCTTGAATATGATTAGATATTCCTCAGTATGAACTGCGTATCTGAAGCCATGCCATGGTCTGAATTGCAAAATAAAACTGGAAAGCCAGACGACTTCCTTCTTTCAATTCTGGAGCCTGAGACATCTTGTTAGGAGATGAGGGTATGGACAGGACAATACTCTTATTGCTTAATTAATTTTTAGCCAGGTGTCCATACTATATTTTCTGTGGTATTGTTGGATTGGGGGTGCTTAGCCAGTCTAGCACGTTAAGACTGTATGCCCTAACTGTTCTTTATCCACATTTTCCACACCAGTCATGGTTGTCTAGACCTCTGTCATACCCCTCCCTTCCGCATCTCTTTTCCAAGATGAAAAATCCCAGTCGTATTCATTGCCCCTCATCAGTTTTGTTGCCATTTTCTGACCTTTTCCAGTGCCTAGATAATCTTTTCTGAGATGAGGCGACCACACCTGCATGCAGTATTCAAGATGTGGGCGTACGATGGATTCATATAGAGACGATAAGACATTATTCTTCGGCTTCTCTATCCCTGTCTTAATGATTCCTACCACTCTGTTGGCTTTTCTGACTGCTGCTGCACACTGAGTGGCTCTTTTCAGTGGATGCTATGTCTTACTCACCTATGGAGATCATACAGCAGTAAGAGAATCGTTCCAAAGGTTTCCTTTTGTATGGGGTGGGCATAGAGTGATTTGAACTTTCTGCTGGAATGGCCGAGAAGGCCTCAGAATATGCACACATTGTCGTAGACAGACAGGGAATTGAACTGTCTGCTCCATATCCCTCGTGAGCATCCTAACCAGTGGGCTAAAAGAGATAATGAGGGAACCATTTGCTTCATGAAGTTCCAGGCCTAAATCCTGCTTTAATTTCATGTTTACCAATCCTATCCCTCTTGGAATAACAGTTACCCCATTAGTTGACTATGCCATTGGCTGTAGGAGGCACGTGTTTGCCTAACCAGCTGGGTGCTCACATACGCAAATACAATATAGAGGAAAGATTATTTTTAGAATAGAGACTATAGTGTAATGAAAATTTAGCTCACTTACAGTGAGTGTGCACATAAAATAAACAAAAACAGGGTAGTACCCAGTTCTTGGGCACTCAGAAACATCTGCAACATCCATTTTTTACCTTTTTTACTTCAAAAACTTGACAGCTCCAACTAGAAAAATGGGAGCCAGCCTCAGAGCAAACGACCGTCACAAGGAACCAGCCATGCCTGCGCTTGCAATTGATGGATGAAAATTTGTCGTTCATGGATGCTTGACCCCCTCCCCATGACAAGAGTTGTGCTGCCGTTAAGCGCAAAGTGCCTCCTGCTTGGTTGGCAGTCACCCTTGCCTGCTGACAAAGCGAAAGTCACTAGTGTGTGGTGATGGGGTTGCGGGGGTTAGAAATATTGCTGACAAGCGGCATTCACATGTCTCAACACAGCCTTGTCTCTACAGGCTGCACAGGGGATGCACACACAGGTGAGTAGTGCAGGGATTCTGGGGGGCACTGACCACATGCCAATGCCCCACCCCTCCCCACTCATGCTCCACCCTCTCCCAGCCTCTGCTCCACTCATGCCCCTCCCCCTGACCCGCCCCTGCCTAGTACCTCTTCCCGTGGACAGGCCACACTGCTTCTGGTGAGCGTGGGGCAGTTCCTTTCCTCCTCTTCAGCAGCGTGGCCTGATAGCGCAAGCTAGGAAGCTCACTTTGCTCCCAGGCCACACCACTCTGGGCGAGAGACGGGACTGCACCCACACACACACCAGAAGAGGTGCAACACTGATGATGAGTGTAAGTGGGGGGCAAAGCTGTGGGGGGGAGGGTGATAAATGTGACCTGCATGCACCCTTACCCATCACCTCTGTGTAGGCAGACCCTCAGTGTTCAATAACCAAACAGAACATTTTCTTAATTAGTTACATCTTTGGACAACATCTATTTCCATAATAGCATTTTGTCGACTGAGCAGTTTAGGTGAGAGCACCGCTCAGTGAAGCCACCCGAAGCTCTCATTGCTGCTAAGGTTAGGCAGCTACTTGCATTTCTTCTTTTATTCCTTTCTTTCTTTCATTTCATACCATCTGTCACAACCCAGCCTGCCTTGAGCCATTGCTTTGCATGAAGAGATATCAGAGTAGCCAAGCACTAGCAAAAGAGCTGACTGGAGGTGAACATTTCTGGAAGCTTTATATCACTCTTAAAACAAAAGAAAGTTATGCTTGATACAAATATTCCATTTATAAATGCTTCATGAATATTTAATAGCTGTTATAATAACGCTGTAGCCATGAGCAATATGTGTTATAGATGGGTAGATGCTTGGGCAGAGATGGCTTTGTGGAAGAGGGTGGGTTTTTTCTAATTTTGGTTTTTTACTAATTCAGAAGGAAAACCAAACATTTTGAAATCTCCTGGAAGGGGCTTGGAGCAGTTCACTTTAGGGGCTGCCCTAGAGCTGCAGACCCTGGAAGCTCTGGGATCCAGGTTCTTGGCTTTCATGGGCAGGTGAGTTGGCAGGAACTGAGGAGGCAGATTTTGGAAGCTGTCTGGCAGGCAGGTCTCCCTGAGAACTTAGTCTCTGTTCTCCTGGAAGTGCATTGCAATCAATGGGCCCCCATGGAATGTTTCCAGTTTCACAAAGTGGCGAAGTCTGACAAAAATATGGTTCATCAGCATTTTTCCAGCACTCTCCAGACAGAAGCAGCGGGTTGGACTTGGGATAAGATTTGTTAATTTATTAGCTCTTTATCAATGGAACCTCATATATGGTGTGGCCGAAAAGCAAGTTAAGGGAACAAATGAATAATGGATAACTTGTGGGGGCGAGGGGGTGGCAGGGGATGGTGGTTTGGGCAACCTAAGGAAAAGGATCTTTAAAAGAAAAGTGAAAAATGTGAGACTTTGAGTGCAATTGCCCCACCCTGGTGGACGTGAGCAGAATAAGGCCTGAGGTTAATAACAGTGCTGCTAGGTCATTTGCCCTTTATGAAACTGGAGCTGACATTGTGACTCCATCACTAACCATACAAGACCCCTTCCATTTCAAAACCTGTTCTTACCCCTCGCTAAGGGAAAGTGTCCACCATCGCTGCAGTTAGTTCTCTTGTAATAGCAAGTGTCCTTGGGCTCTCTCGCACTAGAGTTACTCTAGCAACCCACCATGTGTTCTTTTCTTCTTTAGGGGAAGTGAACTGGAAACACAGAAGAGTGCTGACGTGGAGCTGGAGAAGGCCGGGTGTTGCCTTCAGCCCAGAGTATGGCTTCTACCGAAGAGGTATTGTCCTCTGGAGTTGCAGACTCCAATCGGAGTGGAAATACCCTGCGAGGTGTCTGGCTTGGAGGGCTGCTGGCTGACAATGCCCTCCTTGCCAGAGACCCTCGCCACACCATTTGCAGAGCAAGTGAGATTGAGCCACTGAGAGCTAAACCCTCCCATGCTTGGAGATGCCAGCTGGGCAATGGGATTATTTCCATGCACAGTTGGAAAAGATCAATATTCACTCTATGAGCTGAATTATAATAAACTGGATGTCATGTCTCATTAACAGACCTTTCCCTGCGCCAGTTTCCTAGCCTGTCCAGGGAGGAAACAGAGCAGCTACAGAATTGTGTCAATTTGTCATTTCCTTCACAGGTGCTAGCCTGCCTGAGGGATGGATGCTTTGCAGCTGCTTTGGCCACCCCACCCTAGGGTAGGTGCTGGCCGGGAATAACCTTTGTCCAGCTGGAGAGAGAGTGGAGGTGATTGACGCGCTGATCTCCCAGCTGCCTCTGCCATGCAGTCCTTTGGAGGAGTCTCTGTCCAGCAGGTGAGAAGTCCTGCAGCATCTCAGGCCGGGAGGCAGGGACAAAAGGCTGAGCGGTGAAGCCTGGGATATTCAGCCACACCCCAGGGAGCAATGGATGCAGTTTTCAATGACTTTCAGAGCACAGATCTCCCTGAAAGTCACTGGGATGTCTGACTGTAGATGATGCCAGGGCTTTGGAAAATCCCACCCTTGGCACCCAACTCCCACAGGCGACAGGTAGACTAGGCCAGGGGAGGCAAACCCTGGGTCATGGTGGCCCTGCCTACACTGTGTCTCTTCCCTTGC
This sequence comes from Carettochelys insculpta, assembly GCF_033958435.1. Lineage (NCBI taxonomy): Eukaryota > Metazoa > Chordata > Testudines > Carettochelyidae > Carettochelys > Carettochelys insculpta. The sequence continues at coordinate 4,158,264 of NC_134149.1, read as the reverse complement.
CTGCTGCACCACTTCCCCAGCGCGCTCACAGCTTTCTGTAGCTCCTGCCTGGTGAGTCGCTCTTGGTCTCCTCTGTTCCACTCCCCGGCTCCGAAGTCCCTGCCACTTGCCGTGTCCCTCCTCACCACCGCAACCCCATGAGTGAGGGCGTGGAGGAGAAAAGGGACAGGGGAATGGTGGGCAAGTGGGGCCTTGTGGAGAGAGGGGGCTTGCAGAGAAGCTGAGCAGGGAGCAGGGGAACCTGGAATGGGGTGGAGTGTGGCTGGGGCTGCAGTGAGAGAAGGCCGCCCAGGGAAGCTTCATCTGCCACCCACATCAGTAGGGGCTGGACGACCAACTCTGAAGCGCTAACAGGTGAAAGGCCCTGGGGTAGCTCCTCAGCAGGTTTGAGTTGTCCTGTCTCCGTTGGTGCCAACAGAGCAGCCCTCTGGAGCAGACGGGCGGGTTGTAGGTTCAACACATTGGCAGATTGAAGTAAACCGGAGGTGCCACCCGAAGGCTGTCTCCTTCCAGCTACTGTATAAACAGGCAGCGTGCCTTGTCCACAATGGGGCTTTAACCTGGGGGTTGGCTAATGTGCTAAAACACCCTCCCCCACCCTGTGCCCGAAATTCCTCCAGCAGCAGAAGAAATCCGAGTTTGGATTACAACTCTTGGTGGGAGGGATAGCTCAGAAGTTTGAGCATTGGCTGGCTAAACCCAGTGTTGTGAGTTCAGCCCTTGAGGGGGCCATTTAGGGATCTGGGGCAAATGGAGGGGACAGGGAAAAGGATGGTGCTTGGTCCTACCAAGAGGGCAGGGGCCTGGACCCAATGACCTCCTGAGGTCCCTTCCAGCTCTATGAGACATGTATCTCCATATATAATTATTAACACCCGGCAGAAGTGAACAGCTAAGCTGCAGACATTTTACGTGGTATCTTGCTGGAATGCTGAGGCAGCTGCAACAGCAGGGCACTGGGGGCGATGTATTCAGCACGCCTTTGGTACACTCCTCTTATTGTGTTGCTTTCTTTTGCAGAGGCCTCTAAATCAACAAAACACTGACCATCATTAATACAAAGTTAATAACGTAAAAAAAGCTCGACCCATCAGACAACGGTTCCCAAGAGAGACACAAATAACAAACCTTTATCAGACCCACAGGATTGCAGTGATCCTCATGGGCTGTCTGATAACAGAGCAGTGGTCTGCACCTTCACCGCTGTGTCCTGCAGCCCTTCCCCTCCCTAACTACCCGGGGGAGTGCGGATATTGGCCTGCCAGGGGGTGCTGGAGAAGATCAGATCTGGTTACTGTTTGCAGGGCCAGCCTTAGGATTTCTGATGCCCTGGGCGGTGCTATTAAACTGCCCCAATGCCCAACTTGCTTTTAGCAGCACAAACACAAGCGTACAATATTGGCAGATTTGCCACATTAAATAGCTCTGATCTGATAATAATGTTCTGTGGCTTGATGCGAAGAGCAGATCAGTGGCAGCAGAGTGGTGCTTATAGGTCTGGCTCACACCGGGTCTGGCAGCAGTTGAGCGGACAGGTGGAAAAGGGCAGAACCCGCAAACTCACCCCTTGGGTGCTGAGTGGCCAAAGCAGCAGCAGCAAACCCTCAGGTCAGGTCACACTGCTGGGCACCGCTGCCAGCGCCACAGTGAAGGGTGGCCACCGCCCCCTGTCCCATCCAGTAATGGGGGAGACAGGGGCAGCAGGGAGGCCGTGAGGGATGCCAGAGAAATCGGAAGACACTCAGAAGGGAGGGGAGGGGAAGCAATGCAGAGGGAACAGAAGCTGGGAGGAAGAAGGGGGCAGCAGTGCAGGTGGGCAGGGAGCGAGGCACTGTACTGGGGGGTGAGACGATGGAGGGTATTGATCTGCTCAGCACTGCCGCAGCCAGGCAGAGCCAGGCCCCTGAGTCCCAGCTGGCCCACCAGCACCTCACTTCCATGACCCACAAGGAGCTGAGCAAAGCTGCCCCTCCCTATGGGGTCTGGGGCCTGGAGCTGGGGGGAAGCCTGGTGCTTCCTACTGCCCTGGGTGAGGAGGGGAATGGGGACCCCCCCCAACCCCAGCTCAGCCTGTGTGTGTTTGGAGCCGGCCTCTGGCTGACTGGGGATGCAGCCGGTCAGCTCCGAGCGGACCACCTATCCCCGTCACCTCCCTGGTAGGCGGCTCTGTGGCAAGGTGCTGAGCTCAGCACCAGGAGCCCATGGCCCCTGCATTAGGGGAACCACCCAACACTGAGCCCAGGAGAGGCACTCCCCTCCCCTCCCCTCCCCTTCCCGGTCTCACAGAGCCCTGTTCCCACCAGGCACCGGTGCACTCAGCCCCACCCCACTGCTCTCTTGCCCATGCTCCCTCCAGTGGCTGTGTGGGGCCCCCAAGGCTGTGGGGCCCTCCACAGCCGTGCACTTTGCATATGGGTAGGGATGGCCCTGACTGTCAGGCCAGGTGAAGCATGTGCACTCCGCAGCCAGATCATTCGCAGAAAATCCCTCTCCAGCAGCCCCCTGGGTGGCTCAGATGTTGCCAAGGAAGATTCTCTCCTAACAGTCTGAGAGGGGTAGCTGTGTTAGTCCACAGTGCCACAAAAAACAAGCCGTCCTGGAGCACCTTAGAGACTGACACGTTTATTTATTAGTTAATGCACTTTCGTGGGTAGGACCCACTTCCTTCCTTGGAGTAGAGCTTATAGGACTCGGCGCCTGATGCAAAGCCCAAAGAAAGCAAAACGAAAACTCCCATTGACTGTGGTGGCCTTTGGCACCAGACCCCTGTTGTCTGGGCTGAAAATTGCACACAGCTGAAAACTTCCCCCTAGCACTGTCAGCGTGGGCTGAAGCACTGCCCATGGCTAGCTGTATCCTCGACATGTGCTGGGCAGCGGCCGGTGCTCTTTGAACATAGACAGCCAGTCTGCTGCAGAACTATGACCTCCTTGTGCTGTCACCCCCAGGAATAGAAAACTATGCTTCCCTTGCAAAGTCCAGAGGCCCGATGGCTCCTTTTTTTGCTTTTTGGACACCGGCCATTGGTTACTTATCATCAATTCTGATCTGACAGTGATCCTTACAGCTGAGGGGCTGATTCTAATCCGCTGCTGCAGCCAGGTTTAAATCTTTCTCTGCCATCGGTGAGTCTGAGCACTGAGTGTGCAGAGACATTATTAGATTATTAAATCAATGACACTCAGGTTATCAGTCACACTTATCTGCATTCCCTGACACTGTAATGATCTTCTATTTTTACTTCCATCCTGCTAACGTCCCAGAGGTACTGAAATTATGACCAGAAAATTAATTTCTTTACGTTTGAACAAGAAATAGAAGTAGGGGGAATAATCCTGTATTGACATTATACGTCCTAACAGAGCTGTTCAGAAAAGCTATGGGTATAAAAAATAATAGGGTTGAGAATTACATTCTACATACCCAGTTATCCCTGTGGTGTAGGGCAAAATAACAGGCCTGTGAATATGTCTTGTGTTCAGACCTGGGGCCAGATTATTCCAGCTGGTAACTCATTCTGAGCGCTTAGGGTCCCTTAGCCAGCACTAATAGATTGTACTAGAACCACCAATATTTTCTCACAGACACCTGCTCTCAGGGATGTTGACAAGGGAGCATGCTGGGAGTGAGATCAAATCTAGTAATCAGGAACAGGACAGAAGCGCACAGTAAGAGCATGATGACATTGTATTTTCAAGAGCTTTGGGTGCAAACAAACAAACACATCAGCCCACAGGTGGAATGCACCAGGTCAAAATGGATTTCTTAAAGACTGCAGTAAGTTGTCTCTAAGGACCTGATGAGTGAAGGTTTAAGAACAGCTGTACTCCCCTGGCCATGCATGTAGAATAACCATCTTTAGGTTCAGAGGTAGATGAAACTACGAAGGAGAACTAATAAAAGATAGTTAAGGGCCAGAGTAGGGGTCTGGAGCACATGACCTACAAGGAGCAGATGAGGGATTTGGGATTATGTCGTTTGCAGGAGAGAAGAGTGATGGCTGATTTGATAGCAGCCTTCAACTTCCTGAAGTGAGGCTCTGAACAGGATAGAGAGAGGCTGCTCTTAGTAGTGATGGATGGCAGAACAAGGAGCAATGGTCTCAAGTTCAGTGTGGGAGGTCTAGGTTGGGTATTAGGAAAAACTGTCACTGGGAGGGGGGGGTGAAGAACTGGAATACATTACCTAAGGAGGTGGTGGAATTTCCATCCCCAGAGGTTTTTGAGTCCCGGTTTGACAAAGCGCTGGCTGGGACGAGGTTAGGGTTGGTCCTGCTTAGAGCAGGGGGCTGGGCAGGGGGCTGACCTCCTGAGGTCTCTTCCAGCCCTAGGATTGTATGAGTGTATGAACATGGCTCCATTGAAATCAAGGCGGAAGAGCAGAGAATTCATCTGAGCATTGCTCTTGACCAAAGGTACCTCAGAAACAGTACCAGGCTCTGGGGCTCAAAGCAATTCCTCTAAGGAATCTTGGGAGTTTGACCTCTTCCCTCACAATCCCTCTAAACTTCCCAGCAGCTTTATGAAATCTCCCAGTAGCCCCTGCTTCTGAGACTTTATCACTATGTAAGCCTACAAGGCCTGAACTCAGACATTTCTGTGGGAGGTGCTTTTCTTGTAAACGTGGCATACAATTTCTTTTGATGTAAATGAGTTCAAAATAGTTGTGCAATGAGTGTGCATAAGGGTGATTAATGAAAAATGTGAGTGGAAACAGACTGGTAAAATGATTTTGCTATAACATACTAAAAATTTACACAGTAATAAAGGTTTTATAGAAAAAAATGAACTTCTGTGATCTTGCTGTAATAAGTGAAAAATAAATTTCCCTCCCTCCAACCATCTTTTCCTGCTGCTAGCAGCCAAGGGCATGCTGTGAAATGTAGTCCCTTCCCTGCTCCAGGGCCAGGTCTGTAGGCAGGGAAGCTGGACAAGGAACTACAGCTCCCACAGTGCCTCAGGCTCCCCCATCATGCCCTGCAGGCTCCCCTTGCACAGTGCAGCAGGGAGGAAGGGAGGCAATCCAGACATAGAAGGGTGCATTTGCAACTTTTGCCCACCTCTCGTCTTCCCCCTGACCCCTTCTCCTGCCTCTCCTGCATATAAGCCTGTACACAAAGTGTAGTACAGCTACAATAGTGGGGAGAGAGAAGGTTAAATCCCAGCAGCTTGGCTGGAATAGGTTCGGGTTGGTTTTCCAAGAGAGAGATTTTAGGAAGTTATGTGGGAAGAGTTCTGTAGCATTGCGTTGTGCACGAGGGCCAAGTAGATGAGCACACATCCCTTGTTGTCTTGGGCTCTGTGAATCCTCTAGTGCAGACATGGCTTCTGGGGGCTGAGCAAGTGAAGAAGCATATGATAAATGCTTTCCCATAGGGACAGAAAGTCTCTGCTTTTTTCCCCCTCTAATTATTTGTAAGCTGTCTGAGTTTATCACTTGCTGGCCTGAGCCATATATTACCTAGTGCGAGAGCATAATTTGTTTTTAATGTATGTTTTAACAGTGTGATTTGTTTCATGTTTGAAATTAATTTCAAAGAAGGAACAAGAGCTGGTGCTCAGTGGGCCAGAAATTCAGCAGGAAGGCTTTACCGAGCCTTTTGAGTGGAAAATGTTTGCTGAAAGTCAAGTATGACAGCAGTGGAGAAAGAGGGGGCATGTGTACCATTGGTACTGGAGAGATACATTGGCAGGAATATCCCAGCAACTAAAATTTGCAGTGGGAATTAAAACCGTTGTGGAAATCCTTTACTTCAAGTTTTTGGACTCCTGTAAACAAGAAGCAAACGCTCAGCTGTACAGCATGTGTTCTTTGGTTAACCATGAAAAGTGGATAGCTAAGTGGCCATCACTAGCTGGCAAGGCTCACAATTAAATTGAATCTATTTTGAGAGCACTTCAGTCCAGATTTAAAGCTGTTTTCACCTGGTAGGAAATGTCTTCTGAATTCTAAAGCTCTCTACAATAAGGAAAATTAGAAAGGTCTGAAACTGGGTCCCTTTCCAGTGGACAATGAAAATGATCAACGTTCTGGTTAGCTTATATTTCTCTGCAGCACTGGAATTTCTATTGCCGTGGGTTTAAATGACGGGATTTTGTCCCTCTGTGCTTGGGTATGTTGAAAAGTTAGTATTTACACAAGATATTCCAGACTGATAATGCATAGCTAACAAAAGATGAAATTTTATTTATGCCATTTCCTATATACATTTCAGACAATTTCTTGATACAAGTTCTGTTTATAAAACATAGCACTAAGGGCTTTTTTCTTCTGGGGAAACACACCAGAACAGAGTTCCAGCACCGTTTCCCCCCACAGTCCCACGGCTGGGGCTGCCTCTGTGCCTCGCTGACTTTCAGCCTCAGGGCTGCAGATTCCCACTGCCAGGGATCCTGCAGCTGAGGCTGCCAGCAGGACCTGAGATCCAGCACCTTTTTTTCACGAAAAAAAAGCACTGATAGCGCTTATACATCCCCTGAATGGAAACAAGAAAGGTTGGGCACAGGAATGTGTATCCAATTGTTGTCAGTGCTCTTTCTGAATGATAATACGCTAGGGGCTTGTCTGCATACTTGGCTCAATCTAATTCTTGACCTCCCCCCCACCCCTTCACTCTCTGATTTGCTCACCTTGATTATCTTTTTCTGATTTGTCCTCCTTGCTTACTGTTTTTGGTTCTCTGTGCCTTAAATATCGGGTCTGTTCTGGTCTGGCTATGGTCTGAAGAAGTGGGTCTGTCCCACAAAAGCTCACCTAATAAACCATTTTGCTAGTCTTTAAAGTGCTACTTGACTGCTTTTTGTTCTAACCTATTTAATGATCGTAGCCAAATTCTTAGGTGAAATTCTGCCCCTTTGAAGTCAATGGAGATCCTGCTGTTGTTTTCAGTGTAGCTAGAATTCCTCCAGTTATGTTTCCCCATCTGACAAATACTTCACCCTGTTCCAAGGGATATCTGATAAATAGAGATGAGTCTCCGGGTCAAAATGTAGCTGTGTAGGCAAGAGTTAAAAGATACCTGGCTTTGCAAACTGTTCGACCAGTCTTTTGCCTATAAATTGTTTTTTGCAGCCTGTAAGCAACTCAGGAGGGATCTGCCTTATATTCAGTGAGTGCTGACCTGAGTTCTGCGTGCTCAGTGATAGGGATGGGAACCGTGATGCTGCAGTTTTTATGAAAGATAGGGTCAAGAAAGCTGGGCTTACCCTGAACTCCTCATTGAGATGTAGCTAGGCAGACGCATCTGTATTTCAAAGTGAGTGTGTGTGTTCTAGCATTGATGTCGGACTGTGGTCTTCTTAGGGCGACCATATCCCCATTCCAAATACGGGACAGGGAGATAAGGGGAAAGGGAGGGCTCCTCCTGGCTCCACCGAGCCCCGGGGAGCCAGGAAGGAGGCAGCAGCCACTGGTGATCCCCAGGAGCCCCTGGAAGCAGCAGCCCCTGCTGCTCCCCAGGAGCCCTGGGGAAACCTCATCTGCCAGCACTCCAGCGGCAGGGACATGGCAGCTGCCCATGCTCCCCCTGCCTCCCAAGGCTCGGGGAAGTGACTCCTGCCCGCAGCTGCACAGCCTGTGCAGCTGCTGGTGGAAAAGGTCAATGGAGTGGGGAGGGCCCAAATACAGGACAATTCGTCCCTTTTAAACAATAAGTCAGGATGCCTTTTTGGCGTCCCACATAAGGGACCGTCCCACCTAATCCGGGATGGATGGTCACCTTAGGTCTTCTCTGCCATTACTCTGGAGTAGTTCTTCCCGATTAACTATTCCGACTTAACTTCATTGAATATATAGTCCTCAGATAAAGGACATATCAGATATTAAACTGATAAGAACAGATACGGTTTTATTGTAGCTAATGTTTTAAGCAAGTAACAGCAAAGGTACATTTAATGCAATAGAGCATTTGAGATGTGGGGCTCGAGGGTAGGTTGACGTGAACAGGGTTGCATCAATACAGTTTAAAACGAGGAAGCCCAAAGGCCTAACCTGCCTCGTCCCAGATACAGATAGGGGGTGTTTTAGGCTAGAGTCTATTGATTCCTGGGGTGGTGGGGGCATCTCCCATGAAGTACAGCGTGGTCCAAGAATCAGAAGAGTCCATAAGGTAGTGGGTACAATGTTCCCCAACTTGGGGTCTGTCCGTTCATTCTGTGCTTGTCCTAGATGAAAGGAACGTGGTACTTCAGCGATAGTTCATCAGGTGGGTGGAAGCCAGTGCTTCCCCTTAGGCTGGTCCTTTGTCGTCTTCTCCTCTCATCCCTCGTCATGTCCTTGTTGTCCATGTCCTGCTTTGACTGGATCATGGTCGATGTGAAAAGTTTTCGTTTGGAAGTGTCAGCGAAGGCGCCACCCGAGGGGCAAGGAGAAGTTCAAGTCCTTGTGTGGTAGGGTGCCCAGCAATGGAGTCCTCTTCCGTCCGGCGAGTTCTGATGTAAAACGTAGTCTGTCAGGTAAAGGAGGCCAATGTTTCCCCTGACTTTGTCTCACGTCACAGTCCATAGGCACAGTCCATCACCTAGGGGGAGCCAACGCCTCCTGATACGTCCCTCGTCGCGAGCTGCAAGCACAGTCTGCCAGGAGAGGGAGTCGATGTGTCTCCTGGTCAAGGACACAGTCTGTCAGGAAGAGAGAGAGGCCAATGCCTTCCCTGACTTGGATCCTTATTGCGAGCAGAGGCGTCAAAACACAGTCCACCTGGAGGGAGAGTTCGGCTTCTCCTCTGGTCTAGCTGCCCGCCGAAGCCTCTCTGCGGTGCTCCTGGCAGTGCGTCGGAGGTAGTGGTGTTAACTGAAAGTAGCCTCCAGGGTCGCCTGGAGCGCTGCCGTTGAACCCGGGGGCTCTGTGCAGCAGGGGGTCCACTCCTCGTCCTCCTCCACGCTGCTCCTCTCCAGTCCACCCTGCTCCTTGCCTGCGGCCCCTCTCAGCGCCTGTGGGGGAAAAAACAAGCGGGAAAGGACAAGAGAAGGGGAGGGGAACATTAAGAACTCCCTACTCATGGACTGTTGCCCTCCGGGACAGGTGGTCTCCTGTGTTTTTTGGGGGAGTTGAGGCTTAAAAGCCGCAGGGAGGGCGGTGGCGGGTGCTGTCCTCATCCCAGCCCTTGCCAGTGATTCCAGTCCCTCCTTGGGTCTACCCAGATGTGGTCTCCATCAGCATCTGGGGAGAGAAGAAGGAGAAGCCTCTCAGGGCAGGGGGAGACAGTGAGGGCTCTGACTTCCCACCTCTCAAGAGGGGGGCCGCCAGAAGCTCTTCGGGGGGCCAGGCTGATTCTTAGTCGGGATGAATGGCTGCTGCAATCCCAGCGTTTGTCTGGCGGCAGCATGTCTGGTTGCTCATCCATGATCGCTTGTTGTGGCTCCTTGTGGGACCTGGAGAAAGGCAGGCGTCATACAGGGGGTAAGGAGAGGTGGCCCTGGCTGAGCATTTTCTGCGTTGCAGTCAAGCTGTGCCTTCGTTTTTTTAACGTCGATGGGAATAAGGGAGGAATGCACTGCATGGAGAGGGGGAGAGAGAGAGAGAGAGAGAGAGAGAGAGAGAGAAGGGGGAAAAAAGAGAGAGGGGAAGGTGGGGAAGGGGAGAAGAGGTCACTTCACCCTGTGTAGTATAGTCCGTTAGATGAGTTCAGGGTAGTTGGGCAGTTATCACTTGATCTTAGCCAAAAGGCCGAGTGTGTGGTCACTCTTGTTCCAGAATAAGGCTGCCTCCATTTGAAATGTCATCTGCCTTTTTTGGGGATGTATTTTCACACATAAGCAAGCCCTAGACTGCACAGAGAAGTAGCCAAAGGACTGAACTGTCTGTGGATAAATTGTAAAGCTTCCGGGCAGCCGACCTATTAAAAAGCCACAACTGAGAGGGTACTTGCACCCCCCACTTGTTACTCAGACATAGTGCAGGACATTCTTGAGTGTGCTGTCATCAGAGAAGATCACCCTCAGCTGCCTCGCAGACAGTGGGCCATAACTGCCTGAAGCCATTACACTCTATTATATGAAGCTGCTACAGTCTATTGGGTAAATAATCTACAGATTAAAGCTCCCTGTGTACACAGTGACTTGATAGATCTGTCATGTCGCTCATGGCAGGATGAAAGGGGGCTCTAATCATGCGGACTGTGACTCAGGGTAGCTGGCGTAGCTGGGGTTCAAAGCCGTTGCCTTTGCAAAACCTGCTTTGGGGGCTGGTCATGGGGCTGAGAACACTGGGATTCAGAGATAAGTGTCTGATTCTTCTCTGACTTTGCCTGTGGAAGATTTGCTGCAGAGTCGGACTTGACCCAGCCCCAGGTGTCTGCAGGCGTGTCAGCCACGCACTGCTGGAAAAGCAGATCGTTTTAGGAGACCTGTCGCCTGGACACAGGGGAAGGAGCAGGGCGGGGGCCTTCTCCGTCCCTCTGATTTGGGTAAGGGGTGGTGGGAAGGCTTCTGTGCCTCTTTATAGATGTGGGGAGCCCTTCCCTTTGAGACTTTGAGAGGTGGGCTCCCCTGCAGACTGGCAGGTCATGGTTCAGTCTGGGGTCGGTGAGTGAGAAAAGAGGCAGTGTGCTGGAAAGCTAAGCCAGGCACAGCTCTGGAACAGATGTCTCTGAGCCATCCGGAGCACCTTGGGTTCTGTGCCTGATCCGAGAGCCCTTTGTCGCTTCTCTGCCTCCAGCCCCGCACTCTCTTGCCTTAGATTAGAAGCCTGTTGGGGCAGGGACAGTCTAACTGCTCTTGTGCGGTGCTGGCGTAATGACGGCCTGCAGGTGTCACCGTCATACCAACGAAAAAGAAGATACTTCCACACCCTGAGGGTCGTCTTCAGCGGCTACCTAAGGCCTTAACCATGGCCACTGCACAGGCAACAAGAATCAGCCTCAAGAAGTGTCTTGTTACGGAGGCCAATGGCGCATCTGTGGACCAGCAACTAGACGGAGGGCCCTTTCTGTGAGGTGGGTTGACAATGAAGGCCCCCTGCCACTCAGATACCCAGGCAGGGATGTGTTTACCATGACATGCCAGTGTCACGAGCACTTAGTTACTTCTCTTGCTTTCACCTGTATCACGTGATGCCTTCCATGAGGGGATGCATTGCACCCTCAGCAAGTTCACAGATGGCACTAAGCTGGGGGCTGGGGCAGGTACATTGGAGGCTATCAGGTTTGCAGGAACATAGACAAATTGGAGGACTGGGCCAAAAGAATTCTCAAGGCATTCAGCAAGGGCAAATGTAGAGTCCTGCACTTAGGACAGAATAATCCCATACAATACGACTGGCTGGGGGCTGACTGGCTAAGTGTTAGTTTGGCAGAAAAGAACCTGGGCATTACAGTGCACAAGAAGCTGGATATGACTCAACAGTGTGCCTTCTTGCAAAGAAGGCTACTGGCATATTGGGCTGCATTAGTAGCAGCATTGCCAGCAGATCTAGGGAAGTGATTATTCCACTCTGCTCGGCATTGGTGAGTCCACATCTGGAGTATTGTGTCCAGTTCCCCACTGCAGCAAGGATGTGGACAAATTGGAGAGAGTCCAGCGATAGTGAAAATGCTTAGGGGGTTGGGACACATGGCATTCGAGGAAAGGCAGAGGGAACTGGGCTTAGTCTGCAGAAGAGAAGTGAGAGTAGGGGTTTGATAACAGCCTTCAACTAGGGGTTTCCACAGAGGAAGAAGCCAGGCTGTTCTCAGTGGTGGCAGATGGCAGAACAAGCAGCAACAGTCTCAACTTGCAGTGGGGGAGGTGGAGGTTGGATATTGGGAAAAACTATTTCACTAGGAGGGAGGTAAAGCTCAGGAATGGGTTATCTAGGGAGATGGTGGAATCTCCATCCCTAGAGGTTTTTAAGTCCTGGCTTGACAAAGTCCTGGCTGGGATGACTTAGTTGGGGTTGCTCCTACTTGGACTCAATGACCTCCTGAGGTGTCTTCCAACCCTAATCTCCTACGATTCTAAGTTTGTGTTGATGTCACTTCTGGTACTGAACATTGTCAAGTGTCTTACGCTCCCCGTTACTCTTGGATGTCAGGCACCATGTCACTGGCTTCCAAATTGGTCCGTCTCTTGGTTTCAGGGAGTCAAGACAAATGGGTATTCCAGACAGAGGCGAGGAGGAGTGGAGAGAATGCTGCTGGCTAAGGACACGAGAGAGAAAAGAAGTGCAATCAATCTCCTTTCCCATTTAGCCAACACATCCAGTCCCCGCTCAGAAGTGGTCAGACCCCCTTTCTGATGTGTCCTTGGGTGGGAGACCTGTGCGTGCATTCAGCATCAGGGGCTTGCATGGTTTTTTAGTTTCTCTCACAAAGAGGATCTTCCAGAAGAATTCTTTCCCCATTACATTTAAATACTCTCAGTTTCTGGTTGATCTGATGTGTTTAATGTGAGTTATGTAAATTTTCCCCATGAACGATAGGATTTTGACAGTCTGATTTACCTTCTAGCCATACTCAAACCAGCTCATTTTCTCTTCCCTGGAAATTTTGAGTGTTTGGGTGGCATTTGATGATTATTGTCTGCCATATTTAAGCTCCAGGGTTGAACATAAAGATATTTTAAATGTAATAGGTTTAAGATGTCATTATTTCCATGCTGATGAATTTATACTTGTAACCAGAGAAATATACAGCATTTAATGAACTTATTTAGACACCATGGTGCAAACTTTAAGCCCAGTCTTGAATATGAAATTAAATTGTGCTGGATAAAAACTAACACTCTGGAGCAAAAACAAAACTGGGAAAAAGAATGACTTTCCCAAGACCCAATAAATACAGACACAAGGCACCTAGGGGACATATTTACTAAGAGGTTTTGCATTGTTTTCAATGGAGCTTGCAATAGCGTAGAAGTATTAAAGCTGATTTACTAGAAGAGATTTGTGCCGTAATCCATCACCTGGCTTCCAGCCTGGCGATGCCCTTCTCAGCTGCTTCCAACCCCAAAACAATACTTCAGGGCACAGCTGAATATGTGCTTGAGAAGGCTGCAGCTTTCCTGAAGAGATTATAAGCAACCAAGCAATAAAATAACAGATCCAAAAGATTAACAACATGAAAGTCAAGGATATTTCTAAGCAGGTCAAGATAGTGCAGTCTTGGGTTGAAGGAGTCAGTTGCTGTGTGCCCAGACCAAGGAAATGTTCCTGCTTCACCCCTCCACGTGTTATGCAGAGGGCCAGGGGGTTGATTTGCTGAGGCACAGACCTCCATATCACAGACTGCCACAGTCGGACATCACGGACCCCTGAAAAGGATGGAGGAATTTGCATCTGGACTGCTCCAGTTGTTAGAGGTTGAATGGCAATCATCCAGCTCCCTCGGGACCTGAATGGTGCCAAACCAGAGAATTTGACAACCCACAGGAGGTCAATATTGTCTAGCACATCACCAACACTTCCACTGCTTGTTGGGCTCTTGGAAGACATTTTGGGGTAAATTACAGCTAAAGAACAGCACGGAACACTGACAGCCAGGACTGGGGGCTGGAAACAAACGTTATGGGACTGTGGGAAAGCTGGCCACTCCCATGATAAGTGATTGCCCAGCCAACTAAAATCATGCTGGATCACAGATGTTGCTGGACCAGAGAGTGCTGGACTAGAGAGGTTCAATCAGTAACCAGGTTAGTAGTGGCTTCAAGAGACCCCGAAAAATTCTGAACTTTGGCCTTTAGTAAAAGAGGTGTTTACATCATTACAATTATTTTTATTTGAAATGTATTTAAGTTTATACTTGATTTATATTTTTATGCTAATGATTTGAACGCGTATGAAATATTTCTGTGGTTGGATTCAGACCTATAGTAACACTGGCATAAATCTGGAATAGTGCTATTGCATGAGTAACTGGAGGAACAATACAGCCCTCCTGCTTTCCAAATCACTTCAGAATAATCCTCCATCTTCCCACCCTACTTCAATCACTTTATTTCATGTCCTTCATTTAAAAAGGCGTCTGCTGTTAGTTAAACTTCAGCATGAGAGTCCTTGCCCTGTATCAGCACAAAACTATAATATTGTGGCCAATTACAATTATTTCCATCTCTAGCATAGGCGTCAATATATACAAGTACTTTCTTGAGCAAGGTCTCCAACTTTGCACAAGTTGGGTGATGCAGTAACAAGAGAATGTTCAGGTATTTGTGCTCTTACACTAATCTCCTAATCCAAGTGGCAGTTATTGGGCAAGAATTGCAGGGAGATAGTCTTAAAAGCAGGTGTGTTAAAATGCACCCATGTCCTTCAGAGATGGTTGGAAACCCCCAGCCCCCTTGTTCTTCTGCAGTTATTTTTGACTTTCTGAACCAATTATTTTCAAGAACGTTGAAACCCAACAGGAAATTTTGGTGCAGGGAGCAGCCACACCACAGGCATCCATTAGCAATGAAAATTAGATAAATAATTAGCCTGGTAACTTTGTCCTTGGCTCATACCTGCCTGTGGCAGGCACCACAGGAAACTTTGGAAAAGACTGCGTATCTCTGCTTCTCAGTGCCAGCTGGTTCAGTTTGTAGTGGGTGTCAGGCATAGGGGCACTGAGATCCATAAGGAAACATCAGTATTTAAAAACCTTGGTGGAATATTTAGTTGTATTGATTATACTGTCACGTTCCCTGCTCCCCTCCAACCAGGGCACTGGAAGGCAGAGGAACACCTCGGCATTATCCAATTTCCTAACTCTCTTCTCTACTTGCTGGCTTTGAAAATGGTTGGTCCATCGAGCAATGAAACGCTGAAGGCAACTCGTACCACTGTAAAGCTCTAAAACGGACACAGGCACACAATTGTCAAGTAGGGGTCGGTGCTGCTGAGGAGAGCATCGTTCTCATTTTCTCCTCTTTAGGCCAAGACGGCAGGACCGGAATTATCCTGAAAAATCAGATTTAGTAGAGAAGAGAGGGGCACACAAAGGCACAAGGAGGCTGGTGCACCCTAATGCGCTACACTGGTAAGAAAGGGGCCGGCCCTGGGGGTGCTCCACTGCAGGGGGAGGTGCATGCTCCCTGCTGGGCTCCAGGTGGGGCTCCCAGCCTGTGCTGCTGGCCCCTCACTGCACTGGTGGATGCAGAGCAGGGATGTGTCATTGCTGCAGCATGTGGCCATGGGAGGTGGAGAAGGGAGCCACCAAGGGTCTTTGCACACCACTGCCATAGCCTGCATGTAGCTCTCCACCCCCACAAGCAAAGCCACAGAGCTCCCTTGGGATGAGCACAGGAACAGAGTGGGTCAGGGACCAGGTAACCAACCTCCTCCCAGAGCCCAGGACTGCCCCAACCCCAAGGCCCCCCCCGCACTCTCCCCTCCCAAGCTCCTTGTTCTGACTCCCGCAACTCCCCACATACATCCCAACACCCAGCCCTGTGCTCCTCACAACACCCCACACCTCTGCCCCAAAGACTGACCTACCCCAACCCCTGCCATTAGCCGACACAGCCCTCAAGGAGGGTTGCCCTACAGCAGTACCTGTGAGAAATGAAAGTTACCTTTCATTGCCCTGGTAAAATATTAAAACAATACCTCACAGGTCGATGCTGCCAAAATCAGAGCCGGTAGCAGGTCTGCGTTATGGACTCGGTTGCGGCTGCCATGAAATTAGAACAAGCTCTCTCCAGTTTTAGCAAACCACAGCTGCCCAGTTCTCCAGGCGTACGCCCTCCAAGGTTCTGCCCCAGCGCTCAGAATGAGACAGGGATGAAGAAGCCACACTGGGAATGCAAGCCCTCTCCAGCAGATTTTCGTAAGTCCTCCTGCTGTAACAAACAGTATTAATAATTCATGCCTAATGGGACTCAGACTCACGGAGAAGAGCTGGCAATGTGCCCCTTAGCAACGACCATATATCTTGCGTCAGGCTCTCGGCTGCCCCACTTAGCGTAGAAACCATCCCTGGCCATACAAAGCTGGAGATGGCAAATCAGCCACTACAGCCAAGGGGTGAGACATGTGCAGGGCTTTCTTCCCCTCTCGCCTCAAGGTGTCCCACTGTGTTCTCCCACAGTAGGAGGGAAAGGACCACCAGCTTCCTTCAGTGCCTCCCCATCACCATGGCTCTGTCTGAAGTGCTGGTGTTCATTTGGAGGGGGACCTGGCAGTGGGAACCATGCGAAGAGGAGGAGAAGTAATGCTCTTAGCTACCCCTCACACCCACCTCATTTGAAGCACCAGTCCTACTGCTTTCAGGGTACAAATGCAGCCACAGACCTTTCTCTAGAGTCATGTGTTATACTGAGCCATCATTCCCAATCCAGAAGCTACATCGCACTGTGGCACGAGGTCCTATATCTGAGCACCTTGGTTGGGGGAGGACTTAAAATCACCTAGCTGCAGCCATAGGCCCTGACTCCATGACTACTCCAGGGTCAGAGCACCCCTGGGGAAAAACTAGCGGGGGAAGAGTGCCTCTTGGGCATCATGTTTCCCCTCCAGCCCTGTGCCTCTCGCTTGCTGGTGGCCCCACTGGCCAACTCCTTCCCTTTCCTCCCAGGGCTCCTGGAGCTCAGCAAAGAGCTGGTTCCCAGCATTTGGAAAGATCCATGTGGGAGGGGAGGGGATCAGCAGGGCTGGGGTGCTTGGGAGAGGAGGCTGGGGAGAGAGAGGGTAGGAGTGGGTGCTTGGGGGAAGGGGTAGAATGGGATAAGGCCAGGCAGAGTGGGAGAGAGGAGGGGTTGGGGATGGGATACAGTAGGGATGGTGCCTGGAAAGGAGCAGGCCATTCTCCAGCAGCCAGAGGGGAAACTAGTGCCTATGACTGCAGTGCTCTGCCCCGTGGGGCAGCTGTTCTGGTTCGATAGCTCTCCAGGGAAAACTGCTTCTAACCCTGAGATCACAGCAGCTGGGTCCTAGCATAAGCCAAGGCAGTGATTTAAATCCCAAATATAGTACTGCAACCCAGTCCAGCTGTAGGTCAGCCAGGTGAAATATCCAACCTGCCTTCCAGCCTCCGCGCGCGCGCACACACACACACACACACACATGCCCTAAGTGTGGACATGCTTTGTCTGGGCCAGCTTCTCTCTCCGGTGTTCACAGCCTAAACCTGCAGCATGGACTGATCAGACTGCGTTTGTTTTTCAGAGTCTCCGTCAGTGTTCCCAGTAAGCTGAGCGCTGGAGAGTCAAATGCTGCCAAGCTGAGTAGCAGAGTGCCTACCGTGCCAACAGCCAGCCGCCTGTGTTTCTACTGGTGGTGCACCTCTGCAAATACTTCAGTGTATGTACCAAAATTTATTCCACACGTGGAGGGAAAAAATATTGGCAGGTACCCTGGCCTCCACCTTTCATAGCACTGGGGGCCTTTCCTGTTCCGAAATGGCAGCTGACAGTATAGGGTACCCAAACCTCCCTGCTACAGTTCATACCGTCCTGTCTCCGTTTTCATTCTTAGCACTAGGGTATGAATGTAAACCTGGGCATGTGGGGAAAGGGATATTCTGATTAGACTTCCTCTCTGAGCCTGTGGTACTGTCGTGTTGGTCTTGTGCTTATAGGAATGTCACTGCCATGTCTCATTGGAAAATAGGGGTGGCAGAAAGAGGATTAGATCGTTTTCTCAATTTCCCCCGAGCTAATGAGAGGCTCTGCAAGATTGCAAAGTGAGCCAAGATAATGCTGAAAATCCTTTCTATGCCATATTATTTATCTCCCTCCTACTGGGGAAACCTTTCACTTCTGTGTTGCTGAAATTGTGTTTATTGCTTTTCTGGTGCTGGGATAGCACTTCATTTAGCTGTTTGCAGCAGGACGAGGCATTTCATGTTGCGAGCAGTGAATACACTGAAGCTGACATTGGCGAGGATTTCACAGCCTGTCCCACAGCAAGGTTGGGTGCCTACAAGTTTCACTGGCAAGGAACAGACTATAGGAGATACAGTCACTTTGTATCTATCATGTTAGTGGCACAATATAATCATTTTTTAAGAAGGTGAAAGTGCCAGCTGCTTCATCCTTGTCCATCATAAGGGCCAATTAATTCTTTCAGTTACATAAACAACTACTGCAATCACAGTTCACAAAGCTCAATTTGACCTATTTCTATTTCTTTTCGTGCCCTTTTTGTGGTGTTTCCAAAGTAAGATTAGAGACCATTGCAGTAGTAAACGAAGGACCCAAGCACCTAAAATCACGAGAGGATATTGTGTGACTTTTCAGCTGCTCCATCTGTGCCATCCCAAAATATTGGCTCTGATTTGCCAAAGCTGCCTAGGGGATTTAGACACACCATTCCACTCATTTCAGTGAAACAGCATCTAAATTCCCAAGATAACTTTCCAAATCTCAACCATCGTCTCTTCCTTCTCTTTTTAATAAAGCTATGGTTGCTAACCAGCTGAGACAGAAATCTAGTCCGAGAGGTCTGAAAACCTCATTTCAATCTGCCATCGATCTTTCCATAATTGGTGTAAAACAATGTCTTTTCAGCATTTTCAGACTGACTCTTTTAAAAGTCAGCTAGGTGGAAAACGAAAGCATTCCATCTGCAGAAATTCAGCCTGTTTGTAATTTCCAGATCTTCACTGTATCTGGAGGGAAAAGCTAATTCTCCATACTAGCCAAACCTGAGCACATGCTCCCTTCTCCTGTTAACAGGGATGAACTGGGCCCAAAACAAGCAAATGAGAGGAACACCACAATATTTCTCACAATGCAACATTTCCTAGGGAAAGGAAAGTACCACGAGGAGGGACCAGTTTACTTTGATACATGGGTGCTAGTGACATGCAAATTCCTTTCTTCCTATCCGAATATTTGGAAGGTTGTGATTCTGCTATTTTCGTTTTATCTCCTGCCCGGTGCTTAACCCCTCCTTGAGCTTGTCTATTCCTGCTGAACTACTTGGGGTGTATTATGGGCAGAGATGGAGGAACAGACAAGGATATTAGTGCCAGGATTGGGAAAGCAACAGCTGGATTCAAGACTCTTCGGCTCATATGGAGTTCACAAATGATAACTGCAAAGCCAAAACTGCAGATCTTCAACACAAACGTGAAGCGTTTGCTCTTGTATGGATGCGAGATCTGGAGTACTAAAGAGTCTTCAAATCACAAGCTACAGACATTGAGGTACATCCTTCACATCAAATGGCAAGACTTGGCCACAAATGAGGAGCTTTGGAACAGAGCAGGACAAGAACCACTTGACGTTTAAATCAAGAGAAGAAAATGGGGATGGCTAGGCCACACTCTCAGAAAACCATCATCCAGCACAGTCCACCGAGCTCTCAAATGGAACCTCTAAGGAAAACGTAGAAGAGGAAGACCTCTGACAAGGTGAAGATCTACTGAGATTGAAGGCCAACAACTGGGGTACTCCTGGGGTCAGCTACAGGTTTTGTCCCAAGACAGGGTGAAGTGGAGGAGACTAGCAGATGACCTGTGCTCCACTCACAGTACAAGGGTTTAAGTACATAAGTACTTGATGTGTGTCTTAAGAAAAAAACCTGCTTGTTGAGTAGCCGTAGTAATTTCTGTTTTGTCTGAGCATACAGGATCCATAACAAATGACTTGCATGGAGTAATTACACACTATCTCAGCTTATCTCTCTCTGATTATTCAGAGGTAGGAAGAATAACTCTCCTAAACAAAATAAAAATATTTAAAGACCCAAGTAGTGGATTATGGCCACTTTTTTATTCCCTGCTTTCTTCTTTGCAGCCTGAGTTTACAGCTGTAGCATATTGCAGATGCAAAATATTTATAAATAAAACCTTCTCAGTTGTATGCATATACTTTATGTTTGTTTAAAGGACAATTTTGTGCCATCTCTTTGTATTTTTATGGTCAAAAATAAATTTTACATAATAATTCAACGCCACTCTGCTGCCTGTAATGACTCTCTGAAGTTTTCTGATGAATGTTTAGACTTGTTTCCTCTGATTTACATGACCTGACATCTCATATAATGAGCTTCCTGGCAGAAACACCATTCGTGATATTCAATGCAATGCTAATCTATCATTTGATGACCTTACGAGTGTTAGGGTCATGGATTCAATCAGTAAAATGTTTCAGGGTATAATTAATTACATCCCCTTCCCCCACTGCTCTGCAACTGTTCCCTTAAAACTTTTTGAAAGCAGTATTTTTTCATAACATTTCTTCAATAAATACAGCGTTTGTTTATATAATCAATCAAGCTAAATTTGGGAGTTTTTAGTATTCATGAGTTTCTTTGCTTGAAACTTCCAAATGTTCATTTTCTAGAATAATTTAATAGTGTAATTAGTTGAGCAACTAACTGCTATACTTCTTAAAGCACGGTCAAGTTGTGATTTAGTAATATGAGGTTAGCTGTATTTTCCCCATCTCCGGTAAAAATGCAACAAACTTTGGTAGGTGATCAATGGCCCCTTAGCCGGTTGACCACTGCTGGCTACGTTTTGGTTCTAAAGCAATGTCTAAAATCAGGAGCTGTGCCAACCTTCCACAAGGCTGAAACACAGCACATCACCTCCTCAGCGTGGGCTACTGTGAGCGCATCTTGCCTGACCTGCACTTTCTGCACTGGCTTCCCACTGACTCTACAGTGATTGTCTAGGTTGCAGGCCTTATACTCCAGGCACAAAGATGCAGTGTAGCTCTGCCATCAGACGAGAGCTCATCGGCACAGAGACAGAACTTTCAGGGTACATCTACACAGCAAGCAGGGTCCTGGGAAAGCAAGTCTCAGAGTCCATGCAGATAGGTGCTGCCTAGGGGGTGGAAAAGTGTGCAAGAGATTATCCAACAGAGTTTGGATCTCTTCAATAGCAAGAGCTGTTAGCTCTCTGTAGCGGTAACTGTAGCTGTTAGAAAAAGAATATTCCTCTTCTGCATCTAGCCTTAGGAGGTTAGCAGCGTTAGTCTGCAGCTTGACAAAAAACAAGCAGTCCTGTAGCACCTAACAGATTTATTTATTAGGGAATTAGCTTTCAAGGGTAAGCTTCTGCAGAAGGATGAATCTGAGGAAGTGGGTCTTACCTACGAAAGCTCATTACCTAATACATAAGTTTGTTAGTCTTTAAGGTGATTGTCGCCTGTATCTCTTCTTCCAAGCCTCCGAAAGGGAACTTTAGTGGTAGACCACAACAACACTTGTCTTGCAACTATCTAATGATTTAAGATGGTCTAACTGTGCATTTTGCCAACCCGTAATGAGGCCATTATATTGATAGGGAAGGGGAATCAGCTGAACCTCAGCTCGGATATCGGCTCTCCCACAGACCTGATCCAAAGCCCATTGAACTCTGTGTGCCACGCACATGTATAAAGTTAAGCACATAGGTTTCTACAGGCTCAGGGCCTTAGCATGTAGTCCCCTCATTGTTTGCTGGGAATCACCTGTACATAAGCAAAGAAATATACCGGAGATTAGAGATGCCATGAACATCTGAGAAGAGAATGTATTGCTCTTAATTTGCCAATTTACAACGGGGTTATAGTGGGGAAAAGTTAGTGCCTCTACCTCTAAGGAGCTTTTAAAATCTTAGTTTGGAGAGAGAGAGAGGGTTCCTATTTTCTTTCAGAAATCTGAAAGGTCAGTGATGACTTGTCCCCGTTAAAGAATAATTGCCTGCGACATAATTTTTCTATATGTAAGTAACACCTGAAACCACAAAAAGTCACTGTGTTTTTTACTCCATCAATAGATGTTAATGAGATTTTCAAAGGAGCAAAAAAATCTTGGCGTAAAGCGGGAACTGTGTTATAAATCCCTGCAAAAGGGTTTTGTAATTGAAACACGGAGAGACCTGTAACTACCATGTTTTAAATGATGACTTATCCGTATTTAGCATAAGGCTAAGGGAAGACCTGAAATGCTATGTCACATTCACTGAGCTTTTGGCTGAAAGTTACTACAAACCATAGAAAGGCTGAGAATTCAGACTGGCATGCCAAAGTAAAACCTGCCCCTTTGGCTCTGTCTGTATTCTGTCCCACTGCATATAGCTCCATGCTGCATTACTGAGGTCTCAGATTGGGAGCTACAATAAGTAGATTAGTCTCACCAATTGCATAAGTGAAACAGAGGAAATCAGTTACTGTTAAAAACAGCATTTCCCAGTGTGAAGCTGCAATACACATTTTCCAGAGAAACTACAGTTAGTCAGTTTCCGTGGCTATTGCTGAAGAGAAGCCCATTGCATGGTGCATCTGGAACTAGTTCCTAAGCAGACACGAAACCCTAAGCAATTAGCAAAGCCCCACATGGAGAGCTGCTTTTACTGTGTCTCTGCCCAGAGTCTCAAATGAACACTCGGGTGGGCTGAAGATGGCAGCTCAGCTGAAGGGCCGGGTGGCTGAGGCAGAAGAAGTGGCACTTCGTCTTTCTCAGCTAGAAATCCATTTGTGTCTTACTCTAGTTTTGCTCTAGTATCTTGGCCAGCTCAGCCATATGAAATTATGACAACCTCCCCTCTTCACTCCCAAATGCTGGCAAGCCCAGGGAGGCCTGCACAGCTTCACCCTCCTGTAAAAGTAGCATCTACAAAGAGTATCTTTGTGCTGCCTTCAGTGTGGACTCTGTGCTGCACTATAATTGCCCTACGTGGTTTGCATGAATGCAGCCCTGTTCGAAGAGGACAACATTACAGTGAACTAGGAACCTTTCGGATCACCCCAGTAGTAGCCACACGGGAGAGCTTTCTATTCCGCCCCGTAACCCAAATTATGCAACAATGTAGACAGGTCTTTTGCTTTCCAAGTTACATAAAACCGTAAAGAGAGAAATGCCCGTAAACTGTTGATCTGAGACTGTACAGGTTGAAACTCTCTTCTGGCACCTTGGGAGCTGACCGGTGCTGAACGAGAGAATTTGCCAGCCCACAGTCACTTGCTGTTGTCTCGCACATTATCAACACTATCAGCTTGATGGGACCACAGGAAACTTGGCCACACCCATGATAACTGGTCATCTGGCTAACTAAAACCATGCCTGATTACAGATGTTGCCAGGTGAGAGTGTGCCAGGCTAGAGAGGGTCAGCCTATACCACCTTCTTTTTGTTGTTGCCGATCAATGTACCCCTAACACACACCCCTCATTGCCACATTTTGGTATCTACTTTTCTGATACAAGCCCATCAAGAAAGAATAACACTGATGCCAGAAAACTGACTCTACTTCTTCTCATTTATAGGTGAAAATTCCAGCTAGATACAACACTGGAGTTAGAGGTGAATCCCTGCTTCTGAGACATCTCCCATGCTCTTGTTTCAGCCAACAAGAAGTGGGATGCAGTGTTGCTTCCAGCCATTTGTCAAATGCAAGAAAAGGGAGGACAGCACTCTAGGAGCCCATCCTGAACGAGAGAAGATGAGAAGAGAAGGGAATAGGACTCTGCTGTTTGGAGAAAAGGCAGCAGAGGGGCTGCAGAAACGACAGAGCAGCCAGGCAACCTGTACTAAAGCTTTGGAGCAAAGCCATTCCACAGGATTGCAGGTTTTGACCATGTACACTCAGTGGCTCTTTAAATAGAGCATAAAGTTAAATGTCTAAATATTTGCTTAGAATTCTGAATATCTTGATAGCGGGCAGGGACTTTTAAATAGCCCAGAGGTGGGAGCAATTGCGTTACAGCCCTGACCCTGCATGCTCATGCGTAACTTTAATTTTACATTGAATTCCATGGAACTATTCATCTGTGTAGTTGAACGCAAGTTTGAGGCTTGGTCTACACCACCTAGTTATATGGACCCAAGCCTTGGTGTAGACAGTACTCTGTCGATGGGAGGCTTCTCCTGCTGCCATAGCTGGAGAACCTGCTCCGACTGGAGATACTCTCCCATTGGCCTGCTGAAGTCTGCTAAATGCTACAGTGGCACAGCTGTAAGCGTAGAGAAGGCCAAAGTCTGGGCTGTCTCATAGTTCAGCGCCGTGCCTTGAGTGATTAATCAATTCATTCAAAATGTGTAGTTCCAAAAAGCAGAAACCTGGATAAATTGCTAAGGGGGAGAATATGTAATGAAATGTCTCTTGTCCTCTGTATGACACCCAGCAAGCAGGGGGCTGCAGGAGGTGTTTTACTGTGCCCGTGGCTCAAAGTGCTAGTCACACCTTTTGCCAGTCTCCACTGTCACCTTAATGTCTTCCTACGGGTGGTTTCCAGTTCCAGGTTTTTTGCCTTGCCCTGAGATGTGCCTTTGGGTTCTTGAGTAGCTTGTATTAATGCCCAAACACTGGCCAATGTACACAGCACCTCCACCTCCTGATTCTCAGCACCAGCGCGCTTTGGCAACACTGTGCCCAGGGTGGCTTTAATTTTGTAAGGGCGTCTTCCTTGTGTTTGCAGCCCCCATGGGTCTTTGTGTCCCTGCAAAATGTCACATGTGAATACAGAGTGGGAGCAGCTCTGCAGCAGGAAATCTTTGCCCCAGAACTTGTCTCCACAAGTGAAGAATTTGCCCAGCTCTAGGGAAGCTGTTGAATTACCGTTCTTCCCCACCTTCGTACTTCAGTGAGAACAGCATTGGTTTGTTATGCCGCCTGCTGTCAAAGATCCATCTTCACCCTCTCTGTCCAGGCGCACACAGACAGATGGACAGGCTCAGCAGGCGCAGCCCTGATTCAGGCTAGTGACTCACCAGCATTGCCCAGCTCTGGGGGTGCTCTGCCTAAGGCAGGCCTAGAGGGTTCTGCCCGCCCTGTCTTGCAGACCAGTTGAAAGCCTCTGCGTGCAATGAAAAGGGAGGAAAAAGACCAGGGCAATGCCGTGGTAGGAATGGGCTACAGACAGCGCTGATGTATGGAGGGGCACGAGGGGTGCACATGCCAAACCTGCTACTGCGGTAGAATCTGCAGCCTGAGCCCCAGAACTCTTTGAAAGGCTGTGGGTGTGCCAGGAGGCAGGAGGACCCAGTGCCATATTCTGGTCTGAGCTAAGGGCTGACTGCCCTCCACAGTGCTGTCTTAGGGCATGGAGCTGGGCACCCCACCTTGCCTCCGGGCCCACAGTGGCTGTTGGTCCTACTGCATGTACCTGCCCCCCACCCCCAATGCCATGGGCAGGAGCAGCTGACCAGCAGCCAGCAGGAGGACAAGCCATGCAGGTGTGCTTGGTACCTGCAGAAGGGATCCAGCCCCTCGCACTCACCAGCGACAGCAGGGGAAGTGGAGCAAGGTGGGCCTGTAGCTTTGCTCTCCCAGCTGTGCAATGCAATGACCAGGGGGCAGGGGATGGGACCCCTGCTACTGGCACCAGCCCTGCTGTTCCCCCAGGCTGCATTGGTTGGAGGAAGAGGTGGATGGGGGGCGGGTGGAGCAAGGAGGAGAGGGTGGAGCAGGGGTGGAGCAAGGGCAAGGAGAGGCAGGTCCTGAGCGGAGGCGGTTGTCCCAGCCCTTACCCAAGCTGAAGGGGGTTACCACATGCCAGTGGCCCCCCATACCCTATGACCAGTTGCCTTGCACTGTAGCCTAGCACCTCAGGAGAAGCTGGCTGAGGAACTTCAAAACCAGATAACAAAAGTATCTAAAACACAAGGATGGGTCAGAATGGAGGACCTTGAATACCCAGATATCTGTCAGAAACTGCAAAGTGAGCAATACACTCTTCGAATGCGCTGGGGGCAACTTCTTCTTTCAGATGGGTGGAGGAAGCCACCCGGGGGACAGCCATGTTAGACTTGATTCTAGCCAAAAGAGTGGAATTGGTGGCAAATCTGAAGGTGGAAGGCACTGTGGATGCAAGGGGTCATGAAATGATAGATTTCATGATCCTGAGAACAGGAAGGAGTAAGAGCAGCAGAATAATGACAAAGGACTTTGAAGAAGCAGGTGTTAACAAACTCAGAGACCTGGCAGGTGGGGTTTCATGGGAAGAAAATCAAAGGAAGAAAGGGATTTATGGGAACTGGTACTTTCTGGAGGACATAATAGTAAATGTACGACTGCAAACTATCCAATTGCAAATGGACGATAGAAAGATTTTTAAGAGTCCAATACGACTTAATCAGGAGCTCTTTTATGACCTGTCGGCAAAAAGGAACCCTACCGAAAAAGCAGAAACACAGAGGATTTGCTGCGGAGTAGTACAAAAGAATAGCACAAGCGTGTAGGGACAAAATCAGAGACTAAGGCTCAAAATTCTACATACCACTGAACATATAAGCCAATTAAAAAGGTGCTTTAAATACGCTTGGGCTGCGCCTGCACTAGCATTCCTCTTTTGAAAGACGCACGTAAACGAAGGAAATCGAAAAGGCAATTGAGGCACAGATTTACATATCTGGCACCTCATTTGCATATGCTTGTTTCGAAAAAGCTGCTTTCAACTGACGAAGAGCAGTGTGGATGCATCTCTTTTGAAAGTAATCCCATCTTTGAAAGAATCCTTCTTCCTATTTTTTTTTAGGAAGAAGGGTTCTTTCGAAGATGGGGTTTACTTTCAAAAGAGCCGTGTCTACACTGCTATTTTTCTTTTGAAAGAAGTTCTTTCTAAAGAAGAATATGCAAATGAGGTGCCAGACATAAATCTGTGCCTCATTTGCATTTTCAATTTCCTTCATTTGCATGCCTCTTTCGAAAAAAGGAATGCTAGTGCAGATGTAGCCTTGGAGAAAGAAAAAGATGAAGGAAAGTCGAGGTCCTTTCCTTCGTGGGAAAGGAAAGCTCATAATTGATGACATGACGAACTCTGAGGTGTTGAATGCTTGTTAGTCATCACTGAAAAGGGCTAATGGCAGCAAAAAAACCCACAAGTGTAGACAAAGCTTTAGTGAAGCTGCTACCTGAGCTGACAAGAGAGACTCTCTCACCAGAGTAGGTACTGCACCTCCCTGAGAGATGGTGGCTATATGGTTGGGAGATGCCCTGGTGTCAACATCACACTGGCTATGCCAGGGGGTTGGTCACTATAACTGTGGCACTCAGGGGTGCAGATTTCCCACACTCATGCATGAGCAACACAGTTATATGCACATAAATGTGTAGTGTAGACCAGTGCTTGGAACCATTATGGATTAACTTTGTGAGGAGGACGGGTGAGGTCCAAATCAAGTGGAAAAGGACAAATACAGATTATGCCTTGGAAAAGAGAATCACAGAATCATAGAACACTAGGATTGGAAGGGACCTCGAGAGGCCACCGAGTCCAGCCCCCTGCCCCAATGGCAGGACCAAGTACTATCTAAACCATCCCTGATAGACATCTATCTAACCTGTTCTTAAATATCTCCAGCAATGGAGATTCCACAACCTCCCTTGGCAATTTATTCCACTGTTTGACCGCCCTGACAGTTAGGAACTTTTTCCTAATATCCAACCTAAACCTCCCTTGCTGCAGTTTAAGCCCGTTGCCTCTTGTTCTATCTTCAGAGGCCAAGAAGAACAAGTTCTCTCCTTCCTCCTTATGACTCCCTTTTAGATACCTGAAAACCGCTATCATGTCTCCCCTCAATCTTCTCTTTTCCAAACTAAAGAAGCCCACATCTTTTTCGAACTGCGGTGCCCAGAACTGGACACAATACTCCAGCTGAGGCCTAACCAGTGCAGAGTAGAGCAGAAGAATGACTTCTCGTGTCTTGTTCACAACACACCTGTTAATGCATCCCACAATCATGTTTGATTTTTTTGCAACAACATCATGCTGTTGACTCATATTTAGCTTGTGGTCCACTATAACCCCTAGATCCCTTTCTGCTGTAGTCATTCCTAGACAGTCTCTCCCCATTCTGTATGTGTGAAACTGATTTTTCCTTCCCAGGTGGAGCACTTTGCATTTGTCCTCATTAAACTTCATCCTGTTTACCTCAGACCATTTCTCCAATTTATCCAGATCATTTTGAATTATGACCCTATCCTCCAAAGCAGTTGCAACCCCTCCTAGCCTGGTATCATCTGCAAACTTAATAAGCGTACTTTCTATGCCAATATCTAAATCATTGATGAAGACATTGAACAGAACCGGTCCTAACACAGACCCCTGCGGAACCCCACTTGTTATAGTTTTCCAGCAGGATTGAGAACCATTAAGAACTACTCTCTGGGTATGGTTATCCAGCCAGTTATGCACCCACCTTATAGTAGCCTCATCTAAATTGTATTTGCCTGGTTTTTTTATAAGAATATCAAAAGAGACCATATCAAATGCTTTACTAAAGTCTAGGTATACCACATCTACCGCTTCTCCCCTATCCACAAGGCTCGTTATCCTATCAACGAAAGCTATCAGATTAGTCTGACAAGATTTATTCTTTACAAACCCATGCTGGATGTTCCCTGTCACCTTACCACCTTCCAAGTGCTTGCAGATGATTTCTTTAATTACCTGCTCCATTATCTTTCCTGGTACTGAAGTTAAGCTGACTGGCCTGTAGTTTCCTGGGACCAAAGGGCACCTGACAAGTATCAGCCAGCCAGCCCACATTTGAGATGGAACAAATTATTAAACAGCCAGTTTGTAAGCAACAACCAACAAGTTTCCCCTCAATGGGAATCACATTTATAAAATTCAGTTTTAGGTTCCATATCCAAAAGTGAAAACATTGTTACAGCATGAAACACCGAAAATCAAATCGCTTCGTCTGAAGAAGTGGGTTGTACCCATGAAAGCTCATGACCGAATCAATTTGTCAGGCCCTGTGGTGCTACAGGACTGCTTGGTATTTGGGGAAATGAAACTGAGATTCAACAGCTGGCCAGCTTGTAGTCCTGCTGTGTATACCTGTGGTAAAAGACAGCACCTGTCCGGAAGAGCTTCCATGCGAATAGCTAAAGCTGACAAAGGTAAGAGAAAGGCGGGGTTATGATAGACATGGGACACATCTGAGCCTGCAGTGTCTTTTTTTGCGTTATTGTGAATGTTTTGTGGAGCTTTTCTTCTACTCTAGGTCAATTCAATCTAGTGTCTGGCCAGCTTTATCCTGCCCCCTGCCCCATCTTATATAAACAAATGATTATCTGTTGTCTTTCAGTCACTCCCAGCTCCACACTGCCCCAGGGGGAGGGCTGCATTGGTCAGCTCCCATCCCCTTTTCCTGCAGACTACAGGGCATTAAGAGAGTTGGCTCGTTTTACTTGATGTGAGTACATGAATAAAACAGGTCACAGTCTGCTTCAGAGGGCACAGCTGTGGGTATCAATGCAATGCCAGGGAAAATGTGACTGCAATTTGGATTGCTCCTATTATGTGTTTAAAGGCAAGAACTATCATCTGCTGCTGTTTCAACTCTTCACACTCATTCCTCCTCCCTCAGGTCCAATGATAGGCAAGTTTCGGAGCATCATGGTTGTGTTTTTCTCCCCCACTGCCAGTTGGGAGACACCTCCCACCACCCCGGCCCCTCTTACACAGTCAGTGAGTACTTATGGACAAAGGAACTGATTATCAACATGTATCAGATAGTCTCACTCTGCTAAAACTTTGGAAAGTTGCAGTAGGCAGCTTTGGATGAGGTTGCAGTAGGCAGGTTTGGATGGGCTGAGGATGACTGTGAAGAAGGGTTGACACCCTGCTCCAGGAGGAGAAAGGGTTAAACCCTTTGATGGCTGTGCCCTGATGGTGTGGTTGCAGTATTGCAGCTCTAGTAGACTGTTGTTTCAGTGCTTATTTGTTGCACATTAATGTTCATTGTTTAGGTACCTGTCTGCATGTCCCGCTTTGAATCCTGGGGTGGGGCTCAACGCTCTTGTTGCGCTTTACCTTCTGAGTTGACTGTTCTAGGCTTTGATGTCACTGATATTCAGGTATGAATACATGAATCACCTTACCAACGCTTGGTCTGTTAAAACGTGTTTGCATTAAATTTGTTTTGTCTGATCAACTTTTCCCCAGCCCACTTTCTGCTTTTGTGGAAAGTTATTTACTTAAAACACATTGTTTTCCCATAAATCATCTTCTGCTGCTTCTCAGCTAGTGCTCTCAGCTCTGCTCTGCAATCTCGTCTGGCCCTTCTGTGTTATCCTGACATACATGCTGTGGTTTTCTGGTGGTCTGGCGCCAAAAGCCAGCTGGAACTGTTGCAGCCATTTGAAAGGATCAAATCTTAAGATAAATGGTCACAACCAAATGCTTTGGCCAAGAAGATGTGTTTGAATTGCTACTCTTTCTATTTGTTAAGGAGATGCAGTTATCAGAAAAGATTTTTTTATTGTGGTGATTTGGGGGGTGTGTGTGTGTGTGTGTGTGTGTGTGTGCGCGCGCTTTGCTTCCCTTTCATGCATAGCTTGGTACATAGGCTTTTGCACTATGCATGTAAATAGCATTGTCCATAATAAATAATCCAAGGTGTTTAACAGTGTTCTCCCAAGGGTTAGGTTAGCTCTTTGATAGCTTGACATTCAAGGATCACAAAACCTCACCATAACAACAACACATGAACAATCTAATTATATTTTGACAGGTCATCCCGCAAAACAACTTGGCAGAATTAGATATATTTTATCATGCTGCTCTGAGCACTGTCTGAGAATGATACTCAGGAGTACTTAAAATTAATTCTGTTTTCAAGACCAGGTTTTCAGGTCGTGTGAAGTGGCTTAGCTCCATTGACTTGACCCTGCACATTTTATTTGGCTTCTTCTTGCCACTAAAAGACGCATTAGAAAAGTCCATTTCATTTCAGCAGCAATGACTGTACCCAATGCATTTGATATATAGAGCTGGGAGAATTCGGCAAATGATTTTCTTTAAACATTCAATTGTAACAGACTTTGCCTCAGACTCGCTCACTTAGACTTAGACTTAGGTCCACCTGTGCATCTGGGCACATTGGGCAACAAGCACTTGCCAGTGATTTCAGTCGGCTGCAAATAATTCCGCCTCCTCCCGTGATGTACCAATGGTTAATAAAACAGAAAGCAGTCAAGTAGCACTTCAAAGACTAGCAAAATGGTTTATTAGGTAAGCTTTCGTGGGACAGACCCACTTCTTCAGGCCATAGCCAGACCAGAACAGACCCGATATTTAAGGCACAGAGAGCCAAAAACAGTTTTTTTTTGTTTTCACCTAGTTTTGTGAGATCCTTTTGAAGCTCGTGGGTGAATGCATTCAGGTGTGATTATCTTCTTCTGATTTGTCCTCCTTGCTTACTGTTTTTGGTTCTCTGTGCCTTAAATATTGGGTCTGTTCTGGTCTGGCTATGGTCTGAAGAAGTGGGTCTGTCCCATGAAAGCTCATCACCTAATAAACTATTTTGCTACTCTTTAAAGTGCTACTGCTTTTTGTTTTCACCTAGTTTTGTGAGATCCTTTTGAAGCTCGTGGGTGAATGCATTCAGTGCTGATGACTTGTTATTGTTTAGTTTATCAATTTCTTCCAGAGCCTCCTCTAACCCGGCAAGGTTGTGGTGGACTCTGCTCTAATTCAAATAGGAAGACAATTCAGGGAAGTTCCATGGTCCGTGTGCCATGCTTTCGTGTAGGTGTGAAAGAAGGGCTACATTTCCCCCAGGTCTCCTGTGCTTAAAAATGGTCCAACTACTTGCAATGAAATTTTCAGGAGAAAATTTCCCTGTTACTTAGAAATACTGTACCAAATTTCAGCCCCGAAGGTCACACTTTGAGAAAGTTAGGAGCATCTGGCAATGATGCTTAGCCATCCTTTCCTTTAGGAGGTAATATGCCCAGCAGCTCTTTTAAAAAAAAGAAAAAGAAAAAAATAAAGTCAAGGGATACAGTGACAGGACTCAGGGCAATACCTTGAATTGCTTCCAAAATGGATATCCTGTTCTCCCTGGTAAATGCCAGGTCAGACAATATATTCTGCAAGTTCTTTTGCTCTTTTAAAATAAAGGTGAGTTTAAGCTTATCAAGCAAATTAGTTGCCGTTTCAGCTGTAACATGGAAAAAATGCTTTCACTCTATCCTGAAGACAGCTGTGTCACTATAACTCTCCTTCTGGATACAAAAACAGCTTCTTTGCCAGGATAATAATTATTTCTGCATCTGTCTTGTTCCTTCCTTCTACTCAGTGACAATTTAAAGCCAGGAATCAGAAATCACAAGAGACTTTCCTCCTGAGCGTGGACATTTATGTTCTTAACCTGACAGTATTTGACCTCATTTTAGCTCCAGAAATAGAGTCCAGCTTTGCCATGGTTTTGGCATTTTGGCCAGATACATTTCTCCACCTCCCTTTCCACCTATTGCATTTATATTTACCAATGGTCAGCATCACCTTTTTCTCCGAGCCCCCTTCACACCTCTGAACGGTGTGGTGCTGGGTATTCCAGCCAGAGAGAGCAAGCACAGTGTAATCACTGCCCTGACTCTTTCTCCACTTTCCACGGAATCTGGAAGCCAATGCACCTTCGCGTCTTGGCATATGGCTCCCGATGAAACCAGCAGAAAGGCAAGTGTGCAAATGAGAAGAGGAGGTCCCTCACAGAACCATTGCCACACTCCCTGGGAAAGGTACGTGCCCACTGTGAAGGGGGAACCCCTTTTTTAAGTCTTGGCTGCACACACACTTGCTCCACTTCAATTCAACCAGTGCTAACACTGGCCCCTCCAGTTTTGGTGCAGACCAGTTCCCATTCACTTTACGACTGAAGCACTGATTTATGTGGAGAGAAGGAAGGAAAAGAAGCCCACTTGAGGCTGTTCTCTCTTCTGAGTTAGCAAGCAGCCCTGTGACTTGCCAGTCTGCCACACATTGGCCCTGCAAGGGTTAAACGCAGCCCCGGGAGAGGGGTAGGACTGAAGAGCAAACAGCTGCAGCATTTAGCTAGGGTGACCATCGGCCCCCTTTCTAGCGGGACAGCTCCGTATTTTGTGTGCCAGGAAGCCACCTGGTTTATTGTAACTAAGGGGCTAATTGCTCCTATTTGTGCCGGAGAGAGGCTGCACCTGGCTCCTGGCTCCCTGTGGCTCAGGGGAGCTGGGACATAGATCAGTACGGCTGCCACCCAGTTCCCCAGAGCTAGGGGGATCCGGGAGCCAGACCGCATGGCTGCACCGAGCTCCCTGCTCCACACAGCTTGGGGGAGCTGGGAGGAGCACCGGCGTGGGGAGGTCCACAGCGGGGCCACAGCCCCGTTCCTGGTGCCGCAAGGCATGTGGCAGCTGGAAGCCACAGCTGTCCCCTGCAGCCAGGGGAGAACCACCCCCCAAGCAGGTTGGCAGCCCCCACAGGGCAGCCACTGCCGGAGTAGGGTGACCATCCAGCCCATTTTTGCCAGGATGGTCCCCTATTTCAGGTGCCAGGTAGGTATCACCCTCCCACCCCCAGGGTGTCCTGTATTTAGCCCAGGGGAATATGGTCACCCTACATATAGTAGCCAATTAGGGCCCTGCTGAGGGCTGTATAAATGAAGGCTCCTGGAGGGGCAGGAAAGAGATTCTTTCCCTGGCTGTGGAGCAGGAAGGACCTGGCTGCCAGGGAAGCTACAGGGGCTTCCTAACACAGAGCAGGGCTGGAGGAGCTCTGGCCCTGTCCCACTCCCAAACTGCAGGGCCTGAGACGAGGCCTGAAGGCACTAGAACTGCAGGGAGGCAGCCAGGGCAGGAGAAGGCAGCAGGTCCAACCCCTGGCTAATGATGAGTGGCTGTTTCAGACTGCAGTTTACTTCTGAGGTATGGGCTTAGATGACAACTGGCAGTGGTTCACTGAGGCAAGATGGATATTGGAGATCAGGATTCCCTGGGAGGGGAGGACCCCAGAGCATGGGGGCACTGTGGTAAGGCGGTACCCTGAGGGAATGGCACCGTGGTCTGGGAGAGATGCAGATGGCAGAGAGCAAAAGACAAGTAACAGCAGGTGAGACACCAGCCAGAAGAGGGTGCTCCAGAGTCTGGAAGAGCTAATTCCCAAGGGATCAGCAGGAGGTGCGGCAGCTGTGAGGCACACCTGGTTGCAGGGCCTCACAATATTTTTTCCTTCATCCACTTGACTAAGTTATCCTGGCTAGGCCTCTGATAGCCACGGTATACCCCGTGAGGTCTGTTCCATGTGGCATACCTCACCTATATCCTTTGCCCCTGGTTTGCCATCACCATTTCTACCAGGCCCTTTCCGCACAGGAGGCCTAGAAGCTCTTCATAATGATTGGCTCCCAGTATGGAGCTATAACCATTTCCCAACTATCAGCTGATGTTGCTTGGCGACTGCAGATGAACCTGCTTTTCTCCTTGTTGTTGATGTTGTGCTGAAGGTCTGCATTCATCCCATTATTAATCACTGCATTTTGTTGCCTGTGACCACTGGGCCCCTGCTTTTATGCTCATTAGTTCATATTTCTCTCATCTAAATAGCATACATGCTTATCATTCTTCTTCTCTCCGAAGCCACACTAGATGCCATCACACTCCGTGGTGACAGACTGCTGTGTTTGTTTGTCCCCTCAGTGAATGGCCTCACTCATCTTTATCTCCCTTCCTCTGGGTTACTGATGATACAAATTAATTAATCTGATTCCAATACTGATCCATGCAGCTGTCTTCACTTGGTTACCCAAATTGCTTTGCCTGAAAACTACACTTTTCTCATCGATAGCCTGTC
This sequence comes from Carettochelys insculpta, assembly GCF_033958435.1. Lineage (NCBI taxonomy): Eukaryota > Metazoa > Chordata > Testudines > Carettochelyidae > Carettochelys > Carettochelys insculpta. Next base: position 4,123,876 of record NC_134149.1, on the reverse strand, counting down.
AGAGCTTTCTCCATTCCAGCAGTGCCCTGCCACCCATACACAGGCCAATATGTGCTTCATGGCCCCAGAAAACAGACCTTGCCAATTCTTGTTCTTGTCTGAAAACTTCTCTAAGGCACGATCACTTTCCCTCTATAATGTCTTCCTGGCTGGCTGAAGTGAGAAGTGACACAGGCATTACCATGTGTTGAATTATGGAAGAAGTCCAGCCAGAGAAAGAATTATGTAATTATAAACATAAATATTGGCCAACATTTAAAGACACTGTGGCTATTCAAAATGACCACAGTGATTTCCCTGTATTTACCAAAGGATGTAAACAGGCTGTGGCACCTGAGATTCTGAAGTCACTTCCTTTGCTAAGGATAAGGTAGTCACCAGTAGCTCAGATCCCAATGACTTTTTAATAGCTATCATCGGAGTCATGTTCTATTTGCACTCATCTAACCCCCATGAGTCTGGTTCATGTCTGCTCCCCCTGGCTGTAGCTTAAAGCGAGCTTCTGCTTGGCCATTTCCAGTTTATCATGATCGTCTGCCTTGGGATTGAGACTGCATGATCTATTAATTTCTCATTATTTATTTTTAAAATGAAGACCTCTTGTAACCTACTCTGTAACCTTCACGGAAGAATAGCTCATCCTTGCCAATTATCTCAGGTATAGCTTTATAAACTCATTCCCTCCAAAGAGATTTCACAGCACACATAACTCATGGGGGGGGGAACTCACCTTCCTTTGAGCAATGTCACTAAAGTCATAGCCGATTCAGAAAAAGTTGAAATATTAACAGGCATCTCATAAAATCAGTTGCATCTCCTTGATTTCACTGTAATGTCACTTCCACTTCTCTGAGCTTTCTGCCATATTTCTAACAAGGAATCTACATGTCTAAGTCACTGTGCCCTTTGACATGTACAATTGGCTCAGGTATCCTTTGGGCCCAAAAATAAATGGGAAGTTACTTTATTATCCTCCCAATGAGACATAAAACCAAGGTCCTGACCACTTGTGATCATTAAAAATCCCTTGGCACTTTTTCCAGGAGCAAGGCCATTAGTCCTGATGTCCTGGCACAGTTCCAATCTGGGTCATTGCAATTATATTCTGCCTACCTTTTAGTTTCAAATGACGAACATATTCTGCTTCACTTCCTGTCCTAGACTGTTATGCGGAATAGTGGCAAGCTGTTAATCAGCTGCTCTGTGCCTTCCCGGGGATGCCTGCATCTCAGGGGCATAAAAAGTGATTCTTCTGTGGCTGTGTATAGGTACATTTTTAAAGTGCTCTGAGATGTGACTTGGAAAAGGAAATGCTTTCAGGATCCCAGATACCACAGTGTTGGGAAAGGTCTACCATTGTATAAGAACATACACATACTACCTAGGGCTGGTGCCTGGGTCCATTTTACCTACCTGAATTCAACCCTTCTGCCTGGACAGTCTGTTCTAACCGTATCTGTGAGCGGGTCCCACTGATGGCAGGGTGGCCTAGTGGCTAGGCCCCCTTGCTGGAGCTTAGGGGCCTGGGGTGTGGGTCTTCAGCCCCCATCCAAGTGGCTAATTAAGTTTGGGTGTGACCCCGAAAATTTAGCTTCCCTCTGGTGGGAGAGGGGTTCCCTGGGTGGGGCTCCCCCCTTTGTGCCTGGGGGAGGTTCTGAGGCGCCTCCCTCTGGCAGCCGATCTGGTGGCAGCGCTGGCTTGGGCCCTGCTTGCCTCAGAGCCAGCTCCTGCCTCTTGGCTGGTCAGCCCTGAACTGGGCTGGCATCCCTCCTTTTATGCTCCTCCAGGCCTGACAGCAGCTGCAGGGGAACCGGGGTGGGGCTGCTTGGGCAAACAGGCTCTGTTTAACCCCTGCCCTGCCTGGCCTTCCTCTCACACTCTCACAGTATGACACACACATTGCTGGCGGTGTTCACTGTAAGCTGAACACCGCCAAGGAGAGATTCAGGTGCTGCCTGACTAAGTAGCGGAGTGCCACAGGCAGCAGTGTGTGTTTCTACCGGTGATGCACACTCATGCGTGCTTTGGCACCTGTAACAACATTTATTCTATACATGCATGAAAAAATTAGAGAGAGCTTTACTGCTGGTTCCATTATTTGTCTCGTAACTTTGTTTATCACTCTTGGACACCGCTAGCATTGCAAAAGCCTTCTGATCTCCCGGCTCTGTCGCTCATCCACCCCACGTTAACATTTTGATTACAGAAATATTGTATTCTCTCAGCCCGATGGACTTGGCGACTTAGTGCTCTGGGGTTTTGGTTTGTTTGGTTGATGGTGGGGTTTTGGTTTTTTTTTGGTTTGTTTTTTCCCATAGGCACATGTGGATGTGCACCACCAATAGAAACACAGGCAGCTGGCTGTGGGCGCTCTGCTAATCAGCTGGGGTGCACCTGAATCTCTCCTGGGCAGCTGCCCCAGCACTCTTCTTACAGGGAACACTGTACTCAGCCTTCGTCTCTTGCTGAGCATAGATATGCTTCCTCTGGCAGCGCTCATGTCCCCGTCTCAGGGGTTTTGGCTCCTATACCATTCTGAGCAACCCATCTGCCAGACAAAGCCCTTTGGGGACAGGTCAATGCTGCTCATACACAGTGCCTTTTTTGTGCAGTATTTGCAAGTACTGAGTACCGACACCTCAGCAGCCCCAGCCGCAGGATTTGCTCGTGGGGGAAGAGGGACTGGGAGCCAGCTCCTCTTTTTTGTTTAATGAAGAAGGCTCTGCTTATATCCATTTTTGTAAGCCCAGCTTATTATGTGCTAGTCAGTTTGATCAAACCCTCTCATTTCTGCTTGTTTGTTTGCCTGTTTGGCCTGCTTCCTGTGTTTAACTTCATTTCCTTTGTGTTTCTTTGCAGCCTGATCAGAGTAAATATGCAAATCACCTTTCCTAGCTGGAAGTTCCTTCTGGAAACATGCTGGGTGCCAGTGTGTCGAAAAACTAATAAACCTCCATTCTCCTTGCAAGATTCGCTCCCCATAAACTTGTTTGTCATTGGCGGGTGCAGCAAGTAAGGAAGGAAGGTCTGGGCTTGTCACTGATGGGTGCAAAGGAAAGAATTAGAATTCTGTCTGTTTGAAGGCAGAGAGGCTAGTTAAGGCCTCTGGAAGGAGAATGGGGCCATGCTTCAAAAGGGTTTGTGGGGAATGGGGAGAGATGAGTCGTCTTCCCTCTATTTTTTTCCATCCATGTGCAAAATAAATTTTGTTATAGGTCCAAGACGTGTGGGTGTGCACCACCAGTGGAAGAGCATGGGAACGCTGTAGGTGTGTGCTGGGGAGGACTGTCAAAGTGCCTGGCTCCCATCAATGACAATGGAGGGACTCCCGTGGGCATGAAGAGGAAATCCAGATTGGACAAGTCTTGGTGCTGCCACATACTGAAGACAAGGCCAGTCCAGCCTGAGTGTATTTGCACCAGCCGCAGAGAATGCTGCTGCAGTAGGGAATGGAGCAGTACCCAGCCCCAGCAGCAGAGCATGTGCAGGGGAGGTGTCTCCCCCTCTGCACTTGTGCACTGTGGCCCTGATTTACAGGCAACTGGAGCAAATGGAAATATTCCTACTGCCAATGGTGAGCTGGGGCTGGAGACCCGCAGGTGAAATATTCTTGTCATGGCATCTGCTTACCCAACCATGGCCTCCCAGTGGCTCAGCAGCGGAGATGGGACAGGAGAGGGCAGGTTAGATGTGCCTGGGACTTTACAAACCAGCTCTGCCCAGTCCCAGGCAGGGGCTGGGACCACGGCATCCAAGCCCACGTAGGCCCGGTTGTGACAAACCCTGGCTAGGCTGCATCCCCGGGTGGCAGCTCTAGTTCAGGCAGGATGGAGCAGTGGCCCCAGGAAATGCATAGACCTGCTGTATGTCCTGCCAGCAGTCTGGGGCCTGGGATCTCTGCAGAGCCCCTGGCACAGGGCCAATCCACTGAGGGCTGGAAGGGTGACTCTCACCCTGCCTGATGGCTGGGGAGCCTTCCTTAGGCCAGGGCTCTGGGCCACTCTGTTTTGTGTGGGGAAGGGGGAGTCACCTTGTGATGGGATGACCAAGCCCCTGGTTTTGACTGGGACGCCTGCTAGAAAAGGGACCCTGGTGGTGCGGGTCAGCACCTCCAACTGGGCTGTTCAAATTCCAGTCAGCAGGGCTAAGGCAGGCTCGTTCCTACTTGGCCCGGCCCCGCGCAGGGCTTGACATGCACTAGCAGGTCCAGCTCCCGGGCAGGAAGGCCAGGGGAATCCAAGCACTGTGTCTACACTCCCAATGGCCAGGAACGGCAGCCAATGGGAGCTGTGGGGGTGGTGCCTGCAGGTGAGAGCAGTGCAGGAGACTACCTTATCTCCACCCCACCCCACCCCATCCCGCCTAGGAGCTGGGCTGCTAGCTGCTTGCAGAGCACAGCGTGGCACAAAGACTGCACTGCCAACCAGGAGCCATTCAAGGTAACCCTGCACCCCAAGCTCCAGCCCTGAGCTCCCTAAACCTGGAGCCCCCCTGCACCCCAAAGCCCTCATCCCTGGCTTCACTCCAGAGCCTGCACCCCAGCCCAGAGCCCTTACATCTCCTGCATCCCAGCAACCCTGCCTCAACCTGCAGCCCCCTCCAGCACTCTGAATCCCTCAACCCCACCCCCTTCCTGCATCCCCAAACTCCTTGTTCCCAGAACCCACACCCCATCCTGTGCCCCAGCCCCTGGCCCCAGTCCAGAACCTGCCCCTAGGGTTACAGCCCCAATCCCCTCCTGTACCTCAACCCTCCGGCCCAGCCCCATGAAGGAGTGTGGGGGCAGAGCAGGAGCCGCTGTGGGGAGGAGGCAATGAGTGGAGCTGAGACCTTGGGGAAGGGGTGGGACTCGAGTCTTCGGTTTCGTGTGGTTAGAGAGCTGGCAGCTTTAGGGTCGGCAGCAGGGCACCTGCCCGAATGTTCAATGTGTGGCCTCCCAGCTGCAGGGGCTGGGCCTAGTGCCACGTAGTGGCTGGCGCCGTGCAGCTGGCATGGGAAGAAGTGTGACTTCTCCAAAGAGAGGCGTAAGTCCTGTCTGCCAGCACACCAGCCTGTGCTCTGGAAGAGTTCTGGCCCAGTCTGCCTCTGGGGCCAGGTGCCAGGCCCATATACCCACTCCTCCCTCCTGGGTGGTGGCTGGACAGAGGGACAAGCAGCAAAGGCACAGAGGCCCCTTGATGTAGATTTGCAGTCTGCTCTCCAGCACAGCTTTGCTCAGTGGCTGGCCGCACAAAGACTCCTTTGTTGTTACTCCTGTTGCTGGATCCTGGAGCAGCCCAGGCACCCAGCCTGTGACATTAAAGGAAATGTGTGAAAACAAAGCGACTTCTCTGTGGGTCAAGTTCGGCAGGAAAGGGCTTGTGATGTGAAAAGCTGCACTCCCCGATCCATACGTGTAATTAAGTCCAGCATTAATATCTGACAAGACTGATATTTAAGGCTTTTCCTCCTTGAATGAGAAGGTGGCTTCTCTTACTCACATGTCTTTAAAGAGGAATTGTACCTGCTGATCTTGATGAATGGCTCATTTGTGCTTGAAGTGTGCTTTGGAAATCAGGAGGCTAGCACACAGCCTTGGTGCTGATAAGGAATGCTGTTAGCTTGTCTTCCGTAGGCATTTCTCCGGGAAGCCGGCACTTCATTTGCATTGCTTTTTTAACCTTATATGCTCATTGGGCCCAGCCAGCTTTCTCGCTACTGGAATTAAATGTAATCAGGCTGAGCAGTGAGAAAGAAATGATGAATGGGGACATCACTTTGGAAAACACATCTCTCCTGACTGCTTATCTCAATGACATAAGGGGACTGGAATAAGGTCTGTGAAATAAATACAGACAGGGACTCAACGGTGGTGTTAGGGGGCTAGATCTGGTGAAAATCTATTTCTTATTTGGGGCATTGGTGTTCTTTGTGAAGGCTAATAAGTAAGATTACAGTAAAACAAGCAGCATTGTGGCCTCCTTAAAAACTAACACATTCTCATGTTCCTCAGCTAACGTCACATATGCCATCATGTGCCAACAATGCCCAGATGCTTTGTATATTGGACAGACTTCAAACTCTCTTAGACAAAGAGTTAATGGGCACAAAACAGACATAAAAACACTCCTGATCCACAAACCAGTCAGCCAACATTTTAATGGAGTGGGCCATTCTGTTAATGACTTAAGAGTTTGCGTCTTACTGAAGAGGAGTTTTCACACTACTTTGGAAAGAGAGGCTGCTGAACTCTCTTTATATTCAAATTCAACACATTAACATGTGGTTTGAACCGGGATGGGAATTTTCTGAGTCACTATAGGGGCTCATTTGCATACTTGGTTTAATCCAATTCTTGACCTTCCCTCCGCCTTCTGCCCCTCTACTGTCTGATTTGCTCACCTTGATCATTTTTTTTCTGATTTGTCCTCCTTGATTACTGTTTTTGGTTCTCTGTGCCTTAAATATTGAGTCTGTTCTGGTATAGCTATGGTCTGAAGAAGTGGGTCTGTCCCACGAAAGCTCATCACCTAATAAATTATTTTGTTAGTCTTTAAAGTGCTACTTTACTGCTTTTTTGTTTTGATAGTATATATACTAGCGTGGCTTTCTCTCCGTTACTTAAAAACTAACAGTTTTATTTATTAGGTAATGAGCTTTTGTGGATCCTAAGAATAGGATGATCAGGCACAGATCCACTCCCAGGCAGGGGTGGGGAAGGCAATGGCTCCCATCAGCCAATCGGGGCAGTCTTTTGTGCTAATTGAAAAACAGTTATATCCGCAAGTGACCTGACCCCTCTCACAACCCAGCTGCATGATGGCCAACAGCTCCATGAAAATCTTAGCCCACCCCCCAGTGACGATTGAGTGGTTTGTTCTGTTTTATAACATCGCATCCTGGGAACCCTGGGGTAGAATAGAGTAGCCCAAAGGCTGCCCTAACTTGCTGTCAGCTGTCTATGACCCATAAAAAGCTGTGATGGCCTTCAGGGATCAACAGACCATTGAAATACCTTAGCTATACCCAACAGTGAATGGCCTGGAATTACAACAGCAGTTGTACTCTACCTAAGGATTCCCTTGATGTCCCCCAAAAGGAAACCCCAGGAAGCCAGTTCAGCTGAATGTCCAGTTATTTTGCCTCACCAGCATGGCCTAAAGCAGCTGGAGCAGGGCCCAGAGCCTGCCCCATGCACAGACAGTACTGTGTATGTGTGAAAGGCATGGACGGTGGTGAGGACACAGGATCCGTTCGGGGAGGCGGCAAGAAGGTGCTGCCAAGGACTTGCCTGACTTTTCTACAATATACATTTTGACCTAGGTGGTGTTTTCGCGCATTCTGGTGCATGCCCCTGGGCCATCCATTCCCCAGCCTGGCTGTGAGGTTGGAGTTATGAGCACAGAGTCTGCTGAGGGGAAGGTCGAGCAAAACACTTCTGCAATTAAGCCCTGCGTTTTCAGAGTCACATCCTGGCCAGTGCTGGGACAGTAGTGTAAGCCCCTGCCACAGGGGCCTCAGCAACCTGGTAGGTAACAGGAACAAGGCACGTGGCAGGGGAAGAAGGCAGTGCAAAGGCGGCTGTGGCTGAATGGCTGAGTCTTGGGCCGTAGACGTATAAGGATGCGCTGCAGACCAGCCTGTAGGCTCCACCCTTAGAGCGCTCCCACAGTGCCCATCCCAGAAGCGCAGCAGCGCCTGCACCCTGTGCAATGGAGCCAAATCAGAGCAGAACAGCTTGGCCAGGGTGACTGCAGATGTTCTGCCTGGCCCCTTTGACTGGCCTTTGCCAGAGTTTGGCCCTCGGGTTCAATAAATAACTCCTGTCTCTCCTGTGTGAGGGACCAGTCTGCCTTGCTCCGGAGGGCGTGTCCTGGGTCAGACTGGCTTTCTCTGCAGCCAGACAAGGCTCTGGGGGACAAGGGATTTGGGATTTTCTGTCACTGACGCGTGTAGTGAAACAAGTTCAGAGTGCGGCAACCTGTGCACTGTGGACCAGAGGAGTGGGACAGCAGGTGAGGAGTGGGGGCAGCTGCATGTTTGGGCCCAAGCCCATTTCTGTGGCTCTATTGTGCAAACAACACAACAGTGCTAAACTTTGGGAAGGGGGATTCTGCTCTGCAGCACCAGTTACCCCTCTGTGTGATGCCATGCCATGCCATGCCGCACCATGGAATGACACCGGCTTCAGCGGGTGAGAATCAGGCCCATGCAGGCATTAGGTGCAAAATCCTCATCCCACGGGAGTCCGTGGAAACTTTGTATTGGCTTCAGTGGGGCCAAAACCCACCTAATGGCTATCTAAGATGGCATGTGGTGAGCAGCCAGCTGCCTCCCTCCAATGAAAAAGGAACAGCAATTAATGAACCTACCATGTTTTCCCATGGCAGACAAGGTTTCAGGATATGCATTTTCCTGCCTGTGTAACACTAGGATAGAAAGATGTGTAATGTTGATTTGGGAATGGCGAGTACTTTCACAGCCGTCAGGTGCAACTCCTGTCAGGAGCATCACAACACGTGCCCGTCAGTGATGGGTTTTACAGTTGCTCCCTGGAGAACCCAAAGCTTTGGGGCGCCAACTGCTTCTAGGAGAGGCTCATCCTCACTCTCAAAGCCTGTCAAACCCATCCGGAGCTGCAGATGTCCAGCACCTCCTAAGAGGCACTCAGCACCACAGGGATCTTAGCCTGAGATGAAGGTGCCTCACTCCAGCAGAATTTTATTGCGAACGGTTGCCAGTCCCTGGCAGATTCACACTGAGTCGAGTGGTATCAGAGCAAACTGGGAATCTGGAGTAACATGTTTTATAAATTCATTTCATGGCCCCTTTCCTGAAATGACCATTTTGTATTTCATTTTCTCTCTTACAATTTTGAAAGTGTCTGGCGTTAGGCTTTTCTTGGGTTCCTGGCCCTCCTTTCTGATTTACTTTAGCAATTATCTCCAAGTCTGACTGCAGTGCCAGGAATCAGAGATGTTATTTTGCATGCTGAAAAGCTGCTAAACCTAGGAAACTAACCATGAAATCTAATAACAGAACTTTGGACTTGGCTGTGCCAAGAGATGTCAATTGTAGCAACTCTATTCAAAAAAATAAAATAAAAAAAAACAGAGCGAGAGAGAGGGTGAGAGCGAGAGAGAGAGAGACTTGCTTTTGTCTTGGAAATAAGGATGTGCCAATTACCTTTTACTTAAGGATGGGCTTGTGGTAAAACACAGATCTAGGGGTTGGAAGTTCTGGATTCTGGACTCAGATCTGCCCCAGACGTGCTAGGCCAGGGATGTGCTAGCGAGAAGCCGTTTTTTCAAATTCACTTACAAAATCAATACTTCAGGAGCCACAATGCACGTGAGTACGAGATGGTCCTTAATAAATAACATCAGACCGTGCTTTTTGTCACCCCTATTTTATGAACAGCGCACACACAATGGTTTGTACCAGTTAGAACAGTATTACCCTCATTTCCAGCTTTACCTCCTCATCCCACAAGCCCACCCCCCATCCCCAGGCTAAACCCCTCTCAGCCCCAAACCCCGATCGCCAGGCTCCCTCCCAGCCTCAAACCCATCCCACCATCCCCAGGAATAACCTGCCTCAGATGATGCTGCTCCTCTACAGTGGCAGCCGCTGCCTCCCCTCCACTACTCCCCATGCTGCCTCCTTCTCAGCGTGCACTGCATGGCTCCAGCAGGGGCAGGCTCGGCCACCCCTTTCCCCAGCTTTCCTGTGAGCTTAGCACTTCCCCCACTTGCAGCACAGGCAGGTCCCCGCCCTGCCTGCTTTCTCTTCCAGGCTCCCTGCCGCAGCTGAGTGCTCAGCAGCTCCAGAGGCTGCTGCTGCTGCTTAAACAAAAAACTAAATTCAGTTGGTTTAATGGAGGGCAACTGAATTTAGCTTTTTTGTTTAAGCAGGGGCAGCCTCTAGAGCCTCAAGAGGAGTCACCAGTGGCAGCGCTCGGAGCCGCAAATGGCTCCTTAAAGAGCTGAATGCGGCTCTTGAGCCAAAGGTTGCCAACCCCTGTGCTAGGTGATGTAAAGCAGATGCTGTTGACCTCCCTCAGCATGGTAGGAAGCATCCTCTGTGCTCTACTTACCCCATCTGTGAAATGGGAATGATAACAGTTCATAGAAGTCCAGTGGGCTTATGAAGCTTTGGGCAGGACTGCACTAAATGGGAAGGTTGAATTAAGGTATGCAATTCCAGCTATGTTAATTACCTTAATTTGAGCTTCTGTGCTGTCTCATTTGCAGGAAGTCGATGGGCATGACTTCCCTTGCTCCTAACAATGGACCAGACTACTCGTACTAATGGGGAAGCCCTGTGCTAAGTCAGACTCCAGAAGATCGACTGCAGCAGTATCAGCCTTCCTGGCTAATGAAGATCTACGCTTAGTTTGTTACTGTTAGAGACCACTTGCGATCATCTAAACAGCTATAAAACTGCAGGCCAGTATTAATGTGATAAATTGAATTTTTGCCTTGCAAAACAACCCATTCTCAGCTTGTCCAGAGGTGATCTTTTGGGGGCTGCTATTTTGCAGGCCAGGGGCTTCTTATTTGTATGTTATGCAAAAATAAATGTCTGCTAACAGGGCCAGTGCGTCAGGAAGATGATCTTCCCTACTCCACATTTGCATACTGATCTTTTGGTTGCATAATATAAATCAGCTTCGGCAACCGAATGTAGAGTGTTCTGAAAGGTTGTATTGGCTTTGGATCAGTTCACAACCAGATTGCTTTTATTTTACTTCATAAGACATTGAGGCAGGAGATGTATGGACATGTTATGCTTTATGTTAGCATCTGCCTCGCCAGCAGGAGAGAAATGGCTGCTTGGGGTTTGCAAACCTTCTACACTGCTTTTCCTAGAAAGGTTTGGAGGAAATAGGCCTGGGTGCAGTAATTAAAAGAAATAATAAACTGGCAAGAGAGAGAAAATGCTGCAATGAGTTTGACACCCTGTAGTGCAACTTTTCACTGTGATGATAGTGCTGCCTGGATTGCAGATGTTGGCTGACAATTACAGGCAGGATCACAGCCCAGGAGGAGACCTGGGAAGATGAGTGACCTGGAGAATCCTATTTCCTCCTCTTGTGCTAGAGGAACAGCAATTTACTGCCACTCTGGAAACTCATAGCCCCCCACCACCTTCAATGGTCCATTCTGGGTAAGGCAAGAGCTGTAGTGGGTTGGAATAGCTCAGTGGCTTATGCATTAGCCTGCTTAAAGCTAGGATTGTGAGTTCAATCCTTAGCCTGGGGCAACTAGATTTGAAAAAAAAATTAAAATGGTAGGGATGGTGCAATGATCTCTCAAGGTCCCTTCCAGCTCTATGAGATGTGTATTGCTGCCTTACCAGGTGGGTGCAGCCTTTGCCTAGGACTTGTTCCCAAGATCCATAGAGGTCTTAGGTGGCTAAGGGAGGATCCAAGCCCCTGGTATCTGGCTCTGCAGTAATCAGGTACAGTGCAGAATTAAAAAATGATGAGATGAAAGGAATGGGGTGAGTTGGGAATTTGGCTCCCATCCCTTCCTCCTCTGCTGTTGCCACACAAGAGAGGCTTTTGGGCTGTCACCCAGGCCTAGTTAGGCTGAGGCATCTTGGCCCTTGAATGAAGCATGATTTCTCTGCAGAAATGCTGAATGCAATGGGAGCAACTGGACAGCCACAGAATCTGGAGAGTCCTTTCTTTTTTTATCAGCGCTCTCACATCTCTCCTGAACCTCATTAATCTCTCAATCCACTGCTGCTTTTATTCCCCAAGTAGTCAAGTGTCTTCTATGGCAATGCCTGACCCTTAGTAAGAAGAGGGGTGTCTGCAGCATTCTCTAGAACCTATTGCTCTTCAGAGGGCCATGTGAGGTACCAAAGAAAACATATGAGAGGTGGTTAGTCAACATTTTAATGGAGTGGCCATTCTGTTAATGACAAGAGTTTGCGTGTTACTGAAGAAAAATTTTCACACGACTATTGAAAGGAAAACAGCTGATCTGTCTTTTATATTCAAATTCGGCACATTAATACGTGGTTTGAACCAGGATGGGAATTTTCTGAGTCACTATAGGGGCTCATTTGCATACTTGGCTTAATCTAATTCTTGACCTTCCCCCGCCTTCTACCCCTCTACTCTCTGATTTGCGCACCCTGATCATTTTTTTCTGATTTGTCCTCCTTGATTACTGTTTTTGGTTCTCTGTGCCTTAAATATTGAGTCTGTTCTGGTATGGCTATGGTCTGAAGAAGTGGGTCTGGCCCACGAATGCTCATCACCTAATAAATTATTTTGTTAGTCTTTAACGTGCTACTTTACTGCTTTTTTGTTTTGATATGAGAGGCACTCTGTCTTTGGAAGGGACTGTACAATTTGCACATGGAAATGCTGTCTGGTAGGCCATTTGGAGGTAGGTTAGGTATAAAACATTGGTTGTGCAATGAGTGCTGAAGTTTCCTTTTTAATCCTGTTTTTAGTCATTTAAAAACAACAAAGAGGTTGCTGTGTTTGCAACTTCTGCCTGGGAGCATTTGCCAGGGACAGCAAAACTGACTAGAAACATACATGGAACTGACTTGTTTTCACTGTTGCAGGTAAGTGACAGGGAAAAGGCAAGCAGACAGTGTAAGTGGTGAGTACTTTTAGGCCTGTTACGTTATTTGACTTTGAATCCACTATGGGATAAGAGGTGATATGGGAAAGTCAAAAAGATCGCCCCAGGAAATGGCTCATGGGCTGACACAATTTAGGCACATCAGTTTCTTTGCTGACAGTACATCAGGGAGTGATGTGGCCATCACACCTGACGACCTTTGATTCAATGGATCAGGCATGTGCCACTGGCTGACTGAAGGTAGCCTTTCAGTGTGAGATCAAGCGAGACTCAAACCTGTGTTTTACAGGTTGAACTGCTCTAATCTGGCGCCCTTGGAACCTGGCTGGTGCCAGATGAGAGAATTTGCTGGGCCACCAGAGGTCAATATTGTCCAGCACGTTTCCAACACTTCCACTGCTTACTGGGCTCTTAGAAGACATTTGGGGTAAATTACAGCTAAATAAGAGCACAGAACACTGACAGCCAGGACGGGTGGCTGGAAACAAATTTTATGGGGTTCACAGCAAACTTGGCCACACCCATAAGCGGTTACCCAGCTAATTAAAATCATGCAGGGTTACAGATGTTGCCAAATGAGAGAGTACAGAGGGTCACCCTGTAGCTGAGCTCCTTAACTAGTCAGCCAAAAGATGGTGACTTTTAAAAAACAATTTTGAACCTGACAGCATCACTTTTTTCCTCTGCCCTCTACAACCTGCCAGCCTTCCTTTCGAATTCTCAATACATTCCTCCTTCACTAGATTTTCTGTTGCTTCATCCTGCTTGAGCCGCATACCCTTAAATAGTGGATCAATCACCACGATAGCTGTTGGCTTTAAGGTTTATTAATGTTTTTCAACTCAAATCCTGTTTTCTTGCTAATAACCCCGCCATTGGAGCACTTTTCTAGGCACTGTAATAATTCATGTGGCACACTTACCGTTTGAATGTTGGTGAATAATTGCAGTAAACCCTGGATATAACGGACTAATGCAGGGGAGGGGTGTCCATTAAAACAGAAAGTCCATTATATCTGAGGGTTTATTCTGAGAGCAGCGGCTCCTCAGGCTCTGAGCCTTCCATGCTCTGTGCTGAGCATGGGGGCTCGTCCTGGTTCTGAGCCGCTCGTGCTCAGGGCAGAGTGCGGGGGCTCCTCAGGCTCTGATCCAAGCAGGGGGGAGATCCTGGAGTGGTGGCAATCCCAGTGGCAGGGGGACGGGGACAGGTCTGGCAGCTGCAGCAGCAGCTCTCCCAGCTGTGGCCAGGGATCCCATGGCTGCAGCAATGATCCTATTTCCTTTGAGGGGATGATAGCAGACATCTGTTATTACCAATGTCTGGTTAAATGGGGTCTGCTATATCGAGGGTTTACTGTCGGAAGTTTCATACTCAACTCGAAACAAGTAATTCTCAATTTCTGTGGCCAGTGTGAAATTATGGTTATGTCACTGCAGACTGATCTTTACTCCAAACAAATCAGAAGAAAAGCAAAGTAACTATACACTGTAGAGAGACTGAGACAGCTGCTCAGTCTAGTCTGTCCCACACTATGTGCTCTGCTGTTCCTGCAATGTGATTCATAAAATCATAGAATACTGGAGCTGGAAGAGACCTTGAGAGTCACAGAATCTCATCCCCTGCCCTCACGGCAGGACCAAGTACTGTCGAGACCATCCCTGATAGACACTTATCTAACCTGTTCTTAACTATCTCCCATGGTGGAGATTCCACAACCGCCCTCAGCAATTTATTCCAGTGTTTAATCACCCTGACAGTTAGGAAGTTTTTTCTAATGTCCAACTTAAACTTCCCTTGAGCCCATGGCTTCTTGTCCCATCCTCAGAGGTCAAGGAGAACAATTTTTCTCCCTCCTCCTGGTAACCCTCTTTTAGGTACTTGAAAGCTGTTATCATGTCCCCTCTCAGTATTTTCTTTTCTTTTATTTCAGTCTTCCCTCATAGGTCACGTTTTCTAGACCTTCAGTCATTTTTGTTTTCAGAGCAAAAACTGGAGAGAAGGGCTTCTCTGAAGTCAAGGCAGAGAACAGAAAGTGAGGGTTGAGGACTTACTGCCTGACCCAACACCCATTGAACCCAATGGAGAGTCTTGTTACTGACTTCAGTGGGAGCTGGCTCAGGCCTATAAAGAAAGGTACTGGAGGGCTGAAAACAGGTGGCTTGAAAGAGGATCAGCTGACAGAAGCAGAAGAATTGGGGAGTCTGGCAATGTGTGTGTGACAATGACAAGGACACAGATGTGGCATGAACTCGCAATGACTCCGTTTTAACTCCCGGTGCATAGGAGTGAAGCTATGAGTGGCCTATATGAGAAACAACCCCGTGGCTTGGCAACAACCTCTGAACCACAACTAAGGAGCCATCTAAGCTTAGTTCATCTTAGGTGGAACACCACTGACTTCAGACTCCAGGGTGACTGACGTTAGCCATGACTTGTTCACATCTCACTGTCATTGAGATGACAGGGAGCGGCCACCAGCAGAACCGAGGAGCTGAGTGTTTATTTTTGCTCCTGTTATTTAAAGGAGTCACTTCGCTAGGGGGTAGTGCTTCATGACCACGCACAGTCCTTGAGTGTAGCTCCTGAGCCATTCCCATTCACGGCAGATGTGCAGAAGACGTCACATGGGAGGAGTGCAACACACAGTCCTCTGACCTGGCGGCCTCTTTTGTGTTCAGGAGTTGCTCATCGTTCTTGAAAGAGAGACACTTTATTTAGCGCTCTCTCCAGACTGCATTGTTCCAAAGCTGAGCCACCTAACGGTACAGTGTCTGGTAGCACAATCTCTGCTACCTTGGCATACACTGAGTTAGGCAGTCAAAGTAGTTGGCTTGGCTTATGTGCTAGGAACATCGTTATGTTCCTGAATATCTTCTCCTGACACTTTTGTTTGAGACGGTGTTGGGGGATGTAATGCCTCTTATTGGGTCAACCTCGTTAGGTGGCGGAGACAAGATACCCAGCCACACTGAGTTGTTCTTTACAGAGCAGCATATACTCAACCTCTGACTCATCTTGAACCTTTTGAGAGCAGTTAAAATGACAGAGGTGTAAAAAACAAACAAACAAAGTCACTACCGCCAAGAAAAGGTTTAACCAGTGTTGGTTTGGCTTTTTTTTTTCCTTAAGCATTCCTTAAGGGCGGTAGTGACAATACTGGATACTAGCCTTGCAGACCATGAAAATATCTTAAACCTGCCGTGTCCAATACAGTCACCACTCGCCACATGTGGCAAACAGGACACTGGGGTGTGGTGAATACAGCTCTCGAGCCGTATGCAGCTCTCGGAGCCTTTAAATGCGTCTCCTCCTGAAGGCTGCGTGCAGTGAGTGCTGTCCACCTGCTCCGCACACGTGCCCCACCACTTGGTGGGAGAAGCATGTGGCGGCAGTGGTGGCGGCTTCGTTGGCAGATCCAGTGGTGGCTCTGGTGAGTTACCAGCATTAAATTAGAACGGGGGAGAGGCTGGGAGTGCCTGGCTCTGGGGAAGTGGAAGGGTATTTATTTGGTGGCGAGGGGGACGAATGTGGTGAATATGGAAAGACAACAACTACAAGTGTGGTGATCTTTGAAGTCCTATTGGACAGCGCTGTCATAGACCTATTTGATCTCTGAGGCTGGGACTACACTAGACCTGAAAGTTGATCCTAGACAGGCAAGTCCAGCTACGACAATTGTATAGCCGAAATCGACTTATCTAGAATCGACTTATCTGGCCATCTTCCCTGAGGGAAGTTGATGGGAGAAACTCTCCCATCAACCTCTCTTAGTCTTTGTGAGATTGAGGAGTACAGGGATCAACAGTCAAGCCCTGATGGTTCGATTATGCGTGTCCCCACTAGGCATCCTAAATCGAACCCTGGAAAGTCAACCCAGACTGGATCAATCTCCTGATAAGAAGAGATGTACCCAGAGTCCCCAACTGTTTCATTGAAGGGCTCACTGAGCACCTACAGTACCCCGGTTAGTTCCGTTAATATGGAAAAGGCTGCGGCTAAGACATGCATAAAACACAGAAATCTGTCAGTCATCTCTAGGCAACTGTCAGGCTCTGGAAGAGTGCCTGCAAAAGTCAGAAGCAGTCATGTGCACTCACTCCTTCGCGTGCTCAGTCTCACGCTGGGCGGCAGTGTTTGCTGCCTTTGCTCCCAAACAGAGGCCATTGCACGCTCTTCTCCAGAAAGCCCGGTAATTGATTGTGGCTTTGTCATGTCCTGTCTGTGCCTCCTCCCATAAGGCTGGATCAGAGCAGCTGATTGATCCTAAAGAGAGAGATGCCACCGTCTGTTTTAAGGAGGCCCGAAGGAGCGTAGAGATGAGCCTGGGTAATGGATAAATCCAAAGCCCACTGGAGCCCATGATACAGGATCTGGCCCTATGCTTGACACCAGAGGGAGCATGATGTTATACCACATTGAGAGCAATGCCTCCTTCCACATGCAGAACCCCTCTTGATCTGGGGAAGGAGGTGTGTTGGAAAGACCATAAGAGGGTCCAAGCAGATCTTTGGCTGGTAGTTGGAGGCTTATAGATCTTGCTGTCTGAGAACAGGAACATCGTGAGAGCAAAGAGCTGTTGCGACTTACTTTACGCCCTTCAAGAAATGAAATTCCAACCCCACAGAAGCCAGTGGCAAAGCTCTCTTTGATTTCCGCACTACCAGGAATTCACCACAGGACTCTCTGCTTTTATAATGAGCATTTCATTTTATAGTGCTTTGATTCTATTTCTTTTTCAAGCATTTCCTATTGGTCAGCGCCTCTGTTCATTAACTGCTTCCCACCTCAATGGTCATGGCTATCAAAACTCGGCGTGGGAAAATCCTCACCGGCATTTGAAGCCCAGGGGGCTGCAAGTGAATTTGACATAGTGTCTTTAATCACAGACACACCTTTTCATATAGATTGTATTGCACTGATGTGCGTCTGCAGATTTCCTCATTTGCTGTGTAGCTCTGGAATTTGTATAGAATTTAAATTATTCACAACGGCCTTTCAATATATTTAATCACACGTAAGTCATTCGTTTGCAATGCAGTTCCACAGAGCATTAGCGTGAGTTAGTGTGAGGTTATCAGTGCAGCCTCTGTCCACAAAGCTGGGTTCTGTGTGAATTAAGTGGGAAGATACTAGCAAAGGTCACCTGGAGAACTGGTGAAATGCATAGTGACTCAGCAGTAGCTCCTATCCAGTAGCATGCTGGGGGATACCATTTAGATATTACTGGCACATTTCACCCTGTATAATCAGGGTGGATGCTGCTGAGTGGTTAAGAAAACCAAACATTGACGGGGAGTACAAGTGGTGTTGGAAGCAATTTGGAGTATGTTCTTTTCTGGATCTGGCGTATCCTGTTCAAGTGTCAGAGGATAACTGAAATGACCCAGAGGCTGGGCTGTTTGGATGCAGGGTGTGGGTTTGGCTTGGCACCAAGGTTTAGTAAAGGTGATATGTGAGCTTTGTCTCTGGACTGTGTTTCTGAACAGATGCAGTTCCAGGCTGTGCCATCCCCGTGGCTCTGGTCAGGCTCATCTCTAGGTGGCTATTAGCCTCGGAGCAAACTATGGACTGATTTTCTCTCCTTTCTCCACTGCTGTCACAGGCAGCCAGGCTTTCTGGCTTCCACAAGCATCAGTACTGACGTGTGTATAAGGAACTTCTCCCATCTCAGGTGCTGAACTTTTCTTTCTCCCAAGGGATGAGCCACCATGCATCTGAGGCCCCGCCCGTGCTCCATCCTCTGAGGCCCTGCCTCCACTCTGCTCTTCCCGCCCCTGCTCCATCCTCTCTCCTAGCCCCCACCTACTCACTGCTCTCCACCATCCGCCATCTTATCACCTAACTGGGGGCACCACAAACTGTTGCTTGAGGGAGCCATCGAGCAGCTGCAGCTGGAACTGGTGAGCGTTGAGCACCCAGTGGTCTTTTTCCAGGAAGGTACCAGCCCCAAAGCTCCTACAGAGTCTGCACCCCTGGCTGCCTTGTGTGGCAAGGGCCCCTTTTCCCCCATCCACTGTTTGGCCAGCAGCCTTCCCCCTTTGCCAGGTGTATGGGCTCGTAGCTTGTTTCTGGGGTGGAGAGCCCAGTCAGTCCTTCGGGGACGCCTCCCCTGCTGTCTCTACAACTGCTTGTACCTTCTGCCTGTGACGTAGTGGGGGATCCGCATGTGTAAGTGACTGGCTCACAGAGGCTGTGGGGCTCCTGCTGAAGGTAACCCAGGCAACCAGGTGACACCTCTGGAATGGAGACAAAGGAGGGGGTGGAGCCTGAGGGGTGTGAATTGGAACTGGGAGTTGGCAAGCAGCTAGTCTGGGCTGGGACAGAGAGAGAGACCAAGGAGGGGGCAAGGTCCCAGCTCCGGGGGCCCCTCAGGGCCTCCTCTCCCCGACATGGATTGGACGGGCTGTCTCTGCCGGCTGTACTGACTCCTCTGTAAGACTCTGTGCCCTGTTGGCTAATAAACCCTCTGTTCTCCTGCTGAGTGAGAGTCACTCCTGCCTGTGGACGGGGCGCAGAGTCTGGGGACGCCTGAACCCCATCACACCGTGTCACTAGCTCTGGGTGTTGGTGTCTGAGTCCTCTAACCGCCTCCTCGTAACTGGGGAGGTTTCTAAAGGCCCCCAGCAGGCCTGTTGTGGAGTGAGCTGTCTGCAATCTGCCTGGGCCAGCTACTGGCCAGCTGCTCCTAAGTGCCCTGCAGCGCTCCACCTCTGATTAGGAGGCCTTTTACTCTTTCTGGACTGCCCTTTCCCTGCTCTGCAGGACAAGGGCCATGGGTGAAGACCCAGCTGGGGAAGGCAAACCCCAGCCCTGCCCCTTCCACCTCAAGGCCCCACCCTGTCTGCCACCTTACCTGCCTCCCCATCCCTGTGAAGCCAAACACCCCCCACCTCAGCCTGATCCTTCCTGGCCAAGTGGAGGGCTGGCACTGCTGTGCCCTGGCCCTAGCCCTCCTGGGTGGCCAGATAGTGCAGGTAGTTTTGGGAAAGCAACGCCTTTCCTTGCCTCCATTCCTCACCACCCATGCTGGGGGAGTCCTCTGGCCGGACCTTGTCCCACTTACCAGCTCAGACCTTTGTCCCATTTGTCACTGAGAACTTTGCAACAGTTCCGGGCTGTCCCAGTCAGTTTGTTTGTATTTGCTATCCCCCATCTGACTCCGGGTCAGGCCATAGACTGGAAATGATGAAATGCCTCAGGGAAGTCTGTTCTTGCTCCATTTCCTGTCTCCTGGATGTTGAATGTGGGCATGGGCTGGTCCTGCCACCCTTTGTATCAGAGCAGCAGGAGTAAGGGACCCGCTAACTGTGCCATTAAAGCCTGGTCTTCCAAGCTGAAAAAGGTGGGTTTTAATTTAGGCTAACTACCATGTGTGAACTATCCTGAGGTAAAACCACGGTGAAGGCAAGATTAGATGTTGATTTTACCTCCTGGTAGCTAGGTGAGTCAGTGCTACCTCCCTGCCAATAGGTGACCTTGCTTAGCTTACCACCTGTATCCTCTCTTCACACACATCTGCATCTGAGCCCACCTTTTCTTAGCAGTGAGGACAAGGCCAAAGAGGCTGAGCTGAGGCTGATTGCCTGCTCCTGGCGAAGAGCTCCATGTGTCTCAGAAGCTTCTCTCTCACCAGCAGAAGGCTCAGCAGAGAGATTACCTCACCCACCTTGTCTCTCTGTCTCCTAAAGGGGGATGGAGAGGCAAGAGTCTGTCTCCATGCGCTGCTCATCGAGTCGGACTGGAGAAGTGGGCTCCTCCACAGACTGGAGAAGGGGGCTCGTGCAGGCTCACCTAGTTGTTCTCTTAAGACACCGGGGCAGGAAGGGAAATATGTTTCTCCTCCAAGTAGGACCATATCTGTGAGGGTGCAGGGCCTGTGGCAGTGACGCAGAGCAACAGGTCTGGGAGAAGGCGGCAGGCAGAGCAGAGCAGGCTGCTGGATCACTCTGCTTCCTGTGGCTTCCTCCACCACAGTACATGCAAGGGGGCCTGACCTTGCTCCAGAGTCCTCCAGGTAATTTCCCAGGCAACCCTGAGCCCCATGAGCTAGCATCCATATGGTGATCACCTGGATTATCTTCTTCTGATTTGTCCTCCTTGCTTACTGTTTTTGGTTCTCTGTGCCTTAAATATTGAGTCTGTTCTGGTCTGGCTGTGGTCTGAAGAAGTGGGTCTGTCCCACGAAAGCTCACCCATTAAGTGTGTCGTCAGTCCTCACAGCCGGGAAGTGCAATGGTTCCTTTCGTCCAGCTGATGGTACAGAGATGGGAAAGGCTATTGTTCAGTACCGGGTTTGAGTCTGAAAGTCACCGAGTACCCTTGTTGCTCATTGACCTCAATGGGAACTGCTGGTACCCAGCACCTGGCACAGGATCAAACCTTCAGTCGTTTTCGGTTCTTATGCATTACTACAGCATTATGGGGAAGTCCTACAGAAAGTTAAATTACTCACCACACGATTATAATCATATTTATATACTTGTAAGTAGGTCACCAGTCTCTGAGGTTAATCAATTCTAATGGTGCTCATTCTGGCTTCTGTCATAAATCACTAGCATTTAGTGTATCCATTCAGATGATGGAGGGGAAACATCTAATTTTGATCTAGCTAGAATGAAATGTGAACGTGCATAACTTGCTTTTACAGAGTGTATCAAATGTTGGCTACATCTGAATTTATTTGCTCTGGTTTATACTGCATATGGCATAAGTGGCTGAGAATACAGAAGCCTTTGCACTTAAACATAAAGGACCCAGCACAATACATTTTATCTACATTTATTTTAGATTGTTCATCAGGGCGGTTACTGTAATAATCTTCTCCTGACAGTTGACACCAATCAAACTGAGAGCTAATATCCAATAGTAGGGTTGTTTGTTTTGACATTCCCTCCAAATATTTCATAGAAAGTCTGACTGTATGCATCTCACTCAGCCAGGCAGCAGGAAAAGAACTGAGAACACCTGCCAAAGGAGATTTGGTTCTGCAAACACTTTGGCAAATAATTTGAATGCCTCTGAATGTTCAGCATCTACAAAGGCACAGAGCTTTCATTCCTATCCAAACTACAGACTTCAAGCAACAAAGAGAACTGGATAAAATATTGGTTTCTATTTTCTGAGTGCTGAACTCAGACACCTCATCTCTCTTGTCAGAAAGCAAGATATGCAGAGGCAGGATTTCCTAAAAGAACTCTTCTACCCACAATCACTAGTGCTAGAGATGGGACCAAACCAAAGCCCTGACTCCAGACACATCCTGAGCTGTAGCGGAGCTGCTTTTCCCTTTACCGTGGTACTTGCCTTTTTTACTGAACACAATGGCCACACTGGGTCAGATCAAAGGTCCATCTAGCCCAGTACTACTTCCTGACAGTGGCCAATGCCATGTGTCCCAGAGGGAATGAAAAGAACATGGAATCATCAAGTGATCTGTCTCCTTTTGCCCATTCCAAGCTTCTGGCAAACAGAGGCTAAGAACATCACCCCTGCCTGTTGTGACTAATAGCCATTGATGGACTGATCCTCTGAATCCATTTAGTTCTTTTTTGAATCCTTGTCTAGACACAAACCGCTACTTCTCTTCCAGCTTCTTTTGTCTGAAATGTAATGCATCCAAGATTTAGCGCTCTGCGTGCATCAGTGTTTGCCTGAGCAGTTGCTTGGCTGGCAGCCTGGAAAAAAATGGTGTTCAGCACATGGCACTTCGGAGAGTGACTCCTGAACAAATGAGCATGCAAATGAAAGGAACAGAGGAGCTGTTGGCTGTTCTGAAAATGAAAGATGGGTCACAAAACTGACTCTAGAAAGAGGCATTTATTTTAGGGCTAAGGAAGGAGGTTTTACCAACTTTCTGCCCTCCCTGCCACCCAGCAAAGATCTGGCGCAAGGGGTAAGGGAGGTTGATGGGAGAAACTCGCTCATCAACCTTCCCCTGTATAGATAGCCAAGTTCGCCAAGCACAGATATGTCAATTTTAGCTATGCAATTGCCACAGCTAGAATTGCATATCTCTGGTTGATTTACTTTGCCTATTGTAGACATACCCTGAGAAGCAGATTAGTGACCCAGTTCATCCCTCTGGTATGACAGCTTCTTGATTCTTGAGTGGCTTCCAGCCACATGTCTCCTGGCGACCATCATAGCAGAGTGGCTGCTTGGAGACAAGTCGTGGTTGTTTAAAGTACTGCTGCAACCCTGACTCCATCGCAGGACCATCCCTCAGCTACGAAAGTGGGCAGTGCTAACTGGGGAAGCAGCATGGCAAAGTTACACATGCCTCTTGGATGAGCATCTCCACAAAACCACTGAAGGATGACACCACAGTGTTCTGGCTCCCAAAGACGTGGAGGTGTTTGTGTTATCTCATGATGTATGTATTTATGAATTACCCTGAGGAGCTGGGGGATGGGTCCTTGTCTTTGACTTGCATGTACAGAACCATGCACATCAGCCGTGTTGCTTACCTAATCACAAATATTTATATCAACTGGCAATTAACTCTGCTGGTACAAAACCATGTGGCTCTCTTGACTTCAGTCACGCTACGCTTATTTACACCAGCTGAAAATCTGCATCAAGGCCATGATAGCCATAAAAGGGTTTGGCTCTCTGTATATGTGGAGCCAGCCACCTGTGCAAGGTTCACAGAGCTTTTGAATCAATCTCAATCCTCATTGGCAAAATGCAGACATTTCAAAAATTGGTTTTAAAATAGTCTTTGCATTTCTCACAGTCTAGGAACTTTTCTTTAGCTACAGACATGACAAATACACCTGGGCCCATTAGCAGCAGTAAGAATTTGCATGTGCATCCAAGAAGATATGGTTGTTGACCCTGATTTCCTGTTAGCAGACAGCGGCCGCAGCAAAAGGATGGTTGTGGCTCCCTGATCCTCAGCCACTTGGCCCTGACTGGAAGTTGAACTATTCTCTGACTTCTGCCACTGCTGCCATCTGTGCCACAGAGCTCATCTGAGTGGGGAATCAGATGTGGCACTGCTCAGCTGCACCTTGTTCCCATCCTAGATCGCCTCTGGTGCACTCACGGGTCCCTGCACACTGAACAGTGGCAGACTATCCCGCTCATGGTTGAGCTCCCCTGTTGGGGGATCCCGGTAGTTTGGATTCCCTTTAACCCTGCCCTTGCTATGGTGCTGCCCAGCATCAGTGTGAAGTCCTTAACTGGCCTTATGTCCTTGCTGAATACACACAGCACAGTGATTCCCTGCCCTCATCCCCCACTCTGTCCTTGGAGCATCCTGACCCCTCACTCCTTCTCCTGATGCCAGGTGGGGATGGGTAGTGGTGCAGGAGGCAGGGGCACCTTCTCCACCAGTGTTGCACAGGAGGCTCAATCCGACAGAGAGGATTCTATGCTCACCACGTCCAACCAGAATACGTGGAACTCATGACAGAGTGGGCTGGAGATCCTGGACCTCAGTGACGAGACCGCAGCTCTGTGCACAGAGCACATCCACATAGGAATAAGTAATGCATTGCTTTTACACAGCCACACCTCTACTCCAGGCACCTCCACACACTTTACAATGGTCTGCACCTTATGAAGCATTTTACAGATTGGTAAACTGAGGCCAGGTGACTCACCTAAGTCAGCCAGTGAGACAGGCAGGAGTAGAGTTCAGAGCGTCAGCCTCCTAATCCTCGACTTCCGTGCCACTCAATCTTGGGAGATTTTGCTAGAGTAGCCAGAAAGGGGATTTCATTGGTACTTCTAGGGATGATTGCCTTTCTTTGGAGCCTTGTCCTCTTATTTTTCAGGAATTGCACTGAGCTCACCAACTCGCTGGTAACATGGATGGCAACATCTGCCAGCCTCAGCTGGAGTCAAATAAATGGATTTGGGAGAAAGCCCTCAGAGAGCATATTATAGCTCATTACACATCCCCTGAGCGATCTCATTCTTGGTGCACAAAAGAATATGGCCATGCTAAATAGCCATTGAGCAAATAGACAGGGGAACCATGACGTGGAATTACATATGTATAATACCCACACAATATAGTTAGAAATAGTATGAACTTTTTCAAAAATTCACCATTGTAGCTAATAGATCATTCTTGCCATTTAAAGATTTGCTCAATTCCTGCCTCATAATGCGGTTCATGGGAAGTTTAAAAAGAAAGCTAATTTTTTCATTATTTTATTTTTCAGTAGATAGCTTTAATCAGCTTCTATTTATATGGCAGTTTGAAAGCCTTGCATGTTTGAAACGACAGCAGATGGCACAATGGAGGGTTTAGCTGACTGTTGTGTATGCAGACAAGTTAAATTAATTAACAGTAATCCTTTTAAAATGTGTGCCAGAATAATATCAGTCTAGGCTATAGAAGATTCTGCAGGACTTAATAATGTACCATGAGTAATTAATTACGCAATAACACATGGCTCAGAAGATGTTATCAGCCAATCAGAGGATAGGATTTGTAGTTGCTGTTTGTCAAAGATGTATGCAGACTAGTAAGTCCTTTTGTAGCTTTCTTACGGTGTTAGATTAGTACTAGTACAGACAAGGGATGGATCTACTTTTTGCATGTAACATACGTCAACCACAAATTTAATTGTATATGCTTCAGTAGATTTAAAATATTAGAATTTAAAGTAGTCAGGGTCACAAGGGAACTACATGATTGCCACTTAAAATCAAGGGTTTCACAATAGATATTTTATTTATTCCACAGTTTTGTAAATGTCTTTGGAAGCTCAGACTACACCATTACTAAAAACATAATACAAAAGAATCTACCAATCAAGACACTTCATATTACAGCCTTCCTTTAAAGACTCAATAAGCCCATATAGCTGCAAAATTAGATGGCTAATTAGCTGGATTTAGAAATTATAATTGATTTCTTAGGCCAGAAAAATACATAGCTAGTTTTATATTGTTTGGAATTTCCAGAAGGACTCCCAGAACATGCCAAATATCAGCTCTGATTCAGCAGAGCACTTAAACACATCCTTAAGTCCCACTGACTTCAGTAAGACTTAAGCACCTCCTCAACTGCTTTCCTGAATGGAATAAATTTAAGCACATGCTTACAATAAAGCAGCTGGTAAAGGGTATTACTGAGCCGCTCAGCTACTCACGTGCTTAAGGTGCAGCACGTATTTAAATGCTTTGCTCAACTCAGCCCTGTGGGGTTGATCTTGCAAGCCAGGGCATGCTTGAGTAATCTCACTGGAGTGGAGAGACACATGTGAGCCGTTGTGTGCAGGACTGGGTGTGCCACTGTTCAACTGTTCCCAGCGTGCCAGAAAGCAAGGGCCCAAGCGTAGCTCAGTCTGTCTAGTTTTGCTATGGGAGGAGGAAAGTCAGGGTGGCAGAATCACACCCAGGAGCCACCACCACAGAGCCCTGCTGCACTGGTCTCTCTGTCCCTGCCTGTGGCAGGGTGTTTGGCAGGCCAGGCGGGGTGGAGAAGAATGTGGGTAGGACCATAATTTTGAGGTTCCACCAGCTATTATCCACTAGTGAGAGCAGGGAAGAGCTCACAGGGACTATTTTGTTCCTCTTGAGCTTTCCTTTCCCTTTGGCCTAAGTGAGCTTGCCAGCTCCTAGCCCTGGGAATCAGAGTTGCTCCATAATGGACACTTTGACAGGAACGTACGAAATGTACAAGTGTTCCTGATCCTTCACGCTACTGGGCATTAGACAGGCAGGGGAGTTAGCATATGTGCTAACAACTGAAAGGAGATTGATCGTCATTTTAGAATGTGGTGTACATGAAAATCAGTCCTGCGCTTTGGAATGTATCTGGGGGAGCGACTGACATTTTTACAGAGGATTCCTTCTGTGAAAAACTATGTTATCCTGGGTTTTTATATTAGCACTTACTGATGCTAACATCATCTCCAAAATCTTAATTAAGGCACCACAATTTAGAGTAAAGGTTTCTGCTCTGCTCTTAATTGCTCCAGCCTGGCCAAATTTATACTCGGTATAACCCAAAAGAAATCATTGGAGTTTATGCTGTGTGATCAGTTTGCCAAAAGTTGTGAGATAATGGACTACTGTAGTGTATTGACTTTAGTTGTGCTCCAGTGATTTGCACCATGTGAGGAGCTAGTTCCGTTGGCAACTTTCTGAATCAGGAGTCAGCCTTGCACACAGCTTTCTGCACATGTGGAACGTGACTCAGGCACATAAGGTCTGTGGCTCAGGGAAATATCCATGTGTGTAAAGTTCTGCATATGACTAAGTGTTTGTAGTTCAGGACCAGGGCCTGGACTGGATGTCTTAACTCAGAATGTTGTGTGTTTACATGGCACATGTACTGTTGCCTAAGCTGTGTAACTAGTATGTCCTCATTTTCTGGGTAGTGCATTTGGAGGCAGCTAGTTTTTGCCTGTTTCAGAAGAGACAAGCATGCTCCAAAAGTGACTCTTGTTCCTCTGGTTTTCCCATGGCTCTGCCTCTAGTCCTAGACTCAAGGGCCAGAAAGGACCATGATGATCATCTAGTCTGACTTCCTGCACACCATTAAATATCACCTGCAATAGCACAAGAAGGCTACAGCTATGCTACAGAGTTATTTCAAAATAACAACCATTATTTCAAGATAACTTTGTAAGCATCTATGCTACACACGCTCTATTTCAAAACAAAATCGAAATAGCAGGTGCATTATTTCAAAATCGGCAAAACTCATTGCAGGAGGAATAACACCTATTTCAAAATTAATATACTTGGTGCAGTAGTGACAGATGACAGAACAAGGAGCAATGGTCTCAAGTTACAGCGGGAGAGGTGTAGGGTGGATATTTGGAAAAACCTGTTTCACCAGGAGGGAGGTGAAGCACTGGAATGCATTACCTAGAGCGGTAGTGGAATCTCCATCCCTAGAGGTTTTTAAAGCCCAGCTTGAGAAAGTCATGGCGGGGGTGATTTAGTTAGGGTTGCTCCTGCTTTGGGCAGGGGGCTGGGCTCGATGACCTCCTGAGGTCCCTTCCAATCTTAGGATTCTATGAGTTTACAAACCCAAAGTTATTTCAAGAAAGGCTCTGTTAAGACACAGAATAACTCTATTTCGACACAAGCCATAATGGGTTCCAATGACTGTATTTCGAAACAGATCGTGTCTCCGACGTTATTTCAAAATTCGTTTTTGTGCATAGGATTGTTATTTTGAACTGAGCTATTCCAGAATAGCTTATTTCAAAATAGGGCTGCAGTGTAGACATAACCTAACATCACTGTTGAACGAGAGCATAAATGATTGTTTGTAGTGTCAGAGCCCCATTTGTGTATTAGGAGGCCCCACTGACAATGTCCAGTCTTGGTTTAAAAATGTCTGGTGGTGGAAAATTCACTACACCCCTTGGTAAACTGTTCCAATTGCTAATTACACTCCCCTCTGAAATTGTGAAATACGTCTGAAAATATGACTTCTCTTTGTGTCTGAGCAATCTGGTATGGAAAGTGCACAGTATATAGTCATGTTTGGTTATGAGCTAAAGACGCCAACAAATCTCTCATATGTCTTTTCAGGAAAGGAGTAGATACATTTGGACCATTTGCAAAACAGCAAAATTTTACAATGCAGAACTTTAAGGGGCCAGATATTTGCCTGGGAGATCTGAAATGGTGAGTAATAAAAGGAGGTTTTATGACTGCCAGTCATATGGTATATTCTTGTATAGGAGAGGGTTTGTCCAGTTACATAATTCCATGAGAGGAAAGGTTAGGAAGGAATTAAATTTAATGTTTTCCTTTTTGGAAGGTCAAAGCAATTTCATACAATTGCAAAGCAGCATAAGACACATTCTTTTGCTCTTCCAGCACAGCTGTCAAAGAAGCCCAAACACCACTCATCTAGCAGCCTAAAGGTAAAAACTGGCTAGAAATTAATCTTAATGAGCACAATTCAGCCAGTGGAACAAGGTGCAGATGAAAGTGACAGATGGGATCATTTACAGCTTGTTTCTTGGCATGCCAGAAAATATTTTGGTAAGCTATTTGTCTTCTCTATGTTACATGCAAGTGCCCGGTGTCACACCCGCACATCTTACCAGCCCTGCAGGTAGGAATCATTTATCCTGGTCTGATCCATAAGGGACTCACTGGGAGACACACTGTTTGAGAATCTGGCTCTCTGGGTCTAACCCAGATGTTCCCAACCTCTTTGAGATGATGACCCATTTTGGGAAAATTCTTTTTTCATAAACCCCTCACAGCCCCAAACCCCACCCCCAGGATTAAACTCCTTGCAGCCCCCAATTGCCCCCCATGCCCAGGCTTAAACCCCCTGCAGCCCCAAAATGCCCCCCATAACTACTTCACACGAGCATTGCTGCTTTCTCCTGCAGCTTCTTCGATGGGCCATGGCTGCCTCCTTTCCTTGGCCCCCTGCAGCCTTCCTACTCCCTTCCCCCACCTGCAGTGTGGGCAGTTCCCTGCCCTGCTGTGCTGAAATGGGACTCCATTTAATTGGTTTAATGCCCAGGTCCCTCCTGCAGCCATGGTGGTGGCAGTGGCGGGAACTGCAAATGGCTCCTTAAAGAGCCACATGCAGCTTGGAGCTGCCAAGCTGGAGACCCTCAGAAAATCTAGTCGTGATCCAGGTTTGGGTCCCAACCCACAGGTTGGGAATCCCATGTTGGGGAAGAATGGAGGTGGGCTAATTGGCTGATTCTCTGTTCAGCTAAGGCTGATAGATTACTTATGGGATGGGGAAAAGAACCAAAGAAATGGCAGAGATGTGCCTAAGAAGGAAGCAGAATTGCAACAGAATATTGTCATGCAACCTTGGCCAACAGTAGGAGAGACCAAAGAAACCAACATACTAATGCATGTTCCCTGAACCCTGCCTGTGGAAATCGACTGCCAGTTGTACTCATGTTCAAATCCAGCTGATGGTCATTCTTCTTATTAGCCCTCCTTGGATGGAACAGTCTCTCACATGGATACCCAGCACATGAGCAGTCTCTGCATAAATGACCCCTAAAGAGGTTTCATTTAGCACTTTGGGGCTAAATCCTGCCCTGGATTCTCATGGCTACAGCTGGGTGAACGCTGCAGAAAAGGACTCATGCACATTTGCTGGAGTAAAAGCACTGGATTTGCTGTGCTGATATTCATGGCCCTGGCTGTTTGTCTTCTGCAGAGCTTCGGGTGAACGGTTTCTCTGCTTAGAAGGCGGCATTGGCAGAAAGCGGCATTCTGGTGAATAGTTGTGTGAGCACTTGCGTGAAGGTGTATGGGGGCAATGTCCCTACCACTATTTTAAAATCTCTGGTTTCCCCACTCCCTTCAGTCCTGGAGCAGAAACAATATCACAGCCCCCTAGCGCACTCTTCCCACCCCTGCGGCAGCTGGGGAACAGCTTGCGACCAACCCTCTGGAGTTCATTGATTTGTTTTGATTATATCAGATGAAAGAAAGACCCCCTCTCCCGAGCTCTAGGTACCCTTGGCAATTGCCCCACTAGGTGTTCTAGCAAAGAAAATAAAGGGAGAATATGCCGCACTCTCCTCAGCTGCCAGAATGCAAGGCTCCATCCTGCATCTCAAAGAAGCAGCTGGAAATGGGATCTGTGCCCTGGCTCCTCACCGGAGGCAGATCACAACCGCTCTACAATAAAAAGGCCATAGGTTGCAGGTGATGATGCAACGCCGGTGCCCCATTCCCCTGGGGTGCATAGGACCTAAGACGGGTTTGCCTTGCAGCAGTGGGGGGATGGGTGTTCACCTGCAGGACAGCAACGGAGTGCTGGACAGCCCTGGAGCAGGACGGCCACTGCCTCTGATGGCTGTGTGCTGCTGACCCTCTGAGAACAGCGATTCCTGCATTGGCTCCCCTCAGCTGCCTCTGACCAGTGGCTCTCCTGCTGCAACCCCTCCACACCCTGCCAGTGCACGACCAATTTTTCTATGCCACTTTGGCATGCTCTTTGAGAAGCTACAAAAAGCAACCGGGGTAGGAGATGGCATGGGCACGCTGCAGTTAAATCCCACAGCAGCGAATCGCAGCGCTCCAGTCAGACTAGGGCTTAGGCCAAGATTGCAGGGCAGCCATTCCAGCCCAGGCTGAAGCCCAGCTCTAAAACTCATGTGGCAAAGGCCTTGGGATCCAGGCCATGCACCAACGGCTACATTGCAGTTTGCACCCTGAGCCCTGTGAGGCTGAGTCAGCTGATCCAGGACATCCCTGTGGGTCCTTTACTGCTGGGCCAACATACCCAGGGAGACAAAATAAATCTCTATCTCCTGAGCCTCATGTGAGGAAATATCCTGGTGTTCCCCCGTTGTTACGGTGTGTGAGTTTTACGATCGTGCATGAAAGCTGTGTGGACCTGTCTATTGCACCAATACCTTCCTACATGGTGTAAACAAGGGTGTGTGGATTTGGCCCAGATCTTCAGGGCAGGTGAGGTGGCTCCCGCTGCTGGCACAGTAAGTTGTGGCCAATGCCCTGGTAACCTGAGACCCAGGAAAGGGAGGCAACCAGGGGACGCTGCCCCAGAGGCAGGACAAAGAGGTGTGCCGGGGCTGGAAGTGGGTATTTCTCAGCTGCCTTGGGGCTCCGGGGGCTCCCTTGGGGCTCCCCTCCCGAAAGCTAGAATTTACCGAGTGTTCCTGTTTCCTGTTCTGTGTTGTATCTCTGTTGACTAATAACCCCTTTTGTGCTGCGGGCTGGCTGAGGGTCACAGTGGGCCGCTGGGGTGGGGTCAGGCCCGCCAGTGGGGGAGTAAAAGGAGCACCTGCCCCCAACAATTCCAAGGGGCCCAGGGCTCCCACCCACCACCTCTGCTACTATGGCAGCAGCTGTGGCTGGAGCCCCAAGCCCCTTAAATTGCGGCTGGGAAATAGCAAGAGCCCTGGACAGTGCACTCCAGACGGTGCCGTTTGGGCGGGCAGTCCAGGCATCGCTGTGGGATGGCTGCTCCAGCCCTACCCCCTCCCCATGAGGTCCCACCCCTTCCAGGAGCCCAGAACCCCACCCACATACACACCTTGCCCAGGGGCCCAGCAAGGCTGTCAGCTCCTAGTTGGGATGCAAGGCCTCTGGCTTCCCCAGGAGTCCCATCCAGACAGACTGGCTGTGGAGAGCACATGGGAATGGGGTTCTGACTGCTCCAAGGTCAGAGCCAGGAAGGCTGAAGCTGTGGAGGCTTGATGCCTGACCTCCTGACTGCCTTCTTAGGCAGCAATTCCAGAGCATTTTCCTGGTCACTCTGGGACACCTGGGCCAAACCCCACCACAAGAATCCTGAAAGCCAGGAGCTGCAGGGCATTTCTACAGCCTTACTGCTGGAGAAGAACAGCAAATATACCCAAGGCAGAGGAGTGGATCTAAACAGCAGGGTGATGCTTTGATAATGCAAATGCAGTCCCTGGCCAAAAGATCAACCTCGTTAAAATCTGGCCCCAGAGCATTTGACCTGACCTGATAGAATTTCAGACCAGAAGAGGCCAACTTGCCCCTCCTTCTTTTTCTTTTACTGGCTGCTGAGGATTTAAACAATAACATGGGTCTTAAATGTTCCAAGGGAACAGCAAGACATTGCTCAGGTCAGCATTCTGTTATTTATTAATACACAGCCAATGGGAGTGGTCCCATTCCCTTTAGTGACTTCAGGATCCAGTGACTGAATTATTTTATATTCGTCTTTCAGAGCCAATATACAAATTGACACAAATATTCTGCTTTTTGTACAGAAGCGCAGATGAGCTAGCTCTGGAGGATGCTGGCTTTGGAAGAGCCTTGTATTTGTGTAATGATTAATCTGAAGAGTGAAACTCTGGTATTGTTTTTGATTTTATTATAGCTGGAGTCTGGCAGCTGGCAAGACAGCACCTTGCAGACGCCGAAAGAGGGAAAGATCATTTAGTTTTGCCTCTGCCTCATGTGTATTTATTTTTGTTATCCCTGCCAAATCAGTTTGGGGAACCTTGCTGTGTAACAAACCAGTGTATGAGTTCCATTAGACAATCAGCTTGCTGTGTGAAGATGGGCAGGCAAGCATCGGAACCAGCCAGTCAACAGAGCTGAGCTTCTGCGTAGGAAACCAAGCTCTAAGCTCCATTTGCTTTAATAGTCTTTTTTTTTTCTGGGGGGCAGGGAGGGAGCTGGTGTTTATTTTAATCCAGAGCAGGTAATAGCTGGAACTTTGCGCAGCCTGGTCCTGCAATGCTAATCCTTACTTGCACAAGAACTCCTTACTCCCCAAGCTTTCCTGTGAGATGGATTCTGAGCTGGTGTTCCTGGGATCAGGTGACAGTTTCATTAAACAAATGTTTATACAACATCCTTGGTACTGGCTGTCCTGCAGACATTGCATCAAATTAAGCTAAATCAATATTAGTGACTCTTCCACTGATACAAGCCTGTCCACATGAAGAGATTTCAGGGGTTTCGCTAGACCTGTTTAGGGTTTTCACTTGAAATGCTACTTGCTACAGTGTAGCTGCTACCCGGGCTGATGTGGGGGGTTCTCCTGTTTACCTCTCTAAGATACAGTACCGAGGTCAACAGAAGAATTTATCCATCAGCCTAGTGCTACATGCACTTAACTACACCATACAGGGCTGTGGATTTTTCACACCCCTGAGTGACATAGCAGGGTTTACCTACCTTTCAGAGTAGGCCACGTCTGGGAAATCAGTTTAGTTAAACGGGTGCTGTTTTTATGTGGGGAGAAGGCTTCTCACCAGTGTTCCCTGTAAAGGTGTGTGCTTTGTGGCTGCTCAGGAGAGATTCCAGTGTCACCCAGAGCATTAGCTGAGTGCCCACAGCTGGGCTTTTCTTTTTTTCCTACGGGTGGAACACAGTTGCACATAATTCAGTGCACATAAAATTATTCCACGCATGACAAAACACTGCTTCTCACAGGAGCTTTGGAGGCCAAATCCCACCAGTCTGACTTCAGATGAGACACAAGGCCTGAATTACAAACTGTTAATTGTGTGCTGGCTCCTTGTTGCTTAAACTCATGTCATCATCAAATTGTTTCCCCCTGGCTTTGGAAAGATGCAACTTAAATAGAAGCCATGGATACTTTGATGGGTGTTTTACAGCCTGCTTCTCTGATGAGAAATTACTGCTGAACACACTTCTGAGTTCCATGAGGTAGGCTCTTATCTACTGTAACTTTGCTAATAGTGCAGTTTTATTTCAAAGTAGGTCAGACAGAGCAGGGCTTACATTGTGCGGGAGGTAAGAAGAAACTGGAGGGTTGTGTGTGTGACTCCCAGCTCAAAACCTTAAAACAGTGCAGGGAACACAGGAGCACATAGAGAATAAGAGGTAAGGAGAGAGATTTGAAAGGACAATCAAGAAAGATAATATACTTTCATTACAGCAAAACAACTCTATACTAATTGATACTGGGCATGTAAATGCTAATCAGATCACATGGTTGACTCCATGTAATTCCTACTAATCTGCTCAAAAGTACCTCCAAAGAAGGAAACTTTTACACCTCCCTTGGCAAGCTCTTTCAGTGGCAGGTGTGCCGCGGCCTCTAATGCTAGGACTATTAATGCGCATATTAATGGAATTCAGGCAAGGGAACAGCTGCTGGGGCAGGTGAAATCACCCCAACTTCTCACTTGAAAAGCCCCTTTCATCCACATGGAGTCTGTTCCCGGGAGTTGTCTCAGGCTGTCCTCAGCAAAGGGAATTTGGTGTTTCAGCGGTTTCTCAACCAATTTCTTGCAGGTGTAAGAATGGCAGGTGACGTGATTGTATCATTTGTTTAGTATTTGACTGTTGTTCAGAAGCTTGGTTAAGCCTCCAAATGACAGTTCCTTCATCAGGCCCATATAAAACCTTTCTCAGTATATAGATCTGTGAGTGAAAAGTAAATATAGCTAAGAACAGAGAACTTAAAATTAGCATTGGGTTTGGCTGGTTTAAAAGTACACAGGAATAACCAAAAGTTTACTCTGATGGAGGCCTGTTGATGTTGTATGTTATGTTGCAGCCAGTGCCCAGCGAATCCTGGGTCATGAATCAAACCCCTGTGTATGTGACAAACTGAAGAGGAACTTGAGGGAACTTCCCCTCTTCTTTCACAGCTCTGTTTGTAGAAGAGGGTGAACTTGTCCTAGGAGAGAAATTCTCACCTATTAATTTACTGTCCAATTTACCATCTGCAATTAAGCCATTCTGAATCAAGAAGTATTGTGGGGATGGGAGGTGCCAGCTGTTAGCTGTGACAACTGATCAGTACATTTGTTATTTATTATGGGTATTACTGAAGCACCGGTGGCAAGGACAGAGACCACATTACACTGACCTGAACATTATTTTTTTCGTAAGAGTTGGAGGTGTGAACTCTGCTGCCCTGGCCAACTTCCAGTTTGTACAGCACCAGTCTCCCCATCTCAAATTCAACTTGTACTTTCCATGGGCTTTGTGGTGTCCTGCCCAATGGTTGCTTCTTCCCACTCCAGGGCCGTGCCTACACTAGCTCCAAACTTTGAAATGGCCACGCAAATGGCCATTTCGAAGTTTACTAATGAAGCGCTGAAATGCATATTCAGCGCTTCATTAGCATGCGGGCGGCCGCGGCACTTCGTAATTGACGCGGCTCGTCCTGACGGGGCTCCTTTTCAAAAGGACCCCGCCTACTTCGAAGTCCCCTTATTCCCATCAGCTCATGGGAATAAGGGGACTTCAAAGTAGGCGGGGTCCTTTCGAAAAGGAGCCCTGTCGGGACGAGCCGCACGGCGGCGAGGCACGTCAATTTCGAAGTGCCGCAGCTGCCCGCATGCTAATGAAGCGCTGAATATGCATTTCAGAGCTTCATTAGTAAACTTCGAAATGGCCATTTGCGTGGCCATTTCGAAGTTTGGGGCTAGTGTAGACATAGCCCAGAAGTGGTTGCAATTCTGCATGCACGGAAGATTTTTATGAACAGTTTATAAGAATTGTGACTCTATATAGGCCGTGTCTACATGGGCAGTTTTTGTTGACAAAACTTGCTGAGTGTCTGCGTGGCTAAGGCGCTCTGTCGAGAGTTTGTCGACAAAACTCAGTTGTTCAGTCAGCCGTGTTATCCCTGTTCCCGATCAGGTATAATGCCTCTGTCAACAGTGTTTTGTTGACAGAGAGCCCATGTAGACACTTCTGTCGACAGAGAGGAGAGGGCTTCCAGTTCCCCAGGCAGCCCTGTTTGCAGAGCTTCTGGGCAGCCATTCTGTCTAGAGAGGGCCAGGCAGTCTGGCTGCTGTCGACAGAATGACTTGCTCTTTCAGTGTGTGGAGACGCCATCTGTCGACAGAGGTACTGCCAAGGTTTCTCTTTTGACGGTGACCTCTGTTGACACAGGCTGCCTGGGTAGATGTAGCCTTTGGGATGAGGGATGCTGTGTTGAAAAGTTATTAGCTACAGCAGTAATAAAATCCTGGCTCAGGCCTTCAAGTATTTGCACAATCCCATCTCCTGCCAATCTTCCTACTGCTCTCTGCCCCCTTTTCTCACTTCCCCTCCTAACATCCAGCTACCCATTCACTCTTCTTTTACGCCTCCCCCTCATTCTCTTCCTTGTGCTGTTTTGCATGTAGTTCTCTGACCCAGCCTTGCTTCTTTCCCCTTCTGAGCTCACCCTTAGATGTCCCTTCTTCCAAGGTGTCTAGTCACCTCCAAAGACAAAAAGAAGAAGCTAAAATAAATGGAAGAAAAAACTTCAAATACAAGCTCAGGACTAATGTGTGTGTGTCCCTCCTCTTGAGATGTCTTAGTAGGTTTTGGGATTTTGTACTTTTAATCTTTTATGTATATTTATATTTAAAATTTTGTAAGCCGCCTCAAATATTTTAAATAGAAAGGCAGGATAAAAATATTTTAAATAAATACATTTTGAAATTGAGCTTTCACACTAGAAAACCCAATTTTGAAAGAAAAGCAATGATGGGATGGCTTCCCTAAAGCCCAATTAAGTCATAATTGCCTCTGCTTATTATACACAGACTCAGTTTCAGAACTGAAAGTGGGGGCGGGTGCCAGCAAAAGTCCTTCATTCTGGTGGAGTTACTATTTCGAGTTAAATGCCATTTTATTCAAGAATAACAAGCTTTGCAGTGTGGATGCAAGGCTGTCCCCCCTCCAGCCCCAGAAAAAAAGTTTTTGTTTTTGTTTTTTCTCTGCAAAAACAGCCCCAGTGTAGACTGCTTTGTGTCTACCCTGGCTGGGAAACAGTGCTTTCCTTGACACGTGTTTCACTGTGGGTGAGAAGGCAGTGAAATGGAGACTATCTGTCACCAGTGAAAGAAGGATCATTGTTTGTTTAGCCCATTCCAAAATAATGGCTCTGTTGGGATCATCAACTCAGTATGCATCATGTCTTTTATAGTATATATTAATTTAGTGCCAACATTAGGCCTCCATTATTCCTGCCTTTTAATTCTCCTGTATTAGCATTCAGGGTCAGTTTCAACCCAGGACACATCTCTGTTGTTTCATAAAGCAAAATAAATAAAGCTGGAGAGCAAATGTATTTTTTTTAGATCAACTCCTGCATGAGAGTGATGAACAGAGAGCACAGCAACGTCATTATAATTTTAAAGCTTGCATTTCTGAACTGAGCATTTTCGCTGCATGGTGCAATTCATTCATTTTGGAGAGAGAAAGATATAGCTAAAAACAAATTAGCTCAGTAGTTTCATGCCTAGAATCTTTGTGACAAAATTGCCTGTTCTTGTGAGCGTAAATGTTTTCAAAATATTTGAGACAACTGGAAAGTCAAGAAAGATGGGGTAAGGCACTCAAGGATAAAAACCAGCCATTTCTGCAGAATGCTGCATGTAAATAATGCAGTTACTTAAAGGTGAAGAGCAGAAAAGGGATCTGTGCCCTGCGGTTTTCTTCACCTTCATTCTAGTGGAAAAAGGTCTGGTAGATTGTTTTTAAAGTTGCTTCTCCTGCTTGCTTATGTTAGAAATTCAGCTCTAGATTGATAGGCTAGCTGGTGAAATTAAGGCATCACAAGCACAAAAGCTAAGCAACTGAGAGGGAATGGGAGTGTTAGTGAGAGGATTTACCTTGAACGACTGAGGGAAGAAATCTTTTTGGAGAGTCATCACCTCTGTCCCTTCCATTAAGTCCTGAGAGCAAATACATAGGCTTGGATACTGCAGCAAAACCAAAGGAGGCCAGAATCGATGCTGTGCTAATGATCCTCCGGTTCAAACAAAACAAACAAAATCCTTCCCAGCACCAGGCCTAAGTTTAAAGTTCGCTGATAGGTCACTGGGGGCACAAGTTTCCCTGGTAATTAAGTGCAACTACAGCAGTCACTCCTGAGAGAGAGAGAGAGAGAGAGAATTCAACATGAGGTATGTCAGGGCATGTAACTATATCCTGGGCCTTCCTACTCCAGAGTATAGGTGGTTCTGCAAATAGAATGGTAAATGGTGATTTTTTTTCCTTGTGATCAGCACATACCCTTCAAGCCAGGGAACACAACCATACCAGCATGTAAGCCTCATTGGCACCAGGCCAGGAGTCTGAGGGCTGA
The DNA here is from genome assembly GCF_033958435.1 of Carettochelys insculpta. NCBI lineage: Eukaryota > Metazoa > Chordata > Testudines > Carettochelyidae > Carettochelys > Carettochelys insculpta. The sequence continues at coordinate 4,085,806 of NC_134149.1, read as the reverse complement.
ATATAATTTGCATGTAAATCTACAAAAGATTTTAATCAGTGATAAGTCCACAGAGTCCCTATTATTATTATTTTTATTTATAGCACGCTTTAATTGTACCCAGTGCTTTCAAACATGCTGAAAGACAAAATACACATTACTGGGCTGTAAATTAACTGGAACTGCTTAGGAGGGGGAAAGAGCTGAATGTTATTGTGTGCAATTCAGTGACAAACTCTGCTCAGGGCCCAGCAAGGTTCAAAAAAAGGAAGCACAAAGGAAGTAGATAGGATGACCAAAACAGACAGTGATACTGAAAATGCTCTAATGCCATTGTGTAAAACAATGGTACTACAGGTTGAACCTCTCTAATCTGGAACTCCCTCATCTGGCAAACTCTGTAATTCAGCACAATTTTAGTTAGCCAGATGACCACTTATCATAGGTATGGCCAAGTTTCCCATGGTCCCTTAAAGTTTGTTTCCAGCTACCAGTCCTGGCTCTCAGTGTTCTGTGCCGTTACTTAGCTGTAATTTACTCATAAATGTCTTTTAAGAGCCAAGCAAGCAGTGGAAGTGTTGGTAATGGGCTAGAAAATATTGACCTTCTGTAATCCAGCAAATTCTCTCCTCTGGCATCAGTCAGGTCCCAAGGGTGCCGGACGAGAGAGGTTCAACCTTGGCATTTTATCACAAAAAGGATCATGCAGAAAAACAAATGGGAATTCAGAGATGGGTCCTAATGGGGGTTAGGTGCAGGTAAAGACTACAAGGACTGACAGGTTTCAGAGGTAGCAGTGTAAGTCCGTTTCAGCAAAAACAACACGGAGTCCAGTAGCACCTTAAAAACAAACACTTCTATTGTGGCTTAAACTTTCCTGAGTTGGAACTCACTTCTTCATCTTTCACTTCATGCATCTGATGAAGCGAATGTCAAATCACAAAAGCTTATGCCATGAAAAAATTGTTAGCCTTAAAGGTGCCACTGGACTTTTTCTTTTAAACAAAGATTGAGACTCTTCTGTTTAGAGAAAGTGGGTATGGCAGAAACGTGGTGAAAGGAAATCAGGCTTTGAAATAGGGACTCTTTGTTTACAGGACTGCTCCCTGATTCAAAGCAGTGAGACTCCACCATGAGGAACACAGGTAAGAGCGCCATTCATTGTATCCACACTGCAGAGCTACCTCCCAGCTTGCCTGAGCATTCATGGAAATCTGCAAGGAACAGGTAAGTGGCCCTCTGCCATAGGATCGAGGTTGGATGGCATGTTTGAAGAGATGTAGAAGAACAGAAGAAGCAGTCGTGTGGGCAGGTGGGGGGGAGGAGGCTGAAGGCATCTCCTGGAGGAGAATACTGACTTGCCAGCTCTGACTCAGGCTGTTCATACCTATTGCCAGAGCTGAAGATTCCTCCTCTGTAGAGTAAAACTTCTGGAGCAGGGCTAGAAGCACAGACGGAGGAGATCCCCTTGTCTGTGTGGACCTGCAATGACAGGCATTTGGGACGTGGAACACTACCTTCCTGGAGCTTGGTGATCAGACTGTCCCTGCACTCCAGTGCCGCTACTGTGGGAGGCCATGTGGGTCCAGTAGCTACACCCATCTGAGAGCTGACTATCTCAGAATGCTACAAGGCAGTAGCTAACCAGTTTGGCGCTGGCAAATGAGTTCTGTGAGATGATCGGGATGGTGATATACCCAAAGATGATGGACATTTACAAAGGTCCCTGAACAGGCCTGCTGACAAGAGGAGCAAACAGTTGTTGCCCTGAGGCCTAGTGATCTAAAGGAGCCCCGGGCTCCAGGTCGAAGCCCTGGGCCCCTTTAAATCACTGCCAGAGCACTGCAGCATGTGACTGTAAGGGGTGAGGGTGGCCTAGCACCCCAGTCCAGGTGGTGCTGAAGACCACCTACCTGGCCCCACCCCTTCTGCCTGAGACCCTCCCTTATGGGGATACAGTGTTGGGGGCCCCCCTTACATCTTGCCACAGGGGGCATGAAAACTATCAGTCCCTCTGTTCCTGACATAGCAGTTGGCTTTGAATGAGCTTTCCAAACAGCCCTGGGGATTGACTGCCAAGAGCATAGGTGTATATAAACCCCAAAGGCCACTGCTCTTTTGCTGTGCAGGCCGGGGCTGACCCTAGGGGCCAGAGTCACAGCACCACAGAGGGTATGACACCAGGGTGTTCTGAGATCAGGACTCTGCCTTCACGGAGACGCTAGGACACTGCTCCTACAGGAAAGGCGCTGTTCTAAATGGAATCGCTGTCCCCACGGCTAGTCTAGGGGATCCGCTGTAGCCCCCGGTGCCACGGCTTATGAAAGGAAAAATCTGGTGGTGCGCGTCTCCAGCTGCCCAGCAGCGTACCTGATTCAGGGCCACCGTTCAGAGGCGTTAATGTTGTGTTGGCTGTTTGCAGGTGAGCAGGCCCCTGGCAAGGAAGGGTTAAGCCTGGGGTGCTGGCTGCAGGCCAGCGGTTGGAGTGGAGGGCTGGGAACTGCGGCAGAGCCTGGGGGCCCCTTACCTGGGCTGCGCCCACGGCGGTGCGTTGCCTGGGCCTTGACCCAGGTCACACTGGGATTCGGGCTCTGACCTCGGAGCCCTTCCTGCTCCAGCCCGGCCCATCAGTGTGCGGAGGGGAGTGCGAGGAGCGTCGGTCCGTGCGCCAGAGGCCGAGGGGCGGCGGGCAGGGCAGGGCAGGGCAGAGGCCGGGGGTGCAAGGCTGGCGAGGGGAGAGGTAGGGGCTGGGCTGCGGGTGGCTAAGGAAGGAGCCCGCGGGGGGCGGGAGCAGCGGGCTGCTCATTTCTGAGCCCAGGGGCCCCTGCCTGAGAGTTGCCAGGGCACCCCCCGCCCCGCCCCGCGGTCAGCCGGCGCAGGGGGCCGACCCCCAGTCCCCCCGGGCGCGGCGCGCGGAGCGGGGGGTCCAGGCAGCGCCGGGCTCCCGGGAGCAGCGGGGGAGGCGCTCGGTGCAGCGGCGCCGGCGGAGGAGGCTCCCGGGCGCAGGGGGAGGAGCCGGAGGGGGCGGGTCCCGGGAGCAGGGGGAGGCGCTCGGTGCAGCCCGGTGCGGAGGGGGAGGCTCGGCCGGCGGCTGCGCTGCGGAGCCTGCCGGGAAGCGGGCCGATGGAGGAGGCGGCGGCGGGCAGGCGGCGCGGGGCCCGGGGCGGCGCGGGGTGCTGCGGGCGCGGGCAGTGAGCGCAGCATGCGCCGGGCGCCCGGCCGCCGCCATGGAGGAGCGCTCCAGTAAGCTGCTGCTGGCGCTGGCGCTGCTCTTCCTCTTCGGCGTGATCGCGCTGCAGTACGTGTGCCCGGGCAGCGAGTGCCAGCTGCGGCGGCTGCGCGCCGTCAGCCCCCGGCTGGCCGACCCCTACCGCGCGGAGGACGAGAGCCCGGCCCGCTTCGTGCCCCGCTTCAACTTCTCGGGCCGCGACCTGCTGCGGCGGGTGGACTTCAACATCAAGGGCGACGACCTGATCGTCTTCCTGCACATCCAGAAGACGGGCGGCACCACCTTCGGCCGCCACCTGGTGCGCAACATCCAGCTGGAGCAGCCCTGCGAGTGCCGCGCCGGCCAGAAGAAGTGCACCTGCCACCGGCCGGGCAAGCGGGAGACCTGGCTCTTCTCGCGCTTCTCCACCGGCTGGAGCTGCGGCTTGCACGCCGACTGGACCGAGCTCACCAACTGCGTCCCGGCCGTGGTGGACAGCAGGAAGGAGGGCAAGCGCAGGCCTTCCAGGTGAGCCGCGGGGCCTCGCTGTCCTCCCCGTGCCGGGAAAGGGACCGGCTCCCCTTCCCCCCCGGCCCCGGTCCGCGCAGCCATTGCAACAGCCCCCTCTGCGGCTGCGGCGGCTGAGCGCCCAGGGCCGCTCGGGGGCCGGGGAGCCCGGCTCAGGTGCTCCTGAGTCACCTGGAGGGGTCGCCAAAGCATGCTTGGATTTGGCCGGGGAAGGGCTTCTGCGCCCCGCTGCAGAGGGGCTCCCCGGCGGCGCTCACCCGGTTGTCGGCCTTCAAGAGCTGGCACGGTTGCACGCGGGAAGGGGCAGGACAGCTCCAGGCAGCCGAGGCGGGAGGTTGGCAGCCGGAATTGCGTTGGTGTAAATGCACACAGCTCAGCTGGGAACAGAAAGGGGAGTGTGGGCCCACCCTGCGACTGCCTCCAGAGCTTGGGGTGTTTAAGGGCTAGACCCCTTCGAAACCGACTTGGTGGGGGAACTGTGCAGCAAGTGGAGCTTGCCATGGAATTGCTGACTAGAGTAAGACCGTCCCCCGGCTGTGCTGTGTGTTTGAAATGCTCTGCTGCGGGCAGGTTTGGCTGTGGCCCTTCTAAAGAATGCCTGATGAGAAGTGGAAGAGTTACCGGTGCTGGTCGTTAGAATTTCCCTGTTTTTAATGTTCAAACGGGCCCTGATTCCCTCCCCCAAAGTCCTGAGCCCTTCTGCTCCCCCATGAACCCTCGATGTTTAAAATCAGTCCTGTGGTCTCAGTGCTGTTCTTTCTTGCAGGTGTCCCTAGTATACTGAGCTGCTTTCTTGTAAAGGTGCTATTGCCTCTAACTAGACCATAAATATTACTATTTTCCTCATGTTTGTGAGCTGCAGCCTTTTTATGTGCCTTGAGTTTGCCAGAAACAACTACCGTGCTATGCAAATCGAGGTTACTTTAATCAGTGGATGTTGTACTTGCTATGGCTAGGGTTGTCCTTCACCTCTACCTTTGCTTATTTTGGATTTGGGTTTACATTCAGCATTTTGGTGACTTCTAACACTTTTTCCAGCTGCGTACCTTGTTCTGAATTTGCCAGCTTGACCCACTGCCATTCTGATATTCAAAAGCTATTGTCTCCTTGTATAGTGATCGGCTGAATTGTTCTCTTGCCAAACAGTGACAGATGACCTGTTCCTGATGCTGTCAAAGATCTGTTGATTACATCACAGATAGTCAGTTGTGACACGGTGAAGAGGTTGTATGTTAGTAGGTTGGAACATGTTATGGAAGTGTTTGGAATATGGCCTAGTGTGTAAGAGCAGGTAATGGAGTCTTTTTTCTTTGATATCTTGGCCTCTAATTTCTCAGAGAATTAAAGGTTGATGTCCAATTAGACTAATGTGCGGTACCCCCTGAACAGTCAAGTCTAAGCACAAATTCATTTGAAATGAAATGCAGTTTCTTTTTACCATTTGTTTTATATAGGGTGACACGACACTGCCATCTAGTAGAAAACTGGTTAGTGTCGTTATCTTCCTGTATCCAAGATGAGGCTAAATAGCTTTTTAGCTGTTAGAATCTTATCCTTTGTTTTCCCTACTGCTTGTAAATTTCATATAATCTCATTAACATTAAGAATGAATTACTCTCCTGCTGAATGTACCACCAGTGTGTTTGTTGTAGAGTTACAGGATCTTGAAACTTCTGAGTTACCCGCTTATGGAATTTCTTTTACGTTTTTTGTAAAATATGTGTTGCTGCTTGTGTGGAGAAAGCACAACAAGGGGTCACTCGCCCCACCCCCCCACCAACAAAGGACAGCCACATATAGGATTTGGGTCCTGTTCTGTATGAGCCAGGGCTCAGCTGCAAATTAACAGTCTGGATCTAACCTGGATATTTATCCTGTTCCATCAAGGGTAGGGTGAGTGTTTACATGTGGGTTTGTCGTTGGTCTCCTGTGTCTTTCCTGCTGAATTACTGAATACCCTCCGATTCAAAACAGCAACATGAGCTGGCTTGTGTATGTGTATACCCCTAGATAGTTCAAAACAGGGTGGATTCTCCAGTCTTCAGCACTGCAAAATACATCTACATCACATGTGATTTCGGAGTGGTGATTGATCACAGGCCACCAGACCTAAACTGAGTGGTGAAGGAAGCGGATGAAATCCCACGCAAAGCTCTGATACTACTACAGAGGCCAGCATGGTACAGCAGTTCTAAATAATGTTGCTATGTTGTTTTAAATAATCATTATGCAGCCTGCTTAATAGTTACAGTTATTCTCCCAAATAATGTCTTGACTTGCAGTTAATTGGGCTGTAACTTCTAAAGGTTAAAAATACAGGGATGCAAAAGATATATTCAATAACCAGTCCCTTTGTTAACCTCACCCCACCCCCTGATTTTATTATGTTGCGTTAATTTATTTGGTGCTAGAGCATTGGCAGCTTGTGAGTTATTAACTGACCTCTGCCAAAGTTCTGAGCACTGGTATCAGACAAAAATATAAAAAATATGTTGGATGGAGTAGAATCTCTGTTTTGAGAGGTGCTGGAGACGTACTAATAATAATTCGGTATGCGCTTTGCCCAATGTACTTCTGAGGGTAGGAGTGAATAGTCTCAGAGTAAAAATGTGGGCTGAACCAGAATCAGCCCCAGATCACAGCTCGGGTAAATGGTAGGTATATATGGCTAATGATACTAATACAAAAGGTCTGAGATTCTTAGTGTAATGATATTACACACATGTACATCTGGTCCGAATTTGCCCAACACATTCAGCTGTTTTCTTATTCCCTAGAAATTCCTGAGAACGGCCACGTGGCTGCTTGTTGTTCCAATTAATATTCTAGGCTGCATCTGTATTTAGTCAGGAGAGGGTTCTGGGCTGGGAACCTGCTAAAAGTAGGCTTGTTTCTCAGCTGGTTAGATTACTGCCTTGATGCTTCACTCTTTGTCTGTCTGTCCCTGATTTAAGATCCAAAATCCAAACGGGTGGTGTGTGATTATCTAAGACATGGGGCCAAATGCCTAGCAACAAAGGTATGATCCAATTAGATCAGCTACAAGATGTCTGATGAGGTCCCAGAAGAGTCCTGGTTAATTGGCTACATAAGAGAGAAAACCCGTAAGTTGCAGACAGGCCTATTAAAATGGCTGTGGTGTATCTGAGAACTTTCATTTGAATGAAAATGAAGAGAGCTTTAGAGCTTATGTGGATCATCTTGGAAATTATTTCCCTGATAATGGAATTAGTCCTGAAGGGAAAACAGAAGGCAGTATCTCCACCTGGAGTCGGAAGAAGGGGAAGGGAAACTGCAGAGCATTTAAAAGACTTGTCACCACAGAAACGCAGTGTGAGTGGGATTGAGCGCTCATGCCCTGCAGCTCTGTGGCTGCAAACCTTTGGTCCAAGCCTTGCAGCCATAGAGGTGCCCACCCCCCTTGGCAGAGGCTGTTTGTTCTGCTCAGCTGGGCCTTGCTCATTTTGGTTGCCCTCCTTTCGCATGTGCTAGAGTCTCCTCAGTTCGTCACTGGAATCCTCTCTCCAGCTCTCCTGTCCTCAGACCCTTCTGCTTCAGTGCCACTGGGATGATCCTGTCCCCCACCCCAACAGAAGCTGTATCTGAAGCCCTCCTCGTCATGGCTCTGAGGAGGTGCTTCCGCTCGACCAGCCCAATGTCAGCTAGCGCTTTCCATTTCCTGTCTGCTGCTCTGTCCCTGCCCCCAGTCACCGTACCAACCCTTTTTCCAGCTTGTGTGTTGCTCTTGCTGCTCACCGACCGCCCCCCCCTTTGTTTTTTTTGGAGGAACAGCAGTATTTTAATGAGAACAACAAGAAGTCCTGTGGCACCTTATAAGACTAACAGATATTCTCATGTAGTTGCCCTGAGGAAACCTTCATGTCTTTCCACAGAAGAGCTTCAGCAAGTAAAGGTTTTTTAGCACGCTGGGGCTCCCGCCCACCTCCCCACACAAACCCAGCACTGTGGGCTAACTGGAGCTGGCAGGCGATGTTGCGTTCTCGGCACACGGGCTGCAAGAGACACCAGTGAAGCCAGTTAGCCGGGGGAACGCCTTGCCCGCCTCTGATGCCTCGGGGGCAGAGAGCAGGGATGTGTTGGCTTGGCCTGTTCGTTGGAAGGAGGAGGCTTGTTCTGGGCACCGGGAGCCCTGAGTGAGGAGGCTGTTTGCTGAAGGGGTGGGGTGGGCTGGTGGGAGGATAGAATAATGGAGGTAGTGAGTTACTTTTGGCTCCCAGGGTGCTGCCTGTTGGCAGCTGTTCAGTAGCCAGAAAGCTCTGGTGACCCTCCGCGGCCCAAAACAACTCGAGTTTCTTTCCTTTTTCTCTCCAGCCTTCCGTGCCCTGGCGTGCATGGGGCGGAGCAGGGAACGGCTTGTCACTCCTCCTGGGTCCCAATCGTTCTCGGTGTTCTCTACTCCCCTCAGGGCCAGCTTCTCTCTTCCTCCCCTGATGCCAGATTTCCTCTGCCCGCCTCCCTCCCTGTATTGTCCAGCACGTCTTCCTTCCCCTCTCCTGTCTCTGTTCCCCTTTCCCCACCCCTTTACCTCAGGAATGTTGCAGCTCGTGGAGCAGGAGGGGGAATTGCCTGGAGCCTCTGCCCCCAGCTGGCCTCAGTGACTGGAAGGCCGAGGGCCCCTCTCATGTGCCCACTGGGGGAGCTAGGGGCTGAAGCGTCTGTCTCTGAGAGCTTCCCCACAGACCTGCAGCAGCTTCTCTTTGCTCCTTGCTGCTCTGGTGCTGTGGAGCTGCTGCTGAAGCAGGCGCAGTGGTGCTGTGGGGAAGCAGGAGCTGTGGTGCTCTTCCCCACAGTTGCATCTGTCTGGGACTGGCAGGGGTGCCAATGGAGTTTTCCTAGGGAGGGGGCCCTCTCTGATAGGGCACCTGTCCCATGGTGGTGCAGACGATGGGTCTTACGGAGCTCTGTGGCTCGGCTGCCAGGAGGCAGAGCCATCTGCAGGCAGGTGTGTGGGGCTGCAGCCCGGGAGAGAAGGGCTGAGGTGTGCCAATGTCGGGCTCCTGGTGCAGCCTGGAGAGCACAGGGGGAAGTACTGTGCAGTCTTGCAAGCCCCTGTTGCCCAGCTTCTGTCCAGAAAGCCCCAACACCTGGGCTGCAGCCCTTCCACGCTGCTGCTCCCCAGGTGCATGAGGTTCAGGGAGCTGCCAGCCCCCTCCCCCCCCCCCCCGGTCACAGCACTGGGACCCTGGCACCGTGCCTCTTGGGCTGGGATGCAGCACCTCAGCCCATTGCCCCACACGAAGGGGATACTGCTGTCTTGGGCATGAGTGGGGGTGGAGGCGGTGGCTGCTGGGCATCCTGGCCAGGCTGCGTGGGGCTGGAGCAGATGTTTCAGGGCAGGAGTGGTGCCACCTTTTGTCAGGGATTGCCCGAGCTCTCTGGCTTCCATGGTGAAAAGGGAGAAATGTACCTTCTCCTGATCAGGGCTGCCTGATGGACTTGGGTCACTTTGAGTGACGGGGGAAGTCTCAAAGCTTTTGGCACAGACACCTGAAGCAGAGGCCAAAGTAACTGAGCGTGAGACACAAACAATAGAGATCTGTTGCAGCCCAGCTAATTATTATGGAAAGTATCTACCTCGCTTGTCGATGGTAATAAATCCAGTGGCACAGTTGTTAAAAATAAAGTGTTTGCGTTGAGACTGAAGCACGTAAGAGGGCATTGGAGCTGATGTAGAAACTGATACCCGCAAAGCTAGGCGGTGCTGTGGCTTTATCTCACCTTAGAACTGCTATTGGTTTGCGATGCATTGCTTCTGATAGAGGCAATATCCCATGCAATACCAGCCCGGCAGGGCCTGAGCAAGTAGGTGCTTAAGCTTGTAGAAGCTCAGATCAGAAGGGGGAGTGAGAAATAAGTTTGCCACATTCTACTGGAGATCATGAAATTTTATGTGGGACGGAAGCTTTATACCGTTCCTGGGTTGGAAACTTCTTGGCCTGGATGCAAGCTCAGCAGCTTTAACAGGTGTTGTATTTCAGAAACTCTCTGATGCTAGCACCTTATTTCTACGGTGTTGGCTAGCAGCCATCAAAGGTTTGGATGTTTTGATTGGTTGCCCTTACAACTGACCAAATCCTTTGTTTCTTTTGTGGGGGGAAGCACTTCCCATTCCTGTACCTGAATTGAGTGAGAGACAGAAAAGTCAAAGTTACAAATGCACAGTTCAAGAGAGCAGAACAATTGTTTTCGATATTGACTATGTCAACCCGTATATTGTCTGGAATGACGCTGATGACTTTACTCTTAAGCATGCTATTTTGTGAGGTTTCTCTGTGGTTCTGTCACAGTCCTTGTAGTGGGGGCAGTTGGCAGCCCCTGGAAGGAAAGAGCCATACTGGACTGAAGGTTGCCAGCAGAGCCAAGGGTTGCTGGATAAATTGGATCAAAATACAGAACTGAGCAATTGCATTCTGGAGTATTTCTAACAAGCCTCTTAGGTGCCTGGTACTAGATCCTGTCATCCTTGGAAATAGGCTTGGAACCAGTTGCTCTGCAGAAAATTCTTGTCCATTTTGTATAGAAAGATGAATGCTCTTAGGAGTCAGTGCATACTGGAGAGAGCTGTAAAGCAGATACCTAGCAAACCCCCGGAGGTGTTGGGGGACTCGTTTACTCACAGAGAGTCACTCTTCTCTCAGAATGTACTTTTGTTAATTTTTTTGCTAGCCTAGCTGTCTGGCCCACAGGACTGCACAGCCAGCAGTGTCACTGAATCTGTTTCTCTTCCCCTGGCAGGACAGAAGGGTGTACAGTGTAAGCCTCCTTCTGGGAATCTGAAGGAGAAATATTGCCTCAGAGAGGAGCCAGTCTCTCTGTAACAGTGGTGAGGCTGTGTTGGGGCCGGGGAATGTGGCACAGGGGTAGAATTGGAGGTGCCAAACTTACCAAATGCCACAAAGCAGAAATTATTATTAATGCTGGTGTGTTTAAGTGGGGTGGGGAGTCACAGTCCCAGCAAAAAAGGACATGTTGATCCTTTCTGATTTGGCTACATCTGTGGCCCAGCATGATTTTAGTTACCTTTATGGTGCACTTATCATGAGTGTGGCCGAGTTTCCCGCGGTCCCATAGTTTTCCAGCCACCAGCCCTGGCTCTCAGTGTTCTGTGCTGTTATTTAGCTGTAATTAACCCCCTAAATGTCTTCTCAGAGTCGAGTAAGCCGTGGAAGGGTTGGTAATACCGCCGGACCATACTGGCCTCCCATGGTCTGGCAAATTCTCTAGTTCGGCACTAGTCAAGTCCCGAGGATGCTGGACTACAGCAGTTCAACCTGTATTTCTAAGTGCGAGGCTGCGGAGGGTTTATCTGAGTCACTGTTTTGCCAAAGCAGCTGCTCCCAGATTAAGATTGCTACTCCAGACATACATTTTTTTTTTCCAGACTGCTTTAGGCACCGCAGCACCAAGGGAAATAAACCTAGCAAGAATCCATGCACCTGGCTTACTAGCCTGACAAGGAGAGTTTCTCTTGCAGTGGCCTTGCTCTGAGACCTGCTCACTCTGATCTTCTCTACCCCAGGCTAATTGGGTTAATCCTCTGGATAACAGGTGTCTGGTTACTTTTAGACCCAACACTGAATGTGCTTTGGTAGCAGTCTTTTCTTTGTCTCTTATGCGATCTCTGATAACTGAAAACAATAGGCAGAAAGGAGAGAGAATGAGGGAAACAGAGAAGAGGGAAGTGGAAAATGAAGGGAAACAAAGGTGGAGAAGGCAAGAAAAGGCACACGTTTGTGCGCAAATGGAGCTTTCAGGCAACCATGTTTATTTTATAGTGCATCTTTAGAGCACAAGGAGCAAGAGTCTTGGTATGTGGGGACTGCCCAGTCACTACTGAGTGCAGCTGTTTCTAGGGTGGATCATCACAGCTGTTCTATTAACAGCGCTAAATGGTTTCTGGGAGGGGACAGTAACAGTATTGCTCTTCAGTTGGAACAACAGAGTAATTTTTAAGCAAGTGATGATTTGTCCTGCTGTAAATTGGAATTTGGCCAGACATGAGGGCTGGGTCTACACAAGCCCCTTCCTTTTGGAAGGGGCATGTTAATGAGCGGGTTTGAAAGATGCTAATGAGACACTGCCATGAATATGCAGTGCCTCATTAGCACAGTGGTGGCCGCAGCGATTCAAAAGTGCGGCTTTTGAATTGCACGCCGCCCCTGGAGATGGGACCTTCTGAAAGGACCCCCCAGTTTTCGAAAGCCCCTTCTTCCTATCTGGTGTTAAGAAGAAGGGGCTTTCGAAAACTGCGGGGGGTCCTTTCGGAAGGTCCCTGTCTCCATGGGCAGTGCACAATTCGAAAAGCCACACTTACGAATCGCTGTGACCACCATTATGCTAATGAGGCACTGCATATTCATGGACACACCTCATTAGCATCTTTTGAACCCTTTCGGAAGGGGCTCGGGTTGAGAAAGGGCAGGTGTGACGTGCCTGTTCTTGAGACAAGCACTGTGAATATCTCAAAAAAGGACTTTGTATTTGATTTATTTGCATGATGATTTAGACAACTAAGCAGTTGTGAAAATCTCTCTTAGGAGAGCCCCAATTCAGTTTTTGGCACAGAGAACTGAAGCGGAGGCCAAAGTAACTGTGTGCGAGAGACACAGAAGAGAGATCCGCTGCAGCCCAGCTAATTATTATGGAAAGTATCTACCTAGCTAGTTGACGGCAATAAATCCAGTGGCACAGTTGTTAAAAAGAGAGCGTTTGTATTGAGACTGAAGAATATAAGAGGGCATTTGAGTCAATCTAGAAACTGATACCTGCAAAGTTAGGCAGTGCCGTGGTTTTATCTCAGATTAGGGTTTGGGTTTGATGTTTCATTTGAATGATAGTTGCTCCAGCTGGGGCATTGGTGTGGGTACTAGGAGGGTAATAGTGCTTCTTGCAATGTCAAGGTTTCTTTGGTGGTCTCCATCCAACTACAGAGCAGGCCTGACCTGGCTGCTTATGAGACCATGGGGCTGATATTGCATGTCATAACTACCAGTGTTCCTGCTAACATTTTCCATCCATGGATGGAATAAATTTTGTGTGTACCAAGGCATGTGTGGATGTGCGCCACCACTATAAAAGCAGGCTGCTGAGTGGCACCTGAACCTCCTATGGGCACCCGCCCAAGCACCAAAGAACACTGATAACTGCCCTTCTGAGAGTGAAATTATTTCTTAAATACAAGTTCTCTGGTTGTTCGTTAATGTTAACTTAATCCCATTTTACAGTCCCCAGAGCTGACCTCTGTGGTCTTGATTACAGACTTTAACTTTGTTTTGAAATTTCACATTCTTGGAGAGGTCTAACCAATCTGGTTGTTGGTTTCGCAACTTAATTGTGCGCTTTTAAAAAGGACTTCTTAAAAAAAAAAAACAACCTTGCTTATGATTTCTGATGGTCCTCAGTCAAGACTAGTGGAAACACAGATGCTACTAAACAATAGTGTGGCACTAAAACACATTGTTTTGTATTTTAGATACCATTCTGTGCTTTGCTAGTGGTTTAAATATTAAAATGCCACTGTAAGCGACAGTTTAAACAGGCTCAAAATACCTACGGACTCTGCATCGGATGCATATTTATAATTTGCCATTATTCTGAATTTGTCAGCCTGTGCTATAGGTTTATGAAATGTACTTTGAACTCAAGAGCATCACTAATAGACACATTTTTATTGTAAGAGATCAGCAGCTTTAAGGTTTACAACTCAAGCGTCAATTCTGGCATTGTATTAACTGAGATTAATTTGCCTCTCATTTATGTAATCTGGATTGTTAAGTATCATGTTCTCCACTGAAGTAAATGTTGGAAAAAAGGACTTAGTAGGTTTGATTGCTTTTTAAATTTGACTAGCAGAGATGCACTGGGATGCCTAAGAGAATTGGTCTGCTTCTTGTGAACAGCTCAGTGCCTAATGAATCACTTCAATGTACTTTTCTGAAGGAAAGCAGAACAATTTAGATGTGCAGTGCATTGATTTACATCAAATGGATTAGGCCTCTGTGTGCAATCCTCTGCATTAATTTACTTTCTCCAGCAACTGTAATAATAAAGACAGTACTTCAGTACATCACCTGTCCAAATGAACTCCTAGAGATCATTGCAGTTTTATGCAAAAGTGGCATAATAACCTACTGTAGCAAATCAAACCGGAAAGGGGACTTCCCAAAATCACATGGGTTTAAAATGTTAAAACAAGGCTATCTTGAGCCCGGTTAAAAAGGCTCTTGAATATGGAGGACAAACTTGTCTTTGGACCCTGGTTTCCTGTAAAGCGCTGCATTGAATAATTACACCTTTCTTCCAGCACTGTGGATACAACTAAATTGGGTTTAACCAGTATATACAGTGCAATTAAACATACACTTGTCTTAGAGCTTGTCTGTGCTAGCCACATTTTAGGGAGAGGATTTAACTTGGGCCTTCGGTGCGTTGGAAGGATATTTTATGTAGTGTTTACTTTAATTCTCTTTCTTTGTATTGTCAAATAATTTAATTGAACGACTGCAGATTTCTTAAGAAAAAGAAATGAAAATATCTGAGATGTTGGCCTTTTTCAGTAAAGCTTTTCTGGTTTCATTTCTTTTAAGGCTGCTGGTGGTGCTTGAATCATTCTTAAAATGATTAGTGAGTAGTAATACAAAAATCTGCTGCTAACGTCGGCATGAGAACATATGCTCATCGGCAGAAACATTCTGATTTAAGCCCCAGTTGTGTTTCCTTATTTTTGTGATGGCCGATCCATCGTGCAGTAAGTACGCTCTAACACTGGAATCCTTTCTGACATGGCCAGGAAGATAGCATGCAAAAGTCTGTCTCCTTGCTTATCAAACCACTGAACTGCAAATATGGTGCTGTCTTTGTTTTGTTTAGTTAAAGAGATCGCTGCTGTTCCTGAAAGCTGTTTTGCCTTTTTTAGAAATTATCCTGGTGCATTGGCTTTTAATATTTGAAAGGCTGAAAAAGCTAGGATGATCATTAAATGGCGATAAGAATTGCCATGTGAGAAAACTGAGACAGATACAACTCCCATCTTCTTTATGGGACACCAGCAATACATAAACATCCTAGGACTCCGCCTTAAGACACAATGGGCCTGATTCCATTGTAAGCCAAATGTATGGTGGTGGAATTCCTGTGGGATTCTTGCCTGAGGAAGGATTTGACTCTGATTGTAAGATGCAATTGTGAGCAGTCTCCCCTTTGAAGCCAAGAACACAAGTGATTTCTGAAGATACCTAGACTTATTTCCAATGGCTCTGGGGATGTAAGGGTGTGGAAAGATAAAACAATAGTAAGAGGTGTGCTGGGCCAAGAGCTTTGTCTTTGTCCGGTGAGCTGTTTGTTGTTCTTATCTCTCCATTGGAGGGGAAGAACATTTAGGAAGTAGGCACTAGAAGCTGATTATTTTTGAGATTGATTTGCTGATGCTGGCAATTGTGCAGTGTGTTCTGAGAGTAATAGGGCAGCACCAAATTATTCAGGCATTATTGAAATGAATCATATTTGTGATGAGTAATATGTAGCAGACTGTTATTTATGAATGATTAACCTAGTAAAGTTCTTCTTAAATAGACACGAAGAAATGATTTAATTTCCACTATGAACACTCTGTAAAATTAATGGAAGATAATTACACTCACTAATGTGACACTATGAAGCCACAGCAATATTTTTGTATGTACGTTTATATTACTGGAACAAACATTGTATGTATAATTTCTTTGGCACGTCTTCTCCAGTGGGGGGGGGGGGGAAAGCCCCTATGTTGAACATTTGTTTGCTGTTTATTGAAATGGACAGAAGATTTTTAGTAAACTTTAACTGACAATGTTGCCATTTTTCTTTCACCCTGCATGGACATACCTCTTTGGATAGTTTAGAATATTATAAAACTGTTTTGCATTAATGGCAATTTGAAAGCACCTGGTGTTTATTCTAATTTGATTCTTTTTTTTTAATGAATTTATTCTTTTAAAGTTGGAATTCATTTAAAATATTTGTTTTGCAGGTATACAGCTGTGAGTAAAATCTCTATTTATTCCAACGTGCCTTGAAAAATCATTAGCAAAGTGCTTAGACACCTGTATGTCATAAGCTTCATTAAGATGAGACTCAAATAATACTTTTTCCTATTTCCCGCAGCTCATCCTGCTTTTGATGAGATATGAACTAAATATATGCTGCTAACAGAGATAATATTGCAGCATTAAACAGTCTTGCTCATCTCTGTAAAAGTGCTGTGCAAGAGAGATCTTTCATGAGATCTTGGATGCAATGCTCTTAATTTCCCATAATCAAAAGGATTGTTAGATTCTGATACTCTTGGAAGTCTGAGTAGCCTGAAGAGCAGTCGCTCTTTTCTTCCTTTTGATAAGAGGCAAGTAAAATATCGTCTGGCTTCCCACAGAGATTAAACAGCTACTGTAGCTCTCTTTTAAAATGCCATGGATACACTACTATCTGTTGAATAAGATCCATGGTCTAAATATCCAAAGAAGGGAGGTGAAATATTGTAGCCCTGTTTCATCTTCTGAGGCTGGACCTTGTGTAAGGGAACAAATAATTGATGCTAAATGCTACTGAAAATAGTGTATGGCTTTTCTCCTGATCAGAGCTGAAGAAATCTTTTTTCACATTCCCTCATTTGTTGTGGAATTGAACATGGGGAAAAAATTATTTTGGCAACTGTATGAGGGAAGTTAACCAACTGTAGAAAATCTAAACTTGTTTTTTTTTTTTTTTTAAGTGAATCAAGTTTGGGATGAGACGCTTAATATGTGCATTCTTACCTTCTTTTTTGTTGTCTACTTGCAAAGGCTTCTGGAAAACCTGTTCCCTGAAGTAATCTTGGTCCATTCCATGGCTGATCACTTCCTGTGGTGTGAACAAGGATGTTATGCAGAATGTTCTTTGTACTTCACTGGAAATCAGCATGAAATGACTTTCCACTTCCCCATGACAATAATATGCTGAGGACAACCATTCACTTGTTGTTGGCTCAATTGCAAAAGAGGGCATTAAGTAACTAAGAGCCCTGATCCTGTGCTCTTGACTTCAGGGTTATGAGCAGGTGCAGGGATCTGCACGTCTGGATCTCAAAGTAGAGTTGTAGCCTTTGTTTCTTCTGTCAAACATTGTCACCCGCCACGCGGCGTGTTCCCTGCTGTCATGCTGGTCCAGTCTGCATAGTGGATGGGAAGAAGAAAGTGGGTTGTCTACGCCAGTGCTGCGCAACCTTTCCCTTGTCTGATTTTTGTCTTGTGTACCCCAAGTTTCAGTTCCCTTAAAAACCACTTGTTTATGCACTCAGACCTCAAAATACAAAACTGTTGCAGCACACTAGTACTGGGAAAAAGCTTGCTTTTTCATGTTTACCATATGACTGTGCAATAAATCAATTGGACCACAAATATTATACTTATATTTCGGTGTGTAGTGTATATAAAACAGCACAGAAAAGTCATTGTATGAAATTTTAGTTTGTCCTTGTGTAGCCTGTTGTAAAACTAAGCATATATCTAGATGAGTTGATGTGCCCCCTGCAAGACCTCTGAGTATCCCAGAAGTATGCATACTCCTGGTTGAGAACCACTAGCCCAGGAGTCAGCAACCTTTCGGAGGCGGCATGCAGAAATTTGATCTTTTGACCTCTATGTATATGCCCAATTGCCAGTGATACTTTTAAAGTCACCAATAGTCCTACTTGCAACAGTTTAATCAATAAATAAATTGGTACAGAGCTGTACTCTTTGGACACTGAGGAACTTTACTGTTTAACAGGTCAAGCTGGAGACATCAAATACAAATTCATTGCTAGGACAGTTATGAGTTTTGATTGCTAGGCAGTAATTTTCTTATTCTGTTTACTAGCAGGGCCTGCTCCTTTGTGGTGGGGACGGCGAGCACAGGGCGACTGGTGCCTGTGGGAGAATGGGGGGGCTCTTCCAGAGCATGTTCAGGACTACACTCGGACGGACGGCTCTACTTTTGTAACCGTGATGCTATCAGAGCAGTGCGTGTAGCTAAGGAAATAAATCCATATTTCAACAATTTTGGAAGAGAAGATTTATTGGTGACATCTGGGTAGGGGATGGGTGAGGCTCAGGTCTTCAGACCCATGGGGGGGACCCTGCTGGGTCTGGGGGCTTCAGCAGGAGTGGAGCTGAAGCCCTGAGCCCCTGCACTTGCCTCCCATTGGGCTAAAGCCCCAAGACCTGGCTTCCTGCAGGACAGAAGACCGTCCCCCTACCGCCCCGCTGCAACCTGGCCCCGCAGTCCAGCAGGGACTCCAGCCCTGCGCGGTCTCCACAGCGGGGACCTCCGGCCTTGCATTCCAGCATGGCCCCTGTCCCAGCCCTGCTGTCTGGCAGGGTCCCAGCCCCCCGCTCCGATGCGATCCCAGCTTTGGCCTCTGTGACAGATGTTCTGGTCCCTGCCCCCTGCCTTGGAGGAGGTTCCACGGCAGGGGCCCCAGCCCTGCATTGCGGTGGGATCCTGGCTCTGTGGCAGGGGCTCCAGGTCTGGCCCTTCCCCTGCCAAGGAGCGGGGCTGAGCTCTTGTTGCGTGCTGCTCTAATTTGGCTCATGTGCCAAGAGTGGCATTTGTGCTGGAGGGTTGCCGACCCCTGTACTAATCTGTGCTGTTGCTTATAGCTTAGTCTCCAGCGCATACAGGCAGAACCGCGCTCTCTGCTTGAGCTACCATGCTAAAAAGAATGGTGTGGCCCAAGACCAATCTGAGCCAGCTGTGCAAGTGGTACCCAGGGGCTGAGATCCCTGCAAGCTGAGCACTTGGACAGCCACCCAGATTAGTAGAATTCCCGCAGATGCCCACAACCAGCAGCATGTGTTGCTCTTGGTGGTACACATCTCCACGTGCCTCTGTGCATATAACAAAATTTATTCTGCACACGGATGGAGAAAGTTAGAACACTACTCTGGAATCCTGGCAGGTTTGTACTCAACTGACTAGCCTGAGCTGGGGTTGTGTTACCCCCCAGAACTATGCAGCTCTTGTAGCATGTGCTAGTGTAGTTCTCTTTGCTTGAGCTGGGAAGCATATACCACTTATGTTGTAGAAAACAAACCCAGTGAAAGTACAAGTTGAACCTCTCTAATCTGGTGCACAGGAGTCTGGGAACATTTGTCACTCAGCATGATTGTAGTGAGCTGAATGTCCACTTATCATGGGTGGCCGATTTTCCCCTGGTCCCATAAAGTTTGTTTACACCCACTGGTCCTGGCTTTCAGTGTCCTGTGCTGTTGTTTAGCTGTAATTTACCCCCTAACTGTCTTCTAAAGGGCCAGCAAAGAGTGGAAGTGTTGATAATGCTGCTAGACAATATTGACCTCCCGTGGTTTGGCAAATTCTCTCGTTCAGCACCAGTCAGGTCCTGAATTAGAAGTTCAGCCTGTACTGTGAACAAGTGAGAACCTTGACGATTCTCTTTTGTCCCGTGGAGGTTGAGTGAGCTGCACAAAAACCCTAACAGCATTAATAGCAAAATGAATTAAATCGAAAGACTTTCAGATTTTGCGCACTAAAATAAATCATCGTTCGCACAGGAAGCCATATCCTGCTGTTCCCTTAGCTAATGGTTCTTGAGTTGAAAACTACAGTTGATTCATCAGCTTTGTTCAACATCTAAACATAAGTAGTTTCTGTGAATCTGTTCAACCATTGAAATGCAGAATGCAGTGTTTAATGCTACATAGCACAAAGGTAACGTTGACTGGAAATTAGCTGATTAGAGTTTGCATAAATGACTCAGTGATGTAACTGAAAAGAGAGACTATTTCTTTTCTGGCTGCTTAAGGATGACTGAATTAAAGGGGCAGCTGTTCGTCTCTTCTCGAGGAGATGCTGGTGTGTCTCCTTCTGATTCTGACCTGTAGAGCAGACTGTGTGGCCTCGTGGGTATGATGGCATTGCAGTGGACGTTGTCGGGCCTGTGTTTTATTCTCTGCTCAGTTACTGACCTGTTGCATCACTTTGAGCAAATCTGTGTGTACTCTCAACAGTCAGCTGTTTGGGCCATTCAGATTGCGGTGTGGTCCATTTACTTGGTAATCTGTTTGAGCCAGGAAAGATCTGTTTTTGTGTCTGTTTTCCCGGCGCCTTGTGTGCGAGATGCTGATCTCCGTTGAGCCTGTATGTGCTACTGCTATAAACAGTAACTTTCTCGTGGACGTGGTAGATGTTTGTGTATAAATGGTTTGAGGTAAATTGTTTGTAAAGATTTTGTTTAAAGCAAGTTTAGTAAAAAAGACTTTTCTTCTTGGATGGGAGTCTGTACCAGTGTTCCTTCTAACCTGAGTGCTTGAGATAGTCAAATGCTGCTCAGAAGAGTGCCCACAGGTGGCAGCGTGTTTTTCTGCTGATGGTGCACAGCCACATGTAGTAGTAGTAGCAGCAGCAGCAGCAGCAGCAGCAGCAGCAGCAGCATCCTTCAGTCTACGTAGACTATGGATCGCGCCCTTGGTTGTTCCGTTTGGCATCCTCATTTGCAGCGTCGGCTGTGACTGTGAAGACCCACACGAGAGTGACAGTCCTGGCTGCATCTGTTGCATGTGTAGTGGGTGTCTGGCAGGTCCTTGCTGTGCTTTCTGTGGGCTCGCTTCTCCTTTGCTAGTTGTCTGATCCTCAGCTCGCCCTTCTGAAGGCCCTTGTATAGTTCCTGCCTCCATCTGCTGCGATCTTCTGCCAGCTCCTCCCAGCTGTCTGGCTTGATGTCTACTTCCCCGAGGTCTCTCTTGCAAACATCTTTGTAGCGCAGCTGGGGGCGTCCGGGAGGTCTTTTGCCAGAGGCTAGCTCGCCATACAGGATGTCTTTTGGGATCCTTCCATCATTCATCCTGTGGACGTGGCCAAACCAGCGGAGCCGCCGCTGCCTGAGGAGGGTGTGCATGGTTGGGATTCCAGCTTGCTCGAGGACGGCAGTGTTGAACACTGATATTCCAAGGATGCGCCTGAGGCAGCGCAAGTGGAAGACGTTCAGCCTCTTTTCCTGGCGGGCGTACAGGGTCCAAGACTCGCTGCCGTAAAGGAGGGTGCTGAGGATGCAGGCTCTGTAGATTTGCATTTTGGTGTGAGTGTACAGCTTGTTGTTATTCCACACTCTCTCGCTGAGTCTGGACAGAGTTGTGGCTGCTTTACCGATCCTCCTGTTTAGCTCAGTCTCCAAGGACAGGGTGTCAGTAATGGTGGACCCGAGGTAAACGAACTCGTGGACGACCTCTAACGTATAGTTGTCAATGCTGATTGATGGAGAATCAGCAACGTCCTGAGCAAGTACATTTGTCTTCTTTAGGCTGATGGAAAGCCCAAAGTCCTTGTATACTTTGGAGAACCGATCCACAGCTTCTGAAGCAGGTCTTCTGTGTGTGACACGACAGCAGTGTCATCTGCGAACAGCATATCTCTGATGAGGACTTCCCGCACCTTAGATTTAGCTTTCAGCCTTGCAAGATTAAACAATTTCTCGTCAGATCTTGTGTGCAAAAAGATGCCCTCTGTTGAAGATCCAAAGGTGTGTTTAAGGAGGAGTGCGAAGAAGATCCCGAACACTGTCGGAAGGAGGACGCATCCTTGTTTGATGCTGCTCCTGATGCTGAAAGCATCCGATAACGTGCCATCGTATTGGACGGTTCCTCTCATGTCTTCGTGGAAAGACTGGATCATCTTGAGTAACAGTGGCGGACAACTTATCTTGTGGAGCAGTACGTTGGTGCAAATCACAAAATGTATTCCACACATTGATAGAAAAAATTAACGGGAACGCTGGTCTGTAGGAACAGATGGTTGCAGAGCTAGCATATGGAAAGGTACATTGTATTTGTATACATCCCAATATATTGTACCAGTATTTAGAGTGAGCATTTGATGCTGGCAGGTTTTATAGCAGAGATAGCTGGTGATAAAAACGTGAATTTAGTAAGAGAGAATGCCTCGGGGGATTTTTTTTGTTTCACAGCCATTTACATTGGGGAAATAACACACGGTATTTTCACCTTCCAGCGATTACAAAAAGACCAGATACAGATGACATTGTAAATGACCTCTTTAGGTATGACAAACAATGAAAAACCAGACATAAATACTAGAACCTGCTCACACTTCTAACAGATACCTGTTGGTTGGATCAGATCATAGGCAGGAGATGCTAGGTGTCTGGTGACGCTAGATGTCATGTCCACAAAATGCAAAGCCGAGCTGGCAGCCCAGCTAGCTTCCTGCGTTCAGCATGAGTGATTTAGAGCCATAGCTGTTCAAAATGGAGAGGACTCAGTTGTAAAAAGACACACAGAAGAAGGAGAGGTAACTAGCTCCTGCCCAAAGTGTTCCCGTGACTAACAATACCTTGCTGTTACATAGGGCTTTCCCCACAGAGCTCTGAAAGCACTTTATGGGGGCAGTTGGGATTATTTCCCCATTTTAAAGATGGGCCAACTGAGGGACAGAGGCCCATGATGTGGCTAATGCCCTCCCAGCTGTGGTACTGACCTGCTGGGAACTGAAACCAGGTTTCCTGTGTTCCCATCACATGCTCTGTGCGCTGCCTCTCATGCCAACGCTGACTGAATTCTCAGGCCTATCATGTGCATCCCCCAGCGTTTGAAAACATTTGTAATGTATGTGAGTACTGCTGGTTAAAACTGACACTGGTTCTAGAACAGGTACATCAGCTGTTACAGATGTCCTCTGGGTATGTCTGACCCATTTTCCTATTTTCTAGAGCAGTCTCCAACCCTATAAGCGCCTGCTTTAAAGTGGGAGAGAGGGTGGCGGCAGAAGGCCTGGGTGTACATCAAACAGAAGTGGCAGCTCTGGTTCTTCCCCCGCCCCCCACCCTTAGAGGTTTGCTTACCATGAAATTTTAATTGTCTTGCACAGTGTCTTGTGTTAATAGGTTTTTAGAGGTATTACCAGAAGTTCTGCAAAGGATTATTAGCAGGCCCAGGAACGCAGGCGTGCTTGTAGCTTCCAACCTGAGTTAGATTTATAGGGTATCAGCGAAGTACAGCTTGTGGGTAATACCTGCTGGATTTAAGAGATTGTAGCTTGCTGATGGTCGGGTAGGTCAGCCGAAAAGCAGGGCTTTAGCCAGCATTGAATTTTAACTGGGGAATACAGTATAGCTGTGCAGAGAGTCTTGTCATCTGCCGTTTTGTGAGATGTGCAGTCTGCTGCTACATGCAAGAAGACATTACAGTTTTACAGAAATCCAGTGGCTGGAAAATGCTTTCTGGCGGTTCATGCGCACTGCTTAGTGATTGGGTCATGGTGCTTTTTGTTGCACGTTGGGACAAATATATAAGTAACCATCAGTCTACTGGCCTGGCTTACTGCCTGTGTTTTGGTACACAGACAGCTTTCAAAGTTTGTGCTAAATTCTCTTTCATCTGATGAGGCAGCGTGTTTGTATGGAGGCTGAACTGGGTGCCTGAATTATTGCTAGTGAGGTGATGCTCATTTGGGTGTCAGCATCCCTTCTGGATCTCTGGTTATGGCAGCGCTCCAGTGGGATGGAGCTGAGCGTAATGGAAGACGTTATGAGCAAGCTTGTCGGTCCAGCCAACAGTTACCATTTGAGCGTATTGGTCAGCACTGGAACACAGTGGGCTGTGGATTTTGCGAACTGTCACATCCAGCAAATGCAGCTGCTGCGGCAAGGGAACTTGAAGAGCTATGAGGAAGGAGAGGAATATATTTGTGGGTACCGTCAGAAGCAAGCACAGCATTTTAAAAAACTCTGTCAGCCACAGTCGTGTCAGTTTGCTCAGCAGCCATGGGGCTGTCGTTACATAAGGCTAGGTTCTGTGCCCATCTATCTCCATATCAGTCAATAGCATTACAAGGGCAGAATGAGTGGACGTGACCGGCTTGCATCTTGCCACACCTAGATCACCATAAGCATTTCTTTGGGAAAACTTTTTCTTTTTCTGAAATCATATTAGGGTTCTGTTTGAGCCAGGAAGTCGGTTTCGAAGGGTTAGTTTTCTTACCTGCTGCAGGGCTGAGAGGCAGCTGTATTCTCACAGGTTTGTCATCTTACCCGCTACCGAGTCTGTTGGTTTGACTCAAGCAAAATGTCCATGTAACGCCCACGACTGTGCCCTGACCTGACTAAGGGTTCTAGGGTTGAGTCCTACCTGGTAGGTTTAAGACGCCGCATCTGTGCATCTTGGAAAGAATATGCAGTGAGCATTGCCAGATGTGCTCCAAAGAATACTGAACACTAGCAGCCGGAAGGCGGGGTAGGGGTAGGGGCAGGGGCACGGGCAATGTGTGGTGAGGCCAATTGCAGAGCCATGCATGTTCAGAAAGGCCCCGCACCTCCACTGGCTGAGAACTTATAATAAAATTAAAGTACTGGATATTTACATGTCCGGTATTCTTTGACTTTTTTTTAAACCGGACCTGGAGCCCAAATACCGGACTGTCCACTTCAATACCAGACAGCTGGCAGCCTATGTGTGGTGTGGCCCAGCTCAGCAACGTGTTTAACTCGTCTTGGCATGTGTGTAAGTATTCCTTTGTGTGATGGATGGGAGGGCTTCTACCCCCTTTCTAGACATCCCAGTATTCAGTGAACCAAACTGCCTGTAAAGGGATGAACCAGAGGTAGT
This sequence comes from Carettochelys insculpta, assembly GCF_033958435.1. Classification (NCBI taxonomy): domain Eukaryota; kingdom Metazoa; phylum Chordata; order Testudines; family Carettochelyidae; genus Carettochelys; species Carettochelys insculpta. Next base: position 4,061,443 of record NC_134149.1, on the reverse strand, counting down.
GGGTCCCTGAAAGGATCTGGGAATTGGTGACAGGGGGAGTCTTTTGCAGCAGAAGCCTTTAGTGATAATTTACTAAGTTCTTGCAGGCCCCAACCTTCTGCTCTTGAAGTGCTGGAATGGGCAACAGCCTGGACACTGAATAGAGCGAGCCTCTTGGGTCGGAGCTGTGGGTCTGATTTGTAGAAGATGCCCTGGGGTGCTGAGCACCCCTGATTTCCTGAGTCTGTTCGAGTTGCAGGAGTTGCATCACCTTGCAGACTTGGGATTAGATTGACTATTCTGGCTAGTTCCTGCTGTCTCTGGGCTACTGAGTGCACAAGGCTTGGAGGATCAGCTCCCTTGTCTGAAAGTGTGTTGCCCACTGTTGGGTTGCCAGTATTTGCTTAGCCCTTTGTTGCGTGAATGCTCATTTAGAAAGGGGGTCGCCTTTTGGAGACAGCGTTTTTTGTTGTTGCCCTTGTGTTCTTTGTGGCTCTGAAAATATTATGGTTTTGTGTAGTGTCATCTGATTACACCGCAAGAATGGTTGGTGGTGCTGCATTGGCTTGAGAAGCAACATTTCCTGCTGGGAGGGGAGTTCTGTTAAAACACATAGGCTGCGTCTACACTGGCATTTCTCTTTCGAAGGAGGCGTGCAAATGAAGGAAATTGGGCATACAAATGAGGTGCAGATTTACATATCAGGCACCTTATTTAGATATTCTGCTTTTGAAAGAAGAAAAGCAGTGTGGACTCTGCTCTTTCAAAAGTAAACCTTCTACCCATTAAGAAAAAAAGCAAGAAGCATTATTTCGAAGATGGGGTTTACTTGCAAAAGAGCAGTGTCTACACTGCTTTTCTTCTTTTGAAAGAATATGCAAATGAGGTGCCAAGTATGCAAACCTGTACCTCATTTGCATTCCCAGTTACCTTCATTTGCATGCCTCTTTCGAAAGAGGAATGCAAGTGTAGACGCAGCCATAGAGTTTTAAACTCTTGGCAATGGAATGGAATTACGCCAACTACCCTGCATGTCTCATGCTAAGCAGCCTCTCCTCTGTGAACATCAGGCTTGCAGCTCTGAGGAGAGAATTTGGGTGATAGGAGGTAGCCCGTGCTGTATCGTAAAGAGCCAGAGCTGCAGTTGCCATAAATGAGCACCAAAGTTAGTGGAACTGCCCCTGTTTGCACCCATTTGAGATCTTCCCTAGTGGCTTTTAGAAGTGCCCTGTGTGAGGAAGAGCTCGAAAGCTTGGCTCTTACGTCAGCAGAGGTTGCTCCTGTAAAAGGCACTAGGAGACTTACCTGGCATAGTGGGGTCCTCCAGGGCAGGGGGCTGGCAGTGGGAGTGGGGTGCAGTAGACAGGGCAGGGGCTTGGTGAGGGTCCAGGGAGGAGGCTATGGGCATGGGTGGGCAGAGGTCAGAGTTGGAGGTGGAGGAGGGGCTCAGGGCAGGGGGTGGGGGGTGCAGATGTAATGCCAGCAGGCAGAACTGAACCTGGGACTTGGGAGAGCTGAGTGCATCTGCCCCTAGCCCTCGAGCTCAAAGCCAGCTGGCTCTCAGCTAAGGCTGCAGAGGTCACTCGTTCTGTCTCTCTGTCCGTGATCTAAGCTCCACTACATGGGCTGGTGAAGTACAGCCCGCAGGGGTGTGGGTTACACAGGAGTCAGAGCTGGGGTGAGGAGGGGCTCAGGGCAGAGGGTGGGGGTGGAGTCAGGGCAAGAAGATGGGAGGAAGAGGGAACTCAGGGCAGGGGGTGGGGACACTCTCACCCTGTACCCCGGCTTCTCCTTCGGGCTGGCCCAGGGTGGAGGGGACCTTCACAGGCTGCCCACTCGGGCTGCCTGGGATGGGTGGGGTCTCATGGTGGCTGGCAGCTGTTCCTCAGGGAAGATTGGGGTGACAGGGGCCATGCTGCCAACCAGTGGCTGCCAGCTGGGGTGCTTGCTGCCCTCCTGTGGTCATTGGTGGGTATAATTGTCCCCTGTGCTTGGTGCCCCCTTGTGGTCATGCCTGAGTATAACTGTCCGTGCTCTCAACCCTCCCTTTCTGTTGGATGGGAAACAGTTGCATTCCAGGCACACCCCTTTATCCTGGCACAACCAAACTCCGACCTTGCTTTGAATTATAAGAAGAGGAAGCAGCATACCAAATTTGGTTGCCCTAGCTCTTACCATTTAGCAGGGGTTCTTGAGGAAACACGCATGGATGGACAGACAGGCACACATTTCTAAAACAGATTGTAGATTACCTCACCCACCTTGTCTCTGCATGCTCTCTGACAAGAGAAAATACTTTCAGGGACGGAACACTTTGCATTACTTTGTGTTCCTGAAGCACTGGATAATTACATTGACTGGCTTTATTTCAATGTGTCTGTTAAAGCAAGGTGGAGAACTGACACTGTAACAGGAGTCAGCAAGCTGGTTTCCATAGAGTGCTGTTTTAGCAGTGAAACAAACGCAGATTGGCCAGGGAAAGGTTTCTTTACCTCCTGTGCTTAATGCTTTATTGGCGACTGAAAATCAAGGAACTTGTCAGCGTAGGAGCTCAGCCCTGCAAAGTCCTATGACCTCTTAATGAGTTTTTTAAAGCAAATAGTCTCTTAACATGAACTTTCTTTGGGATTCTGATTAGGGATGTTAAAATGGTTAACTGTTCAGCATACTGATAAACATGAGGCTTTCTTGTATGATAAATGGTTAACCAGCCCCCACTGGTGACCTCTGGTGTAGCCAGTCACACCAGGATGGGACAGCCCTGGTCACGGAGGGGCTGGCAGGCCAGGCGGTGGGACTCCATGGCCGCGGTGGGTCGGGAAGCATGACCCCACGATAGCAGTGAGGCCTGATGGCGAGCCTGGAGTTAAAACAGTTAAATGAATAACTGTTTTTACCACCCCTAATTCTCGTGCGCTTGCCGTCTCGCTGAGAAATGATGGTGGGTGCAAATATTGTTTCTGAACTGTGTGAAGAGCGGCCAGTCTTGGGGACTTTTCCTCCTTGCAGCGTTCCTGCCTGGTGGGCGTTACACAAGGCATTGGTGCGCTGCTGAAACTCGTTCTGAAGTCGGAGGGACCTTATTGCAAGAGGGAGATTTCTTACCTAGAGATGTGGTGGGTTCTTGCTGTGTGACGGGCGAGGTGGGTATGTCTTTCAAAGGCTGTGCCAAAGCACAAGTAGAAGTTCTGGGCTTGGTGCAGGAGTGGCTGAGTGAGGTTTTCTGGCCTGTGTGGCCTGCCCTCAGGAGGGCAGAGAGATGATCGTGGGGGTTCCTCCTGACGACAACGATACTGACTATTCCAAGAGGAGATGAGGTCTGCAGCTTGGGGTGCCTCTAGGATTCTGGACTGAAGGTGAAATGCCAGGTGTAAACGCTGGTCTAGAGTGGCTCTTCCATCTCTCCAGCACGCTGGTGGGAGGGTGCTTCCGTCTCAGCACCTCCCTTATGAACACACGTGGCACTTCTTTAGTGCCCCTCACTCAGCATTTTTCCTGATAAATACACTTGAAAACTAACCTTTCCCCACCCCAAACCCCAGCCCCCATGGCAGCAACATGCAGCGTGCAATTTGCGTTTGTTAGACGGTGAAGAAAGGCCTGCCCCGCCGCTGGCTCTCGGGCACACCCCTGCCTTCCCACATCAGCTCTGCTCACCATGGCCTGCCCCTGTGGGAACAGAGCAGCCCCGGAGGCTGAGCTCCCATCTCAGATGCCTGGCACCTGTGCTGGGGATGGCTGTCCCCTGGGCGAGAAAGTCATTTGAAAGCTGAAGTTTTCCTATGGGCCCGTAGGCTGTCTCTGTTTACCAAGCGGCTTCCACAAACTGGACGAGCATGTGTTCTTCCCACTGCTTTGGCCAGCACGTTCAAGGGATTGAACTGAGGCTTCCAGAGCTTGAGCTAAAGAGCAAAGCCTCTGTAACTGGGGGCTGGAACTGGCACAGCAAGGCCCTGACTCTCTCACTCACCAGGGGGCTGCAGGAGCTGTCTCTGGCACCTCTGTGATCTGAATACAGTAAGTCCCCAGCTTACACAGGTACAGTAAGGTCTCGGAGTACATGAGCTCGCTCTTCCGTGGCTGACCCCCGGGGCATACGGGAATCCCTCGCTTTACGCAGCTTCACGTCGCATGAAACTCACTTTAATGCCAGTTTTGCCCAATGTGAAGCTGCTGGGCTCTCAGCCTGCCTAGCTTCCCCCAGTTGCGGGCAGATAGGGGCTCTTAGCCTGCCTTTCCCTGCCTTCCCAGAGCAGCGCCTGCACCCCCATTAAGTCCCCTGCCAGCTCAACCCCCACCACCTTCCCCGCCCCCGTGGCCCTGGCTCACATCCCCCAGCGGGGGGCTCCAGCCGCATGCCTGGGGCTCCCCTCCAACCCCCTGTGCCCCACCCAACCCCAACCCCCACAGACCTGGACCCAACCCTTCCAATCCCCATGCAGCCCCAGCTCAACCCCTGGCGCAGCTGACTTAGTGCATGCAGGGCTCCAAACCCCACCCCCCCAGCGCCCCTCCCCAGTGCATTCCCATTGAACCCCTCCCCTGCCCCAACCTCCTGCTGCTTGGGTCCAACCCCTTGCACGTCCTGGCTCAACTGCACCTTCCCTGCAACCCTAACCTACCCCAGGCTTAGCCCCGTGCCCCCTCCCAGGGCCCCAGTCCCTCCCCAGCTTACACGGTTTTCAACTTACACGGTGACCTTTGGAACGAATTAGCAGTGTAAGTGGGGATTTACTGTATGTTCAACCTCTGGGGTCTGAACTTGGGTTTGAATCTCAATTTCGTGTCACTGAATGCATTTTCTACAGGGCTCAAAGGGCCAAGAAAATCTCAGCTCAAAGAGAGAGAAGATTTCTGAGAATGAGGATTATGGGAGGATCTGGTTATGTGTAAAACATGTTAGCAGATTCTGCTCAAGGGGTTACAATAGGCCAGCAGCCTTGCTGGCTGATTTGATATGATAGCTTTCTGGCAAGTGCCTGTCTTCTAACCTAAAAACCAGCCATGTAGCACTTTAAAGACTAACAAAATTATTTATTAGCTGACGAGCTTTCGTGGGACAGACCCACTTCTTCAGATTTGAAAAATTCTGAAGATCTGAAGAAGTGGGTCTGTCCCACCGAAGCGCATCACCTAATAAATTGTTAGTCTTTAAAGTGCTACATGGCTGGTTTTTGTTTTGTGAAGATGCAGGCTAACACGGCTCTCTCTCCTTGTCTTCTAAACTGACACCTTTCGTTCACTAGGTGGTGCTGACTTGGAGATGCTGAAAGTTAAAGCATTAAATATTAAAAATGAACAGGCTGCACATTGGGAAACTCTTTGCGAAGGCATTCCATTTAGAGGCCATTTTCCTCCTCTATCTGTTATTAATTACTCTGCTTTGTTCATCTTCCTTCGATTATGGCACTAATGATGTTTTCATGAAAATCTCATCTTTAAATTCAGTTTGCTGCTATACTCTCCAGCTCCTCATCTGATGCCATAAACTCCTGGGATGGGTAAGCTTCCTGCAAAAGGCCCATTTGCTCAAGTTTTGTGAGGGTCAAGAAATGTCATATTAGCTACGTCTACACATGAACGCTACATCGAAATAGCTTATTTCGATGTAGTGACTCGATGAATAACGTCTACACGTCCTCCAGGGCTGGCAACATCGACGTTCAACATCGACGTTGCGCAGCACCACATCGAAATAGGCGCTGCGAGGGAACGTCTACACGCCACAGTAGCACACATCGAAATAAGGGTGCCAGGCACAGCTGCAGACAGAGTCACAGGCTGGACTCAACAGCAAGCCGCTCCCTTAAAGGGCCCCTCCCAGACACAGTTGCACTAAACAACACAAGATCCACAGAGCCAACAACTGGTTGCAGACCCTGTGCATGCAGCATGGATCCCCACCTGCCGCAGCAGCAGCCAGAAGCCCTGGGCTAAGGGCTGCTGCACACGGTGACCATAGAGCCCCGCAGGGGCTGGAGAGAGAGCGTCTCTCAACCCCTCAGCTGATGGCCGCCATGGAGGACCCCGCAATTTCGATGTTGCGGGACGCGCAACGACTACATGGTCCCTACTTCGATGTTGAACATCGAAGTAGGGCGCTATTCCTATCCCCTCATGGGGTTAGCGGCTTCGACGTCTCGCTGCTTAACGTCGATGTTAACATCAAAATAGCGCCCAACACGTGTAGCCGTGACGGGCGCTATTTCGAAGTTAGTGCCGCTACTTCGAAGTAGCGTGCACGTGTAGACACGGCTATTGTGGGTTAGTATGTATCTGTGAATAGATGTATTCCTGTGTGATGTGCTAGCATAGGTTAGATCCTGGTCTTAGTTACACTGCTGTAGCTCTGTTGAAGACAGTGGTGGAATAACTGAAATCAGAATCTGGCTGGAAGAGGGGTCTTCTTGCATGACATTGATATAATTAGCTATGCAAGCTGGAGTGGCATACAGTTGTGATTGTTTTGCTCAGAAAATAGTGTATATTATTTAAGCCAGTGGGGACAATGTTGTGGTAGCCAACATTAGAGATACAACTGAAATCTCAAGGCATCTGAGGACTCTTCTATGGGGAAAAACATTAAGGTCAAAGTTTACTATTAACTTTTAACTTTCATAGAATCGTAGAGTGCTAGGATTGGAAGGGACCTTGAGAGGTCATCATGTCCAGCCCCCTGCCTTTATGGCAGGACCAAGTACTGTCTAGACCATCCCTGATAGACACTTACCTAACCTGTTCTTAAATATCTCCAGAGATGGAGATTCCACAACCTCCCTAGGCAATTTATTCCACTTTTTGACCACCCTGACAGTTATAAACTTTTTCCTAATGTCCAACCTAAACCTCCCTTGCTGCAGTTTAAATCCATTGCTTGTTCTATCCTCAGAGGCCAAGAACAACAAGCTTTCTCCCTCCTCCTTATGACACCCTTTTAGATACCTGAAAACCACTATCATGTCCCCACTTAATCTTCTTTTTTCCAAACTAAACAAGCCCAATTCTTTCAGCCTTTCTTCATAGGTCATGTTCTCTAGACCTTCGATCATTCTTATGGCTCTCTTCTGGACCCTTTCCAATTTCTGCACATCTTTCTTGAAATGCAGCGCCCAGAAGTGGGCACAGTACTCCAACTGGGGCCGAACCAGTGCAGAGTAGAGTGGAAGAATGACTTCTTGTGTCTTGTTTACAACACACCTGTTAATGCATCCCAGATTTCACTCAGTGGAGAAAATAAGGCATGCACATCAGTGTGCGATCTCTTGCATGGTTGTTGCTTGAAAGAGACTCTTTATTTGACCAGGTGATTTTTAGTAGCCCCTAATTTGGTGTGGGTTATGGTCCATTGGACATCACAAAAGGAGAGTTCTTCTACATACTGGCTGGGTGGAAACCGTTGGTTACACAAGCCTCCACAGGTGCCTTGCCTAGTGAGGTTTGTGCAGCATTGTTTGTTGTGAAATGGGCTAATTGTTTTTGTGACAGTGGAGGACTGACTGAATTAATGGTGGAGAGGAAAGCTGCACATCTGGGATGTAATTCAGAGTCAGCCGCTGGAAGCTTTGTGGCAGTTGGAATTGTCACCTTGGTTAGCTGCGAGATACATTTTGTGCTCTGCTGCAGGAATTGCTAATGTGATTGGCTCAGGATTTATGAGCAGTGGATAATCCCCTGAGTTTTGAAAGGCAACATCCCAGCTCTCGGCAGCCCTGAAATCTGTTGGGTGTGTCAGAAGGGTGGATGTAGGCTGGGGGGAAGGTGGTACAGTAGATTCGTGAAAATGGGATTGCAGAATATTCGCTTTTTGCCTCATCTGCTCAAACATTGTTAGAATAAAATTGGATTTTCATCTCAAAGTTGACCTTGAAGAATTCTTTCATCGTGTGTTCGTGTTAACCGTAATTTTGGGACAGGCACGGTTGGACTGGCACAGCCTGCCCTCCCTTGCTTGGTTTCTTGGCTCTGAATTGTGGTGGCAGCTTGGAATCAGAGTGCAGCTCAGAAGCATATAATGCAGAGATGGTTCACATCTCAGCTCCTAGCCCAGGTGTAACTTGAGTGCCCTGAAGGCTGCTCTAAGCTGTCTGTTAGCCCCAAGGGGCTGTTGCAACAGTCGGGGAATGCTGAAGGGCAGGAACTCAAAAGCTGTACTTGTGTTCCCCTGGCCATGACCCCCACCCCAGCAGCCCTGAATGTGTGTGGCATAGGACCCGTCTGTACAGGACTGGTGATGTCCCCTGTGGCTGGGGCGATCCTGTCATGGCCAGGTAGCCAGCCTTCAGGGCAGCTTTGTGCCCATGCAGTGGCTGGAAGTTGGCTGGGGGTTGGGACCTTCATGATGTTTCCTGCTCCCACACCTGACTGTGCCCCCCACCCTACTCCCGTTGTTCCGCCCTCCATCCCTGCCACTGGAGGGAAGTGGCACTGATGGGAAGAGAGAACAGTGCCTGGTCCAAGCCATTCCCTAGTCCCACCCGCCCTGTAACCAGGGCCTCCTGCCTCAGGCCAGGGAGAGTGTGGGGAAGTAGTCTGGCATGCGTGGGAGGATTTTTCCAGCTCCACAGGGGTGATGTAAAGGTCCCGCTGTGCAGCTGCTTCTTACAGTGCTGCAGCTTTGCCAAGTGTTCTTACGAAAAACCTCGCTTAGCTTTTTGCATGTAAATGCCTCTTCCTCTTGTGTTCCCAAGGACACTGGTGAACAATATGAACGTCTGTGTCCTGGGAGGCTTGCTGGAGAACTCTATGGCAGGTGTACTGGCTAGCAGGGCGACCGCTTTTCACTCAGTCGGCATTGTCTCTTTTTAAAGCAGACTTCAGCTCCCCCTCACTGTTTAAGGATTTAAGAAAGGAAGGAGAATAAAGGAAGGTTTGAAATTCTGCGTAGATTCCACTCTCAGTCGGGGCCATATCCTGAATCCAGGCACACAGGAAGCTCAGGGAGGGAGGAGGTAGCCCCCACCGCCCCATTCACACCTTCCCGCATCCTCCATCCCTACTTTCCGGCTGCTAGTGCGGTATCCCTCGCTGCTGGTGCACTCTCCTCCATGGAGGTCAGCTCTGGCCCCTCTGGTACTTCCCTCTGCCTCTTCCTGGTGTGCAAGGACACTGTTGGGGGAAGGCAGCCTATGATGTTTGGCTAAGGAGTGTTCCTGTGTGGGAAGGAACCCCGCTCCCTGTATAGTCCTGTACTTCTGGGGTAACAAAGGCCCACTGCACAAGCTGTTCAGCGCTATTTTACGTGCCAGCTCCAGGTCCTGTGCTTCTTTGCCAGGGACTCGGTGTGTGCCTTCTCCTCTGGGTTCCCACCTGGAGACCTTGTGACTAGCAACCTCAGTCTGCTCTGTCTCACACCCTGTTGCTGTTTCTCTGAGATCCTTCCCACCTCACTCTTACCTTCTTGCCTATCTGGGCATTTCTGTGGAGCTTCTGCTTCCCAGGGGAACATCACCCCTCTCAGGTGCTTGTCAAATTCCCCAGCGCGGGCAGGATCCCAGAGGTTCCTCTTCCTTGGCGTCTTCTCCTTGTTCCTGGCTGGCTGTAGGTGTTCACTGTGGTCACAGTGCTTCCCTGTAATAGGCATAATTCAATAGTATGTTTAAAATCTTAAAAGGTTCGCTGGGTTTTAAAATAGTACGTTTTCCCAAAGATGATTTATTGGTGTTGCTGAAACTTACTATTTCATTTCTGGCTGCAGGATTCCCTTTCCCCAGAGACCCTGAAGTTCTAGGTTTGTGCAGACTTCCAAGTATATACACCCTGAGCAATACCTTAGTTTACTGATAAACGGTGAAAATTCGCTAAGAATTTCTGCCTTAATTCGGATCAGACCTCTTCTAACCAGCTGCGCAGAAATATGGGCCGTGTAAAACTCGCCTGAACCTTTCATGCTTTTTCATTGAAAAAGTTACTTTGTGATGTACTTGTGGTGCATGCTGGCTAAATCTACTGCTGCTTTTAAATGGATAATGTGGGTTAGAGCAATGCTTCTCAACCAGCATGCCAGGAAATGGCACTTGGCGTGCCTCAGAGCTGCGCGCCAGGAATGCCAGATGCTGCTCTGTGCGTGTGTCGCATGGCTTGGTGGGAGAAGCACGTGGTGGCGGCGGCTCTGGTGAGTTCCGGCGTCGAGCTAGAATGGGGAAAGGGAGGATGGGGGTGCCTGGCTCTGGGGGCAGAGGGGTGGTGGGAGGGAACTGGGTTATATATATTGGCTGTGCCATGAAATTATACCAAGTGCTGAAGCGAGCCACGGGGCGATAAAGGTTGCTGAGCACTGGCTTACAGGGGCCTCTGGTATAGGAAGGCCCAGTGAGAATTTTAACTGAGTTTTCCAGGAGATTGATGTATCTGCACCACCAGTGCTATTTATATGCCTTTTAACTATGGATGTTGACAAGCTGTGAAATCTTCAGCTTAGCCCCCAGTGTCACCATATGGTTCTGTGTTCTCTAAACGGCGTTTTTGTGTATCGCTGTGGCATATAATGAAGTCCTATCCCAAGCTTTGTGGCAGATTGCATGTTCTGAAGACCACAGGTGAGTAGTTGTTAGACTGGCCCAACCAGGGAACAGCAGCACAGCAAGGGAAGCCTCAGAAATATATCACAAAGCATCCATGGGGGAGTTTTAAAAATTCCCTGCTGCTGAACAAAAAGGTCCACATTTGGCTGTTTCCCGTGGTAACTAAACAGACCTGTGCTCTTCTCTGTAGCAGTCAGCTCTTTGTCTCTCCAATTCTGAATCTGCATTCTTCCCATCCATCACTTTTTAGGGATCTCGCTAATTTAAAGAGTAGGGTGCAGAGATGAGAGAATACAGCTCCAACTTCCAAGTGACACATTTCATGACGCAATCAAAGCAAATGATTATGTTGTTACCATAGATGGCAGGCAACCATCTGCTGGTGCTCCTTAGGATAATCCTCTCCACTTGACTTTAGCTTTGTGGGGGCAGGCGGCTTTGTCCTACACCCGATTACAGAATGGTGGGAGAGGAGGCTCCAGCAGAAGAGGGATGATTTGGCCAGGTGCTGATCCGCAGGATGTTTAGGTTCCCTTCCTTTTGCTCATACACCGTTGTTCAACTTACCCTGTCATCTCTGAACCTTCAGTGCATTCATTCTCTGTCCTGCATTCATAGCGATGGAGGAAGCTGAATTTGGACCTTCATCTAACAAGCTGCTTATAAGTGCCAAGGGAGCATTACCCTGACACAGCCAGTCCTCGGCCACCCCTTTGCCATCTATCCTTATGCTAGAGCAAATGGCAGTAAAGCCTGCATTCTATGTAGTATTGGCACAGTCATCCATGTGAAGATACAAACTGGGGAGGATCCTTCAGAGACAAACGTGAGGTTGCAACCCCATTGCTTTCAGCTTGGCTTTCATTCAGTAAGGAGAGAGGCCCATGGCAGCATGGCAGACGCCTTTCATTGTTAGGGTGTTTGTAGTTATATTCTTAATTCCTGTATCTGTTGAAGACTTTGAGCAATTGACTGTATAAAAAGTAAAGAATTTGTCAGAAAGCCTGCCATGTTCAGCTGGGAAAATATTGTGTAATCCTACTAGAAGTGCTGCAGTGACATCGCAAAAGTCAGTCCAAACCATAATCTGGAAATAGAACAGGAGATTGAACATTCATGTTCCTGCCCTTGTGACAAACCTTTCCTCAATGCAGGAGCACACTAAAAACAATTAACTGTCCCAGTATTGTGGCAGTGGCAGCGCTCCAGCACCCTGAGTCACGCAGAGTGATAATGCAGTGTAATAATGGTGGGCTCAACCTGGAGGTGGATCTCATTATATCCATGTGCGTGTGTGAGAGAGGGGCTCATAATAAAAGAGTTATTTCCTGGCAAGGGGAGCTAGGGCCCGGGACGGAAAAGTCATTCAGGGAAAGTCTTTGGAACACCTGGCGTGGGAAGAAAGTGTAGGCTATGTTTTTTATGTTTGATACAGAATCAATAAATTGAAATAATTTAACTCACCAAGTGGAAAATCTCAATTGAAAACATCAATTTTAATAAACTTATCTATTTGTACTTCAGTTATTTTCTAAAGAAAGGTGTATTCTTGTTCATTGTACCATTAAGGCATGATGATTTACAACTCAATAGACCCTTTTCACTAGATTTGGTTCATCTTGTTGCAGAATTCCCCTGCAAATACTATTGTCATCCCAGCTTCCTGTAGGAGATTATTTAAAAAAAAAATAATCCTGGTCAGCTTTAAACTCCAGGGACTTCAGCATGAGAAAAGGAAAACAATCACCAGGAGATCCAGATGTCCCACAGGGGATCTTAACCAGAACTTGCTGAAGACAGTTTTCTTTAGGCTGCCAAGCAGTCACCACCTAGGATCTCCTTGTTCTGGCACAGAAGCTGAATATCACAATTGCAAAATTAACTCAGGGCCCTTGCAGCGTTTGGTGTGAGCTCCGCTGCTTCACCTCTTTTGCTGAGCTCTTTTGGTAGTCATACATTAGGCCTGGAGAACAAGGAAACAACTAAATAGGCCCTAAACACTACTTTTCAAGCCCTTTTCATTTAGCCCTCTAAAGTTAGCATTAGATGTCATGGATCACCTCATTAAAGGAGACCTGGGCTTTTAATTACATGGTGAAAATACCCCTCTTACCTTATGCTGTAGCACATGCTAAAAGAATCCATACATTTGCCCCTGGCCGGTTCCCACTCACCTGCATTACCTACACTAAGCCCTTGGCGCAGAGCCGTGGTGGGCAAAGTCGCACAGACAACTGTAGCACTCTGTGGAATGCTTGTTGGCACATCAGGTGTTCTGGGTATCAGGTCATTTACAAATGCGATGAAAGGGCACTTCCAGCTTCTCTTGGCTACCTCCTCCAGTGGAGATTTACTCCATTACAAAGCAGATATCTTGTCTGCAGCAGATGTGTCTCTTTGCTGTGTCCCTACACTAATCCTGCCTTTCTCAGAGCTGGCCTTTTTGTTCCTGCACTCTGGATCTGGTGCGAAGAAGCAGCTTTAATTTTGAACTTCAGAAATGCAGGCTTCTGTGGGATTTGGCTAGTTCCCATGGAGGACCTGCCCTTGGTTTTCATTTGAATGTGTAGGGCTAAGCTGGAGATGTTTGGTTGTGCACCTGTGTGGCTCTTTTGCCTTTCGCTGAATGCTTAGTGAAACACGCCGTGGGGACAGAGTCATCTCAAAGGTTTCCTGATTGCTTTCCAAAGTTCCTCATAAGATAAATGAGGTTGATGGTCTTCCCTTCCACCTTCTGACTTTAACAGAAAGGGGGCCAGGGTAGCTGTCTCTGGCATTCCAGGAACCATCAGTGGCATTGGCTTAGGTTACCTTTCCCCAGCTGGAGGTTGTTGTATCCAGGTGCTTGTTTTCTTGCTATTCCCAGCAGACGTCTAACATCTTAGGACACTGGGATTCTTGATGCTGACCTGACTGGATCTGTAGTTTCCTCTGCACAATTTATTTGCTTTTAATTTCCCAGATACAGCTGACAAAGGCAAAGCTTATTACACGGTAATAGATAATAATACTTTGCTGTTCTAAGCACATACTTACTACCTAAGGCTATGGAAGTGCCTTATAACGAAATTACAGAGTTCATTACGCTCCCTTAATGAATAGTAGAAGAGAGTGAGCTGTGTTAGTCTGTATTTTAACAAAACAAACGAGCAGTCATGTAGCACTTTAAAGACTAACAGAATATTTTATTAGGTGGTGAGCTTTCGTGGGCCAGACCCACACTCCCTTAATGAGTTACACCTTCTGATATCCTCAGGAGGGAAGTAAGTGTTATCAACTTGTTACTCATGGAGAAAATGAGTTAACAGATTAAGTAATTTGCCTAAAACCTTAGTACGTTTCAACACTGTATTTGTAATGTCCTCCAAGGTATTTCTTCCCGTCAGTCATATTCTTAATTTGCTAGATTTCTATTCTAGCCTCTAGCTAATTGTTTGGTTTCTTTCCCCCTCGTGCACCATTTTGTTACCAAGGTCAGTGTAACTATCTGGTGTGAACAGTTGTGTATCAGCAGCCGCCAAAAACTGGCTTCTGAACTCTCCGTAACGCAGTTGCAACGCTCCAAAAACACTTGATGAAAGTTATTTTTAAAGTCCAGCAGATGTTCCAGTGCAGATTTTGTCAATTCCACTGTTGTCGAGACAGGTTACCCACATCCCCATTAAACTAGTTCGTTATTTGTGCTTTTTTAGTGTTTTAAGAGGAGCCAGTACGACTCCTCCCCCAAAACCCCTGTTCCCACTGGAGGGGCGGTGGGGCTCTGGCTCCCAGCCGCATGCTGAAAAAAGGTGGCGGTACACCATACTGGCATGTACCATCACAAAAACAGCACTGGTTATTTATTGTAATAGCATCTGCAGGCAATTGCTTAATTCCATGGAGTTACGCTTTGGACTGTGCAGCTCACTAGGCTGTGGTGTTGGGTTTTTTATAAGAACTATAGCATTCAGAGCTGTACACGAATGCTCTGTTCCCTTCCCGATGTCTGTGTGTTAATGTGTTTGGGAGCCATAGTATTTACGTGTGTGCAGAGGAGAGAGCAGTTCTCCATTCCATTGCTCCGGTTCTCATGACCTTACCTTGAATGACGTACATATGGGTAAGGACCAGTTAAACTAAAGATTGAGTAAAATTTTGGTCCTGTCGACACAACAGAACTCTTGTTGACCTGATTACGGCCAGGATTTTATCCTGCATGGTTTACAATCCAGGAACTCTAGGGAGGAGTTAGGTATGTGTTTATGCTTAATATATAACATTCAGCCATAGTCCCCCTGCTTGCTAGAGCTTTACCGATGTCTGTTCTAATGCTTAGTCCTGGTTAGATGACCTCTTGAGGGCCCTTCTGGTCCTACAACTCTGATAATATCACATAAGAGTCAAATTAATTCTTTGGTTGACATTTGACTCCATTGACTTCTGTGGGGTTACTCTAGACTTGCACATCTATATCTGCCAGCAAGCTTTATCCATGCGTTTGCATTTCCCCCAGCTTCCTGTTGTGCCATAATAAACTTGCCCACCCATAGAATGCTCACACAAAGGCTTATGTGTCGAAAGGCCCTATGCAAATTGTACTGGTTCCCCTTCTGGACCCATATGGTTAACCAACATTTGGAGTCCTGACAGTGGTTTCAGTTAGGAGAAGAAATGGATGTAGGAGCCAGCTGTGTTTGATGCAGTTGCGGAGAATGTGCATGGTCCTGTTTCCTGATATGCATCAGGAACCAAAAACCCAGAGACTGTTTCTTTGCTCAGCACTGCAGGCTGCATTTTAGCCATCACTCAGCCCAAAAGCTCCTTCTAAGCTTTTCTTGAGGGTTCTACTGTTGTGTCTGGTGCCTCCTTGCTGCCTTCTCTTTCTGCCTGTTTCTCACAGACGCACACAACTTCACAGAACAGTACCCGAAGATACTCCTCTTCCCACACGTGCTCTTGTTCTGCATGGAGACATCTGTGTATGTTTCGGGTGCTGGCTGCTATGTTTTCAGCTACCTGGTTCTGTAAAGCTACTGAACTGTGCGGTCTGAGTGCCGGAGGTACTTTTTAAAGTCACTGATAGTCCTACTAAAAACAGCTTTATTCATAGCTAAATGAGGATGCGGAGCTTTACTGTTTAGCTGGTAGTTGGTAGCATGAGCTGGTCTTTTGTTAATCTACAGGCAGCCTGGCTTTGAGCAAGCTCTGGGCTGCACGGGAGGGAAGGGTGGGGCTGAGCTCCAGCCGTGCGTCAATGAAAATCGACTCATGTACCACTCTTGGCACCTCTGCTGGGGGGTTGCTGACCCCCTGGTTTAACCCTATCCATAGTAGTAGGTTAGGTTTTTGCAGAAGAAAACCTTACATCCTGATGAGTAAGTGTGCGGGGCTCTAATTCATATGTGTTTCTAGTGACAGAATTAGGCATTGTTGGTCTGCTTGGTTATGGATAGGTTGGTCTGAAGAAAACAGTTCGCCAAAAATGGTGGGATTTTACTAGATGGATGTTTACTTTCCTACAGAACTTAATTTTACTCAAGTGTAAAAGCACATTGTTTGGCACTTTATGAATTTACTAAGGGAAACTGAAGCTAGTTGCACCCTGTAGCGTTAGATAAAATATGTTTAAAAAAAAAAAGCCAGAAGGAATGAATGATTCACTTCTCAACTGTCAGCTTGCGGGGGGAGGGGCGGGAAATGAGGTGAGGCTGGATTCGTGATTTTAAAATCTGTTCATCAGTGTTAGAACCTGTCAAAACAATAATTTCATCTTGTTAATTTTAGTGAGCTACTGAGTCAAAAGTAAATTATAAAGATTTGTGGAAGGATAGCAAAACAGTGTTTTCATAATGAGGGCTTTTTTTAAGCTTGATTTTTTTTCCCAGAGATGGTTTATAAAAATTCCTGCTGCTATAAAGTTAACATCACCTTGTTCCAGTAAAGCCTTCCTAATTAAAGAATCTGAGATTTAATCATGCATCATCAAACTATATTTAAATTAGAGTTAAGACACACACTCTTAAGCAGTCTTAACTTAACCTGTTCATTTTTTATTTCACTGCACATAAGGTCAGAGATAATTATTGTGCATTCTCTGTTTCCCTCATTAACATCAATAAGTTAGAATGACAGGTTTTTATCACATCACATATAATTAAGAGGCACTTCAAGTGCATTTTTAAAAAAGAATTAATTTCCAAGTAATTAAATGCAGTAAGGTATTTTGAAAGTGTCCTATCTCTTTAAAACTTGTTGGAGCAGACTAGTTAAGTGATTTAATGCGTATGGGTAGCTGAAAGACGTGCCCATAAAGCCGCCTAGTCAGTTTTGCCCATTCTTTGAGGATGGGAACCCAATCACATTAACCTTTTAAAAGTTGAGTCTCACACAATGGAGCTTCATTTCTGAAATGTAGTAGTAGTAGTAATAACAATGGGTGATTTTTTTCGTTTTGCTGTGACCAAGTAAGGTTATCAAAGGTTCCAAATGGTTCCAAATCAAAGGTTCAGGTTCTGCCCTGAAAGAGCTGTTTAAGCCTTGTGAGTTTTGCAGTGTAAACACTGCTGTGAAATGTGAGTGGGATTCAGCTATGTGATAACCGAACTGTATCTTTGCTCATTCAATTGGGCTGGCAAGGAATGCTGGGACAGGAAGCAGGGTAAAGAGAAACCCAAAGATAGCAGCAGTTCCTCGAGATCTGTCTCCAGGGAAGGGCGAAGAGGTTGAGAGTGGCCAAGCCTGACCTGTAAATCCCAGCTCAGGGGGGAGAAGCAGAGGAGGCTCAGTGACAGGCTGGAGAAAGAACGTGGAGAAAGGTGGAGAGTGCTGCCCCAAGTGTGAGGAGATGGCTTGGAAGAGCAGATATAGTCTTGATACAAAGCCTTGAAGAAGATCATTCAGAGAATGGTATATGTTGGCTGGCCAGACTCGGGAAGGGGCCGTGCTGTTTGGTGACTTTGTTTTTAAATGCGAATCGCCCAGAAAGGGGAGGAGTTCAGTTGAAGGGCCAAGAGAGGTATTCTCCTGTCAGAGAGGGGAAAATCCTCAATGGAGCCTACACCCGATGTCGCTGTCCAACAGACGTTTGAGGGGTAGCCCTGTTAGGGTACATCTACACAGCAAAGTTATTTCAAAATGATTATGCTAGCCTCTAAACAAAGCAACCCCTATTTCAAAATAAATTCAGAATAGCGGTTGACGTATTCCAAAATTGGTAAACGTCATTTCAGGAGGAATAGAGGCTATTTCAAAATAGCTATTTTGAAATAGGTGCTGTTAAGACAGGCTGCATCTACACTGGCAAGTTCTTTTTGTAAGATTTTTCAAAAGAAGGGGGCTCTTTTGAAAGATCCCATGGAGAGGTCTATTCACAAAAAGTGTTCTTTTGAAAGTACATCGACAGAATACGGTGTCTTTCAAAATCTCTCTTCCTTTCACATTTCGGGAAGAATCCTACCCCCCCCAAAGCTTCTTTAGAAAGAAAACACATGTACATACTCCACAAGTCCTTTTTTTCAAAAGAGATGTCCTAATGGGGCCTGATTTGAAAGAGCAGGCACTGTGTGGACACACTCTTTCTCAAGAAATTCTTTCAGAAGAGATCTTCTGGAAGGGCTTCCTTTGAAAGATCTCTGTAGCATAGACGTAGCCACAGGGAATAGAGCCTATTTTGGAATAAGCCATAGTGTGCCCAATGGGTCTATTTCGAAATCGGCACTGTGTGTGTAGAGGATATATTTTTGAAATAGTTGAGTGCTGTTTTGAAATGCATTTTTGTGTGTACTAGCGATATTTTGGAAAAAGCTCTTCCGGAATAGCTAATTTTGCAATAAGGCTGCTCTGTAGACGTGTTCTTTGTCCAGGGGTCTGCAAATAAAATAGCAAGAAGAGTGGTTTTTTCAAATTCAGTTATAAAATCACTACTTCAAGAGCTGCAATGCACGTGTATTGGAGACAGTCCTTAATAAATAACGTCACTGTACTTTTTGTCACCCCTATTTTAAGAACAGTGCACGCAATTATTTGTATCAGTTAGAAAGCTGTTACCCCCTTCTCCAGGCTTTTACCTGCCTCAGCCTCCAAATCTGCCCCTTATCCCCAAGCTTTGCCCCCATCCAACAAACCCACCCCCAGATTTAACTCCTTCAGCCCCAGGATTTATCTGCCTCAGCTGATATACTTCTGCTGTTCCTTCACGGTTCCCACCTCCCTCTGCTGTTCCCTCCTGCCACCTCCTTCTGCACATGGCTGCACAACTCCAGCAGGAGAGGCTCATCCGCCCCTTCCCCAGCTCTCCTGCAGGCTCACCCCCACCCATGTGGACCAGCTCCCTTGCAGCCAGATCCTCTTCTGGGGCTCCCTGCTCTGCCAGCTTCCCCCCCACCACAGCTGACTGCTCAGCGGCTCCGGAGGCTGCCACTGTTAAAACAAACTAAATTCCCTTTAAGTGGTAGCAGCTCCAGAGCTGCAAGAGGAGTCAGCGGCTGCAGCGCTCGGAGCTGCAAGTGGCTCCTTAAAGAGCCACATGCAACTCCGGAGCCACAGGTTGCCAATCCCTGCCTTAGTCTGTTTCAGCAGAAACAACGGGGAGTTCTGTGGCACCTTAAAGACAAACAAATGTATTTGGGCATCAGCGTTCATGGACTGGAGCCCACTTTATCAGATGCCTGAAGTGGAAACTTCTGTTTGGCACGGATGTGCCCACGTGCAGAGATGGGTGTATTATGTTACTGTGCGGAGGCTCAGTGCTAATGAGGTCAATTCAGTCAGGGTGGGTGTGGCTCGTTCCCAGCAGTTGACAAGAAGGTGAGGATACCAAAAGAGGGAAAATTTACTTTTGTAGCGAGTCTACCCAGTCTCTGTTCAGCCCCAGTCTGACAGCATCAAGTTTGCATGTAAATCCCAGCTCTGCAGTTTCATGCTTACGTCTGTTTTTGAAAATTTTGTTTTGCTGAAGTATGGCAACTCTCAATTCTTACTGAGTGTCTGGGGAGACGGCTGTGCCCTCCTGCTGGGTTTTGTATGTTACTGTTCTGAATGTCTGTTTTGTGTCCATTTATTCTTTGGTGCTGAGACTGTCCAGCTTGGCCAACATACATGGCAGAGGGGCGTTGCTGGCACACGATGGCAGGTATCGCATTAGTAGATATGCAGGGGAATGAGCCCCGATGGTGTAGGTGGTGTGGTTCGGTTCCGTGAGGGTGTCACTTGAGTAGACAAGTGGACAAAATTGGCAGTGGGCTTTATTGCAGGGGTTGGTTCCTGGGTTAGTGTTTCTGTTGTGTTTACATCCTCACCCTGAGGTAGGCGCTTCCACAGCGCTAGCATTTTGGGATGAGATGGTCGGGGCAGCAGACTTTAGGGGTGTGCTGGCTTCTCTTAAGAGTTCCTAAATTTCTTGGGGCTCGGGGCAAAGATAGATGAAGGACAATGTTTCCTGTAATCTTTTCCATCCACATGCATAGTAAATTTTTTATCCTGAAACAAGTGCCAATGTGCACCACCAGTAGAAACAAAACTGAGCTCTGGGTGCTCTGCCTATCAGCTGGATGGCATTTGAATCTCTCCTGAACAGCTGCACAAGCCACCAGCTTACAGGGAACACTGGTCAGGTGACTCTTGAGAAGAGGGATTGAAATAAGTGGCTGGTGTGGAGAGTCTGCCAAGCACTCTGGGATCCTTGTGGTTGAAGGTGCTGATACTGGTTTAACCTCTCTAATCTGGAACACTGTTCATCTGGCAACCTCCATAATCTGGCATGGTTTTAGTTAGGTGGGTGACCACTTATTGTGGGTGTAGCCATGTTTCCCATGGTCCTATAAAGTTTGTTTTCAGCCGCCAGTCCTGGTTCTCAGTGTTCTGTACTGTTGTTTAGCTCCAATTTACTCCTAAATGTCTTCTGAGTGCTCAGTAAGCAGTGGAAGTGTTGGTAATGCTACTAAACAATATGACTTCCCATAGTCCGTCAAATTATCTTGTCCAGCACCAGTCAGGTCCTGTGGGTCCTGGATTAGAGAGTGTCAACCTGTATTTAATATTGATTTCATAATGAAACAGCAAAACTTGAGTGATTTGGGATGTTAGACCTTGTGTCCTGGTTTCCCCTCAGCTCTTTGTTTCACGTGGCAGTGCAGGATGCCATTTGCAGCGTACAGATTTCATAAGAATGTACATCGGCCTTGTGATCATCATACGCTGTCTGGCAAAACACCCTGCATGAGTGGTAATTCTCTGGACAGCTCTTCACGTCGCTGTTGAAAAGACATGCTGTGTGTCAAACTGGAACGCCGTGTTTCTTTCATGCATTTGCATATCTGATGAAGGAACTGGAGGATTGATGAACTATGTTGCCTGAAGGAATAAAAATGTAAACCATTTTTGCAGTCAAGAATCGTTATCAGGAGCCTGTTACTGGAAGGAAAGTCACTAAATCATGGGGATTTTTTAAAACCTCCTCTCTTGTTTTTCTGCCTCTCTTCACTCTACTAACTTGCTGAGATTTTTTAACAAGCCCTTAATAAAGGTGGAAATTTAAGAATGCACAATCAGTTTCTGTTGCTGTTATCTAACCACTAATCTCTTCTTTTCTTTAGCTGTGGCTGCAGTGAGGGTTGGTGTCCATTAAAAAATAATTACTAATATCCTAGAAAATGCCTTCTAAAAACAACAATGAATGGCTCTTCTCTAGCAGAAGTGGCTCTCTTCTTGTCGTTTTCACTTCAGCCTCTTTGGGTGAACTCTGGCTATTTCAAGAGGAGGGCGCTTCCAGGTTTAGCCTTGCTCTGCACTGTTTTAGGTCAGCCCCTCAGTGTTCTTCTGTGCTTTTCTTCAGTGTTGCTTCTTTGGTGAAGGTAGGTCAGAGACTCCTGACCATGACTGGCCTCTTCTGAATAAGGCGTTTTGAATTCTGGGTCTGAACTTTAGAAATTATGGAGTTCACTCCTCCTCTTTCATTCTACATTAGCCTGTGGCAAATGTCCATGAAAATTTCCCTTTCCACCCTCTTGGAAGTCTGCAGTACATCAAAGAAATACGCTCAGGAAAAAGATCATCCCAGCTGGAAACCCAGGGGTTTGCATTCAGCGAGATCTCATGTTTTGTTCCTCCTGCTGTTTTGGCTGGTGGTCAAATAGAAAGCTGGTATCCTCCATTTATCTTTCCAAAGGACTTCTCCATTCAAGGAGCCAGGAAGGAGTGGAACAGACCCAATTGTAGCAATCCAAATGGTACTAACTGAGGTTAGATGGCTGAGGAGAAGGGATAATTGGTAAATGATTAGACCTACTTTCAAAAGTGTGAGGCTACGTCTACTCTACAGCAGTCTGTCGACAGAAATTACTGTTGGAAGATATCTTCCAACAGAACATCTTTGACAGATTGTGGCCAGACAGCAAAGCAGATTGAAAAAGCCATCTGTTCTGTTGCTAGAGTGTGGCCCGACTGCCCAGCCACTCTCGACAGAATGGCCAGCCAGAAGGATAGCAGACAGGGCTGCTTGGTGACTCGGAATCCCTGTCTTTCGACAGCGGGCCCCCCGGAGCGTCCACACGTTCTTTTGTCGATTTGGTCTCTGTTGAGACAGGTGTTCCGTCTCATGGGGGAGGGGCAGAAGTCTGTCGACAAAAGTGCCAAGTTCTGTCGATTCAACCGTCAAAAGAATGCGTTGTTAATGTGACATGCCGCGAGTTTTGTTGACCAAACTGGGGTTTTATCACGAAACTCTCTACTGTAGACATAGCTTTAGTGTCCAATGCATTATAAAATAGAAAGGAAAGGGCGGGGAAAGACATACAAGGTTCAGGACTGTGTAAACAACTCCACTGTGTGTCTGAGATATGTGTTGCATTTTACCTGTAAGTGCTCGGCTGTTACTTCACCGGACTAGCCAGTGTACGAAAGGATAAACATCTAAATGAAAACGGTCACTTCACTTAGTGTGGTGTCCCTGCCCTGCTATGTGGTGTAACCTAGTGATCTCTTGCCGTACAGATTAATTGAATTCTCTGTGCCAAAAAAGGTGAGGCTTCTGTCTGACTGGCTAATGGAGATGTTCCGACAGAGGTTTGGCAGACCGAGGCAGGGGAAAGAATGTCAATGCCTGGTGATTGATTACTTGTGCAGGTTTTCTCCAATTTGCTTCCCAGTACTTCTGAAGATACTGGTAACAGCTGAGTGGCTAATGTAAGCACAGGGGTTCTGCTCCTTTTCTTGTGAAGTTGATGGACACTGATCAGCTGCTGTCTCAATGCTAATTTTCTTCATGCTAGTCAAGTAGCTAATTGCTTCCCCATGGGTGTTGCAATAACTTCATGGCTTCTGCATAATTCCTTTCCCCTGCAGCTCTCTTTGTTTTGTAGGTTTTTTGTTCTTGGATCTTCTGTGGTTGGTTGGGGGAGTGTGTGTGTGCGCGTGCTTTGTTTGTTTGTTTGTTTGTAGGCAGCGGTCCTAATGCAGGTTTGACTGGAGTAAAGCCTCATACAGTAGACACTGATTCCTTCAGGCTGGCTCCACCAGTCTGGAATTGATGAGTAATCTTGTCAACTGGATTGACAGGCAGTAGCAGTAAATACACCTGACCTCCTTCTCTGTGCTTGCATCACCTCAGTCAAGGGTTATGCAAAACTCATTCGTGGAGAATAATGAGCTTGCTAGAAAATGTAGAAGCCTCCTCCTATTTTAGCTTCTGGATTGTGTGGCTCTGAGATGCAGGGTCTGTACCAGATTTAGGTGGATTGTTTAAACCAAGGCAGTTTAAATCGCCAAACAAAAATCATTGATTTAAATCAAGTTACCAAAAAAGCTAAGACTGATAGTGCTCAGAGTGCACTTCTTTTGGATTAAGCCTCATTGAACTCCCCAGCGCCGCTGTTTTTTGCGAAAAGCAGTCTAGAATGGGGTTCCATTGGAAAAGCTGAGTTATGCTGAAATGAAATGGGACTAGATTTATGGTAGCACGTACATGATGTGTGGCAGTGATGTTCCAAAATAAAGGGTATGAATTATGTAATATAAAATAAGAAAATGACACTCAGTGGCAGCTGCAACTCCAGATTTCTCTTACTGCACCATTCTGTACTGCATGCTTGGGTGATAGATAAACCTAGACAAGTGATTAAACAAGCCTTAAAGATTAGCTGCGTGAACCTTTCTTCTAGCAACATCCAACCCAACAAACAGCTTGGGAATTTACTTGTCACATCCCACTTGTACTGAAAGGCATAGAGAGAATCTTGACAAATGATATGTTGCAAAGTGAATTACTGAAGTTACTAACCAGCTGATCCACTCAGCTGTATCCGCATCATTTTCTCCCACTAAGCAGTTTCCTTTGTTTCATTCTTGTAACTAGGCCCTGCATCATCTTCTGGAACTGCTTATACTTGACACATATTGCTTTTTTATCCAGAGAATGAATTCGTTCAAAGCATTCCCAGCTAGGGTCTCTCTTACACCCAGAACCTGTTACACTGAACATAGTTAGCTGTATGTGTGCTGAAGAACATCTCCCTTATTTCTTTCCAAGTCCACTCCACTGTTCCTTTCTGTGCTGCCCTCATCCTTTCTTCTTTATTGTCTCTGTCTTAAGACAACGTCTTACCTAATTCTTCTGCTGTGCTGAACCAAGGTCTACCACCACATAAACACAGAACAAAAACAATCCTGTCCAGCATTTTACTGTCTTTAAACAAGTTTATTCCTTCTTAGTCTGCTGAGAAACAAACTGGAAGCTCAGAACTTTCAAGAAGCAAGAACTAGTAGGTAGGCTGGACAGACTAGAGCAGGGATTGGCAACTGAAATAGTAAGAAGAGCCATTTTTTTCCTCAGTAAAAAATGCAGTAATTCAAGAGCCATGAAGCATGTGAATGTGAGATGGTCCCTAATACAGTAAACATTTTCATGTCCGGCATTCTGTTATCTGGAACTCTCAAATAACCAGCATTTTAACCATAAGTACATTTTAGTTACATTTTCGATAAGTACAGTCTAGTGAAAGTACATATAAATAAATACAGCAAATACAGTGTAAGTGTACAGTACTACTGTTGTTGGTAAATAAAGTATTCTGCATACATTTTAGTTTCTAAACCTCTAATCTTTTTTTTCTTTAGTGTTATGCCTTGCTAGGTATACCTCTCTGTTATCCAGAATATTTTAATGTTGGGCAACCTCCTGGTCCCAGGGCTGCTGGATCTGAAAGAGTTTACCGTAACGTCAAACTGTACTTTTTGTGAACCCTATTTTAAGAAGAGTGCACACACTGTGATTTGTTGCGTGATACAGGTTTACTGGAAGACGTTCACAAACTTTTTTACATATTCTCTTTCCTCACACTTTACGTATGTACGTGTGTGTGTGTACACTACTGTCTTCTTGACTTTCACTCCTGAGCCTTCTCTGGAGAACGCTGAGAGGGAGTTATGCAACATTACAAGATCACATGTAGTTTGCTACTTAGATATGAGTTGGTCATTGTTGGGCTTTTAAACATTCACCGTTTATCAAAAGTAATCGGGAGGTTTTTATAAAAAACAAACAAAACTTTGCAATTATAGTGTTGGGAGCCACAAAGAAGTCCTTAAAGAGCCACGTGTGCCTCTGGAGCTGTCGGATGCAGACCCCTGGACAAGAGCCATTAATTCGTATGGGTAACATGTTTGTGATGAGATTTATTTGTAACTGCTGTTTTTAAATGAGAAGCTGAGCAGTAATGATTTTTGAAAATTAAATACCCCCAATCCAGCCCTAAGACTTGTCTTGCTAAATAACTGGACAGTAATGCCTTTATTTTTTGGTTCCTGGGATGTGTGTTTGTGCTTTCTGTTCCCAGCTTCTAGAGTTCATAAATTGTGACCTTTTTACTTTCCCAAATTTAAAAAAACAACAACAAAACTCCTCCTCCTCTTCTGCATCACAGGCGTTTATCTTGTCCAGGCCATACTGGATAGCTCATTGAACCCCAAATAGACTGCTTGACTGCCCCTGTGCTGAACTGTGGCTACAAGACAACCAGCCTCCTTTAGAAGAGTTAAGGACATACACCAGATCTGAGCTATTCCAATTCCTGTTCTGGTACCTGTGAGGTGGTGCAATGTTTATTTGATATGGGGGAAAAGTAAAATACTGTTGCGTTTACATACTATAGTGACTCTCCCAGTGTAACTACAAGATAGAGGTCAACTCAGCCAGACAGTGCCTCGCACGGGAAGGTTACTGATACAGCCTTCTACAGCAGCCAGTTTTTTAGTGTAACCTCTCAATTTGTTACTCAATTTGTGCTTTCCCCCCGTAGTTTAGAGCAGTGACTTAGGTCCTGATCCTGCAGGCTGCTCTCTATGGGCGTAAGAACCACAAGGAATCTATTAAACAACCTCTACTGTAATTGTATTTCAGTGTAAATAAACCTGTCTTTTTGTCTAGGACTCCTGCTTCCAGAATGTGTGTTGGTGAAATGGCAATTGTAGGAATTTCACAGACAAAGGAAGCTGTGGGAGCACTTACTTTCTGGTGCCTTTGCTGGTGTCAGGAGCCCTCCACCCTGCCTGTTAGAAGCGTTTTGTTGTGAAACCCTTTCATTTTGGTTCCTAGCCAGCCATTTTAACCCTCAGAGTGACTAATGCTTGGAAATCAGATTACCTTGGGGTTTGGCAACTTGTGAGTATTAAAGCAGCTTTAGATTCAGGTTTCAAATTAAAGTAATGGAGCTCTGGCTTTCAAGGGTTGTGATCTAGATTATTGAAGAGCCTTGGCCTGGCATAAATTAGGGGTAACTCCTGGTGGACTACAAACTGATGTGAATGTGAAAGGAGCATTGGGGGCTAAATGTTCAGAAGTGTAAATTCAGACCTGGTGTAAATAATCACAGTTTTCTTAATTCTAGCAGAGTTGTGCACTGATTTACACAAAGGATGGTTTTGGTCCAAAGAACTGAACTGGTCTCAAATCAAATTGAAAGGGTTTTTTTTTCTCTTCTCTTTTTAGGTACTATGCTACATTTTTCACGTTCAAGTGGCCAACGTTATTTTTTTAAGAAAGCAAGAGCCCTGTACATTCTAACCCTGTCAGTACCTGTGCCTTTTGTGAGTTTATGTGTTCATAGAAAGAGACTGTAATAACTGCATTGTGTGAACATGAAAAGCCCTCTTGGGCTAACAAGGAACATCATTGATTCACCTCCAAGACTTCATTGTACCATTTGAAATGATGGGAGAGGGAGGGGGTGTGTGTTGCCCATCCAGAGGCTTAGTGTAGCAGAGGCACTGACTGTAGCTGGTGTAGGTCACACTGGATTATAGGTAAATTGTCTGTTTAAAAAGGAAGAAAGGAAAGGCTATAAATAAGCAGAACAGGCTGTGCCCAGTGGACTTGAACTGTGACAGTAGTGAATTTTATTTTTGTATTTTCTTGTATTCTTTCTGGATCCAAACATGCCCATTTAGCTGACTCTAATTCCAAAAGTGTTACTTTGTAGAAAGGTGATTAAACTACATTCGCTGTGGACTAGGCTGTATACTTGATTTACATACTCTGGTTACTTAGCCTGAATACACTCTGATAATGTTTACATAGTGATATTGGTCAGTTTATTGCAGAGCCATGTGATGAATGATCATACAGCTTCACCTGATTGGCCTGTGCTCTGACCGCTAACCTGTCTTCTGTGCAACTTCAATTCACGTTTTAAACTCACAAACTGCTGCAGGTTCCAACATCTAAAAAAGTCCCAAACCAAATCAAAACGCACAAGTAACATTCCAGAGAAATATCTCCTCCTCTCTTCTTCTTGTACAGCAACAGCATAAAAAACTCAGAGGTTAAACTGGCTGAAGCCAATATGGTTGAGAGTCAGATAAGTTTTAGTCTAGAAAAGCAAGTTTGTCCGGTTGCCGTGCAGGGTTGGAAACAGGAGAATGTGGGATTGTACTAAGCCTAATGTCTGTCAGGATGCTATCTTAAGACTGTCGGTTATTGAAGTGTGTAATGTTATAATCCAGGGAAAAATACTTAAGTGATTGGTAGTCTCTGACGCAGAGTTCCCTGTAAACTCAGCGCTTGGGTTCCCACCTAGGACAGATTCAGGTGTCGCTCAGCTAAGTAGCAGAGTGCATACAGCTGGCCGCATGCATTTCTATTGGTGGTGCACATCTGCACATAAATGGAAAAAATTAGGGGGAACCCTGCCCTGAAGTACACTCCCTAGGTCTGTCTTTCCCAGCCAATGATCTCTGAGCAAACTGGGTATGTCCTTCCATTGAAGTTGGATTTGGTGATGTTGAGTTAGTTTACATGGGCTGTGCATACTACCAATGTGTACAGCACGCGCAATATCTGCATGGGTGAAAGCTTGGTACGATTAGCCGTCTATTGTCAAGGGACATGGGTCTGGGTTAGCCGCCATGTTGCATGTTGGGACTCAGGTGGCATGTGGAAGCTAGCAGGGTGCATGTTATATCTTTGTGGACATTACATGTGCATGCAGGCTTCCACGGTAAAAGAAATGAAAGAAAAAAATCCACTTCCCTTATCTTGCTTGCTTTGTGCTGCTTATGTTCAGGGGCGCTTATCTGTTGCTTCTAGTCTAGTTGTAGGATGCTATTAGATCATTGTTCTGTATTAGAGGAGCCTGGGGCCACAAAGGGGGGAAAGTTCTAAGAGCTATCAACTAAATAAGTGTAAGAGTTTTAAGCTTTTTCTAGTTCCATAGCAGAACGCTCACAAAGGAGTGTGTTCCCCGAGTCCCACTGAGTCTCTTCCTGTTGAGTGGATAGATTAGGTGATAAATTCTGCTGTGTCAGGAGATGTGTGAGGCCAGGTGTGGCTATCAGTAGCAAATACTTCAAGTGGAAAAAGCCACCTCTTCCTTGCTGTTTCTTTGGCATTTTCCTTCTACAATTGGTAATAGATAAATAAGTGTGTTTGTGGGTTTGTTCCCCAAATAGTTCTGCAAAATATTTACCTAGAAACTCTGATAGCTGCAAACGATATCGTAACCGTCATTTCATCTGTTAAAATTTTAAGAGCTGTTGCTCACGTACTGTTTGCTAATTAGGGACCAATTCACTTTAAAAAATGTGTGAGGTGTAGGTAAGTTGCACATAGTATATAGTAAAAGGAGTCATTTAAGTAGAAGTCAGCCCATGTGTGTAGAGCTGATGAAACAGGACACTCCACCAATCAGGGATGCTGGATCCACTTCCTGCTCTCCACTCTCCCCGCTTAGGTGTGGAGATGGGGTTGAGAGTTGTGGCCACAGGGTTGCCAACTTTCCCAGCTGGAAGTACCAGACCCCATTTACAGCAATGGCGTAAATGGCATTGAAAAGTGGCAACCCTAGAATGTTGACCTCGTCCCTCACCAATCCAAAGTAACCAAACTTAGGGTGTTTGGTCACATCATTCAGTAGGACACTGTCACTTTTCAACCAAACTTCCCGGTGAAAAACTGGGCACCTAAGGATCCTGTGTGTATTGGCTGTAAAAAGGCTGTAGTAATGAATGTAAGATTCACTCACTCCTCTGTAGCTTGACTGCTCTTGTTTGTTCTACATTATGAAGGTTTAATCCCAAAAAGGATATAATTTTCTTTGGCAGTCACATGATGGGTTTATTACTCATAGTCAGAAATGTCAAGAGATGATTTCACAGGCCTATTTTAAGAATATGACCAAAAGGCTGTGCTTTTGACGGCAGGTCGGAACAGCACTTTTGAAAGTTTAAACTTAATTTCAATGTCTGGCACAGTTTGCTCTAATTATTGTGTTCTACAACAGTACTCTGTCCTCCATTATTTTAGCTTATTAGCAGATGAACCTGGCATTGCTCGGCTCTGTCACTGAAGTAATTTTTGAAAATAAGTGAAAAATGTGCATGCTTGTTAATGATGGTATTTTTCAAAAACAAAGAAAAATGAAGGCTGGAGGTGGAGGCTGTTTAAGGGTGAGCAGATGAAGGGGGTGGCTGGCTCAGGGCAGAGGGTTGGTGAGGGATCAAGGCAGGAAGGTTCGAGACAAGGGGTGGGGTGCAGAAGTTAGGGCAGGGGGCTGGGAGGTGTGGGGGGGGCAGGTTTCCAGGGCCACCTGTGGAGGTGAGGGTGATGCTACTGTGACATCAGGTCCTCCCAGAGGCCAGGTCAGTGCGACCAGGGCAGTACTCTCCAGCCAGTAGCTCCTCCTGGGAGGGAGGGATCCAGGGCTGTATGCTGGTTGGGTGGGGGCTGGGGCTGGGGCTGTACGGACTGGACCTGGCCTCCAGGTGCACCACCTGTCCTGCAGCCTTGTGCAGCACTCCACTGGTAGCCCACTGGTCTGCTGCTGTTCCTACAGGGCTGCAGGTTCTCCAGGAGGTCTTTGCTTGAGGTAGTGTGGTTGCCCTGGCCTGCAGCCCATTGGGGGTGGAGCAGGACTTTGCAGGCTGACCCCACCTTCCAACTGATTTCCCCCCACCCTGTACTAGTCTGGGGGGACAGCGCTTTTGGGGCTAGCCCCAGCCTCTGGCAGCCCCTTCCATCCTGCAGCTTGTTTGGTGGTACGCTCCAGGGCTGCCCAGGCTCTGGGGGCTGCCCACATTCTAGTGTGCCCTGTGGCCTGCTGGCTGTTTGGGCAGGGACCAGGTTCTGGGGACTTCTCCGTGGAGACCTTCAACCCCATGGCCTGTAGGCTGTTGAAGTAGGGGCGAGGCTCTAGGGGCTGCCTACCCAGATCTCATGGCACGCAAGATGGCCCAGCCCCAGCCCTGCTAGCCTCCTTTCTCGGTGCCACAGCTGCCTCCAGTGGCCATTCTCAGTATTGCATCCCTCCTGTCTGTGCCCCTCCCTTTTATCTCCCTCCTCTTTCTTCCCCCTCCCATGTTCTGGGAAATCTGGGGATTTCAGGCAGTTCCCACTTTCCAGGCACAACCAAACCTTGGCCTTGGTTTAAGTTTAGGTAAGAGGCAAACTGCATACCACATTTTGTGGTCATAGCTCTTACAGTTTAAGAGCAGTTCTTGAACAAACAGCACTAGCAGACATGTCTATTTCATATATATGGGAGATCTTCAGGGTTACTGAATAAATTAGCTACGTATATTTTAAAATGTCTCAGGAGAAGGCATTCTTTCATCTTGTTCTGCCATGCTTAAATTATAAAATTAATAATAACCCTTATAATTGTTCTTGTATCTATAATTAGAACAAATCCTCCCCCCCCCCCGACCTTTAGGACATCCTGTTAACTAGCAATAATTTGTATCACACTGAGTAAAATGTTTGCTCTTTACCAAAAAGAGAGAGAGAAATTGTATTTCCCACCCTCATTTATATGATTTGACTTTAACTATTTATTTAGTGAGTGAGTGAGTGTGTGCACTAACCTCTTAAAGTCAAATCATAAAATGGGGGTGGGAAATACAATTTGCTCTTTACCAAGAAGACAGATGTAAACATTTTACTCAGTGTGATACAAATTAGTGCTAGTTAACAGGATGTCCTAAAAAGGTGGGGGGGGGGGCAGGGGCGGGGATTTGTTCTAATTATAGGTACAATAACAATTATAAGGGTCATTATTAATTTTATATTAAGCACGACAGAATGAGATGAAAGAGAGCATTCTCCTGAGCTATTTTAAAATATACCTAGCTAATTTATTCAGCAGCCCTGAAGATCTCCCGTGGTCCCGATAAGACAGATAAATTTTTGCTTCTGCCACTGCCGTGCTTTTTCACCCAGGTAAGTCACTTCACCCATCTGTGCATTATTTGTGTTCATCTGTAAGAAAGATATTAGAAAACACATTGAAATCTTTCTATGGATAATGCCTCATTTCTGCAATATTCTTGTGGTGTGTTTGCTAAATTAACAGTTGGATGAAGTATGGCTAAAACATGAGAATAAGATATTGTGATATTTTGTGCACTTTCCCTCACTCCTCACAGCTGAGCTCACAATGAGGGTAAATCCGGAGACCTGGTTATTACACCAGAGGGTGCAGTTAGGGAGCCATTTCTCCCTACTACCATCCTCAGCGAGGAAGAACAATGCCTGTCAGAACTTGCCAGCTGCTCTAGCACCCTTATAGCACTTCAGTGAAGACCCTCCCTAATCAGGAGGGAGAGCTTCACATTTCTAGAGCAAACACCTGACTTGCTCTTTTTCCCTCTCTTCCCGGGAGGGAAGGGCAGCCGGGCTTTCGGAAGACCTAGCAGCTGGACTGGGATTTGAGTTTCAATCCCCAGCTCTGTAGCAAATGTAACCACTGCAGATTTGAACCTGGGGCCTCTGGAGCTGTAGTGCAGGAGCCTGTACAGTTTGAGCTAAAAGCCAACTGGCTCTCAGCTAAGACTGTGGGGGAGACTCATTCCTTCTCTGGGTAAGTGGTCGAGGTGCCACTACATAGGACAGTGAAGCACACCTAGGTGTGTGGGTTACACAAACATCCTGTGCAGTCCTGGGCAAGCCACTTTATCTCTCTGCCCTTGTTCCACCCCTATAAAATGGGGATAATAAACCTGCTTTTCTTCCACCCGTGTCTGTTTAGGTGGCAGGCAGTTAGTGACTGGGATCTCTCAGGCACATGGATTAACCACAGAATGGAGACTCGGTCTCGGTTGGGGCCTTTAGTTTCTACGTATTCCAAAAAGGCTGTACTGTATTCCAAATAATATAAGATCTTTACATGCTGGAGATTCCAATGTTTATCTTGTTGCACGCAGAGCAGCCTGGGAGCAAAGGAATTTATGATCACAAACATAGTTTTTGTGTGTGTGTGGAGTGGAGTGTGTATATATAGCAATAAAACCCCATAATTGCGGGAAGAGCATACCATGTTATACCAAGCAGCCACTTAATTATGGTCTGCATGTAGTTTTGCTGGAGAGAAACTGGTGCTTGAAAAATACATCTCCCTTTCAAACACACCTTAATTGCCGGCAATGAATTCATTAATTAAGCAATAGATCTCACTAAAGAGGGCAGGCTTGTCTCTGCATGCAGAGCACGAGGGAGAGTATAGCAAGATTTTAGATTCAAGCAAGGAGCGGTCTTGTGGTAAGGACTGCTGGAGAGAAGGGAGGGACAATTGTAGTGGGACTGTGCCCCGCCCTCCCGCTCCCCCCCGATTGGAATGGCAGGTGATGGGGCCCCACTACATATGGTGTCTGGGGCCCCACGTGTGGGTTAACATGTGGTGGTTGCTGCTGCCATTCATGAGAAGCTGTAATGGAGAGGAGGTATACAGCATGCTCTAGCTTGTTTCCCTTCTCAAAAAATACTGACTCGGTAGCACCGCTTGGAACTGACCTATGGTGATGTGATGGTGATGCTTCTGCCCTTAGATCACCGCTGGTGCAAGGTAACGCCTGTCAGTGCAGACAGCGCCACTGAATCAGTGTGTTGAGTTGGAAGGCTCTCTGCTGGCAGCTGTCGGAGCAGTTCTTGTTTCTGTCCATTTGTTGTGATATTGCAGAGAATAAATACTCCTGGTGTGTGAAGAGCTCAAATTTGTGCTCTTTTACAGTTGCTTTTCTGCCATTGGCTTCCAGTGCTTTGTATAGAAACAACACCTGAATGCCCTGTAAGAATTGTACCTTGCAGAAGAATGAATTGAGTCGGGGGGACAATTTCCTATTAGATTTTAGAGTTCGTGTTCCCACGTGAAGCTAAATGAATCAGTGAATGAATGAATGAAATTGAATCAGTAACAAGTAAATTGCTTTTTCCTTTTATGGTGAAATTCTTTATAATTCAGTTGTTTGCTATGTGGATTTCTCCCCCCCCCCCCCAAAAAAACATATCTTAGTGCTTTGAGGCTTATATATCCCTCTGTGGTGTGATAGTCCTTTGGGAATCTTTACTTCTAAGTCAGTGACTATTACCTGAGTAAGGAGTTCAAGAACCTGTGCACTCCTAACAAACAAAGTACGAAACTGGAGAAGTAAAACCTTACACATTCACGGTGATCTTCAATTAACTCAGAGGAGTATCAGTTGCTTTTTTGTTTCCACTCTCTTAACGGTCTGGAAAGTTCCAACTGTTAATGTGGAGAGAACCAGGGAAGTGGTTGTCATGACTTGAATCAATTTGCTTTGAAATCCCAGAGTCTGGGCAAATTAGTCAATGTTTAATGCCACCTATATTAAAATTTGACACTGTGGTTTTATGACTCTTCTCTGTTGGGTAAGCTCTCTGGGGCACAGAAGTCATCTTCATTCTTGTGTGTGAAATGCTTAGCCCGCTTCTTGGCGCTGGTAGCTAATTTTGGCATAGGTGTAAATTTACACAATGTCAAGCAAGACAAATTATTTTTATTATAGGGAATCCTTTTCTGTGTGTTTTTCAGTACTTTCTTCTAGAACAATGTTAGCCTCCATTTTTCATTTGCAGTAGAAGGAAGGAAGTGTGCCTCTGGAGTATTAGTCTCATGAATTTGCAAAGACATTTTTATTGCCATTGGTGGATTATAAAGGTGTTTTTTTCTCAAGTGGCAAAGAACTTGGTTTCCACAAGGGGACATTGGCCGTAAAAGCTAAT
This sequence comes from Carettochelys insculpta, assembly GCF_033958435.1. NCBI lineage: Eukaryota > Metazoa > Chordata > Testudines > Carettochelyidae > Carettochelys > Carettochelys insculpta. Next base: position 4,027,465 of record NC_134149.1, on the reverse strand, counting down.
GGAAAAACCTTTGCTTCCTGTGTGGTCCCTGGAGAAGAGCGATTTTATTCTTTACTAACAGAGAGGGAGCCGTGCTAGTCTAGATACTATCAAAACAAAAAGCAGTCAAGTAGCACTTTAAAGACTAGCAAAATAGTTTATTAGGTGAGCTTTCGTGGGACAGACCCACCTAATAAACTATTTTGCTACTCTTTAAAGTGCTACTTGACTGCTTTTTGTTTTTATTCTTTACTGTGACTGTATTGTAACTTGCATTGTGTTTGTATTAATTTGTTACGATGGCAATAAATTCTAGTGTTTGTTTGGGGCTCACCAGAGAGGCCAACTTCATTATTCACCCAACATCCGAAAATTGCTAAAGATGAGTGAAGGCGTTCACGAGCTATTTTCTTCCTACCGGTTTTCTTTTTACTAAACAAGAGCTATTTTCTAAATTTAAAAAAAAATGGTGATTTACCCAGGATCTCTGGGTAAATAGGAAGAATGTTCCTGGTTACACTTTTATGAGTATAGATTTTCCACTTCTTTCTTGAGAGCATGGAAACGTGATTAATGTAAAAAATTGTCAAACAGCATTAATCATAGTTGATTTCTTATTGATTTTTCCCAACAACCCGTCTGCTGCCTATGCTGGCTGGTGAACTTCTGTACAGTGAATAAAAACTAAGCTTGAGTTGGACTTTTTAAAAAAAAAAAAAAAAAAGTTTGAAGGAACCTTTGATAAATATGCTTGAGAGTAAGTCAACTACTTGGCCAGTATTTTTTAGAAGCCTGTTATAATGGTAGGGTGGGGTTGGGAGGGATGAGCAGTCAGTATGTTGCATTTTATGTAATTACTGCTTGGTTATGTTCTCTAAACTACACCATGCAAGACAAGCAGTTTTACATCTAATATATGGTTTCAACCAGGTTGGCCTTTGCAAGACATAAATGACACAAGGTGAACAAACTGCTTATTAAGGTAAAACAATGAAGGCTTGATTTTTAAAAGGTTAAGATGTACTAGAAAGTATCAGTGCATCCTCAAAGTCATTAATGTTATACAGAATGCACAGTGTGTGGTATTTGGAAAGGCCACAGTAACCTTTTCAAGCATGGAACATTCTAAAAAGAGTATAGTTCCAGTGTTCGGAAAAGAGAAATCTGTTTTAAAAAGCTCTTTATTTGCTTAAAAATAACCCTCTCTTTGAGCCTAAAAAAGACCAAATGATCTCCCTGAAAGTATATTAAGAACTCAAACTGCCAATTACAGAAAAATAACCAAATACAGAAGACCTTTTGGTGACAACAGAGATGTAAGCTACCCATATTATTTTTTTTAAGACATTCGTTGCTTTGTAGTTTCTTACCTAAATCTTTCACTACTCTTAAGCTTTGTAATTTTTTGGGGTCTTAGATACAATCACATTTCTTTGTACCTACAGTTAGCTGAATGTTGCTATTTCCTTTGATCCTCTCGTGTGTCCAGAGGGACTGCAAACTAAAAGTGAAATGCAAAGCCTTTGGTGAAAATAAAACTAAGAAACTTAAGGATGTATTTGCTTGTCATAACAGCCTAATTTCTAATGGGCCTGCTGAGATAGAACCATCTGTGCCTGTTAGTAAGTTTTGTCAGGTCCTCAGGTCCTAACTATTAAAAATATATGTGTCGCTGGAATGCTTTTGAACCTTCACAGTTCAAACCCAAATATTTCAAAATCACTGCCACTGCTTGTTTGCTGAAACAGAGCTCACTGCTGTGTCTTCTCTCCCAAATGCTAGAAATGGAGTGGGCCAGAACACGCATTCCTTGTCTGAACATAGATTTTTGGCGAGGGTTTTGAGGGCCCCAAGAATGAAGGAACGATCCTGCTCATGGTAGCCCAGTGTTGCATGTTGACTTCAGTTGAGTTTCAGAATGTCATGCTTAGCTTCTCAGCATGTGCTTCAGTGCATTGTGGAAGTGTCGCTGAGAGTCTGAATGTGACAGCTTCTCTTTGCTTATGTGGTTCCACTCAAGTCTCTTTCTGTAAGTTTGTGGTTCTCCTATGACTGAAAGCAGCATGCGGAGTGCACGTTTTGTTAGTCCCAGTGACTCTTCTCCTTGTGTTCCTTTTGAGTCAGCCAGCTGGCCTCCTGAAAATCAAAACTGAATCTAAGGCTATGTATACACTATATGGTAAAGTTGATTTTAAGGCAGTTAGCTCGATTTTACAATGTCACTGTCTTCACTGTAAATACCATTAGGTCAATTTTTGTGGAGTGCCAAGGTCTATTATTACACCCACCATGCGAGTCGACGTAGCACCAAGTTCAAATTTAAAAGGTCGAACTAATGCTAGTGTGGAAAAGCCATTTCTTTAAATTGTCTTTATTAGCCTCCAGAGGTGTCTCGTATGTATCCCACAGTGCCCCATGGTTGGCCACTCTGGCCGCTTCCATCTCCGCTGTTCTCCAAGTACACAAGAAGTAGGTAACAGGAAGCCCGTTAGTTTGAACTCGGCACCAGGGAGCCCCAGAAACTGAAGTGGGCGCCTGGGCCCATTTTAAAATCATTTATTTATTATCAGCGTGGTGATCGCATCTACCCATGGAAAAAAATAGCCTCACGTGGGGTTGTGGCTTCTTCCCTGCACAGGATGTAGCAGGAGAGGCCAAGATTTTTTTCTGCATTGGTGCCAGCCCCTGCCCAGCCACGCCACATGGCAGCATGCTTGTATGGGAGGTCGAGAAACTTCTTTTCAGTGGTTCACATGGGGAAGCCCGCCCTCCCCTATCCACAGGTGCCATGCAGTTCGGGGTCTGTCCACTGACCAACCACGTCACGTGGCTAGCCCCCAGCCCAATCAATGCACATGCCTGCAGTGCAGTGCGGACCATGCTGCCAGACAGCACCATGCCCTGGCTTGCATGCAGTGAAGGCTCCAGAGGAGGGAACGATTTTCAGGGGCTGGTTGTCGCCGGGGGAACGTCTCAACTGTCCCTTCAACCAATTTCACCCGTGACATCCCTCACTGAATGTGAGGGGTGGCTGTAATCTGTTCTGGTAATATTTTTGGAGAGGATGTTTCTGATAGAAATCGTGCCATTCTGCTCAGGCACAGGTGCTATCAAAGGGGGGTGGGGATGGGGCAGGGAGTTGAGATGTCACAGTCACTTGGGTGATCCCAGAGTGGTATGACACTCCCCTGCCTGGCACGGTTATGTAGAAGTCCTACCATTCTGCCCAGGGAGGGGTGGTTTCAAGGGTGTGGCGGGGGGCCAGTTGAGATGGCACAATCATCTGGGTGATTCCAGGGCACAGATCTCCCAAGTAGCTTCTAACGAGCTCCATGCCCCATGTTGGACATGTCTGTGTAGTGAAGTGGGAAGTCAAAAATCCTTTCTAACTCAGTGCATCACAAGATGTCTTCTTTCTGTTCATGAGTACAGGGAGCTGCCGGCTTTCTCCCGCCTGAGGGAGTTGGTTTTAGTTATGGTTTGCGCTTTCCTCAACTTTACTATCCTACTCCTTCTTCAGCTGTGCTATTATCCTACTGTACTTCAGGCAGGCTGGCCCAGAAAGAGCGCACTCTGACAGAGTCTGTCATCACTGGGTTGCGCTCCAGCAAGCGGCCTGAGTCCAGGGCAGGCTTTGGAAAAATGGTACGAAAATGCCTTTGGCTGTTTGTTTTCAGCTGGAGGCAGGGACGGATATCACAAACAGGAGTCTCTTCCTGTCATGTTTTCAGGGAGGATATTTCTGGTTTCGGGGGGAAGTGGCTGGGGGCCCAGTTGAGAAGGCACAGTCACCTGGGAGAGCCTAGGGCCCAGAGTCATTCTGGCATGAGAGTATGACACTCCCCTGTCTGGTGCGCTAGTTGGCTGATCAGGCAAAGGTCGTACCTAAAGGTGATGTTTCTACTGGGGAAGAGCAACTGAGCAACCATTTTGTGGTTCAGTCACCTTCTGAAGCCAGCCTGCTTGGTTTTCTTTCACCGGGGGTTCCCTACTTTTACTTATTTTGCAAAAGTGGCTGTTTGCTTTCCATGGGAGGGGAACAAGGGCAGGGCAATGTGGGAAGGTGACATCACATACCCCAACCACTTGCTGGCATACTTCTTCCCATACTGCACCAGTGAAAAAACCCAAAATGCTACAGGGCTGCGGGAACTGTGGGATAGGTTGCCCTGCTGCAACAATCTATGATTGTCAATTCAGTGTGGTGCCCTAACTTGACTTTGTGGGGAGGTGAGGATAATCAAAATCAAATTTATAAAATCCAGTGTTATAAAATCAAATTTAATAAAATCAAGTTTATGTGGTAATGTAGATGTAGCCTAAATAACTAGCCCTCGCTGCTAATAAGCTACACCTTCACTTTCCAGCTGACATTGTTTGCTTTGGCAATGGAGAGGTTCTTCATTTTAAACCAGCACAGAATCTGGTGTAAACTCACCAGGCAATGAGAATGTGGAAGAGTATATGAGCAAGTCCTACTAGCTGGGAAAATCCGGCTCGTTTGGGTTAGAGCAATATAAGAGTTGTTGGTCACCTCTCCTTCGCTCTCTTTGCCAAATTGTCTTTCCAGAAATACGCTGTAACTCTGTGGCCAGCTTAGCGCTCGGTGACAAGAGGAGGGCTTCTCTCCGAACTAGTCACGCGTTTGGCTTCAGCCATGGGTGATGGACGTGTGTATGTACTTTTCCCACTCTTGCATATGGAGGTACGACAGTTACAGAAAAGGTAGCAAGAAATAAAACTGTGCCATCACCAGCTGGAGGTTCAAAAGGTAACTGTTGTCTGGCTTGTATAACCCACGCGCCTACTGGGTGTGGTTCACTGGCCTGTGAAGTGGCACCTCGACCACTTGGAGAGAGGGAGAGTTCCAGAGGTCCCAGGTCCAAGTTTAGTAACTCTTGCATAGCGCAGCTAACGCTGTCTGGATTGTGTGGTTCCAACAGTGTTCCAAAGAGAACATCCCCGTGACCAGACTAAGACTGTGTCTACACTAGACATGAAAGTCGACTGCCGATATGCAATTTTAGTTACCCCAGTTGCTTGGCTAAAATCAGTTTATCTGTGGTTGACTTTCATGTCTGTCCACATGATGGAATTTGACAGAAGCATTTCTCCCTCCAACCTTCCTTGTTCCTCACTTCTCGTGAGGAATATGGGGGTCAACATTGACCCCTGGGAGCATCATTTTGTGTATGAAATGAAACCCCAGAAGATCAAACCTGAGCAGGTCAGTCTTCCACAGTAGTGTGTCCTGTAGCCTGAATGAATTTTGGAACTTAATGTTTCCAGATACTGAGACCTGGAATGATGAACATCCAGATTATGTAGGCTGATTTTTTTTTTTTAAAGTTTCCTGTTGAAGTTTACTGAGGAAGAGCCTGTCATCTGTCAGCAGGGGATATTTCCCCTTCATCCTTCCACATCTGACAGTTCTATCTCCAATTTCCACTTTCTTGAAAAATAATCCTCCCTGTAAATAATAAATTTGGAGCTTTTAGAGGAGTTTTTCCCTACATAACACTGATTGAAATTTCAGATCATAAGCAAGGAAATCTAGAACATGCATGGAAGGGACAAAGCAAGTATCTTGGCAACTAAAGCGATTTGCTGTCTTTCAGGCTGAGGTGTTTGAGCATCGAGTTGCTCTCCTCTGTGGAGGAACAGCAGTTTAGTGTTGGTAGCAATCAGATAAGGAAAAGAGTAGATCACCAGGTATCTGATAGGCTGTCAAACCTGTCACTTGCCAGCCGTCGTCCCCCCCCCCCCCCCCCCCCCGGACAAGGTTAGCTAGTGACTGACAAGGGTACAGTGAGGCAGAATGACAGCAGAGCATCAAAAGTCAGGAAAACTGCTTGCACAAAATGGCTGAGATTCTTCTGACGGATCATATAACATCATATAACATGTCTGCCAGCTAAGCTCATTTATTGTCCAGTTTTTTCTGCAATGATTTCTCAGCCCAGCTTCACACGCAGTCACTGATAAATGAAGCCCTTCTTGCACATTCTCTCTTCAGGATCCAACCACCGGCTGCCAGTCATTGGAGATCTTGTGCCAATTTTAAAAAAGGCCACATTCCCCTTCTTCCTTGCTAGTCACTTTGTTTCTGAAGGAGACCCAATTCTGTTGTTCTTGATCCCTTCGCTATTTTTCAGTGATCATTTGCGAAACGGCAATATAATTGAACTTGACCAATTTGGTTAAGTGGCCATTGTACCATCAGACATATCCCACTTTTTATTGTCTTGGTGCTGTACCATGAGATTTGCTTGTGTTGCAGAAATATCTGCTAGTTATTCCAAGATGGGAGTCCTGATCTTCCTTCCTCTCCCTCCCAGCCTGCCCTTGCTCCAGCTGGTCCTACTTCAGTGAAAAAGTCCAGCTGTTATTGTTGGGCAACACAGGTGTGGAAGAGCAGCACTCTGCTTTGATCCTGCCGGTGTGGTAATCACAAGCAGGCACCACATGTTATGTGCTCTTTTAATGGAGTTGCTTTGCTATCTCTCTCTGGTGCCTGCTATTAGACCTGCTCCAGAACGTGACCTCATGATACCTAAATGGTAAGGAATAGTCACCAGGGATTCATCAAGGGCAAATCATGTCTGACCAGCCTTCTGTGGTGAGATAACTGGCTCTGTGCATGTGGGAAAGGTGGTGGACCTAATATAGCTTGACTTTGGCAAAGTTGTTGATAAGGTCTCGCGCAGTATTCTTGCCAGCAAGTTAAAGTAGTGCTGATAGGATAAATGGGCTGTCATAGTCATAGTAGCATCCTTCAGTCTACGTAGAGTATGGATCGCGCCCTTCGTAGTTCCATATGAGATCATCATTTGCAGCGTTGACCGTAACTGTGAAGGCCCACACGAGAGTGACAGTCCTTGCTGCATCTGTTGCATGTGTAATGGGTGTCTGGCAGGTCCTTACTGTGCTTTCTGTGGGCTCGCTTCTCCTCCGCAAGCTGTCTGATCCTCATCTCACCTTTCTGAAGGCCCTTGTGTAGTTCCTGCCTCCATGTGCTGCGATCGTCTGCCAGCTCCTCCCAGCTGTCCGGCTAGATGTCTACCTCCCTGAGGTCCCTCTTGCAAACATCTTTGTAGCACAACTGGGGGCATCCGGGAGGTCTTTTGCCAGAGGCTAGCTCGCCATACAGGATGTCTTTTGGGATCCTTCCATCATTCATCCTGTGGACATGGGCTGTAGGGTGGATAGAAAGCTGGCTAGATGGCCAGGCCCAACGGGTAGTGATCAATGGCTCGGTGTCTGGTTGGTGACCAGCATCAAGTAGAGTGCCCCAAGTGTGGGTTCTGGGGCTGGTTTTGTTTAGCATCTATATTAATGACTTGGATAAGGGGATGGATGCACCCTCTGCAGATTTGCAGATGGCACTTAACTAGAAGGAGGTTGATACAGTGGAGGGCCTAGACAAATTGGAGGATTGGTCCAAAAGAAATTTGGTGAGGTCCAGCAAGGACAAGCACAGAGTCCTGCACTTAAGGCAAGGAATCCCAAGCACTGTTATAGGCTATGGACCAACTGGCTAAGCAGCAGTGCAGCCAAAAAGGATCTGGGGATTACAGTGGGTGAAAGGCTGGATGTGAGTCAACCCACTTGTCCTTGTAGCCAAGAAGGCCAATGGCGTATTGGGGTGCATTAGGAAGAGCATTTCCTGCAGATCTAGGAAATTATTATTCCCCTCTTTCTTGGCACTGGTGAGGCCAGGTCTGGAGTATTGTGTTCAGTTTGGGCTCCCCCCCCCAGTATAGAAAGGATGTTGGTGTATTGGAGCGGGTTCAGTGGAGGGTAACCAGAATGATGAAGGAGCTAGAGCACATGACCTCCAAAGAGAGGCTGAGGGATTTGGTCTTATTTAGTCTACAGAAAATTAGGGTGCCAGTTAGCCCCTGTTAACCCCCCTGCCAGCTCACACGACTCCCCTGCCCCCATGGCCCCAGCTCAGCCCCATCCCCCCACGTGCCCTGGGTCAACACCCAAACCCCCTGTACTGCCCTTCCCCTATCACAACTTTCTTCCAGACCCTGCACCCCTTCCTCCACCCCTCCCCTGGGCCAGAATCCTCTTCTGCACCCAGAATCCTCCCAAACCCCTGCCCAAGGTCACAACCCCCTCCTTCACCTGAACTCCCTCTCAGACCCCCCCACTCGCTCCTGCACCCCAGCCCCCTGCCCTGCACTCCCTTCTGCGTCCCCTCTATGGAAAAGTGTCTCCTGACCACTTAGGAAAATCGTGACATGACCAGCCCCTCTGTCAAAAATATTACCCCCCTCTGTTAAACTAACATGTGCTCGGAGCATCTCCAAGATTTTCAGTGAAGCTGCTTATTTATCAGCTGAAGTACTTAAGCAGCCAAGTGGGCTGTACCCGTGTCGAAACATTATAATATAGGGGTTCATACTTGTTCACCACCAGATAAAGCAGGGCGTGAAGGCTGTGGTTTTTCAGGAGGGAAGGCAAGCCATAGCCGCTTCGTGGTACGCCAGTGCCCACGCTGGCTGGTTTTGTATTCATCGTGTCATTTTAAGCATCTGCTGATGGGTGGGGAGAGTTCCTTGTGAAGAAGCGCGTGACTTTATTGCGTACGTTGGATGTCAAGGGCTGGGGGGCTGAACACGGCTCCTCTGTGCAGGACTCAGCGCAGTTAGTATGTATTGTTATGGGCACGTTGTATTAGATGTGTGGCATTTGGTAAGCATTTTAGGAAGGAGACCTGAGTGAGTGCTAGGCTAACTCTGCAAAAAAGCACTGTTTGGAGGTCGGGGAGCCATACGCGCAGTGTGGCGTGTCACAAGTCAGGGAATTGTTTTGATGTGCGCAGGTCTCAGTAAAAAGCTGTTTTAATGTGAATGTTCATGTAAAACATGAAGACAATGCCACGTCGTCGAGTGCATTGCCCATGTCTAGCTGCGAGGAGGATCGCCCCTGTCCTCCAGAGACTTGGTGGGTATTATACCTCTCTCCAGATAGGGGGGAAAAAAAAAACTTTCTCCCAGATGACAGAAAGACGGCTCATGCGAATGTCTGGCTGTGTCTCCTGGGAAGACGTGGGGGAGGTTCTGTGGTGGCTCCAGCAGGGCGGTAAGGGGGGTGGGGCTGAGCTGGGCTGCCTCCAGCTGCGGCCAAGGGGAGGAGCCAGGAGCAGCTACCACCGCCAGGCCATGGCCGGGAGGGAAGTTGCTACTCAGAGGCGAGCTCCAGCTGCCACTACTGACTCCTCCTGCCTTGGGTTGGGCAGCAGGAAACGACTCCCCTGTCAGTAGCAGTGGCTAGAGCTTGGCTCTGAGCCAGCAGAGGCAATAGGTGGCCCCACTCAGAGCTGAGCTCCAGCTGCTGCTGCTAAAGGGAGCTACGCGCTGCTGTCGGGGGCAAGACGGGTCAGTAGTGGCAGCTGAAGCTTGGCTCTGAGTGGCACCTTCCCTCCCACCCTGGCCTGGCAGCAGCAGCTGCTCCCAAATCCTCACCTCCCAGGCGAGTACCAGGGATAGAGGCCGGGTGAGAGGCTGGGGCATGTTCAGGGTGGGGAGACAGATACGCACACACAGACACAGTTGGCCTCCAAGCGGTTTTCATTTACAGACCCCTTAAAAATGCCTAATGGAGGCATGTACCCCTTTGGAAATCCAAGACCTAGTCTGCGGATGCCTGGGATCTGCAGAGCACAGGTTAGAAGGACAGATGTGGCTGTTATCCTGAACACTCTGGTGACTGGCTATTGAAGTCTCCATCTTCTGAACCCTGGTGTATTGGTGAAAAAACAGTCTGTTCTGTTCAACACTTACCATCCTTCAGGCTGACTAGTAATCGATCATACATAACTATTTGTCTATCGCTGCTGTTTCCTTGGCATCTCTCTCAAGGAGAATAATTGTATGATAAAATCCACTATACTAATGTACAACTTTAAGTAAAGCTCCATTGCTATAAAGATTTTTGCCTGTTACCTGAGCTGGTAGATTACTGCAGGCCCCGGAAGTACGTTGATTCCTGTAATTTTCGTCTCCTCTGTTTTTTGGCTGTGACAAACCCATTTATTGAAGAAAGCCAGCTGGAGCGAATCCTTAATTTCATCCCAAAGTGCCCAACTTGGCAATTGAGGAATAGTTCACAAAACAAGGCTTGAATACGCAGAGCTGTGTTGCCCTCTTGAAGACGGATTGAATCTTCTCTAGTGGCTGCAGTGACCAGGCAGGGCAAGAGGGTTTGTGTATATTTCAAGCAGGAGATACTCGACAGAGGGAGAATAATGGGGCACCCTGTTCCTGAAGGTGTAAATTATTACACTTGATTTTCCTCTCTCTCACGCCCAGGTTGAATATCCTTATTGGGGTTTGCCAGCTATTTGGAAACTATGAAAATTTAATTGCATTTGCAGCATATTTCTGGTTTTGTTCCCTAGCAATACTCCTTGTCTTTCAATATCAAACAGTCTTATAAAAGCCACATCAGTGTGGTGCTTTCTCTGATTGAATTGTCACCTCCGTTTGAAGGAGTATGTGCAAACCAGCCCAACAGACCTTGTCTTCAACTGCTTTCACTCCCAAATCTATTATATTAGGAGCCTGCTTAAGCTAATTTCATAAATGTCAGGCCTCTGGGATGTGAGACATCCAAGTAAATTCTTAATCATGCCATACCTGTAGAAATGGGCTCAAGTTTACCTATTACCACAGCCCGTCCTCATTCCCATGCTGTACGGCTTGCTAAGATAGATGAAGAGTTTTAGAATTCCCATACAAGTCTGCTGGAATTACAGAGCCAAGTCATTTTCATGGGCTTAGCTTTACCTCTAAGCTAGGGTGAGCAAACTTTTTACATTGGGCCCCACTTTTCGTCCCAATTGTTAGCAGCCCCCACCCCAACCTATCTAATGTCATCCAAACCAACAGAAATTTTGCTCATGTTCATATGAAAAAAAAAACAAAAAACAAAAAACAAACTTTTGGCAAATGTAAGAAAATAAGAATGTAGAGTGTCAAAACTCTATCAATGGGTATAGAAGTGTGACTACACAGACTTAAAAACAGTCACAGATTTCAACATTTTTGATGAGCCTGAGACCCAGCAGCTGATTGTTCTGCGCCCCCCTTATGGAATTTCATGCCCCCCCCCCTCCAGTGTGCACCCCTGTCCTAGCAAGATGTTTCTACTTCTCCGGTGGAAACTGGCTCACTGGAACGGTGCCCTCTGGTGTTCCAGGCGCTGGTGCTGAGCTGGCCAGCGTGGGACCCATCTGCATGGCTCCCGGAGTCATCGTGTGACAATGCTGTAGAAGCCGAGACCGTGGAGGGGCTTTGATGCGGAAGCCTTGGGCTCAATGAGAGGTGGCTACTCTGTTTTATCTAATGAGGGAGGGATTCCTGGTCCTGGCAGTTCGCTCCTGTGCTCTGCTGGTGCCACCGTTTGTCTCTGGTGCTGCAAAGGCAGTGACTAATGGGTGTGCGAGGAAGAGGCTGGCTGATGGGTTGATGAGGAGCCACTCTGAGTTATAGTGAGAGGAGGGTGGGATGAGCCGTTCCTGTGAGCAGGCCATGAAGCATGTTGCAGGTTTGCTGGTTTGCGTGAGCTATTGTTGGTCTTGTTTGGTGTGAAAGTATTCAAGTGTGAAAGTGAGTGGAGACGTTAACGACTCTGACTTGGTTGGCAGAGCCTCCTGTGGCTATTGATTCTGCTGGCAGAAGGTACAAAGTGCAGCTACACATGCACACTAGCTCACTGCAGCAAAACATCCCTGGCCTTAAGTCCACGGCTTAAATTCCAGACAGACTCAAAATTTTAGTGGGCGTTGGCCACAGAAAGTTTTAGAGCCATTCCTCAAATCAGGAGGGGTTTGATTGTCAGCATCATTGTGCCGTGAGGCCAAACATTCGACGTTCACCTCCCCCTTGTACCTGTTTTTTCAGCTTTGAAATGTAGAGCATTAACTTGTGCACCTAGGAGAGTGCAGAGATTTAAATCAGGAGTTTTCATCAGGAGTTAAGTCAGCAAGCAGGAAACCACAATTTAAAGAAATGTTGTTTCTCATTGGTCGGTAGCCATTAAAATAAGTTGATTTGCAAGTAAATAGTCCTTCCCTGGAAGTGGACCTTTTTTGCTAACCAGCGTGATCTGCTTTATTCATATGTATTTAATCAGTTCCATAGCTTAACATACATACATTCAGCCTTAACTGGTATGTTTCTGTTAGAAAATGGTGAATGATGCATTTTTTCTTCTTCACTAGAGCATTAGTGTTTTACTTTGATTTGTGTCAAGCTCTATTTGTACGTAAACTGGAATTTGGTTAAAATGCACAAAAATAACTTCAGCGCCAATTCAGTGGGAGAGCTTCTCCCACCAGCATAACCACTGCCGCTCACAGGGCCTGCAGTAATTAAGCCAATGAGAGAGCTTTTTCCTGTCGGCTTAGAGCAGCTCCACCAGAGAGCTTACAGTGACAGCTCAATCTGTGTGGCCCCAAGCTCCGTACGTGACCATACTCTGCATCTGTTGTTACTGCATTTTGTTTTTGTTAACTGGGCGAAACTGAAGTTATTTCATCCGGTCTGGTTTATTCTCTTGTCATTCTTTTGCTGCTGTATCCGTGGTCTGTGTTCTTCTGTTTCATTATGTGCAGTGCTTTAATTTGCATTTTGGTAGAAAAAGTAAGTGAAAGAGCCCAATTTGGCAAGATTCAGCGCATGTCCCCTGAAGCGCAGAATGGCAGATGATCAGAAATGTGTAGGATTGGGCTCTGCTTACCACTGGCTGGCAATTTACTGTGCTTAAAATTGCTTCGCTGGCAATAAACACAGCTGAAATATGCTGTCAGGGAAGCAGCATCTTAAGAGATTTAGTGTAACAACCTTGCTTGAGCCCAGCAATTACATTTTAATTCAATATTTCATTAGCATTTTCAAATAATTTTAAATTAATGTGAAACAGATTGCAAGGGAGTTAGCTTAATGCTCTCTGTGTTTCCCAAGTAGTCTTCATTGTAGAAATCTGCATTTGACATATATCGCTGCAAGGCCAGGTTTCCTCTGAGGACATCTGAACAATGGACTTTGCAAGTGCTAAACTGAAACTGACAGGGAACTTAAATAGCGATTGTTTCTGAAGTTCTCTAAAAGAACAGTGATCAGTCCGACACAAGAAGTAGTTGGTGTCTATGGTTTAGTTTAGATTTTCAAAATGAAAGGGATTTTAATTCCTTTCTGAAAGAGCTCCTTTGAGTAGAAATCAAGCTGCTCAAAGTCCCCATCTGAGTACATCTGGAGCCTGGATAGCTAATTCACATCTTCATATGGAACAATCAACTTGAGTTTTGGCCTGGCCTCCTCCATTCTGCTCTCAGTAACACTAGCGCCAGCTCTGGGACCTTGCAGGCACCCTGTGATAAAGTGGACGAGGCCCAGAGATGCCCAGCTAGAGGCCTAAGAGTCCACCTGCACGCCAACACCGAGAGGAGCAGAAGAGAAGTCCTTCAAGCTTCCTACAGTGGCTACGGTGGAAGCAACCATTCAGAGCAGCCAATGAGGGCCCAACAGGGCCATGCAAAAGGAGCTGCAGAACAGAGCATCAGGCAATTGCTGTCTGCATCTGAAAGGATGAGAACAGAGTTACTGTCTGGGGAAAAAGAGCATAGGGATCAAGGGAGTTAAGAAGGCACTTCTGGGTAACTCCTGGCTCTGAGGACAGCCACAAGAAGAGAGTCTCCAGGGAGGAAGTCCTAGGGTATGGCCCTCTACCAGGGCCAGGACTACAGTAAAACCTCAAGTTCAACCTCCTAAAACGCAGATTTTCACACAAGTTAAGGGGTGATGGGAACAAGGCTTCAGCCTGGATTCTCTCTCTCTGCCTCTTGCGCAACCCAGGAAACTGACTACCCATGTGCTGGTCAGTTTCCCAGGTCCCCCAAGCTGCAGGGAGATGGGAATCAAGCGGCAGTTTCCTGGGTCCCACGAAGTGGCGGAGAGAGAGGAGACAGGCTGCTGCTTGGTTCCGGGCTCCACACTGCTTAGGGGACCTTGGAAACTGACCAGGCATGAGCTGGTCAGTTTCCAGAGTCCTGCAAGGGGCAGGGAGCTGAGAACCATCCAGCAGCCTGGCTCCCAGTGCCACTCCCCTTGCAGAGCTGGGAAGCTGAGCAGGACAGCAGCCTTGGTCAGTTTCCTGGTTCCAGTCAGTGGAGGGGAGCTGCAAACCAGGGGCAGCCTGGCTCCCAGCTCCCCTTCACACCTTGAAGCCAGGAAATTGACCAGGGCTGCTGGCCCCTGGTCAGTTTCCTGGGTCTGCAAGTGAAGGGGAGCTGGGAGCTAGGCTGGGGACTTGGAAACAGCTCCTGTCAGGGGCAGCAGTCGTGTTAACCCGAGACACGCACAATTTGATTGCATGTATCTCAAGGGTTTACTGTACTTTAAAGACTGAATTTCAGGAGGGCTAGGGAGACACCAGATGTGGTGTACTGAGATATACACCTTGTGGATTCTGCACTCTGGGAGGGGTCTGGTCTCATGCACAGACCGTGTGTGAAACTTGGTCAGAAGGCAGAGTCACTGAAAAACTGACTAAATCTGACAGCACTTCCCTAATCTTCCCTTGTCATTTAAAAGTCTAGCTAGGATAATCTCAATTTTTTGGCATTAAGACCCAGGATTTTAGTGTCACAAAAAGAACAAAGCTCTCTCTTCTCCAGGCCTTCTCAAGGTCAGGACTTCAAAATTCATCTCCTTTCTTTTCCTGTTGGCATAACAGCTTTCCTAAAATTGACAGCAGTATTTTATTGCTAAAAGATGAAGCTTAAGGTGATGGGTTTAAGTTTTGCCTAAAAAGCTCTGATGAAAGCATTCCCCAGATTTCCTTACCACATATTGCTCTGCTGGAATCAGGAGCATCATCATGTAATTTTCACTGTTATTAGTGAAGGCGCTAGGGATGACCTCCTGGTCTCACTGAAGTCAGTGCTATTGATTTCAGAAGAGTCAAGGTTTCATGGCCTTCCGCGTTAGAAAACAACCACGCAGCTGCAGAAATATAAATTAAATCCGAAACCCAACCTGAGAGCTGAGCATGGTAGTTCCCACTCAGCCAGCCCCTGGCACCAAGCCTGACAGTAAATCTCTCCATGCTGCCCTCAGGGGCAACGATTCAACCGCTATGGTAAGGACAGATCTTGGCTAAATATGTCACAGTCAGTATCCTGCGTTGGTGAAGGGCTGCAGGAGCCAGGCCAAAGTCTGTATGCATGACGGACACAGCAATGCATTCAGTCTCAAGGAGGATGGGGATGCATCTTGAGTGAAATGTGCCAATAACCCTAATACCCTTCTTAGCTACATCCGCAGCAGAAGCTAAGGAAGCGTCACAGTCTAGGCTGGCAGACTACCCTCACTCACATGCACAGGGCCTGCTACACACTGAGAACTCTGGCTCAGGCACGCCTCAAACCTGGGTGCGTAAACTTACACACTGAAACAGAAGGGGATCTGATTTTCAAAGGAGCTGTGGAAGCGCCACAGCTGAAGTCAGTGGCTTCTCTCACACCCCATGGCATTCTTTTCTACACACATGCACAAGTAGCATCCTCATATGTTTCTCACCGGAGGTTTTCCCACTACATGTCAGCCTCGCAAAGTCAAAGATACCTAATGAATTACCCTGTCCAGTGATCCAGACCATTATTTCAAAGAGTGACTCTACAAAGGCTCAGGAATACAGTAAACCCTCCAAATGCACAGTTTCGAGTTGCACCTAACTTGCATTAACACAAGTTAAGTGCAACTCAAAATCCTGCCCCTAGTCCTGGCTCAACCGCTGCAGCCCCCTGTGGCCCCAGTTCAGCCCTCACCACCCATGCATGGATCCAGCTCACCCCCGCCCCAGCCACCAGGGTGGTGGCTCCTCCCAGCTTTACCAAGCCCCAGGGAAGCAGCAGCCGTGGGCTCTCCCAGACCCAGGTCAAACCCTCCGCGTGCGACTCCAGTTCAAACCTTCCTGCCCCCTCTACGTCTCCCCAGTGCCCCCCTGCCCCAACCCCAGGACTTACCATTCATGCTCCTGCTGCTTCCCCAACTGCAAAACGTGCATTCCTCTGGGGAAAAAAAAGCGCCCTGATTTATTCAAAATCTGGATTAGCCGAGAGTGCATGGGAACGTATGTCTCGCGTAAATTGGGAGTCTACTGTATTTTCTGTCTCACACACCCTTCCTCCATTCTGGTATCACCATAAAATTGAAGATCTATAACATTTCTACTTTATATCAAAGTATCTTCTATCAAAGATGCACAGTATTTCTACACTGCTGCTTTCGGTCACAGAAGTGAGTATATCCACATAAATTTCCCCATCACAGATTATACTGGTACACAAAGAAGCGTGCACAATAAAATCCAGTGCCGCCTCTTTTGCAAGTACATAAAGCTGCACGTATGTGTCCAGTGTTGGCCAGTAAGATGAAAACCAGCTGGGATACATGTGAGTGAAGGTGAAGAGCAACAGCCACAGCTATAAGAAGTAACACGCTAGGAATCACTTTTCATTAAACACCTGTGGCAGGCCCTGAAGCTGAGCAAAGAACCACTGGGTAGATGCAAACACCACCAGGATTGTTTTATAACTACAGGACACAGCAGTGGCAAGCCGGAAGCAGAGCTTTGCAGGAATAGATTAGCGACTTGGCAAAAGTTCTCTTAGGAGCCTTGAAAGTCCAGAGTAAAATCCTATCACCGCCATTTGGCACAAGGCAGAGGGGGTACCTGTCTCAGGTAGGGGCATAGGAGCCTTCCCTTGGATTAGCATGCGGCCAGATGGGTGCCTCCCAGGAATACACTGCACAGTTGTAACTTCCAGCTGTAGTTGTCTGAGCTGCCAGGTGAGAGGTGATGATCTCAAGCCTTCAGGTGTTTGCTTCCGCTGGCTGGCACCCGGTATGAAGAATCAAAAGCCTGCATGTAACCTAAGAGGTGACATCCTGGCTTCTTTATAGTTAGTAGCAAAACTCTCCCTAATTCAGCATGTTGTCTAAGATCCCTCTGCTGTGCATTTTTGAGGCTTTTCTGCCCTGTGGTTCAATACGTGTCACGTAAAGTGTAGAAAGATTCTAATTGCCATTTTCCAAAGCCCATTGAAGTCGATGGAGAGATTCCCATGGAGTTGCCGTTAACCTTTGAGTTGAGACAGGGGCACTGCCTGTTTTTCGTTTGCTGGTTTTGGAACATCTCCAGCCAGTTTTAAAACCTAGTCTGTACCTAGCAACTAGGAAGCCTTCGAGAATTGCAGAACACTAGAGGTGGAGGGGACCTGGCAAAGTCATCAAGTTCAGTCCCCTGTACTTATGACAGGACCAAGAACATCCCTGACAGGTGTTTGTCTAACCTGCTCTTAAATACCTCCAGTGATGGAGATTACACAACATCCCCAGGCAGTTTATTTCTTCCGGTGCTTAACTACCCTAACCTGTTGTTACAGCTGTGATTGGGCATGTGCTCCCTTAGAGATTTGACTCGCCTTGGACATCTCTCTGCTGTAGGAATGCCCTTTCTTTTGCCTCATGTTTGGTGTTGTCTAAATAAAGACTCACGTAAGGTGTGTGGTCATGAAAAATAAAATACATCTCTGGTTTCCACCCAGAAGCCTTTTACTTGCCTGGTTGGATTCCTGTGAGATTGCTCTGTCATAGCAGGTTGCTTTTTGAATTTGTATCTGAGCGCGAAGACACAACAGGACACAGATAAGGAAGAAAGCTTGAGAATAACATCAGATGTGCTCTAACATCCTACCTTTGCCTGAAACAACTTCCCTGTGTGGGAGACGATAAACATTTTTCTTCTCATAAGGGAAAATCCTGCACAGACAGAGACAAGCACATATAAATAATTTACAAAGCTGTAATACACTGTAAATAACCAGCCCGCTGAATAATGAATTAACTCAACTGCTGATTCATTGGTAAATAGTTCTGGAAAAGCAGATTTTTAATGGATTTTACAGCTTAGTTAATATCTATGCATGTTATATTAAGGCTGTTGATGATAATATGTATGTATCCCTTTGCAAATGAATTGGGATGTTCTTAGTCCACCATAAAGCCCACTGCTAAAAGTCTCTCATCTTTGGTCTGTCTAGTAAGTAAAGATGTCTATGGCCTGGATAAGCTGCTTGCATTTTTTTTTCCGGGTGTGGGGAGAAGAGAAGTGTTTTTCTTGCCTTCTTCAGAAGACACCAGTGATTACGTAGCAAGAACTGCGATGTGGACAAGAAATTGGTGATCAACAGGGAGAAATGGGTCTCTGACCATCTTTGTCTCAGCTTTTGGTAATAAATTAATGCATTTAGTCTGCTTGGAATGTCTTCTAGTCATCATGCATTCTGCTGTGTCTTCAAGGGCAGGGAATTTGAAAAGAGATGGGGTGGGTGAGAGGAAGAATAGCCGCTGGCTGGTAGTCAGTGGTTTTGCCTGTGGCCTTGGATATAGACTCCTCACAGGTCATGATTATGGTCATAGCTCCTCCCATCAGTGGAGTGGAAAGAAACACAAGGTGACAGTCACTTCTACAGAGCTGGCCTCCCTCCCTTCCCCTCCCCTCAGAAAAGCCTTAAGAAATAAAAACAAGTTGCTAAGCTACAGGATGGGGCACATCACTGTGTTTGTTGAAATCCCAGTTTCAATTCAGCAGCTTTCAGAGAGATGGTGAAAACTGTTAAGTACCTGGAACCGCATGCCAGTTAAAGTAGCTTATTCCTAATGCAGCTGATATCGAACGTGTCAATTGAATTTACATCTGAGCAGACTCTTTCTTTCGTGTCCATTGCTGGCCAGTGGAATAAGTATCACTCCCATTACATTACATCCAGCCCAAGACATGTCTTTTGTCAGATAGGTCACTGCTTTGTTTCATTTCTGAAAGCTTGGATGATTGCTTTCATACGACAGCTTGGTTGCTTTCATCTGGCAGTGCATTTGTTGTAAAGGTATAGCTGTCAACACTGATTTTCATGGCCAACGTGCAATGCTTCCCAGGGAAAGATTTTGTTCCAAGGGCATCTTTAAGAAAAGGCATAATTAAAATTATTTTGAACTTCAAAATAAATGTTGATCTGGCTAATAGTGTTCTCTGTGGCCCCTGTGCAATTCCCAGAATTAAACAAGCAAATGATGTAAGTTAAATATTTTTTTTTAAAAAGTTTCACTGAACGTGTACGTTTTTAAATTAAGTAAAACTCCTCACCCCCACAGTGTGGAATAGGATGTTTGGAATATATTAACTCATCTTTAAAGCAGGCTTCAGTTTTGATTGCAAGACCCTCTTTTCAAGCATTGCATCCCATAAAAGGGACGTAACAGGGTCTGTATTATTCATTACACAGCAAATGGCCATTTGCATGTCTCTTGTAGATATCTAGATGATGGAATTATTCCCAAGTGTAATCCTATTTTCTATTACTTTAGCTGTTCCCCATGCAGTTTCTTTATAGATATCTTTAAAAAATGTGATTTCACTAGGGACACATTTGGTGTAGAGTGCAATGAAAGTAAATCTGAAATAGGAGCCCAGGAAATTGTGCTGTACCCCATAGGATTCCTTCCACTATTCAGGGGGATATTTAATTAAGTGACCTATCAGTTCCGGTGGTGTGGATGGATTGACAGTTCACACACAGTCTCTGTGTCTTACAGAGGAAGCGGTAAGATTATCAGTGTTCTGAGGGACTAGAGGGAAATGCTAATTGGTCACATCTATGTTTTTGTTAGCAGGTTTTATTAGTGGTGATAGCTGTCTGTGGTGCTGGACCCCAGTTAATTTAGAAACTTGGTGTTTACACATCTCTTGCTTTCTTGCCCTTCCACTGCAATCAGCCACTTGATTTCTATGCTCAAAATGTCACTTCCCATTTTCATCAATCTAAGGGCAAATTTTTAAACTTCAGCTCAAAAGAGCCAGCAAGGAGAGAGTTGCTACCTGATGGAAGCTCAAGTGGTTCTAAAAGAAGAATAGTGACTTCAGCATAATTAACTGGAGAATTTCACTATCTACTCATTCATGCTTGGTGCTGGAGCAGGGGATGGATTTTTACAATGCAAAATGCCTTTTTATTTATTTCTCTCCTTCCTCAGGATTGGCAGTGCTAATTGTTGGAAAAGAGGGATGCATGCAATTGATTCTTAAAAGAAGCATGTTTCTAGCGACAAGTGGAAGGTTAATTTAAAAAATACAGAACTTACCTAGTAGCTGTAAAACTTCTCGGGCATTCCCCCATTCTGCTCCTGAAGCATTTTTCTTGTAATTTTTGCAGATGGGGAATTTCCTGCAGACTGAGGCAAGCCGGCTCTCCTAGCGACAAGGGAAATAAGAATACATGTGAGGGGCTTAGAATTACTAAGCAATATAAGGGCAAAATACCATCGTAGAGAAAGTTGTGTGTGTGTTTTATGAGGAGTTTGACAATGATGCATAGCAGGGGCTTTAAAATAAGGCAGTCCATGTTGTTACCATAGTGCCTGGACACCCCAGCCAAGACCAGAGCTGCACCGCGCTATGTGGTATACAAACTTCAGTCTGTCAAAGACATGGGCTCTAGCCAGAGTTAGTCCCTCTACAGAGAGGGAAGAAAGAAACCCCAAGTCATCATACAAAGCTCGCCAACGCTCCCAGCCAGTGGGGCCGACAGGCCCTGGGACAAGGCGGGAGTGGGCCCTGTCTGGCGCCGAAAGGGGCGGGATCGAAAGTGGAAGGGTTGGGGCATAGGTCATCAGCCCTTGGTGGTGCTTGGAGTGATGTAGCGGTGCTGCCCCAGTAGCTCAAAGGGGCCTGGAGCTGCTGAAGTAGCAGCAGTGGGAGCCAAAGCGACAGCCCCAGGGACAACTGCCCTCTTGGCCCCTGGCACCCCGGCACGGGCAGGCCTGCTCCAACACTTGCTGAACTTTTGTATATTGCATAGCCGTAGGCTGCAAGAAACCAAACAGGTCGGCCGAACGCTTGTCTGGGATGGTCTCAGCTCAGCTGATTTGGGGCTGCATTCAGTGACCCACACTGCTGTCTGGCTCAGCATTAAAGCATCCTTTTGCACTGCATTGTTCCGACGGGGCTCAATCCTGCACGTTCCATTTGGGAGCAGTGCCGTGAAACCAGTGTGAGCTCTGCCTGGGCTAGAGTGCAGGGCTAAGTGTGCGATGCACTAGTGAAATTCCCCTGAAAACAGAGGCCCTACTCAAGAGCCTTTGTTCACCCTGAACTTTGCCCTACAGGTGTCTGAGCTCAAAGCTGGGCAGTTCCCTGTGCTCCTCTGAGTGATGCCCATTCAGGCTGCGCCAGGTATAATGGTGAAATTCCTCCCTTTTGTCAGAGCCGCTGCTCTGCTAAGTAACAATAGGAAATGTATTATCACACTCAGGAGCTGGCAGCCTGGCTGAGCCTCTGGACAAGGTGGGTGGTGGGGGCTTGGCTCTGTGCTTCTGGAAGGGGAGGGGCCGGGGCAGCCATTCTCCACCATCACCTGGAGCACGGCCCCCTCCCCTCCCACTCCCCAGCCCTCAGCACCACCTGGGGAGAATTTTCACATCTCTGATTACGACCCAGTTCCATCATTCCCCTTGGAAGAGCGTTTGTGGATTTTATGCCGCGGAAGGGAGAAACAAGCATCGCCACCGCCTTCCTCAGAGCTTGGCCGAGCAGTTTTCGAAGCCCGCTCTTCGTGCCTGCCGATAGGGCTACGATAAGGGAGGGTAAAGGAGGTTTCCTCTGCAGTAGTGTGATGCAGTTCTGCACCAAGCCACTGCTCACGTACACTCTGTGTCCATGGTGCTGTGCTTGCCTGGATGGCATTTTAAAATTTTCTGCCACCTCACAGCAGCGCAGTACCTGTCTTCCATGTAGTGTGAGTCACTGTTGCATAACTCCTACTGTTTCTACTGGCATAGCACTGGTGAGCTCAGACTGTTTTGCAGACCCACAGGCAGGTGAAGCCCCCCAGAAATCACCTGTGTTTCTGCCTTTGGCACCAGCAGGAGCAGGAATGGGCCCTAAGCTATTTGTTGTACACCGGTCAGAACCATTCCAACATTACCTCCGTGTCAGACTCAGGCGGAGGGCTACAGGATACTAGCAGAAGGCCCTACTCCAGAGCCTTTGCTCACCCCGAACTCTCCTTTGCAGGTGTCCAGGCTCAGCGCTGGGCAGTTCCCTCTCCTGCTGTGAATGATGCCCACACGGACTGCAACGTTTAGTTTCAGAAAGGGGAAGTAGATAAAAAGGAAGTTAGTTAAGCAGAAATTAAAAGGTACAGTGCCAAAAGTCAAGTCCCTTCAGGCTGCGTGGGATCTTTTCAAAGACAGAGCAGAGGCCCAACTTACATGTATGCCTCAAGAAACAAACGAATCATAAAAAGAGAACAGGAAGTGCCACCGTGGCTAAATAAAAAAGTAAAGGAAGCACCGAGTGACAGAAAAGTAGCCCTTAGAAAGTGGAAGTCAGATTCTAATGAGTACAATAGAAAAGAGCATAAACTCTGGCAAAAGAAGTGTAAAAATATAATTACAAAGGCCAAAACAGAATTTGAAGAACGGCTCGCCAGAAGCTCAGAAAAAAGCAGAAGCAGGAAGTTTTTTATTCTCTCTCTGTCTCTCGTGTGCGCACCCACACCCACAGAGATACAGATTATCTCTGTTTGGAATGATGAATTTCTCATTTCACTTAGCCAGATCTATTCTTTTGAAAAGAAATGGCCTCTTCTTCACCTTACCTGAATGTTGCCACAGAAAGCGGAGCCTATTCCTCTATATACCAGATCCTCCTAGTTAGATCTTTCCATTAGCCAGAGGCCTCATTTGCACACCAACAGCTGTCGTGGCTGACTTCCCAAAGCTCGCAGGGCAACTTGGCAATTTCACTACCAAGTTTAAAAAAACGAACAAACCACAAATCTTAATTCCACATCAGCTGGTGAAAATCAAGAGCTCCACCCTGCTCAGATTTTCTTTGCAGATCGCAGAATAGAGACAGATCTCAGGGACATTGGAGGGGCATAAAGAAGAGTCTCAATCCCCTCATCTGCTGGCCTCTTCTCAAATGTATAGCTATGTGTGACGCCAACTCTCCAGATGGAATTGGTTACTATCTGAAAAATATTTAAACCACTTTAATTCCCTTAAATTGCAGCTGACTTCAAAAGGAATAATGTATTCCCCTGAGCTGCTTCATATAGGCAAGAGGACTCTCTAGCGCAGGAGGGCAATAATTTTTGATGCCGGGGGAGCGTGGATGCGCCAATAATTTGGAAAGTGGTCAAGGGCCGCACTCTTCCATGATATTAATGGAGGAGGTGCAGGGTCTGGGGTGGAGGGTGGGTGACGAAGGGAGCTTGGGGCAGGGGATGGGGGTGCAGGTGTTTGGGTTGTGACCTAGGGCCAGAGACTGGGGTGCGGGGTCTGTGGAAGTATTGGTATGGGGGAAGGGCAGGGGGCTGAGCATTTTGGTTATGTTGGGTGGGGTGCCAGGAGTTGGGAGCAGAGGGCTGGGGTGTGGAGGGAGGAGCTGGGGTGCCAGAGGCAGGCCCTGGCCAGGAGATGCTTAGCTAGGTAACTCCCAGCCAGCAGCCCTGAAGACTTGCTGCCTTCCATGCCCTGGCTAGGTAGCTCGGAGCAGCTGCTGCAGGGCCATGTGTATCTGTGAGCCCCAGGGGAGCTGGGGGGAAGGGTACTCAGAATGCGCCCTGTTCTTCAAACAGGCAGCTCCTGTCGGCTACTTTCTGGCCAATGGGAGCTGCAAGACTTTGCTGCAGGCGGGGACCGTATGGGCAGCCTCTCCACACGCCCCCCCCGCCCCCCAGAGCTGTTCACAGACAAACAGGACTCTGTAGCCTGCATGAGTGGCATGCGGGGGGGGGAGCAGAGAGCCAGACTGAGGCCCTGCTACACCTGCAGGCTGGATCCAGCTAATGGGCTGGATTTTCTCCAGCCCTGGTTTAGCAACTTGGGAGCTGTGCATCTTGCAGTTATAGCAAGACTCCAAATGCAAAATCTAGTTGTTTGGGAGAGGTTGTAGGTCACTCCATAGAAAGCTGGAAGTCCCGAAACCAATGGATGGATCACGCTGATACTGAAGTTTCCCTGCTAAGGCAGGTGTAATAATATTGATAACAATTCCTCAGTTTATTCAACAGCTTCAGCTCACCATGTTCCGGAATATTGTATTCAGGCACCATGCTGTTGAGTATTGTTATAACAAAAGCTTAGAGAGCAGTATATGGCCAGATTGTTTTGTTGTCTATATTGTCAAAAGACTATTACTCCTATAATGCTCATGTCTCTCAGTAGTTGGTCCCAGATCATATTGCAAACTGTTCAAGTGATTCCCTCCTTTGAAATGCACTGTGCTTAGCCTGGGTTCTGCCGGCAGCATGTTTGCGACTGACTTATGTAGCCAGGTGGTGTGTTAGCAGTGGCATTACACTTCCATGCTCGGTGATTATTGGTGCCTGACTTTCAAACACTGCTTACCCCAGTCCGTCTTGCCTCGGGCAGGGAATCTGTGTGCGTTGTCTGATAGCTTGGTATTTTGGTCATTGCCCTTGTATACCCGGGGTTGTGAGTTCAGTCCTTGAAGGGGTCTGGGTCAGGTTAGATTTAAAAAAAAAAAAAAAAAACCCCAAAAAACAAAGAAGTCTGTCTGGGATGGTGATAGGTCCTGCCGTGAGGGTAGAAGGCTGGACTCGATGACTTCTCGAGGTCCCTTCCAGCTCTGAGATATGTATATCGCAGGGCCAAGGGTGACCCTTTTGGAACAAAGCCAGCCCACAGCAGATTGGCCCTCCCCTCCACTCTTTGATTTTCCAACTCCGACCTTTGAAGTGAGCATCTTACCTTGGAGCACAGCCAGGGAGGTGGAGCTCTGTCACTTGCTCTGTCTCCCATGTCCGACACTCCTGTTTTGCTGTGCTGTCTTGTACCCTGCACCTGTGGGCAGTGATGTAGACTGTCTCGCTGCCTTGTCGTCATCTGGTGGTGGTTTGATTTTTTTTCAATGTACCTCACTCCGCCTGACCCACTGAGGCATTCTGACACCGAAGCCAGCTCTTGTTCCTCTAGGTGTTGTGGCTGTGAGACCTGTGCACCAGCTCTTCAGCAAACTGTGCCCACCTGCCTTCCCCATCCTTTTGCCTTCCAGCTCTGCCACCTCCTTCTCTCATTAAGTGTCTGGATGGGCTAATGTCTTTGGAGTCAGGGTGGGAGTTACTCATCTAATGTGCCACCTTGTTCTCCTAACGGTACATGTCTCCAGACAGCTCTCTGCTACGGAAACTTCTTTTGGAGTATTGCTTCACCTTTGCAGGAATCTCTGCATTCCCTGGTGCCTACAGCTGCTCAACATAAGAGATTTATAGGACAGCATACATGTATAGAATGTAGCTATTTAAATACTAAATATTCCTATGAGCGATCAGATTTCATCATGACTCAAGTACGTTTAGTAAAGGAAGTATTTTCAGCAATGCTTTCTATTTATATACATAAAATAAATGAGGAGGGAGAAATTTGGAGGAAAAATTTTGGAAGCTTAAAAGAAAAAACAATCTGTTCTGAATGCATCACCAAAAAAAATCTGAAAACTCTCAGAAAATCTTCACTAAAATAGGTTTCTGGTTTTTGCCCTATTTTTGTTACTCCTTATAATGTTCCACATTATCTCACTGACGTCAAACCTTTTTTGAGCGTCCATCAACTCTTCATTCCCCTTTTGCACTGAAAGTGTTTCTAGATCTGCAACAATGGAATCTAAAGAGAGGGCTGTAACCTGCCCTAGGGAGATGGAAGCCATTGAGCTAGAGCAGTGTTTCCCAGTTTTATTTGGCCGTGGAAGCCTTTTAAATGCTCAAAAATTTTGCGGACCCCCATAATAAGTCTTATATATGACTTAACCCCTCTCAGCCCTAAACCTGCCCCCCCCCAGTGTGTTTAGGCCTCCAAGGGCAGGAAAGAATTTTGGGGGCTTGTAGCTGCTGGGGCAAAAGTCTCCCCCAGCGGCTAGGATAGTTGGGAGACCACTTCAACTGGCCCCCCCATCCCCCCCATGGCCCTACCATGGGACCAGTGGTGCTTGCTGCTACTGGGGGGCGGGGAGTCTCTCCCAGTGGCTATGATAGTCGTGGGCTTGCTGCCACCAGTGGGAAGCCCCGCTACTGAACCCCACCCCACGTCTCTAGCAACTGTCCCACCACCAGCAATATTTTCAGTAGCTTTACGACACTGGGATAAGTCTCCCCCGGCAGAAAACAGTGTCGGGTGCTAGCTGCCGCTGGTGGGAGTTGTCCCCATGGCTGTTAAGATACTCAGAGGCTTTCTGCTGCCCAGGGGGAAGCTCCCCTGTGAGTCTCCACCACGCCCCTAGCAAGTAGCCCCTCACCAAGAATCCCTGTGTTTGCAATGTCTGTGTAGCGAAGAGGGAAGCCAAAGGTCTTCTTTCCGACACTCTTCTATTCTCTTTCTTCTTGAGTCTTTTCCTTAAGTTGTTTGAGGGGCTTGGAGGGGGAGCCAGCTGGGAACACAGCTGTTGCACAGACGCCTTGTCGTGCACCGGTAAGCCAAAGACTCTCCCCTTAGCAACTCTCTTTTTTTGAAAATCTTTATCTTCTTTTTCTTCAAGCTTTTGAGGGTCCCTATGTTATTTTCAGGGATCAGATGCAGTCATGGGACAGGGGACACTCGGTGGGTGGCCAGTTGAGAATTCAGCTGCAGAACAAAGACATTTCTGTAAACTTTTTTGCCATCTCTGTGGATGCCCTACTTCTCCTTCCTTCTGACCGGAAAAAAGGATGTTTGGTTAATGTGGGAAGGAATGAGGAAAATGCAACGTGGGAAGATGAAGTCAAAGACCTGAGAGCGCACCCAGAATGTTACGGCGATGAGGGAATTGTGGGATAGGTTCCTACAATGCACCAGTCAATGTTTGCCAATTAGAGCGTGGCAGCAATAAGCTGACTTCGTGAGGCCCACGTGGGGTGGTGAGGATGGCCAAATTTGAACTTAATTCCAGAGTTACAAAACTGATGTTAATAAATTCGAATGTATTGCGTCGTGTTTAGGTTTAGGCCCCAAGGTTTGGGGGAGGGGATTATTTGCATATTCATAGAACCTGCATTTTTAACATACTGTCTGTGAACTGCTGCTTAGAGGTGACTTTGTTGGTTAGAGCCTGTTACACTTATTGGCATGTCGGGCAGCGACGAAGGCCCTCCACTTCTGTCTGTCTTTGGCTGTTTTCTCCTGTGTATCCCAGTTGTAGTTCATTCTCTTCATGTCTGCCTCAACAGTATGCCGCTGTGTTGTCTTGGGCTTGCTTAGAGGACATCTTCCCAAATTGGAATATCTTTCTTTATGCGTCAGCTCAGCTCCCGCTGAAGTCAAGGATATAATCGCTGTGGATTTCATCAGTAATGGATTTGCAAGAGATGAGGTTATAATTTATGCCTGAAAAATGGACTTTAGCTCAGTGCAGGCATTAGCCTCAAAGTCTTGCCCATTAACCAGTTTCCTGCCAGCTCTAAGATTTCTTAGCATTGGTTATATTATGCATTTTTATAATAGTTAAAATAAGGCAACAACCTCTCATGGTGTTTTCTACCTTAATAGCAATCATCTCTATAATGCCTACTTGGGTTTTGCCTGCTATGGGAGTAATAGGTTTGAAGGCAGCAGTGAGTGGCTGACCCTGTGCGTGGCAGAGAAGAAAGCAAGGACATGCCCTATAGTAAATTGGTCTGATTGTCAGCTGGGACTAGTTCTTCGTGTGGGTGTGGTGAGGGTTATTCTAGTGAAGACCCTGGTGTTAATTTCCATAAAATAGATAGATAGGCCCAAAGAGTCAACACTGTTAGCATCCAGTCACCATCCAACATAACATAGTGTTAAACCAGGTTCCGGGTTTGGCGAACAGATCTCAGTCGGCCTAGTATCAGGGCGAATACTCCATTCATAATCCTTAACCAGCTATTAAAGTTAGAGAAAAGAGAGAATACCAGATAAATCATTGCATGTGTAAAGTAAGTAAGGCTTTCATTCTAGCAACCTCCCTTGTTCCTGGTCCCTTTGGCCAGCAACAGCTTTTAGAGGGAAGAAAACCCCTCCATGAGCAATCCTGCAGATGGGCTCAAAGACAGCAACAACAGCCCTGTATGAGGAGAAGAGGAAGGGTTAGTTAAGATGTGCTGGAGTTGCTACTGAAGTCCGATGCCATTTCCTTTGGGAGGTGTCTTCCCAATGAGGGAGAGTAACACTGGCACGTTCGACCTTTCGGAGCTCGATGTAGCATGTCTGGTAGGGATGAGCTAAATGGAATGCACAAGGTGCCCCGTTCAGCGCCAGTGCTTCTGCCCTCCTTTGGAGTCAGGGAAGTCGATGGGAACGTTTACTCCCATCGTGGAGATGGCAGAGAAGCTCAAATTATGGCTTGTTGAGTTGTGTATCTTAATGCGACCACACATACAAGGGGCGAGGAAAGAACAGCTGAGGCAGGAAACCCAACTTGTGTCTCTGGTGTTGACTGTAATGTGCAACCTCCCTGTTGAAAAAACAAAGGGCCCAGCACATGATCTGATCAGCCACTCCACAACTTCAGCATTAGGTTGATAAGCCCTGCTTCTATCTACCCTTCTGCTGACAGGCTTTTGGAAGTGTTGAGAAATGCACAGTCTTGTACAACATCTTAAGCCTGGTCTACAGTAAGTATCAAAGTCGATCCCAGATGTGCAGTTCTAGCCATGCTATTAGTGTAGCTAGAATCAATTTATCAGGATCAACTTTATTCCCTGGTGTAGATCGGGGATCCTCAGGCTCGTGATGATGTACCTAACTCTGTGGGGCGGAGTGGAGTGCCAGGGCCAATGGCTGAGCCCGGAAAATCGATCCCTGGAAGATCGATTGAGGTGCAATGACCTCCCCTCGCCCCGATAAGTATAGACATTCCTTCTGAAGGAAAAAGGAGAGGGTAGGGAAAAGGACGCTGGAAGGTATGTGTGTGACACAGCCATACATCCCCGGGTGGTGGTTGGGAGCCAGTTGGAGCTTGCAGAGGTAGCAATGACCTCTGGCTTTCTCTCTCGTGCCTGGTCTATTCAGCATGTCGCTCAGGGTCAGAATGTGAAGGTCGGGGCCCAGGTGGCAGAGAAGATTAAGAAGCTCTCTTCAGTAGCCAATATTTCTCCCCAGCATCTTTATTTAAGGACCCCAAAAAGGGAATTGTGCATGGGATAGCCCATCATCTCATTCCTTTGTCCTCCAGTTAGGCCAGTCTCCTACAAGCCAATTTGATTTCTTGCGCGCTGGGTGTGATCGTAACAACACCCTTGAGTTATGCCAGTAGGTCATTTTGTTTGGACTAACAGCATTGTGCACTCTGCTTTTTCACCTTTTCCCATCAACATGGGTTGCAGGTTATTGTGACATCTTTTGGACTTACTTTTATAGTTGTACTCACAATGGGGGTAACCGCGTAGACCCAATCATCCCAACGTTATCAAAGTTCTCCTTGTTTCTATGACCAGTTGAGAGGGAGACAGAATGCCTGTGTAACTGGAAAACCACATACTCATTTGAATAACAAGATGGGTCTGCTTTTGCTTTTAATCAATTTTATTGAAAGTTATGAGGTTTTTTTATGTTTTTTATGTTGCTCATGACTTGTGCACTAATTTGACACTCTGGGACGTTGTTTTACATTTCATTTTGGTCTGTAATCACTGCAAATTATTGCCAGCCGTACATGCTGGCTTTGCATTCTTGCGTCCTGTTGATGTTCATTTATGCTAAAGGAGAGCACTCCCCATATCTACCCAATCTATTTTTCTCCATAGCAGCATGAATTTTCAATACCCTGGAGTTTCATTACTTTGTGTATGAAGCAAAATGCAAGGTTACCTACTTAGAACTTCATGGGTTCCTTATGAACGCTGCTTGGTTGTGGTTTTTTTATTTTTTTTTAGGCTTATTAAACTTTTTTTTTTTAAATGAAAAATCATGTTCACTTTTGGAAATGGAATCTGGTCTGTAGTCAATTAAGCAGAGTGTTCTTTTCATTTGAGAGTTAAAGAACTGGGATTTTGAATGTTGATTTGTACTCTGAGGAACATGAAGAGCTACAAGCATGTGAGAGCAGTTCCTGCAGAAGGTTTCAGTGTCTTCAAACAGAGCATTTTCAGAGATGGATGGATACCCATCTCTCCAGGGAGCTTTTTCAGACATTATAGCAGACCTCATTTGGACCACTAGGCCTTTAGCCAGCACTCTGTCTGTTAGCCTTTTTGTAAAGTGGCAGAAAGATGTGATTTTTTTTTTCTTTTTTTTTTTTCTTTTATTTAGTTTGATTAATAACTACTGCCTGTTTTTGGCTGCTTGTTTGTGTTCCTGGTTACTGGATGTATTTGTCATTCTTAAAATGCCATCAGCGAAGGGATTAAAATCTGCATGTATCTTATAGGGCATGCAGCAGAAGTAATGAAACAATGGGTGCGCTGTGTTGAAACCTTTCCTGGAATAAAAATCTCTAGGCTCAAAGGAGTAATTACAACAGAATCCATCAGCAGGAAATGGCATCCACTCACTTCATCACCTTCTTGAACATCCCAAGGATGCTCTGTGTAAAACATCTGAGGACTGCGTTAGTAGTAAATGCAACCCAGCGGCTGCTTTAGTAATTGCCTTAGCATTTAACTTCTTATAAAGGAGTGTGAATTTATGGCCTCATCACAGCCTTCATATTCAGGTGAAACTTCCATATTTGTAGGTGCTCCTTAGGCAGAGTAGCTGTTTGCTGGTTGCGGAGCCATCTCGGAACAAGCCCATGAGGGGAGTTCTTTGATCCTAAGAATCCCAGTTCCGAAGTGCGAGTGCTGCTATTGTGCCTTGAGTTGGCCTTTTGAAATCCTCTTTCCTTGAGCACGTGCATCTTTTGTAGCATTGTTGCCTCTTCAGTTTTGTGCTTTGATCCGGAGGCCTGTTGTTCATATTCGTCTCCTGAGGTTTTCATCGTGTAATGATATTGAGAGGATGGAACAATGCCGCTTTCGTAGGAGGTGGGTCTCCGCCCAGCGTTGCTGTTCTGCGTCCCCATCCGCGAGTTCATTTTTGTTGGTTGCATGAGGCAGGGCCTGGGGTTTTTATTGTACTGAATGCTCCTGGGAATAGGTGCTTGCAAATGCTGCCATACTGACAGCCCTGAGCCAGAAGGCCACAATCTCCCTGGGCTAGGGGTCTGCAACCAAAATCACGAGAAGAGCCGTTTTTTCGAATTCAGTTCCAAAATCACTACTTCGAGAGCTGCAGTGCAGCTGAATACGCGACAGTCCTTAGTGAGTACTGTCAAACTGTGCTTTTTATCACCCCTATTTTAAGAACAGTGTGCACAGATTAGAGAGTTGTTACCCCCCCATCCCCAGGCTTAACCCACCTCAGCCCCAAACTGCCCTCCCCATCCCCAGGACTAACCTGCCTCAGCCCCTGGTTTAACTCACCTCAATGCGCTCAGCTTCTCACTGGCTGCCACCTCCCTCCAGCTGCTCCCCACTGCCTCCTTATTGGCAGAGTTGCACAGCTCCTGCAAGGGCAGGCTCAGCTGCCCCCCGCTCCCAGTTCTCCTGCAGGCTTAGCGCTTCACCCACGTGCAGGCAGGCACTTCTATGCCCTGCTGGCTTTCTCTTCGGGGCTTCAGCCCTGTCACAGCTTCCTCCTTCAGGATTCCCTGCCACAGCTGACTGCTCAGCTGCTCCGGAGGCTGCCACTGCTTAAACAAAAAACCCAAATTCAGTTGGTTTAACGGCGGGCAACTGAATTTAATATTTTTGTTGAAGCAGTGGCAGCCTCCAGAGCTGCAAGAGGAGTCAGCAGCAGCAGTGCTTGGAGCTGCAAGTGGCTCCTTAAATAGCCACAGGTTGCTGACCCCTGATCTAGGCAGTTGTGTTGTCCTAGTGTTCTTATAGTTGAGAGGTTTTTTCCCTGAGCTTTAATCTAAATCTGGTCGGCTGTCATTTGAGCTCATTGCCTCTTTTCCTGCCCTCTGGGGCAAGAGAGAACAACTTTTCTCTCTTTTTATTGCATCCTTTCAAGTACTTGAAGCCTCCCCTTAATTTCTTCTTTTCCAAACTAACTAGACTCAGTTCTTTTAGCCTTTGCTCATAGGGCTTGCATTCCATCCCTCAAGTGGCTCAATCCACATTATGCTTCTGGCCGCCATTGGTAACTTGGGGGGTAAAATTGTTCTCCCTTGCAAGCACCTTGGGAAGATAAGTATGCTTGAATGCTTTGTGGAGGTGAACGGCAGAGTACTAGTACTGGTTATCAGTAGTACTAATTGGTGGTTTTCGATGTGGACACTTGCTTCTAGTCAGCTGCACTTGAACCCCAGTCAAAGCTTTGTTTTGGTTGCTATGGCCTCATTTTGCAGCGTTCACATTGTTGTGCTGTGCACTTGCCCATGGTAACATAGCTAAAGACCAATATTTCTTCCCCCAAGGTACAGCTCACCAGGTGTGGGCATATTGGCTGCACCTTTGATTTCCCATGTGCACATCTGGCCGCGTGTGCTGCTAGTCTAGTCAGTGGATGTTACCTATCTCAATCACTAAAAACATGTGGATTGCATTTGTCTTGTTTTCCGCTGCTTATATTTTCTTTGTTCTGTTTCCCCTCAGGAGGTGTTACGACCTCCCTAATGGAAACAATTCCCATGTGATCTTTTAGTTTCTCATCTCTAGAATGAGATGCGTCTTGCTGTTAAGCTGAAGAGGTTTTGTGCAGCGGCGGGGGAGGGGAGCTGTAGGCGGATAACTCTCTGTGCTAGGATAAGCATGACTGTATCCGATTCCCAGGGTTATCGTGTACACGGATATTTTGTCCCTTTCTATATGTGCAGCACTTCAGCACTCCCTGGGATTCTGTAGTGGTGGGGGAAAAGCAAGCGGTCCAATTGTTGGGCGAATTAGAGTGGAGGATCAGCCCGTTCTTCTGAAAAGACACTTGAACCTCTTTAATCTGGCAAGACTGGGAAACGGTGTGACAGATTAAAGAATTTTCCAGGCTGGGGCGGTGCCGCGGGATCTGGTTGCCAGGAGCATGGGGTTGGGGCACTTAACCTGCTGTCCTGCTCTTGAGGCCACATGTGGGTCCACTCACCACCACCACCTGCTGCTATGGGAGCAGAGGGATAAAACCTCAGGAGAAGTGTGTGGTTGCGCTGCCAGGGGCAGCGAGAGCCGCTCCCTCCTCCTGGTAGGGTCTGTACCACAGGTGTCTGGATTGGGTGCGCCCAAAGCACAGAGGTTCAAGTGTATATGAATATGGAGAACGTATTAAATGTCTCGTAACGAACCTCATGGGTTCATGCAAATGTGCAGGCAGCTGCCCTTCAGAAAGAACCAGGATTGCCTGGTGGTTTGTGGCAGAACCTTTTTGGTTGCTAGGTAATGGCGTGTTCCCTGGACCTCAGGCGCCCGACTCTGCAGGACATCTCTTCCTGTGGAGGCCAGCGGAGCCGCTGGGGCATGCCTCGGAGCAGCAGCTACCTCGCTACCCATGGATTGGTTCCTATATTACGCGCATTGCAAGGACTGATTCTGGACGGTGGGGTCGTCCTGGCATCTGAGCCGCTGCCTCCTTGTCTGCTCAGGACGTGCTTCTCATTTGGAGTGAAACTGGACTAAGCATTGTACAGATGCTTTAGATCAGGGGTCAGAAACCTTTCCCAGGCGCAGTGCCCAAATTTGACCTTTTGGCCTCTGTGCACGGTGGGCGCACTGGTGATATTTTAAAGTCACTAGTAGTCCTATGCACAATGACTTCATTAATAAGGAAACGAAGATGCAGAGCTCTACCCTTCAGCTGGCGGTTGGTCGCATTAGCTGGTCTTTTGTTAATCCACTGGTGGCCTGGCTTTGAGCCAGCTCCTGGCTGCATGGGGCAGAAGAGGTGAGGCTGAGCTCCCACCTCACGTGCTGATGAAAATTCACCTGTCTGCTACTCTTGGTGCCCGTGCCAGGGGTTGCTGACCCCTGCTTTAGGCAGATGAGGTCGGAAGAGGGCTGCCTTTCATCCTGACCAAAAAGATGGAAACTTGGTTGTGCTTAATAGCATTCCTCCCCGTGCCTGGGCTTAAAGCCAGGGGGTCCAACATAGCTATTTGGCCGATTTGAGCGTGGCTGGTCGGCTTGAACAATAAATATATTTTTCAGAATAATATGAGCCGTTTGCTAGAGCAGTAACCACTGTGCTGGCGGCTGCTTCCAAATGGGTTGGACACCATGGGGTTAAAGGGAGTATGTGTGCCAGAGCCCAGGCTGTTAGCAAAAAACCACCCTCACAAATCCTGCATGACTGGGCGAGGGCCTGCGTGCCAGGGAGTGAGGGTTTACATGGTCTTTCTCCAGGGAGCAGCTTGCCCAAAAGAGGGAGGAGGTGGAACCAAGCCCCATCCTAACTCCACAGTGGCCTACAGACCTGGTTCAGTACACTGGGGTGGGGACGCCAGTGGCCAATACATGGTGCACATGTAGAATGGTGCATGGATGAGGTTAAGTTAGCTTGGGACTGGGTCTCCCTATGGAGAGGTGGGGTGTTTCCAGGACACCCTCATGAAGGGCTCTGGTGTAACCCCTGAGATTTAGCCCCAAAAGCTGTCAGAGCTTTGCGGTCTCCTCACCTCCTCAACTACCACTGACCCTCTTGAGGATTATAACTAAACTCGAGGTGGTATGTTTGCTTAGCCTCTGCTACCTGGCGTGTGTTGCATTGCCTGGGGTCCGGAGTGGAATGGCGCTTTCCAGGGGACCTGCACCTTTGTGGGGTTAAAATCTTAGTCAGCCTGCAGCCTCTCGGAGACCTTGCGTGTAGTGAGAGAAGTTGTCCTATTTTTCAAGCTGTGAATAGTGAAGGATTTGCTGTAACCTCAGTGGGCTGGAGAGGGAAAAAAGGACATTGAGCAAAGATGGATGGCAGCGCATGCAGAAAAGCAGGTCAGCCTTCAGGGGACGTGGCTTTTATCAAAGGTTTTGCTGGGCTTCTTGCAATGGGCTTTGGGTAGTTTAAATGTATGGATCAGTTAAATAAATTCACAGGTTCTATCCCCACTGTGAAACAACCAGGCATTGATCAAAGGGGAACATTGATTTTAATTTAGCAGAAAACATTGAATTAAGCTGGAATTCGGCTCCCACTAGTTATGAAGAGGGGAGTTACAAATACACAGAGCTCATTTTGCACCTGATAACGCTACCCTGTTCTTATAATTGGAGTTCTCAGTCAGTGCAAACACCAGTGGATATTTAAATGCTTGTTTGCACCTACCAATATTAAGTAGTTAGATGTGACTAACTGCACTTCTCTTTAGGACTTCTGACTTCCAGGAATTTGTCCTCTCCATTCTCATTCCTTATAGTCTCTGAAGGCCTTTGTCCTGTGCCTTGTCTGACTTTGGGTGCTTAATATTTTTATGCCTTAAACCAGAGGTGTGCAAAGGATGGGGCTGGCTCCCTCAGGGGGCGTGACATTTCATAATGGGGGGTGCAGCACAATCAGCTGCTGAGCCTTAGGCTCATCCCTCGCATTTAAAATGTTGGAAATACATTCCTGATTTTGTGGGTGTATATTCACACGGATATACCCATTAATAAAGTTGGTACATTTGACAGACTTATTTTCTTACACATGTCAAAAGGGTGTGTTTTTTTTATATGAACAGAACCAAAATTTCATGTCAATTTGGATTACAGTAGACAGGTTGCAGGGGCCCTGCTAATTGCAGGGGTGTAAAAAGTCAGCTCATCCCTGCCTCAGGCTGTAAACTCCCTGAGTTGAGTCTCATTTCTGTTCTACAAGGGCCATGTCCACTTCTGGTACTGTGTTTGATAAAGGAAATTCTAATCAAGGAGGAGTGAGCAAGAATGGAAGGTAAAATGATAGGTGAGATGGCAAAGAGGTGGAAAGACTATAATGGGCTTAAGGAAGAGTGTGTGCTAGAAATTAAAGTAAGTGTATTCTTTATTATTGCTACTGGAGTAGCACTAGTCTTCCCAGTGGTGAACCAGGACCATAGTGTGCTTGGTGGGGTACAAACACAAAACGATCTCTCTTTGTAGCTTGAGAGGGAGCAAATAGATTGACAAGGAATTCATTTGTTGAAATCCCATTTCTCTATGTACCCAGCATCCTTCCACCTCTTAAACCAAGGAACAAACCACCCGTGGGAAGCAGGTCTCTGCTAAACACAAATCCTAATGCTCCGACACCCTACAGTCACATCCAGCCACGTCATGCAGAATTGCTGTGCAAAGATGCCCTCTTTCATACAGCCAGCCCATCTGTGAAATCCCACCAGGCTTGCTCATTTCTTTTGAGCAGCTTCCAAGAAGTGCCTGGCAAATTCTTATTAACAGCGTGACATTAGTCCTAGGGATAAATTCTTACAATTGGTGCTTTGTAGAAAGCATTTAGCCTGTGGAAGATCATCTTCATTTTTTATCTTGTTCTGATGAGCCTCTTCATTTGCTTTTTCTCCTTTAGCATTGCTGTTTACGGGTTTATGTATTGCTGTCTTTTGTTTTGAGAAGAGAACACCCAAACAACAGTGATGATTAGCATGAAATGAGACTCATGGCTCCAAAAGAATGTGCATTGTAACTAATAAACAGTTGTAATTGCCCTAAGATGAAAGTAGTAAATTGAATATATTTTCTAATTATTATAAAGAGAGAGACTATTTATGGTTGCAAATCAAATTGCAATGCTATAAGATTCAATTTGCCTTTCAGAGATGATCTGTGTAAAAGATAAATACATTATGAGCTATGGCCCTAAATCATCCAATCAAATGAAATCTATTTCTGTAAAGTGTCTAGGAAAGCAACATTTCTATGGTATGTTTTGCAGCATGCAAAGAAATGCACGATTTTCTAAAGCCAGGATCTGTTACTTTGAACTAGAGAAGTTGCTTAGGTGAGCTAGTACCTAAGTGCCAGGATTTGAAAGACACAAGACACTTTTATTTAATTGGACAACAAGGAAGATCCCAGGACCATGGATCAAGGACTTGATCATGATGTGAATTACCTAAACCCTTTGGCAGGGTCACACATG
Organism: Carettochelys insculpta; assembly: GCF_033958435.1. NCBI lineage: Eukaryota > Metazoa > Chordata > Testudines > Carettochelyidae > Carettochelys > Carettochelys insculpta. The sequence goes on along the minus strand of NC_134149.1, from coordinate 3,990,383 downwards.
AGTCACAATAGAACTAGGTGTCTTTGACACTCCTTAACTAATTTAATCTCATTAAAGAATCATAAGAGCAGTACTTGCTGCCGAATTAATACTTCAGCTGCTCTTTGTGCAGATAAAGCCTAGAAAATTCACCTTATTTTCAATGCAATAAACCCCTTATGGAAAATTCTATAGGATTTAATGTAGTCTAATAACCTCTCTGGTGTGTTGTTTTACCAGCTTGAAGACTTTGTTAGCAGGAAAATGATCCTCTATTAAATTTTATAGGTTGATTTTCAAATTCCTTACAAAAGATATCCTGGCTATGTCTACACGGTGCTCCACCCAGTGCCGCTGCAAGCAGAGCTCTGCAAAGTGAGCTTCTCGGGATTGCAAACGGCATCAGCAGAAGGGGGTGCTGGCACTGCAGAGGCCGTGTGGCCTCAAGGCATAAGGGACTGGCGACAGGGGGCTTTAGCTGGCAGCAGCACATCCACATGGCCTCTGCAGTGCCAGCGCCCCCTTCTGCCAACACCAAACTCTCGCGGGACTGTGGTAATGAGCTTCGGGAGTATAGAAGCTCATTATGCATAGCTCTGCCGGCAGCGGCACTGGGTGGAGTGCCGTGTAGACCCAGCCCCTGTGAGTAGGGACCTACAAAAGATACGTGTAAGAACCTGTGCATTTGAAGACCCATGTGTGTATACCCCTGTTAGTTTCATCTGGGTTCAGCTCTGCAAGATTCTTTTTTAATAAGAGAGGTCTTAACGACACTTGATCTTTGATTTCATATTGTTGTCTGGTAGCTGGTGGTTATTTCGGATGACGTAGTAGGGTGGAAAATTTCTCTGCATGAGAATATTGCCCCTGAAGTCTGACAGTGGAACTGGGATCTTCTTATGGCAGCTACAGGAAGGGGTTTTCTGAAAGCTTTTACTACTATTCCAATTTGTCATGTGACTAAATGACCTCTCAGCCCCAGGGAAGTGGATTGCAGGTCATTTGGGTTGGCCCGCCAGTAAATCACTATGTTAAAATCATGCAGGCAGCAGCGCAGCCCTCTCTAGAGACTGCACCAATCATCAGGAGCTGGGGGAGTCGTGTGCTGGACAAAAGATCAAACCTGGTTTGATGCACTTCAGCCTCAAGGGGGAAGACCAGGGTGCAAATGGGCTGCTACTTTCTTGTCAAGCCAATGCCAGCATGATTTTTTTTTTTTTGATGTCCTGCTAAATTTTCCCCCAAGGCTTTGGTGGTGTTTTTTCCTCTTTTTTATATTCTGGCCTAAGTTTCTCAAGTGCGTTGGAAAGTTGCCGAAGGAAGGCAGAGATACCCCTGTGGGATTAGGCTGTAAATATTTTATTGTGCATGAAGACTAAGTACAGCTCTGGTGAATGTTACTGGGGGCCTCACCCCTTGGGAGCCCTGGAAAACAGAGGAGTAAGCACAATGGCTGACACTCCAGGCTTAATAGCAGGATAAACGATCACCCCCATTGTTACACTGACAGGCTTTGCACAGTGTAGCTACCTGGAGCACCGGCTCAGAGGTTTCAAAGCTGAATCACAGCAGCCAGAATTCACAGGTCTCATGTTCAGCCATACCCAGCACCTGTGCTGTGCTCTGGTGGTGCCTGCTGAGGGAACCATTCCGATCCTCTGCAGTTTCTCTTTCTTCTTGCTGGGCGGCCACTGACGGGGAGCTCAGAGAGGGGAGAAGGATGACTGAGGATGGAAAGAGAGTGAATAGGGAGAGAGCCCGAGAGGCCCACATGATTCCTCACAAGAGGGCTTGGAAACTCCATGGGTTTCTGCTTGCACACCTTACTTGATACTGTGGCTTCGTGGGGTCACCCCAGCCACACCTGCTGAAGACTGCATGTGTGTTCAGACAGCCTCACAGACGTCTGGATTCGTCACAAGGTCTTCCTGGCGGATAGGATGTAGGGAAATTATGGTTATTTACCCAGTTAGAAAGCAGGAGGCAAGTACACCGTATAGAGGAACGTCTTGGGAGCCCAGGGGCTCAGGATTGGTAGAGGAAAGTCAGGGAAGGACGTGGCCAGTGTCTTCTACTGTGGGCTGGGGCATTTCTCCCTGTGCCATGTGAACCAGAGCTCTTAATGTGACAAGTACAGGCTGGAGGCTACATCTTAGGCATGGTGCAAACAGCTATTTTAAAATAATGAGACTATTAATTTGTGAGCCGGTTTTGTAGCTAAACTTAAGTCGCCCTTGGATACTGTCCAAACCTCCATGGTGATAATACAGTGAATAGAACTGCTTTGAAAGGCATTAAATAGACAGGTTGTCTTACAGTAGCTAAGCCCCTGCAGACAAACAATCAGTGAAAAACAATAATTTTCACGATGTGCAAATATAATAGGGTGAATGCTTGGCAAATCAGCTTCCAAGCGGAGGTGAGGGAGAAGCAGTAGAACATGCCGTCAGATTGTAACGGTACAGGAACGTGTTCTTGGCAAGAGATCTTCCCGTTTAAACTGAGTTCTGATGAAAAAAAGACTGAGTGGCAGAATATACTGGAGTTAAAAATACATAAGCAGAACCCATCTTGGTTCTATAAAAGCCGCGGATTCAGCATTCGCTGTGTTTGGAAGAGGAACTCTGAAACCAGCATAGGAATCTTAATTAGTTCCTTCTTAACAATAGCATTGTCTCTCCAACTGAACAGAAAAGAACAATAGCAGAATTTTTAGCAGGGCAATGCTTGGTCTGGCAGCCACCATTTGATGAATTTGCTATTACAAGTTTCTGAACTTTTTTTTTTCCAATACAGCTTTTCTGAGGTTTCACTTTTAAATACTCATGAGTATCAATTCACCAGTGAATTTAAAAATAGCAAGGGCCTAGCTTAAAGTGATAGTAGCCAGAAGATTCAGAATCATGTGGCTGTTCCTATCCAGTGTAGGTAAAATTGCTTTAAAGTAATAGATATTTTCTTTAAATTAGTTATTTAAATCTGTTTTTATTTTTTAAAAAAGAAATCTGCTCAAAATTTGAAGTTATGACGGGGGTTAAACTACTATAATCTATTAGAGCAATTTATATTAAAAAAATTTGCCCTCCTCAAATATTAATACATTAAAAGCATGTCTTTTAAACCTGTCTACTGAATCGGGATGAAAATATCTTCACCTTTTGAGGTCAACACAAGCTTTATACATATGTCACAATATCCTGTCTTTATAGTCTTCACAATGGCATAACTTTTGGCTATTTACATTTTTCCAGAAGTAAGTACTTTCTGTTGTCTGCAAAAGGAAAAGAAATTGCCTTAATTACTTGTGGGTTCAGCTTAGCTAACAGATACAGAGATAATATTTTCTTCATTTGGACTAATTCATTCAGAGCTTTCTTTCAGTCTGCTGCTGAAAACCAGATGGGCAACAGTGAGAGATCTAGTAAATACAAGAAATTGAAGGCTATAGGCCACATTTTCGACGATATTTAAGTATCTGAAGATGCAGGTAAGTGCCTTGTTGGAGCCTCTGCTGTGGAGCATTTAACCTGGCATTATATATTGCAAAGATAATTAAACTATTAGAAACCTTCACTTCAGCAGGGTCTCTTAATTACTGCATAATGGTGTGATTAGACATAACTTGATGGATGTGGTTACTTGTAAGTTTTTTATGTTCTGAAGAAGCTCACAGTTCTCCAGACATCTTGTGTTCTAGCAGCTGATCACACTATCAGACAGATGAGTTTGGGTCCTGGTGGACTAGCTACAAAGCACAACCATCAGCAGTGTAGTCTGCTCTTTCTGACCATTCCGGGTTATTTCTTATTTATGCAGTAACTTGGTATGAAAACCTCTTCTATTTTAGCAAAATCCTGCTTGTTCTTTGGAGCACAAGGTTTCTGTTCCCAGTGGGAGTGCGTATTATCAGGTTACGAGACAGTACTTGGTTGAAACAAGCTAAAGAGTGGTAATGCATTAAATGCTGCAGCTGTAATTGAATTGCGCCAAACATTATCTGGCTTTAAGTTATTTATGAGTTTGGACTATTTATAAACAAAGACCACTGCAAACAAGTCAAACTTCATTAAAGTCTTGGATGGCAGGAAGGACCTTTTCTGTACTGCTTGGAGGAGTTGATTGTATGTGTGTGTTTTAATAATGCAAAAAGCAACGGTGGGTGCTCTTGAGATGTGGCTGAGCCTGCTCCATCACTTTTGTCTCACAAAGAAAGTTGTAACACGATCCAGTGCCTGGACATTTCAGCTAGGCAAATTCAGACCTGGAAATAAAGCATAAATCTGTAACAGTGAAGGTAATTAACCATTGGAATGATATACTGAGGGTCAGGCTGGATTCTTCATTGATGACCATTTTTGAATCAAGACTAGGTGTTCTTCTGAAAGATCTGGCCCAGGAATGATCTTGGGGAAAATCCTCTGGCCCCCGTTATACAAAAGGTGGATTGTGGTGAAGTATCGTCCTGCATAGTTTTATGGAAGTGTGTTAGAATATAAATATGTATAACTTGAATATGCTTTATGCAAATCAGGGCCTGCGACCTATCATTCAATAGCTTGTGATCCCCTGAATGTGTGTGTGTGTGTGTGTGTGTGTGTGTGTGTGATTCCTGTATGTGAAGTTAGATCTATGAAGCATATTCCTGTTTAGTGCGCTAGGGCTGTGTCTATACTAGCTCCCAACTTCGAAGGGAGCATGGTAAGTAGGGTGTCAGGAGATTATTAATAAAGTGCTGCGCTGCGTATGCATTACTTCATTAAGCTAATTCTCCCCTGCAACTTCGAAGTGCTGGCTTACATGTCACCGTGGCTTACCGCCGGGTACTTCAAAGTCCCTTTACTCCTCAAAGTCCCACTACTCTTCCTGCAAGTAAGCAGCTGGTATTCTTGCTGTCTCGTTCAAATCTAAGAAATTGTGCAGGTGTGGGTGGAATGAGTGGAACATTGCTGGGAATGGAAGTTCAGCACCAACATCAATGAGCACTGGTTGTTAGGCTGCCGTTCTTCCCTTCTCATTTGAACGGGCCCTTGCACAGAACAGCATTGCAAGGTGTTTCCAAAACGTCAGCACTGACGTTTCATTCTTCGATGCTGCAGATGTAACGAAAGATATCTGGTATCGTCCCTTCCCTTGCAAGGAGGATTGCCAAGCTGGCCATGGACATTTCAGTTCAATGAAAGCTTTGCAGGCAACCTTATACTGCCCTACAGTGTCTGCTTCTGCACAGGAAATTAACAAATGAGAAACCATGGTGCAGATCAGATTTCAGGGGTGCTTTGCAGACTGACTGTCAGTGTTTTTAGATGTTATTTGATCGGTGGGGGTGGGGGACAACAATGGCTCTTCCATTCGCCATTTTAAACCAATTTCATGCTTCAGCAGTTCTTTCCACTTCTGTCATCTTAGTGCCGCAGGTCAAAAGGGGGACCCTGGCAGCAGATTGAAACTCAGGCCCAATCGTACCACGAGAACATTTCGGTCGTGCTCTGTGGGTTACGTAGAAGGAAAAGGAGAGCTGCAGTGTCTTTTACTGCCCACAAAACTTGAGCATTTTAAAAATTGTTCTTAAAAATTGCCATATTTATAACCAGTATCACTGGAACAAAAATTGCCTTGACAGCAAGGGTCTAAGTGTGAAGGCATGAACTCAGCACAGTCAAGCAGGCCAAACTAAACAAATGCCTTTACATTTGCTCTGTGATTATCCTTCACTTGTAGAAATTTGACCCTGGGACTTTGTTTTCTTTACCTTTTGGGGCGTGGTCCTTCCAAATTAAATTTTTAAAATTAGAAGTGTGTAAGTTTGTCACTTCTTGCGAGGTGGTTGGCAGAGGGGAGTTGCTGTGAAGGTCACGTCCACAGCTGTACTTTTGAAAATGAGCCTCACGATTAGGGCTTGACCCCAGGAATATTTCCACACAAATTGATTTAGTGTGTTTCTGGGGGCATGTCTCTTAATTGGACTCAAACATAACCTCAGTTGCTGTCACGGAGCCATTTGTGGGAGGGAATGGGGCTGCTATTGTCACCATTGTGTTGCTATGGAGGAGTGAGCAGCAGCCCCTCCAAGTGCGGCTGGTTGGGCTGATGCTGCTGCTTTGTCAGCCCTGGCTGGGATGATTGAGTTGGCTCTGGTCCTGCTTTGAGCAGGGATTGGACTAGGTGACCTCCTCACCTTCTGTGATTCTGTGAAGGAAGCACAGAGAATGCCGATGTGACCGTGCCTCTTGTTGCAGACGTTGAGCCCTGATGATTATAATGATGCTAAAAAGAAAGTGGTGTGGCGTCCTGGCCAGCTGCTGTGTTGTGGAGTTACTGGAATGGCGCCAGAGTAGGCAAGCGTGGGGTGAGTTGCCCCTTGTGATAGTTTTTCCGTAATCCCTGATAGATGGCGTTAAGGCCTAAAATAGGGGCAGGGAAACTTGTGTCAAGGGCCACTGGCCTGCAGAAGAATCAGTTGTGGGCCACACACAAATGAGAAGCAAAACTTACCAAGGCCTCACTGACCTGGCCCCCAAGGGAAAAGAAGAAAAAACTCCTCACAGTGTGGCCCCCAACTGCGAAGCAGGGAAAAGACATTAATCTCACTCCCTCGAGCTCCAGCCCTTTGGGAGTGGAGAGTAGGCGAGAGGTGCCCAGGCTCAGGGCTTACCCCCAGGACTGGATATACTTCTTTCAGGAGCTTGCGGCTAGTAGATTTTTATGGGACCTCCCCAGGGGTGTGGGGTGGGGCCAGAAACGAGGGGTTGAGTGTGTGGAAAGTGGGAGAGTGGGGGGGGGGGATCGGGAAGGGAGAGAGGGTGGGGCTCTGGGGTGTGGGCAGGGGAGAGGGTGCGGGAGTGGCAGGTGGGGGTCTGGGTCAGGGAGAGAGTGTAGGAGCAGGGTGTGGGTAGGGGTGTGGGCAGGGGAGAAGGTGCAGGAGCTTTGAGAGCCATTGCAGAAAGGATAATTTGTGAGCAGGGATTTGATAGAAGCACCTCGTGCTCAGCAGGATGATTCCAATGCTTCTAGTCTCTGGTGGTGGCAGGAAGAGGTGTAGGTGATGTTTAATATCCATCCTGTGTGGATAGATATACAGGAGAACTTGTGTGGTTAAGCAGCAGTAATTACTCTGTCGCTTCGTGAGCCTCTTTTGAACTGATGACTGTGCTCCATCTTTTAATGTGCTGAATGCGTCGCTGTTGGCTTTGGGTGCATATTTTCATCCATGCTATTCTTCCTTATGATTTATGCTTCTGAGCCTTCCCTGTCTGTTTGTAAGTTAATGATTTCAGCCTTTTGTTCTCAGTCTTTTTTAAAGCTAGCTTGTTTTGCATGCCAGGATCTGGACTTCACAGACCTCTGCACAATTACACAGTGATCGCCTCTGTTGTTTTCTTCTAGGTTATGCTACGAGCCTTCCATCTCGGGAGCGCAAAGCACTTGGCACCCTTTCATTAATTAGCTAGGGCCCAGAACATGCCTGTGAAGTAGGTGGTGCAAAGGAGGCCAACGAGAAGTTGACTTTTGTGCCAGGGTCACCCATGTGGTCGTTGTGAAGTCAGTGACAGGCATCTAACCTGCTCAGGTGCTTTTGCAAGTCCCAACCGGCAGCTGTCTGCCTCTTTACACACACAAATAGCATCAACAGTTTTGCCTTTAGGGAGGTGGGGTGTCAATCATAATCTCTCCCTTCCGGTACTGCCACTTGTGTGTCTGGATGTCCTGACGCTTTGTCAGCCTGGCTTTGATTACCTGCCTGCTGAAACCTAAAACCAGCGTCCCCTCTCTTTTTTTAATCCATGGGTGGAATAAAAATTGCATGTGCACCACCGACAGAAACGCATACTACCCAGTGTGGGTGGCTGTGGGTGCTCTGCTAATCAGTTGGGTGGCCCCTGAATCTCTCCTGGGCAGCCACCCAAGTGCTCAGCTTACAGGGGACACTGCCTAAGACACAGCCTTCTTCCTGGAGTAATACTGCCCTGATTAACACAGCGAACGGTCACCACCTGTTCTAGTACAACATGCCACAGCGTGAGGTTCCTCTGCTCCGAACCGGATGGGATAGTTGATCTTCTCAGATGTGAGCCATGTTGCCCTCTAGTGGCTGTCTCTTTAAAGATGTGTTCTTACTGCTACTCTGATGGCGATGCTGCGTTAGTTAATAGGCCTTATTTGTGCCAGGAAAATAGATACCCATTTTTAGCACTGACGTAGGCTCTGGCATAGAGCATTGTATGATTGTCCACACTCCTCCTCCCGCTTCCCCGGAAGCTCCCAAGGTGTCTGGAGAAGGCAACAGAGCATCATGATGTAAGACTCATGTGGCCATCTGCAGTGTTTATACCTCCTTTTTTCCAGTCTCAGTGTTAAAACCCATTTTTCCACCCGCTTTGTTTTTATTTCCTCCATGTGATCCTTTGCAGCAGCAGCAGCATGGAGAGCAAACACGCAGCTCAGTCCAAGGGAAAATAATAGCATTGGTTGAATTTACCAAAACGGCTGCCTTGGCTGTCTGCCCCAATGAACCAGAGAAGAGGGTGGGCTCTTTGGGGTTTGTAGAGGGAGGGAAAATGTAAGTGGAAGAGACAGCAAAAGTCCAGTTGGGTTGGCCTATGGCTTTGTCAGATGTCGCACTCTGGATGTACCCAGGCTGTACTGGGGGAAGCATGTTAATGAGATCAGAATCCTGAGATACCTGGTATATCACGCCATAGGGACTTCCTCAAGCACACACTTGAGATTCTTGTTTTTGTTGATGCTAATTGAGCACCAGGCTCTAGGATATATTGGGGCTCTTCTCTGTCTAGGAAATGCTAGAGTTGAGCCATAAAACGAAAGAGGCAACAGCTTTTAAAAAGTCCTGTGCTAATCTTGGGAGTCTGGTACTTGGCTTTTTGTGTATATAAAGTCAAACATTGTTCACCTGATCTGAGTAAAATAATATGTAATTAATTAGAAATGAATGAACCAGAAGTTGCCATGTCGCCCATGATGAACAGATTTAATTTGGAAATCGCTTTGGGTGTTGGAGAAGGAGCTGGTCTGAGTCTTTCCTCTCCCCCCCACCCCCGGCCCCATCTATCTGTTTTTCCTTTGAAGTTCTACCATGTGAAATGCAATTAAGCAAAACGGCCAGTGCTCCTGTGGCCATTCACCCCCCTCGTGGTGTGAATCAGAGTAGCAGTGACTTTGCCTCTGTTTCCCTCCTGGTCTTCAGCTGTTCTCAATGCTAACACCTTCTGGGTAGCCTCCTGGGGAGGATTGCCCAATGGTCCCACCATGCCAGGTTATCCAAACTCAAAATCAATGTGAAGAAAGATAAACTTCCCTTATAGAAGGTGTGATAGAGGCAGCCTTTTGGTCTAGCTCCTGCTCCAAACATCTTCTCTTCTGCAGTGGGTACTCAGGATCTGCTCTCTCCTCCTAGCTCCTCACTCGTAGACTGAAACCTGCTTCAGTTTTATGGGGGGGAGTAGGGGCAGGGCTGATTGGGTCCCCAGCAGCTCATTTCCCATTCCTGTTGTATTTAGGGTTTGCACGCCCCATCACAACACTACTCTGTCAGGGAGGTTTAAGCAGCCTTGTGACAGGATGGACCAGGCCCTGAGGCCCCCATGCTGGAGGCTGGTGGCTTTGCTGCGCCCGCTCGCAGAAAAGGCAATAGAGAGGTCCTCCAAGTAGGCTAGAGTGGCAATGGAGGAAGCAGCCAACCAGGGGCCAGAAAGGACTTATAAAAGGAGCTGGGGAATAGAGCAGCAGCCAGTTCCTCTATAGACTTCAATATGTGCAGGCCAGGTCACTGGCTGGCTGACACAGCAGCAGCACCACGGATAGCTCTGTGTGGTGAGCTTACTGGGGACAGCTGGACTGTTCTGGGACTCTGAGATAAAGCCCTTAGGTGAGGCTGAGAACAGTGCCTCCAGGAGGGGAAGTATAAGCTCTCTGCTAAAGTGGGGGACAGCCTGAAGGGGAACACTTCAGAGTGCACCCATTAAAGGTGTATCCCAGACGGGGTCTGTGTCCTTTGCACACAGGGTGTGTGTGACTCCTCTGGAGGGCTGAGTTGCCGAAGGGGCTTCAGACAGGAGAGAGTGGAGGTGCACCCACTCAGCCAGAGGAGACGCACCCAAGTGGTGGGGGCTGCCCCATTATAATCCCCCAGCTAGGAGTGCTGATTTGCATGTGGAAAGTTTAACACATGGATAAACAATGAACTAACCAGTAAATGCCTCCAGTGACCAGAAGTGGCTGCATGCTAAGCTCTGGTGCCTGGGAAATTGTGTCTCTTCACAGACGAGCAGGGGAGAATGGCTTGTTAGCGTACAGGAGCCATTCTTTGTCCTGCTAATGAGACGATCCCACAGAGAAGACTTCATGTCCCTCAGCTGGAATCCAAACCTTCCTTACGCTTTTCCACAGCTTGATTGATCATGTATCCATCCTGTGCTCCCCAAGCAACCTGCTGTATGACGTCTGCAAGGGCTTGAGCGCAGTTCAAATTACAGCACTGTCACTCTTGTTTAATTAATGCAGAAGTCTCTTCCAGGAGCCTCCTTATTGAGTTGTCTTGCCCTCATCGGTCTGTATTAAGCTGTCTGGTGTCGTTTCATGAAGAACCAGATGAATCTCTCAGTGCAGAACCCATTGTTTTGCAGCTTCGTTACTAGGTTTTCTTAAATCGCATACTGCTTGTTGCAGACGTACAATGCCAGCAGCTGATAAGAGGTGCAGAGGTGGGTGTGGGGTTTGACACTTCATATAGAGTGTGTGCCTGTGACGCCCTGCTTTTCTTTTTATCATCATCCCTTTTTTGTTAAGAGTGTGTGTGTGTGTGTCTTATTTTTGTCAGCATCCCCTTTTTTTTTGGGGGGGGGGAGTGAGAGAGAGAGAGAGAGAGAGAGAGAGAGTAAATGTGTAAATGACCTGACCTCTAGCTTATGCTTGGCCTCCATCATTCCAGACTTTCCTGTTTGCTGTGAAGGGTGACAATTTTAAAATGCACAGTGGGTGTCCTCAGCCAGAATTTCCTTCCCTCACCCTCACAGTGCGGTGCAGAGTATTGTTCCAACTGCAAGCTCCACAGAGCTGGGTGCATGTTGCTGCCATGTGTGTCTAGTCTGTAAAACCTCTTGGTGTAAGTAGTGCCAGTCAGCTGGGGAGCAGGTTCTGGAGCGTGAGCTGTGGTGAGGGAGAGAGGTGACAGAGTGGAGTGAGTCTGGTGGTGAGAATGGATCAGATCAACCTCCCTAGAGCCCATTGCTAAAGGGATCCTCCATGCTTAGGTGGTTCTGTTCCATTGGCCCCTTCTGAAGTACTGACCCGGTCACCCCAGGCTTTGCTCTACAGGGAGCATCGTGCGCCAAGGGAGGGGACAGAGCCGAGGCTGGGGATGGTGCACAGCCTGGGCTGTTACCTTGTCCATGGAACCCCATCCCTCCTCCTATTGAGCTACAGCCTCTTGCCAAGGAAATTATGGCGGGCAAGCTCTCCAGTTGGTTCTGCCCTCCACACTGCTGGTGCAGGGCTGTCTCCCAACAGACAGACTGGCAGAGCTGTCTTCTCTGCTGCAGGAAGAGACTTGTTCCCTTGTCTCTGCCATCTCATTGCAGATGGGCAAGGGCTCTTCCTAATGGATGGGTGTACCCAGGCGCATAAGCAGTGCTTTTCAGCTGAGCACCCGCCTCCTCCCTCGACTCAATGTCTGACCACATGTGTTATGGCCATGTCACAAAGGGGAAGCTGAGTCATGGATGGCTTAAGAGACTTGCCAAAGGTCTCACAGAACATCAATGCCAGAGGTGAGAACAGACCCCAGGTCTCTAGGTGTCTGGTTCTGAGTCCCACCTATTAGATCATGCTGTCCTGTTCCCCAGCTCATGGCAGGTCTCACTGTGGTAGCAGGCCACTGCTGACTTAAGATGTCTCCTTGTCAGAGCTGAGAGCAAACGACAACCGTTTGTTACAAGTCTGACAGGTAGCGAGCAGTGCTGTCGTTCTCATTATTACTAAATCAAAACCCTATTGATTCCCTGTGTGTGGAAATTCAGTGCAACACAAAATGTTTGATTTAACAGGGCCTTGTAACAGAAAACAGTGTTTTCAAAACAGGGTAAAATTCCTGGCTGCACTGTGGGTTTCCTGACCAGGCCACCTCTCTTGGGCCTTTCCAGGGGGAGTTGCTCTGGGCCACCAAGGTCTGTGCAAAACTAGGGAGAGGACAGCATCCCCAGCTCTGCAGACACAATCGTGATGTTTTGCTCCCGCCTTGGGTTTGTGGACTAGCTCATTCCATGGACAGATGAAAGTGCTCACCCCCCATAGCAGGGGCCCGGCTCAGGCCATCAGTGTGTGTGTCACTTCCCCATCGCTGTGCCTTTTCCGCTGTTCCCTGTAAGCTGAGCAGTTAGGTGGATGCCCAGGAGAGAATCAAATGCTGCCCAGCTGCTTAGCAGAGCACCCGCCACAGCTGGCAGCATGTGTTTCTATTGGGGGGGGCACATCCGCACATGCGTTGGTGCACATAACAAAATTTATTCCATGCACGAACAGAAGATGTAGATGGAACATTGCTGGAGATGTTCAGTCCTAAAATGGTGACAGCCAAAGTGCGTCCCCCTCCCTCCTTCCTGCCTGAACTCTGGACATAAGAAGCACATTTCAAAAGTGGGGGAAAAAAAACCTAAACTCGCCAACAACAGTTTCCTCCCCGTTTGTGTACTAAGCCAGCTGGAAAATACGCACACGGCACCAGCATGTGTCACTTCCCCTTTTCAGGGACCTGTGTATCTTAACAGATAAGAACCTACTATTGCTCCTTGCTAGCAGGGCTGCCGGTAGCATGGGCAGCTTGATTGATGCTTGTGCTGAAGCTCCCAGGTTCAAGCCCAGCTCTGTGGGGTCATTGCACCAAGCTCTGTGCAAAGATAGGTGCTTTGTTGCTGGAAGTAACATGGTGCTTTGCTCATCCGCGTAGCATTAATTGTAATTGTTTATTGAGGTGATTAGCATTGTTTGCTCAGATGTCTGATGCAGCAATTAGCTGCGGCAGGGTGTGCATTGATATTTTACTGGGGCACACTTCATGCTAAGTCGTGCTGCTCTACCCTTCCCATCCGTGCTTGGGTGCCTGCTCCCAGCTCCCCTCCTCACCCGCTGACCAGGATTGCAGATGGCTAAGTGGTCAGATCCCCCCTGGGAAATGGGGCACTGCTCTGATCTCCAAAAGGCCCACACTGCCAATGAGACACTCTCTTTGGACAAGCAGTATCTCCAGCCCATCTTTGTCTAGCTCTGGACCCACCTGCAGAGTCCTGGCTGACCTTTCTTACCCACGTTCAGAGCAATCTGGGCACTGCTGAAGTCTAGGCTCTTCGCTTGTGGGTGACTTTTGCCCTAACAGTGCAGGGGGTGAAGTGGGGTCTTTTGGAAGCAGCACCTGGTGGAAATCCAGTGATCCTGCATAAATCCTGTGTTTGGGAACAGGCACCCAGATCCTGTGTTACTGAACTAGACAACTGCTGTTTCTCCTCCAGCGGGGAGCTGGCACTCTGGGCTTTGATAGGTAACAAGTGGAAGTGTAATATAGTCTCCAGGCTGAGGGTGGGGCTTGCACCCCAGGGGCTGCTGCAGTTCTGTTCCCAAAGCCATTAGCAGTGGCAGCCTGCTCTCTCCCTTACTGACACCGTCTTTGCTCAGCCAGAGAGGTGTCAGAGCAGCAGGGAAGCTTTGAAATAGATGGTGTAATTAGCAGAAGGCTCACGCTCACATGCCAGCCAAGAGGGCCTGGGTGGGGATGGGGAGGGCAGAAGTTCTCAAGGGAGGGTGAAGCGTAGCAGATTTATGCAGATTGACACCAGAGCATAACTAGCTTTGCTCCCTGCCCTTGCCACTCTGCACCAACATGAGACCCCTCCCCAACGCTGCTCTGGACAGTTTTGGCAACACCTGTGCTGTCTATTCGTACACAAGTTTGGCTCTTTACCTTCCAGAGTTCTGTGAGGAGGAAGGAGAAGGGTTTGTAACGTGGTAACTCCATCCAAATTCTGCCCCCCACTCACCGGGGACTAGCCAGGGTTGGGCGCAGGAGCCATCCCAGTGAAACGAGCACAGGCATGCCTTGGAGAAACAGGTTTCCAGGTTTCAGCCGAGATGTGAAAACGGGGCCGTTGGCTAGAGAACGTACAGCACAGGGGAGGTGGTGGGGGGCGCACTTTTATTTTGACAGTGGCAGCTTGTCTTTGTTTAAAAATAACTGTGTGGGAAAACTGGTCCCGTTCAGACTGAAAAGAAGCTGTCAGATCTCTCGGAAAGGGGAAGCTTGAAGCGTGAGCTGTGAAACAGTGACGGCTGAGCCCCACGCATCCCTCATTCAAACAATCTCTCCCTCACTAACAGGCTGCTGTGGCTGGGCCTGGTGACCTGACTCAGCAGCTGGCCCTGCGCTGCCGCTAAACCCTTCTGTGTCCATGAAACAGACCTGGGAGAATTTTACCAGCCTAGCAGCAGAGGGAGTCGATCAGTGCAGAAAGTCTGTCAGTCTGAATCAAAGTTGAAAGGGTGAGGCCAAGTTCAGCTGCACGTACTGGCGCTTCTTACCCCAGGGCCGGGAACTTCAAAGCTGAGGCTGTAGGTAACGTGCTCAGATGTCAGGAAGCACCACTGGTAACCTGCTTCTCTCCTTGCCCTCTGCTGGCACGCCCGAGGCAACTTTCCCATGAGCTGCGGAGAGACGGCTGGCCGAGTTCTAGGGGAAGTGGCTGTGTCAGAGGCCGGGGGTGTTGGACTCTGCAGACGGAAACGCTAAAGAGAGAGAGTTGTGTCTCTTCACTGCAGAGTTTGCTCCCTCTCTCTTCTGTCCACGTGATTCTTGAGGCTCCTCGGTCGTGCACACCAACCGCTCGGGGTGAGTCGGCTCAGCTCTCTGGGGGGAGTGGCTGCTTGGCTGAGGTGGCCCACAGACTGCATCGCTGAAGGGTGATTGTATCAGTGCCTTTCCACAATTCCCTGGTGTACCCAGGACGGGTGATTGCTCACAATTCCCTGAGGAAGAATTAGCAGCTCAGCTTCCTGCAGCACCAGGACCAGGGGTTGCACCCTGGCAGTCTTTGCGACCCGCGCAGGGTGAGCACAGTGCCCATGAGGGCACTGGAAGTGTGCCAGGGCTTGGCAGTATGGCCGCTCACATGTGGGCTGGGCTAGCCTGGGCCGGTAACTCAGCAGTGAGGACATTCCCTCGGTGCTTCCGAACGTGCTGCCTGGCTGGAATGATGCCGAGGCTGCAGCGATGCAGCTGCCAGAAGCGCTCCAGTGTTCATGCTCGATGCCGACTGCAGAATGCTCTCCTGTCGACGCGCTCAGTCCTCCCCAGCATATGGCGGCTGCTGCATTGGCAGGAGTAGGTCTTCATTGACAGCGCCGCCCATGCGACTGGCATCAGTGGGGGGTGCCTTATGCCCACCCCCCAGCAATACGCTGGCAAAAGTGGTAGTATAGACGTAGGTGAAGGTAACACGCTTGCCCCCCTGTGCTCCCCGAGGTCACTAGTGCTGCTTGTGTTCATTCCAGCCCAGCCTGCCTGGAGCGTTTGGTGCACAGATGTGAAGGAAGAGCTGAGCTGGCTGCCA
This sequence comes from Carettochelys insculpta, assembly GCF_033958435.1. Classification (NCBI taxonomy): domain Eukaryota; kingdom Metazoa; phylum Chordata; order Testudines; family Carettochelyidae; genus Carettochelys; species Carettochelys insculpta. The sequence goes on along the minus strand of NC_134149.1, from coordinate 3,974,796 downwards.
AAGAGAGCCTGGTCGTCGCCGTCGTGTGCCTGGCAGTTGTTTGGACTCAAGGTGCTGTGTCCTGGAGAAAGGCCATCCTGTGCTGGCCCCAGGGGTACATGGCTGCTGTGCACCCTGCTTAATCCAAGGGCTCTGCTGCCAACTCCCCTTTGCTGGGTGACTGGCCCTGTGCCTTGACTGATTTTACTGCCTGGTTCTTTGACGTTGTGACACATCCACTTTGCCATGATTTTTCTGCCTTTTTGAGATCTTAGTGCTGTCTCTGCCGGCAGCTGCTCTGTCTCATCACCGCTTCTGTGTAACTTGCGCCATCAGGCCCATCTTTTCCCGGCAGAGTCAAGGAGTGTGTAGAAGATTGGTACTTAGGCGTCTCTTGGGAGGCTGCAAGGAGCGTCAGGAGAAGTCAGCAGGAGTCGGGTGCCCCACTACCTCTGCCCCGGACTCCTACAAAGAGTTCACACATTTCTCTTCCAAGCACCGCTCCAGTGAGAGGGGCATTATCCCCAGAGCCAGCCGTGCCACTGGGAGATTAAATGACCTGCCCATGGTCACTCACAGAAGCTATGGCAGAGCTGGTGCCGAACCCAGATCCCCAGTCCCCCATCGTGCTTCTGCTGTGGCTTTACAGTCTGGGCTGGGCTCCTGAGGTGCCCAACTGCAAAAACTGGCCCCATGGGGCTTGCAGACAGCATGTGCTGCCTCTTCCCCCTGAGTGAACTTTGTCAGGCAGCCTGGCTGCTGACTTTGGCCCATCACCTGTGTGCATAGGCCCAGGATAATACACAGGGCTGGGAGTCAGGAGACCTGGATTCTGGTCCCAGCGTCTCCTGTCCGGCTGGTGGCCCTGCGTGAGCCATTGCGGCTGGGAGCGCTTTCCTCTTCCCTCCAGCCCGTTGCCCATCTTGTCCGTTTTTTAGCTCAAGAAGGGCCAGGCACGCGCTCAGTGTGTGTGTGCCTGTGTAATCACCAACAGGCCAACTTGAACCTGGGGCTGCTCAGAGCTTAGTGTAGCGACCTCTACCGTGTTAGCTCAGAGCCAGCTGGCTCTCAGCTGAGGCTGTAGAGGACACTCAGTCGGTCTTTGTGTAAGCACCACTACATGGGACAGTGAGCCAAACCAGGAGGTGTGTGGGTTACACACTCAGTGCCCAGCACGATGGCCAAGGCTTCTTGGCACAACTGCAACAGAAATAACTACCTCTGAAAGTGCTGGGGCTGTACGAGCTTTTCCCGGGTCCCCAGCCCCAGTGGGGTACGTGCTGTTTGGCTTCACAAGCTACTGAAAATGCAGAAAGTAGCAGACGGCACCATCTGCCTTTCCATTGTGTGCATCCACTAGGTCAGAGCAGGACATTTCTCCACGCCAGAAACTCCCTCAGACAAGTTCTCCATTGATAAGCAATAGGTATCGTTCTGGTGGGCAGCTGAGCTTTGCCACCGACGTGTGGGGCTATCTGAGGACACGGAGCAGCATTCATTTTAAAAGCACAGGATGTGCATTGCTGAGTACACTAGGTGAGGGCCTGAAGACAGTGTTGTTCATTTCTGGGTGGGATACTCAAGGGAAGAGTGCTGCATTTATTTTGGGGGCAGGTGGGGAGGGGGCAAGTTTGGCATAGTTCAGTGGAAAGTTGCTCATTGAGAAAACAAAAGTACTCACCTGAAGTATCTATGGCTGTAAAGCAAGCTGCAGATATAAGATTGCTCCTGACAATCTGTCTGCCTTGCAGCATAGCAATTCATCACTTCTTATGGGCTATGAGGAGGTTATTCCTTCTTGTAATTAACAAGCTGAATGCAGGATTTTTGTTAAATGGGGTGAGCTTCCAGCTATGTCTTGATCTTAGGGTCTGAAAAGAAAAGTGATCCTTTTAAGGGGCTATGGAAGGAAAAACACCCACCTGCTTTTCTATCCCACAGCCTGTCCACGTAACCAAGATAGGTAGCACAGCCGTTAGGTTTTCCTGCAGAATAAACATGAGATGTACTTGATCAAATGCCACAGTTATGTATGTTATCATTATGCTGAGTTTATGTTCAGAGATTTATCCCAATAAAGTGTTCCTTGCCTCTATGTAAGGCTTATGACACACCAGTCCTGTGCTTGCTGCAGGGAAAGGGTAAGGCCAATGTTGCAGTTCTCCCTAGATATAACACCTCCATGGCTTTTGATATTTGTTACTTCAGTCATTACCTTTCCTAGCTCCCCTGGGAAACTGAATACACAAGGAGAGGTCAAAATTTAAGCTTATTTTGTTATGGAGTATTTTTCTCTATCCTTTGGGTCATACTGATCCAACATTTTGTCCAAAAAATATGCACCCACGGTGTGTTTATGCAGCATAATACAATGTCAAATACCGTCAGCATACTCTGCAAACTCTTGTTCTAAGCATAACCATTCCAGGGAATGCATCTGTTGAAATTCTATGGCTTTAAGCTTTATTCGTTGTGAGGAAGGATTGTGGAATCATGTCCATAGTAATCATTTTGATTTTGTGTTAGTGGCTTGTTTTAAAATTTGGGGTTTATTCAGCTGAACCCTTGGGCTGGTCATAAAGAAAACTGCAGTTGTAATTATTTGGGATTTGGATGAAATTGCAATAGTAACAGATATGAATAATAAACTTGCATGGCATTGCCAGCCCCAGAAGTTAAAATATCCTGAGTCAGGTCGCCCAAAATAGCACATACAAGAAAGTCAACTTTTAAATCACCTGTACATAACGAGGAGCCAATCAACTCGCATTTCAAATATTCATCAACACAGAATTCTCAAATTCTCCATGTCATGCTGGTGTTCCACTTTGCAAATTAACTCAGAATCAATGGCTCACACATTCAAAAATTGCAAGGCAGTGCAGAATCAGGCCTCGTCTGCAGGGCTGACAACTCCATAAAAATAAAAAATCACAAAAAGTCCCAGTTTCTGGAGTCATGAGAATGTCACCATGTTTTCATTTAAAAATAAGTTTCAAACATTCATGAGTGCAAAGAAAAACTTGAAAACTTGACCCCCCCAAGTGTACCTTAAGTCAATAACTAGAAGACAAAAGGAATCTTAAAAATACTACATCAAAGTCATGGTTATCAGTGGATTATTCTTAAAATTATACGTTAACATTTTTCTTTGAGATAAAGCATACAAATTAATCTCCTGGATTTGCTACAGAGGGCTTTCCAGGACAGAAACAGCCAACAAGTATGTTAAATGGAGCTTCCTCTTTGTTTCATCCAGTGTAAAAATATCTGTGTTGATTTGCATTCGCATATGATGTTTGAGATTAGTTAGGCGCATGCCCAAAAGACCATGGGCACAAGATGAGCTTTAGTGATAGTTTTATAACATGAATGGGATGTTGTCAGCCTGGGTTGTTTTTAATTTATTATAGTTGCATTAACAGATTGCTGCAGTGGAAAGAAATTGGAGAATATTTTCTCTTTTTTTCTGTTGGTTTATTGTTTGCATTGAGAGTTTCTTCTGTATTGTGATTTCTTGGCTCCTCCATTTTTGTATGGCATTTTTGGCAAAAAGAGAAATTAGCTATTATTAATATTTATAAAGGGAAAACTTGGCAGTAAACTCTCCAAATATTGGCAAGGGAGTTCAAGGATAGGGGATAGTACTTGAAATTTAGTCAATGAAACAAATATTTAAATGTGTTTTCACATTATTGTTCCACTGCTGGTCAATGAGTGGAAGCCAAAAAATACAGGATTCATTTCTGTTGCTGATAGGAGTGTTTGGAAGAAAGTGTTTTTGAAGTTTTCTATGAATGTAGGGCAAGTACCAGGGGCAAAGGGACAATGACGGATTACATTGACTTGGCTTTGCATTGCTTTTCTGGCCTCATACTTTGAGGCTGATGCTTCAAAGTGTGCCTTTTATTCACAAATGTGGATGTGTTTAAATGGGTGGCACAGTACAGTTGCTATAAATAAATGTGTTCAATACCAGGCGTTAGCACATAGAAGGCGCATTGATGAGAACAGCACGGATAAGGGTTATGAGGGTTCCTTCAGAAGTCATCAGGACACAGGCAGAAGAATCAGGTTTGGGAGCTGTTGCAGCAACATTTTGATCTCAGTGGTGGTTCTTGCTCGGTGCTGAATGGGAACTGGAAAAAACAGCCCGGAAGCTGCAACTGATGATGATTGTGAGAACGCTGGCAGAGATGGAATCGAAATGGCTGGCTTTGCCAAACGGATAGTTTCTGGACCTCACTTCTCCAGATGTGTCTCCCCTTGCGATTGCTGGGAGGAGTGAGCTTATGATCCGGGCTGGGATCAATCTTCATGTGTCTTGGCTTTTTTTGAAGATCATCTCTTTGATGCCCAGCATCCAGGATCAGTTTTTCTGTTGGCAAAAGTGAAATATCAGCGCTCTCTTCTCCCCAGTGGCCCCCAGTCACTGCAGCCTGAGGAGCCTGGTGCCAGCGCACCATGTGCTGGGCGCATTACCCAGGGCAGCCATGCCTCCAGGCACCATGCTGGAACGGGCTGGGTGTAATCAAACCCCCACGTCCTTGTCGGCTGCTCTGTGTAGTGCTGCTGGGCAGGTAGGGCCAACACACCTCTGCAAAGGGGTGGCATGAGACTAAAGCTGGGCCTGCACTGGGAGCTCCTGGTGGGACTCCCCAGCTCATGCGCAAGCTCACGTGCAAGTAACAATGGCAACAGACAGCACGTGGAGACCCTGCGTCAAGTCCAGGGCTGGTGACAGTGGGTGGTGGGCAAGGTGGAGGGGAGGGGTCAGCTCCGGCTCCCCAGAAGGGGCTGGGCTGCAGGCAGAAAGGGCCAGGCTAGGCCTAGGCTTCCCCCACAGCCCTCAACACCTCCTGGACCATTGCAGGCAGGGCTCCGGCAGCAATTTAAAGAGCCCGGGGCCGGGGCTCTCCTGGTGGCCTGGCCCGGCCCAGCCCCTTTTATGTCTCTGGGCCACTGGGCAGCTTCCCCCTGTGGATCCCCCCATTGACAACAGCCCCGGCCATGTACAGCCCCACTTAGAACTGGTGTGTGTGGTGGTTTTAGGGGTGCCCAGCACTTGGTCACCTTTGCCAACCCTGTCCCCCCGCAAGCCCCAGCTTCCAGAGGGAAAGAGACTTGCATGTGCTGACTTAGGTGCCAACTCCCGAACGCTTCCCACCTGGCAGTCAGCTCTTAATTTACGTTACTGGTTAGCAGCAGGTGCGCTCCAGACCCCCAACCCTCTTCAGAGCCTTTCCCCAGAGCACACAGCTGCTGGGCAATCCCAGCAATACCAGAGCTGCTGTCTGACCGGGAACCCTGTACACACCAGCATGTGAACAGTTCTGCTCGGGCCCAGCTCCTTGGACGGTACCACAGCACTGACGGACACTGAGTGAGAACAGTCACCGGTAAGGCCCTGCATGAATCATGGGCTGATATTCAAATTGTTGCCGCGGAGTTGCAAATAAGATGTGGCAGGTCATAGAAAAGTAATAATAGACGTTTGTTAATGGTGGTAATTTGGAACAGCCAGTATAGACCTAATTGTTTAAGAAAAAAAGCAGAAATGATATAAACACTCAAGTATTATGTTGTGCCTGCTAATTTTTTTCATAACCAGACATATTGCTGCAACCATATTACAGTCATTAAAAAAAGTGATTGGTACAATATCAAATTCAGAAGCCTTCTCAACACAGGTTGTAGAAATGGAATCCAGTCATTTTAGTCTCTTATTTTTTTTTCCAGGCACTGAATGTTAGTGCACTGCTAATTGTACAGTAATCCCCCGGGTTACATGGGGGTTGTATTCCTCGCAACCCCCATGTAACTCAAATTTTGTGTAAGTTGTGGGGAGGGGCACCCTCCTCCTGCAAGACCCTGGGAGCTTAGAGCCAGGCTAAGCAGTGTCTGGTCACTTTCTAGGCTCCCACTCAGCTGCAGGGAGCTGGGAGAAAGGTACAACAGCGCCTGGTCAGTTTCCCTGCTCCCTGCAGCTTGCGGGAGCCAGGAAACAGAACAGGTGCTGCTGTGCCTGGCGCCTGGCTTCCCAGGGCTGAAGGGCTTCCCCCGGTCCTCCCTCCTCCTCCAAGCCCCTGGGAGTGAGGTGCAGCAGCGCCTGGTCGGGTTCCTGGCGTGACAGCTCTCATGGGATTAAAGAGTAAAACGAGCTGAAAAAACCAAGTGGAGCCCATTTCAAACCGAACCCAAAATGTGCCCCTCCTGTTTGGCTCCGCAACACCAGCTGACCAACAAGCCAGGTTCCCTTTTGGTTGGCACTGCTCACACCCACCAAATAACCTCAGACAAGCCTCACTTCAGAAGAGCTCCTCTGAGAACAAAAGCCGAGCCCCTCCGTTATTTCGTCTGGCAATCGTGTAGCGTCTGCACCAAAAGGTGCATTAGAAACTTGTCCTGGACCTAGGGTTGGACTGAGGTTACGAGGAGCCTATGGCTAACTGGAGGAAAGGGCCGAAGTGTGAAGAATATATTGCAAGGCACATACCAGGCCTGCCCCTACCCCACCACCAATGGCAGAGCGGAGCCAGAGCCAGCAGGCAGACCCCACGCTGAGCCAGCACCAGTGCTGCTACATGGCAGGCTGGCAAGCAGACCCATATCCACGGGCAAACAGTTCCCTCCCCTTCTTTACCTGCTAAAATCAGCAAGCCACATGCAAGCCTGTTGTGGGGGCACGCTCCTGGACAGCCCCACCAACATGGCGGCAAAGCAGAGACTGAGCCAGCAAGCAAACCTACCCGCTGCAGGCCAGCGTGGCAGCCAGAGCCAGCAGGAAAAATAAATCTACCCCCACCCACGCACAGAGCCCTTCCCAGCCCGCAGCCCTGCCTGCTTGTAGCTCCTCGCGAGGTTGGTCCTGTAGGAAGGACATCCAGTGCCTGGACTCTGGAGACTCTCAGCTGGCCTTGTACTCGGTTAGTGTCTGCCTCTCTCGCGAGAGCAAGTTCCCTGGGATCTCTGCCACCTGACTGATAACTAGTGGGTCGAATTCTGTCCTAAGTCTTTACAGCAGTGCAGCCCCCCTGGATTTCAGAGCAGGGTAGCAAGGAGTGGAACTTAGCTCGTTGCGGCCGTGTTCTGTTTGTTCCCTTGCCAGCAGTGTGGCGTTTTCTTCAGTTGTTTCTTTGGGGACAGAGCCTTAGGCTAACTTGGACGACTTCAGCTGATACGAATTTTGTGTAGCTCCTTGGAAGATCTGGCCTGTTTTTCCTTCTAAGAATTCCACAGTTCGCCCCTGTGGGCTGTGTTATCTGTGTTCCCTTGATCAGTGGTCTGTTATTTCTTGAGTGTTTTTAGTCTAGTCCCCTGCCCTTTAATTACTCTCAGATTTCAGAGGATCTGTATCTTCCATGTTCTCAGCGATCCCGAAGCTGTATGTGGAAAGCTTTGATGGTGTTCACACTTGCTTTTCCCTGGGCTTTTATTTTGGTGGGGGGAGGGGAAATGGCTAAGATGAATTTTTCTTTCCTCCCTATTCTGGTAATTAGAGCTGCCGAAATACTTCACAGACAGGTCTGTGCCCTTTTGCCTTACCCGCTCGTGTTTTTAATTAATTAAATTTTATGGTTTGTTTTGGTTGCATCAGTAGTTGCAAAGAGCAGTAAATGAAATCGAAGCAGAACTGGCTGATACAAGCCCCAGCATGCAGCTAATTAGCTCTTCAAAACGGCTTTTAATTGTTGCTAAAGCGGCTTCCATTAGCTCCCTAGCACAGTGCTTGAGATTGGGTCAGGTGTTCCCATTTCGTACACACACACATCCATTTGAGCTCCCATCAGTCTGTCCACTTTTGGTCTCTCTTCACGGATAGTGATCCTGATCATGTTCATGGGAAACTTCGGAACAAGTGTGCTGAGCCACTGCCTAGGACGCAAATGCAGGTGCTTTTGATGTTACCCAGGTGTGTTATCTCTGGTGCCTATGTCAGGAGATGGATGCGTCAGCTGTAAGGCTGGGCCCAACCATCATTGTGGGTGAGTACTGTTTGCCTAGCACAATGGGGTCTATTATTATTGGGGTCTCTAAATGCTACTGCAAAATAATCTGTAATGAGGGCTTGAAACCATATGAATGAGTTCACAGTGTTAGAGGTGCTTCATTGGGGGTAGGGAGCAAGGAGCTATCTATTTTTATTTGTCCAGTACCTAGGCTGCTGGGCCCTATTGTGGCCTTCAGCACCCTTGTAATGCACATTTATTAATAGTTAACACAGCCACCCCATGGCTAATCACCTTTATTTGCATATCCTGGCCTGATGCACGCCTGTAGTGTTCAACTGATGTTTAATGTCACCTCCGACAGGTGCTAGCGAAAGACAGCCCCCAAAGAACACGTGAACTTGTGTTAGGGCCAACCGCTTACAAAGCACATCACCCCAGCTGCCGTGTGTGTGTGTGTGTGTGTGCGCGCGCACGCGCGCGCGCCTAGATGCCTGCATACATACCTCTGGAGTCTGCATTTGCCTTTCAAAATTCCATTTTGCACTGCTGACTGCAAAGGATGTCAAACTTACACCTGTCTAGTCCTTACCAAAGTCAAGAAAGGAAATCAGCAACGTCAGGCCTGAGAAAGAAATACTGTGCAGTTAGGGATCTTTTGCCCTGGCAATTCATGGAAGCATTTGTCCCCGTAGTAGTTAGTCACTCTGTTTCTGTTAATTAATAGGATTGTGCCATTTCCTTTTTCTCCTCCTCAAAACCATATGACTGTACGTAAGTCTTCTAAATTTCAGGACTAGCATTGAAGTGTGAAGGGGATGCAGGGCTACTATGTTGGTTTTGGTTTTACTGTAGTTCTTTTAATGCTAAGCTCAGGTGATATGGAAATATGCTGAGTTCTGGAGATGGTCAAAATGCTTACAAGTAACTTGAAAAACCAGTGAAACTGAGCAAAGGGTGAAGCGAAAAAAGTGAACCCTTCAAAGGCAATGCAATATGTGTTTGAGCAGATGTAACATTTTGAGTTTTTTCTTGATTGGCAGCTTTTAATTGCAGCTTTGTAGTTGATAAGCTGACATCGATGTGTATTTTTTTCCCTTAATGCTACTATTGATGGCACCCTGTGTCTTTCCACAATGAAAGCTGTTTAGCCATCAAATATTGTGCTTCTTAATAAGTAATGTACATGCCCATTGCAGAGGGATGTGCATTACTACAGTGCCTTGACTGTTTCATTTTATATTCGTTCTTCTGGCACAAAGGGGGATTTGATTCAAATCCTGATAGTTGAGGTTGCTCAGCCGTCCCGTTGTTTGCTTATGAACTTTTCTCTCCCCTTGCTTTCTTCGTGCAGCACAAGATAAGCAAATTAGCATTCGTTCCATGGGAAGCATGTCTTCAAAGAGAAGCATGCTTTTTTTTTTTTTGTCTCTGACGTGCAAAATACCAGAATAAAGAACCTCATACCATGCATTCCGTTCACTGAACTTGCGCTCTGACAATGGATATGGAGTTAATACCGTGACATTAAACAAGGGGACAGGTCTTCTGAAATTAATTCTATCCGTGCCATCAACAAACACGTGATTCTGGAGAAGGGAGTGTAGCACCTTTGTGGGAGAAGCCTTTGTTCATTAGAGCCTGGTCTGACATAAAGAATCAACCCCAAATTTAACTGGAAAATTGAATGTTCAGGTAGCCACACCGCTGGACTTTTCAAGTGACGCCGCGTAGTTTAGTCCTGATCTTTATCATATCCTTAAAATTGCCTCAGTAACATCAAAGGGTCAGCCTGATGAAGTCAATTTTCTGACAGAATCCCTAATTTGTCCCTTGTCTCACCTTCTGTTTCATCAAAAAAACCAAGCAAACTGCATTCAGTGGATGGAGTGTTCGGAGCCTGGCTTGTCATACAATCTGACATAAAACAAAGCATTCTGGGTTTGTTCAGCAGGGTTCATTGGCTGGTGGCTACTGCAGTTCCACCAGAGATCTTCAACGATATTTGTCTTAATCAGTAGCTTCCTTGGGGCTGTGTCAGTGCACTGTCTCAGGGAATGCAGAGTTTTGCAGTAGTGTAAGAGATTCACTTGATCTTACCATGAGGAGAAAGCAAAGGCTTTCAGGCACTTGCAAGTGCATGTGCTGATTTGGATAGAGTGATTGGAAGGATGCAAATGTGATGGGTGTGATCACAAGGTGTGATCCCCTTGAGAGTGTTACCCGGTGTGCTAGTCATGCCGTTGAGCCCACTTACCCATCCTCTGGGGCACCTCACCCCCCTGTCCTGCTGGGCCAGAAGCTCTGATCTTGCCCAGCCAAGGCAGAGACGTGGGGTTACAGCCTCCTAGCAGAGCAACACAGATGTTAGACCAGCTCAGCTCAGTTCTAGGGATTTATCAGCACCCGAGAGGAGAGCCCTCAAAAGGGACCAGATCCCCAGATAAATCCACCTCACTCTGTATGACAGTTTTACAAAGAGAGAGCTCCTAAGGGTCACTGCCTTGATCAATGAAAGAGAGACATGCACAGTGGTTGCTCCATCCACCCCAGTTAACAGTTATTCACACGAGGCTTGATAAATTAGGTGGATCTGAGTGGGTTACTAAGCTAAAATAAACAAAATATGTCAAGGAAGCCTAAAACACTAAGGCTACATCTACACTGCATTCCCCTTTCAGAGGAGGAATGCAGATGAGGGATATCAAAAATGCAAACGCTATGCTGATTTACAAATATCATGCTTTATTTGCATAATCTCATGCCTGCGTTTCCAGAAGAGGCTTTTCCAAAAACAAAAACAGACTTATAGGTGGAGAAAAAAATGCCATTTTTGAAAGAACCCTGTCTACACGGCTGTTCTTGTTTTTGGAGAAGCCTCTTTTGGAAACATGATTGCATGAGATTTGTAAATCAGCACTTCATTTGCATTTTTTGATCTCCCTCATTTACATTGCTCTTCCAAAAGGGGAATGCAGTGTAGATGTAGCCCAAGAGAGCTCATTACCAATATATTTCTCATTGTTCTTCCTGCTTTAGATAACTTCATTCAAGTCAAAGCTGATCTTTTCTCTGCTCTAGGTCTAACAGTTTCTTTTGTATTGTCTTGGAGTGGGGAGGCAGTTTTCAAAAGCCAGTTGAAGACAATCGTTGATTGCTTCCCATTCCTTCAATAGAATTTCCCCAGGACTGTGAGTCTTTGTTTAACCTTCCCCATCCCAATGGAAAAATACCAAATTCAAGATGGATTTCGGCACCAGGCGGCATGGCCACATATCCTTGTAGGACCAACCACTGTTTGGGCTTACATGAAAAAACAAAACCATTATTTAAATCATTGGTGAAGATATTGAACAGAACTGACTCCCGTTGAATCCCACTTGTTATTCCCTTTGTATTATATGAGGGTTTGTCTACACAGCAAAATTCAAAGTATCAGCCCTTATTTCAAAATAGCTTTGTGAGAATCTACACAATGCAGCTGCTGTTTTGAAATAGCAGTTGGCTTATTTTGAAATAGGTAAACCTCGTTCCATGAGGAATAATGCCTATTACGACCTATTTTGAAGTAGCTATTTGGAAATAGGTGTTGTGTAGACAGTGAATAGGGCCTATTTCAAAATAAGCCATAGTGCATCCAGTGGCTGTATTTTGAAATAAGCTTTATGTGTTCAGACAATTTATTTTTAAATAGCTAAGTGCTATTTTGGAATGCATTTTTGTGGGTAGCAGCATTATTTCAGCATAAGCTATTCTGGAATGAAGGTACTGTGTAGGCATACCCTGAGAGAGAGTAACAATATTGCTCCCTGGCCGAGAGATCTTACGACCTAGGGTAATCTCTTAATGTCAAATCCTTAGGTCTTTACTCAGTCGTTACTCCACTTTATTCCATCCTTATTCAAACTGATACCTGTTGCTATAAGTGGGGCATTTGGAGAATGGAGTGGAGTAAGAACTAAGTATGCCCACACAGGCTACCTACCAGAGCTATTCCATACTGCATTTCTGAGTGAAGCTGAAATTTCCAGAGCTTGATATTAACTCACCCTTGTCTTCTGAGTGTTTGGCTCTGTTAACTAGATGCAAAAATGATTTGGCTAACTCCTTGCCTGCTGGCATTGCCTTTGTATTGCAGAAACCATCCCTGCTTTGGGATGATGCCTTAAAAACATTAAGCAGATAAGAAATCTTGAACAACGACATTTGCAAGGGTGGCAAGCTTGAAAATCCTCAGCGAAGGGAGATTTTTATTTTCTCTTTGGAAGCAGTTCCTACTTTTGATCCATCAGCTACACGTTCTTAACCCATCTGTCTCCACAGAAATCTAATTTAATAAATCAAAGGATTCAGGGGTGTGCAACTGGACCGGGTGTATTTTGTAGAGCTGGTTCTTCTCAACAGCTATAAGAGCTTGATTTAATGGCCTAATGGGCTTTAAGTGTCCTTCCATTGCCCTCATTGGACATAGACTCTTATCTTAATATACTTTGTTCCCAAGTCAAATTATGACAGATTCCATAACACTAGTGATAGACAGAAGGAACCATTTATCCTGGGGGAGAGAAGCAGAATACTAAGAGCAATGAGTAGAACTGCATTAGGAATCTGCAGCACCAAGGAGAGAAACATCTGAAAAAGAGATTTAAGGGATTACCAATACTCTTAATTCCTTCAGTCAGGGGACCTGTTTTGGAAGGCTTTTGCTTCAGGATGGCAACTTCCAAGTTTGTACCTGGATGTTCAGAGTGGTAAAAAAAGTTCTCCCACTGTTTTGTTACCATTCTTGATGTCTGGTTTTGTTACCCTTCCTGATGTCTGAATTATGTCCATTTATTCTGTTGCATAGAGACAGTCCAGTTTATCCAATGTGCCTGGCAGAGGGGCATTGCTGGCTCATGAAGGCATGTATCATGTTAGTAGATGTGCAGGTGAATGAGTCTTTGATGGTATGGCTGATGTGATTAGCTTCTATGATGGTGTCACTAGGGTAGGTACATGGATAGAGTTGGCAATGGGGTTTTGCAGGGATTGGTTCCTGAGCTAGTGTGTCTGTAAGGGGATTGGAGCGCTGTCTGTAAGACAGGACTGTCCTGCCTCCCAAGGTCTGTGAGAAGAAGGGATTGTCATCTAGGATGGGTTGTACATACTTGATGTGTTGTGGAGGTTTTAACTGGGGGCTGTAAGAAATGACCAGTAGCATTCTGTTCTGTCCTTCGTTGAGTCTGCCCTGTAGTAGATGACTTCTGGATATCTGCCTGGCTCTGTCAATTTGTTTCTTCACTTTGGAGCTCTGGGTGTGTCTGTGAAGATTTGTTCCTGTGCTTCATCAGGTAGTTTCTTGAGCAGACGGTATAGTTTCCTTTGATGGTACTTAGGAGGATCACAGTGGTTTGTAGAAGGTAGAGTTGGACAGTTGTCTATCAGCCTCCAGTTTGTAATCTGATCTATCCATGGTGACTACAGCACCTGCTTTGTGAGACTCTTTAATTACATTGCCAGAGTTGTTTCTGAGACTATGGGTGGCATCGTGCTATGGGGAAAGTGATGCTTCTTGTCCACAACTTCAGCTTGTTCAGATCAGCAGAAGCACTCGATGTGGAAACCCAGTCTGTTGTTTCAACTGACAGGTGGACTCCAAACAGAGTCCTTCTTTAGCATTGGTAGAGTGGTCTCTGGAGTTAGTGTGGCATTCAGTGGTGTGGTGGAAATATTCCCTGAGTTGAAGATGGTGGACGTAGGCTTCAAGGTCACTCCAGCACTTTATCGTGTGCAGGATGGTAGGGCAGAAAAAGAGTTCCTGAGACAGGACAGACTTTTCTGCCAGGCCAAGTGTGTAGCTGAATAGACTAATAGTATTATTGGGAGAGTCAAATGTTGCCTCTGGTGTGAGCCCTTGTGGCATGTAGGATTTAGATGGTTGTGTATTTTTTTTTCCATAGAGAAGTGTAGTGTTATGACCATCCTTCCTCTTCCTAGATACCTTATGTTTGGTGGCCCTGTGTTGCTAGCAATTGTCTTTCATAACCCCAAGTATGTCTCTCTCTATCTTGGAGGTTTCTCAGGGATCTGTATTTACCTTCAGATCCCAATGATGCTTAGGTCAGGTTTTCCTTCGGCAGAAAACTGAATTCAGAACATTAATACACGATGAAATTAACATAATTCTTTATCCCAGATTTCTGTTTTGGCCAGAAGTTATTTAAAATGTGTGCAGGCTAGTTCAGAATAATTATTGCTTACCGAATTCTGACCTCTTTCTTAAATCACTTTTCATAGAGATCCAATTAAAAGAGATTTTAATATCCTGAAAGGCCCTAAAATAGCTGTTAAAATTATGAATTGTTTGTTTTCTTGTTGAGCTGTAGCAGGGTGATGGGAATATTTGCTTGTTTAATAAGCATTTGGCCCCGACTCAGGCAGAACAGCAACTAATTTACTCCGATTCACTGGAATTTAACTTGAAGAAAGAGATGGGAATGTTAAAAATAGTCTTCCTAGTACTGGTGCTGTGTGCTGCTAGGCAAGAATCCTGCTATCGTGAGGAAAGTCAAGTTTACTCCCATGCCAGACAGTAGATGAGTCATGGAGGCAGGTAATGTGTTCTGCTGGAGAGGAGTGTGATACCCACAATTTGGTGTCTTGTTTCACTTCCTAAGAAGGCAGAAACTTCTGCAACTCTGGGAAAGGTGCCTGGTGCAGGAGAGGGGAGGTGGTAAGCCAGGATAGTTGTCATGAGAACAAGGAAATACAGCGGCTTTGCAAAGAAATAGATGGGTGTCAAAACTTTGCGTAAAAGCTTGATGCTTGCTAGTAGGAAAGAAAGCCTTAGTTAAAAGGTACAAATATTCTACTGCTATTTACAAAAAAACTGTCCGTGTTTATTGGTATGACTGCCTGAGACTGAGTTAAAACCATAAATGAAACAGAGTACCTTTGCTCAGTGCAGATAAATAGGTTGTATGAATTCCTTCCTTTGTATTGGTGACTTAGGCCCTGACTTTGACCCCTATTATTTATGCTTTGACTGGAATAAATTGCAGGGATAGTGGTAGAATCTCCATAATTGGAGATATTTAAGAAGAGGTTGGATAACTAGTTAAGAGGGATGATCTAGATGGTGCTTGGACCTGCCGTGAGGGTAAGAGACTGGACTTGATGACCTCTTGATGTCCCATCCAGTTCTAGTATTCTATGATTCTACATGGGGATGGGAATTCACCTGCACTGAGCTCACTGCAGGATGGCAGCTGAAAGGAGGCCCCGTTTTTTTCCATGAGCGCTCCATTGCTTGACTTTTGATGATAAGATTGGACAATTAATTGTGTGTGACAGACGGAACACCAGCCAGAAGGTGGCACCCTGCTGAGGGTCAGAGCTAATTCCCAGAGTGACCAGCAGGAGATGCCGCCAGGAGTGTTCTCACCATTAGTGTGAGTCCCTTGAAGTCATCTTTGGAAAATAAGAAACGACCATCCATCCACCTGCATAGCGATATGGATCAAATGTAACACCCATGCGACCTTCTGTCTGTACTTGTTAATTATTAATGGTAGCTGTCCTTTCTACCCTCCAGAAGATGCAAGAAAATTTTTTCCCCTTTTTTTTAAGCATATCAGATTAGATGTCTGTACGGGAAAAGCTATTCCCCGCCCTGCCTCTCTGACCGCTTAGTTGACCTTTGCAGGCATATGGTGGGATATGTCACTGGCCTCAAATAAGGGGAGAGAATCCCAGCTTTTGGAGTCCATGGTTCCCCCAGCTTTGTCCATCAGGCAGCCTCAGTCCATAGGATAGTAGTTGCTCATTCCCTCTGGGCTGCCCAAAGGCTGCTGGCTGTGCTGTCCAGGGGCTCATTGGGCGTGAACGTGAAGAAAGCAGCTGAGTACATTCCATTCACACACCACTTCAGGGCTTGAGTCTACAACGTGCTGGTCATCGCCTCCTGTCTGTTTTGTCACTCTTCTCTAAACCCCCTTCAGCTTGGCACAGCCATAGAACAAACTTACCTAGGGACTTGGCTACATGAACGGGGGGGGGTGTGTTTTGTTTTTTGTTTTTGTTTTTCCAGAAAAACCCTTGTGCCCACACTGCAAAGCTTGTTGTGCTGGAATAACAGGGCATTTAAGTCGGAATAGTAACTCCACCAACAGGAGTGACTTTCACCAACTGCCCCCAACCCCATTTCGAAATTGACTCAGTGTGTACTAAGCAGAGGTAATCATGGCTTAATTGGCCTCCAGGGCAGCCTCCCATCATTGCTCTTATTCTGAAATGGGGCTCTTTAGTGTGAACGCTCAGTTTTGAAATGCTCTGTCAGAGTGTACGCTCTTTTCAGAAATAACTTGTTTTGACATTATAACAACAGTGAAATGAGTTATTTCTGAAAAGCCCTGCAGTGTAGACATAGCCTTACTGTCACATTCCTATAGCTGTAGTACAACACAAGCAGGAGATGGAGTGTGAGTTATGCCCTGCGAAAGGGTTTCAGACAAGTTTAGTCAACCCAGTGATTTTTTCCCCTGTTATTGCACATGATGAAAATGTCTAGTGGGAAGCCTGAAAATATATTTATGAAACTTTGTTTTCATAAACTGCTGGTTGTTCAATAGGGCATAGAAACAGCCAGTATGAGAGAGTTATTTGCTCTGCAGAATCACTTTGCTCCTCAGCTCCAATTTCAGTGCAGTTACTGCATTTCATTGAGTTCTCTAAGAAATGTGGCACAGTAGATTAGTGGTTGATCTCGCAATATGGCATTTCCGGGGTGGCTGTCAGTTATCTCGTTCCTGTTTCTATTTCCCCACCTCCAGATGATCAGGTAAGGGCATGCCAGGCCACCTTACGAGGAGGTAGATTCTCCAGGGCATCCTCAGAAAAGGGAAGCTTTATGAAAACCTGACTCAAACTTATCGTGCTGATTCCTATACCTCCGAGTTAGCGTGCAGACTTCTGAAAGTCTTTGTGCATGTAAAGCATTTTGTTCAGACCTGTTGTGGAGGGTGGCTGGTTTCCTAGTGACAAGTCAGCAAGTATGACCACCTCAGCGCTAAAAATATTGCACTTGTCACCATAACCTCCTGGGTGTTAAGTCAATAGTATATAATTGGTGGCATGACAAATAGTTGATGGTGCAGACAATTGCAAAAGCACTGTGAAAAGGAGTGAAACTGTGAAAGCTTCTTTGGGGCAATTAGATTTTTCCATCTATAAATGGGTGTTATTACACGGCATTCTGCATCCAGGGAGTCGCAACTTGAATTTCAACCTCATCAAGCCTAAGCTCCAAAATGTCCAAAGCTGCCCTTCTCTGAAAGTGTTGTGCTCCCCAAGAAAGCATCTGGGGTGTGTCTACGCAACACAGTTATTTTGGAACAGCGGTTGTTATTCTGAAATAGCTTGGGAAGTGTTTAAACAGCAAAACTGCTATTGCGAAATAATTTTGAAATAACGGACGTCTTATTTTGAATTCTGTAAATCTCATTCTATGAGGAATAGCGTCTATTCAGAACTAGGTATTTTGGAATAGGGGCTATTTTGAAATAAGCTATTGCAGAATAGTTTATTCCAAAAGAACACTGCATTGTACACATAGCAGTAGAGTGTTTGTAGGGGCTGTAATCCAAAATAAGCTCTGTTGTGTGTGGACACCCTATTTTCGAACAAGTTGCCTTTATTTTGGGGCTTCTCTGTAGTCTGGATGTGTTATTCCAGAATAGTTTATTTTGGAACATTAACTCTGGAATAAGCTATTCCAGAATAATGCTGTAGTGTCGATATGGCCCTGGAGTCCTAATATTGTTGACTGAAGCTCACTGAGCAGCACACTGGCCATTGGGACCTGAGTCTTAGCCAGATGACCTCTTCAGTCATAGGGCTATGTTGTCTTCTGGTCATAATCAACAAACACAAAGGTGTGGGAAGTTTTTTCCTGTGCCTCTGTGCCAGACCTCTGCAGATGTTGGTGCCAGATTAGTGTAGCTCTCTGGCTAACTCTTGACAGTGGGCCAGAAGGGGATGGAGTCGGGCAGAAATGGTTGGGTGCCCAGGAAAGTGAACTGCCCTTTTGAGGGCTGGAGTAAATAACTTCATACACTGTGCAAGAGGTTGTAACTCAGTTCTGCACTGCTCCTTACTTAGGATGTAATGTAGAGGATCAGAATGTGTTTCATGACTTGATACTGGGTTTAAGATGCCCTTGCAGCATTGGGTCCCAAGGATCATTGCCTTGTGCTAGGGCAGGAGAACCAGAAATGCAAGTTTGTTATAGCTTCATGTTAGTCAGTTCATCCCATTTGGTCCATCTTTAATCAAATCGTTAGCTGTTCAATTATTTGTAGTCTAACACTGACACATTGACTGCCCTGTGTTTTTATACACACACACACACACACACACACACACACACACACACACACACACACACACACACAAAATAAGGAGCAGATAGCCTCAATTTTGTATTCAAGAATATTTGCTACTCATTGTCAAAACAAATTTGTAACAATAACAAACTACATTAATGCGGCTACCCTTTTTGGGATGAAGTGCCTGTGATGCTCTGTAAAGCTGATTGGCTTGTATAGCACGTTAAAATGTATCTAATATGGTACTTCAGTAAGATTTACACAGACCTGGAATTAACTAACAGTGGTTGTCAGCAGTGATATTTGTGACTTCGCCACATCAAAGGAGTTAATTTGTGAACAATGTCATTCCCAGAGACCTGCAGGACTGCTTTCTTGTTTGCTTGTTCTCTATGGATTATATATTATTGAGTCATTTCTTTACCCTTCTGCTTTTAAATACACATTCATAAATGGTCTGGAAGAGAAGTAAACAGTGAGGTGGTGAAGTTTGCAGATGACAGCTGTCTTCAGTAATTTTATAAGTCAGAAGCTGACTGCAAAGGGTAGAAAAGGATCTTGCAAAATTGGGCAACTACACAACAGAATGGCGGATGAAACTCCAAGTTGAGAAGTACAAAGTAATACATATTGGAAAACATAACTCCAGCTCTACGTACAAGTGTTGGAGTCCAAATTAGTTGTTACCAGTTGAGAAAGAGATCTTGAAGTTATTGTGCACTCTCAGACCAAAAAAAACCCTCAAATAACAAAACGAAACAAAACACCTCAAATCAAAACAAAGCTCACAATGTTAGGAACCATTAGAAAGAAAACCGGTAGAAAATACAGTTTGAACCTCTCTAATCTGGAACTCTCCCTTCTGGCAACATCCATGATCTGGCGTGATTTTAGTTAGCTGGACGGCCACTTAGCATGGGCATGGCCAAGTTTCCTGTGGTCCCATAAAGTTTGCTTCCAGCCACCAGTCCTGACACTCAGTGTTCTGTGCTGTCATTTAGCTGTAATTTACCCCTAAATGTCTTCCCAGAGCCCAGTAAGCAGTGGAAGGGCTGGTAATGTGCTGGACAACATTGATCTCCTGTGGGCTAGCAAATTTCTCTCATCCAGCACCGGTCGGGTCCAGACGACAGGTTCAGCCTGTAATAGGAAAGAAAATACCATCATGCCGCTCTTTAAATCCATAGTATACACACCCCTTCAAAACTGCATGATGTTCTGGTTCTCTCTTCTCAGAAAAGATACATTAGAACTGAAAAAAGTACATAGAAGGTCAGCAAAAATAATTAGGCATGTGGAACAGCTTCCATGTGAGGGAAGATTAAAAAGACATAAGGAAATAATTCTTCACACAGTGTACAGTCGCTCTGTGGAACTCACCTTTGTGGGAGGGGGTGAAGGCTACTTGGACCATTGCTCTGACCCAGCGTGGCCGTTCTTTTCCTCTCTCCAGAGGTGTTTGTCGCAAAGTTATGTATTAAAGCAGGACGCTATATTTGTAGCAAAGCATTTTTGCGGGTCAAAATGTGCTTACTTTTTCAAGCTTGCAAAACATTCATGAAATTGGAAGCATGTGAGGAAATGTAGAAGCTTTTGATACAGTTTATTAGGCAACTTTTTTATTTATTTATTTGTTTGTTTATTTTTGGCATTGGCATGTAAAAATGTTTCAGCATATTTTACATTTTCAAATTTCTCTTGGGCTGATTTGCTGGGATCAGTCACATGTTATTAGCTGTTTCCTTAGTTGGCTGAGCCTACCATATTGTTTTCATGTATTTTGCCCCCATTATGTGCCTTTATGGAGCTTTACAGGCAAAGGAAAAAATGTTTAACGTAAGCTATTCAGACTCATTTTCTCTGAGAGGAGCTACATTTGTATGGTCTGTCAGCCATGCAGAAAATGAGTGCAGAGATCAGCTCTGTGCTTCAGTGTGAGGGCTGCCCTGCTACACAGTCTCTCTTCAGGATAAAACAAAATGTAAGTCAGGCCCAGATAACTTGCACCCGAGACGCCTAAGAAGTTGTCTGCAGAGACTGATGGTCCGCTGAATTTTGGCATCCTAGGAAATCTGCAGAAGACTGGAAGAGAGCAGCTCTTATGCTGGTATTCCAAAGGGGCAAGTGGCTCTCCTCCTGGTAACGATGAGCTCGTTAGCTTTTTGGAATAAATGGAAAGCAGGTACAGATACAGACAGTCATGATGGATGTGGAGTGATGGAGACCTTTAAAAAGGGAATATAACCAGTGACCTGGAAGCCCTCCTGATTACATGGGCCAGCCACTGCCGAGGGTTGTGGGCACTGTAGTTCTTCAAGCGCAGTTTCCCATGGTTTCTGCTATCACTAAACAAAGGGTCATTTAAGGGCTCCCTTAAGCAACCTGAATGGAAAGCCTGCCTGTATCTCACCCAGCTGCTCCCATAAGGTGATCTGTTTCCTTAATTGGCTGAGCCTGTCATTGTTTTCGTGTATTTCCATCCCCTTGTGTGCCTCATCCCTTTAAGGATGGGGCTGACTGGCTAACCATTAACATCCCTAATGTTGATAGCACTAAGCCCTGAACTCCTAACATGACCGTGTGGCACCGCTGTTGGTCATGTTAGTGGATGACAAAAAGCTTGTAAGAAAAGTGAATAATTCTGGGGGTAGGCCTGTCACACACAGGGAGGTGGATCACTTTGACTGCCCGGACTTATTCTAACAAACTGCCAGATGCAAAGTTGTGTACATCCAGGAGGAGGGAGGGCAGGAAGGCTGATCAGACCTACAGAATGCAGGAATGTATCATGGAAGATATCCTTCTGGAAAGGATTCAGGGGTCATAGATTGTCCCTGTAAATTTGATGTGCTCTGTTACGCAGGCAGACTAGGTGAGCTAATGGTCCCTATAGACCTTAAGTCTAGTGTGCAGCTAGGGTCAAAAGTTCCCTTTTCATAAAGGCTTGTTACTGCTCCTTGTTTATTGTGCAAACTAAGAGATTCCCTCTGCCACCAAAATTCACGAGTGTGACTTTGTATAAAACATTTCTCTTATGAATACCCGCAAACGTGCCCATGCACACTTTAATTAATGCGATGGATCCAGGGTATTCATTGTGCTGCATGGAAAGTCAAAGCCTATGAGTAGGTATGTGTGGGTCCGGAAAGGCTTTGCAGCAGTCAAACTGAAGAATTGCTCTCTTCTGTTTTTCTCGAGCTTTCCCCAAAGAAGAGATGTTGTTGATGAGGGACGTAAAATGCCATTTAATAATGTAAATGGTTAAATATTAAGTTTAACTGGTTAACTGATTAAATGTGGGGAGGGGGAGAACTCCAGCCTGGCTGGGCTGGGCTGTCCTGTCCCACCTGCTGCAGATGGGGGCTGCTGTGGCTGGGCTGGAGTGCCCCTTACCACAGTGAAGCTGGAGCAGCTCCCTGTCCATGGCTGGGGGGAAGGCTGCTCCAGCCCCCACCAATTAACCATACCAGTAAGCCCCATCCCTTTAGGATGGGGCTTACTGGCTAACCATTAATATCCCTAATGTTGATGGTGCTAAGCTCGCCTTTAGCAAATCTTTGGATTTCTTTTCAGTGCTTCAGAATGCAAAGTGTGACTCAAAGGTGTGTGATGAGCAATGTTCCCTCTAATTTTTCCATCCATGCGTGGAATAAATTTTGCTGTGAGCACTGAGGCATGTGCAGCTGTGCACCACCAGTAGAAACACAGGCTGCCAGCTCCGGGTGCTCTGCTAAGCAGCTGGCAGCATTTGAATCTCTCCTGGGCAGCTCCCCAAGTGCTGAGCTTTCAGGGAACATTGGCACTGAGTGGGCAGCAGTCGGGGTTTTTTTTTCTTTTTTTCCACCTTGCATAGACCACTGGAGGTTCAGGCAGTCAGAACTCACTTTTCAGGGCCCAGCATGCATAGCTAAAAATTTTGCAGCATCAGAGGAGGGTGGGCTGGGGAGCAGAGTTACAGCCTCTGTGTTATGTTAAGGGGGAAAATTGATCTCTTGCGATTGTGCAGCTGTGCATAGGAGGTTTCTAGAAGTCTGTAGGTAATGAGAAAAAATGCTGCGATGTTTCATTCCCAGTTGCACTAACTACTTGGCAAAATGCAAACTGGTGCAGTATTCCTCAGATTGCTTTTGTTTCTCAAGCTGTTAGTAATTGGACCGCGGGAGACTTGCCAGTGCGAGTGACTTGTCAGAACAGGAAGAGTTAAGAGCTGAGAGATCCACCTTAAACATCTGCAGATGGCACTCTAGGCAGGCGCAGGGGTCTAGAACTTGTTACGTGACTAATCAGAGGCATTCAGTTATAAAGCGGCTCTGATCTGGAAAATGACCATGTAGGAATGACATACCTGCACCTTTCACAGGTGACCTGCTCCCCTGGGACACTCGCAATCATGTTGGTTTTCTTAAGTAAAAACGAAGCTAGCAGTCCTGTAGCGCTTTAAAGACTTGCAGTTTTATTTATTAGGTAATGAGCTTTCGTGGGTAAGACCCCCGAAATCAACAGATTGTGGATGTTGAAGTGGATCTTACCCACGAAAGCTCATTACCTAATAAATAAAACTGCAAGTCTTTAAGGTGCTACAGAACTGCTTGCTTCATTTTGAGAAGATACAGACTGACACGGCTACCCCTTTGAGACTAAGTAAAAACTAGTAAGACTTTACTACTTTTATTACTGACAGCTGCGTAGAAGCCTCATACTTAGAGAGTGAAATGAATTTTTGCACACTTGCAAATCAACAAAATTGTTAAGGTCCAATTTCAAGTCTGCCCTAATGTCTTCATTTTAGACACATAATCAGACCTCTGCCTCTCAGTGAGGACAATATCCTGAGTTTCATCAAGCTGCAGAAGTGTAACGCAATACAACATTAAACTTCCAGAATCTCTGTTATTACTGAGGATGCTAACTAAACAAACACACCCACAGGCCTAGGCTATGTTCTCAGAACCGTCTGGCTACAATAAAGAAAAGCTCTTTGCTTGTAACCCAAGCATGTTCCACTGGAAATCATTCTGAGGCAATACCTTCATGAGGCTGTTTTTACAGAGTAACTCTTCCATTTAGAGTGGTATGTTTAATGCAGAAGGAAGTAGCTGTGCCTACTGATGGCTGAAAATGGTTGACTGAACTCCGCCTTGAAGTTGGGAGTTGAATAGTAGTAGTAGTAGGCATCCTTCAGTCTGCATAGACTATGAATCGCGCCCTTTATAGTTTCAATTGAGGACTTCATTTACAGCGTCTACTGTGACTATGAAGGCCCACATGAGAGTAACAGTCCTTGCTGCATCTCTTGCAGATGTGGTGGGTGTCTGGCAAGTCCTTAGTGTGCTTTCTGTGCGCTCCCTTCTCCTCTGCTACCTGTCTGATCCTCATCTCGCCCTTCTGAAGGCCCTTGTGTAACCCCTGCCTCCATCTGCTGCGGTCATCTGCTAGTTCTTCCCAGTTGTCCAGCTTGATGTCTACCTCTCTGAGGTCTCTCTTGCAGACATCTTTGTAGCGCAACTGGGGGCGTCCGGGAGGTCTTTTGCCAGAGGCTAGCTCACCATACAGGATGTCTTTTGGAATCCTTCCATCATTCATCATGTGGACGTGGCCAAGCCAGCGGAGCCGACGCTGCCTGAGGAGGGTGTGCATGGTTGGGATTCCAGCTTGCTCGAGGACGGCGGTGTTGGTCACTCTGTCCTTCCATGATATTCCAAGGATGCGCCTGAGGCAGCGCAAGTGGAAGACGTTCAGCCTCTTTTCCTGGCGGGCATACAGGGTCCAAGTCTCGCTGCCATAAAGGAGGGTGCTGAGGATGCAGGCTCTGTAGACTTGCATTTTGGTGTGAGTGTACAGCTTGTTGTTATTCCACACACTTGCTGAGTCTGGACAGAGTTGTGGTCGCTTTTCTGATCCTCCTATTTAGCTCAGTGTCCAATGACAGGGTGTCAGTGATGGTGGACCTGAGGTAAACGAACTTGTGGACAACCTCTAACGTATAGTTGTCAATTAAGTGAACTGCCTGGGGTGTGTCTCCTCACAATCTAAAGAAATCCTGGCCTCTTCCTCCACCAGACCTGCTTCCCTAAATTCCTGTTCCCCATCCGTAAGAATCAACTCATGTTAGCAGATATTCCACCAAGAGAGGCAATGTTTTTATGGAGTGTGAATCTACCTCATTGGCCTTTCCTGATTTCCCTCTACAGACCCTATAGATGCAAAGTGTTCATGACCTTACAGAATAATTTAATAACCACAAGTAAATGAGGGCTTTGAAAGATTTGTGTGAGAGGAATTATTTGCTCTTTCTTGAAGGGAGGGAGGGAGGGTAGGTGGATTGGGTTGGTTCTTAAGTTTTATTAACCCCCAGTTCACTGGCCTGTGCTAGTAATTGTCAGTGGATGTCAGCATGGTCGTGTTATCCTCTGAGAGTCAAAACTGGGAGAGAAGGTTGTGTGACTGGTCAAGAGGGTTCCACTTGGGTTATCCACAGTAATAATAAGCTAGCCTTGTCTGTCTGTCTGTCAGTCCTACCAAGCCATTGTCTACTTGATGGACATGCTGTTGTCACACATGGTGCTATGGGCAGTCATCTGCTCATGAGGAGGCCTTCAGAGAGCAGAGCTGCTCAACTAGGAGAAGAATGAAATTGATGGGTAGTAGGTTCAAAACTAATAAAAGGAAATTTTTCTTCACACAGCGCACAGTCAACCTGTGGAACTCCTTGCCCGAGGAGTCTGTGAAGGCCAGGACTCTATTAGGGTTTAAAAAAGAGCTTGATAAATTTTTGCAGGTTAGGTCCATAAATGGCTATTAGCCAGGGATAAAGTATGGTGCCCTAGCCTTCATAACAAGGGCAGGAGATGGATGGCAGGAGATAAATCATTTGATCATTGTCTTCTGTTCTCCTTCTCTGGGGCACCTGGCATTGGCCACCGTCGGCAGATGGGATGCTGGGCTTGATGGACCTTTGGTCTGACCCAGTATGGCCATTCTTATGTTCTTATGTTCTTATGACAAAGGTGGGGCGGGGGTGACATTACGCCTCACTGTGCGTAGTTACGGAGAGGTAGCCGTTTCAGTCTGTATCTTCACAAAACAAAAAAGCAGTCAGGTAGCACTTTAAAGACTAACAAAACAATTTATTAGGCAATGAGCATTTGTGGGGCAGACCCACTTCTTCAGATCTCCCCATCTGAATTTGTCACAAAGTTACCAGTTGGTTATTTTAATGAGCTGCCATTTGGCAATCACTTGTAATTCGAACAAATGAGAAAGAGGAGTTGTTGATTTTGCAGCTGTTTTAGTGAGCTCTCCTGGCTCTGGATCATAATCAGTGTCACTTTAAGTGACCTCCGGGGATTGCAATTGCAAGTTTTAGATGAATTGCCCCATCAAATATGCGTATGATGCATTCATTTTGCTAGGCCACTTTCCACAGATGCAAATGAATCTGGAAGTATGTGATTGTGCTTATACCTCAAACTTTGTTAGGTGGCATTGGAAACTAAAGGACTGGTGGATTTTAAGTGGAGGAAAATCAAGAAGTTCCCTTTCTTTTCTTTCTGCTATACTGTAGTCTTGAGTCTGCTTTGCTTGAACTTTTAGCTGTGGTAAAGACAGCTTATGCATGACCTGGCTTCTTTGAAACCTACAATAAATGGTTTGTTCATTGGACATGCAAACAAATTACATATTTTTGTGTACTGCAATTTAAACTGGCATTAAGCTTGGAGAACTTCTATATTTAGTTATGTACAAGGGCCTTAAGAGGTTTAATTAAAAGTTAAGTCCTTCCTGTGGCTGGAATTTATTCTAATAAACCTCTGGCCCTTTAGTGTGGTGTTTTGTTTGGCAGAATCAACCTTTGCAAACCAGCAGGCTCCGTTCTGGGTTTCCAACATTTAGTTTTGGATTTGAAAAGAAACAACCAAGGTATTCACAGATGATGTATCATAACCACTGATATTGATGCCACATGACACCTGCTGCGTGGTGAGGTGTGTTATCCCTTTGGAATTCTGATCTCTGCCTGGTAGCTGGAGCCAGAAAATACTGTTTAGTGCAGGGGTCAACAACCAAAAGCAAGAACCACCTTTTTTTTTCTTTTTTAATTTGGTAAAAAAAAACAAACAAACCTCAATTCAAGAGCAGTGATGCATGTGAATACAAGAAAGTTCTTATTTAATGATGTTAAACCAGACTTTTTGCAACCCCTGTTTTCAGAACAGCGCACACACAATGGTTTGTAATGGAATACATGTTTACTGCAAGGCATTCACAAAGTTTTTACATATTCTATTTCCTCACAATTTACATGCACGTTTGTACTACTATCTTCCTGACTTTCACTCACAAATCCATTTTAATTAAGCCAATTTTACCTTACACTGGGTGCGTCTGAACTTGCATACCTCTTTTGAAAGAGGTATGCAAATGAGGTAAATCAAAAATGCAAATGAGGTATAACTTTGCATATTTGGCACCTCGTTTGCATATTCTAATTTCAAAAGAGCTTCTTTCGAAAGAAGAAAGCCAGTGTAAAGGCTGCTCTTTCGAAAGTAAACCCATCTTCGAAAGAATCCTTCTTCCCTTTATTTAATGGGAAGAAGGATTCTTTCGAAGATGGGTTTACTTTCGAAAGAGCAGCCTTTACACTGGCTTTCTTCTTTCGAAAGAAGCTCTTTTGAAATTAGAATATGCAAACGAGGTGCCAAATATGCAAAGTTATACCTCATTTGCATGCCTCTTTCAAAAGAGGAATGCACGTGTAGACACACCCATTTAGTTTGTTTTCTTTCTTAAAATGCGTGTTGCCCTTCACAGCAGGAATGCTACAAACTTCCTTTCCCTTTTCAAAATCAAGACTTTATTAGCAACATGATCAAAACACAGGTACGGTATCATATCCTACAAAACGCTGCACATATTAAAGGGGGAGTTATCCAATGCTTCCAGGTCACACATCATTTGCTATTTAGATATTAGATGTTTATTGTTGGGCTTTTAGACATTCACCATTTATCAATTAAAAAGGCGGGGCATTTTTATTTTGCAGTTATAGCATTGGGAGCCACAAAGAAGTCCTTAAAGAGCCACATGTGGCTCCAGAGCCTCAGGTTGCAGGCCCATGGTTTAGTGTCTTTCCCACTTGCTTTAGTTGTCCCATGATGTAGAAGAATGAGGAGTTGCAGTTATTCCCTTCCTTTGAACCGTGTACCCTGCTGCTTTCAGAGCAGTTTGATACACACACGCAGTGTTTAAGTTGACAGTACTTCCAGCCTGTCTCCTTTCGTCCAAGTCTTGACAAAGCAGGAAGGGAATAAATCCCCAGTCTGTGAATGTGCACTTTCAAAAGTGCTCTTTCAACTCTCCCTGTGCTGGGCTTTATTGCACTACAAGGGAATCTGGTGAAATTAATTGATTCCTTGCATTTTGAAAACAAAAGAAATGTACCCTTTGTTTCATCTTCCATATGCATTGTTTAATCTGGGGACACTTGGCTGCCAGGTTAATGTTTTGGGATTTTGTGATTGATTAGGTTGTCGTACATTCTGGTGGTTTTACTTTTTGGAGGGCAGGGAGTTAGTTTTGAATATTTACAGGATGTTCTTCACATCTCTAATAAAAACTGTCACAGGAACAAAAGAGGTTTGCAATTGGCATTTCTTGGATACCTTCTTCCCAAAGCTAGTTCTCAAGGGAAAAGAAAACCACCTCCTTTCTCAGTTTAGGTTTTCAAGTCCCTTATGTGAGCTGCCAGAGCGCTTGTTTTGGCAGAGAGCAATGTCAGACGGTTCAGCCTAGTATGTTACCTGATATGTCATTCATGGATGGGAGTGAGGACTTAGACATGGCGGAGAGCTATCCACTCACATGGCCGTTAGATAGCACAGCATAAAACCAAACTACAGTAGACTAGACATTGGAGAAAGTAGAAAGAAAGCTGTCCGAAGAACAATAGCAATGCATCTTCCAGTAGATACTTATGGATACAAGGACACTTGCTGTTGATGATCCATTGAGAGAGAGAGAGAGAGAGTGTGTGTGTGTGTGTGTGTGTGTGTGAGAGAGAGAGAGAGAGAGAACATGTTTCTGTTATCTTTCCTACAGGGAAAAGTGCTTTAGTTTTGGGAGGGGAGCAGGAGGGCCAAATTCCGGCTGATGCTGGGGCAGCAGCACAATAACTTTCGACAGACCCAGGCCTGCTTTGGAAATGCATTAAATCCTGGGACCTGCCATAGGCACAGACACTAGTGCATTTACAGCCGCCTTGCCCTTGATATTTCTGCTCACTGGTTCTTTCTAGCCAGCCACAGCTACACCCTGCCCCTCTTCCCCACGCTCAGGTCCTGCTAGGCCTCACTGAGGTGTGAAAGGCAGTCTCTCCGTCACTTCAGAGGTGGTGAACTTCCACCCCACCCCCAGCCTGTTCTGCTTTCTACATGTGTCTAGTGACATCACTGGCAGGAGACATCATTTCACTCGTAGATTGACACACTCACCTGTTTCAAACTTTGGGAGGATGACATTGGAGCGATGAAGTAGCTGCTGGGTTTTTGTGTTTGGCTGTTTGTTTCTGGTGACTGGCATTTTTAAAGCCACATGATCCCTAACCCTCGGAGGCAGAGAGTCAGTGCTATGCTTCTGATCCTTCTAAGTCCTCTTCAACGTACTTCTTTCAGATGTAAATGCACTGCCTGCTTTTGTAGTATCTTCCTTCCACAGCTGGTGCTGCTGCATTGTGCTCACCACTTTTCCCCAGTTGGCTTGCAAGCCAGCTCTGAAATCACTGCAGGCGGGGGAATGAAGTTTCTATTTTTGAGCTGACAATTAGGGAACAAATCCAGGGTGATGTTGGCACTCATTCTCCATGCTAAGTCCATATTACCAGTCCAACCTTGTGAGTGTTACCATTGTGACGTTCCCCATAGTTCAGTGCTTGGCACCCCAGCAAGCAAAGCCTTGTAAGCTTTCCCCGAGTTGGAAAGCTGTTATATGTAGGGGCGTTTCCCTAATGATTAGAAGCAAATGAGCTAGTTTAAACCTGGGAAAGTGAAGATTTGCATAAGCAACATTTGTGCTCAGTCCTCGCAAAGTCCTGGAGATTTGAAGTCGCAGAGCATTTGTGCTGCTTGCAAAGTTGGCCCTGAGCTGGGAGTGAGAAGGAAGTGAGAATCAAGCCTTAATGGAGAGAGGGGAATTAGTCAGATGCCAAAGCAGTGTTGGACTGAGATGCACCAAACATTTGCAAGTCTTCAGTATTCCAGTGCTGGGCACTCATCTAGGTCCTGATTCCTTGGCCTAGGCCTGGTGGGAATTCAGCCTCCCTGAACACTCACTGGATGAAAGATTTAAAATCGAGCTTCTGTACATGAACAGCAACCCTGGTACTAGCTCCTGTTATGGAAGCAGCAAGATGAAATGCGCATCTGTGGCTTGTTAGGAACTACAGGTTCCACCTCCCTCATCCAACACCCTCAGGACCTGACTGCTCCCAGATGAGGGAGTTTGCCAGATGAAGGGAGGTCTCCTGCTCTAGTCACCCTGTCTGCTGTCAGCTCTTTCCCCCCCCTCACCGCAACTCCAGTCCCAGGGCCCCCTTACCTGGACCTTGGCCCCTGCTGGGCCGACACTGATCTGGCCACTTTGGGCTGCTGGCCACGGAGATTGCACCAGCCCCAGCCAGCCTGCCAGACACGTCCCAGGCCCTGGGGGCACCAGCTCCAGATGCAGCCACAGCCACCTGGCGCCAGCTCAGCCCCAACTGGGCTACTGGCTGGCTGTGACGCAGGCCAGGTTGCTGTTGTGGCCCCAGCCCCACAGAGACCAACTCTGGCCCCAGCCAAGCTGCTGGCTCTGGCTCTGGCTCTGGCCCCGTCCCCGCCGAGGCCAGTTCCAGCTACTGTGCCTCTGGCCAGGCACACAAGCCCTCCTGGGCTTCCCTGTCCAAGGCAGCCAGGCTCTCCCTACTAGCCTCCCACCCTGGTGTCTCTGGTCCAGTATGATGTTGGCAGACCAGAGAGTGCCACTTCGGGGAATTTCAACCTGTACTCGAAGCAGAATGCATACAGGGTAGTTGAATAACATCCCAAGTTGATAGTGCCCTTGTTAAATCTGTCTCCCTAGAAAATTTCCTCCTTGAAGCGATAGGCATTTTGAATCTGTAGTCAGGCAGTACGTCTAAATCAGCTTCGTGCTTATCTCCAAGTCAGCATTGACCAAAGCACCCGAAAACCCATTTATCTTGGGAATCGGGAGGGAGCCCAGGCACTGCTGGCATATTTTAACAATATCCCTGAGCTGGTCATTATTTATGCCCCAGAGTACGTCCTGAGCTCTTCTCCATCCTGTGAAGGGATGAGAGGAGAATGTGAATGGTTCTGCTGGCATGTTAAATATTCTCTTAACCTTGCCTTTTGTTTTGCAAATAGCCTCAGGCTGGATTTGGCAATGTGAATAAAGCCAGGTCTTTAAAAGTGGGGAAGAAGGAGGTTTAGAGTCAGTTTATTTTTAATTGCAGATATGGCCAACACATCCACATTGTTTTCTCCTCTTATGTTTAAAAACACCTTTTGTCCCTTACCCCCACTGCCTCAACCATAACATTCAGAGAAACAAAGAGAGAGTGCCGAAGTCTCTCTCATATTCAAATCTGACACATTAACACGTGGTTTGAACTGGGATGCCAGTTACCTGGGTCATTATGTAGGTAGTCTGTCGTGTCGGACGATGTCTCGAGCTTTCACAGGCTCATTGGTTGTGGACTCGCATGTGACTGAAGAGTCCAAGCAGAAGCCTGGTTCCAGTGGTACGAAAAGTCGTCACGGCTGGGACTTCCTAGGCTGCAGTGGATGGCCATGCCGTCTTCGGTGCCTTGTCATGCCCTTCGCTCTCCACAGAGTGCTGCAGAACTGCCTTCCTGGTCATTGGATCTTGCTGTTGATCTCATCCGCCCAGTTTGCCGGGGCCGACTTTGCATGCTGGGACAGGCAATTCCCTATCTCACTGCAGGCTTCAGACCTGCCAGCTACCCTCACTTGGTTTATCCCGACTGTGAAGCGGTTTATCAGGGTGTGGCTGCTGCATGCTACAGCTTCTTGGAGCCACAGGTGAGAGCTGGGTGCCAGGTGGGGACCAAAGGTACATGAACTGCACCGAAGATACATGACAAGTCCCCCGACCAGAGGTGCTACCCCTCCCTGGACACGCCATACACCCCACCTGGGTTGTTATATGGACTCTTTTGCATACTTTGCTTTATCCGACTCTTGACTTCCCTCATTCCTACTGCCCCTCTGCTCTTCTGATTTGCCCGCATTGATTACAGTTTTTTGGATTTGTCAACCTTGATTACTATTTTTGGTTCTCTGTGTCTCAAATATTGAGTCTGCTCTGGTATAGCGATGGTCTGAAGAAGTGGGTCTATCCCACGAAAGCTCACCACCTAAAAAAAATTTTTTGTTAGTCTTTAAAGTGCTCCTGGACTGCCTTTCTGTATTGAGAGAAGCAGTTGTATCCACCACTGGCAGTTTGCCATCTGCTGTCTAAAGTGTCAGCATAAAAACTTACAGCTGCAAGTGGGCAGTAGCCCTTTGCAGAACTGAGTGTAGGGCTGAAATATTTCTTCTCGCAAATCAGTTGGGCTTAGTAACACAAAATAGTGCACACCAGAACAACCTTAATGGGCTTGGCCAAAAAAGGAAAGCTGCCAGCAACATTCTAAAATCCGAGTCCGGGGAAGGCTCATCTCTTGGTCCACTCAGTCTAGGGTTTCTTTGGAGAAATGGGAGAAATTCCCCACAATCTTGCAGCAACCTGGGTATTAGAGAAATTTTGAAATCTGTTCGGTTTTTCAAAAGTACTTTTGGATATAATACCCACTTTCCTGAGTTTTCCTGCTAATTTCCCTTGTCTCCCTTTACCTTGAGATTCTCTTTGTTGTTTCCATTCTTGTGGAGTGAAAAATCTACACCACAGGGGAATCAGAAAGAGTGAAAGTGACAGAACTTCAAATGCTGCCAAAATAAACCTGTAAAAATACTGGGAGACAGGAGAAACTTCATCTCTGTCATAGTCATCTTGGGTGTTATCACATGAGTTTAAAAAGTGTTTTGGATGTGTTTAAATTGATCCCATCCTTTCAATTTTCTTGGTTCTTACACGATTCAGATGTTTTAGTTTTCCTGTTTGTTTTTTCTTTGGAGAGTTCCTGTTAGTGTTAAGGGAAGATTTAGTCCTCTGTAATATTTTTTCCATCTTTCATAGGTATAATTGCAATGTGTGCACTATGTATGTGGATTGTGTGTTTCATCTCTAACAAATCTCTACAGACATAAGTTACTGAATAATCAAACCAATTTGGGAAGTGCCATCCTTGCTAACGTAAACACAAGTTCTTTGGAAGTTCTCGATACCAGATATGGTGGGGGTAAATCACAGATTTGTCACTTAGCATATTTCTTTTTTGAGTGGCAAGTTTAAAAATAATAATAAATGAAAAGCTCATAAGATGAGGCTTTTTAATCTTTGTGAAGATTCATGGAAGAATATTTTTGCAGCCATTAGTATCGCTGTCTGCAATGCAAATACTAATAGGCCTTTAACTAAAACAACGCTAGAGGGCACCATTACAGTATTGAAATGGCCAGATTTTCTTGAGCTAATTCACAATTGGCAGTATTATAACTAAATCTATACGTACAGAGAAGAAAATACTTTCAGAGGATTGTATATCAGCAGCCAAAGCAGAATGATAAGCATTTACCTAATATTGGTGAGCAGTTCTCATGCAAAAATTCACTGAGTTTAAAAAATACGATTGGTGCCTTTGTTTGAAATTATTTCTGCAGGAATATACATCCTTTCCGGAAGTAAATGGAAGGAATAGCAGAACCACTTATGTTTATCTTTGAAATCAAGCAGTAAAAACATTTCTTCAGGAAAATACATGAGAAATGAGCGTTGGCAAATCTGTGTTTATAATTTTAAGAGCTACTAGAAAGTCAGCATTGCAAATACTTTAGTTTTGTTAGTGGTTCTTCAAGTATTTCTTCTCTCCTAGTTCTGAGTGCAACCTCCAGGGTAAATATACATAAGCTGTAACAGAAGTTCAGTGCATTTCAGTTATTGACACAGACCCATTTTAGGATGCCTCCATCGTAAAATTGTATTCAGCCTTTTTCCTTTGCTCCTTTATGTGATGTCAGTTTCATTATTTTTCTTGCAGCATAGCCTCTTTCATTTGCTCCACCAGGAACTCCAGTCTCCTCCAAGTCTTTTAAAAAGGGTGCAGGTCAGACAATGGGGGAAGGGTCCTCGTTACCTGTGCAATAGCCTCGGAATCGCAGCTTTTCACTTCTGTAGGACAGTTCTGTCTCTGTCTTGCTGATTTTGTTCATTTGTTTTCAGAAGAAAATTTGAGTAAGCCATTGATTTTTTTTTTTTCTATTGTCAGTCGTCCACTTAAAGTGACTCTCTGGAGATGGAAAACCATTGAGCTGTCATCAGAAGCCTGGCAGTTTTGAGGAGAGTAATGTTCAACGCGTGTGAAAAGAAATATCAGAGAGGTAGCCGTATTAGTCTGTAGCTTTGAGAACAACAAGAAGTCTTGTGGCACCTTATAGACTAACAGATAGTTTGGAGCATAAGCTTTTGTGGGCAAAGACCTGCTTCTTTGCCCCCAAAATATCTGTTAGTCTATAAGGTGTCACAAGACTTCTTGTTCTGAAAAGAAATAAGCTGTCTTTATTAATGAAATCCCAAAGCATTCACATATTATTTAGTCTCACTAATAAGTGAGAATAGGTATGTTTATTTAAAACATTACTTGGCACATTGCTACTTTTCTTCATGGCACACCATTGGACTCTTTTGTAAGTGAAATCTGTGTAATTATTCTCCTTGGCAAAGTGGGAGACTGATAACAGTATTGTCCTTTTCAAGGTTACGGTTCTTCTTAATTTTGCACAACTTGGTTCAAGGTAGCACATGACCAAGATCTTCATGGCCAGATCCACTGGTTAGATCATTAGGTTCTCTGGTCCATGCTGGATACTGATGGGAAGTGCCATGTAACACTGATCCATATCCCCGAGTTACATTGAGGCTCTACTAGTTAAGGAAGAAAGCACAAAAGCACAGATGTACATACTTGCAGGTTAATATTAGTGAGTTCAGGTTTGGACTTATTGTTCTTTTCAATTTTTCAGCCTTTTAAAAAGCTGGAAGTGATCAGAAATATTTTCAGTTAAAAAAAAAAAAAAGGACAGTTTGGCATTGTCTTTTGGTGGGGCAGGGGTGGAGGTGGGGGTGTGTACTTTTAAACTTTCCTTTGCTAGGTTGGAAACTCCTCCCCAAATACAGCAAATGGAGCTGTAGCAGGAACAGGAACCAGATACTCCAGTCTGACTATAAAAAGAGGGTGATTCTGCAAACTGCCGAGTACCATCAATGCTCCAATTTCAATGCATGATCAAAGGAGTATGTTGGTGTGGATATGAGGGTTATAGCTCCCCTACTCTTGGACTCCAGTTTAAATAGTGAAACTTGAGCCCTGCTTAGCTAAACCTTGACCAATCATTTGAATATAATTTTACTAGCCATTCATAGCCTGCTATAACAGAATTACCAAACCATAATGCCCCACCAGATTAATTGATTTACACCTAGCAAAATTAATCAATCAGCAGATGGGAACCATCACAAACCAGACAGAGATCAGACAGAAAACAGTAGAAAAGTGAAGACAATGATAGAATGGGGATTCCACAACCTCAGTTATTGATAAGCAGTTTCTTGCCAGACAGAATGCTGTTAACTAACTTTTCTTTACTCATTTTGAGAGCTGCTTTCTTTTATTTGGTGACAGTGGAGGGCATTTGGATGTGGTCTCCTTCTTTGCAGTCCGGCATGGCTATAGGACAGTATTTGGGACAGGGATATATGGTGGGTGGGGCGGCTCCTCCAAGCCCCAGGGAGTCAGGAAAGAGGAGACAGCTACCCGCCCTCCCCGAGCCCCAGGCTGCAGCAGCCCCTGTGCTCCCGTGAGCCCCAAGAAAGCTGCAGGGACAGGGCAGCCCTGGCGCTTCCCCCAGCTCCCCAAGGAGGGCTGGAACAGGGCAACCGTGGCTGCCGGCGGAAAATAAGGGACAATTGGTCCCTTTTCTAAAATAAGTAGGGATGCCTTTTTGGTGTCCCAAAAACAGGACAGATGGTCACCTTAGGTGTGGCACTGTTGTAATGAAATTTAGACAGAATGTGAGGATGTGACTAGCAGGTCCACAGTTAATGGTGGCTGGTGCTCGTGTAGAGGCTTCCGTACAAGCAATATGGTATTAAGGGTGGGATTTTGAAGTAACAGGGTCACGCCTTGAGCCTTCGGGATTGGGTAAAGGTATGTGTGTCTGTCAGGGTGTGAGAGGAAGGCCAGGCAGAGCAGGGGTTAAACAGAGCTTGTTTGTCCAATCAGCCCCACCCCGGCTCCCTTGCAGGCGCTGTCAGGCCTGAAGGAGCATAAAAGGAGGGAGGTCAGCCCAGTTCACGGCTGACCAGACAAGAGGCAGGAGCTGGCTCTGAGGCAAGCAGGGCCCAAGCCAGAGCTACTACTGGATCAGCTGCTGGAGGGCAGAGCCTCAGAACCTCTCCCAGGCACAATGGGAGGAGCCCCCCCCCCAGGGAACCCCTCTCCCGCCAGAGGGGAAACTAGATTCCCAGGGCCATGCCCCAAATTTATCCTTCAGCCTCTAGGATGAGGGCTGAAGACCCACACCCCAGGCCCGTAGGCCCTGGCAAGGGAGCCTAGCCACTACGTCACCCTGCCATCGGTGGGAACTGCTCACAGAGTTCCTGAAGTCCCAGTCTTGTGTTCTGCTTTCTTGATAATTGTAAATAGTTAGAGAATAAGGGTATTATTGTGTCAGGCTCTTTCAGTGGCACAGATCCTGCAGACCCACAGGGAATTATGCTCTGAGCCCTAGGAATTGGGTAAGGGTAGGAGTTTAACAGGGTCGTGCCTTGAGCCGTAGGGATTGGGTAAAGGTGTGTGTGTCCCTGAAGTGATAAAGAAATCTGCACAGTTAACAAATTTGTTGGAGAATATAGGCAACGATCCCACTACCTCTCTCAGGAAACAACCTTAGACTGCCCACATTTCTACATCAGGTTTGTACACGTAACGCTAAGGCCAAACACTGTGAGATTCAGAACACACAGGGCACGCAGGTGTTACAGCCATGTTACGCCCCATAGTACCACCAGTGGAAGGTGTCAGTATTACTTTTAGACTCTGGAGCACATACATGTCTTGTCTTTTCCACTTGTGGGACCGAATTAATGCAGAAGATGGAGCTCTGCTGACTTAATGACTATAACACCATGAACAAATGTGGCCCACAGCACTCTGTAGATACTAGGCAAGAAACTAATGGGATTCTGTGCCTGAAACTAGTCAAAATAATACCCTCCAGTTTTTAAGCAACCTGTAGATTACTCGAGCAAGGCTACAGTTCTCTATTATTTTCTGAAGAAAGGTCATTGTTCTCTATTAAATTCAGCATTTGTTCTCCCCCTCCCTCAGCAAGTGCTGGGAGGGGGGAAAGAATATTTAGAAAATACTAGATGACCCTGAGCTTTTCTAGTTCGTACTTGCAGAAGGTGGCTACAGCAATGGCTGTGGGATAGCAGAGGCTTGGACCGTCTACTAGAGGGGTGGGCAAAATCAGGGATGGCCAAACATTTTTCTCCAGTCTACCCTGCTAATGAGCAGAGCGTGCACACTTACAGCCAGCAGCAGGTGCTCGGCTGCCCCTGCCCTGACTTTGTTCTGTCAGTAGCCAAGCTGCTCATGGGGCTCTCCTGCGAGCTGTGAAGAGGGCAGCGTGTTCCCTGCCCCTGTACCCCATCTCTGAGGGGCAGGGGAGTTGTCACAGTGGAGCTGCTCCAGTGTGAAGCCTGGATGGTAAGTGACTCGCTCAGGAGTGCAGAGCAGCAGAAGCAGGACAGATTTGTCTCAGAAACTTAACTAGCAGCAGCTGGCACACACACAGCCACACATACCCAGTCTGTGCCACACACGCACAATCACCGTCATACACACTGCAGCACACACAATCTGTCACAGTCTCTCACACACAGTGTTCCTCTTTCGCATGGACACTCTCTCTCTGTAGCCCCCAGCCCCAACCCTTCTTCCAAGGCCCACCTCCTGTCCTTTCCAGGGGGTCCAGAGCCAGCCCACAACCAGTACCAAAATTCATGGGGTGCACCCCCTCCCCGCTGTGAAAATTATTGCCCACCCCGGTCTGGTAGGTATTCCATCACCGTACTTCCAGTCTCATGCATTGAAAAAACTCTGAGTCACACCTGAGTCACAATCAGTTCCATGGATTGCTTAAAATTGAGCATGTACTTAAGCACACACAATTCAGGGTGCTTTCTATGTACCTGTAGGATTTTTTTTTTTGAGCCTTGAGCCATGATTTTGTGAGCAGTGGTCTTAAGAAAAATTCCAAATATATTGAGACTTGCAGTGAAATTGTGAGAGATGGCAACACTCTAAGGAACTGCATGTATTTTTATGGGGGTGATTTTTTTTCCTCTGTAGAAGTTAATTTCATTGCAATGTATTTAGTGTTTGAAAGAGAGAAAGGAATGAAAATCAGGGTTTTAAAAAAATGTATAAAACCTAAAAATTCTAGGCAGACATTTGAAAAGCCAAAAGAGCCATTATCTAGGATTCATCGCAAAGGAAGATTGCTCTTATTACTCCAAGCACAATAGCTCTTATCTGTTGGCTAGGTAATGTTTATATCTACTGCCCTTGAGCTTCCAACTCACCTCTGGGGAAAAATGTGAGTCACAAAGGGGCTGTGAAAGCTGTCTCTGATTGTCAGCCTCTAGGAATAGATGGGAAAACACTGCACTCAGTTTGGTTAGAGAAACTCCTTGGCTGTTTAAATGAGTACTCAAGTATTATAAAACAGTGCTTTACAGAGTAGTTTTTATTACAGTTGTGTGCAGCTTGATCACATAAAGTTATATGGGCAACAAACAGACTGGCGTTGAAATGAAGTTCTTATGGCCTTGTTTTGATTTCCACAAGGAAAAAGAATGGATTTGAAATGTGCCTTCTAGCTGCAGACAGAAATCTTATTAAAAGCAAAGCAAACTCTGAACTGGAAGCCCAGCTTGCTAGAGGGCATAAATTATAGTTGAAGTGTTAATAGTTCTTTCTTGGAAATATTCTCAGCTGTTGGACCTGATCCAGCAGACAGAACACCCATGGACTTGTTCAGGTTTCAGTTGACTTGAGAGGTAACTTTGCCCAAGTTATGACTGCAAGAGGAGATCTGATCATATGAAAAACATTGTAAATCGATATTTTCATTTTAAAGTGACCCCTCAACATTTCTAACTTAAGAAATTAGAATGGAAGAGATTTGCCTTTAGTGTAATCAAATTATGTTCCTAAAACTGTGTTCAGGTTGCCAACCAGTATCTTCTGTTTCTTTCCACATATTCCCTGCTCACATGTGCTCATCATGTGTCAATGATTGGACTTCTGCGGTCTTCAATTTTTTATCGCAATGATTCCCCAATACTCTGGAAATATCATCTTGAAGGTAAGCCTATTTCTGCCAACAATACTTGAACCTGTCTCTTGGGACCAGCTTTACTGCACGAATTCAGAGAATAGGAGAACAATTTGCCCCCCGGGGGAGAAGGCCGGACTCTATCAATCCATGACATACTGTGGCACCTCCAGAATGGAGATGGTCTCTAGCTCTGAAATGCCACTTGGGGCCAGGAGTCTGCATCAGCTCAGCTCCCTTCTTAAGCTCTGTCCTGCTCCAGAGCAGAGAGAGTGTGGGGGAGGGAGGATAAAAACAGTGCACCCCAGCATGGGGGTGAGCAGCAGTTGTCCAGAGCCCACCCCTGCTCCTGCTCTGCTGGCTCCAGCTGCCTTGGGCTGAAACCCCAGTGTCTTGCTGTAAGTGGCGTCCCTGAGACTGGGGAGCAGGGGCAGGGCTGGGGTGGGGACAGGCAGCCCCGATGTGCCTATCTGTAAATGCAATATAGTACTTATTTTATTTTGGGGGAGGACGGGGTCCTTGCTGCTGCCTGTTTGGTTACTTGTGTTCTCACATGGGGTCCAGTGGAACAGTCAGCCTGTGACGCTGGTTTCCAGATCTTTGTGGTTATGCTGTAATCAGTTGGATTGGTCTGAATTTAGAGGCCTGTGCCATAGAGTTAAAACAAATATGGTAGCTCAGTGGTGGGCTGCCTGCCTCCAGTGGCGCCCTAAATCAAACCCCACAAGATCCACCACCAGCACGTCAGTCTCCCAGTAAGTACAGACAGGGCCTCAGGCTCAGGTAGAACCAACTGGAGTGCAATTCCCATGAGGCACTGTGGCAGACTGACATATGTGGGTTCGTGGGGGACAGCAAACGCATCTAGTGAACAATGTTGGGTAGCTGCAAACCCAGCTTTCCCCTGAGAAACAGTTTGGATGGAAAATTTTTGACCAGATGTAGCCCTAATTTCACAAGGTACTTAGGCCTGTGAACCCAGTTGGAGGGAGGGGGCAGTACTGCTAAGAAACAGGCTTGTGCTGCTCTGCCATGTTGGATTGGAGCGAAGGGTCTGTCTGCACTGGCACTGTGGTGTAGATGCCCAGGCTGTGGGCGGAGTAGGAACATCTACTGTGCTAGTTTTAGCCCCATGGCGTGAGCCTGAAGCCGTTGCCCTGGGCTCTGACACTTGCTGCTGCAGGCTTTGTTTCTTGCAATGTAGATGAGCTCTGGTGTAGTTCTCTGCTGTCAGATCAGTAGCTAGACTTGCGGGACTTCGCTTTGGGCGTGTTATACTACCAGGCTTACTACTAGCGGGTAGCTAAGGGTGTTAAGTAAGTTACTCATCTAACTTTGATTCTCTGTACCTAAGAGCCCAAACAGGAGGGTCCGACTCAACCAATCCTGTCTGGTGCAGGCTGTTTGCTTCCTCATTTCTCAGTGTGTCTTTTGAGTTCCGAGTCACTTGCTGAGCAGAAGCAGCCTGGTTTAGCCCAGCTGTGCTTCTCTCTTTGTCGGCATTTTCCTATCTCATTGGTAGTCTGAAAAATTCCCTGACAAGTCCTCCCAGGTCCATTCAATCCATCTTGTCCATTTCCATGATGCGGCAGGTTTTCCCGTCAGAATGCAGATTGCTGTTCTCCGTGAAAGGAGATTTAATTACAGTGCAAGCAAGCGGCATCCATCATTTCCAGTTCAGAGCCCATTCGGAGCTTTCCCGATCAGCATGGGGATGGAGAATGAGTGCGCCTAGTTGGGACCCTTCTACTGAATCAC
Source organism: Carettochelys insculpta (assembly GCF_033958435.1). Taxonomy (NCBI): domain Eukaryota; kingdom Metazoa; phylum Chordata; order Testudines; family Carettochelyidae; genus Carettochelys; species Carettochelys insculpta. The sequence continues at coordinate 3,934,167 of NC_134149.1, read as the reverse complement.
TAGCTAATTAGGGCAAGAGCAGGACTGCTTCATGGAGATCTCCGCCTTGCAGCGTTTGAGGATATCCAGCCTCGGTGTCAAAGGAAGCCCTGCTCCCAGGCGAAATAGTCCTTGTGTGATGTGAGGCTGGTTCATTAGGAGGTGGTAGAAGCTTCAGCACTCAGAGCCTTAGCTGGAAGTGATAATACGATGCTGCTTTTACTGAGCTGTAATAGTGGGCCCTGGAAACAAGACAAAAATAGCAAAGCAAGTGTGCATCGGTTCAGAACAAATGAACTAACATTGTACTGTGACTGCAGCAAAACACACACGTTCTAAGCCTGCCTTTGGTCATTTAGGCAGCTCTAATCTTAGAGGCAAACCTGTCCTCATTTCTGCTGCCATAAAAAAGCAATGTGAGGTCTTTAAAATTGCAGCTTTTTATTAAAATGACAAGGCATACAGTATACACCAGCACAGTAGAGGTGCTCAGAAATGAGATTCAAGTACCAGCCTAATGCACTGCTGCAGCCCAAGAGTGTGGCATCATTCTGGCTTTTGTGTCCAAGAAATGACCCTGTTGTCTGTCCTGAAAGTGGTCTCCGGTTTTACTTGTACGGGATGTGAGAGCATACATTACCCTCCAGTCTGAAAGCTGAATCGTTCTGGGGCTGATGAAGGATGCGGAGGAAAGGAACGCTCATATCTATCTCGGCCTATGAACGTAGTAATTAAAAAAGATAATGGGGATGTTCTCTCTTTTTGTGTGTTTTATAGAAAGCAGAAATATCTCTGTAGTTCAGAACAAATGTTAGTTAAAACTAAGGAACCTGCTTTTGGTGCTGTGGACAGTTTCTACTGTGAGTCAGAATATGGCCTCCCAACAGCTGATGAGGCTAATAATGGTGAGCGTAATATGACCTCCTACCTCGTTCCTGTGAATTTACAAGCACAAGCTAAACAAGGGAACAGCCTGGTTTAAACTGACACAAGAGCATCCCTGAGCAAAAACTGGAGCCGCGTAACTAAATCTGCTTCAGACAGCTGGCAACCTTACCAGAGGGGCACGTGGAAGTCCGAGCCGTGCCATGCTGTCTGAAGCATGCCTAGCAGAACAGCCAGCAGCTAAGTAGGCACCGGCTGTGCAGCTGGCAGCTTGCTGGACACCAGCCAGTGCTGGCACAGCACCACCCAAATGTCCATCAGACCACATCCATGTGGGTGCAGCTTGGTTATGCTGGGGGCCTGTTTGCCAGTCTTCCCTGGGGCCTGGAATTCCTATCCAGGATTGCTGACCTGCCAGGGGAACTGCTGGCCTGCCAGGGAGCGAGAAGAGTGGATTTGGGCACATGCCCGTCTGTGTGTACTTTTTTGCAGAGAGTTACTCTGAACCAGTCGCTTGGTGTTTTTATGGAGCCCCCGCAGACGGCAGCTGGGCTCCAGTGTGCCAGGGTAGACTGCATTTGCTAAATCTCTCTCAGCCCTTTTGGCTGCGTGTTCTGAGATACGAGCTGTGTTACAGCCAGTAAGTGGACTTTAAAGTTGTGGAGTAGGGGCTTACTGCCCTTTGCTCCTCCCCTTCCTCCTGAGGCTTCATCCCTTCTGTGGGGTGGGGAGCCAGGTCTCCCACACTGGCTGTCGGCCTCACTGGCAGTGGGTGATCTGAATATTCCTATCTGGGGGGTGGGGTGGAGGGTGGCGAATGGTGTTGTCGACAAAGTTTGGGGAGACTGAGGCCAAGAAGCTGCAATTTGCTGAAGGTCCCAAAGGGAGCTCAGAACAGAGGTTAGAACTCAGGAGGTCCTAGCAGAGGGCCCTGTGATCAGATGGCTAGGCCCTGCCTCTTGAGGAAAGTCAGTAATATGGGCACAGAGCTGCTTTAGTTGCATTTGCTGGGTGCATTTGGGGGAGAGGTGGTTGTATTTTTTTTTAAATGAGCAATCTATAAATGATGGAACTACTTTGGGACATGTATTTCTTTCTCCCAGAAGCAAGAGGGTGCCTGAAATGGCTGTTTATTCTTAGAATTATGATCTTTTAAGCCTTTAAATACCTTTGGGTATGTATTTGGACTTTCTAAAACACTTGACAGAGTTTTTCTTGAGCTGTGTTGTCTACTGTGTCAGGCTGCATTACTGCGCATGAAATATCCCAGTGTCCGGATTTTAACAAATTGCTACCAAAACAATAAGGTAACTATTGCTTTGGCTATCCCTGTTGTACACGCGATTGCATAAATGTGTGAGATTATGATTATCTCTACCTTGTAATTAGCAATTTGCATAACTACTTGCCATGAACAAGAAGTCCCATCAGCATTTTGAAGGATTTATTTAGCTGTCTGAATATATATTGTGTTATCCAAAACAGAAAGAAAACAATTGAAATGGAAGCTGTCCCAAATGGCTGGTGTTAGTTCTGACCCACATGCATAATTAACAGCAATACTAATTGTTCAGCACCAGAAACTCATTTGTTTCTCTATAGACTGGAGGAATATTAATTCTCAGGGTGACTGTCTCCTTTCTTCTCCCCTATAACCAGCAGTATCATAAGGCCTGCAGTGAGTTGTAAGCAGATTATATTTGCTATGTATCGCTTGTGGTGTGTTTTCTATCTTAGACAGAAACTTGGAAAAACTATGTCCTCTATTGTGAAACCCTATTTCCAAACCTCCAGCTTAATTATATTCTCGTGGGCGAGGACGGAAAATTAATCAGCATTTAAATTGGTGAATGTGTGTAGCTGGTTTCGAGTAAGTTTGCATGTGTGCATTAGTTTTCTGTTAATTTTATTTTTCTGATATGCCAATATGGAAAGGCTGAACTGGAGCAGTTGAATGGAAACTTTTCTGATTGCCTTTCGAATCCACCTCTCTTAATTCATCCTGATACAGGGGTATATTGAAGGAGTCCTAGGACCACTTGAGATATGGACTGGTTCAGTTAATGTTCCAGGCAGTTGAAGGTCTATGCTGCAAACTTGTGCAATGGCTACAAAAGATTTAGCAGTTCTGAAATGAGTTATGCTTTGTACTGCAGCATTCATCCAGCCAGGAGGCGCAGAAGTTGAATTTTCCAGTCGAGAGATGTCTGTGCCATTGCATTGTTATGTGTTGTAGTGTGAGCCAGACACAAATCCATACTTGCCAATAGGTGGGGGCAGGCCCACCAAAGAGGGAGGAGGGGGAAAGGGAGCAGTTGCCCCTTGGGCTGGTGTTGCAAAGAGGCCTGGAGTTCTGGTTACCATCCGCTCTACTTTGTTAGCAGCTGTGACCGGAGCTACGGGCCTCTCTGAAACTCCATCGAGGACTGTGCCACTGCTCTGCACTTGACTCTGAGAGCCCAGGGCTGACGGCCCTAAGCTCCGCCCCTTCCACCCTTGGCTCCACCCCTTCCAGTGCATGGTGCCGCCACCCCCCCCAATTTGCCTGGGGGCCAGTGGTGGTGGGAGGGGACACAGTGAGGGCAGCTGCTTCCACAGATGTTACTGAGCATGCTCAGTACTAACCATACATTGGATTTGGAGTAGACGCAACACTGCATAGCCCCTCACCCTCGTGTCACTTCAAGTCTAGGAGGAGCTCTGTTAGCCACCCCTCTCAGCACTGACATGAGAGTTAGGCATTGCCTGGGCTGGCAATTGAGGGGCAAAGCTTTTGTCGTTCACAGGGTGCTTCAGACAAAACCAATACAAGTCCTGAACCGCAAAAGCTTTGCTGGACAAGTGCTGGTGTAAACAGTGGTTTGTGCCAGCAAAGCACAAGCCATTCGGGGTGGGGGGGAGGAGTACTGCCTTTTTTTTTTTTTTTTTTTTTAAAAGTGGGCCAGTGCCAGAAAGAGGTGTGGATGCTGTGTGAGACTTGCACTGCTGTGGCTGCATTGCTAAAAGCTGTGTAGTGTAGAGGAAGCCTGAGCATGGATTCACTCGTAAAACTCAGTGGGTGTGTCTACACTTGCATTCCTTTCTTGAAAGGCATGCAAATGAGGTGAATCAGAAATGCAAATTAGGTGTAAATTTGCATATTTGACACCTCATTTGCACGTTCTAATTTCAAAAGAGCTTTTTTCAAAAAGAGAAAGCCAGTGTAGACGCTGCTCTTTCAAAAGTAAACCCCATCTTTGAAAGAATCCTTCTTCCTAATGAGTGTCAAATATGCAAATGTATACCTCATTTGCATTTTTATTTGCCTCATTTGCATACCTCTTTCAAAAGAGGAATGCAAGTGTAGATGCACCCAGTGTGTCATTTTCATTGTAACTTGCAGAATAACATTCTTGGATATACTTACAGAAAATTTAATATGAATCTGTCCGGTATGTTGGGGGGGGGGGGGGTTATGTCGCTGTGTGTACTGGAATGTAATATTCCCCTATAGAATGTGTGTCAGATCAGTAAGTAACAACATCCTAGGTGCTCAAGCAAATCATGGGTTTAAAACAAATAAGACAGTAAGAACACTGATCTTACAGGGGTTTTTTCTTATCCCAATCACATGACCTCTACTGAAAAACCAAGTAGTCTTGTGGCACCTTATAGACTAACAGATTTTTTGGACCATAAGCTTTCGTGAGCAAAGATCCACTTTGTCAGATGCATGTCTCATTTTTTGTGGATACAGACTAACACGACTACCCCTCTGATACTTATGACCTCTCCTGTATGATTTCACTCACTGACCATCTAAATTCAAATTCTGAAATAACTCCTGCTAGTTAAGTTACAAGATCTGGCACCTTGGAGGACCAAGAACTGTTATACCCAGAAATTGTTCTGTTCCCCCATGCAGTTACAATTAATATTCATGTATGCAAGGCAATACAGTAGTGTCAGCTAATACAAGTGCAGTTTTTAAGCCAGTCTGGAATAACTATCAATACAAGTGTTTAAATCTAGTAAACTGACGGAGTGACAACAGACACCTTGCCAGCTCATTCAAACCTTGCAGAAGAAAGTGTGACTAGATCCAAATACAAATCCAGAATTGCCCTCTCACACTTTTAAAAGCATGAAAAAAGCATTCTGTTTTTTCATTCTGTTTTTGATGCAAGTCTGTGTAACTTTCCAAATGATCATTTAAGGGATCTTCATTATTTACTTGGCAGACTTTGGCCATAAAAATACTGTTCGGTTGAGTTTTTTTCAATTAAAATAGTATATTTGAACTAGATGTTTTATTTAAATGGAGGAAATGGAGAATTTTTTTAGTCCTGGAATTATATAATAGTTTTCAGTTGCACAGAGACCTCTAGCTCAAGAAGAATTGATGAAAATACTTGGCTAAGGTGAGCGTCCAAAGCATCTTTCTGTTGATTATGGAAAATTTTTTCATTTAAATCCTTTTTTATTGTAGTGGTTTATAGCAATTAATTCAGGAAATATCCAACAAGTTTCCCAATTTCTCAAAAAGTTACAGGTTCTGGAAAGTTTATGCAGTGGTTCCAAGTGTAAAAATTTTGAAGTCCTTTACAAACTAAACCCTGTTTTCCTTTAGAGAAGTTCTTATCACTATATGACAAGCCTGCCTGGTTTTCATTCTAAGGATGTTGGGGATTCCCAGCTTTTCCTGGTGATTTAGCAGTTCGTATCTTTGATCGGCATCTGGTTAGATGAGTAAACATGCCTGTAAGGAGGAATTTCTGTGCAAGGGGTGTGTATGGTTTTTTGCAAATGTGGACCGCAATTTATCAGTTCATAATGGTTGTGCAATGTGCATAAGACAGGTTCATGAAAAATTTGAGTGGAAACAGTAATTGGCATAAAAAAAAGTCATCTTCCAATTCAAGTGCAAGTTGTGGTGTTCATCTGTGAGTCTCCTACGAACCTGGACACACTGGAAATTCTTGCCTATGTTATAGGCATGACACTTGAGTTCAGCTGACACTCTTTGATCAGTCTCTGTTTGAACATCCAGGCAAATGGGGACAAGATCTGAGCCTGATCCCGTACCTTTGTAAACCAGCAGTAACTCTAGTGAAGCTAATGAAATTACATTGGTGTGAATGAGAGTGAAATTGTGTCAGAGTTCGTAGGAGAGCCTGCCCTATTGATTCCCATGGTGTAAGGCACCTTGGTTTGTGCAGGATTTCCCCCAACATGAAGCAGATTGAGAAGGGAAATTTTGTGGGTTACAAAAGTCCTAATCTTTATTGTGTGTGTGTGTGTGTGTGTAAATCTTTGTCACTACAGGATGCCGTTGAACACTGCAAAGTGAAATTCAAAGGAAAGGGAGAACGATTTATTGTGATCATTCCCACTTGCTTAGATTAACTGAAGCCCTGGTAGAAAGGCCATCTAAACAATGGCTGGAAATGTCAGTCATTAGAGCATTACTTGTTGCTTTAACTTACGCCAGCTAGGGCATGAGTTCTGTTCTGTGGGAAGCATCCATTCTGTAAAGTAGGTTTATCCTGCCTTTTGCACAAGGTCCCTTTGACGGGGCTATTGAAAATTGAAGTGTGTTCCATCTGACGAAAAACACCGGGTTGAAAAGAGATCCTGATGGTGCTGACTGGACCGTTAAAAGCAGGGCTGTAAAATCCCATTTAATTAGTTAACTGGTTAAATGCGGAGTGGGGTGGAGGGATGGGTGTGGTGGTCCACACAGGGCTGGAACAACCCTTCCCATGTCTGGGGTCCGGGGACTCCTCCAGCCCGTGCCAATTAACCATAACCACCAAGCCTCATTCATTTAGGGTGAAGTGGTTACACGTTAATATCCCTAACTAAAAGTCTGATTGGCAGTGCAGTGGGGCTAATGCAGACTCCATGTATGTCTGGCCGCGATGCTGCTCCCAGAAGCAGCTGGCATGTCCCTGCAACCACTTGGTGCAGAGCCATCCAGGAAGTCTCTGTGCACTGCCCTCGCCCCATGTGCTGGCTCTGCAGTTCCCATAGGCTGGAAAGTCTGGCCAATGGGAGCTGCAGGGTCAGACATTAAGTAGAGCCTCGTGGCCTCTCTGCCTAGGAAATGCAGGGTTCTGCTGGTGGCTTCTGGGAGCCATCTGAGGTAATCACCGCTTGGCTAGAGCCTGCACCTTTCACCCCCTCCTGCAGCCCAACCCAAAGCCCCAGAGCGTTTTTCATGGGTTTTAATTCTGTCTCTTAAACTGGAGCTCTAATGCTTGGACCCAAAACTGGTGAAAAAGGCTGTGTGAGAGAACGTGCCGGAAGTCTGCAGTACCACATCAATTAAGAACTGGATGATTTTAATATTTAGTGTGCGTGAAATCTCAGTGAGCTCACAGAGTTGCATCTGCATGATTTACTTACTCCTATGAGTATCTTCAACACAGCTCGTGCCTGCTAATAAAATAAGAACTATTAATGGTGTTTTAATCCCATCCGCACTTATTAAAGGGTGAGTGCGAGGCTATCAGTAATGCTTTCTAGAGGCGCAAAGTGTGAAGCAGCGTAAATGGGTCTATCTTCTGTTTCCTGAGGTGCATTCAATTGGCAGTGAACTGCAGAAGGTAAAGGGAATTCTGATGCCAGTTGGCATCTTAATCAGCAAAGTAGGGGGTAATGAATCAGTAGGGTGTTTGTTGTGGTGGCAAATAGATGGTTCTGCCTATCCATGCCACTCTTTTCTCTAGTAGAACTATTGGAGAGGAGCAGATTAACACAGCGACCTCTCTGTTACTATTGGACAGGAGGGCATTTTTCAGTTTTAAACCCTGTGATGTGCTTTTTTGTTTTAAGGGCTTCTTTTTGTATTGTCTCTGTATTTGGGGCCAGAAAAATTCCTGAGATGCTTACATGGTGTGGGTTAAGCTCCTGAAATCCTTACACAGTGATTTGGGGAAGGATGGCTGGATTTGGGCCCTGTTCAAATATCTGTGTAAGAGAAAGGCCAGTTTCTGGACCAAACTGAAATGTTTTTGTTTGCCTAATATAGTTCCCCTTCCTGGAGAAGAAGATAAGCACTTACTGTTGCTCCTCATTGGGGTTTTTAATGGAACCCTCTCATTGGAGCTTTTTGGGAGTGATCTGATCTGCTTCTTACAGAGATGCTAGCTCTGTTACCAAAGGTTTGGTTCCTTATTGCAGCTGCCCTAGTGGAGTTAGTGTGGTGTCTCTCCAGTATCCTACCTAGGAGCTGTTCAGCATTCAGAGGACACCCTGAAGCTCTTGACTGCATGCAGCTGAAATGTCACCTGGAGAGACCTCCGTTCCAAGATATCAAAATATGCATCCCTGAGTGTGCAGGGATAGCTGTGGGACCTAAACTGGCCGATGGCGTCGTTTAACAAAGAAATTAGGAGAATTTTTGATTAATTGCTTCTAAAAGGAGATGGAAGAAGCACATAACTGCTCAGACCTGCCATTTACAACCCCGTGGTATCCTTTGCGCAGCTGAGTCTGACAGCATAAAGGGAAGGGCAAGTAATATGTTCATGTGCGGAACAGTGAAAGTTTAAAGTATAACTTTTTTAAATTTTTTTATAAAAATATTTGGGATTTGCTGGCAATGGGAAGAATAAAATCCAGGACATGTCTAGGACCTGGTTGGCAAGCTTGTAGGCTTCTGACTAGTGTTCTTAGTGGAATGCCTTTTCCCTCCTCCTCTCTAGAGTTCCTCTAACTCTGGCCTCTTTAGAGAGGTTAAATGGAATGTAGTTTAATAGTGAATGATAATGAAATACAAGTTTTTTCATAATGTAATATTGAGGATACAGTTGTAAACACCGTAAGGTGAAAAGATGTATGTGCAGCTGTTCCCCAAAGTGATCTTAACTAGAGTTGTTTGGAAACTGCAATTTTTTTTCCTCATGGAAAATTTTGACTGTTTGATAACAGCCTTCTTTTGCTGAATAGTAACAGAGAGCTAGCTGTGCTAGTCTGTACTCCAACAAAACAAAACAGCAGAAATGTAGCACTTTACAGACTAACAAAATGATTTATTCAGTGATGAGCTTTCGTGGGACACATCCACTTCATCAGACCAATCTCATTTCCAATACAGCCTGACTTTTATCAGTACAGAGGACCAAAAAAAAAATTGCAATTAAAAACTCATCCCCCCCACATCCTTTTTTTTTTGGTCCTCTGTACTTATTAAATGTCAGTCTGCATTGGGAATTAGATTGATCTGATATAGTGGGTCTGTCCCATGGAAGCTCATCACCGAGTAAATCATTTTGTTGGTCTTTAAACAGCCTTCCTTTGCTGCCATTTAACATAGCACTGTAGCCCACGTAGTGGTATTCTGTCCTACATTGCTGAAGTTCAAGGGTTCAGATACCTCTGAGATGTGAGGGTGGTTGTTACACTACTACATAATAGAAATTGGTTCTTATCTTTTTTTCCTTTACAAAAATCCTAGGGAATTTACTTACAGTGCTAGACAAACTTTATTTTGGTTTTAAAGTCAAGCCCTCAGATGTTAGGGAGCTCCACATTTATATTTAACTTTGCAACCAGAATTCAGCCCGCTGCAATGCTCCCTCTAATTTTTTACCATCCACAGGCAGAATAAATTTTATGTGCACTGAGGCATATGTGCACCACCAGTAGAGGCTTATGCTGCCAGCTGTGGACACAGTGCTAATCAGCTGGTCAGCACTTGAGTCTCTCCTGGCCAGCCTCCACAGCACACAGCTTAGAGGGAACACTGGCCTCCTGATGTGCATGCATTATGGTACAGGCTTTAATTATATGACTGCATATTATTTTTCTCCACAGAACCCATGCCTCATTCGGTGCACGGGAATGGGATGGGCAAGCATACACTTGGTGTTTCCTAGCTTTAGGATGCTTGACTTTGCAATCTAATTAATGTTCCTTTTACCTGATTGTATTGTAATTTTTACCTCAACAGAATCTTAAAACGCCCTGGCCAGAGACCAGCTTTCAGGGAAGATCTACAAAGTTGCATCTTGCTTAGTTCAGCTGTTTAAGGAAGAATTAGGCACACAGTAAAGCAACGTGCACTGACTTGTTACAAAAATCCATGTAAGAGACCCCTTGGAATTTGCTGTGGGTGAGAATGTGTGTGTCTATCAAAAGACAGATAGATATGGATCTAAGAAAATGTGATCTCTAGTGTTTGTACCCCAAGTAACACTGTTAATTTTCTTGTCTTTTACATATTCCATTCTGCTTCCTTAGGCAATTTCCTGTTGAACTAGATTTAAATCAGTGTTACTTAATTCTAAGGAAATAGTTAACTGAAGCCTGAGGAATCATAAATATAGGTAGGAGTTAGATGAATATTGTTAAACTAGCCAAGTATTTAAACTTTATCCATAACATTTTGTTTCAGTAGCTTTCAATTTACTTTCATACTTCTTTTTTTTAAACCTGCATTCTGTGTAGATATCAAGCTGATCTATAGAGAAGTAATTTAACACTTGAGCTAGAAAAAAATCATCCTGCTTCTATAATGGAAGGGAATTTGCATGACGGGCCAAATGTCGGAAAAGCCTCTCCAGACAGAACTGTCAGCAAAAGATATGCAAATGCGTTGCACATTTTGCGAATCTTTTTCTGACAGCTCTCAGCAATCTAGAGACAGCACTAGGATATGTGCATAGTGCTATGAGGACAGCATTGCTAACAGTTGCAAGGGTCCAAATATAGAACATGTCATAATGTAAGAACAGCCATAATGGGTCAGACCAAAGGTCCATCTAGCCCAGTATCCTGTCTTCTGACAGTGGCCAATGCCAGATGTCCTAGAGGAGTGAACAGAACAGGTAGTAATTGAGTGATCCCTCTCCTATTATCCATTTCCAGCCTCTGACAAACAGGCTAGTGACACCATTTCTACCAGTCCTGGCTAATAGCCATTGATGGACCTAACCTCCATGAATTTATTTAATTCTTTTTTGAACCCTGTTCAAGTCTTGTTCCTCGCAGCATCCTCTGGCAAGGAGTTCTACAGGTTCACTGCATTGCATGAAGAAAACAGCATGAAAGGAGCAGCATTGGAAGATTGTAACGGTGGGAGTCCTGTTTTTGTCCGAACTTTGTCAAACGCCTTAGAGGACCCAGCCAAATTCATGTTTTATGGGTCACTCCCTCTTAACCATAATGCTCTCCAAATCACTGACAGCCTCTCCCTGTTTCACAGGATTCAGGAGCTGAGGCAGCGGTGTAGCAAGGCCTCCTTGTAGTGTGGTGTGTCCTTGTTCTTTTACGGCATAATTCACAACATTCAGTAATCATACAATTTAATGTCCTGTTGTCATTGCAGTTGGTGTGGATCTGTTGTATTTGCTCTCAAGGGCTTGATCACTGAGCTATATGTCTTTCTGCTGACTTCAGTAGACTTTGGATCAGGCTTTTAATGAGCACTGAAAACTAAAGTGTCTTTTTCTGGTGGCTCTGTCTGGAAGTTTCACTGTTTCAAAGCCAGATTAGTAAGCAGTGGGGAATTTTTTTGTTCGGTTTTGTTTTGTGATGCTGTATTAATTGGATAAGAGCACATTAATCAGACTGAAAGTGGGACATAAATTAGATCACTGCATTTGTCTATAAAGCAAGCACAACATTTCACATGTGCTAAGGTGAGCACCAGATCTTTAGGGGTGGCTTAAACCCTGTAACGTGGCTGTTGTTATAGAGAGTGATATTGGTGTGTACTGGGAATGGAACGCCTGTTTTCTTTTATGTGGCAGTAAAGGTGCTTTAGCAGTTCCAGGGAAGGGACAATGGAACCTTTACAGACGATTAGCTGGTGCATCAAAGTCAGCTCATTCTGCAGATACCCAGTGCAGGTTTAGCAAAGAGGAATCTCATTATCCTGAAGGGAAAAGTGAGGACTGGGTCAGTGAAACCAACAAAAGGTAGGCATAGGCCTGTGGTTGAATAGGGAAGTGAGAGAAAATCTAGCTTCAGGCAGGTGAGATTTTTGGTCCATCTCACCTCTCTCTCTGTTATCAGGAACCAGTCTTTCCCTGCTTTGACCTGGTTACTGATTTGGCCATATGTAGAAGCATCAGCAAAGAGTTTAAATAAACGGGAAGAGGATTGGGTATGCCTGGAGGAAAGTTCACCTTGCCAGACAGAAATAGCACTGAGCAGCCCTGCTTTTGTGCCTGCTTGTCACGGGGGAGGCAGCTCTTTGCACTTCAGTGGGAGATGAAAGAGAATAGTTAAAAGAGAAGCGTGCAAATGTAACCCTTCCTCGTGCACCAGAATCTCTGGCAAGGTGAGATCTGAAATCCTTATTTTCACCACTGGAGCACACAGTGAACTCTTACAGTCAACAGCTGCTTGCAGAATATCCACGTTCTTACGTGGTCCCATGGATTGTCGCTGTGTTATTCATGTATGACTTTGTGGGGAGATCAACATGTTATGTGGCTATTAGGACTTCAGTTTTTATTGAACTTTTCTGATGTATTGACCTTTCATCCACGGTGAGGCAAAGGACCCATATCCAGTGTAGTTCTACTCACAGATCTCCTAACAGAGTCTTTAAATGTTGGGTAAAAATCAATGGCAGGATTTGGCCAACAATCTGGGTGATCTTTACATCTTTGGGGTCAGCCTTCAACAACTTAAAAGTTCCAAATATATCCAGTAGCTGAACCTATTATTTTGATTATTCTTTAGTCATTCTTCTCCAATTTCTTGACATCTTTCTGGAAATGTGGTGCCCAGAACTGGACACAGTACTCCAATTGAAGCCGAAACAGCTTAGAATAGAGCAAAAATGACTTCTTGTGTCTTGGTCATGATATTCCTGTTAATGCAAATGAATCTTGTTTGCTTTTTTTTTTTTTTTGCAATAGCTACACAATGTTGACTCATACTTAGCTTGAAGATTGAAAGAATTGGATTTGTTTACCTGGAAAAGAATAGACTGAGAGGAGACATGATCGCAGCTTTCATGTACCTAAAAGATTGCTACAAGGAAGAGGGAGGAAAATTATTCTCTTTAACCTCTGAGGATATGACAAAAAGCAATGGAGTCAAACTGCAGCAAGGGAAGTTTAGTTTGACATTAGGAAAAACTCCCTATGTGTCACGGTGGTTAAATACGAAATAAATTGTCAATGGAGGTTGTAGAATCTCCATCATTAGAGATTTTTAAGAACAAGTTAGACAAATAGCTGTCTGGGAGCATTTAGACGGTGCCTGGTCCTGTCATGCGTGCTGGAGACTGGACTTGATGACCTCTGGAGGTTCTTTCCCCTTCTAGTATTTTATGATTCTCTGAAATGGACACTATAGATATGAATCAAAAGGAGGGGAAAATGTGCTCACGTGTGGAGAATGAGGTAAGATACCTGACCCCTTCCTTTCCTTGTTGTCAGCCTCGCTAACCCTAAATATAAAACCCACATCTGCATGAGTCTAATCTCTTTCATTTGCTGTCAATAACTTAAACTAGTTTGGAGAGCATTGCATTGCTCACTTCAGTGTTATTACCCAGATGGTGTGGGAAGACGCACCAAACACTTGTCTGGTATGTTAGCTGCAACATTGAACACAAGCAGGGAGCAGTCACGTCAACATGCTAGAAGACTGCTTGGAAGAAGATGTAACAGTGCCCCAGTAGGCCGTACCCCATTTTTCATTGTTTGTCTGTCAGGCCTTGCTTGTCCATTGTGTGTGATGTAGCAATCACCTTTGGACAGAAGAAGAAAGGGTTGTCATTTGGTGCTTCTCCACTTTCAAAATGGATAAACCAAATGAGAAGAAGGCACCCTTTCTCTAGAATAAGCATGTCCATGTGGGCTTTATCCAAAATAATTATTCTGGAGTAGCTATTCTGGGTTATTTCCAAGAAGACAAACACTTACCCTGAAGTAAGTCAAGCACAGCGTCATTAGTTATGTTGTACTAAGGCCTGGTGAGTGTTCAGAATCAGGCAAGGTAGTTAATTTTGGACTTTGGAAATAGATTTTCGCTTATCTTATTTAAACATTTCTCACCCACTGCCTTTCAACTTGACATGGGTGTGCACCTCTCTTGTCTCATGAACTCAAAATCTAGAAGAACAGCCATTTTAACCATCACTTGTCTTGTTTTCAATATCCAGGCTAGCCGACAGGAGATTAGTTTTCAACACTAGATAGTTTTGGTGGACTTCTGTAGTGGTTGATCCTTTCAGTCATGCTGAGCTGAATTCAATGTGTGTTCCTCCAGCCAGGCCTCAAAGAAAGATTTGTCTGTGTTCGTTTGCTTCTGGGAACATTTTTTCAGCTGCGTGGGCGCTACTAGAAAGCTGAAGGTGAAACTCTGAGAATTATTTCCTCTGGTAACTTTAATTTAACAAAATGTTTTGCTGGCTTATTTGACTTCTTAAGTAAAGTGGGAGTTCAGAATAAAAAGGCTGAAGGTTTTTTATTTTTTTTTTTTAAAGTCTTCTCTGCTACTCCCTCTCATTGGCCTTGCTTGGCAAGTTCTTCCACAGGATGAAAGTTGCGGATGAGGCTGGCCTTCCCCTGAGTTGTTTCATTACGCTGTTGACATGAACAGTAAATCCTGCTTTCCTTTGCAGCCTGCTGAAGGTCACTCCTGCAGTATGCTTATAATGAGCCTCATAAGCCTGTGTCTCATCTCACCAAGGTTCTCCCTGTATTGCCTGCCCCCTCCCAAAATCTATTAATTCTTTATCCTTATGAGTCTGCAGATGCCAAAGGCCTCGGGTGAGCTCTAAGCCAGGTATTTCTCCAATGTCAGGTGCTGCTTTGATCTTACAGGATTTGGGAGTAACACAAGGAATAATAGCAAAGGAGCCAAACTTTTGACCTTTCAAATAGTAATGAATAAAAGGGGATCATCAGAACTCAGAGGACTTATTCACACTGGTGTATAGTACGTGATTTTTACATTATGGTTTTTGTGATTTAGGTTGGATGAAGAAATGTTATCCCAACATACAGCCTTTGTTTCCTGGCCTGGCAAAGGGAGAGTACAGTGTTGAGTATGTTTTGAAAAGGCTACAGAAATCTACTCAAGCACTTCACATCATTGTCTATTGACTTCTGTCCTCAGGAGCTGGATAAAGAGTTTCTGAAATAGAGGGGAAATTAGAAACAGTCATTTTAACAAATAAACCTGCAGTCTATTTGCCCCTTCTTTGCACATTGTTTTTAAATTAACACCTGGGCATTGAGAGCCTATTAAAATAATAATTTAATGCTCCAGCGACTGTGTCTGCTCCAGCTGTGCTGGGATACCATGGGAATGCCCAAGCAATATGCTAGTTTGATGCTTGTCACAACACAGGTTGACATCAAAGAGAAGCAGTTTGTAAAACATTCATTACATTGCAGTGTAGAGCACCTGGTTTGGGTTTTAAATAAAAACACAAAGCAACTCTCCCCCACCCCCGTTCAGGTTAATAACGTCTGACAAGCCCCTTTGCTGTGGTTTACACTAGGTCTTTGAGTGGTTGTGTGCTCCAAATGTGACTCGCACCTCACAGTTGCTCGTGGCGAAGTGATGGCTCCCTGTCAGCCATGCTGTACATGGACAATAGACACTGATGTGGTTGTGTTACTCTGCAGCTTTGCAAGTAACAAGCTGTCCTGTAGCACCTTTGAAACTAACAAATGTATTTATTAGGTAATGAGCTCTTGTGAGGTGACCCACTTCCTCAGATGTGGAGTAGGAAGTGGGTCTTACTTCTGAAAGCTCATCACCTAATAAACAAATGTGTTAGTCTCAAAGGTGCTATAGGACAGCTTGTTAGTTGCACCGGTACAAGTCACTGTTGGAGTAGTTGCTCCCTAATCCTTTGTAAGGGATGGGTTTTATGTAGCTCTGTTTATTTAGTGCTCCGAGGCATTTGGGATCTGATTGGTTGGCTGAGTGGAGGACATACCCTCCTCTCAAAGCACTTGCATGTCCCGTCTGCCTGGGTTAGTGGTTTTGTTACCCCACAGAACCTGCCAGGTAGTACCTAGGCATAGGTGCTGCTTTCTTGCAGGCAGCGAGGTGGTAGGTGGCCCCCGGGCCAGGACAAACTGAAGGAATGGCAGCGTTAGGAGCCATGGGCTATAAGCTGAATTTTGTCTGTACCCAGAGAAATCACAGTGGCCAGCCCCGAAGTACCAGTGGTACAAGTGACTATGTAGTTTAAATAACCTGAGGGCCACGCCAGGGTTAGCTCTTCAGTAGCACTCCTTGCTGCATTTGCTGACTTTGACTTGGCAAATTCCTTTCCACTTTGGCTTTTTGTCTGCGGGGAGGAGGGATGTAACTGTACGTGTTTGTCTTGCGCTCCCCGTTATGTCTCTCATCGCAGGCTCTTTGCTGTCTGTGGGACCTGGTGGTGCTCACAGCCTTCCACCATCCTGCTCGTGAGCCACCATATGCTGTCCTGGTGCGCTGTCACTCATGACATGTTTCGGCTGGGTCACCGCAGCACCTTGCTTAACCCGTTTCATTTGCTAAGCCATGTTCCAAGCAACTTCCGCCGAGTTTATGCAGTCTTGCTCCAATAACCGTGGAAGATGGGATGACATGAGCCGTCTTTAGCATGGAGGGAATTCCATTTCGAGTTTGTGAACCCAGGCAAACGTCTGGAGGCCTTTACGGGCTGCATTTGCTGCTCAGCATAGTGAGGAGGAGATTGCTGAGGAGCTGAGTGAGGACATTTGCCTGTGATACCGAGTGTGACAACTGAGTGAGCCCCACTGGGGCGGCGGATCGTGCAGAGTGGCAATCGGCTTTCTGTCTTGTCTGACTGCTGGGAGAGCGGGCCTGGAATAAATGCACCCAGTGTCTGGGTGGCTGCTGTGGTGGGAGGTGATGAGTGACCCCAGAGATGGGGCCACACAGGAGTTAACTCTCAGGGCCTGCATTTCAATTGCAGAGTGTGCCAGGAACAAAGCAGCAAGGAGGTATGCAAATAAGGATGTCCCCTGCTCCCTCCTCACCTGATTTTAAACTGGAAAAGTCAGCTGTGTGATGTGAGCACCGTTCAGAACTCCCCGGCGGCACCTCGGAGGGGCGGGAGCTGTCTCTTCACACAGGAAGGAGGGGGCAGCAGACAGGCCTGGCACCGCTTACCCTCAAAGACAAGCACCAGGGAAGCTGGATGTGAAGAGAGGACATGGGGGCAGAACTGCCACTGTCCCCGCTCAGACACATGGTGGGGAGGTGCTTGGCAATGCTGCTCTAGGGCAGCGTTTCTCTAACTGGGGTCTGCAGACCCCTGGGGACCTGCCCGCATACAGCGGGCGTCTGCTGGTCCCACTGATCCACTTCTCCCCCATCCTCCCTGTGCCTCCAGCATGCTACAGAACAGCTGTCCCTGCAGGGGGAGCAGCGAGGGAGCAGAAGGAAGCAGGCACGGAGTGGTGGTAGGGCCTCAGGCTGAGCAGGGGACAAATGACCTCAGAGCTGGGGCCATGCAGGCTGAGCGGGGGACGGGCTTTGGGGAGCTACGAAGATTTTTAAATCTTCATGGGGATCCTCGGCAAGGTTCCCTCTGATCTTTTCCATCCACTTGTGGATTTTTCCATCCATGTGCAGAATACATTTTTACGTGCGTAGAGACAAGTGTGACCAGGCACCAGCAGCAGAAACCAAAACCAGAGCTGATTAGCAGAGCACCCACAGCCCAGGCAGCTTTGGACTCTCTCTGGGCAGCTGCCCAGCACAGTGCATGCTGGGATCTCTGGTTCCTCAGGTGGCTAAAGTTTGAGGACTGCTGATCTAGGGAGTTCATACCTCTCTGGGCGAGCTGGTGATGGGGACCGTCATCGGACACAGCCCCACTTCTTTCATCTGCAGGTGGGCAACCAGTGTAAACCATTGTCTCCTGTGAGAAAATGGGGAAGGCTCCAGTAGGTCTGGAGATCCTTCTAGATCACTGCAGCTTATGGCCACCCCCTTCTCTGTTTAATTGGCTCGCTGACTGCCTGAACGAGGGCATAGTTGGAGAATATCAGTGGTACTACAGCAGCCAGAGAGTCATATAGCTGGCTCTGCTTCTCCTCAAGTGCCCAAGTCTGTACCCTTCTATGATGTGCTTCGGCGTTTGACGGGGAAAAATAAGACCGATTACATGATTTGTCCCCACTGACATAGGGAGCCTGTGGTAGAGGCAGGAATTTAACCCAGCTTTCCGGAGTCTCAGTCCAGTGTTTGTATCACAAAACTACCCTGCCTGGCGTGTTGACTTCAGAGGCAACAGTTGGTTAAACTTGGGTGGAATTAATCTAAGCTGTTTTGTGGTATCTGCTTGTCACATGGTAGAGTAATGGACATAGGTCAGTAGCTGAGGTCACACTGAAATGAGGCCATTGTGACATCAGAGGTTGCTCAAGGAATCATCACATTCTCTCCAACTAATATGCGCAATTATTTTTTAGAGGAAAAGTCCCAATGAAGCTAGTTAAGTTGAACCCACGTGTCAGTAACATTTCAGTTATTTAAAAAAACAAAAATTACAAGAATGCTGCAGTTAGCCAAACACCGAGACTTACAAACCAAAGGAATTCAAAGTAATTTTTAAACCTAAAAGTAATACAAACTATTTAAAGTGTAGAAATGCAGTCAAGGCACTGAACAGGCTTAAGTTTGCCCTGTAATAACCTCATGAAATAATTAGCCGTGATCATTACGACATTGTAGTATTTGAGAGTTAGGTTATGATGAAACTTACCTTTACAGACAGATGCATTTCTTCCTTTGTTCCCCTCTTGAGAACTGCAGGACAGAGTTAAAATTGTGTGTCTTTATCCCAAAGCGCATTGTCATGTAATCTCTCTGTCTCTAAGGGCAGGCCTTAGCCTAGACTAGTGGAGAAGGTTGACCTTAGATACACAACTTCAGCTACAAAAATAGCCTACCTGGAGTCGATGTACCATAGGTCGACTTTCCCCACGATTCCTGGAGCAGAAAGGTAACAGAAAAAACTCTCCCGGCAAATTCCCTTGCGAGAAGTACCCGGGTCAGTGGGGTTGGGGTTGCCGTCAGTATTCAGTGTAGTGCGTCCCTACCAGAAGTGCTAAATGGAACCCCAGAAGAACAATCTCTTAAGCGTTGATTCTGCAGTAAGTATAGAGGTACCCTAAGGTACCCTCGCACCTTCGGCAGTGTAAGCAGTGAGACCCTTTACACCTATCCCTATTCCTTGGCATCAGATCACTAATGATCCTATGTCTGTCCTTTCTCACTTGCTTCCTTGTTCTTTATAGAATCTGTCTCAGTGCTCTGCTATTGTTAGTGTTTTCAGCTGAGCTGCATGTGGTTCAGATGGGCTCCAAAAGGGTTGCTGTGACATTTGCGTGGCTTGTCCTGCCCCGTGCAGGCACCCACATGTCCCGACTGCAGATGCAGGAGTTACTTTGGCACTATGTTTAGTAGTAATATCACTGGTTTACATTTTGCTGTAATACACTTCCTAGTTAGAAAGGCAGCATTTCAGCTATTCTTGCTGCCTCTCTGTATATGGTTAACATGGAGCTGGTTTCCTAAAAATTACTAGTACCATGAATTGTCTGTGATGACATCCCCGCTGCCTGTCCAACAAAAAATCTTGTTCTAGCACTGTTTAAAATGCTTACGTTGTAGCACTAGATTGATGTGATTCCTCCATTGGCCTCCTGGGAGCATCTGGCTTGAAAGGTCAGAGTTTCCATGCTCAAAAAGTGCCAAATGTGGTTCCATTATGAGTACTTGTTGATGCCAGCTGATTGTCCTTTGGCATTAATTACCTTTGGTAATTGTAATTTGTAATGCTAACAGTTCTTCTTGGTTAAAGGCCAGGGTGTGTCCCTTGCTATGGCAGGAATGAATTTTCTCTTTTGTTCCCCCTGCTTTGGCCTAAAGGGTTTTTGTGTGGCTTGCACACTTACTGGAAAGGAAGTTTGTTTTCTGTTCGTACATTATAAAAAGGAGTCTCTTAGATCTGGAGTAGATAACTAAAATTCTGTAAATTTTTACAGGGATAGCGTGAGTCTTAGGTTACAGCACTTGACAGGAAGTCAGGAGGAGACTTCACTTCCTATCTGCTACTGACCTGCTGTGTGACCTTGGGCAAATCAGTTCACCACTCTGACTCTCCTGACACCTTTTGTTGATTGCCTATTTAGCTCAGAAGCTCTTTGGAGCGGGAACTGACTCCTGATGTGTCTGTACGGTGGTTTCCGCAGTGGTGCTTTGGTCTCAGCTGGAGTCCTTAGAGATTACCATAATACAAATCAGCCACTCACATGTTTTAAATTAGTTGAACTCTCGTACATGATCATATAATTCTGAATCAAATTATAGGAGAATCTTTATTATAATTTGCTCTTCAAAAATGAGCTGACGCATATGAGCTAGCAGGCCTTTTTCAGGAAGCATGCTGTTTAATAACATATTTTATACTGATTAGCAGTTTCACACCTATATAGGAAAGTTGGCAGCTTGAGATGGAAACAAAAAGTGTTGTGGAACGTTGACATGTGGTATCTTGTGTGCAAAGATTAAATTTAAAATCTTGTTGGTATTGCATTTCCATGATAATGCAGTTTTGATTTACCACCTTTAACAACCTAAATATTCTGAATTACATGGGGTTGTAAGCAAGTTGTGAGGCTGACGTGGGCCTGGGGTTCCCAAAGGAAATGGACACCAATTTGCCAGCTCTTATTGATCACCTCTCAAAGCTCTGTACCAAGTAAGCCACATTGGATCCCTGAGATGTAATTTGATAATTATAACATCCCTGTTTTCTAGAGGGGGGAAAAGTCAGGCCCACACTGATCGCTGAACTGGCTAGTCGCTGCCAGAGCTGGGTACAGGACTGTAGATATCTGAACTTGCAATGCTGTCTGTGACCCTCTTGGTCATGTGTCTTTGGCCTAATTATCTGGATGGCCATTCCACCATTTTCAATTAAAAAAAATCGAAATGTTAAGTGCTCGGAGGGATAAGTGTGGAAATCTGATGCCTAACTCTCCATAAAACAGTGTCTGCACCACCTGGCAGTGAAGTCTTGTCTTATGCAGAGCAAATCTACAGGTTGAAGCTCTCTAGTCCTGCACCCTCGGGACCTGAGTCATGCCAAGTGAGGAAATTTGCCGGACCTTGGAAGGTCAATATTGTCTAGCACGTTATCAACTCTTCCACTGCTTACCGGGCTCTTAGAAGGCATTTAGGGGTAAATAACAGCTAAGTAACAGCATGGAACATGGAGCCAGGGCTAATGGCTGTAAACAAACTTTGTGGGACTGCAGGAAATATGGCCACACCCTTAAGTGGTCATCCAGCTAACTAAAATCATGCCGGATTGCAGATGTTGCTGGGCAGAAGAGTTTCATCCTGTAGTCTGATAGGGTTTGTGGGGTTTGTTTTGTTTGTGCCTTCTCCATTTTACATTCCCAACTCTATGCAACAAGTAGAAGACTCTGAGAGCAATGTTCCCTTCTAATTTTTTTCCATCCAAGAGCAAAATAAATGTTATGGACGCTGAGGCACATGTGGGTATGCACCATCAGGAGAAACGATACTGGCTGAGGGTGCTCTGCTAATCAGCTGGGTGGCATTTGAATCTCAACACTGTCTAAGAGAATTTACAATTAGCTTGTTGTTCCATTGGCTGGAGAAGTGGCAGCTTGTCTTATCTGAACTGTTATGGGGCTTGTCTTATCTGAACTGTTATGGAACGTTTGTTAGATAGAAAGCCTCTCAGTTGATTGGGAAGAATCTCAGAAGTGCTGTTTCAAGGCTATAAAATGTATTTGGAAGGAGCAACTGTGTTTTTCACAAATCAGAATAATTCTCTTCTTTTAGTTAAATAAAAAGCATGGGTTTCCTTAAACACATGGCTAAGTGAGCTGATGATTATTTTAGCTGGAATATGACTTTGCAATTAAGAAAACCTCAGAGAGCAATAATGACCACCTCATTTTAGCGTACAATGCGAAAAGCAAAACAGCAGGGTAATCACTAGCAGATTAGTTGTTGCTTTGGGAGATTATGCCTCAAGGTTATGCAAATTCTGTTGCTCGATGCCTCAAGTATAGGTGTGGAAATATATTTTCTTGTTTTATTGGCCTTTCTTGTAATAAATAAGTCTGCACCACAAAATATATGGGGAGCCTATAAATATGGATTTATCTGAAGCAAGATGCTTCCTAGGCAAACTTCGAAGCATCCTTGCCATTAATTTATAAGGATAAGTTGTATGGGATCCTATGAGAATTTTCTGCTTTCCCTGACACCATAAAGGGCAGTGTGAGAGCTGAACTAAGGGCAGTAATCACAGTCCATTTGAGGAGAAGGGACATTTTAAAGACCCCAGAAAATCCCAAGAAAAAATGCGGAGGCCGGTGGCACCTGAAAGACTAATAGATCCATTTGGGTGTAAGCTTTCATAGGTAAAAATCACTTTGTCAGATGCATTGGTTTTATGCAAAGCATGGAAGCGGGTACTTCTTTTCAAGTCTCTGCTTAAAGTTAAGCATTTGCCAGATCAGGGCCTGAAGCCGCTAAGTTAAGGCTCCGTCCTGCTCTTGAACGTCCATCAACTTCCCGGCGAGTGGCTTGGTTCCGTCCAGTTCCCGTGATACCGCTACGGTTTACGTTCAGGGAGACTAGGCAGCCTTTTAATGTGTACTTGGACTGAGAGAATTTGGGCTCACCCTCTGCCAGAAGAATTTATTTTGCTATCTGAATGAATGCGGCCTCAGCATGCTGCAGATGCTTCTGTTTGTCAGCTGTGGGCCTGTCTCGTTTGATGGTCTCCTGTGTTGTGTTCTTGATGGCTTACTTTGTGGTGGGCTGGCCTTCTGCTCCAGGTGTTGGTGAGGCGTAATGGCTGTGCTGGGGCCGGTGAACTCTGGCACAGGATAACACAAAGGCAATATGAAGTAGTGTTTGTGGCAGGCACATCCATGAGGCCTGCCCAGAGTTTGGTATGCAGGGAAGGGAGAGCTTTTCAGTAACAGATCCCTCCTTCAGCATGAAATCCACCACCTGAGCACTTGTCTCCAGGCCTGGCTGGTGCACACCAAGCTGCCATGTGACTCTGCTGCACACTTGCTGGCTGGAAGAGCCTGCTATACCATGCACTGCAAGGTCCCTAGTGCATTTGGATGTAGTGTGCTCCTCTTTCAAACATTGTGAACCAGGCCCACCAGTGAAGGAAGGGGAAGCCTGGGATCAAATGCACAGGGGCCCAGTGTTTCAGGCGCTGCTAAAGGCTGACAGCCCTTTGCTCTGCTCCTTCTGCAGGAGGCTCCGCCCCTTCCTGGGATGTGAAGCCCGCCCTCCCCCCCACACACACACCGCTTACCCCTGCGGTGGCTGTCAGCCCCACTGGTGGGAACTTAGTGTGCTCGCTGGCTGGTCAGCGAACGGCAGGCCAGCAGCTTGCCATGCACCGTCTAGCTGGATCGGCGTGGAACGTCCTTTGTGGTCTTGAGGAGTAAGTGCTGAGTTCAGGGTAGCAGCCGAGATCCAAATAATCTTACCGCAGGAGATACATTGGCCCTCAGAGTGGCTAATGATTAAATAATTATCCTTTTGCTCCCATAAGTGTTCGCCCTGTCAGGGATGAGGTGCTTTGATGGAGCGTGAGATTAATACCTTCAGTCTCCAGTTCCGTTAAATCTCCCCTGTTTGACAAGCACGGTTATTAAAAACACTTCTAGCGGGAAAGTTGTGAGCTACTCTAAACGATCTTGGGCCTGTAATTTATCAGTGATGAGTGTGCGTGTGTATGGAACACAGCTTTCTTTCCCTTATTAAGATTTTTGTTCCCCTGTGAGCACATCTCATGCTAAGGCACAAGCAGCTTCCCACATCCTCCCTACCAGAGGTTGGAGCCTATTTATTAAAATCTTTCATTTAAAAAGAAATCTCAAATGGGTGACTGATAAAACAGCAAGGAAAACATTTGCCAGTGGACTTTTTCCTCTGGATTAGTTTAGGTTAAGTTAGACTCACAGGCAGATGGAGTCCTAAGTTGGCTCCTAACTTGCCTTACATGTAGGGGGAAAAATGGATCCCAAATTATGCATACAGGCTTTGCACTAGAGAAACTGCAGGTGAAGAGAGTAGTTGTTGAAGTTGCTGAACAGCAGCAGTGAGGAGAAGCACTTTAAATATCACATTTCTGAGCTGATCTTATGGGGCCTACGAGAGAGGCATAGTCTCTTGAGAGCCTTGTAGGATAACCCAAAGCGGGGTGTGGGCTGGATAACTGGCATCCCTGGACGACGAAGTTTAGTGTCATGATAAAGCAATTGCTCTAAGAGTAAAGCAGCAAACATGGCCTTTGTAAGGGATTTCAAACCCATGAGGAATTCGATGAAAAGGAAGCAGAAATAGAGAAAAACCACCGTGGGCCAGATCCTTCTTGGGTGTGAATCGGTGTATTCCCACTGATGTCCAAGGAGTGGTGCAAGTTCACACCAGCTGAGGAACTGCCTCCATGTTGGAAGTGTCAAAGATCATTATGGTTCAGAGATACGGAAACAGAACCAAGCAGGAGAGTGATGAAGGGAAACAGGGAATTTGGGAAGTACAGCTTCTATGGAGTGTTACTCCAGAGACAACCCTGCTCCCCAGGGGGTGCGGTCTCTGAGGGAGACTTTGTGGAGCAACTTGAAAAGCTGCAGCACTAAAGCTATGAAGTCAAGCTCAGAATTCAGACAGGAGCAAGAGGGAAGGTGCTTAGATTCTTAACATGAGTGGGTTGTTTTAATTAACACTGTAGCTATGTAAGTTAAAATGGTAGTGAAAAGAAATCCAGTTTCTCTAGGCCTAGATCCTAATCACAGGATTTGGTTTCTCATGCGTACAATCCTGCATAAACCACGGCCAGTATGACTTTATCCATCTTCCTTTGAAACATTATATAATGGACTACCAGAAGTAAGATCCTGGATTAGATATGAATCAACCTGCGCTCTTTTATGAAGCTTGGTGTTTCTAGCAAGTAAGTCTCATTTTTCATTATTTGTAGAGTTTTTGCTGGTTTCCTCGATTGCTGTTCTGCTGGAATTACCCTGTCAATACGGCGCTCGCTGTTGTGGCTACAGGTCTGGAGTTCAGAGAGTATGCATTTCCTCGAGTGTTTTAGAGAACCCATAATGTATAGTATTCACCACAACTAGTCCCCAGTTGTGAATTTTTAATTATGCCAGATTATTTTCAGTAAATGGGACTTCAGCCTCAATTAGTGCTGTCAGAGTCAATTTTTCACTCATCTGCTCTGGAGCTCATCCTGTGTTGTTTGCAGTAACTGCCAAATCCACAGGAAAGATGAGACTTGCGCGAGATGAATGTCTATGGCATTTCCTGTTCTCTTAGCCTGCCTTTGGCATAAAGATAGAGACACTTAACCCAGCTGAAAGTCAGAGGCTGGGAGAAATGTCGACCCCTTGAAAAATATTTTCTTTGAAATGATTACAAGTGAGAAATTTTCTTCCTTTTCCATAACGAGACAATTCTCTGAGCTCCAGGGACTTGCATCTTAAGCAAAAGTACAGTTTCTCTCTTCCGGAGACACAGCTTTGTGAGGCCTTTGACCTCTCCTGGCTCCGAGCAAGTGTTCTCAAGTGTTCAATCAGAATGCAAGTTTGCAAGTGTTAGCCATAAAGGACCTATCACCAGGGTTCCATCTATTTTTTTTCCCATCAACGGGTGAAATAAATGTTATGTGCACCAACGCATGTGTGGATGCACACCACCAGAAGGAACGTGCTGCTGGCTGTGGATGCCTGTGGGCGCTCTGCTACTCAGCTGGGCGGCATCTGAATCTCTTCTGGGCAGCTGCCCAAGCACTCAGCTTGCCAGGAACGCTGCCTAAGGCCCCTTTGAATTTTAGGAGGGGTGAGCATAGTGCTGCTCACCTAGCTCCCTCCTAGCTGGTGCCTCTACTGCCATAGTGTCCAACCCGTTCTGAAGCAGTAGCAGCTCTAGGTGCTACCACTCTAGCAAACTAGCCACATTATTCTGAAAATATGTTTGTTGTTCAAGCCAATGAGCCACGCTCAGTTGCCAAAATAACCACACGTGGCAAGTGGTTAGTGAGTTGGGCTCGGTGCTCGTGGCTCATCCCATCTGAGGGAGCCCCGCAAAAAGCCGCCTATCTCCCCTTCCAGATCCCTAAGACTGGTCCTGGCTGAAGGCTCTCAGTGCTCTCTGCGGAAGCACGTCTTCACCTGACTACAGCTCTGTCCCGTAAGGCATCTCCTACCACAAGTGCCTATTTGAAAACTACTGCTGGAATTTGGCAATGTGCAGTAGAGGCACCTACTGAACTCTGTCGCTGGTTCATTTGAGAGGGTCGTTCTCAAGAGCCAGCCGTGCAATCCCTCCACCCTTGGATTTTGAGCCCTTAGGCTTGCTGAATCTATTTGCAGCCCCGGAAGGACCATTGTGGTGACATCATCTGAATCTGTCGCCTGCATAACACAGCCATCAATCCCTCCCCTGGATTTCCTACCTGAAGAGCATAAATTTCCAGCCAAGTGCTGGCAGACGTTTTCGAAAGGCACATGCTTTTGATTTAAGGACTTCAAAGTGATGGAGAATCTGTCATCTCCCAGGGGAGAGGTTCCACCTGTGAATTCCCCTCACTTTGGAAAAACTTGCCCCTTATCTCTAGTTTGAATTTGCTAAGACAGTTTCCATCCATTAGATGTCATTATATCTTTTTTTGGCTAAATTAAAAACCCCTCTGCTGATAGACATCCTTGCCCCATGTAGACCGGGCGGGGGTGGGAAACTCAGGCCGGGGGGGGAACCTGTTGTGAGTCAGGGCCACTGACCTACAGAAAAAACTCAGTAGGGGGGTGTGGAGGGCACACAAGTGAGTCCCCTCCTTCCCCCCCAAAAAAAGGTGACCCAACAAACACGTCACTCCCCTCACACTCCAGCTCCACAGGGAAGGGAGTGGGTAAGCAGGGGCCGAGGTTCAGGGCTTACCCTCAGGCCACATGAACTCTTATGGGGCCTGAGGCGAGTCAAAAATTAAGGATTTTGTGCAGAAAGGGGAGCTGCCAAGGAGCAAGATGGGGGTGTGGGCTGTGGGTGTGTGGGAAGCATGCAGGAGGCGGCAGTGGGTGAGGGGGGTCTGGGTAGGAAGAAGGGTGCAGGGTCAGGCTGAAGGTGAGTGGGGGGTCTGGGTGGGAGGCAGGAACATCAGCATGCACCGCGCTTCTTCCCCTGTGCAGGCAGAGCTTGTCGGCATGATCCAGCCCCGGCTTGCCTGGCTTTTGCCCATGAGGCGTGGGATTCCCCACTGCAGTGGGGAGCCAGCATTCACACTGCAGCCTCACTGGGCGGGGGAGTGGGAGCAGCCGTGGGGTTGGGGTGTCAGCCCAGACTCCCTGCTGCGGGGGTGAGGGAGAGAAGGAGGGGGTTAACCCCAAGCCTCGCGGTTCAGATCCTGACAAACCTCAGGCCAGAGGCTCCTCGCCTCTGTGTAGACCATGATGGAGTCACCTCTTCGCTTTATTGAGGGCAGTATTTCTGCGTGACTGCTCAGTAAAGTGACAATTCTTAGGGCAGGGTTAGGATTTTAAGGGCCTGTCTCTTTTAGCTGCATGTGGCCCTGGATGTGAAACCACCCCATCCCAAAGGCAGGGAGACCCCGTGAGCCTCCCTCCCCATCTCCCTTGCATGGAAAGGGGCACAACTACGACCTCAGCCTTGAATTTTTCCCTTTTGAGGGCGTGCACCTGACCAGCTCTGTGATCTGTGGTAAAGCAGGTTTCTTTCAGGACAGTTCAATATCTTCCGTCCATTCGCTCAAGGGCCAGGTATAATCCACCTCTGAATGAGCTAAGAGGCACACCCGAGGCAGGCCGTAACCCCCTGAGATGGGTGCGCACAGGCTGGCAGTCTTCTCCCCGGGGTTTTATTGATGCAGTTAGCACTGATTCCTGTGCATTATCCAAGGTGCGATCCCCCGGCCGGTGACAAGATCAGCCACTCTAGAGTGATCGGAAGGGACTTGCTGGCGCGCTCTGTGCTCGCATGGAATGCCAGCAGCCCGGTCTCTGCCTCGGTTCAAAACCACTTGCCATGAGCTGAGCATTTATCCGTGGTTGGAACGGCAGCCCGAGGCGGTAACCTGGGTGCTGACTCCATTCCACACTGCACCTCTTGTGCAGTGTGTGGTTTCCATCCCCATTTACTGCCAGCTGAGCACAGCTCCTCTCTGGGCTGGAAGCCAGCTACCTTTTGGCTCAGCTGCTAACAGCTGAGCTGGCAGACTTAGTTTCTCTTCCATGTACTATCAGTGCTGTTCAGCTTGCAGGCTCACAAAGCATAGGTAACGGCTGTCCATACGCGCGGCGGCATTCCTATTTTAGTTCCCAATAAGAATACGCCAAGAAACGGATCCTTTGCTAGTCGGGTTTGTGGGAAGCGTCCCACAGGCCAGAGAACAGTTTGTGTACAAAGCCCTGACTAGGGATGTAAAATCCTGTTTAATTGGTTAATCAGTTAAATGGTAGCCACAGCCCATGGCGCGACATGGCATGACACAGGCAGGGACGCTCCAGACAACCAGCGCAGTCCCAGTCCCCGGCAGGCAGGGGCACTCCAGCCAGACTGGAGTAGCCCCTGTCCACAGCAGGGGGGATGCTACAGCCATGCCTTTTCCTCCCCTTTACCACTGTGGATGGGGACTGTTCCAGCCAGACTGGAGTGCCACCAGCTGCAGTGGCCCCCTCCAACGTCTACCAGTTAGCCATAACCAGTAAGACTCATCTGTTTAGGATGAGGCTTACCTGTTAGACATTAACGCCCCTGGCCCTGAGAGTCCTCAGCTGAAATCAGTGAGATTTAGCCAATCTGCCACCACCCGTCAGCCAACCTAACTCACCCTCCTCCTGTCTTTTCCTTTCAGCTACTGTTCTTCCAGATTTTCATAATGGATGAGGTACGGGAAAGTAGGAAGAACTAACCTCCTCTCTCCTGGTTCAAAAACTCAGACCTGGCCCATCTTCCCAGATGTAGTTAGAAGACCACACTTAGAATTCTAGTGATCTTTATCGTTGAAATAAAACCAACCATGCATTAGGGAAAACTAACCTTTATATTTTCCTGTGTATGGATAAAATATAGCTACAAGGGCCTATCTCAAGTTATGGGCATCTATTCCATAGGTTAAAACAGCATTTCTTAAACTTTTTGAGGCCACAGAACACTGAACAATAATATATTTATGTGGAGCACTTACTAACATTTTCTTCAAAAAAATTATCAGACCAAACAAAAAACAAAACAAAGAGCAACATATACAGCAAAACCAAAATGAAGTAGTTTAATCAGGCACCATGCCAATGAAGAAGTAAGTTTGTATCTGGTTTTAATCACAGAAAATATATACTTTGAATTATTTTTCCAATCTCTCATGGCACACTTGTGGGTTGTTCGCATAACATTGTTTAACAAACACTGAGTTAAACATAACCACTAACACACATACTCAAAATTTTTCCCTAAATATAGCCATTTGCATCCCCTCAGCCCACTGCATCCTCAGCAACTAGAGGAAAGAAACAGGTACAATGAGCTTTTCAGTATGTCTTGAAGGTTGGAAAGTCCACTGTGTTCTAAAGTCTTATAAAAAGGTAGTTCTTGGCCCCGAATGGGCTTCTGTGGGTGCGTATGTAGACTCACTCATGCACGCAGAACCATTTGGAGCTTTTCATCTGTTCTGAATCATAAACCTAATGTAACGCCTGATGGGCAGCGTTCCTCTTGAAAGCGGCCCTGGGGGGATTCAGGATCTCTGGAATGCACAAAGCTGTCTGTTCTGCCATCAGTTGTAAGCAATGAAGTCGCAGCACAATCTGTCCCACGTAAATACAAGGCTGCTAATGGGACGGTGTGTAGCATGCCTAGGAGGTACTCTCCTGCTGCGCGCTAGGTTGCTAACACTGCAGACTTGTCTACAGTGGCGTGTGTAAATTTCTGTTGCAGCCAGAGAACAGCAACCGATGGTCTGCAGAGTAGTTCTACAACACTATTTTTGCTGCATGGACGAGTGCTCTCTGCTGCCCTAACACTCAGTGCCCAATAAGGCAGATAACAGCGCAACTGAATGTAGCCACTCATTTCCCGCCCATTCTGACAGGGACTTACCTTGAAGTACGGTTTGCGCTCTGAATCAGGTGTTTGTAGACAATCTGAAGCTCTTTCCGCACATCCAGGGTTCCTGCTGGTCAGGTAACTAGTGAGTCTCAACCGATGAACAAGGCTGCCAAAGCAGTGTTCAAAACAAGGCCCGTTAGAGGGTGCTAAATAGCATAACGGCAGCAAAGTAGCAGGAAGTGCCCTTCTGTCTTGTACTCTACAGAGCGACAAACAAACCGTGCCTCTCTTTACCAGGCTTTTCTGTGCTCAGTACAGTTATGTGTAATGTCCTTGGGAATGCGCCATTTCAAAGCTGGAAGAGGAGAATGGAAAAGAAAAGAGGCCAGGAAGAGAGCTGGCTGGGAAGAAATATCTCTGTGCCTTTGCACAGTACCTGCCTTTCCATGCTCCCTGAAGAGCTCACAGCTTTCAGCCAGAGGGCTGGCTGCCTTTAAAAGGCAAAGCCCTTTCCCAAGAAACCCCTCACCAAACATACATTTTGTAGAGCGTGCTGTTTGTGAATTCATCCACCTGTGGACCGGGAATGGCCCCGCCCACGTAGGGTGCCTTTGAGCCGTGTCCTGCTGCAAAGAACATTGCATTGTAATGAATCTGTCCAGGGACTTGGCTCTGCAAGCAGCAGCAGCAGCTGCATGCTGCTCCCTGAGTATCTCACTGATAGGTTTCCATTATTGTGACACTGCTGATGGAACCAGACCTGGTGGACTGCAGAGCGCATGTGCCACTCCTCTTCCACTGACTCCAGCCATGGGATTGAATATCATTTAGTCCATAGGAGAGTTAAGAGCCATAGCTGGCCTGGAGCAGCCCCACCCCACCACCCCCAAGGCTCCCCCCTCCATTTAATTGGTTAACTGATTAAATTTAACATTTAACCCATTAATTAACTAAATCTAATTTTATATCCCTAACCCTGATTTTGTTGCCTATGGCCTCTTCTAACCTGCTGCATTTCAGCTCTCTTTTGTGGGTGTCCTGCCTTTTCTTGTGCTTGGAGAAATCATCCTATTCCCAGGTGCCTGGCTTCTCATCCTCTTCACCATATTCCTTCCCAACCCCCGCCTCCTTTTTCCTCTTTTAATCCTCCCACGTTGATCTTCAGAAATGTGCAGGCAGTCCTCCTGCCTTCATGCTATGCTCGATCCTTCATTGCAGGTGGAATGTGACCTTCTCTCAGCAAGGACCTGGTCAAGATGGGAGCTGCTTGGGCGTGCAATATACATGCATATGTCTGCCTAGAAATAGCCGAGATTATTGCTATAATTCCATGGAGCAATGATGCTTTTCAAGCTTTTCCCTCATTCATCTGCCAGTAGTTGTGAAGAAATTCTGTCCTGTCTCAAAAAATATCAAGTGAGAGCTTTTTTTGGGGGGGGAGGGGGGCGGGCAGGGGGGAGAGCGATGATTTCAGGGAAAATTGCCTGGTAAGATTAAACATTGGACCAAGCAAGCAAGAACTACCTTATAGATCTGCCCTATCAGATAGTATAGTGCAGTGTCTGTGTGCATGAGCGGCTGTTGCAATATAAAAAGTCAACAGTTTTTACCATGGGGTCCAAGTTTAGAATGTGGAGCAAGTTTCTATGTGAGCTTGGCATCAAGGGAGCAACTGGAAAGAGAATTTCAGAGAAAGTGGAAGGTATCCAGAATGGTTTGCATCTGTTTCCCCTGGGTGTCCGTTCCATTTTGAAAAAAGGGGATATAAAAAGTATTTACCTCTTGACTGTGTCTTCCACCCCAAAGCACTTTTCTATCTCTCTCATGCACACACAGACCTAACTCTGGTCATCTCATGTTCTTGGCCATAATCCTCCCCCTTGTACAAGCGCCTATTCTTACCAAGGTGCCAGGGTATCTTTAAAAATGGAGGTCCCTTCTGCTCTTCCCTGGTTAGTAAAGGTCCCACTGAAAAAGGCAGACATGCTCAGTCAATTGCAGGGAATGCCATATGTCTTGGAAGAGTCTGAGATGGTATTGAGTCAAGCTTAACACGCTGGCTATGTGGAGGCGTACAGGTAGCCTGAATAGTTTATTTTATTAAGAAAAGCTCATGTGAGCCATATCTGTTGTTGAATACAGTACTTACATTAACACATCAAATGTAACCCAGGACTTACTGGTATGTTGCAACAGCAATGGAAAATAGATCACTGTGTTCTCTCTACATTAGTTTGTATATATACCAGAACGTTAGCTGCCTCTCACTTCTTGAGCCACTGAGGCATTTTCCCTCATTTGATAGCAATAAGGATCCAGATTAGAGCAGATTTGATTGTGCTTGCTTGGTTTTAAATGCACAAAACTCTATTCCAGTTACAAAGTAGTTTTACCACCATCCACATCTCCTAATACAATACAGGTGAAATTGCTTCAACCTCTCTGACTGGCTTTTACTGCAGTGGTGCTAGATCCTTTTACTGAGCATTTGGAAATAACTGTATTTAATACATGTAGACTGACAGCTGCAGAGACATGCAAAAGAGCCCTCCCCTATTAATTAACTCATCCTGCCGAGAGCATACATTATTTGCCTTACAGAACTTTGATGAGTCTTGATTACGATTCTATGGAGGTAGGAAGGTTTCTTGCCCTCATAAGATTAGAGCGGTCATAATTATAACCTAATTGTGTTTTTCTTCTAAAGTAGTGTTTTATTATGTGATGAATCTCTTGTTTGTACTGAATAGACAGTACAACATCACAAATTGCTTGCTGTCAAACCTTTGATTTAGAATTCTTGCTTAAAATTGTAACGTTAGTTTTTTTCCACAGATACGCATTCAGTTACGGTGGAAGTAGTTCAGTTCATATCCAGCAAATGATACCATTCCACTCTGCATTCAACTTTCCCTTGGTACGTGGTCTGATGATATATTGCATTTTGGACTGGTAGGCCTGCGCAACACTTGGAAACCTAAAGCCCGCTCCAGAAAAATTAAAGCACCCTCGTACATCTCTCTCCACAAGGCCCAGGAAGTCCTGCCATGTGGTAAAAGCTGGCCCATATGTTAGATGCATAATTAAGTGAATTTAAGTAGCTTTTTTAAATGCCGCTGTTGGTTTGGGGAATCAGCCGATGCATGAGTTGTGAATTGCTTGGAAGTTGTTCATCTGTAGCAGACTGCAAACTCCCCAGGGACAGGGAGCGTGTCTGCCTTCCCTGTTGTCTTTTGACCCCCACATTGAACTGAAATTCCAAAGCTAGAGATGGAAGGTCATTAACCCTTGGTGACAAGTATCAGAGAGATAGCCATGTCAGTCTGTGTCTTCGAGAACAAGAAGTCTTGTGGCACCTTATAGACTAACAGATATTTTGGAGCATAAGCTTTTGTGGGTGAAGACCCACTTCGTCAGATACAAGATGATGAAGTGGGTCTTTGCCCACAAAAGCTTATGCTCCAAAATATGTTAGTCTATAAGGTGCCACAGAACTTCTTGTAACCCTTGGTGGTTCTTTTCACATGAAAGTCCCCCTCTTGGACAAAGGAATTGACTACCATACAGAGCAAAGTCGTTTTTCAACTAAGCAACAGCTCACTTGGTGAGGCTGATCGGGGGAATCCCTGACAAAGGGGACTTGAGATTGTAAAATAGTCTCTCTCACCAGCCCTTGTAGGGGAAAGGGAGATGAGCAGAAGAACGGCTGCGGAGTGAGCAGATACTCCCTGTCCAGTGGCAAAGTCGTGCAGCAGGGAAGGGAAAGAGGTTCTGACCATAGTCCCAGGAACTCTGCAGAGTGGTGAGGAAAAAGAGATGGGGAAGTGCCATCTGAGTGAGTTTGCTGGGTCAGATCTGTGTGTTTGGAGATGCTTTAAAAAAATGGAGGTGCCTGGGGGAGGTGCACTGATTAAGGGGCTAGGCAGCTGGCTCACGGGGTCTCCACCCTAAGTTTGCCTAGAGGCCCAAAACTCTGGGCTCTGCTGAGCTCAGTGCGCGAGCCCAGAACCCTGGGCTAGAGTGTGTCCAGCAGAGGGAGCTTTACCAGCTGTGCCACAGAACTCATTGGCCTTGTGGAGTTTCGTGGGCTGCCACTTCTCCTTTGCTGTGTGTTTTCACCTAGCTCTCTTGATGTTTCGTGTACCATCACAGGCTCCTGAGTCTGCTCCCATTGAAACAGAGGTGCCTGGTCATGTCAGCAACCATTTCAGTTTATCTGCAAACCCAGGCAAACATCCTTGTTGTCTGCTCCACACAGGTGTGTTTGGAAGGGTTCCGTCCGTCGCACTCATAAGAGCTAAACCCTTCCCATCGCTAATGCAATTCTGGAGGCAAATGGGCAGATCTTTGCATCCCCCTCCACATGAGCCTGCCTATGCAGGGACGCTGCCCCATACCTGGGAAATGCTGCCCTGGGGTATTGAACTAGCTTTCTTGCAATGTCCACAGTGGTTTTGTGGTACAGTATTGCTGCTTCTCACTTGATCTCCCTCTGTGTTGTCCTCTGTGTCGTGGTTCACAGTAGACACACGGGTTCTGGCACTGTCTCCGAGAAGAATTTAGCCAGATGGGCCCAATCTGTAACCTTTGCTCACGCCGGTTAGCATTTCTTCCGTCCAGATAATTCCACTGCAGTTGTTCAGGTTGAGTGTCCACAATTTACGTAGAGGCTTTTCTGACATTTGGCCTGTGGAGACATCTCTTCTTCCTCATGGAACGAGGTGTACAGGGATTTTTCAGAACATTCCTGACTGGCAGATCTCTTCTGACAGATCTGCCGTCTGGACACGCACTCTCTCAACAGAAGCCTGCAGTCTAGACATAGCCGGAGGCTGTACTCCACAAGCTGGGTAGTCGTACGCTGGTGAGTCCTGGAATAAATTTGGAGGCCTATGAAATGTTTGCTGCAGCAGGACATGGTTGGAATAGTGCAGGTTGTGAGCCCTGGTAAATTTGTGTCATAGATCCCCTTTGTTCCCAATCCATTGAGGGAGGCAACAGATTTGTATCCTCCATAAGGGAGCTTTGGCTTTGTAGCGGAACACAGAGACATTTATGCTTTGAGTGACCTTACTGGCCATTCATCTAGTAGCCTCAGTGATGTCACAGCAACACTGTTTGTGTACTGACTCCAGAGACTGGGCCACAGGATGGACTCAAGTTAACAAGTAGGCAGAGACGACTTGTGCTGGGCTCTGCACCCAAGATTTGCTGTCAGCTGGTGCTGAGAGGTGTTCCGTGTAGTATCATTTTGGGGCTGATTGGAGCCCTTAGAAAACCTGACATTAATCAGAGAATTCACTCAAAAGAATCTTAAATGAAAAAAAAAAATCCGATATCTCCAAGTAGGAGAACTTGGCTTCTGCAGATGGAAGCAAAGTAACTTCATGGCAGACCTGCTCAGGTTGAAGATAATGACCAGATAGTCTGATAAAGGAGAGGGAATAAAGGAATCAATTACACCTTCGTCCCACACCCTTAATTCAGCTGTGACACTACTAACTTCTTGAGACAAGGCAGGCTGCCTTTTGTGATTTATTTAGCAACTGCTCCGAAGATTTAACATACATTCCGGGGCGAGGGGGACTTTAAATATATTTATCTAGCAAACAGTTGTGCTTCTGCAAGAAGAATATCAGCATGCACGGCCTTCCTGTGTTTATATGGTGTATGGGAAATATTTAAGCCACCACATAATATCTCCCAAAGGCTTTTCAAATCAATTGGTATTAGCACAAGTCATCAGTCTTTGGAAATGAGGTATGAATGGTCAGAAGAGAAGATATACCCTTAGTTTAGGGCAATATCTTAATGGGTATAACTCCCATCTCCCTTAGCATCAATGAGTACCATCAGCTGAAAATTTGACCCAAAGATGTTCAGGCATTACAGGCTCTGGGACTGACTTGGCAAAGCATTACAGCTGAATGAATAACAATGACCATGCTGACCTCTGTCAGGCAGTCTGCGGCTGTGATTCCGGGCAGAACTGGGTCCTCTTTTGGTGTTGCCTAGCCACAAAGAGCTGACTGAAGCTCCTGGTGAGGGGATGCCAAGGAAGAAGAGAGCAGGAAAATTGGACAGCAGTGTGTCAAGGAAAGAGCAAATGCTGAGGCATGCTCTCAAACATGTATGCCTTCACCTGGATGGCTGAATGTGTGTGAAGCAGGGACTCTCAGGTGTGCTAAGCTTTGCTTTGGCAGTGGGAAGAAGATGTTTTTTTCCATTGGAGTTCAAGTATCCCAATGATGCAAACAGTGGTGTGGGAACAATTTTTGGACTGGGGGCGGGGTGCTGAACTGCACTCCCCTTACCTCTGTCTGCACTTCTCAGTGCCCCTTAGAGATGGAGACAGTAGCTGAGCCCCTGTGCAATGGGCTGGCAGCCAAGCAAGAACCGAGGCCAGAAGCAAAGGCCCTGATCCTCAGCAGACCTGGCAGGAGAAACCCCGGGCAGCAGGGGTGCAGGGATGGTGGCAGGGAAGCAGGGACATGTGGCCAGGATGCCCCAAAATTAGGGATGCTGCAGTACCCTCTGTACCGCAGATTCCTACGGGTATGGGTGCAAATCCATACGTGTTGGGGGCGTGGACAGAGAGGAGAAGGGACTGCAGTTATTTGAAGTAACAACTGCACAGTCAGTTCAAAGGATCGGTGTTTTGTTGGTAGCTTTTTGGACAAGAACTGAATCATGTGCATGAATAAAACATTATAGATGAGGTTTCCCGAGTCGCTTTAAGAAAAGAAAAAACACACCCTCTGCTTTTGCTGCCAGAGTTAACCTGGTCCACACAGGAAAGAGCATAGTATCCAACTGATCGATGCCACCTCTTATGCTGTAAGACTCACAAATCACTCACATCTGGAAGATCTGGCTGTGCCCTGAGCGCACAAGCCAGGAACCTCAGAGCTATGGTTCTCACGTTACAATTTTTTCACAACTTCCACTTGATGAGTTCTCCCATGTTATGTGACACAAAATGCTTTTACGTATTAAAGGCCAAATTACAGAGTTCTGTCCCGTTAAGCACTATTGAATTTGGCTTAATGTATTAATGTTAACACCCTACACATAGTTACTTACTTTGTGTGGAAGGCACAGCAAATCATAATTTTGAATGGCGTGGTGTTACTGCATCAAAAACCTGAACTGTTAGCATCGTATTGCGCCTGGAATGGTATTTTGATTAGCTAATTTTCACATGCACCATGTTCTACATGAAATGTTTTTTCTAAACATTGCATTATCAAAATATTAGTGATGCTGTCTTTGGTTTACCATAGATAACAGCATTGAATATTCTTTTCCATTTGATTCAGTAGTGCATGACAAGGGAATCCAATTTGTTCAGATTTACATGACATGCCTCCAATTATCTAATTCTATTAAGAGGTGCTGGCAACCCAGCTTCCACGAAGTCTCTGCAGGCATAACCTGTAATGGGACATGTTGCAATATTACTGTGTGGTAAGCACAATATTGATAGCATGACCTGTCTCTGGGTCGTATTTGTGGGAATGGAGGAGATGGAAAATGGTTCAGCTGTGCTAAGAACTCTAATCTGGCAATAAGTTACATCACTACAAGAACAAAGCTTTGCAATGAACGATGAATTTGTAATGGGGCAACATTTTATATATTCAAAAATAGGCAGTAAATGCTGTCCTTTGAATATGAGCTTATATTCGGTCCCATAAATTAAAGATATATTGGTTGCAGTTTGTCTCCTGAATACCATTTCAGGCTTCCCTCTAAAGTGGAATGTTGGATATTTATGAGAATATAAGGCAGTGATGAAAACATAAGGCTAAATCTTACCCATTACAACTTGTTTTAAATTATTAATCTTTAAAACACATGATAAAGATTCTACCGTGGAAATTAAAAGGCAGTGAGCTCGGTGCACCCGTTGCCCAAGAGCCGTCTAAATATCTAAAGATAATTTTAGAACATGGACTCAGACTTAAAATTTCTATAAATAGTAAAAGACAGCTTTAGTGGAGACATGTCTGCCGAACCCCAGACTGCGAATGGTGTTCTAGTCACTGATAGCGCTGTTTTTATGGATGCAGTATTACACAGAGTCATAGAATACCAGACTGGATGGGAGCTCGTGAGTGCACTGAGACCAGGACCAAGCGACATCTAGATCAACATATGAACAGAGGACTTCCACAGTGCCTTAGCTATCAGTTGGGATAAATGTGGCATTAGTGGAATTTGAAGGTGGACTGCTGAACATATCTGAGAGGGAGCAGTTGGCAGAATTGTGAGGATATTCCATTTTTCTGTGAAAAGGATAGTTCAGTGGTTTGAGCATTGGCCTGCTAAACCTGGGGTTGTGAGCTCAATCCTTGAGGGGGCCATTTAGGGATCTGGGGTAAATAGATTTAAAAAAAATGGGGCGGGGAATGGTGCTTGATCCTGTCAAGAGAGCAGGGGACCGGACTCCATGAACTCCCAAGGCCCCTTCCAGCTCTATAAGGTGTGTGTGTGTGTGTGTGTGTATATGTGTATATATATATATAAAAGTTACAGAGCAGGAAGTGCAGGTTAGACATTAGGAAGAGCTGTTTCATGACCAGGGGGGTGAAGCACTGGAATGCATCACCTAGAGAAGTGGTAGAAGCTCCATCCCTAGAGGTTTTTAAGTCCCAGCTTGACATAGCCCTGTCTGGGATGATTCAGTTGGGGTTGATCCTGCTTTAGGCAGGGGGCTGGGCGTGATGACCTCCTGAGGTACCTTCCAGCCCTAGGATTCTATGCTTCTATGTTTGGTCTGGAAAAGAGAAGACTGAGAGGAGACACAATAACCGTTTTCAAGTATGTAAAAGGCTATTACAAGGAAAAGGGAGAAAAAATATTCTCTCTAACCTCTGATGATATGAAAAGAAGCAATGGGTTTAAATTGCAGCAAGGGAGGTTTAGGTTGGACGTTAGGAAAAACTTCCTAACTGTCCAGGTGGTTAAGCCCTGGAGTAAATTGCCAAGGGAGATAGTGGAGTCTCTATTATTGCAAATTTTTAAGAGCAAGTTAGACAGACATCTGTTGGAGATGATGGTGATGAGTCCTGCCACTAGTGCAGGG
Source organism: Carettochelys insculpta (assembly GCF_033958435.1). Classification (NCBI taxonomy): domain Eukaryota; kingdom Metazoa; phylum Chordata; order Testudines; family Carettochelyidae; genus Carettochelys; species Carettochelys insculpta. Next base: position 3,895,145 of record NC_134149.1, on the reverse strand, counting down.
GACTGGACTTGGTGACCTCTTGAGATTCCTTCCAGTTTCAGTGTTCTATAATCTTTACTGCAGCTAGGTATAACTAGAGAAATATCTACTTCTGTAATCGTTTTATTATCGACATAGAGGGTTTTAATAATGCTCTGGGTTAGAAGATCAGTGTGGGTGTATGCAGGCACTGGCGCACACACATGCTGAGAGATTCAGTAGCTGACATCATACAGCCTTTTCCTCTCTAGAAATATAGATGAGGAGAGAGAGACAGCAGCCAGTCTGGGCAAACGGTTTCAAGATACTGACCCATCCAACACCCCTTTCACATAAAGATGACAGTAGGATGCATTTAAATTTCAGGGGGAAGCGCCGTTTTGCTGAAAGCCACGTTACATAAAGCGTCAGCATGTTCACATCTGAATTCTACAGCAAGTTGAACCTCTCTAATCTGGAACACTCTCATCCAGCAACGTACATAATCTGGCATGGTTATAATTAGCCAGACGATCACTTATCCTGGGTGTGGCCGAGTTTCCTGTGGTCCAATATGTTTGCTTACAGCCACTAGTCCTGGCTCTGTGTTCTGTCCTGTTGTTTAGCTGTATAAGAGCCCAGTGAGCAGGGGAAGTGTTGATAATGCTGCTGGACAATATTGAACTCCCATGGTCCAGCAAATTCTCTCATTCAGCACTGGTCATGTCCCAATGGTGCCGGACTAGAGAGTTTCTACCTGTAGTTGGCAGCTGCCTTTCTTCGATGTACTGGGGGGCACTGTCACTTTGTCTGGTCTTTGCTATCGGAGCCATTTTCTGTTCTACTAGCATGCCTTCTTTGCCTTCTACCGCACTGCAGCATCCTTTTACTGGACTATTAGTTAGAAGACTATATACATTAGGGAAATAAATTAGCGTATTTTACTTGGATTTGCACTAGTCCAACCTCGTGCTCTGTAGCAGAGGACGTTACCTCATACGCTGTTTCAACATCATATTCAAAGCTCAGTGTAATTTGCATTAATGAGTTGTTTAGCTAATACTGTGTTCTCTTAATCTGCTTTATGGGAAAAGATACTGTTACCCGCTAGTTATTGGATTTCATGCAATTGGGGAGGAAATTAGATTGCCTTAGATTAGCCAGTTAGGGAAACCTTGGAAGATAATGTAGTGTCTCAATGGGTAAATGAGTTGATTGTAAGGTTTGTTGGTTTGCCCGAGCACTACATAGCCCCAGGTGACAGCAAAATATGAGCCTTTATGTGTATGGCCTGTCGCTGGTTGGAGCACCCATACTCTGTGTTAGAATGAAGGAGCAGAGATTTACTGAAACCGGAAATCTACACCATTCAGCAGCAGTGCTAGCTGCAATTCTGCATTATCTGCAGGCATAGAAAAAAAAATTCCTCCCTCTGGTATGTGCAGTCACACTACTAGGGCTGTAACTCAGGAAATGTGTGTGAAGATACAGCCTACACTCCAAGGAAAGGTTTGATTTTTGGGAACCTCCTCAGTTCTCTTCCTCCACCTTTCTCAAATGCAATGTAAAATACTTCTCCATTACATTCTCACTCAGCACTCTGAGCTATACAGCAGACCCTCGAGTTATGTGGGGGTTGCATTCCTGCACACACGCACACCCCGCGTAACTCGAGTTTTCATACACATTGAGGGGAGCTGGGAACCAAGCTGCAGCCTGGTGCCTGGCTCCCGGAGAGGTGAGGAGTCAGGAAACAGGGGCAGCCTGGTTCCTGGCTCCCTGCTGCTTGCGGGACCCAGGAAACTGATCAGCTCATGGATGGTTAGTTTCCCAGTACAAGGGAGCCAGGAACCAGGCTGCTGCTTGGTCCCTGGTTCCCGCAAGCGGAGAGCTGGGAACTAGGCTAAGAGCCTTCTGCCTCCCTTCCACCAGCCCTGTGGCTGTCAGACAGTCGTGCAGCTGGGGGAAGGGAGGGTGAAGGCTCTAGCCACAGGGCTGTGGGTTTCCCCGCCTCCCAGCTGGGGACCCCATGGCTGGCTCTGCTGGCTGAGCGCTACCCAGCTGGCTTCCAGCCATGGTGCTACAGGTCTCCCCATCCCCTGCCCAGGGACTCCACAGCTGGCTGATCTGGCCGGGTGCTGCACAACTGGCTTCCAGCCACAGGGCTGCCCGTCTCCCCACCTCCCAGCCAGGGACCTTGTGGCTGGCTCTGCTCCAGCCGAGGGGCTGTGGGGTCTCCCTACCCCCCCGCAGTACTCCACCCCACACCCCTCTTGCATAAACACAAAATACATACATGCTGAATGCATGTATGTTGAGGGATCTATATACATGTTTACCATAGCCTGTCTTCCAAGCATATGGACACGAGTGTCATTTAACTACTGTTTGTCACCTACTAAACGTATTAGTAAACTTAGAGTGAATGTCAACACTGTATTCACCAACCTATGAAGCACGTCTTGTGGTATGGTTATAGTTTAATTACAAGTCAGTGTTTTCATAATTCGTTGGTCTGAGCACTTCCATACTGAGATCCATTGTAATACAGAGATCTGGGCATTTTCAGTGTTGCTTTACACAAGGCGGCAGGTGGGTAAGAAGTAAAGGCAAAGCTAACTCAGCAGTCTCTGTGGCAGGGTTCTCCAAACTACCCAGCTGTGATTGAGTGGAATTAATGTCTGCACAGCCTGGGCATTCCTTGCAATTAAACCCAGAAAGTAGGAGTAATAATGTCTCACGGCCAGCCTCTCTCATCCTCAGAGAAGTCTGAAAGCAGAGGCTAGATGGGACCAGAAACTTGGAGCTTCTCAAGACCTTCACTCCTTATCGAGAGTGTTTGGAAGGCACCAGAGCAGACCTGGCTTGAGTCTGCAAATCCTAGCAGGGGTGGGGAACCCCCAGCCTGGGTACGGACCATGGCTTGTCCGGATCTAGACACAAAGGCTCAGGGCTCCCCTCCATAGCTTCCTGCCCGTGGTAGGGTGGGGAGATTGGAGCCCTGAGCCTCATGGGCCAGGTCAGGCAAACTGTGTCTGGCTCCAGGTCATGGACTCTGCCGGAGGGTAGGGGGCCACACCGTTGCTACTCTCTGCTGTCCCCCCCGCCCCAGCTGGGGGAAGTAGCGGGAGCCACAGCGTCTTCGACAGCCTGCCCGGAGGCTTGGTACCGCTGCTCTGATTAGCCAGAATTCCGGCCAATCAGATCAGCTGATGGCGGTGTCTGGGATCGGAAGGAGAGGGAGCAGAGCCATGTGCATCTGGGGGTGAGCAGGTAAGCACACCCCTCCTGCCCAGACCCCCCACCCTCCCACTCCTGCACCCCCCCAGACCCTGCATCCCAAACCCTTCACCCGCACCCCACCCCTCACCCTCTCCTGCACCCTCCCTTCCAGACTTTGCACCCCAAACCCTTCACCCCCACCCCTGCACCCTCCCAAACCCTGCACCCTGACCCTTCAACCCCACCCCTGCACCCTCCCTCCCTGACCCTGCACCCCAGACCCTTCACCCCCTTCTGCCCAGACACCCCACTCACACCCTGCTCCTGCACCCTCCCTTACAAACCCCTCCCCCACCCTGAACCCTGGTTCTGGACCCCACACTGCAAACCTTTCCACACCCTTTCTGCCACCTAGACCCACACCTCCAGCCTGCTTCTACACCCCCTTCTGCCCAGGCCCCCCACCCTCAGCCCACTCCTTTAACCCACTGTTGCCCAGCCCAGCCCACCCATTCCCAGCTCACTCCTACACCCTCCCTCCTGCTCAGACCCCATAGTCCTGGCCCCCAAACAGTCAGGAACCACAGCAGTAAGGTTCCCACTTGTTTGGCTCCTGGCTGACTTGTCTATTGGTCGGTGACCCCGGACCTGAAAATGGTTCTCCACCCATTGACCTTTGGCTTTGGGTCAGGCCTGTAGTGAATCAGCACGGATGGGTGCCTTGATCCCAGCCACGTGGTGCCATCATGCTCAGCCAGTCCCCTGCCCCTGTAACGTGGCTCCAGAGGAAGCAATGCTGGAGTTGATCGAATCCCTTTGCAGCTGTGCAGTAGCAGCACGGAAGGTGGATTCTGTCGGAGTTCCTGCTCCATGAAGGCGCCTTAGCATCCTCCTCTGCTTTGCAGTGGAAATCCTGTGGTGTGGAGGGCCGAAGGAGTCATGCCATGCTGGATCCTGTCTGCTTGGACATTCCTAACTGGAAAGAAGTGTTTGTGCCCTGGAATTAAAATCTCTTCAGAGCAGCAGGAGAGGGCAGAGGATGCTTGTTTTATACCAGTCTCTGAGTTCTTTACTCCTAAAATGTGTTCATTGCACAGCCCAGGATTGGAGAGAGAGTCTGCTGCAAATCCAGGTCTTATAGGAGGGAACTGTGATGGAAGCCTACATCATAAGAGTGTCTCCCACCCAACCTTAGGGAAAGGCAAGAACTACTCACCTGCACTCCTGGAGCAAACATTTGGGGAGGCACCTGGATCCAAGTTTCAGCTCTGTTATCCCCAAAGTACAACTCTAAGGGCCATCAGCCAGAATGAGTCCACAATCAAGCTGTTATTTAGCGGGAAAAGCGGCTTCTTGGAGAATGGTGAAGGGCTCTCTTGGTTTAATAAAAAAAAAACATTGATGGCAACAATGCTTTAGAGTAATAATATAAACAGAAAGAATAAAGCCACAGTTTATTCCTGGATTCCGTTTTATTGGAAGGATTTAGATGGTTCTTGCAACTTCTCATCTGTCAGGGGTAGAAAACTCCAGAGTAGATTAAATATGCTGCCAGATAATCCTCAGGCATGCAGCAGAGCTCAGTTGAAGAATGCTCTGTAGCCTAGAAGGATTAAGAAGTTTCAGAGCAGCAGCAGATGTCTTTGTGAGTCCAGGGACTGGCCTTAGAACGTCTTCCCAGGAAGTTTCTGTTGCATGTGGTATTTCTGAGCCGAGTGGATAGAATCATAGAACACTGGAACTGGAAGGGACCTCAAGAGGTCATTGAGTCCAGTCCTGCCCTTGCAGCAGAACCAGGCTCCATCTAAATCATCCCTGACAGATGTTTATCTCATAACCTGGTAGCGGTTGGGATGTTTGGTTTGGATGCTCAAGTGATTGAGGTGGTGCTGTTTTGGCCCCAGTGGTTTTTCAGATCACATCCTTGCTCTCCATTTTGTAAGTGCTTTCAAGTTCCAGATTGCTTTCTACAAGCAGGTAACTGGGGAGAGAAATCTCTCAATTACCGTATTTCAGTCTTTTTTGATGCCTAGCGCCCAAAGGTCTCCAGGGGCTTTTGTAACTGCTCATCACGGCAATCAAGCTTCATAGCCCTCCTGTGAAGATGGTTTTAAAAAAAAGGACTTTTTTTATTAAACTGGGTAATCTGCAGGTGTACAGTGGTTATGACGGTCCCTAGGTTAAATAGCTCAGCCGATCAACTAAACTTGATTCCAGATTCTAAGCTCAAGTATCAGAGGGGTAGCCGTGTTAGTCTGGATCTGTAGCAGCAACGAAGGGTCCTGTGGCACCTTATAGACTAACAGAAAAGTTTAGAGCATGAGCTTTCGTGAGTTAACTCACTTCTTCAGATGCTGCTACAGATTCTAAGCTGTTACTCTCCATGCTGTATTGTAGGAAATGGGGCATTTCATATGGCATAAAGGAAAAACATGAGCGTTTTCAGATGATGCAACTGGCTGTGCAGCTTGTGCTGACACTGAGAGAAGCTATTGCTGCCGTATGCTAAGAGCAGTGAGCAGAAATGTTCAGTGTATCATACACCAGGATGTGTGTCCAAAAGTTTTCTTGGCGTAATTACAGAAATGACACCACAGGTCTAGACAGGGGTTCTCCTTTGCATTGATGCTTGCAGTGGTGATGCTGGATGAAGAAATGAATCGTGAAAGCTTGCAGAGGTTAAATTTTCCCATCCCCCATTCAGTGAGGGCAGTGGTTATTTGATAGCCTCCCAGGGAAAGTTCAAGTGACAGCATGGAAGTCATCCCCTTTGTTTCCTTAATGCTCCCTGGAGCCTAGTAAACTTTGTTATGTAATTGTTGGAGCTCACTCCTGTTGTTAGCCATCTCTTATCCAGCTATCTAAATTAGGCCATTAATGTGGTAGGATAGCATCCATATTTTACACGTGGTTTGCACGAGGAACGTCTTGTCTTGTTATACCACCGTAAATATTAAACATTAAACAAGAGTCAGTTGTTGCCAGGGTGAGCTTTCAGTTGCAGAATCCTGCAGGTTTTTGTCTAACAATATCACGCAGGAGAATTCCTGACTGCGGGGAGAGGGCGCTAACATTTGGACAGGGGCATTGACCACACACTGCCACTACTGCTTGTGACTGAAATATACCAGCTCTGAGGGGTTTTTCAGCGGTGGTGTTATGGCAACTGGGGTTCCTTTCCCCCTGCTCAGAATATACCCGTTTTGACACTCTCTCCCTTGTATTTCCTGTTCATGGGAGCAGGAGTTCAGCATCTCCCTCTTCCCACAGAGTGTGCACGAAGGAGAATTATGCAGTACCTGTTAAGTGGCTCTCACGTTGTTGTTTCTAAATTATTTTGCCTCAGCAAAGGAAAGGGCAATACGTAAGAGAGATTGGTGTCCTGCTGCTGGAACTGTTTCTGGCAGAGCAGCAGAATGCGAAGTCTCAAGGCAATGGAAAAGTGCCTGGCATTGTTCCTGGGGGATCTCCTAGTGATCAAAGGAGCTGCCTTGATGGGCCCCAGAGGGCAACCCATCCAGCCAGGGGACATGGGGCTCCCAGGGTAGGGACGAGAGATTGTGACAAGAGAAAATGAAGGAACTTTCAGGATTACCACTGGTACATGGAGGATCTCTTGAGGAAAGCAGTGCAATAAACAACTGCACTTATGAAGCCTTTCACTGGGATGAAAGCACCAGATCATCACATCTTCTGGGGTCAAAGTCAGGAGCCACCTTAGCCAACTTTCATATCTTAATCCTTTCTCCTAAGAAACCATGTTCCCTCACTCTTCGTGACTTTCTCATGTAGTGAGAGTGGCTGAATTTCATTTCACTTGCAAACTGCACAGTGTCTGCTCATGTAGGAAAAGAAGCGACTCATGAGTGGATTTTATTTTGACTTCCAAAGATACCAATCCTGTATCTTTGGTTGTCGTGCTTGAATTAGGTCTTGGAAGAATACAACACAAGGCAAGAGTTGAACTGTTCTGATGAGTAAACTGTAAATTTCATCTGGAATATGCTGGCTACGCTGTAAAATTCAGGACACCATCTGTTTTGTTGCTTGCAGTAACATTTGTACTTGACAATTAAAATGTCATACACGTTTTTAGTCAGAATAATCCATGCAAGGACAGCACATGTCTCTGTTCATGGGCCTTTTAAAATCATTTTAAAGATGGTTACAAATAAGCAAGCGCATTGTTATTGTGAAACATTTCCTGCTGCTTCATGCAAGCAGAGCATTTACAAATTCTTTCCTATCATTTTTTTTTTTTTTTAAAAAAGGGGCAACTCTGAATTCTTCTGGAAGAAGCTGTAAATTCTGTTGCCCTAACCCCAGCATTTTTCAGTTAATTGGGTGTAGTGTCATTGGTCTCATTCCGGACATTATAGGAAATGTGAAAAAAAAAAAAAAAAAAGCCCTGTAACAGATGGGGACCATGTATCATTAGATAGTCCTGTCTTTCCTCCATTAGCCTCTGTAGGAGATGTGTCCGTGGAGCAATTAGACCCTTAAGAATTGAACAAAGCAAGATGCTGAAATTACACCTTTTTGGAGTTTGTTGGTTGTTGTCCATGTGTCCTTAATTTTGCAGATGGGTAGAATTACCATGGGGCTGGCATGCAGTGGCCCACTCCCCAGGAGGTATGTAGTTCCGTTTTACTGGTTGTAGGTGAGGTTCAAAATCAGTGGCTGCAATCAGCTCGTTTTAAGATCGCCATATAGCATGAAAAGATTTTTCTGCTCCAAAGCTGTTCTCTTTTGAAATAGGAGCTCTTCCTGAGAGACCTCAAACTACATACACTAGTGCTACCAATCCACCTCCCCTGCCCCCCTCCCAAAAAAATAAAACTTGGATTTCTGAGCTTGTAGTTCCACTCCACTAGAGCTAAATTAGCAGGAGCACGGTCATCTCCTGTAAGCAACATGAAGGATACGTGCTGGAATTATGTGAACAAATACCAGGTACAGGAGACAATCCTTGTCCATATGTACACAGTGGATTGATGAAAACAACATCCCTACTTACATATGGGGGTCTCTGCTACTTAGAGTCTCTTGACGCACTGTAAATCCAGTGCAGTGACTGTGAGTCCTAAGGGTTAGAGTACAACACTTGCAGGTGAACTGGATTCCCTGCCTGGCTCTGGCCCAGGCTAACAGGGCAGGTTGCTTGTGCCGGACGTGGCTTTGAAGGAAGGACAGCTCCTCTGACAGACTGTGTGCGCCTCAGGGTTCCTGGGCAGTTTTGGAAAAATTTGGACTTTATCTCCCATTGTCCTGGGTTTCCAGAGGTGGAGAAAGTACCCAGGAAACTTACTTGAGTAAAAGCACACCTGCTTTCACTTCTGGATACTTGAGTACGGTCTAGATGCGACGTGCCTGTGTGTGCATGCATGCACGTGTACTTGTACTCAAGTAGTTTTCCAGAGGGACACCAGTAACTTGCACTTAAGTACACCCCAGGAAGCAGCTGCACTTTTACTCAAGTAACTTTTGGGGTACTTCCCCTCCTCTGTCAGTTCCCCATCAGTACAATGGAACATTTTACTGTCTGCCCCCCTGAGTGAGGAGTCCTCCTCTGACAGAGGCTTCAGGGCTGTCCTTGCAAATTATGGAGGGCACAACTGAGGACAGCCTGCCCCGTGCAGCTCCTGCCAGGGGCCTGGGACTTCCCTCCCCCAACATGGCTCTTGCTGTGGGCCTGCTTCTTCCCTCTCCCCCACCCAGGCAGCTTCTGCTGGGGGGCTGAGGCTTGGGACTCCCTCCTCCCCCCCTTCCCACACAGCTCCAGAGGTGGGTGAAGTCAGGAGCCGGGGACCCTACGACAAGGGGTGTAGAGGAGACACGGCTGGGTGCAGCACTGCATACGGGGCTTCTCCAAAGCCCCGTGAAGTTACTGGAAGGACTCTTGGTGTCTCAAGGGCACCTGCCCCCATTGCCTGTGCAGTGCCAACCAATAGCACATAAACGTCTACTGATGCATGGGCCGAGATGGAGGAAAACACAACGGAGGCCAACCCCTGTCATCCGCCTCTCCAGTCGCATCATGGGGTCTCATGGCATGCGGGAGGCCAGGCAGGAGCCTGTCTCACCTCAGCGTGGCTGGCCCATGCTGGATGGGCTGTCTTCTAGCCTTGCTGGAAGAGGGCACTGGAGAATGGTCCAGTGTGGGGTGCAGTGCAGCCAAGCCAAGGAGCTGGGCTCAGCTGGTAGCATCCCAGGCTAGGGTTCAGGAGATGGGCAGAGCAGAGGCAGTCTGAAGAAGTGGTGTAAAGTAGCAACAGTGTGGGTGGAGCAGAGATAGGGCCTGAGTGACCCCTGGGCACCTGGGATCTGTGGGCTGTGTGGAGCGGACTGAGCTGTCTCACTTGTGAGAGGGTCCGGTGTTTTGATGGGTCTCGACGCAGTGAGGTCTTACAGGGAAATTAAAGTCAGGGATCAGCCCTTGCACGGGGGGCTTTGTGAGAGCCTCTGGCAGCTGTGCTAGTTCTGAGCCTCTGCCTCTCAACGCGAGAAGCAGAGGGGGACGTGTAGGGTGGGCAGCCTCCTGAATGCCATGATCTCTGCTGCTGTTGGGTCCGTGGCTGTCTGCAGCGGAGAGGCTGGATAGTGCTGAACTGGTTAGTTTTGTGGCCTGTGACGGGTGCAGCAGTTGAACTCATTCTCACTTGTGACCTCAATCATCATTTGAACCTTAATGCCGAGGATCAGATGCTGACACAGGTGCAATCTGCTACCCCTCTTTATCCCGTGCGTCAGTGGGAGCATCTGCTTTCCCAAGTATTCCCAGAATACCGGGGAAGTATTTGGCTAAGTTCCTGTTTACTGTGTGCATGAGAAGTGCAGATTCCAATCTGGTGCAACTCCTGCACTTAGGAAAGAAAAGAGATCTGGTTACAAGCCAATCCGCTGGTCCCCATCTTTAATCCTATGTTTTTTGAGATGAAGGGTTTATTTTTCTCTTTTGATAAGTCTGCTGGGCCAAGGTAAATGGATCAGAAGCGGATAGAAAAAAATGGGATGCCTTTGCCAAATGAATGAGATGAACATTCAGTAGTGAGGGAATCTGTGTGTGTCCTTGTTCTCAGATCACTTGCACAGGCTTGTTTCCTTGTCCCAAATAAAAGCTTGTGCAGGTTAGATTTTGCACGGCAAATACATAGAGGAAATTTTTATTAGAAACACAGTTTACTATTCTACACAAATGAAAGCCAGTGATGGTACATGTATGTGGGGGGAGGTAGCTGAACTTTCTAGAACGCTGGATGAGCAGGAGGTGTTTAAAGCTCACAGCTTCACAATGTGCTGTAACAATACAGGTTGAAAACTTCTCTAACCCGAAACACTCTCATCCAGCAGCATCCGTAATCTGACATGATTTTAGTTAGCCAGATACCCATGTACTGTGCTTATGATCAAGTTCCCCAAGGTCCCATAAAGTTGTTTCCAGCCACCAGTTCTGGCTCTCAGTGTTCTGTGCTGCTGTTTAGCTCTAATTTACCCCTAAATGTCTTCTAAGAGCCCAGTAGGCAGTGGAAGTGTTGGTAATGCTACAAGACAGCATTGACCTCCCATGGTCCTGCAGATTCTCTTGGCCGATGCCAGTCAGGTCCCGAGGATGTCAGACTAGAGAAGTTCAACCTGTACTCAGTCAGGATTAAAGGTGAAAGCTGTGGATTCTTCAGAATTACCAGCAAGTGAAACCTGTTTCGGACAGTTTTAAGATTTAAATCCAATTTTGTAACAAGGTGCATGTTGAAGTATTCAGCGTGAGCATCTCACTGCATGATCAGTCTTCTCTTGAAGCTTGTTATTGACAACAGGAATGCTTTGCCAAATCCAGCATGGCATAAATTTTCTAATTATCTGTGATAAAATTCTGACTTTGTTCCCCTGGAGGAGAGAAGTGAGTTTATATCATCAGAACCACAACCCTCAAGTGATGATTAGAAAAATATTTGCAAGTGACTTAATCCGTGTAGTTTTAAGTGCCCTGTTTTAATTTTATTGTCCTGATTTGGTTGACTTAGCTAATATACATTCCATTTCCAATTTGGTTAAATGAGAATACCTTTCCATTACTTGGTATCATCAAAGAGCCTTGGTGGGAAAAAGAATAAACTTGGCTCTCTCAGGTCAAACAGGCTTCATTATGTAATCATGCTGTGTTAAATGAAATCAAAGGGTGCTTTAATGAAAATTGCAGCAGACTGCTGTTGTAAATATTTCATCCATAACTCAATCCATTTTCCAGCATCAGGCTGAGAATGTATTAGCTTTAATGCATTAATTACTAATGCCAACACATTTTTAATCATTGAGTTTTTTTCCAATGACAATATTTTAGAGATCGGGTAAACAGATTCCTGTAGGTTTCCATAGGTTACAAAAAGTATGCATTTATTTGTAATTCTTTATGTAGCAGCATCACATACTTGATGTGGCTTTTTAAAACATTCTTTAAATCATTTTGTGTGTTTATTTTTGACAGCAAAACTGATGAATGTTATTGCCTCGTGTGAGAGTTGGTGCCAGAAGATGAAGTTCTCTGTGCAAATGATTTGAAAATAAATTAATATCAGTATTACAGTTTATAACTCAATCCAAACTTTCTTTCATATATTATGAAACAGAATTGATTTACTTTTGAAATAGAAACAAAGGGTTTAATAAATATTGACTTGACAGAAGTCCCAGTAGTGTACTGTGAAACAATTTTTAGGTTAACATATATGATTAATTTCTAGCTGCAGTATTACTAGAATGGTGGTGGTAGAATTTTTTTAATAGGTTGGGCATTTATAGCTGTACCATTTTATTTTTGGTAAAGATTTGAGTAAGTGACCATGAAGTGATTACAAGTGCTCGGGAAAAGGGGTTACCTCACCCTCTATAAGTTCCTATTCGCATAATTATCTTAAAGAGAGAGATGTGGGTAGCAAGCTGAGATCAGAGATGTTTGTATGGTTGCTAGTCCAGGTTGGCAAAAAAATTTCTGCTGCATTAGGCAGCTTGGAAAAAACCTAGAAACTTAATATATTTATATTGTTCACTCCAGTTCAACAATATGTGCCTACAAGTCATTTTATTTTATTTGATCCTCGGGCAGTTGCCCCATCCTAGCATGTTAGCTCAAAGAAGCAGGCAGATGAACATATCAGGAACACTAAACCTGATCAGAAGATGTACGTGTGCAGAGAGGAAAGCCCAGTCTTATATTTTATTCCATTTTAATGGCACTGAGTATGCTCTTATATTCAACCACGTGTCTTCTAGTGGAAAACTACAGGGCAAACCAGGAAGTGTGTTGAACCACTGGTTGTATTAAAGTTATTGAGTATTTTCCTCTGGCCACTACATAATAACTGGCTTTGCATGACACATTGGAGACAGAGCTAAAATACAGAGGGCTGTAATACAGATTATTTTTAAACTAAATATATGGTTGTAGAGCATAATGTCTATTTTAGCATAGTAATTCTGGTTCCATAGATACGAAGTAACTGTTGGCCTTGGCATACGAGTTGTGTTTTACAGATTATGGTTATTTCCTACATGTCAAAACTCCAAATTTTTCTACTAAGCAAACTCTTCAGTGGCAACCTGGATTGCCTCCACAATATATCACTGTGTGCAAGAAAAATGAAATCTTTATGTGCCATATTATGAATCAATGAGGCATTAGGATTCTTGGAAGGGTGAATAGACTCTGAAAGATGAAAAATTGCCACAATTCCCATCACTGTAAACCACTGTTTATGGAGTGTAGACTTTGTATGCCGCGCAATTATCCCTTACCAGTCAAAAACAATTCCAGCAACTCTGTTTACTCTGATGGGGTAAATATCCTCTGATTTATAGCAGGGACTGTGGCTGTTTTGCAGCAGCCTAATGGCGTTTTCCTTGCTGCTTCAGGAGAAGCAAGATACTTTTCAATAAATCTGAGAAAGGGAGTGTTACTTCTAGGGAAGCTCTTATCCAGATTTTGATACCAACCCTGCGAGATGCTGCATACCTGCACCTCTCTTAGAAATCAATGGAGTTGAAAGGTGTTCTTAAGATGGGAGTTATAGGGGGAGAAATTCTCACTTACTGTATGTTTGTACAGTACCTAGCACAATGGGGTAGATAGAACGCATGTCCACTTGTCAGCACCCATGTTCCCTGTAAACTGCGCACTTGGGCAATTGCCCAGAAGAAATTCAAATGCCACACGGCTGATTAGCAAACACCCACAGCCAGCAGCGTGTGTTTCTGTTTGTTATGCTGCAGTACACATAAAATATATTCCACACATGAATGGAAAAATTAGAGGGAACATTGCTCAGCACTACAGAAATACAAGTAATTGTTGGCATCTTGCAGGGTTTAGGCCTTAATTTCCAGAATCTGTATTCCACCCTCCTCTACTGCCAGACAAGCCCTCTGGTGTCTTTGGGTTTGTTCCAATGTAACTAAGGGCACCATGTGGCCCTGAATTCTGTTCCTTGGGATAGTTGCAGGTGGAAAGTTTCTGAGGCTGTTCTCAGTGGTGACGGATGGCAGAACAATGAGGAGTGGTCTCAAGTTACAGACTGGGAGGTCTAGGTTGGATATTGGGAAAAACTGTTTCACCAGGGAAGTGGAGTGCATTTCCTAGAGAGGTGGTGGAATCTTCATCCCTAGAGGTTTTTAAGTCCCAGCTTGACAAAGTCCTTGCTGGGATGATTTAGTTGGGATTGGTCCTGCTTTAGGCAGGGGGCTGGACTGGATGACCTCTGAGGTCCCTTCTAGCCCAGGGATTCTATGATTCAGCTCAGCCTAATTTTGATTTAAAGAGTGAAATGGGTCTCGCAGCTGAATTTAATTTAAATGCTTACAATTATGATATCCTCTAATTTATGGATAACCATGTTTTGCCTTAACTTGTGGGGGAGGGTGATGTGCCTTCTTCTGAAAGCGTGTTACTAGATAGCTTCTGTATTAAAAAGAGCCCTCAAGGGTGCTTTAAGGAATTTTTTGAAAAGGGGTTGGGTTTTTTTTTTTTCAATTTTCAGCATTTGCAGAAAAGCCAGTGTGAAGAGATACTGTGAGAAATCCACATTTATGATGGAGTCTGAGCAGGGTTGTTTCAGCCGTCGTTGGGCCTGATTCTGGTCCCCCTTACAACAGTGGCACCTGATTTCTGCCAATAAAATGGAGGTCAAGGACCGGTCTCTTGTTCTGTAAGGCTGCCCTTCCTGTAAACTAGCTGGGCTGTGCGGGTTGCGTGCCATTCAGTAGTTAAAATACCACTCTTCTAACACCACAGGGAGCTCTGTGGGGGCACCACTCTCTGGCACCCTTAGTACGCTCTACTCTGCATGTCAGATCCCTCCAGGCCAGCAACAGAGCCTCAATAATAATCTGTTCTCACCGTGCCCCTCGACTCTAGGACTGCTGGTCTGATCTGCCACAGGCATCATTAGAACAGCATCTTCCCAGTCTCTGCCTCCAGGTGGACAAGGAGACAGACTGGAAGTTGCAAGTGTAGTCTGTGAGCATGGTGCTCCCTCTTTTATTGGAAATTCCCTCTGCATAATGCATACAAGACCTTGTAACATGTTTGTGGGAAATGTGGTGGTACTGACATCTTATTCTCAGTGCCTTGTAAACCCTCTAGGTACCTCCTTAGGCCCAGACCCTTCAAACTATCCTGCCCAGCCCTGTGAGCAAATAGTATTTCCGTTTTACAAGACGGGAAACTGAGGCAGATTAGTTATGACCTGCCTGGGGAAATGCAAAGAAATCTATGGGGATTAGAACTCCACAGTCCCATTCTCAGTCCTTTTAATTGTGTCTCTGGGTGATAAAGTTTTTTGTGAACTTTTTTTTAAAAGACCATTACTTCCTGCTTTCGGTAATAGCCAAACAGGCGCCTCCCTCTAAAAGGCCTCAGGGTGTTGCTTTTTTAGGAATAATTTATAGAATTAACAAACCAAATTCTCTGTGGGTCACTGTCTGTGGGAATTAACCTCATCTACTGGGACTGAAACACTGCAGGCTGCTTGTATGACATAGCTGAGTTTGATGGCTCGTCATCAAGTAAGAATGCTTGGTGTGGGGGACACGCACTATCGTTGGTCTCCTTTGACTGTCTGCACTAGGTTTGCATTCTTGGGCCATGGGAGTCAGGCATAATTTTAATCTGAGCTTTTCACTTTCAGATATTAGTGCAGGTTTAGAAGGCCCACAGAGGGAGCTGATAGTCTCATTTACAATGTGTTGCTATTAGAATAGGTACCTCCACGTTCCTGACTGTTTCAGTTTATTCACTAAGTTTGTGTAAACTAGACAAAGAGATGGAGTTTAGGACAGAGCATAGAGATTGGGAAGCAAAAAGGCTGCTCATTTGGTGCTTGAAGAAATTGTATGTGGTAAACAGAACAGAAGTCAGTGCTGCATGTAAACAAGGCTGTCTTCATCTTGGGCTAGGGCCAGTTGGCATACCTGACATTTAGAGTTATGCGAGGCAACAGCTTACTGTCCTAAGACTATGGTATCAGTTTGACATAGTAGATTGGGAGTGATTGTGCCCTGTCGAGAGTAGAATTTCTGATGTTTGGTCATCAACCATCTGTTTTTTCTGACTCTACTAATTCTTCAACTCCTGTAATTCCTGTCCCTAGGTCCCCAAAGCACTGCTTTCATTTCAGCCACGTCTCAGGAATTCTGAACCCCTGACAGACTGCCTGGCTGTTTCAGGAAGGGTCTGTCTTTCTGTCAATCAGTCCCTCTCTGCTTCAGCACCTGCCCTTCAAGGAGCAAGAACACTTGAAATCATATGTAGTCTCTGTGGCTGTAACTCAGAGTATCATTGGTACAAAACCTTGGTTCGAGTACATTTAAATATCAGTTTCCAGTGTCTGGTTAGAGGACAGCCTTAAACTAGCTGTGAGACTGATGCCATCCCTGCATGGTTCCTGCTGATGACAGTGCGGAGAAGTTCCTTCAGCTGTTTATGCGAAGGCTGCTGATTCTCCCCTCTTAATTAGACCACTGGGCAATTCTAGCTGAATTCCCCGTTCCTGAAAGGATCCTTTTGGTTACGTAAAGAGCTCTCTCTCCTGGTGCATGGTCCCCTGTGCCTGACAGCATCTTCCTCAGGAGCTTATAATACGTCAGCCCCACTCCTACACCTACGCACACACTCAGGAAAATTCACATGCTCCAGCTATGAACTTTTAATTGGTCTGACTCTTCAGAACAAAGGCCATGTTGTCATCTAGATTTGTGATGCACACAGATCAGTTGGGCCTTGTTCCTGGTGAGGGCCTCTGGGCACTAATTTAATGAAAAGAAGAACTGTAGTTTGAACCTCTCAACTTGGAATGGTCTCATCCAGCAAAACCCATAATCCAGCATAAGCGTAGTTAGCGAGATGACCACTTATCAAGGGTGTGCCCAAGTTTCCCGTGGTCCCATAAAGTTTGTTTCCAGCCACCAGTCCTGGCTCTCAGTGTTCTGTGCTGTTTTTTAGCTGTAATTTACCCCTAAATGTCTTCAAAGAGCCCAGTGAGCAGTGGAAGTGTTGGTAAAGCTGTTAGACAATACTGACCTTCCCCCAGCCCGGCAAATTCTCTTCTTCAGCAGCAGTCAGGTCCCAAGGGTGCCGGACGAGAGAAGTTCAAACTGTACTCATACTCCTCAGCTGTATTTCTGCTCCTCTCCCACTGTCTATCCTAGGGTAGAAGCTCCATGAAGGTCAGGCAGGACCAACTTGGTCAGGGAAATAAAATACTTGTCCCTCCGACCCATTCTAATATACTGTGTGACTTGCTTCCTCTTCTCCGCAGGCTGCTTTTCTTGTTTCCTCCCTTCCAGACACAATAGACACTCTTGTCATGGGGATGGCTAATAAAGCAATTGTGTCTTCTGACTCCATGCTTGTCCTTGCGGAGTGTGGATCCCATGTCCTTTTGCCTGCTCCGAGGTGTGGGGCTTCCTTGCCTGTCTGTTAGACAAGTGCTTCCCAACCCAGGGTCCATGAACCCCTGGGCATCTGCAAGGATATTGCAGTGAGTCCTTGATGAAAAAAATAAATAAAAATGATCATAGAAAATAAGTTTTAAATCAATTGCAAAGTTACAAACAATTATTTTTAAATTGAACGTCTTCCAATAATGTTATTAACTGCGGTCTGAAAATCTAAGCTGCAGTTTCCTTTTTCATTTAATGAAGTGTACAGAGAAGCTAGAATTGGCTTTGATGGGGGGGCTGCAAATGGTTGGGGGGTTGACTGGGGAGTCAGTTGGGGGTCTGCACTAGTGAAAAGGTTGTGTTAGAGCACCAAGCAGTTCTCAAGTGCTAGGCTTGCCGCTCTCCGGGCTAGCAAGAAGATACAATCCAAGCTAAGGCATGGGGAGTCCTGCAGCTGGGGTGCTCCCCCTCCCTCCCTGGGGGTTTCCCCCCCTCATGGGGATCCCTGCCAGAGAATATTCCCCAGGCTGCATCCTTGGCCTACCATGCACTGCCTGTCGTTGCTCCCTCACTCCTCCCATGTTCATGAGGATGGGTGGAATCAACCCTGTGGTACAGGAGGACGCTGTTTTTATTTTCTCTTACTCTTTTTTCTCCCTTATCTTCCGGAACTGCTGTATTGGCTGAGTGAGAAGCAAGGCAGTGCAGTCACCGAAGGTGTGAGCTGGGAAAAGCTGTGGCAGCACCCACAGAAGTCTGTACTTGGTACCCCTTGTGATGGGGTAGATTAAACTCCAGTGCTCCCTACAGGAGGCCAGAGGTCTAGCCACACCCCATCCCAGTGAGAGGAACAGAAAAGAGGTCCTCCAGGCAGGATAGAGTGTCTGTCTCTGCAGCAACCAATCAGGACCCAGCGGGCTGGTATAAAAGAAGCTGCTGGGCTAGGCTCTGGCAGTACCTCACAGGAGCTCAACCCCAGCAGGTCTATATACTGACTGGGAGACCAGCACAGCTAGGGACAGCTCTGAGTTCTAGCTTTGCTAAGAGCTGGATATGGCCCAGGTCCAGTGCCTGAAGACTGGCCATGAGCCTAACACAAGAACCGATAGCACTGCGGACAGGGCTAGTCAGCTCCTAGCCTCAGAACCCTGAACAAGACCAGACAAAGGAGCATCCAGAGGAAATGACCTAGGGAGAGAGGAAAGAGCCAGATGACCAGGAAGAGACCTTACCCAGCACCCTTTTGCCTCAGAGGGGCACTCACAAGTGTGTGGACCCCATTACACCCCACCCCCCATCCATCTGAGGAAAAGAAGAAAGCAGAAGAATCATAGAATCATAGAAGAGTAGGACTGGAAGGGACCTCGAGAGGCCATCGAGTCCAGCCCCCTGCCCTCATGGCAGGACCAAGCGCTTTCTAGACCATCCCTGAAAGCCATCTAACCAACCTCTTCTTAAATATCTCTTAAGAACATGGCTGTGGCCTGCCATGCTGTCATTGGCCATTGTAGGTGCTTTAGCTTCTTTTCCAATAACCCGAGAGCAGCGTTGCCTGTGCGCTGGCTGCTTGGGCAGCAGCCCAGGAGAAATTCCAGCACCATCCGGTTGATGAGCCGAGCGCCTGTAGCTAGGCCTTGGTTTCCGTTGGTGGTGTATGTGTACATGCCTCTGCGCATGTAAGTTTATATTCCACAGGTGGATGGAAAAAATCTGCCCATGGATGGAAAAGATTAGAGGGACCGTTGCCCCCAGGGAAAGGAGGCTAGCACCCCGTTCACTGACAGACTTGGACATTCGTGGACGGTGCGTGCTTAGTTCTCAGCTTCAGTCTCTCAGTGCCTTGGCTCACAGCTCCATCAAGCGCGAGTTTAAGATGAAAGGCCTCGCACCTTTACTGGATGGCAGCTGATCCTTCCAAGAGCTATTGAGCAGCACAGCTGCCCTCTCGCCTGTGCCAGGGACCGGTACTCTTCTGCTCTGGCACCAAGAGGACTTTTGACCTGCTGAGGTTTAAATGCACAGAGCGAGATTCAGCTGTGGTATAATCCAACAAACTTTGTTAGCGCTGTGTCAACATATACGGCAATGCCAAGCCAGCAGTCTGTGCGCAGGGCTTTGTTTAGAGCACTGCCTACAAAGACAGGGCTGATTCCAGCCTTGAAATGAGCAGATGCAGCACCATCAAAGCCAGTAGAGTCATTCCTGCTTACCCTGGAGCTGAGTTTGCCCAACTGTCCTCATATGGCTAACTCTCTCAGAAGACCATTCCTTTCAATGGAAGAGAAGCCATCGGCATGTCAGGAGCTCTCAGCCTTGCTCAGATGCCATGCCAATGAGTCGGACCCTAACCCTTACGTCACCAGTATCCAGATGTCTCTCAATCAGGCAACCATGGTGCGGGACCTTAAGTCTGAAGAATTCTGATAGATTCCATTAAGCAAAGGAACCAGCTGCCCGCTCCCAATTCAGCAAAACACTTAAGTCCCTGCTGAAGCCCGTCCCTATTTATCAAAGCACTTGAGCCCATGCTGAAGTCCTAGTTAAGACCAGACTTTGCTGCAGAGGGGCGGACTCCTGCATCTGGGACCAGGAGATTAGTATAAACAAAGAGGAGTCACTTGACATTTTCTGCATCCTATATTGAGTCACTGAGTTTTTCAAGAGCTCCTTAACTCTAGGTAGGACCAGAATCACTTGGGGGTTTATGCCATGTGCAGACATTTGCAGACTTCCATTTCTATATGTGTACTGACTTTAAAAGTTTAGCAAAAATACCATTTTTTTTCAAATTTGTAAGTTAAGAAGATTCAGAGTCTGCCCTGCCCCGCACCCCCTGCCCTCACACTCCCACCTCGGGGCCATATCTCTGCACTGAGCTAGAGCAGTGGGATGTGGATGGAATCTGTGACCACGGACTCTTCTTTCAGAATGCAGCAGATTGGTTTCATCTCAACCAATCTCTTGGATAAATGTGTCCTTTTGAGTTTCTCTGTGCCAGGGAGCTAATGGGGCTTTCCAGTTTTCCAAAGGGACAATCATTCAAGCAGCAGTCTTTTTTACTGCCAGCGGTCACTGCCAGCACGGTCATTCTTCTATCTCCTCCTCAGACAAAGAAGTCAACTTTTGGCTTACATCACTGTCCTCACATGCAGCCAGAAGCCCCGTCCTTCCTCGGCCTTAGCTCAAAGACCAGACAGTGTCTGCTTAGCAGAGAAAGTCGCTGCAGGAGGCGCCTCCTGGCTCAGTCTGCCCAGCTGAATAACATATTAAGTAGTAGACACTGGGGGCTCAGAGCATGCTTGTGTCTCTGCACTGATGACGACAGCTTTGCTAACACAGAGGGAGGACTGTGTGCCACATCTCCTTCCCGTTAGCCGTGTCACTGGGCTCTGTGTACCGACATCCTGGATTCCAACCTGAGTTTCAAAAATGTCTGTCTTTTAACCCCCAGGCAGAATTGATAGCCCTGGTGATGGCAGTTCTCCATTTACCTCCAGCATCTATGGATGTTAATTGCTAACTGGTTAACTGCTAAGCCTCCCCCTAAATGGCTGAGGCTTACCACTTACAATTTACCAGTGGGGCGGGGTTGGATGCAGGCAGGGTCTCTCCAGCCTGCCTCAGTGAAAGGGGACACCCCTGGTCAGCCAGGCCCCCTGCCGCCTCATTTAATCAGTTAACAGGTTAAGCTTAACTTTTACCCAGTTACCACGTTACATGGGATTTTACATCCCCAACAACATCCGTGTAGCAGAGTGCTTAGCCAACATTCACCCCAGCAAATTGACTTGGCTAGGCTGCCACACCCTGAGAGAGTTATTGAGGTGCTTCTTGGCTCTGTCCGTGGGAGGAAGCACCTGGATACCAAGAGGGGTTGTTTATGCCGTCTTTCCAACCAGCACAGAGCCATTTCTGATTGTGTTGACTTCTTTGTACTGTGGCAGTACGTCAAGGTAGCAGGCATCAGGGCCACTTTACGTGCACTGAATGAATGCGAAGTAAAGACAGACCTAGTCCCAAGAGTTTATTGTGTGATATCCAATCCTGTGCTGCAGATTCCAGCAGTGTGAATAAGCATCCAAACTGCTGTATGTCAGTCTGAAATCAGCCTCCCACCCTCTGGTGGTTCTGTCTATGGTAAGATGTAGTGCATGAGCAAGTCACCCATGTACCACAATGAACATACTTAACCTTGAAATCATGTGGTAAGTGGAACAACTGGTGTCGAATTGGTGCTCTCTCTTTCTCCCTCTCCCCCCAGTTAAACCATTCAACCCCCAGCTTTACTCCAGGGTGCAATTACTCACAGGGAATTGTCAAGAACAAATGAATGTCAAACCCAGCTCTTGGCACTTACTGGCCACAGAATTAGCCTTGTCCGTAGGCTACCCGTGGGGTGACCATCCATCCCGTTTTCAGTGGGACGGTCCCGTATTTGGGATGCCAAAAAGGCATCCCAGCTTATTTTATAAAAGGGTCTAATTGTCCCATATTTGCTGCTCAGGCACATCCGCTGTCCTGAGAGCACAGTACGTGCTGTCTGCAACAAAGGGAGCCAGTAGGTTTGCTTGCTTTTGCCTTCTTTCAGGCTTGGTGAAAGCGGGGCAAGCACTGCCGCTGCCCGGTCCCTGCCACTTCCCCAAGGGTCGAGAGGGGTGGGTGGGAAGCGCTGCAGCTGCCCCCTCCCTGCTGCTTTCCTGAGGCTCAAAGAAGCAGGGGGGAAGCGCTGGCCTCCACCCTCGTCCCCTAGGTGATCTTGGGAGATATGGTCACCTTAGCTACCTGTGAGCTTCTTTGTTCTTTGTTTATACTCATGCAAACCAGGAGCATCTTGAATACCTGTTGTTACCATGAGGGTAGGTTTCTTTCTTGAGTTGGAGGGAGTAAGATACATACATCATTGCAGTTCAAAGTTCAAAAGCTTGATGTTCTCGTAGAGATGAGCTGAAGGAACAAGCTGTTGTGTACAGTAATAAAAATAATCACAAAGCACTGAAATGTCTTACTAGTTGTAGTAGATCGTTCCCAGACACCAGCATCAACCCATGTCTAGTTGGTGTAGGGAGTAAAAAGGTTTTATGTCAACAAAAGGAGTTTGTGGTGACCCAGTAACTGGTCTACTTTTTTTTTTTCTTCAGTAAAGTTTTCACAGGTAAACTAGGGTTTCGAAAAAATCTGCAAAATATTTGGGATTGGGTCTGGTTGCTGTTTAACAAGATGACCTTCCATTCCTTGTCTTCAGTGGGTGATGTGCCTAGGAAGCCCAAGCAGGACCACGTGTAAGAGAAAAACTAGGCAGAGATAAGCAGGAGACTGGAGAGAGATGTGTGTAATGCAGCTGAGGCCCATAATATCATTCCATCTGAACAAACATTTGGAGTTCCCTTCGGCAGACGGATAACCCTTAAGTTTCCAGACTCTACAGATGTTGAGTAAAACTCAAAACACCCCAGGGGTCCACATTTCAATGTTTGTTTGGACGTATTTCCCCCAAATGAATTCAATGCGTACTGTTTATATTTAGGTTTTTTTTTTGCTTTTACTCATAATAATGGTATTGGTTAACATTAAATACATCTGTTGTTCCTCAAACAAGGCATTTTCATGTGATAGGAAGGTAGTGCTAGCAAAACAAAACAAAACAAAAAACTATTGACTTAACTTTACACACAGATTAAACAAAAGAGAATTTTAATTTTCCATGTAATTTTTGTTGATTAAAATGGTTTTGATAAATTCACAACTATTTTCCAGTCCTACACAAAAGGAAGCAAATTCACCAGTTTGACAATTTTCCACCATTTGAATATATTTTTGCCAGCCCTCTAGAGTTTGTAAACACAACTGTGCATCATCAGTAGGGTTGGAAGGATTAGATTTTTATCAACAAATGTCAGCAAGCAATGCCATTTTCACACAAACAGATGAAAAAATATTTCCACCAGTGAAGACAGAAATTTACAAAGAAGCAAAGAGAGAGAAATGCTGCTTGAGAAGTTCAGATTTGATTTAAGGATATTTTCTGTCTTTTGATATGTGATGTTGACAACTTGTGTTTTGAATCTTAGCATCTACCCTCATTATATAATTAGTTGGACACAAACACACACACCCTGACAGCTGGCTCCCTCATAATTTCCTGCGTGAGCGAAAATTCAAATAGGTAAACATTGAGGAAAGGGCTTAAAAATAAACCTCGATTGATATTATCTATAAAAGTAAACACTCAATTCTTCCAAGCCAACATAGGGAAATGGCCAATTTTAGGGGAATGGCAGATTGGAAAGTTCCTTGCCTGCCAGGAGAATAGGAAGTTCTCCAAAGTAATCAGCCTTTTATTATGGAGCAGCAATATGCTCAATTAGCCAGTCAGGCAGTGTAATGGGGACCCCAGGGTGGAACCTGCACTGTGGGCCTGCTGAGCCCTCCAGCACCCACCAGCCTGGCTGTTGGCAATCCTCACATGGTGATTCTGATGTAAGCTGCAAACAGGTACTGAACTTGGCCATCCACAGGCAGGGACACACCCAACTGAGTTACATGAATGATCTCCCAGCCACTCGTGAACCAACAGTAGTGAGGCTCCAGCCAATTCCCATAGCTTCAGTCCTATACCCCAGGACTGTACCATCTTGTGCTACACCAGGCCTCCTGGGCAGTGCAAGTTCATGAAATAGTTTAGGGAAGTAGCTCCCTCAGGGTGGAGAGGAGACCCACTAGCCCTTGTAAACTGAGCTGAAATTTCTCAAGCACTTCAGCCAAAATGCACTGTTTTGGATAAAATATAAACTGGGTCTGTTCGCTACAGACAGACAGGTTTTAAATGATTCTATGAAGCAAGTGCAGAGATCAAAGCTGGTTACTTATGAAATAATAGAGGTGTAGCCTAAGTTGTACACACACTGCAGGGATTTGAATCAAGCTGGATTTCACCCTGACAGATGATACATGCAGGTGACAGTTACTCAGGACACAGGCTGGGACTACATTCCAGCCTGGAACCATATTTCCCCCATTCAAAGTGGTCGTCCTCCAGGTTTGGGAGACGGGGAGAGGTCAATTGATGTCACTTCCTCTCTTTTCTATCCCTGCTGTGATGTGAGGCTTGGGGAGTCCCATTGGTCAGGCATTCTCCATTGCCTAAGTCTATGGGATGGTGGTCAGGAGTGGAGGTCCCTTTAAAGGACCATCAGCACATCTCTGGGTGGTCCTTTGTTGTACCTGTAGGATTGGCTGTGGGAATCTTGCAGTCTCACAGCCTATTTCAGTGACGCATAGAAGTCATGCTTCATAACTTTGCATACAATGACGGCACACACAATCCAAGAGGATATTATTGTTCTACAGATTAGGATTTACAGAATGATACTTCGAAGGGGCTGCTTTGTACAGCATGCTCCCTAACACTGTCATGATGGTGATTATGGAGGTCCTGGGGGCTCCTTTGAAGTATACAGAGTCACCAGAGAAAAGTTCCTGCTATCATTGTAATGGGCAATGTGGCTGTTTGGCTGCGCTTTGCATCTGTGATTTAAAGATTACATTTTTATTCTTGCTGCAATTCATGAATGTATTTGACACCAGAACTAGCAAAACTATATTCCTCGGTCCTGTTGCAAGACCTTTGGTTCAGTTCTGGAAGTATCAGCTATTTCAGTGAGATGACATTGTTGTGGCTAGTATGATATCTGTTAGTCTATAAGGTGCCACAGGACTTCTTGTTGTTATTGTTGTAACTGAGGCGTCTAGCGCTTACTATACTTTAAACAGGGGAAAGCCTGACAAAGACTAATTGCCTACAGAACCCTTTCTCCTGCTCCACTCCAGAAATCAGATGCTGTTTTGGTCTCCCTGTGGTCTCTTGCTTTACTTGCTAATTTTTCTGTTTCTGTAAATTTTTAATTTTATTTTTGTCCCTCCTTTTAAATGTGTATTTTTAAACAAGAAGAATATCATAGTCCATGCTTTTTCTCCAGCCTTACTCTGCCTCAGACTTTTTGTATCCGGCCATTGTCTGTAAAACAATGACACCTAGTGGCTTTTCTTCTGTGGGAAACAATGAGAAATAACAGGCTAGTTGTTGTTTATCAAGCTGTACTGTTAGAACCTTAAGAACAAATTAATATCCCACATACTGATAGCAGCAAGGATGCCAGTTGGAAAGATGACAGTATTACAGTATTGTGGTGGAGAAGTAAAATAAGCATCAGTAGTGAAGTGGGGATAGGAGAGTTATGGAATGATTGCTACTGTTTGTTCAGTCCTGAAGGAGCAGAAATCCGTGACATTAACTTTTGTTTACTTAGAAAATGCCTTCAGTTCCTTAAACAGAGCACGCTGAAAATGTCTCTCTGGTGTCACTGCCGACTATCATGAACCCAGTACTCTTGCAAAAATGTGCAGACAATTCCGTGGCTGTGAGCAGTTAGTTGTGGGCCCAAAGTGGTGAAAGTGAAAAACAGTGTTTAGAATGATGTGTTTTAATTTGCAATCCATAGTATTTTCGTACCACCCTATATTATTGGAATTGAGAATATGGATTCAGTATGTAGAAAAGCTCATATTTTACTATAAAATATGCTGTTTGAGGCAGTATTATAGCTTGTTAGCATGAGAATATCAGAGAGAAAAGGCAAGCAAGTTGGGATCAACTTCTGATTATAAAAGAGGCAAAATTTCCAGCTACACAGAGCACTTATTTTGCTAAACAGTGCTCAGAAGAGCTATCAGTAGTTCCAGAGCTTGTCTCTTTCATCAGTAGAAGTTGGTCCTATAAAGGATATCACCTGATCTACATGGTCTCTCTACTCTGAAGTATGACATACCATTTTCACTGAAAAATATTTTTGTAATATTTATATATCCTCTTTCTCAAACCAGAACATCTTTCTGGACACAAGCAGAAGTGTATCATTGCCATTCATTTGGGTCTATGCTTGTTCTTCCATTAAGCCAAACTTTGTCACGTCTCTGCCTATGGTGTCCTACCATCCAGTCAGTTGTCAGCTTCTAGTGACAATAGTTGTGCTTCCATTATATTCTTTGACATCCCTTCCCTCTGTTTGTCTTCTTCGGTGTCTTCACCATCATCTTTTTGATTGTAGCTGATTCCCACATCCTGATATCACCTCCTGTACTTTTAACTTTTTTCATTTGTCTTGAAATTGTGTCATTTTACAGCTACTCCCTTCTGAACATCTGTCTTCTCTCTTGCCCTCCAGTCTTCTGATGTCTGTTTTGTTTAATGCAGGTACTTCCAGCCCACAGAGCAATACAGTCAATGTTTTATCAGGCCATAATTTCATCCATTTCTGTGGAGCACTAAGGCTCCTTTCCTTTTATACTTGTCCTTGATGGAACTATCAGCACTGATCAATCTTCCTACAGGTAACTAAGATTCTACTTGTTTCAGGAATTCACTGCTACATGTCAAGACTTCATCTATTATCCCTTTGCCAAGATGCAACCGCTTCATCTTGGCATTTATTGTGAGTCCAAGTTGACTACACCAGTTTTCCAAGGTAGCAGAGAGTATCGTCGTTAATTCCAACATGGCTGTCAATATATGTCATCTGCATCAACTAAGGAGCTTAACTCTAGACCATCCAGCCTCCTGGCTTCCAGCTAGTCTATAGTATTCTTAATGTCCCATCTTAAGAACATGACGAAAGTGGTGGTGATTCCATGCCCCTTTCTCTCACATCAAACTTTGAGTTTAACCAGTTGAAGCATGTTTTACCGGTTCTTATGGTCCATCAGGAGCCATTGCATTTATTTTATCTGAAATTCCTTGTGATCTTACTGCTTTCCATAAAGGTGCCCACCATACCAAATCTTTAAACTCCATTCTGACTTTTTACCCCTCAACTGTCAGAGCATGAAGTTCTGATCAATATAACTTTGCCTTTGTTTGAACTTGGCTACTACCCCCTTTACAACTGGCTTTAATTTGTTGACATGATTTCTCCTGGTGCTGCTGGTAATCTTGTATTTCTAATTATTCTGATTGGCAGCATCTCCTGTCTCCAGGATTGGTACAAATATTGCCTTTGGCCGGTCAGCTTGTATCAACCCTTGCCCTTGTACCTTCTTGTACTTTTGCTAATCTTGCTGGCTTTTAGCAGCTTAGCCATTGTAGGGTTAATTCCTGCTTGTCCTGTTTTATGGTAATGCAGATATAGATGTGGGGTGTGTGTACACAGCATTAGTATTTTTTAGCTTGAGGGGTTGACTGATTTAATGGTAAAACCAGCACTGAGAACAGGGCACACACCGATTGCCGTATGTGCCAGGCCTAGAACACCCTTCAGACTAGATGACTCTCTCTTTGGATCTGGCACTCCCACTCCTAACTCCACCAGAGAGGATGATGGTCAGGTAACACTTGGTATTCATTACCCCCGGCCAATGTGCCAGCCCATGCCAGACCTTACACTAGTCATAGTGCCATTGCTCAGCTCCCTAATAGCTCATTGGTTTGGCTTTAGAAAAAGCTTACTCTGAAGCCTCTAGGCAGTGTTACTCTTTACCCATTTCACACTGAAGTCCACTCAAGATGTCCTTTCCAAGAAGGATTCCTGCTGCTGAGGAACTCTTGTGGACATGCCCCTGGATGAGGTGCTATGAACTAAAACAACCAGGGCATTACTCAATACATGCAGGCTGCCTAATCGTGTTGTCCTTTTTCCTTAGCTCCTTCCTTGGCTAGTCCTGGCTAATGTTCTGTCTTTGCAGCCTCTGGTTTGCTCAAGCAAAAAGCAAAAGGAAGAGGGAAGGGATAATTGTTTGACAGGAAGGACACCAGCCATTAAGCAAAAGAAGATTATTTACCTTGGCTACAGCCCAGCTTGAATCAGAGCTTGCTACGGCATTTTGTGCCGAGTCCTAAGCATGCTACCCAGGGTATAGCCCATTAGTATATGAAAAGGGGCCTGGTTTTAATGCTAGCCGGGCTCTGGGCACAGGGTTCACTATGCTGCCTGCTCTGCTGTGCCTCTTTGTGTCTCTGTTGTAAAGCACAACTGTTCCTCCTCTACCGTTATCGTTGACATCTCAGTACATAAGTCGATACTGTGCGTAGCTTGTCCCTGAAGCTTCACAGCTTAAATTCCACCCTGTGCGCTTCCGTGGGGGCAATGACATATCTATCATAGGCCAACTAGAAAAACCTCTCTTCCCACTCAGTTTTAAAGTGTCCCATAGATATAGTGGCCTGTAAATCCAGCCTGTAGCACTTTCTGGTTGCTGCTGTTACAGCGCAGCACATAAAACTGTGCTTTCATGCTATTTACACCATTCTTTTTACTGCTTAACAAAATATATGTTTAAGCAGGAGCTCGTGCTTCTTATGAACAATTCTTTTTCTGCACATAATCATTATTGTGGTGCTCAAGACAGAAACCAGTGCTGCGGCCGAAAATCCTTTTGTTCCAGAGCAATATAATGCATCATTTAATTTCCTCTACTTATCTTTTTTCCTGTTTCCTTTTGGTGCACTGGTATTAGACCAAAATAAATATATCGTGCAATGACTCCTTTGTTGAAGCCTTGCCTGTCAGCTTATTTCACTCCAGTGAAATTAAAGGCTTGTGTCTGTGGCAGCATCTTGTGGACTATAACTTACAAGATCAGAAGATTAGAGAGGCCAGGCGGGTGAGGTTGTATCTTTTAGCAGACCATCTTCTGCTGGCGAGAGATGCAAGCTTTCAAGCCACACAGAGCTCTTCTTTCACTCTGTGTGATTTGAAATCTTCCCTCTCTCTCACCAACAGAAGGAGATCCAACACAAGATACAACCTCACTTTTAATATCCTGCGACCCAGCTGGCTACAGCTGACCTCCGTCATACCAGAAGATGTCACTGTTGTACAAGGAACACATTTATTTGAATTGAAAGGATTCAATTTATTAGTCCGTCACAGGTATGTAGTTATTTGAGATGAATGAATGGCTTGCCTGCACCAGAGCACATGAACGAGGGCACTCAGTATTAAAGAGCAACGAAGGGTCCTGTGGCACCTTATAGACTAACAGAAAAGTTCTGACCATGAGCTTTCGTGAGCACATGGATGAAGTGAGTCTGTGCTCACGAAAGCTCATGGTCAGAACTTTTCTGTTAGTCTATAAGGTGCCACAGGACCCTTCGTTGCTGTTACAGATCCAGACTAACACGGCTACCCCTCCGATATTTGACAGTATTAAAGAAAGCACTAAGCTACTAAACATTAAAACTTAATTTAACGTCTTCCCCAAACTGCATGTTTGTCTGTAATGATCCCAAACACATCTTCTTGTGTGCAAACACTGCAGAGTAAGGCACTGAATATCGCATTTGCTGGTGCCTGCTCCACTCTGGGGAGCCAAGGTACCAAGGTACTGATCAGGGGAGGGTCTGACCCTTTCCTCCAGTGTTGGAATCTTAGAAGGTTTGGACGTTGGGCTCAGATGAGCCCCAAAGCCTTTTTGGTTCTTCTCTGACTGTGCTGGAGTCTCCCTTTGGCTCCCAGGTTTCTGTCAGGCTCTGACTGGCTCCTGGTGTCCCACATCAGAATCAGCCGCAATTCCCCTCATCAGAAAAGTCAGCTCCCAGAATGTATTGCTCCACTGAGGATGGGTGGTGTGAGGGCAGCAGAAGCCCCAGTGAAAGACACATGGCCAGACAAGTTAGACACACTCCCACACAGCCCAGGCAGCAAGACTCCAGTTAGAGGTTATACATGTTCCTCCAGGACTGAATGAAGGTGACTTGGGTTGAGAGTCTGATCAGTTCTTACTTAGTTCCAGGAAGTTGCGACTGGCATCAAGAGCCATTGAGCTTTCTGGGAGGCACCCCTAGGATGGCTCCAGAAGCGCTGTGCACAGGGGAGATATGCCAGCTGCTACACCCCTTTCTGCACAGGGGCCTGCTGTGCTGAAGCGAGCCATTTTGACACAGTGGTGGAAAACACGGGACTCACCCAGAGTGCTGTCTACACTATGGCTCCCAGCAGCAGGTGCACCAAGGGGAGTTGTGAAGAATTGCCTAGGGGTTTGGATGATTTAAAAGGGCCTGGGAGCCCCCAGCTGCCACTGGCACCAGCAGTGCAGGCTTCCTGCCCGCCCCTGCTGCACGACACTCCTGGAAGTGGCTGGCATGACCTGTGGCCCAGCAGGTGGCGCACCATGTGTTGCCCCTACCCAAGTGCTGACTCAGCAGCTGTGATTGGACAGTAACTATAGACAATGGGAGCTGCGGAGGCACTGCCTGTGGGCAGTGGCAAGCTAATGACTCCCTGGCCTCTCTGCCTAGGAGATGTTGCCAGAGGGGTGTGACAGTCACTCGTCGCCTGAAGTAAGTGCCGCCCACCGCCTACACCCTAACCCTGGCCTCACTCCAGAGCCTGCATCTCCCCATTCTCCCCTTCCCCCCACAGACACCCTCCCAGCGCCGGCACCTGCCTCCACATCCCAACCCCAAGCCTGATGGAAAGCAGATGGGCGAGAGTGAGCAACGGAGAGAAGGGGTGGAATGAGGGGGGGTGCGGCCTCGTAGAAGGGCTGGAACAGGGATGTGGCCTCAGGAAAGGGGGCAGGGGCAGGGAAGTGGCTTTGTGTTTGCACAAAGAGCTGGCGGCCCTACCAGACAGGCATGCAGAAGCCCTGGCTGCACCAGAAGAGCGCACTCAGCAGAGCATGGACAGCCCAAATGTGAGGCAGGCTGTGTCTGTGCAGGCCTGGCTTGTGTGTGCATGGGGGCCCATTGACTGTCCTGCCCCGGGGCCTGAAATTGCTCTCCGCAGGCCTGCCCACTAGCAGCCATTCTTGGGTATCAATCCCTAGTGTAGACACAGACGTAGTAAATGCTCCCCTCCAGTCAGGGAAGAGGCACATTTTGCTGTGTGTCGGTGGACGACAAAAAGGAATTTAGCATCTGGGCCATCCAGCACTGTTTGTAAAGTCAGAATAAATTATACTTTGTCTCTAAATACGAACCTCATAGTAAGTAGGGAGATTAGGTGGAGAGAAGAGCTTCCGTGTAGCTTTTACATTCCCATCAGGGATTTAGGTTTATTGTTTTGCAAAACACTTTTCCTTAGAATTTCTGAAGTTTATTAACTAGCTATTCGAACGTCCCTAGATTGTGGCTGTTAAAGCAATGTCTCCAGAGATCCACCGAGTTAAACACCTTTTCTTTTTTTCCCCTCCTTCTCAGGAACTTTTACTACATTACAATCCTGCGTGACCCCGTGTCCCGATATTTGAGTGAATGGAGACATGTCCAGAGAGGAGCAACGTGGAAGGCTTCCTTACACGTGTGTGATGGAAGATCGCCAACTACTGAAGAGTTACCAAGTTGCTACACAGGGGACGACTGGTCAGGCTGTTCTCTTAAGGAATTTATGGATTGTCCGTACAATCTGGCCAATAATCGGCAGGTCCGCATGCTGTCTGACCTGAGCTTGGTTGGATGTTACAACTTGTCTGTCATGCCAGAGGAGCAAAGAAACAAGGTTCTCCTAGACAGTGCAAAGGAGAACCTGAAACGTATGGCTTTCTTTGGCCTTACAGAGTTTCAGAGGAAGACTCAGTATCTGTTTGAAAAAACTTTTAACATGAACTTCATTGCGCCATTCACACAGTATAATAGTACAAGGGCCTCTAGTGTGGAAATCGATGAGCAGACTCAAAAACAGATCGAGACCCTCAATTTTTTAGACATGGAGTTGTACGATTATGCAAAAGACCTTTTTTTGCAAAGGTATCAGTACATGAGACAGAAGGAACACCAGGAAGCCCGACGGAAGCGCCAGGAGCAACGGAAGATCCTGAAGGCAAAACAAGCCCACAATAAAGAACAGAGTGAGGACAATTCAACGACTGATTACATAGGGAATGTGGAGCAGTGGCGGTAATGGGCACTGAACTCTTTTAAGTTAGACTAGTTGAATACCATAAACAAAAACCATACGAATCATAGAAGACAATGTTAGTCCAAACAAATTATGCTTCTTAAATATCTGAAGCAAAAGAGGTTAAAATGTTGCCTTTGCATTAAATGTTGTACTGTATGTGGAAAACTTAAATTTAACGTATAATTAAATTGTCCTTTTTAGGTTTGTTGGATTATTTATGAAACACAAAAGACAGGTGAGCTCTCTGAGAATTGTCGCTTGGACATGTGGAAATAAAAGTTCTTAAATTAATCGTGGGTAAAAATGGGGTGTTGGTATCCAACGTGATGCATTCCTAAACCTCCCTTGGAAGCAAGCTGATTTTCTAGTAATAAGTGATTAATGCACACACATAGTAAAGCGTATGTGCGAAACCTTTCCTCTGTAAGTTTAATTATGTATTTTTAAGGCCCCCAACTTCTTGCAATATTTACCAAGTTACAAAACAGTGAAATAAACTGAAATAAATAAATGAATAAAGAAATATTTGAAATGAATAAAGTTTTAGAGGAAAATATTTACTCCTTTTGTGCGTAATATTGGCTTTTAAAAAGAATAGAAATAATTTTATCTAGTTATACATATAATTAATATTTTAAACTTTTTCTACCTGCCACTAAGAGTTTTAAACTCGGGTCTGTCTCATGTTAGAAAAGCAACACTACACTTTTCTGAATGGAAAGTCAGTGTTAAGGGCACTATTTTAAGAATTTTTCATGGCAGTATAATTTTAGACATTCTGAAAAATTATGGCATATCTTCGTTTCATGTAGTTTCTCACAATGGTACTTCTGTATAGTATTGAGATATAAATGTTTTTCTTGACCCTTGGAATACATGTTGTTGCATTTGCCAACTGCTATTGAATATTTGGTAATTTAAGGCGGAAGAGTCTGTCTAAAAATTATCTTGTGAATGTTTCTATGGTGTCTGTCTAAACAAAAATAAAACCATTTCAAATCCTGGCAACATTTTTCAAATAATTGCTTTGGCTATTCGTGAGCAATTGACGTAGATGTACACTTGAACTTGCTTTTTAATAATTCTTTACTATGGAATGTAAAAATCAGGCTCTTTTTTTCTAATGGTTTAGAGCCCTTTTTAGTGCTGACAGACTGCAGACAATTATAAGAGATTGCAACAAATATGAGTATATAGCCATAGTTATACAGTAAAAGAAGGTTGTGCAGTAAAATGGGATGAGTACCTGACTCAAGAAAGATGTTGCTGAGGCTCTTGGTTTCAAGATCATTCTGAAAGTACTCCTGTCACCCAGTCTCATCTGGATCAGGCCTAGAGGGTGCCTTTTATTGGCAATAGCACCTAGCTTTAACTTGGAAGCCACAGGGTGACGACGTCAGGGGTAAGGACAAGAAATGTGATTTGATCGTACAAATCTCTATGCAAAACAACTGTAAAGATTCAAGTTATAAATTAGGCAAGCTTAGAAATTTTATGTGTAGACCACCATGCTCTCAAGCATTGTACTAACTGGCAATTTCAATTTATGTGCTTGTTATATTTTGTGTAATCTTGTGTTAACTCAACTGACCCCCCACCAAGCCCCACCCTCGGCCCCTGTGCCTTGGCTATTGCTGAGAGAGGGAAGCTGTCCGAACATGGCCTGCCTTGTTCCAATATGTATGATGCACCCAATGCTGATTTCTGTTATATCCTCTCATCTGTAATGTTAGATGTCCCAGTAAGGTAGGAGACATGAAATTCGAAGGCTTTACAGCTCACCTCTGGGGCGCCATGCCTGAGTTGTCGAGAGGTCCTGTTACATCAGACATTCTGGTGGAGGTGTTGACTGAGAAAACTGGAGAAGAATAAAATGAATTATCGTAGCCATGTGGGGAATAAAATAACTTCACATGCAGTGCATTCTTTTTATGCAGAAGTCCACTCGCCAATATGGTGTGTCAAATGTATTTTGGTTTTGAAGGGGGAAAATAATCCACTCCTGAAACCGAAAGGCATTTCTGTGAACAGGGCATACACTGAAGCCGGTCGGAGGGCCTGCTGCAGAAGATTCATTTCATTTTTATGCTGTGGTGTGCATGATTTACAAAAACTAGTTGCATTTTCTTTGTGTATACTGTTCATTGTATATAGGGGACGTATGACTATAAGACTATAAGATTTTGTCATAAACATATAAATTCTACTGATTTCCACTGTAGATTGCTGTCTTCTTGTGTAGATTTACAAACTGATCTACTGACTTCGATTGTGTAATTTAACAATAGAACCAATAAATAAAATTTAATTAAATCTTTACTTTTAGGTCATTTTTTCTTTGTCTGTGAACACTCATTGGGAATTGTGTCATTAAGAGACAGTGGTAATTTTGAAAAGAATGAAGTAGACAATAAGAGCTAAGCGTGGGATATTGAAGTTATGGCCTTTTCGAAAAATATTCCAAACTCCAGGCCCCACTACTTCCTGTACTAAGGGTATGTCTTCACTATGTGTGAGATTGACCCGGTCAGAGTCAATCTTCTAGGGTTCAATTTCGCATGCCTGGTAAGAATGCACGAAATTGAACTGTCTGGGGTTGACAGTCAGTCCCTGTATGCCTCAATATTATAAGGAGTAAGGGAGATCAACAAAAAAAGTTTCTCCTGTTGACCTCTCTCTGTGAGTCAATTCTAGCAATTGCCGTAGCAAGACTCGTGTATCTACAATCATCTTTAATGTCTACTGTAGACCTGGCCTCAGTGAGGTTTTGAACTGTGGTGAAGATTTTTTGTCCTGCTTTTCAGAAGTGACTAAGCAACCACTGCTTCTGTTAGCACCAACACAGCTGCAGCTTCCTGCACCTTTTTTAACAATACCCACTGTTTTTTACGTTAGGGCTAATTCTAGATCTTAAGCCAGTGGACAACTCCAGTAAGTCCATTGAAGCCAGCCCTGAAAAGAATTCCGCAAAATGAAGAACTCCTTTGTTGTCGTTGGAATTACGGGACACAAAAGGGATGAGTCATAATTTTTGGACCCTGTGACAAGCGAAGGAAAGTAAGAACATGGTTCAAGATTAATCAGCAAAACTCTTTATTTCTATTTGTGTTAGAACATAAGAACATAAGAACATAAGAATGGCCATACTGGATCAGACCAAAGGTCCATCAAGCCCAGCATCCCATCTGCCGACGGTGGCCAATGCCAGGTGCCCCAGAGAAGGAGAACAGAAGACAAGTGATTTATCTCCTGCCATCCATCTCCTGCCCTTGTTATGAAGGCTAGGGCACCATACTTTATCCCTGGCTAATAGCCATTTATGGACCTGACCTGCAAAAATTTATCAAGCTCTTTTTTAAACCCTAATAGAGTCCTGGCCTTCACAGCCTCCTCGGGCAAGGAGTTCCACAGGTTGACTGTGCGCTGTGTGAAGAAAAATTTCCTTTTATTAGTTTTGAACCTACTACCCATCAATTTCATTTGGTGTCCCCTAGTTCTTGTATTATGGGAAAAGGTAAATAATTTTTCTATATTCACTTTCTCCACACCATTCATGATTTTATATACCTCTATCATATCGCCCCTCAATCGCCTCTTTTCCAAACTCAAAAGTCCCAGTCTCTCTAGCCTCTCCCCATATGGGACCCTTTCCAAGCCCCTAATCATCTTAGTCGCCCTTTTCTGAACCTTTTCTAATGCCAATATATCTTTTTTGAGGTGAGGAGACCACATCTGCACGCAGTACTCGAGATGTGGGCGTACCATAGTTTTATATAGGGGAAGTATGATATCTTTTGTCTTATTATCGATCCCTTTTTTAATAATTCCTAACATCCTATTTGCCTTACTAACTGCCGCTGCACACTGCGTGGATGTCTTCAGAGAACTATCCACTATAACTCCAAGATCCCTTTCCTGATCTGTCGTAGCTAAATTTGACCCCATCATGTAGTACGTGTAATTTGGGTTATTTTTTCCAACATGCATTACCTTACACTTACCCACATTAAATTTCATTTGCCATTTTGCTGCCCAATCACTCAGTTTGCTGAGATCTCCTTGTAGTTCTTCACAATCCCTTTTGCTTTTGACTGTCCTGAACAACTTGGTGTCATCTGCAAACTTTGCCACCTCACTGCTTACCTCATTTTCTAGATCATTGATGAACAAGTTGAACAGGATCGGTCCCAGGACTGAGCCCTGGGGAACACCACTAGTTACCCCCCTCCATTGTGAAAATTTACCATTTATTCCAACCCTTTGTTTTCTGTCTTTTAACCAATTTCCGATCCATGAAAGGACCTTTCCTCCTATCCCATGACCACCTAATTTACATAAAAGCCTTTGGTGTGGGACCGTGTCAAAGGCTTTCTGGAAATCTAGGTATATTATGTCCACTGGGTGCCCCTTGTCCGCATGTTTATTAACCCCTTCAAAGAATTCTAATAGATTAGACAGACACGACTTCCCTCTGCAGAAACCATGCTGACTTTTGCCCAACAATTCGTGCTCTTCTATGTGCCTTGCAATTTTACTCTTTACTAGTGTTTCTACTAATTTACCTGGTACTGATGTTAAACTTATCGGTCTATAATTGCCAGGATCTCCTCTAGAGCCTTTTTTAAATATTGGTGTTATATTGGCCGTCTTCCAGTCATTTGGTACCAAAGTGGATTTAAAGGATAGGTTACAAACCACTGTTAATAACTCCGCAATTTCACATTTGAGTTCTTTCAGAACCCTTGGGTGAATGCCATCTGGTCCTGGAGACTTGTTACTATTCAGCTTATCAATTAATTCCAAAACCTCCTCTAATGTCACTTCAATCTGAGTGAGTTCCTCAGATTTGTCGCCTAAAAAGGCTGGCTCAGATTTAGGAACCTCTGTAACATCTTCAGCCGTGAAGACTGAAGCAAAGAAATCATTTAATCGCTCCGCAATGGCACTGTCTTCCTTGATCGCTCCTTTTATATCTTTATCATCCAAGGGCCCCACTGCTTTTTTAGCAGGCTTCCTGCTTCTAATGTATTTAAAAAACATTTTACTATTGTTTTTTGAATTTTTGGCTAGCTGTTCCTCAAACTCTTTTTTGGCTTTTCTCACTACATTATGACACTTGTTGCAGACTTTATCATATTCAAAGAGTCTCGTGAAGGCCTTACAGAAACCAAAAAATCCACACTCCGTCTTCCAGCCAGAAACTACCGTCCCCAAGTCGCTCACCAAAACCCTTCAGCCCAGCTCGGCAAATGCACCTAGGTGTCTGAGGGTATATCTGCGCTACCTGGTAGATGGACCTGGTCAGGGTTGACCTTCCAGGGTTCAGTTTTGCACACCTAGTGGGGATGCACGAAATGGAATTGTCAGGGGTAGACAGTCAACCCCTGTGCATGTCAAATTCACGAGGCGTTAGGGAGGTCAACAGGAGAGTTTCTCTCATTGACGTCCCTCAGTGAGGACAGCCAGTTGAGTCGATTGTAGATAAGTCGATTTAAGCTACGCAATTGCCATAGCTGTAATTTTGAATCTACACTCAACTTTAAGGTCTAGTGTAGACCTGTCCTCATTCTCCTATACCCAGTGTAGTCTACTTGAAGCCAGCATGGTGTATAAATCAGAGCACAATGTGGCCCTTGGCTTGCACAAATGCCTTCGGGAAAAGCCAGCTTTCTTTCCAAATAAAACTAAAGGCAAAGAATGGGGGCTTGGTGTTAAGCCTACTATTGGAGAAGATGGAGAAATCAGGCATTGGCCCACGGAGCCCAAGCTGTGTGTTTTGGCTTTGCATAGAGGCCTGTTAGCATGGTGATGAGCCCCAGTGGACCTGTTAATAGGATATTACTACTTAACACTTATGCTTTGGGTGGCGCACAGGTCATCTACAAGTCTCCAGCACTTCACTCTCTCTTGGGACAAAACTTCTAGCTGTCTCCAGGAGTAACCCAATTGTTGTCCTTCAGTCTTAGTAGATCTTCTACATGTTGCCAGAGGTTGTCGTCTTTTGCGTTTTCCTTGTGGGTTCCATTTGAGAGCTTGACGGACTATGCTGGATGATGGTTTTCTGAGAGCTTGGTCTAGCCACCCCGACTTTCTTCTCTTGATGTGACCTTGTGTTTCTTGTCCTGCTTTGTTCCAAAGCTCCTCATTTGTGACCAAGTCTTGCCGTTTGACGAAAAGAATGTACTTCAGGCATCTGCTTATGAATGTCTGTAGCTTGAGATTTGAAGACTTTTTAGTACGCAATACAAGAACACAGTTCACATTTGTGTTGAAGATCCTCAGTTTTTGTCTCCGCAGATATTTGTGGACTCCACATGGGATGGAGAGTCTTGAATGAAGCTGTTGCTTTCCCTATCCCTGGCACTGATATCCTTGTTTGTTCCTCCATCTCTGCCCATAATACCATGCCAGTTGGGGAAAATGCTTCCTGCCATGCTAAAAAGCAACCTAACAATGAAGTGTGATACTAAAAAAAAAAAAAAAAAAAAAAAATATTTTGACAGTTGAACAAAACATAGCCCCAAGGAAAATAGTTGTGGTGCGTGGAGATAGAACTTCAAGCTAGAACTCAGAGTTTGGAAGCACATTGCCTCATCTGATGGCTCAAAGAATGGACACGTGAAGATGTAATAGGAGAAATCTGATGAAAACTGATGGTGTACGTTTCTGCCAGATTTGCGCATAAGCAAAACTGAAGGTGAGCAGCCAGGGGACATCAGCTCCTGGAACAGCTAATGCAGCAATCTGGGAATTCATAGGCTGAGATGTAACATGAGAGAGAGAGACAGTGTTGCTAACAAGCAGATTGATTAATACCGAAATCCAGTACAAATTTCAGTCTCTGCTGAGCGCTTTGGAAAACCCAGCAGTTTCACTTAGGTATTGAAATAGGAGACATGCAATCTTCAAAATCTGCCCGCAAAATTTTCGGTGCGGATTTCCAAAGGTCCAAGTGGCTCAGAGCCATGTGATCACAAGTGACAAACCACTAAATTGCAATAGAGCAGCAGATTAAAAACTCAGTGCTTACCAGTGCACGCCAGTGTTACTCAGTCTGAAGCTAGTCAGTATCATGGAACTATATTTTCCTAAAAGCAAGTTCATAGGAAAACTCTCAAATTCTTTTTGTTCTGAATCTGGCTTTGAAAGCTTTTCTGTGCTCCGGGTTACATCGAACAGGCTCGTTATAAAAATGAGGGTTTGATTGCAATCCCGTGAGACTTTGAATTTAACTAATAAAAGGTTTCAAAAATTCAGAACCGTAACATCTTAAGAGGCTTTTACATGGTGTTGTGTTTTCAAGTTAATATTTTATATTTCCCAAAGTGCATATTAAAATTATTAACACATTGATATGTAAGGGATGTTGAAGATTAACTGCTCAGTTGATTTCTGTTAATGAGCTTTCCAGCCCATTTATTCTGTAGATACTTTTTAATATGGTGTCATAGGTATTTGATTCCTTTGTGCCATTATTAAACAATAATGACCTAATCCATTTTCTTTCCCTTGAAATTACTTCTTAAAAATCCAAATACTATACAAAAATCACTGATCAGAAATGTGCCCAGGAACTGAGATCAGTGCTCCCATTATAATCATATTTGCGAGAGAAGGGCCAGGCAAATTGACCAAGGCCCTCCTTTTAAATTTTGACTTAAACATGCAATAATTTGAGGCAATCTTTCAAGCTGATGGAAAATTAACCCAAATGATGGACCCAAACTGTTGATTGGCCTGGGGCGTTTGCAGCAAGGCATAATGAAGGGAGGCCCAAAGGAGAGCAGGTCCTCAGATAACAGCCTTTCCACCATGAAAATATTTCTCAGGCTTTTTATTATTACATCCTTCAGATTAAAAACACCCTTGCCCCCAGGGTGATGAAGTGGAGCCGGGCACAGCTATAAAACTGCCCTCTGGAAGCGGTCTGGTCAGGCTAGCCCTCTGTTGGCTTCCTTGTCTGTTCATATGCAGTTGCAGTTCAGCTGACTTTTGCACATCACTCCTGATTTCCTCCCATGCGAGCTCAGGATCTAAATTGTGAGGGTAGATTCTGCTCCCAAGAGCTGCCACCTGCTTGCCGAACGGCCCAAGGGTGGAATTGAACCTGGGATCCCTGGAGCTTAGCGCAGGAGCCTCTACAGTTTGAGTTCAAAAAACAGCTGGCTCTCACCTAAGGCTGTAGAGGAGACTCACTCTTTCTCCCTATGAGTGGTCCAGGTGCCACTTCATGGCACAGTGAACCACATCCAGTAGGAGCGTGGGTAACACTCACTTCTCCTCTCTTTCCTCCAGACCCAAGTTAGTTTATCCTAGTTCTGGTTTCATCTGCATGAGGGACTGCGTGCGGATTGGTCATACCCCCATTTGACTTGCCTTCCAGCAAAGACCACGGCTGCAGAGAAGGCAAACTGCAGCTAAGGCTGGGATTCCCACCCTATGGGTTGTCATTAGGTTTACTAAAGGTCACCAGCTGGGTGGCTCTGAGCCACGAGTGGCTTTTTAAGGAGCTGCTTGCAGTTCCCGCCGCTGCCACAGCACACTCGTCCGGCTCGCAGTCCCTGCACGGCCTTACTGAAATGGAGGGATCCTGCCCTGCAACCAGGGCACGGAACGGCCTGCGCTGCAGCTGGGGGCAGGGAACGGGAGGGCTGGGGGAGCTGTGTGGAGGAGGCAGCAGCCGGCTAGCAAAGGAACAGCAGCGGCGTTCGTGTGAGGTAGGTGGGGGGGCAGGCTTGGGGGGCAGGCTTGGGGCTGTGATGGGTTTAAGCCTGGAGGGAGGGGGGCAAATCAAGATTTATACAAAAAAATTTCCCAGGGGAGAATCTCCCCCTCCACCACCCCCAGTTTTGAATTGCCTTGGATCACAAGGTCTTACTGAATTGTCAAAATGGGTCACCATCTTGAAAAGGTTGGGAACTGCTGAGCTCAGGAGCTCGTCACCAGGATCACTGATGGGCCATGTACTCTGCCTGCTCCTGTGCCCTGACAGTCTGACATGGCTGCCAGGAAAAGGTTAAAACATCGTCCAAAACTAGTAGGGGAGTCCTCGAGGCTTTCGCAAGCCCCCTCCTTTTGCAGGCATGCAGCTGCTCTCGGTGACAGTAACGCCTCAGGTCCAAGCAGTGAGCCACAGCTGAGACACCTGCATAGAGGAGAAGTTTGGCTGACCAGATGGGCACTGAGTAAATGCCCACAGTCCTGTGCCAGAATGAAAAATCGGGGCTGGCTCCTGTAGAGGACTTCTTGTCCTGAGCTGTGCTGAGGCCTTTGTCAGGAATCCAGTGGGCACAGATCCAGCGTTCCACTTCTCCCTTCCTCTGCTGTCCTGCCACGGTGTTTGCCTTCGGTCCGCGACTTATGTGTCGGGCGCGGAGTCTCTCTCTACACTTGTGTTGCGTTGCCTTTAGCAGCACCAGTGCAGGTTTCTCTCATGGCAAGGAAAGCATGTGAAATGAAAATGACCACGCTTACCTCAGAGCAGGAGCTCTTTTTCATTCTGACGTTGAGTAATTGCCCAATATGATTTAAAATACAATGTTAGTGACACGGCGGACGCGGCCTCTTAAGCTCCAGTCTAGCGCTAAGGGCCTGAGCCTACTCATCATTTAGTGGGTGGGTTCGGGGGAGTTAAGTGGCGCCCCCACTCAGGCAGCACAGGGATCTGGCCACACAGCATATCATTTGGAGGAGCATGGCCTATGTGTGAGTTTTGCAACGTCTTTGGATGCTGGGAGAAGAGAGAGGGGCTGAGCTGTTTTACTCTGATGGCCAAGCTGCACATGAAGTAGGGTTATGGGAGGGCGTTCTGTACAATGGCCAGGTGTGCTGTAGACGGAGCTGCAAAGGACAACTGGTGGGCTGGCCCGTTTTCTTTCTGTGGCTGGTCTCTGGAGACATGCTTCAAAGATGAGACTTCCGGTTTTCTTTCAAGCTTATGGGGATCTTGCGGGGGCTTTTATCTATAGTGCTGTGTTAATAGAGATTTCATGGGCTGTTCTCCCTCTCAGTGCCACCAGTCTGTTGAGTTTATGCACTGATGGATGCCAACATGTTACTTTTTTCTTTTGCCCTTGACAAAGATGGCCGCTGC
The DNA here is from genome assembly GCF_033958435.1 of Carettochelys insculpta. Lineage (NCBI taxonomy): Eukaryota > Metazoa > Chordata > Testudines > Carettochelyidae > Carettochelys > Carettochelys insculpta. The sequence goes on along the minus strand of NC_134149.1, from coordinate 3,853,052 downwards.
AGTTTCAGGCCTTCAGCATGTAGCTTTATAAGCACAAACAAAAAAAGGGGCGGGGGCGGTCCCTGAGTGTGCCTTTCTCTGCAGAGGGAAGTGGCTTGTTTTGTTGGGTGTCTGATGGCAGATACTGGGCCACCGTGCTGGCAGATTTCTGTTTGTTTGCTTTTATCTTTTTATTTTCCTCATGTGTCATATTCTTATCTTTTCTTGGTGCAGGTTTGGGGTCCTTGCAACCAGCTGTGACTTCTGGAAGAGCCTAAGTTACACACACAAGCATGCAGGCCTGGTCTACACCAGGAAAGAAAGTCAATCCCATATACACAATTCTAGCTACACCTAGTGTAGTTAGAATCGACGTATCAGTATCGACTTTCTTCCCTGGTGCAGACCAGGGCTCTTCAACTTGCACAAACATCCCTCACTCCATGCAATGGCGCGGACTGCCAGGGTCGACAGCCAAGCCCAGATAGATTGCTTTTACTGCACTTCACACATGGGACAAAATCAATTCCTGGAAGATCGATCATGGTGCATCCACCGCCCCCCTTCCCCCCCGTAGGGTATAGACGTACCCTCAGAGAGAATGCCCCTGCAGAACACTAGCAGCCTAATTCCCAGCAGGGATATGTCATTCCTGCTGCCAGTGCTCTTGGCAGAGGTTGAGTGTGATGAACATCTGGCCGCTAATCCCTGGCAGGCAAGGGGACATTAGCAGACAGGTGAGCAGCTGTCTCCTCCACTAGTAAAACTCTCCTGCTACTCACTCGCTTTAGAGTGAAGCAGAGTTTATGCAGTCTCAAAGTGGAGTTACCCAGAGGTCAGCATAGCCCATCAGTGCAAACCAATACATGGTAGAGAAGTAATAACAATAATCAGCCCTAATTACTGAGAAACAAAACATACAAATTCGTAAGTCTGAAATTCAATCAAGTTGTCCGAAGAGAATCTTCCTGCTCCTACAGCCTCATCCAGGAAGCAGCTAACTTCATTAATTTCACTTAGTCTGTTTCTTGATGGTCTTCAGAATCAGCTCCAATACTATGGTGGTGCTACTGTCCTGTTTCATTATCTCCAGGGGCTGAAAGGCCAAGTTCAGCCCCTTAATCTAAAATGGCTTTCTTTCAATTCAGCAGATTTCTGCATCACTGCTTGGAAGCTGGGTGGTGAGATTTGGGAGCGCAGGAACGTGTTTTGTCTGACAGGTAAGGCACTAATGATAGAACTCTGGTGCACTTGAAAAAAAAATGCTGAAGCAAACTATGCAAAGCAAAGCGAGCAAGGGGTGAAAGAAAGTAGGTGCACAGCCCCAGTGAGAGCTGGCTGAGTTGTGGCAAAAGCCAGCAGGGAGTTATTCAAACAGCCGGCAGAGGCCTGGGTTCTATTAGGACTGGATCCGAAAGAAATTGTAAGTTACTTTCACTTCTGAAAGAAAGTGTTCCTAACAACTGTTGACTGTCAGTCACATAAAAATGTTAATTCAGTTTGTAGTAGATACAACAATCACACGCAGTATTTTAGGGGATCAAACTCTATTAAATATATACATGGTTCCTGTCTGATTGTGTTCCGGTGGTACCGCAAGTCATCCCACAACTCCGAGTGAGAGGCCATTAAGGTGAATCGTTGAGATAGCAATCGTTTGGTTCAAGCTAGGTTTCCCAGAGACCCAGGACCAAAGAAAGGACTTTTGGAATCAAAGTATGAACCTGAACTGACTCAAGGCCATCCATCTGATCCAGGAAATGGGCAGGACCTTCTGGTCCATGTGTTTGGGGTGGGAGCGCAATCCGTTCATAAGGGTTGGAAGGACTTTGGTCTGATAGGAAACCATTGCTGCAGGCCTGACAGGGCCCCTTCAGAGTGATGGCTGGTGTACTGAGTGCGTGTTTAGATGTTTGTTGTTTTATGTGTGTCTTCCAGAATGCTGTTACCCTAACAGTAAAGATGCTTGCTTAGGGAGAGCTGAGTGGTGCATGTTAATGAAGGATTTCGGAAGATGCTAATGAGGCGCTGACATGAGTATGCAGTGCCTAATTAGCATAGTGGCAGCCACGCACGATTCAAAAGTGCTGCTTTTGAAATGTGTGCCGCCCATGTAGCCCAGGGCCTTTCAAAAGGACCCCCTGATTTCAAAAGCACCCTTTTCCTATTTGGTTTTAGGAAGGAGGGGCTTTCGAAGGCTGGGGGGTCCTTTTGAAAGGCCCCCTCTAAATTAGTGGCGTACATTTTGAAAGCAGCACTTTCGAGTCATGCGTGGCTGCCATTATGCTAGAGGTGCTGCATATTCATGTCAGCACCCCATTAGCATCTTCCAAAATCCTTCATTAACATGCCCCTTCCGAAAGGGATGGGTAGTGTGGCCACAGCCAAAGAGAAAGCAATATACAAGCACTGGCTGTGACACAGGCTGGCTTTCTGGAGGCATCACAGTGTACTGTGCAGCCGGAAAATCCTCTGTCTGAAGGGAGTGAGTGAAACAAGATTCCCTGCAGAGAGGCAGGTGACAGCTGGAGTGGACCCTGGACAGGAAGGGACACACCAGTAGAAGCAAAACCTAGCAGTGGGTGCTCTGCTCATCAGCTGGGCAACATTTAAATCTCTCCCAAGTGAACGCCCAAGCACCCAGCTTACAGGGAACACTGGTCCACGGTAAAGAACCTGCCAAAGTCTCTGGGTGGTGCAAACAGTTCATTTGGGGCAGAAAATCCATCCCTATATTTTCAGGTGCTGGCTGTGTGTGTATGAAATCTGGTGGAGAAGGGACTGCCAGGAATCCTGGTCACATTTTGCGTGAGTTTAATAAAGAGCAGCATGGAGATTCCGCTATGGAGATTCCACAGTGTTATGAGGTAATTTGTTCCAGTGCTTAACTACCCTGACAGGAAAATATTTCCTGACGTCCAACCTAAACCTCCTTTGCTGCAGCTTCAGCCCATTGCTTCTTGTCCTAACCTCAGTGCTTACAAGAACAATTTATAACCCTCCTTTTTGTAACAAACTATAACTGAAGACTGTTGTTCTGTCTCCCCTCCGTCAGCTCTTCTCCAAACTAAACCAGTTCTGGGGTTTGGAGTTTTTGTTTTCAGTCATACCTCATCCATTATGTTTTCTAGACCTTTGATCATTTTTATGGCTTTCCTGTGCGTTTTCTCCCATTTGTCTCCATCTTTTCCCAAGTCTGGCGTGAGGAGAAGAACCCAGTGCTGTACATCACTTGAGGCCTTAATCAGTGCTGAGTGAAATGGAGGAATTACTTCACCTGTCTTCTTGCAGCATTCTTGCTAATACAGTCCAGAATGATGCTCCCTGTTTTTGACAACAGTGTTTCATAGTTGGCCCACGTTTATCTAGTGATCCACTCTGCGCCCGAGCCACCTTTCTGCACTGCTCCTACCTGGGCAGTCATCTCCTATGTTGCTTTTTGTGCAACTGATTATTCCTTCCAAAGTGGAATGCTTTGCATTTGTCCTGAGCGAATTGCTTCCTATTCACCTCAGACCACATCTGCGGTTTGCCAAGGGCATTTCGAATTCCAATCCTGTCCTCCACTTCCCACCTTGGTATTGTCGGCACATTTTGTAACTGGACGCTCCACTCTGTTATCTAGATCGCTGACGAAGACATTGAACAGGACCAGACCAGGACAGAGCACTGTGTGACCTCACTCAACGTGGCCTGCCAACTAGTTCACTGCGCGGAGAGAACAATTTTCTGGCCAGCTGTGCACCCATGCACCCACCTCACCCTAGGCCTGCTTAGACTCGATTTCCCTATAGGGACCCTCATTTTTATTAGATGGGCGCGCGCACGCACGCACGCACACACACACACACACACACACGCACACACACACAATATTGTTCTGAAATCGGTGACTGACTGCTCCCGGCTCTGTCCCCTGCAGGGTGAGACAAGCACTGCTCTGCCTGAGACAGAAACTCCTTCTTTTCTAATTCTCTAATTTCCCAGCTGCACCAGCTGCAGCCAGTACGGACGGTGGGTTGCCCCAGAGATAGGGGGCTAGGGAGAGGCTGAGGTTGGCCACAGTGGTGGGTGCCCCCAACGAGGATGGCTGAGACCCCCATACTGGGCTCTACTGGAGGGCAGAGTCCAAAGAGACCCAGCAATCCTGGGAGCGACGCGGGCCCCAAGGAGAGCACAAGGGAGAGCAGAGGGCGGCGGCAGACAGTTCATCGGCCAGAGGGAAGTGCCTTGCTGAGACACAACTAATTCTCTGAGCAACTGGCATGTGGCACCGTGGCGGTGAGTTCGCCCCTTAGCCTCCCCTGCAGGGGCCTTACCCCTGCCTGGTGCCAATTGCTAACTCCTTGTCCCGTCTCTTCCACCTGTGGTCCTGCCCACACTCTGTCCCAGCACCTTTTCTCCTCTGCTCCACCCCGTCCGCGCGCTGTGCCCACTGCTGCTGGCGGTGCCTCCTCTCTCCACCAGCAGGGAGTGAGGAGAGAGGAGAGGCGAGAGCTGGCTGGCCCAGGGAAGGGCAAGCCTGCAGGTCGGAAGGGACATATGGGGCCCCCAGGGGGAGAGACAGGGACCTCTCTGGGGTGAGGGAGAAGACGGAAACAGAGACACTCACCAGGTGGCAGCTGTGGAGGGGTGGGGGAGTCTCAGGGAAGGGGCCAGAGACTGCCCAGGCTTGGTGACCCTCCTCTCATTCATTTCCATGGAAGTCCCCAAACCCAAACGTCTGCTCCCACCCCAGCGTGGGTTCAACTCTCTGTGCCATCAGACCCAGCGCACAGCACTCCCAAAGCCCGTCAGCAGCCGAAGGAGGGGCTGCTGCCCTCACCCACGTTCAACGGGCAGCTGCCAGGCTTGCTGGCTATTCTGGCACCCTGTGGGATCTCTGCCACCCGCCATCCCTGACAGGGCAGAGAGCGCTCCACACGTGAGCAGAGTGGGGAGAGGTCAGCCCATAGGCGATGGCAAAAACAGGGATTCCAGGATTATGAGCTCAACTGCGGAGTTGGAGCAATTGTACTGAGCCTACAAAATTTTCCATGAGGCTACTTCTTCCCACGTGCCAGGAGGTGGCACTCTTTATGTTAGCCGTCTATGTTTTACACACATACCAGTATCTCTCTCCTGTATAAGGTTGCAGGGTTGTGGGCAGATGTATTCCTGGAGGTTTCATCACATGACACAATCTTTAATCCCTGGAAACTCCAGGACAATGCTGGAGGAATGTTAGCCCCACCGGCACAAACTTCAGAATGCACCAGGAAAAAACTGCATTGAAAAGTTCAGTGATTTCCCAGTCCTGAAATAAAAGGGTCCAGCCTCATCATTTTGTCTGCCAAGAAAACTTTTGCGGGAAGGGACTCCAGGAATGCCAACAAGTACTTTCTCCGGTTCCAACTGCCTCTCTGCTTATGTGGGGCATGTGACAGAGAAACGACACCAACTTTGTGTAAGTGTCAGAGAGGGAGCCGTGTTAGTCTGTATCCTCAAAAACAACAAGTCCTGTGGCACCTTACAGACTACCAGATATTTTGGAGCATAAGCTTTTGTGGGCAAAGACAAAAAGCTGATGCTCCCAAAAATCTGTTAGTCTCTAAGGTGCCACAGGACAACTTTTTATAGTAAAGCTAGTTTTCGTTGGCACCTGGTTTTGCAATTTGCTGTTCCCTGAAATTAAGTGGAGCTATTTACAAGGTACTATTCATTGAATTGGAGAGTTTTGACGTGATTAAATACAGCCTGTCTACAAGCCTTACGGACTGGGGCTTCCCCATGGGGCCTGCAGACTGTTTACCGCACATGTCAATATTCCTCAACGATATGTTATATTCTTAAACTGGGTTGGTTTCTTTGGTGGAGTTCGCTGTTAACCTAGGAGCCAGGTGAAATTAGTATGATTAAAGCCGCCCATTATTCCAAAGCCGTACTGCAAAGGGAGTGCTGTTATCCTAGCTTATGGTGCTCAAGTGCTCACATACACTACAGCTCTGATCTCCTTGCTCTCTGCAAGTACAGTGAGCCACCCAGCTTAGCGCAAGGTAGGTATTGTACGTACTCACTAGCTGCCTGGGGAAGAGCTTGCAGAGCCTTTTCTTTGTAGATGCCTGGTGTACCCGATGTCACGCATTTAGGCCTGTCTGCACCAAGGGACTGTCAGGGTGTTCTTCCTGTGAGCCACTGTGTAACTTCTCTTTCAGTATGGCAGCTGGTTGTGCTTGGCATGTTAGGTGCTTCTGGGCATTAGACATGGGCTTACGTGGAGATCAGGATTTGGCCAGTAATGTGGATAGAGTCTCAGCATCGTTACGCTCACGTATATTTGCAAGATGGAGTCTTTCATGAGAGGCCTACATCGGTTTCACCTTTCACAGAGCAACAGCCCAAGAGAGAGGTGTAAAATGAGCTGGTGTGAGAGTTTGTGACAGGAAATGCCTTGAATGAAATGGTGTGGTCATCTGTTCTGGGCATGCAGCTCCACTCATGTGGTAGCATGTTACTGTGTAATGACGTTGAAAGGTCTCCTGCAACAACTCCTTGCTCTAAGCAAGAGGCAGGTTTGGCACTGACAGTGTCTCGGAAAGGATGGTAGTTTTAGTTTTCCTGGACAGTTCGCATTCGTCATCTTAGCTACATCTACACAGGTATGCTACAGCGTCTACACGTCCTCCAGGGCTGGTGCCGTCGATGTTCAACATCGACGTTGGGCAGCACTACATCGAAGTAGGCGCTGCAGGGGAGCATCTACACACCAAAGCGGCCCAAATCGAAATAAGGGTGCCAGGAACAGCTGCAGACAGGGTCACAGGGCGGACTAGCACTTCTGGGGCAACAGCAAGCTGCTCCCTTAAAGGGCCCCTCCCAGACACACTCAGCCTGCACAGCACGTGGTCTGCAGAGCCACAAGCATGCACACCCCGTCGAAGCAGTATGGACCCCCAGCAGCAGCAGCAGCAGCAGCAGCCAGAGGTCCACACACCCGCCCCTGCAGGAGCAGTGCTTGCCCTGCTCAGTGCTATGCAGGAGGCAGCTGATCACCTTTTATTTGTGGAAGAGGAGCTGCCCCCAGGGGATGAGGAAGCAGCCCCAGACCTTGCTGCCCTCCGCCCCCATCCCACCCCACCCCCCCGCCGCACACGCCGCCAGCTGTGGAGCTACCCCACGAGCATGGACTGGTGGGAGCAGCAGGTGCTTGGCGAGTGGGACAACGAGCGCTGGCTCCAGAATTTCCACATGAGCCGGCAGACATTCCTGGAGCTCTGCCAGTGGCTCACCCCTGCCTTACGGCACCAGGACACCTCAATGCGACATGCCCTCACGGTCGAGAAATGGGTCGGCATCGCTGTCTGGAAGCTGGCCACTCCAGACAGCTACTGATCCATGGGGCAGCAGTTTGGCGTGGGCAAGGCCACTGTCGGGGCTGTCCTCATGGAGGTAAGAGGACCCAGGGAGGCGAGGGGAGCCCTGGGAGGGGGGAGCCCTGGGGTGGAGGGCCAGACACACCCTGCACACCCCTCACTGGTGCTCTCTCATGTCCTTCCCCTGCAGGTCGTCTGCGCAATCAATGCCCTGCTCCTCCACAGGCTCGTGCGGCTTGGGGACCCGGGTGCTGCCATCGCGGGGTTTGCCAGCCTCGGCTTCCCAAATTGCTTTGGGGCTCTGGATGGGACCCATATCCCCATCCGTGCCCCGGAGCACAGCAGAGGACACTTCCTCAACAGGAAGGGCTACCATTCCGTGGTCCTCCAGGCCTTGGTGGACAGGCGGGGCCGCTTTCTGGACATTTATGTTGGCTGGCCTGGCAGTGCCCACGACGCCCGGGTATTCAGAAATTCAGGCCTGTGCCGCCGGCTGGAGGTGGGGACCTACATCCCCCAGTGGGAGATCCCTGTGGGGGATACCACCATGCCCCTCTGCGTCGTCGCAGACGCGGCATACCCCCTCCGGCCCTGGCTCATGCACCCTTACACGGGCCATCTCACAGCCAGACAGGAGCGGTTCAACACGCGCTTGAACCATGCGTGCCAGGTGGTCGAGCGCACTTTCGGCCGCCTCAAGGGGTGCTGGAGGTGTCTCCTCACCCGCCTGGATGTGGGCCTCACCAACATCCCCCAGATTGTGGGCGCGTGCAGCACACTCCACAACCTGGTGGAGAGCAAGGGAGAGGCCTTCTTCCAGGGCTGGGCTGTGGAGGCTGGCAGGGCCGATGTGCAGCCATCCGCTGCCCCCAGTCGCCAGGTCGACCCCGAGGGGATCCGGGTCCGGGAGGCCCTGCGGGCCCATTTTGACCAGGCTGCGGGGTGAACGCTGGCAGGCCACCCACTGCACCCCCCCATCCTCCACAACACTCCTTGCCCCAACGCCCACACCACAGAGCACCCAAGAGCACACCCCCGCCCACTTTTCTTGCAAATAAATGGACATGTTGTATGAAACCAAACAGTGCATTCTCTTATTAATAATATATATAAAAAGGGGGGAACTATTTACATGGGGGGGCAGGTAGCAGAACAGAACAGGGGTCCAACACAAACTATATACAAAGGGGGGATATGTACAAAGGAGGGGGGGGCCACGTCCTCAGCCCCACACTCCTAATGTCCGGCGCCCGGGGTTGGAGGGCGCGACCCTCGCCTTGGCTGGAGCCCTGGCCAAGGCTGGGTGGGGGCCAGGCGAACCAGCAAATACGGCCGGCTGGTGTCCGCAGGCCCGAGGTCCCCCTTGGCGGCAGGTCCCAGGGTGGCGGACGGTGGAGGGACGGCAGTCGGAACGGCGGGCGGCGCGGCATGGGGGGGGGCCGGGTGTTCTGCTATGCACTCGAAGGTCCGCATGAAGGCCCCCACAAGCCTCCTGGCGCCAGGCCAGCGCTCGCTCTTGGAGCTCCCACCGCTGCTCTGACACCTCCAGCTGACGCCGGAGGGTCGCGAGCAGCTGGGGGTCCGTGGCCGTCCTCTGGTGGCTCTGCTGTTGGCCCCGTCCTGGGACTGGTCGGTGCTCCGCCGAGGGGCTGGCCTGCTGGGATGGCCCCGGTGGGTTCTCTGGGGCCACGGACACCTCGCCGGCACTCTCCGGGCCCTCCGATGGTGCAGCTGCAGAACACGGGGGGGGAAGAAGAGTGGAGACAGCCGTTAGTGTGGGCCCTGACCCGTGGCCCTTGTCCCCGCACCTCTCTGCTGCTGGTTCCTCTTCCCCGTCCCCGGGAGATGCTGATGATGATGATGGGTGTGTCCCCCCCCCGGGGGGACCCTAGGTTACACTCCCCCCATCCCCAGGGATGGGGCATGGCGCTGTCCTGCTGGAGGGCAGGGGCTGATGCACTCTTCTGAGGGACATGCCACTGCTGTCCTTGGGGCCATGGTCATCTGGGCATGTGGAGGGCCCTGGTTATGTCTCTTGTCCCCGCCCTTTAACCCCAGGGGTGTGAACCAGGGGGGGTACATACCTGATGGTCCACTCCCACGGTCGGGGGACACCCACTAGGCGGACGCCCTGCTGGAGCTCCGGGACGGGAGGGCGATCCGGAGCCCCCTGTCACTGGAGGAGGATTCCCCCTACTCCTCCTCCGGCATCCCAGGGGTGGGCTCCTGGGGGGGCGCCTGGGGTGCGGGGCTTACCTCCGGGGCGGACTCCGTCTCCGGGGCCTGCTGGGGCTCGTGGGCCGAGGTGTCAAGAGTGGCCGGGGGGGAAGAGGTGTACCGGGGGCCCAGGATGGGCCTGAGCTCCCTGTAAAAGGGGCAAGTGGCGGGGGCGGCCCCAGATCAGCTGGCTGCATCCCGGGCCTGGGCGTAACCCTGCCACAGCTCCTTAACCTTACTCCTGACATGGTCAGGAGTGTGGGCAGGGTGACCCCGGGCAGCCAGGCCCTCGGCCAGCCAAGTGAATGCATCCGCGTTCCGCCTCTTGCTCCCCATTACCTGGAGCACCTCCTCCTCGCCCCAGAGCCCCAGCAAGTCCCGGATCTCAGCCTCCATCCAGGAGGGGCCCCACTGCCTCTTCCCAGGCTGGCTGGGAGCCCTGGCTCCCCTTGGGGGGAGGTGCCCTGGGGCCACTTGGGGGGCTGGCTGGCTGCCATCACTGTGGGGGTGGTGGGTTGGGGCTGCTGCGGGCGTGCAGGCTGGCTGCGTGGCAGTGCTGCCACCTGCATGCACTCTCAGCTTCCTGCACAGGAGCACAGGGGGTGGGGAACTTTAAGGGGCTGCTGCACGTGGCGACCATAGAGCTCAGGGGCTGGAGAGAGCGTCTCTCAACCCCTCAGCTGATGGCCACCATGGCGGACCCCGCTATTTCGATGTTGTGGGACACGGATCATCTACACGTGCCCTAATTCGACGTTGAATGTCGAAGTAGGGCGCTATTCCCATCTCCTGATGGGGATAGCGACTTCGACATCTCACCGCCTTGCGTCAATTTCAACTTCGAAATAGCGCTCATGTAGACGTGGCTCTTATGTGGTGTAAACTCTGACACCAGTCAGCCAGAACTGGGTACAGCATGAAATGAAGCCCTGAGTGTGACCACAGACCTCAGTAAAAGATGTCCCTGGCCTTGTTAAGTTCATTTCAGCACTGAGCTCTTATAGTCCAATATGTATAATGAACTAACGCATCTCTAGTAGTACTTTTTACTTTGCCTGCAAAGCAGGCGCAGCCTCATGTGAGACAGACATGCCCAAGCAGGTGGTGTTGTAGCGAATGTTTCAGTAAAGTTACAGCAGAAGTTTAAAAGGCAGCAGCAATGGGACGGGGATTCAGGGGACAAGTTTTGGGTTGAGATCAGTGTACGTAATGCATGGGATCGGGTACATAGTGTGCGAGGTCAGAGTGTGCATACACTTTACATGTATTGCAAGCTCATGTTATATCATGCACAGTCAACAGAGGCCGACAGAACAATTGGTCTCTGTTGACTGTGTGTGTAGAGTCTGGAGATATTGTAATTGCATGTGATAACCGCTAGATGCCAGTCCTGCCAAGTATAAGTAAATGCTCCGCTCTTCCAATACATGCCCGCAGAGTTTGCATTGGGAGTGCTAGTGATGTGGTGTATCGATCAATGGCACAAGGGCAGAGGTGGGTGAAGTGCCAAAAACCCGTTTCTATGTTTGGTCTGCCTGTATCTGATAGGCCGTGTCCCAGGCATTCTCTGCTGTTCTCTAGGAAAGGTCCCCGTGATTCACAACGACGTGTCTGACCGGGGAGAAGCAGACGGAATGTCTGGCTATTGTTACCGTGTGACGCTAAAGCCTCACCACGCACATACATTCATGGTGGGGCTGGTCCAAGGCTGTTGAAGTCAGTAGAAAGTCTCTCTCAGTGATGTCAATGGGCTCTGGAGCAGCCTCACGCCAAGCAGCAGGGGTGAGGAACGGGGCCTTTTATCCTGGTTAGAGTTCCCCCAAACTGTGGCTGATGCAGTATGCTCAGGGGATCTGTGCCACGACAGGGACACCGAGATCTGGTCTTGGTGGGTGGGTGGGAGGTGCTCTAACTGATGCGGTACCCAGAGATACTGAGACCTAATCTGGGGTGAGTGAAGTCTCTGCTCTACAGCCTCGGCTGAGTGCCAGCTCATGTGGGAGAGTGCAAGGCTTTGGACCCCTCTGCTCGTAGGTTCTATCCCTGGGGCCAGCAATCTGGGCCGACTGCTTCCATGACCGTGCAACTGTCTCTCTGCCCTGGGATTGTTGATGTGTGAGATGGGGACAGTCGCATTTCCTTCCTTGCCAGGGAAGGGGCTCCAGAGGAGGAGTCCATTGCTTGTGCCATGCTCACACGCCAGGGTGACAAGTCACAGCCTGGGGACTTGTGGCGACACGTTGTGGAAGGCGAGGCAATGGGGGGTGTGGCTGAGAAGCAGTGAGGGAAGAATGTGGGCAACAGCCCAGCTCAAGGAGAAGGCTTCCAAGGAATTCTGTTCTTAATGAAGCTGGAGATGTGCGTAACCCACACACCTAGGTGTGGTTCACTGTCCCACACAGTGGTACCTAGACCACTCCACCGAGAGAGAATAATTGTCCTCGGCAGCCGATGCTGAGTGCCAGCTGGCTGTCAGCTCAAGCGGTAGAGGTGCCTGCACTAAGCTCCAGAGGTCCCAGGTTCAAGCCTGCCTGCAGGTGGTCATACAAGAAGGATGGGCACTTGGGCAGTGTCAGGAGCTGGGGGAAAGCACCTGCTCGTCAGGGGGCTTGTCAGCAAGCAATGGCACTGCTGCCTGGGCTCAGTAGTGCCTTGGCTGACAGAAGCATCCTGGGGGGTCTGCTGAACCAGGGCACAGCAGGTGGATAGCCAAGCGTGCCCCCACCTGTGGCCAGCCCAGACATTTGGTGGGTTGCTCCTGATGGCAAGGAGGTGCCTGGGCAGATTTCTTCCCCAGCAGACCTCTGCGTGGCTTGCTAGGTCAGGGGTGACCCAGCCCATTGCACCTGGGGAGGCAGGTTAGGGGCTGGCTGAGCAGTGGGATGAACCTGGCAGGACTCAGGAAATCGAAAGGGGCATCATTCTCTGAACAGTCAAGCAGAGCAAGAGCCAAGTTGAGCTGACCTGCCCCCTTCCTCAGCATGCTGAATGCTCAGCTGAGACTCATTCCCCAGCTCCCAGAGGCTGCTCAGAGGAGGGGGAATGCGGCAGGACAAGCTGCTCTCACGGATGCTCAGGGCTGGAACTCCTCCCCCTCCAGGGGAGTCAGAGCTCCAGCACGTGCCCTGCCGCTCACACCTGCGAGCGTTACTCCTGCGCTCTCTTGCTGGCCTCCTTCCACACGTGACCTGCACCTCAGGAGCCACCTCTCCTAGTAACTGCTGTCCCTTCCCTGACCAGTCCCTGCCCCCAGCACAGCCTCGCTGGGGCTCCAGGAGGGGTGGAGCGGCTGGGCTGGGATGCTCCAAGCACAGCCCATTGGAGATAATGGTGTGGCTGTGTCGCAGTGCAGGCAACCCCTCCCTCTGCCTCCTCCCAGCACAGGGCCTGCCCTTGGCGGCTGCTCATGGTGGGCCGCCCTGGTGCACTCAGAGATGCTGCAGTACCGTGGCTACTGGAGGCGGAGAAGGGTGCAGTTGGGCACAGGTCCCCGACCCTCATTTGCGTCAGAAATGAGATCAGACTCCCAGGGCCAGGATCGCTGAATTAGTTCCCTCTTTCCCACAATCCTCCTGGTCTTGGCCTATCGCAGCCATCTCAGACCGGCATGTCTCGGTCCCGATTTCCACAGTCAGACTCGTCAGTTACGCAGGAGGGGCTTGCAGCCAGAAAAGCGTGGTCCACAGCCACCAGCGTGTCCCTATTGTCCCCGGAGTACAGCATGCACCCGCTTGGTGCTGGGCACAGTTAGGGCAGCAGCTCTCGACCAGGGACATGGTACCCCTGGGCAGCAGGGGGGGCAGCAAACACAGATTGCAGAGGGGGCTGCCACACAGGACCAGCGTGAGCCTTGCTGGGGGCCAGGGCAGAAAGCCTAAAGCTGCACTGCATGAAGCAGAACCCTGCCCCTAATGCCAGCCCTGGCTTTCATGTGTGGAAAGCCAGTGGTTGTGGCACAGATGGGCTCTTGCGTTTTTACAGCAGGTTAGGAGGAGGTGAGGGCGCTGTAAGAAGAAGGCTGAGCCCCCTGTGCTAGGGTACTTGGTCCTTTACCCCACATTAAGGGCCTTATGTTTTTAGCACTGGAGGTTCTGGTGAAAGGCCCCCTTGTGACTGGTGTTAAGGAGCTGGGTGAAGAAATCTCTTAGCTTCGGTGCTAAATATCAGGTGTTTGCTATCTCCCCCCCTTCCCACAGCTTGGTTCCTGTAGCAGCCTCTTGGTCGTTGGTTTGTAACCTATTAGGAGCACCTGTTTGCAGGGACACTCCAGGTTCCAGCTCAATGCACTTCGATTCCCCGTATTGAAGTGGCGGTGCTCTGCGTTGCAGTCCTGTCTGACCTTCGGGCATGCCGTTCCTTATGGGAGTGGCTGCAAATCTCCGGACCATTTAAAAACGTAGCGCCATTAACCCCCAGCACCCAGTGCCTCATGGCCCGCTCCAAGGGGAGGCACATGGAAACATGACGCAGCTGCAGTGCTGCAGCCTAGGGAATGGTCCTTTGAGTGCACTGGCTGTGTGCTGCTGCTCTGAGTCCAGGAAACACGACGTCTGAAATTGCACAGCTGCCGTTCCTTGGCCATACCTGCTGCCTGAGATGGGGCTGTTTGCTCAGCAAGTTACCCCCTTTGTCGGCCATCTCAGAGAACCGATGTTCCCCACCCCAGCTGCTCCTTTTGGGCCCTGCAGACCAGCTCTTCCCTTGTCTCCATACGAAGTCCGCCGAATTACCATCAAATCCCAAAGCGGGTGGGGCAGATCTGGGAGTCAGTGCAAGCTCCTGGGCCCCAGCGAGCACTGGAAAAGGCTGGCTGGCTTGTGCCGTGCTGGCACCCCCAGAGGCCTGCAGAGAGCAAGTGAGATTCGATCTGTCCGACACAGCAGCTGGCTGGAGAGCTGGCCTCACGGAGGGAGTGCGACGTGTGGTGCTCTCCACACGGCAGGTGTGGCACTCGCACTGATGGCTTCCAGTAAGAGGAGAGCCTGCCTGCTGGGTATTACATCAGCCCCTCTATAATCCCTCACGGGCTTTCCCCAGGCACAGCTGGCCCCCCAGTGGCTGCAAATACACATTCTACTCCAGGCATTGTAATTCCTTGCTGTCCTTTGCCCTTCCAGTGATCTACCTCCGCTGGGGTGTGGGACAGCGACAGGCTCCCAGACTGCCCTCTGTCGAAGCAGCCTCTCCTTTCTTTTCTTTTAGGGCTCACAGAATTTGATTTTTGTTCCGCAGTGTGCAAGGATGCTGCTGCTGTTCGTTTTAAAGCATTCTTTTACCTTTACATTTTCACCATTGCATGGAACGACAGGCTTAAGCCTCTTTTCCTCTGATCTGTATGGATTTAAATGTTCGTTTGTTTTTTTTTCAGGAAACTCACGGGGCAGACAATTATTTAAGCAGATTGAAAAAAAGATTCAAAAATTTAAACTTTAGAAGTGCCAGAACACCACTTGTCAGCGTCATGTCAACATGTACAGCATCAATATCCTGAAATCAACCAAACCTACGGTTTTACCGTTCGTTTGATAGGCCCTCTGTAATAAGCCACATTCAGGTGTGTTAATGGGGGGGATTTTGACTCTAGAGGAGTGGTGTCCAACAGGAAGTCAAAGATCACATTACTTATGGTTATCAGAGAAGTAGCATGTTAGTCTGTATCTCTGAGAACAACAAGAAGTCCTGTGGCACTTTATAGACTAACAGATACTTTGGAGCATCAGCTTTTGTTGGCAGAGACCTGCTTCGTCAGATGCTTCGTCAGAAGTGAGTCTTTGCCCACGAAAGCTTTGCTCCAAAATATATTTGTTTATAAGGTGACACTTATGGTTGGTGTCTTTCCATATTCACCACGTTCATGCCCCACCCCAAATAAATGCCCGCCCCATCCCCCAGTGCTTCATGGAAAACCCTTAACACCTCCAAAATTGTCGGCTTGGAGTAGGAGAAGGGGTTGGTTTCCCAATTTACAGTTTCAAAGAGAGCAGCCGAAACTGCTGCGTCAAAACCCCATTTTCCACCAGAGAAGAATATTGTTGGAAACGGTGAAACCCAGGAAAGGCTTTCAGCGATTCCAGCACACGCTGGCTTGGTTCCATAGCGGTAGCAGTGGAATTGCTTTGACTTGTAGGTCTCACACAGCAAAAGTTTGGGAGCCCCAAGTGGGCAAACGGGCCTGTCTTACAGTTGCTTTGCTACACCACTGCTTTGGGAAGGAGCAGCAGAGCTGTGGCTTTAGTTTTGTGTTTGAAAAGTGTAGTCGCTGTCCTGACGTAGGGACAGAGGAACTAAGGACATGGTGGGGAGAAGAAAAGCATCCCTTTAAAAGCAGAGGGGACCAGCTAAATCTGGCCCCACAGAGTCAAGACAACAGTCCCTTCTGTGGTTAGCAGTGTTGTGCTCAATGTTCCTGAATCTGCTCTCCTGTGCTTACTGGCTGGCGCAGGTTTACGATAAGCAGAGAAGAGCACCGCCTTACTGAAACAGTGATGAATGACTCAGCCCCTCGAGTAATATGTGACGGTATCGTCCTCCTCAAAGGCCTTCCAGGTGCCAGACGATAATGTGAAGTATTGGTTTGTTTCCCTTCGTGGCTCGCAAATGGGCAGCTGCGTGATTAACGTTCCTCTCTCTTTTTTCCTGTTAAAGCCTTGCTCTGAAGCTTAGACGTTCCTCTGATCAGCTGTCAGTCTGGAATCTGCAGCCCTTTTATTTACTTTAAAATCAGGCTACCGGGCTTGTAGCTGTCCCTGGGCTCATCTGTCATGTGGTTAACTCTCCCATGCTCTCTCCTGCCCAGCCACCCTGCGTAGAAAATGACAAACGGTGAGAGGCCGGCAGGCATTTGGTGTTGTGATATTAAAAACACACCCCCAGCCTCCTTCCCAGTCATTCCTGAGTTTCAGCACTTATCCAAAAACTTTGCTGTAAGCATGATTTAGTTGCGGTTGGTCCTGCTTTGAGCTGGGGTTGGATTAGATGAGCGCCTGAGGTCTCTTGCAACCCAACCCTTCTATGAGTCTAAGGTTGTGCTGCCCATCTAGAGATTTCGCTGCACTGACAGCTAGGCAAATCGGACCGCTGGGGGTGGTGAAATGACCAGGTCATAGAGTAACTTGGTGGCAGAGCCAGCCCAGCCCCACTGGCTGTGCTTTTGGGCCCCTCCTGAGCTCTGCTGACTCCTTGGCAAATAGTATAAAAAATAATGTAACTTCTGTCTTGTTTGGGCCCCCGTCTGTGTAACCCCAGTGACGTCAGGTCAGTAGACGTTAATACTGCCCTGTGGCCAGCAGGGAAGGGCATCTGGCAGGCACACGGCACTCCTTCTCCCTTAACCGTGCTGCCGTTACTTCCCTCGGCCTAAAACTCAGTCACGGAGAGCACATCCGTTCTAATGAGGGATGGCGGCTTCCCTCTCTTTGGTGCAAACGCCTTCAGAATACGGTGCCCTCTGCCACTCTGCTTCCCTCTAGCTGTTTTGTGCCCCAGTGCCTGGTAGGGGCTGGCCTGTGCTTAGCGCTTCATCCTGGGAACCTCACCACTGCTGTCTCAAGCCACTGCTGAGTCACGCTCTTGGGTACCTGCTGCTTCTGACCCTGGGTTACGCCTGTGCAGTACATCGTCTCCTGACCTTGCTGAGCAAATGCCGCATTGGCCTCTGAGCCTGCAAAGTGCTGCCTGCAGAATGTTAACTCTCACCCAGGCCCTTGCCGAGTGCCGCCTCCCATCTGGAGGGAGTCGCGCTGGCTGGCGAACTTCACATTCAGCTGCAAATGCCTGTGGTGGCTCTCAGAGGCAGCACCCGCCTGGTGGCCCTCTGTGTTTCTCAGCGTTGTTCGCTCACCCACCCCCCCTATTTCATGGCAGAGTGCAGAGGGTGGGTGTTGTCCTCTGCTGCTTTTATTGGGTGCAAACGAGGGGTCGTGTTTTAGAAGGGAGAAATCAGGGCTGAAGCCCTTGCCTGTCAGCTTAGCCTGCTCAGCACCCAGCCCACAGGACCTGACACACTGATGTGCTGGGTGAGCTGATCTACGCCTGGAGTGAGATGGGTTAACTCCATTCTACTGCCTGTGCAGGCAGCAGCCTCCAGAGAGCTTGTGGGGAACCAGTGCCACCCAGAGAGTGAGTGACAGACTCATGCTCAGAAGTTCCTCTTTTCTCTCCATTTCCCAGTCCATCAGCATGTCCTGATTTCCAGCCCTCTGCCCAGCCCGTGGAACCCAGCTGGCTTGCTGGCTTTTGTGTGCAGCTCAGCTTTGGAAATTAACTTCGAAAGGTGACTCATCCTGACACCTTGCCACAGCCCAAGGAGCAGCTTGTCCTTCAGGCTCAAGCAAAGAGCTGTCTGTATACTCTGCCATGACGTTTGCAAACTCCGTGCCATGTGCCTCAACTTACTGCATCATGACTGTCAGTGGAGACAGCAGCAGGATCCAGCTGCCAAAGAAGCAGATGATGCAAATTCACGTTCTCGTATTGGGTTTGTGCACGTTTTTTAAACCGTGATGGTGATGAACTGCTGCAGCAACTTAGCAAGGCTTGGGGTGTGTTCTCCCTCTTGATGTCTTCAGTGGAAGACACACAGTAGCAAACACGTGATGGGCTAATGCGGGGACGTACAATGGGTTGTGGTACAGAGGTCCGAGGAGATGGTCCAATGGTCCTTGATGGCCTTAAGAGCCATGGGAAACAAATGGACTCTTCAGTGCTTGACAATGACATTCGTTAACTAATACCAGTTCTAAAACCGAACCTGCTTTGAGCCCCTCAGCTAGCTACAGTTGGGGTGTAACGTATGGCGAAGGCCCCAAGCAGGACACGCTCTTCATGCTGCACAGTTGGGGAGCACCCAGTCTCGGTGGAATATAACCATCCTAGGGGGTTGGTCTGCGTGACGGCCCTTCAAGTGACATGCGTCTAGGAGGTGACAGCTTTGGGTTGTAGTGGGTCTGCCTTCGCTGGGAATTTGGAGAACCTCCATCTCTCCCTCGGGTCTGGCCCTGCGCGGTGCTCAGCGGGAGAGAATGAAATAAATGGCAGGCAGAAGGTAAAGTAAATTGGTAGCACAGCTGCCCTGTCAGGGTAAAGACCAAAGGGGGTGGGGGGGCCACAGGCAGTAAGACTGAACCAGGGGCATTGAATAGAAATCTGAGCTGGGGAACTCACTGCCATGTGCAATGTGGGTGCTGGACTGATTGGCCTAAGCCGCACTTGGTTTGCTATTCCCTGTGGCGCGTGGGTGGTTGGAGCAGCTTGGAGTCGGGGGGCAGCCATTTTTCCAGGACCCCTCAAATGGCTGGTGGCCACTGGGCACAGGCCTCTTTGGCCCAGTGTTTAATCTACAGGGTGGTCTGCAGGGTGCAAGCCCACCTAAAACCCCACTCCCAGCCCTGACTTCTTAGAACCCCAGGAGAATTGCACACGTGTGAATGTGCAACTACCTGGGTGAGTGTAAATGGAGCCTCGTTTGCGCCGTGGCTGTAGCACAGGGCTGTTGCCAGATCAAACCTCTCCATCTTTATCCTTTTGCTCTTTCTTTTGCCCAACACTCAGGTCATTTGCTCTGCTGTCATGGCAGGAAAAGGGGAAGGGGCTGGTCACATGAAACTGAATCATCCATTCGTCACCTCTAAGGCCAGAAAGGGCCGTTCTGGTCGTTTGGCAGCTTCATTCCGGCGCCTGTGATCCAGCATGTGCTTCCAACCAACCTGGGCTCCTCTGCAGCAGGAAGCAGTTCTTCACTGGCGGTGCTGCCCGGTGCTGGTGATGACAGTGAATGTTGAGGAACTGAGAGGCCCAGGATGACATTGACGACGGTTCACTCATTGATCAGTCAATTTCTTGGGTAGCACTTGGAACATGCAATATATTGTTTGCTGAGTAGATCATCCTGTACCCATTGTATTATCTAAATGTACAATATTCATTTTATAGGAGAAGCAGGAAGCACAGAGGGTATAAAACATGGTAAAGGATTGAGCTTTAAAAACACAAGCCCCCAATAATAAAGGGAGGACGCAGCCAGGTCCTATATTAATGATGCTCAGGATTTTCAAGGCAAAGTTGTAGCTGGCTGCAGTACAAGTGGTGACAACGCTGAGCTAACAGAATTGTACTGGTGGGATCAGTTCAGCTGGAAAGGTGTCTCCTAGACTAGCAGAGCTAATAGAAATTGTGAAAATGCTGCACGGTTTCACTCGGCACCAAGACCTGAACAACTGCTTGAGTTTGGCAGTTTTACTACTGAGGCCCCTGGGCTGGGCTGCCTGGCTCTGAAACAGCAGCTAATAGATGCCAAATTTGCACCTTGGCCTTTAGAGCATCAAGAGCCTGAGTTTCGTGCCAAATCTGCTCCTTAATGTGTGTTGCGGGCTAGAGGTGTGGTATGCTGGATTAGGTCACAGCTAAGCTACTTCAGCAGGACACTGTGCCTATAAAACTCTCAGGACGCTGTTGTCTTCAGAGCCAGTCATTTGCTGCACACTGTGTTTAGTGCCCCACCCTCTGAACACTCCCATGGGGACTGGACTTTGGGGCCTTGTGGGTTTTCTCTTAAGGTAAAAATGAAGGTAACGCTAGACTGCAAACACAAGTCTTGCTCTTTGTGTCGTCGCGGGGGCTGGGGCGGGGAAGAGCTAATGGACTTTCTCAGCACACTGCCCAGAGCTGTCGCTGTGCTAGGGGCCTGGCAGGAGAGTGAACAGGTGCCACGGAACATGGGAACGGGCTCCATCATGGGATGACAGGACTCGTTGCTGTCGAGGGGAGGTATTAAGTCTTTTGGGTGTCTGTGGGCCTAGGTGGCCACCACTACATGGGGCAGTGAACCACAGAAAGGTGTGTGCGTTACTTGTGCACCCCCAATAGAAACACACGGTGCCCACCGGGGGCGCGGTGCTAATCTGCTGGGCAGCACCTGAATCTCCACGGGACAGCCACCCGAGGGCTCCACTCACAGGGACCACTGGCTGCTGTGTGTTCCTTTTAGCAAACACACTGAACGTACCTCGCAGGAGGGGAGCCCCTCACTCATCAGTCCCGACTGGACTTGCTGATGAGTCCGGCCTTCCCCTGCAGTTCTGATTAGCCAGAAGGGTGGAGCGGGTCCTGGCTTTGAAGCGCCTTCACACCTAGGGAACAACAGGAAGTCTTATGGCACCTTATAGGCTAACAGATATTTTGGAGCATAAGCTTTCGTGGGCAAAGACCCACTTCATTGCCCATGAAAGCTGATGCTCCAAAATATCTGTTCGTCAATAAGGTGCCACAAGACTTCCTGCTGTTCTCGAAGCTACACTAACACGGCTCCCTCTCTGCTACTTGTTCATGCCTAGGAGCGCTCTGGGACCCTTGGGCAAGGTTGGGATTTTGATAATTGCCCCAGGGACATTGAATGGTGCTCTGGGCTCGTCTGCCTGCAGGAAAGCTCTCATTGAGACCCTCAGAGAACTGCTTCACCAGCGCTGCCCTGGGAGCAGGCCCAGACGGCGCCAGACAACAGGGCGAGGCTTTGCTTCTGTACAGCAGAATTCGGAGGTTGACTCAGCGCATTTTCTAACGTCTCGGTCAACACCGCTGCTGACGGTGCAGAGTTTTCCTTGGCCTCAGCCCCAGCCAATAGGCCGAGTGCCAGTCCTCTCTGCAGAAGAGACACAGGTATTCGCACTCTGTCCTCCCTGGCCTCTGTAAGCACAGTTCCTGAGTGTCCGCTTGTCTTTGCTGCTGCCTAACCCTCCATCCCCGCTTGGGCTGCAAGTGCTGTTATCCCCTAGATGTGGGACCAACACACAGACCATATGACGCAGGCCAGTGGGGGAACAGGGATTGAACGCCAGGTGTCCAACCACTGGGCTCTCGCCCTCTCTAGTCCTTCCTCTAAGCCAGCGAGACTACAACGGAGGCATGCAGGCCCCGGAGGCTCTGTTACGTGGCTCTTTGCCTCACCTGGTATTAAAACACCGAGCGATTTAATTATCTGAGTTATTAACCAATCAGGATCCTTTTGCTGTGTTATTAATCAATTGTGGTTGATAAAATAATAGTGCGTGGGCGGCCATTTTGCTGTGAGAATAATTTATATACCTGCCCCCACACACTATATTGCCCCTGTTGGACTGTTTCATTACGACCCTATAGTAAATGAAGAATGAATTGTTGTCACTGGGGCTCCTGCGGGTAGTTGATCGCTGGTTTGGCTCCTGACCCACTGAGGTCTGTGTAGCACTGCTCTGAGCTTTGCTGCCTCCTGGCCTTCCCCAAGGACCTGACTGGTCTGGGTGACAGCTGTTAAATCCCCAGGTGCTTGGGTTGGTGGCTTGCCCTCTGGAAAGCACCGCTGATGAAATCACAGTGCTGCTAATGAAACAGAACATGGCTGGCACAGGGGTCTTGGTAGAGCTCCTCTCCTTTTCAGTGCAATTTGGATTTGCTCGGGGGGCCTGACTCATCAGTCACCAGTCAGCCACGAAACACTGAAACCGGGGGAGGAAGTCAAACCAAATCACTTTGTTCAATGGGGTTACTTCAGAGCTGCTCCCGTCTGATGGGGCGGCCCCTAGCACTAGCCTTCATGCTGGGGAGGGGGTCGCCCCATGGAGAGTGGCTGCAGAGGGTTCTGTTCCACGCTAGGGGCTGCTGTCCCAGCGGATGAGCTTTCACACTGGAGAGGAGCGGGGTGGAGCACCCATTGAGAGCGCTCGGTCTGTCAGCAGAGCACCCCACTATGGACAGTAAGTTGAGAGCCACAGCCTACAGAAGTGCCTGAGGATCTAATGCGACACTGATTTTCCCCAGCGGGGGGCAGGGGAGGCTGCCCTGGCTGAGAAGAAAGGGTAATACTGGTGTGAAGGGTGTCAGGGACACAGGTCTCTGGGGCGGGGGTGTCAGAGGTGACAGAGTTCACAAAACCACCCCAGGTTGTACTGTAGCAGCAGGCACTCAGGACGCCTGGGTTCTCTTTGTGCCAATGAGGCTGCGGCCATCCAGCAAACCCTTCTGTGTCTCCCTCTTCGCCTCCGTGTGGGGAATGCAGTAATCCCTTGCCAGGCCAACGAGCAGCTTGGTTTTGTGCTTAGGAAGCCCATGGACAGTCCAGTAGAACAGCTGCTGTGGGAGGGCCAAGAACCTCGGCCTGCCCCCGTTTAATTGCTTCAGCTGCAAGCTGCTCGAGAAGCACCACCCTCCGCTCCAGATCAGGCCCTGATAAGCCAATGACTCAAACATCAGAAGCTGAGCTCCAGAATCTGCTCAAAAAAACTTGCCAGGCTACTTGCACCGAGTTCCCCTCCCAGGGCAGGCTTTTAACGTGGAGGCTACTTGAATTCCGATGCCTGCGCCCTGCTTTTGCCGAGCTCTCCCAGGGCCTGCAGCCCATCATGGAATGGTCTGTGCCCTCCAAGCTCAGACACTGCTTGTGCCCCAGCCTGGCACTGAAGTACTGCTCCGGGTGACTGCGGGCACCAAGCTGCAGGCCTAAGGTGAGAGAATGGTTTGGGAAGAGCATCAGTGGCCTGCGCTGAGAGGAGGGGATTGCAGGATGGACCCCAACAGCTGAGCCGAACCCCCGAGGAGTCAAAAGTCAGCCAGACTGTAGACTGCCTTCCAGTAACTCTGCAGGCTCCTGTTGTCTCCTCCTCAGTTCCCCAGGACAATGAAAAGGAGTCCCAGCCTCTGAAAGGTGCTACATTGATGCAAAAGCCTTCGTCCAGGGCCCCGCCAACCTCAGGCATAGCCACCTCAGGAGCCAGAGACGACACCATGAGACTGGGTTAAACTAGTGACATACAAATAAACACAGAATTCGTCTGGGGACCTTTAGGTGTGCCTTTGCTTTGCGAGCCACGAGGACACTCTCGGGTCAGGTTTTCAGCCTTCACTCTGCAAATGTGAAACACTTTGGACATGAGCGCTGGGTACCTCTACCCTCCAGAGCCTCTACTCACAGAGGTGTGCCCATGGTGCCTCCTCACTTACATGCAGGCCCCCGTGGAGTTTTTCTGTTGGCTTAACACCACCACTCCGAGCTTGGGCAGTCATGCCTGGTAGTCAGAGCGATGGCAGTCAGCAGGCACGATACAGAGCCAGGGGGTCAGAGCTGGGGTCAGGAGTCCAAGAGCACACCACAAGGCAGGTCTCACAGACTCAGACTTCAAGGGCTGAAGGGACGATGGAAATCATCTGGTCTGACCTCCTGCCATTTGCCGGCTGTAGAACTCATCACCCACACCTGTCCCCCACAACCCCTCTCCGCCCATCACTGGCTGAGGTACTAAACTCCTCAAATGATGATTCAAAGATGCTGCTCAGAGTTAGAGTTCTAGCTGATTTCAGTGGTGTTACTCAAGACATGCACAGGTGTATATGGGATCAGAGTCTTGTCCTCATGGTGGATAGTGCTCAGATTAAAAACTTGCATTCGGTGAAAGCTGTAAGTTGTTAATTGAAATCACTTTACTTGAGACAGTAACGGAACCCATGTTCTACTGTAACCATACTCCTGGTCTTCGGTCAAGTGCAACACTTAAAAAAAATGCCACGAAACAAATGCTCCTGATTTGGAGGGGAAGCGGGAGGTAAGAGGGCGGGTGGGAGTTTTGAAGCTGGTATTCAGCATTGTGGGGGAAATCTCTATGTTCACATCAGCACCAACTCAATGTTGAATTTGGATGAAATAACGAAATCCCTTTGTCTGAATTTTAGTATCACTTCTATTATTTTGCTTCAGGGGTACTTGGAGATGTGACCTCCTTTACTGTACCACTACTTAACATCAATAAAAGAGCTATTTACTTCACATGCTTGTTTGCTTGTGACTTCTTATGAGACTGCTTGTGGAGGCTGTCAGCCGTGCGTATAACTGTATAAATATGCATAATTAATAAATGTTATTTGCTGGACATGTATTCCTAAATGTCTCAGGTCTCCTTGACCGAGAAATTATCTTCTCCAAGATCTGATGAAAAGTTTAGACTTCTTAATTTATTTTCTTAGATTAGACTCAGAAAATAACCTTCTTATTCTAATAGGTAGAGCAGTCCCCATGGAAGATCTGTATAAATGAAAAGGCAACAGGGGAATATAGGCCAGAGCAGCTATTAACAGATACTTTCTCCGACCTTTTAATTTTGGGTCAAAAGCTTTGGAATTTAGACTTCATTCTTTGTAGCTGTGCAAAATGTGGCAACACATTTTAAGTGCCTGATTATTAAAACAATGGTAAATTGTGCAATATATTTGTTAACATTTCTGTTTGGGTCCACTAGGGGGAGTGGCTTAAACCCACTAAACTGTTAGTATTGAATTTCTTTCCCACCAAATGCTGGTAGGGAGTAGGTACTAATTTAAATATCCTGCATAACTGGCCAAAAAGTTTTCGATGGAACAGTTTTCCATCAGAAAATGTCATTTTGTCAAAACTGAAACATTTAATGGGAATGTGCTGGAAGGATGTCTATAGGTTTGGTTTCAATAATGTCAAAATGTTTCATTTCTAATTTATCTCATTTGTAATTATTTCACTTTGGACTTTATATTATATTAAATATGAATTAAACATATGTGTTGGGTGAAAGATTTTTATGCAGCCTGGATATGATACTTAATATTATAGCCTAAACAAAATGATTCAACAACACAAAAATGAAACATTTCTATGGCTCCAAGTTGGATTTTTTTTCTTTTTTGAATTTTCATGTCATGGGAAATTCTGAAATTTCAGTTTTGTGTTCTGATTCAGCCTTTGTTTGAATTTCAGATTTTCTCATGGAATGGACGCTCCAGTTCCAGATCAGCTCTAAACACATGTGCTTTCTTCCCTGTTTGCTCCTAAATAGGCTGATGCTTCCTTGCAAAGGGTAGTATCTGCCATGTAACCATATATATATATTTGGTCTTCTCCTTTAAAGCAGATAACACAGAATTCTAACGTGAAGACCAAATAGCTAGGAAGCCTTGAGCCATTTAGAGTTATAAACGCATTCAGAGATATCATGCTCTGATGGGTATATGAGTTCATAAGGCCAAATTCTACCACCAGTGCTCACACTGGGCAGTGCCTTACTCCATACTCAACCTGCATCTGACAAAGTGGGTCTTTGCCCACGAAAGCTTATGCTCAGACATTTCTGTTAGTCTATAAGGTGCCACAGGACCCCTTGTTGCTTTTACTCCATACTGATTTCAATAGGGCTGTTCTGCTCAGTAAGGTACTGCTCAGCATATGCCACAGTCTGTGTTCATACCAGCTACAAGGTTGCACATAACAGCAACGAAGGGTCCTGTGGCACCTTATAGACTAACAGAAAAGTTTTGAGCATGAGCTTTCGTGCGCACAGACTCACTTCATCAGATGCTGGTCATGGAAATCTGCAGGGCCAGGTATAAATAAGCCAGAGCAAGGGTGGGGATAACAAGGTTAGCTCAGTCAGGAAGGGTGAGACTTACTACCAGCAGTTGATCTGGAGGTGTGAACACCAAGGGAGGGGAAGCTGCTTTTGTATTTAGCCAGCCATTCACAGTCTTTGTTTAAGCCTGAGCTGAGGGTGTCGAATTTGCAGACGAATTGTAGCTCAGCAATTTCTCTTTGGAGTCAGGTCGTGAAATTTTTTTGCTGTAGCATAGCTACTTTTAAGTCTGCTACTGTGTGGCCCGGGAGATTGAAGTGCTCTCCTATGGGTTTTTGTATATTGCCATTTCTGATATCTGATTTGTGTGCGTTTATTCTTTTACGTAGAGACTGCATGTGTAAGCCGTGTATAATAACACTAGTAGCTTGTTTGCTTCACTGTGTAGTTGTTCCAGTGTGTGTTTGTTAGGCCTTTTGATGAGCTATATATAGTACAACTCATTTAAAGGTGTTTTTTTTGAAGGTAAGGAAGCTTTACTTCTATTAGGGCAAAAATATTTCCCTTCACATTCAAAGAGCATCCAAGCTGCTGTCTTGTCAAAGATTGTTCCCATGACAAAGCAGAAAGTAGAACTGAAGTTTTCCTCCCATCAAACACTTTTCACTTCAGAACCTTCCCCCAGCTAGCCAAAGCCTCTCCTATTGCTTCCATGTCTCTGGCTGTGCACGATAGGTCCGTTGGCTCTGGGACCTCAATCCCCATAAGAGGTTCCACCGGGGAGAAGGCAACCCAGCAACCCTCTGAGAGAGAGAGAAGCGCTCAAACCGCCGGTGGCTGAAGTGTCTGCAAGGACTTCCAGGGTTTCCAGTGAGCCGTGACACGTGGACTGCTACCGAGCATGGCTGGCTGAGTGCGTCAGCAGGCCCAACATCGGAGCGGTGTTATTTTTAGCAATGGCCCCTCTGGGAATGCTTTGCCTTTGGAACACCTGCCCTGCCTCTCCCATCCTCTCTCACCGATCATTCCTTCAGCCGCACACAGGTAATAAGGTGCCCACCTTCCTGTTGGGCTAAGAGTTCCACCTTGTGCCAGGCAGGGTGCGCATGAAGCGGCAGGTAAGCCTGCAGACAGCGACCTTTGGAACACACTCGCACCTTGCAGAACCAATAAGGCTGGAGGTAAAGAGAATGATTGCTGTGGCAACCGCGCTGATGCAACCTGATGTGTCTCCCTGAGTTGCACTACATTAGTCAACCACAGAGGAGGGAATATAGCACGGGGCGAGCAAAGGCATTACTCCTTTAGCTAAGGTAGTATGCGCTCACGGTTTAGGTCCTGGGTTCAAAACCTGCTGTTGACCACAGCACTATACCTGGTCATTGGATACTGTAATAATCCAGGGATAGGTTTTACATGACATGGAGGGGTTAATAGGCCTGGCTCATTTGCAAGAAGATCACTACAGAGAGTGTTGGGGATAGGTAAGCAAACCTGGAGAAGGGTTGAAATACTTTGAAAACTGAGCAAAGAAGGATGATGGGTTGACACAGTAGAAGGAACTCTTCTGTAGATACCTGTTACCTAATGGGCCTGAGCTTAACCTTCGGAAGCCCTTGGGCAAATACAATAATGTATGTATGCATAATTGTGAGGCTAATTTGCACACACAGTTCCCATGACTGAGCATTCAAATGGCCACTTATACACCTAACCCTGCATCTGCAGGCACAATTCCATAGCACATGTGTTTAACTGAGGTAACCGTTCTGCAGAAAATGACCTGGGGGTTACAGTAGATGAGAAGCTGGATATCAGTCAGCTACGCACCCTTGTAGCCAAGAAGGCCAACAGCATATTGGGCTGAGTAGAAGCATTGTCAGCAGATGGAGGGAAGTGATTATTCCCCTCTATTCAGCGGTGGTGAGGCCACTTCTGGAGTAGAGCACTGAGTTTTGGGTCCCCAGCTACAGAAAGGATGCGGACAAACTAGAGAGAGTCCAGCAGAGGGATTCTCAGACTCTGCTTGGTGTTGGGGTGGCAGCGAGAGTTGTAAGTGGTATTGGGGAGCAGATTCAGCTGAGATAGCATGGAGAAGTGGGCACAGGCACCTGGTCTGAAACAAGCCCAGCATGAGACTGCCTCCTGTAGGAAGAAAGCTTGTTGGCCAACTTGAGCAAGCAGAGAGAAAGCAGGCCTAAGAAAGGGCCCCCGCAAGTGCCCAAGAGACCAATCTGAGTTTGGGGCACCGAGCTGGTGCCGCTCTCAAATTCCCACTCACTGTCTGGCTGAGGACTGAGGATGGACGTCAGACGGGTCAGGCTCTGGGATGTTAATCAAACCTGGGTTTGTTCACTTGTCCACCGCTGCTGGTGTGGCCAAGCGTCACACCAGGCACAATGTTTGTGTTGGTGTTCTAATCTCTGGGAAAGGAGGTTTGCAAAGGAGGTGGCCATGTTTCTCAGTTAAGCAGCCTAAATTCCAAGGTCAGACAATTATTTTTTCTCCCAAAGATCCGGAGTGCTGGGAAGTGAGTTTCTCCTCTTTGATTGCATTCCAAATGGTTCTGAAAGTGCTGCTGGCTCAGCTTGCTCAGCCAAACAGGGGGTCAGACTGCTGAAAATTGAAGCATTCTCCTATGCACTATTGCGCCTCACTGGAGCTGCGCTACGGATTTGGCAGCGAGTTGGTCAGAGTGAAAGCAGTGACTGGTTGTATGGCTCATGCGCCAACATTTCCTCTTTAGCTTGGGAGGAGCAGCTGTTCTCCCAGTGTATAATACACAAACAGACTGCATTGTTTTCTGCTTTGCCTTTTTTCATCAGGGCGGAGAGACTGGACGTGTAGCTTTTTGCAAAAAGCAGGAAAAGACAAACCCCAGCAGTTCTGTACTATGAAGGTCTGAATTTTAGGGATCCAATGTACCATCTTATATGTAGAAGCCATCCAGGATTTATCACAAACGAAATGGCACACGCGTTAAGAAAGCCTTCAGAAACCGTGCCCTTGAAGTGTGATTCTGTGCCGAATTGTGTCCCAGTAAAACCAGCTCCTTGCTGCTCAACAGACCTGCTCCCGGGGTATGTTCAGTCGCATCTGTTGCCTTCAGTAACAAATGTAAATTTTTCTGCTTTTTACTCCAGTTAGCCCTGTGGAGCCGGGCAGTCTGCTGGAAAGAGGAGGAGGGGCAAGTGTGTGTGTGAGAGAGAAAATATCCAGTAGTGTGGTGCAGGGATAAATCGGACGTTATTTGCAGGCAATGAGCTCGCAAGAGGAGCTTTGCCTTTGAAACGCGTTGAACAATTCTGCTGCTGCAGGAGCAGAAGAAGAATCTGGCCCAGGGTCTCCCAACCAGGAGGGCTCTGCAGGGCTGGCAGACAGGAAGCCATAAAGACAGGCTGTTATCACACAAGTCCTCACAAAACAAAGAGCAGCCAAGTAGCACTTTAAAGACTAGCAAAATAATTTATTAGGTGATGAGCTTTCGTGGGACAGGCCTGAAGAAGTCGGTCTGCCATGAAAGCTCATCTAATAAACTATTTTGCTAGTCTTTAAGGTGCTACTTGGCTGCTTTTTGTTTTGATAGTGTATAGACGAACACGGCTCCCTCTCTGTTTCTGTTCAAGTCCTCACAAGTGACTCTGGATTTACACAGGGAGCAGATGAGCTGAGCAAACAGGGGCCATTTTAACACGGATCCATAACACGGCATTCTGCTGTGAAGGGGGACTCGCGTGGCCCCTCTCGCCACATCGCCAGTCTGCCTGGGGGGTTTCTGAGCCCTGGCTGAGGAGCCAGTGGGGAACTCTTCCACGGTGGCCCATACATACCGCGTCACTTGGAGTTGACCTGATTTTTCTTACTTGGCCTATTTGCCTGAGTAAACCGAGCGGAGCCGGATTGTTCCTTTCATTGACATTCTTCCTGTAACTAGTGGATTGTTTAAGGTTCCTCAAGCCTGCTGATGTTTCTCCAATGTGCTATTACACAGGGCTGTGTCTGAAAGCAAAGCACAGGGCCATCCATTATGGCTTGCTTGGTAGGCCAGGTGCCAAGATACTGCTGTCTCTTGTGAGTTCTGGTGGCTTTAATGCTTGTGAATACATGGCCGATTATTAGCGCTAGCTGGAGGCAGATGCTGCATGAACATGCTGGCTCATTCGCCACATAGCTCAGGTGATTACATCTCAATTCAGCTGTGCCACACACCTGGTATCCCCCTTGGAGCCTCCCCTGGGCCGAGTTAGCAATTATAAGCCGTGCTCTTCAGATGTAAACAAATGTCCCCAGGGGACTTGGGGCTGATCACAACTGGCCTCTCATTTATGGCCCCAGTCAGGGCTGAACTCTGGCTTCTGGCTCTGACAGGCTAACGCATGGCTCTAAGGAGTCATCCAACTTCGCTGGTGTTTTCTTGTCCTGGGTGGGGCTCTCTAGACGTGTTTACAGGCTCAGTAATAGCCAGAGAACTTCCAGCCACTACCCTATACTCATGTGTGAGCATTTGCTCTACAAACACTTTGCTAAACTGTAAAAGCCTGGAGGTTTAGTGAGATTAGAGGGCTTGTTGTTAGTTATAAATATTAATGAGAACCAAGTGCTGATGCTTGGCTGTTCTGTAGGACAGCATGGGGCCCTGCGAAGAGAACAGCTGTCCCTGAAACCACCTGTCCCTCATGGGTTTCCATCCCCGTGATGCTGCCATTAGGATGCACGCCAGGCTGCTGAGCTGATATTGGATGGGCCATTCTGCCAGGCAAGAGCTGAGCCCGATCTCGTCCTTTGCAGCTGTGGCATTTCTGGGGACCTCTGTAGCTGTGCTAGTGAGGGGGCAGCTTCACCTGGCTCCATGAATAAACTGTCTAGGTGCAGAAAGTTCCACTGCAGGTCAACGCCCTGACTCCAAAGTGTGTGTGAAGGTGGCGGGGGAGGAGGTGGCCATGCACAGGGCTTGGCGGTGAATGGGTGTCTGGGTGGGCAGTAAGTGGTGCTGGGCAGGAAGTGGCTGGCTGTGGGGCAGTGGCTGGGGCAGCTGGGTTGGAGCTGGGGTGGCTGACTGGTAGGTGGGCATGGCAGGAGGCTGAGGCCCGGGGGGATGGAAGCGTGTGAGGTAGTGATTGAGGCGGTACTGAGCCCTCCCCACGTTCACAGCTGCTGCTTCCCCAGCCCCGAAGATGCCTAGCGACTGGCTCAGTTACTGCCACCGTGGCATCTGGTGGCCTGAGAGCTGCACGTGCAGCTCAGCTGGGCTGAGGCGTTTGGCCTGGGCCGGTGGGGATGTGTGCGGCTGCTGACTGCAGGGCGGAAGGGGCGTCATGTGGGGCAGATGTCTCCCCTCCAGCGGGAGAGCAGGAGACAGGCTGCAAGATTCCCTCCAGCCACTCCTCAAACTAGGGCAGGAGGCACTTCATCCTCCTGCAAAGACCTGACGCCTCGGGGGGCTGTGGGGAATGAGGTTAGGGAGGCGGAGGCCAGTTTACTGAGCGATGTGGGGAGGAAGTTTGTTGGCCTGAGGCCCAAGTAAGACAGAGGCATTGTGGGAAACCAGCTCCGCCTCTCACCAGCCTGTGCCAGTTGATCCTCTCAACCGGGGGTGCTAAGGAAATGTACTAGGTGGGCTCAAAATGTAATGCCCCCACCCTTGTGCGCCCGCAAACCACAGGTGCAAATAACTGAGGACACATTGTTCTACCCTCAGTTATTGGCAGCTGCATTCTAGACCACTTGAAAGTCCAGGCAGCTGATTCCCAGGCGCTAAGGTTCAGTTGTCCCACTCTGCATGCACATAGCTGCGCCTACAACGTGAAGCCAACGTCTGGCGCTCTCATCCAGTCTCTGCGTTTTCTCTGGAGTCGTGGGGCATTGCTAAGCTCCAGTTTCTCTACAATGTTTTTACCTTAAACATCTCATTCTTTCGTGGGCCCGAAGAAAGGATTTATGCCACCCTCAGAGATTCCTCCCCCCCCACCCGCTTGATTGGGGGGCAATTTCTTCACTGCAGCGTTAGTAATAAAATCACAATGTTATGTGCAGCCTACACCATCAGAGCTGTCAATGTCACCAAGACATAAAGTCTCCTCTCCCCCCACAGGCTTCCTGATAACCCTGTGCTGCAACAATTGTTGGACAGAATAAAAGAGCTGAGAAACCAGTTCCAGTGCTTCCCAAAGGACCAAGCACTGGGTGAATTTTGAGGCACAGGGCTACCTGGGAACAGTAACATGTGAGAGTTGCTGACATTCAGCTGCCAAAAACTGATTTTTTTTTTTAATACTTTCCAAGTTCTTGTTCAAGGGCAGTTGTAAAAATTATCCTGACTGGTAAATAATTTATTTTAAATGTCATAGCATTGTCTAAATTGTGCATATGGATTAGCGCTGTGCACCGAAGGTAGTTCTCATAGCTTTGGCAACGGTATTGGATATGAATACCCAGTGGTGCCCATTAAAAAAACACCTTTTACTATTCTGCAGGATTTGACTTCCCTGAGTTACTTGCAGCATTTCTGTCAGCGTGGCCAATCCAATCAGGCAAATGCCAGAGGCCAGTCAGAGATCCTGTTGCAGCGGATGTTGGGGTTCTTGTGTTTGAAGACAACAGCCCTACGGTGTGGATAGAAAGTGGGAGCCAGGCCCGAGGTTTAAACCAGAGAAGTGCAGTTGAAACAGTTTGGAAGGAAACAAGCCCAGGTAAGAGCTGGCTGGTCAGGCAGGAGGCAATAGAGGTACATTTTCTGTACGGGGAGGGCTGGGGGAGATGCACAGAGTAGTTGTTGGAACAGGGTTTCATGGGAGAGCTTTCGCAGGGCTCTCTTCCTCTGCAAGGCATTTCTGTTAGAACTCTCGCTGCGGACTTGCCTCAGCCACTGACGGGAATTGTAGTCAACTCCCGACTTGGCAGCTCCGTGATGGGCTGGCCAGGTGATTACGAGGGCTGCATCTAAGGGAGGAAGTTGCTGGCAGGTTGGGAAAGGAGGGAGGAGATGATGTTCCCCATGGGGGAAAAAACATGTTTTGTTTAAAAACTAAACTCTCAGCCCAGGCTTTGCGTGTGCCATGAGGAGCCCTCTCCGCTCTGCAATTTGGTATGTTTCTATGTGTAGCTGTAGCACGGTGTTTGTGCATGGGGAACTAACCAGGCAGCCTTCAACAGCAAGCCTAGAAAAGAAGAGAAGTTAGCACCTAAGTCTTTTAGCATCTGACTGTGACAGGTGCTACCGAAGGAAGGAACTGTTTGGGAGAACAGAGGAAAGAGATGTATTTTCCTAAGGTCATGGTGTGTCCTAAGACATACCTGTTACCTCTGAAAGTGACAGTACTCAGTAGAGGAGTCAGGAGCGCTGGCTGCACCGTGTGCATGCAGATAGGTGCCCACAGAGAGGATAAAAGCCTTACTGCTGCTGGCAGCTCAGCAAGTAGAGGCCCTTGGTTTTTCAGCTGTACAGCCTTGGTTCTGCCTGTACTGTCCCTGGGGAGAGGGTTAGCAGATTTGTGCAGCTGCAGCATGTTTGTAACAACATGTTTTACATCATAACTAGGGCCCTACCAAATTCACTGTCCACTTTGGTCAATTTCATGGTCATAGTATGTAAAAAAAATGGTAAATGTCATGATTTCAGACACTGAAATCTGAAATTTCAGGGTGTGGGAATTGACGGGGTCCTGACCCACAAAAAAGTTGTGTGAGAGTTGCAAGGTTATTGTATGGGGGGAGGGGGTATGTTGCAACTCTGGTATCCTTACTTCTGTGCTGCTGCTGGCAGCGGTACTGCCTTCAGAGCTGGGCGCCTGGAGAGTGGTGGCTGCTGGCTGGGAGTCCAGCTCTGAAGGCAGACCTACTGCCCCAGCACTGCAGAAGTAAGGGTGGCCTGCTGTGGTATTGCCACTATTTCTGCACTGTTGCCTGTGCACCTTGGACCTAAATCAGCAGCTGCCATGGTCCCGGTGCCCACTGCTAAAAGCAGCAATGCAGAAGAGTGACATGGGTATAGTGTTCCCACGCTTGCTGCTGCCTTCAGAGCTCTGCACCCAGCCAACATTACAACCATTGCTCTCCCGTTGCCCAGAGTGATTTAAAGGGTCCAGGGCACTGTCCGCTGCTGCTACAATATCACTTTGGTGGCCCAGAGGCCCAGGCCTTTTTAAATCACCAGACCCCAGGGCCTCCTCCCGCCCCCAGTTGGCGGCCCTGCTGGGGCCTATTCCATTCATTGCACTGAATGCAGCATGTGTGATTCCCAGCCTTGCATGCAGGTGGCATAGATGTGCATATAGTGCAAGCAGCTTCTGGTCCTCAGAGATCAAGTACAGCCTGTTGACAACAGAGGTGCTGAGCGGAAGGTGCTGACTGAGACCTAGATGTACATGGACAAGACTTTTTGGGACACCCATAAAGTGGTTACACGCCCAGTCTGACAGCCCCTGTGCTGTTGGCAGGTGAAGATCTTGGGGAAGGAGAGTACCACATGGGAGCGGAGGGAAAGTTGGAATCCCCCGTCTAGGTAATGTCATGGTATTCTCTTGCACAGACAATACCTCTGTGGGGAGGGAGTCCCTCAGAGCTGACCTGGTAGGGCTCAGCGGGTGGGCAAGGCCTCAGGCAGCACACTGACAGTGGGACCTGGATGGTGGGTGGGGTCCAAGGTGGCATGCTGATAGCAGGACCTCGCTGGTGGGCGGGGCCCAGGGTGGCACACTGATAGCAGAACCTGGCTGGTGGGCGGGGCCCAGGGTGGCACACTGATAGCGGGACCTGGCTGGTGGGCGGGGCCCAGGGCAGCACGCTGATGGGCGGGGCCCAGGGCAACACACTGATAGTGGGATGTGGCTGGTGGGCGGGGCTCCGGGTGACACACTGATGGCAGGACCTGGCTGGTGGGCAGTGGATGCTGTAGTCAATTGAAGTGCATGGCCCTGAAGGCACAGAACCCCAGGTAACCACCTTGCTCACCTTGTCTTAAGGCCAGGCTAGGAGCCCCATTATTAGGAACAGACAAATATTAATGGAGGATTCAGCTATTGGAAATACTGGTAGCTGGGCTTGTGATGACCTGGAGAGCTGCAGGGTGAGTTGCCTGACGGGTGTGCAGGTTGCAGATTGCTCGAGGCATCTAGACAGACCGATGTGCAATGCTGGGGAGGAGCTGGTGGTCGTGGTACATGTAGGTGTCTGTGACTCAGGGAATGGTAGGACAGAGGTCCTAGAAGACAAATTTAGGCTTGTAATTAAGAGATTAAAATCCATGACTGCTACAATAGCATTTTCCGAAATGTTGCCAGCTCCATATGTGGGGCCAGTTAGACAGGCAGACCTGCAGGGTCTCAATGCGTGGATGAGACGCTATTGCTCAGAGGTGGGATTCAGGTTCATCCCAGCTGAAGAACCTTTGGGACTGGAGGAGTCCATATGGGAAGGATGATCTCCCCCTAACCAGAGCTGAACTCAACAGCTCACACACAAAACTCAAAATATCCCTGACAAGCTTTTAAACCAACCCCTGAGAGAAAGTGAACAGATGTGGAGGAGCACAGGGTCCCAACAGACCCATCCATTCATGTAGGCATTATTGAAGGTGCTATGCTATACCCTAGTAAAAAGGAAAGGAGAGAAGTTGATAAAGCACATATAAGAACGGAGGAGAAACAGTCAAATGAAGAAGAGTTCCATTCAGTTCCAGCACATGCAGGTAGACAGCTAAATACTAACAAATGATACTAGTGCCTGTATACAAATACAATGTCTAACTACTAAGAGGGGTGAACTTGAGGACCTCCTATTAAATGAGGATATTGATATAATAGACGTGACTAAAACAATGATAAGCAACATGCTGCTTGATAATACAGGTTAAACCTCTCTTATCCAGGACTCTCTGGTCTGGTAACATCACTGGTCCAGCAGGACTAGGGATGTTGCTGGACCATTGAGCCCCTGGATCAGAGAACCCTGGATGGTCAGCAACAGCGCTGGGGTGGCATCTGAGCCCTTTGCAGGGGGAAGGATCCCTGGCACCTAGGGCCCGGGATAAGAGCCTAGCTAGGGGTGTGGAGAGCCTGGCAGTTGGAGCCATCATTGCAGCATGGCTGGAGGCATGGGGCCTGGTGCAGACACTGCAGTGTGATTGGGTACATGGGGCTGAGATTGCAGCATGGCAGTGGCTGTGGACCCTGGTGGCCGGGGCCTGTATCAGAGCTCAGCCAGGGGCCTGGAACCCAATGGTTGAATGCAGGGCCCTCAGCTGCTGGTGCTGGCAGCAGATCCTGTCTGGCAGCCAGCAGGGGAGCCAGGCCAGCAGCCAAGTCCCACAGACACATTGCAAAGGCCACGGGTGCAGATCCCAGCGGGGAACCCAGTCCTCTCTGCAGACAGATTTTGGAGAGCCCAGAGTCCATCAGAAGAGGGTCAGGAATTGACCTCCCCTGGTCTGGCAAACTCCTTCATCTGGGACAAGTCAGACACCAATGAAGCCAGACCAGGGATGTCCAACCTGTACCAGGGTACAAAATATATCGGACGTAGTGATGGCTGGGCTGACTTAATTGGGGTTGGGACAGGAGGCCTCATGAGGTCCCTTCCAGCTCTGTGAGTCTATGATAGCATAGTTTGTCCTGGTGGTGGGGAACTGGCACTATAGGCAAAAGAAATCATCAAGTCAGACATAGCAAAAATCTTAAATTAACCAAAGAGTGCCATAAAATCTCTCTGGGTAGAAATTCCATGCCGGAATAATAAGAATATAGCAGCAGAAATACACTACACACCACCTGACTAGAAAGGTGGTAGAGACTGTGGACTTCTGAGAGAGATTAGAGAAGCTACAAAACCAGGAAATCCAATAATAATGGGAGATTCCAACGTGTCACTTTGGGACAGGATGCAGAGATAAACTTTCTGGGCACCATTAATGGCCTTTTCTTGGAGCAGCTCCTCCTGCAACCTACAAGGGGAGAGGCAATTTTAACTCCTAAGTGGAACCCATGATCTGGTCCAAAAGGTGAATATAACTGAGCCATTCAGTAATAGAGACTGAAATGTAATTAAATGTAGTGTCCTGGTAGGTGGGAAAATAGCAAAGAAATCCACCATGGTAGCATTTCACTTCAGAAAGGAGATATGCTCAAACACAAGCAAGCAGAGCAGTTGCACAGAAGCTCAATGAATTCTTTGCAATGGTCTTCACAGCACAGAATGGGAGAGAGAATCCCTGCCTGAGTCATTTTCTTTTTAAGTGACAAATCTGAGAAACTAGCCCAACCTGAGGTATCAATAGAGGAGGTCCTGGAACAGATAAGTTTGAAAAACACCAGAACCAGCTGGTAGTCAGGCAAGAGTTCTAAAGTAGCTCAGATATGAAATTGTAGAACTATTAATTGTGATATGTAAACTGTCACTTATATTAGCCTCTGCACCAGATCTGTAAAATGCTGATTTGTAGAAAAGCTCCTGAGGCAATTGTGGTAATTAGAGGCTGGTAAGCTGGGGTCCAGTACCAGGCAAATTGGTCAAAAATCTTGTAAACATAATTATGAGATACATAGATGCAGATGTTGTACTGGGAAAGAGTCAACATGACTCCTGTAAAAGGAAATCATACCTCACCAATCTATTAGAATTCTTTGAGGGGGTGGTCAACAACCCTGGATAAGAATGAACTAGTGAATATAATAATGTACCTGGACTATCAGAAAGTCTTTGAGAAGATCAGTCACCAAAAGCTCTTAAGCAAAATAGGTGGTCATGGGATAGAGGAAACGTCCTCTTGTGGACAAGTAACTGGTTAAATGATGAAACAAAAAAGCAGTCATGTAGCACTTTAAAGACTAATAAAAGATTTTTATTTTATGACTGCTTTTTTGTTTGGTTACGATACAGACCAACACAGCTGCCTCCCCGGTTAAATGCTAGGAAACAAGTTATAGGACTAATTGGCCAGTTTTCAGAGTTGAGAGGTAAATTGTGGGATGCCCATCCTGGGGTCAGTACTAGGACCAGAAATGATCTGCATAAAGGGCTAGAAAGGGAGGTGGCAACGTTTGCAGATGCTACAAAATTTCTCGAATCACTATGTTCAAAGCTGAGTGTGAGGAGTTTCAAAGGGATCTCAAAAAACAGGATGACTGGGCAACAAATGGCAGATGAAACTCAATGTTGATGAATGCAAAGTAATGGACATTGATGAACATAGTCCCAAATAATGATGGGGTACAAGTTACTGCTGAAGAAAGATCTTGGAGTCACTGTTAATAGTTCCCAGAAGATATGAAGCATGTGGCACCAGCCACCAGTGTTCCCTCTAATTTTTTCTATTCATGAGCGGAATAAATTTGATTATGTGCTGAAGTGCACCACCGATAGCAATGCATGCTGCTGAGCTGAGCGGCACCTGAATCTCTCCTGGGTGGCTGTCCAACTACTCAGCTTTCTGGGAACACGCCAGCCAGGGTCAGAGGACAAGATACTGGGCTAGATGGACCTTTTGTCTGATCCCATCAGGCTGTTCTTAATGTTGCGGTGAAAGCGTTTGCTGGGATCAAGCCAACAGGCCAGCCGCAGACTCCTCAGCAGAGAGGGACCTGGTGTGTTTGGCTGCCATGTGATGAGAAACCTAGTGCTTGGCGGGGGTTCAAGGCCACCTGGGACGACACATTTGAACTGGAAATATGGCCTAAATTGGTAACAGTGTGGGGGAGTTACCCAAGGAACATCATGTCTCCGGGCACTGGGTCCCTCCTGCTCTCTGCCAATGCCACATACCGGTTCTGCCTCCTCAGAGGAGCAATATGTTGGTCTCATTCTGGTTGTGAGGGTGGCTAAGGAGTACCAATGGCCTGTGAGATGCTGGAGGTCAGGTTAGATTATCTCCTGTTTCCTTTGAAATTAAAGTCACAGCCCAAATCCTAGATCCAGGGCCTGCCTTCCCCACACAGCTGGGTTCATGGCACTGCATTTACCCAGCCAGAGAATTTGTGGCAGCTACCCAATCACTCACAGTCAGCTGAGCGCTTGAGGCAGGCTGGTATATTCCTTCCAGGCATTGGCATCACTTTTGCGGTGCAACTGCAGGTTGCCAGTGAAGCCAAGGGCAGCAGGAGAGGAGTTATGCTCATTTACCTCAGCTGAGGATCTGGCCCCTGGAGGCTCCTCGCTCATAATACCAGGCAAGACAACGACCTGCTAAGACCCACTGATGTGTTTCCTCACTCCCAGCCTGTGCATCTTACTGAGCCAATGCTGCCAGGCTGCTGCCAGTGCCTGTTGGAACAGCTCCTCTGCTGTGGAAGAATCCAGCCCCTGCAGAGGCCAAGCAGCTATTAAACGTGTGGTGGAAAGCTGCCTCCCTGTCAGCCTGCCCAGGCTCTGAATCTGGGACGTGGGGTGAGTCAAAATGAGGGAGGCCAGGAAAATAATGGGCTGAAGAATAAGCATCGTTTGCTGCTGGGAAGTTCCTTTCATCTGCAGTTCACAGAGGGTTTCACAAGCATTAATTAGTTCTAGCCTCTCAGCCTCCCCGGGCCCATGACGAGACAGGGGTGGGGGGGATCCAGCGCCCATGAAATGGGCATCCAGCCAGCGTCCCAGCAGAGAAAGCTGCATGATTTCACTTGGTTTCTCAGGGGCTGGGGGCTTTGGGGAACCCATGTGCTTCTGGGGCTGCCGGGAATGTTCGGGAGCAGCACAGTCTGGTTCCGGAGACGGTCAGAGGAGGCTGGACACCGTTTTGAGCAGTACCAACTTTGAGCCTGGTTCAGCCTTTCCCCACGACTACGTGAGGCGTGTGTGTGAGACAGGCCCCCACGGGGCAGATCCTCCCCAGCTGAAAGTGTGATCCGCTGTGGGTAGAGCTAGGAGCTGGACAGCCTTGTCTCCTGCCCAGGCCAGGCACAGGGTGAGCTGGTTCCATTTCTCTGGCTGGAAACCAGCCCTTCGTGAAATGCAAGTCACTGGGCGCCATGTTGGAGCGCAGTGGGGTGAAATGTAGTGGGCCGTGGTGGGTGGGAGAGGAGAGCAGATGATCCCTTCCGGCCTTACACACTGTGCCCTGGGACAATTGGGAACCTGCTACCAGTGCTATTTTGCACCAGTGTAAGTGAGGCGCGAGGGTGCCGGATGGCAGCATGGCTCTGTGGGTGCGGCAGAGTGCTGGGGCGGGGTTGTGTGCCCTCCCGCTTACCGCACTGACTTCAAAGGAAGCTTTGTGGGTGCAAAGAACCTGGGAGTGGAGTCCCTCTTCATTCATCCTGTTTAACAACCGGGTCAGTTGAGGCACGGAAGGGTTGTCATTTGCCTGAGGTCACACACGGTGTCAGAGGCAGGGCTGAACCTCAGGAGTCCTAATGCCCAGGCCTTCGTCCCCGCTCCTGCCTGGTGTGGGATCCATCGCTGTAGTTATAAATAACCTTGTTTATAACCTCAGTCTGAAGATTCAGCATTTCGGGTGTCAACCCTGTACACAAATCAAAGCAGGCTTGCACCGGATTTCTGGGAGACAGACGCAAATGTCAGTTTCGGAAGGGGGACATGTCTCGTAAAGGGCAATGAGATTAATGATGGGAGCAATGGCGGGTACTCCTTGCATCACAGCTGTGCTCTCTTCAGCCGGAGTACCAGTTCCTCCCCTCTGGGTAAATTCGGGATCTGGAGAGTGGTGCTGTGCAGCCCCGCCTTCCCACCCTCCCCACCCCTTTGCTGGTTGGATTGCTGTAGCCCTGCCAGGAACATGGCTATGTGTAGTTCACATTTGACTGTAGTGACTTTGAATCTGCTCCTGTTTGCAGACCCATCGGTACAGGCGCACTTTGATCTCCTGTTTGCCTGGGGTAAAAGATGGGCCTGGCACCACCTTGCATACTGAAGCCCATCAGCTCACCATGTGCTGATGTACAGATGCTGCAGGGAAGGCTGCTCTGCT
Organism: Carettochelys insculpta; assembly: GCF_033958435.1. Taxonomy (NCBI): domain Eukaryota; kingdom Metazoa; phylum Chordata; order Testudines; family Carettochelyidae; genus Carettochelys; species Carettochelys insculpta. The sequence goes on along the minus strand of NC_134149.1, from coordinate 3,812,259 downwards.
GGCAGACCCTGGGTGATGCTGTCTTTGATACAGGCTTTTCAGTTTCCTGTCTGTACGTCTGGCTATTCTGAACTGCACTGTTATAACTGCCACTAGTAACCCAGCCATCATCTTGCTTTGTCTCCTGTGTGGGGCTAGGCAGGTATGCACTCCTCTATTAGTCATTAAAGTGTATTTATGTTACAACTCCCATGCAGCACTGGGCTATCCTCTGTCTCTCAGGCCTTTGCAGACGTGAATGGATTTATCCTTATGGCTCTGTGTGAGTATCATGTTCCCCATTAGATGGAGTGGGGAACTGAGGGCCAGAGACACTAGGGGAACCATTTCCATCAGGGGCTGTGATTGCAGCTGTCTTCATGTTTGCTTCCTGTTATCTTGGATTGGGTCCTCAAGATCACTGACTACTTGGGAAAATCTCCTCAGTGACTGGCTCTGAGTCATGTGGTGACTCAGTGGCAGAATCCCAGGTCTCCTGAGACTCATTCATAAGCATGGCCACATTGGGTCAGACCAGCCGTCCAATCAGCTGAGTCACATCTTCCAAGAGTGGCTGATGCCGGAGGCTTCAGAGGGAGTCAAAAGAACAGGCAGTTATCAAATAATCCATCCTCTGCTGTCAGTCCCAATGTTTGGCAGGCAGAAGGTTAGGGACCCCCAGAGTGTGGGTTTGCATCCCTGATGGACCTCTCCTCTGGAACCTTGTCTAATTCTGTTTAATCCATTTACGCTTTTAGCCCTGACAACATCCACTGGCAATGAGTTCCACAGGTTGACTGTACATTGTCTGAAGAAGTACTTTCTTCTCCTAATTTTGAACCTGCTGACTATTAATTTCATTGGGTAACAATCAGGTTGGTTTTTTTTCTTTTTTTTTTAAGCTTCTCTCTGTACTTTTCTTAACTGTAATATATGTATTTTGAGAAGAACAAGCCATTTTCAAGGTGCAGGTCTCCCATGGACTTATATGAAAGCATTTTGATATCTTCTGTGTTATTTTGTATTCTATCCTAATGATTCCCAACATTCCGTTTGCTATTTTTTTTTATTGTCACTGTGTCTTGAGTATGTTTTCAGAGAAGTATCCGCACTGACTTCAAGATGTCTGTCTTGAGTGGTAATATCTAATTTGGACCCCAACATTTTGTATGTATAATTGTGATTATGGTTCACAGCATCCATTACTTTGTATTTCTCAACACAGACTTTATTCTCGAACTCTGCACGTTCTGGCTCGGACTTCATGATCTTCAATAACTTTGCGTTATCTTCAAGTTTTGTGACTTTACTGTTTACCTTTTTTTGAGATAATTTGTGAATACATTGAACAGCACTGGTTCCAGTACACATCCTTGGGGGGAATCTGCTATTTACCTCTCTCCATTGTGAGAACTGAACATTTATTCCTACCCTCAGTTTCCTGTCTTTGAAACAATTACTGGTCCATGAAAGGCCCCGCACATTTATCTCAGGACTTCATACCTTACTTAACACCCTTTGGAGAGAAACCTTGTGGAGGCTTTCTCAAACTCCAAGTCCACTATATGCATTGGTTGAGTCTTGGCCAGGTTTGTGGATCCTCTTCAAAGAATATCAATAGATTGGTGAGGCATGATTTTCCTTTACAAAAACAATGTTTACTCTTACCGAGAATATCATCTCATTTTCAGCTGTGTGTCCGCTAATTCTGTTCTTTACTATAGTTTCAACTAACATACCTGATACTGCAGTTACATTTACTGGCCTGTAATTATCACGGTTGCCTCTGGAGTCTTTTTTTTTTTTAAAAAATTGGTGCTACAGTGCCTACCTTTCGGTCACCTGGTACAGATTCTGATTTAAGCTGTAGGCTGCATACCAGTTATTGTTTCTGCAGTTTCAGTTCCTCCAGAACTCCAGAGTAAATAGTATCTGGCTCTGGGGCCTTATTGCCATATAATTTATCAATTTGTTCCAAAGCCTCCTTTAATCACACCTCAGTCATTTGTCACCTAAAAAGATTGACTCTACGCTGTCTTTCACGTATAGTGCCAGTCCTATATCAGCATGACCTACTCTGTCATTCCTATATATTTTGTACCCTTGTATTACCATGTTCCATTGATTATCATCACCTCCCCACCCCCGTTTCTGTGATGCCTATTACATCAATATCCTCGTTTAATATCGGGGCTCAAGTTCATCCATCCGAGTAGATTTCTTTCATTTGTACACAAGCACTTGTAATATTTTCAATATTTGTTTGCCTCCATGTGATGGGATTGAATGGAAGTCTTTTTCATTTGACTGTTTCCCTTCAGTTCCTACCTGTATTTTATCAACCTGTATCCTCTCCTCTGTACTCTGCACCTGTCAGCTTTCCTCCAGGCCTTAGTTTAAAATCTTTTCTGCAACCTTTTGATTTTTCATGACTGCAGTCTGGTTCTGTTTTGATTTAGGTGGCAGTCATCCTTCCTGTATGGGCTCCCTGTTCCACAAAAGGTTCTCCACTTCCAATATACTTCTCAGTCTCTCCTCTCAACACCATTGTCTCATCCATGCATGGAGACCCTCCAGTTTTGCCTATCTAAATGGCCCTTCATGTGAACTGGAAACACTTCAGAGAATGCGATAATGGAGGCCCTGGACTTTAACCTCTAAATTAGCAGGTTTAATTTGGTCTCCAGGACCTCTCTCTCCTCCCTTTCCTTATGACACTGGTACCTACATGTTCCTCCCCAGCTCTGTCTGGAGATGTGCATTCAGCTGGCAGTTTGCCAAGCAGTGCTCCCAGCCTTCTCTAGCCGAACTATCTATACTTCTAAAATTATCCAATCCCCAACCCCCATATCTGCTACCTGTCTCTTCCTGATAGCAGGGTCCCCCCACAGAGCAAATCCAGTGCTCTAACCACAAGGCCATCCATCTTTTCTTGAGAGCTAGCACTTTGCCCTTGAAGTTAATGGGAATTTTCCATTATAGTCTGTATTTTGCACATTGATAAATGCTTAATGTGTAACAGTGATTACAGTTTTATTAACTATATAGAATGATTTTCCTCTTGATGTGACTTTGCACCAATTCATTAACTGATTCCAACAATACATCAGTGTGGGGGAAACAGAGGGCAGGGACTAAGTGATATGCCCTTGGTCACAAGAGGGAGTCATTGTCAGAGCTGGAATTCGCTATCAATGGTTCAAAGTTCATTTTTCAGACCAGGCTTCTGCCTATTAGCCAGGGTGTAACATGGGCAGGGTGAATGGAGCAGCTGCCCAAGGTGCAAAGCTGCACAGAAAAACATGGTGGAGAAAAGCAGAAAAACCACAGCAGCATGCACAAATGTGCTTGGCCATCCTGGCATATCTCACTCTGTCGATTAAAATGTTTTAAAATGAGAAAAGTGTGTTATTGCAGCAGTGTCTTCCAGGTCAGGGTCAGTTTGGGATTGTCACGTGCCCTGTTTCCACTCTTTAACCATGTGGATGTTTGTACTTGCCCTTGGCAAAACAACAAACAAGTTGCTAGTCTAAATGCAATGTTCTCTTCCATCCCTGCACAGATTCCAAGGCCAGAAGGGATCACCCCATCTGACCTCGTATAACGCAGGCCACCGAACTGCTCCACAGTAATTCTGAGAGCAGATCTTCTCCAAACATATCCAGTCTTCTTTTCAACATCGTCAGAAATTTTGCTTTTCAAATAAAATTTTATTTAATGTTATTTTAAGAAGATCAGTCCACTCAGTGATCCAGAGGTCAGCATGCACTGGTCACTGCAGATTGCCTGTTAACATGACAAAGCTTATAAAAGACTTTATTTAAATTAAGACCGTGAGACTTAGGGCCTGATCTTCTGAGGATCTCAGTACGAGGTGGAGCTTCCTAACATCTAACAAGATCAGACCGTTTCTAGTGTGCCATGGACCACACAGAGAAATCCTACATACCTGGACTAAGAAATTTGCTTTTGGTTTTTGGTATGCAGCAGGCGTATTATGGATTTAAGATCTGCTTTCTCCTCGGTTTCATATTGTGGTTGTCTCCTCTGATTGTTAGCTGAAATGCAAGTTTTGTAACAAAATAGGCGAAACAAACACAGCGCTGCTCATGCCACGAAAGGGCTGCATTCCATAACGTTACAAATACTAATGTGGCACAACATGGAGGAGAAACCTATTGCAGAGCGTGACTGGTTCTGGGCCCACCATTACCAAAAGGGTGTGGACGTATTGGAGAAAGTCCAGCAGAGGGTAACAAAAATGACTAGTGGGTGGAGCATGAGCTGAAGAGAGGCTGAGGGATTTAGGGTTATTTAGTCTACAGAAGAGAAGAGTGAGGAGGGATTTGATAGCAGCCTTCAACTACCCGAATGGGATTTACAAAGAGGATGGAGAGAGACTGTTTTCAGTGGTGACAGAATGAGGAGTTCTCAAGTTGCAGTAGGAGAGGTATAGGTTGGGGATTAGGAAAAAACTACTTCACCCGGAGGGTGGTGAAGCACTGGAATGCATTACCCAGGCAGCTGGTGCCATCTCCCTGGCTGGGATGATTTAGTGAGGGTTGGTTCCGCTTTAGGCAGATGGTTTGACTTGACTTCCTGGGGTCCCTTCCAGCCCAAGGGTTCTATGAATGGTGGTTTGTGTGTCCTGGGTGCTGATGGAACACCTGGGCAAGAACTTCACCATGTCTGTATCACACATGGTTCCAGCTGAATGGTGACTGCGCTGTTTGCACCACTGTTTACAGCTGAAATTAACTTTTTAAACAGACATGGAGATTCTTGGAGAAAATAGAGCGCTGGGCGAGTAAGGGAGCTCCTGGGCAGGAAAGGCCTCTCCCCATTGTGGCAGAGAAGTGGGGCTCAGTGGCGGAGTGGGGCAGGCTGCCTGCACAGTAAGTGTGGGGGGCCAGGGGAGGCAACCCCCAGCTGCTAGCATCCTGCCCCAGGTAAGCTCCCACCTGCCCTCCACAGGATGGCTGGAGCAGCAACCGCTGGGCACACAGAAGCCCAGGCCCCAGGGGCCATCGCCCCCCGGGCGGGACAGCGGTGTGACTCCAGGCGCTGAGGACCTGGTTTGACCCAGGGAAGCTGGTGCCTAAATAAATCTGTTGGTCTTTAAGGTGCCATCCACCCAACCCCTCGCTCTGCGCTGATACCCCCCAGCAGCGCCAGGGGCGACCCTGGCTCAGGCAAGACATGGCCTGGGGCGGGCAGTGCCAGGGGCTGCTGGGCTGGGTACCGGGGAGCTCCGGGCTGCTACCCGGAGCAGGTGCCCCCCCGACGCCCGAGGCTGGAGGGGCGGCTCGGGGGCCGCTGCACTCCCCGGGGGCGGCTGGGGTGGGGGACACTCCCTGCCCCGGACTCAGTGCGGGCCCAGCCGCTCCCGGCTCGCCGGGGCTGCAGCCATGGCGGCGGGCGAGCCGGGTCCCGCGGCGCTGCAGAGGGCGGAGGCGGCCGCGGGGCGGGGCCGGCGCCGCTGTTCCGCCCCGCCGGGCTCCGGCGCGCCGCGCCCCACCCCAGAGCTGCTCGCACGGCGCGGGGGGCGGGCCGGCGCGGGGCGCTCGCTGCGGCGGCGAGTCGGGGAAGCCCTGGCTGTAAGATGGCGGCACCCAGCCTGCGCCCCTGCTAGGAGCTCCGCCAGCCGCCGGCCCGGACTCGCTTAGCGCCGCTTCGGCTTCTGCCCCGGCCCCCTGGCATGCTGCGCCGCGCCCCTCCGCGCCTGGGTCGTGCCGTCGGCGGGGAAGCGCCAGGTAAGGCCGGGCTGGGGGGGAAGGAGCCGGGCAGCGCTTCGCCGCTCCATCCGTCTCGTCTCCCCTCCCCGCGCGGGGCTGCGGGAGGATCCGGGCCCGGAGCGCGGCGCTGCCGGGCAGCAGGAGCTGGTTCCGCGCCGGGGCGCCCCGAACGCCGCTGCGCACCGCGCTCCGGGCGGCCCCGGGCGGCGCGGGGGGCGAAGCGGAACGGGCACGTGGGGGCCGCCGCGGTGCGCCCTTGCCTGGCCGGGAGCCCAGGGCGGGCGGGCGGCTCCTGCGTGGCTGCAGGGATCCCGGAGGGCCCGGCAGGGGGGTTTGGACGCCGGTGAGGACATGCGCGTTACTTCGCTCCCGCTACCGCACCGTAGTCTGCCTAGAAACAAAGAGCCCGAGCCCGCGAAGTTGAAGGGGGCTCTGCAGCGGGGGGTTGGCCCCCAGGCTCCAGGCAGGGCGGCTCCGGTTTGCTCTCGCCTGTCTGCGGGGAGACCCCCCTCCCCTTCCCCGGCAGGCCAGGGGCAGGCGTGTCAGAAGGCTGCAGCCATGACAGAGGCAACTTCTCCCCTTGCCACATTTTTCTGCCGGCGGGTGTGACAGTTGTCAGGAGGTGTGCCTGCAGCCGGGTCCCTCTTCTTTGCTGAATCACGGAGGAGCTGTGGCTCTCTGGAGCCCGTGCTGGAGGAAGGACGTTCCCAGTAGATGTCAGGTGATTATAACACAGGACCAGAGGCAAACAGAAAAGACCTGCTAGCCCCCGTTGTAGAGTTCTCCTGCAGGGATAGGAGCATTTGTCTTCCCAGCAGTGCTAGGTGTGAGGTCGTTTCCCATTTAAATCGTTTAATGACAAAATACAGCCTGCTTCACCAATGTCACCTGGCGCTTGGGTCCTGAACTTGTGTGTCATGGGCCCCAGACTGCTGCCCTAACTCGGGGAGTTTCTCTCTTGTGCAAGTTATCCCTGCTTCATGTAATGGCTGAGCGAGGTCTGCAGTTGGCCAACATCGGATAAGTGCACAGCACCATATAAGCAGTGACAATACTGCCGTGTGTTTGCGAGGGAGAGTGTTCAAATGGCCAAGAGTCGTGACTCAGGGATTTGCGTAAAAACAAATCAGTTAAACTGGTTTGCTGATCCATTGTTCCAGCAAATTATTTTTCATGGCAAGAAAAGACTTTTTTGCTGCCTGACACTGAAATGTTCTTAGTCATTCTTGTGGGTTTCTCTGATGGATGTGGGCGAGGGGGGGAGGCAGGTTTGGACGTGACTAGCATGATGGGGTCAGAAACTTTGGGACAAGATTAAATTACAGCGCTTGTTGGACGTGTCGTGTGAGCCTGTAATTAGAGCACGGGAATAGTCTGTATGCCATGTTAACACTGTCAAGTGGCAGACAGACTTACCTCAGTCAAGCCTGGCTCTGCTGGGATTATACAGTGACAGAAGGGATGCAAATAACAAGGCATCCTGTGGCATCTTAGAGAATAACACATTGGTTAATTTATTCATGAGCGTTGGTGGGTAAGACCTCCTTCCGCAGTGGGGATGCAGTTCAGTGTCTGTACAGCTGCTGCTTTGAGGTTGAAGAGATTAGATTTTCCTCTCTTGAATATTTGCTGTTGATTTTCTACTAATTTAAGGCAGTGTGTGTCTGCCCAGGGTGGAGTTGGGAGGATTCTTTAAATGGCACAGGGTAGTCCTGGGTGCTGCTGGCTTGGTTACAAATGAGGACTCAAATCCTGCTCAGCAGACTCTTAGGAAAGGGCCTGATTCAGCAGTCCTCCCCTAGGGTCCCAATCCTGTAGTGCTTGCTCATTTGAAGAGCATACAGATGGAAGGAAACTGTCGCTAAACTTGTCTCCTTCGCTAATGGGAAGAGAATCTTTTGCCAAGAAAGAAACTTGCAGATCAGTGGTGCTGATTTAGTAGCCTAACCCTCAGGAATCCTGAAATCACAGGAGTCTACTCTCCTTGGTGTCAGATTTTCAGCTCTCTTCCTAGCCTTTGGGTAAAAGCCGTGCGGTCTAGCACATTGGCTTGTGTTTGCTGTATGATTACATTGGTCTGATGTCAGAGCCGTTGCAATATTATGACATACAAGTGGGTTGAACATGCTTTGCAAAGCTATTCTGAATAAGCTCTAGCCATTTTACAAGTGCTAATTTCCCTGGCGTGCGTGCTTGATCTCTGTCTTTAAATGAAGCAATTTTAAATTGGTGATGACCCAATAAAGGATGAGTAGTTTCAGAGTTACTTACGTAACAGAGTACCGTCTGCCTGTTTTAATTATCGCAGGGTGCATATTTATTAAATCCTGCTACTGGCTTCAGAACACCTTGGAACATTTTAACCAGGACCTTAAAATGAACTGAAAGTCAAGGAGGATGCAGTTCCTCCCCTCTGTGCTGCCTGGTGCATTAATCCCTGTCAAGGGCAGTTAATACAGAGCCCTGAGAGAAAGTGGATCCTGGTTTCTGTCCCACCTTTCTCCCTTCTCCTGTGCAGAGGGATGGAGCACAGCTGGTTGCTGTCCTGTGGCTGCATTCTCTTACTGCTGGGCCAACTGCTGCATGGAGCACGGAGCCACCACAGAAGAAGAAGGAGATAGGGGAATGAGCTTTCATCAGTGAGGTTCTGCTGTGAGCTTTGGACAGCATTGAGCCAGGATTACCATCACAAAGTGGCCTTCTGAGGTTCCAGTTTCATTATTTCTCTGATTGGTTATTCTCAGTTTACAAGGCACATGATGATTTTTCTAGGCACCAGCCTGTGAAACTCATACAAGGATCTGAAAATCAAGCTGGTTTCACCCCTCCCCCAACTTTTATCACAAGGGCCAGTAGTAATGATCCATTATCAGAATTTGGCTGATGACATGGTTTATAATCAGTGTTCCATCTAATTTTTTTTCTGTCCCTGGGTGGAATAAATTTTCTTATATGCACCAGGACATGTGCAGAGGTGCACCGTCAGTAGAAACACATGCTGGTGGCTGTGGGTGCTCTGTTAATCACGAGGGTGGCACGTGAATTTCTCCTGGGTGGCCGCCCAAGCTCTTGGCTTACAGAAGAACCTTGCTCAAGATGCCCGAAGCAGAATAAAAATCCAGCTACCTCCCCTGCTCCCCTGTGACTCACACAGGGAATAGATGCTGCCTTCACATGATCGCTTTTCTAACCATCACCACCCTTGTAGTCCCATGTGGAAGCCATACAGAGTGTTAGAAAGTAGCCACTGAACTGGCAGTTGTATGCGCTGATGTAGGGTTTGCAGACATCTGCATTTACAAAAGTATAGGTATGAATAGAAGCTCTATTGTTTCATTCTGAAACCCAAGTCCAGAACAGAATAGAGCTGCCACATCACATAGATCTGATGTCCAATATGCCATCTCTCCAGATCCAACCCTGCACCTCACTTAATCACATTTTTTCCTAGCAAAACCTGGGAACATTAGCAAACGCGCCCTGCACATTTGACTGAACAAGAAAAGAAGCCTAGAAGAGTGAGGGTATCCTGTTTGTTGGAGAGTGTGTTCTTTCTCCTGAATCATGTAGACGCTCCAGTGTTCGAATAGCTCTTGATTTGCGTAGGTGCTTTCTATAAGTAAATTTCAGTGAAAGAATTCTGTAATACTTTGGTAATTATGCTCGTACCTGGCAAGGAGACAAATACTTTGTGCGCAGTGCATTAGCTTGTTTATAGCATTTTTAAGTTTTCCTTGCTCTCTTTTGAATACACATGTTGTAGACCACCAGCCAAGGCATATGCTGGTCAATTAGACAGCCCTTTGACTAGCTTAAGCATGTGCTCAGATCCTTGGCTTCAGGGGGACTGGAACACATGCTCAAGTTCTTCCCTGAGTTAGTACCTCATTTGTATCACGTACATTTTAGCGGCGCAAAGGAATTGTTTGTTTAAAAGGTACGTGCCATGCTATTTTTCTGGGTGTGCTTTTGCACTCCAAAGAGATGTTATGTTCCCAGATTAGAAATAGTACCTGCAAATATTTTCATCCCCCAGCTTGATGTGAAGGGCATCCCATGGGAGTTGATTCTCCCATGCTCACCTTGAGTCGTACCCTGTAGTTAGTGGCCTGGATTAAAATTGGACGTCTTGCTGGGGAAGGTTCCACTCAGCTGCAGTAAGACCGGCCGAATCTGGCCAGTGCTTTTTAAAGAGCGCATACAGTGATACGCGACGGAAAAACTGTAATCCTTGTGGGGTGGCGTTTTATGTCGAAGGACTTCTGAACGCATCGGATCAGGGCGAATACACCGTTGTAATCCAATCCATGCTTGAAAGCTGCGCAAAAGGCTGCATGCTGCAGACATAAGCTGTGTCAATAAGAACTCTATTCAGCCTCTGAAAAGAGCCTCATGATCCGGGTTTGATTGGCAGCCTTCCTAAGGGAGGGCCTTTTAGGTGCAAAAGCTTAGATTTTGACGGTGCTTCTGACCGACTTGACTGCTTTTTCTGCCTCCCATGTATTGTTCTTTTCTCAGCGCAGCAAACTTGGATTTCAGATCAGGAGGTTTCTTGGAGGAGCAGTGGGGTTTTCATGTGATGACACCATGGGTGCCAAGAAGGTTTCCTCCCTCGCAGCGTGGCTCCTCAGCCAAAGCAGGTTGTAGGGAAGAGAAGGTGATAGATTTAAGAGAATGTGAGGTGGGAGTTGCAATTACTGTGTGTGAGAGAGAATGTTCATATGTGCTGCTCATGGTGGTTTAATTACTGTATAAAGCACAAGCCCTTATGAAAGTCAGATATTGTGCAGAATAAGTATTTATACACCCTTGTGCACACTCTGGATGGTTTTATACAAGCTAGTGAGAAATCCAGCAAATGATTACGAGTGTAAGACGGGATCCTGCTCTTGCCATAAATGTGGTATAACTCTGCTGGCCGAGCAAAACCAGAATCTGGCACACTAATTTTTTTTTTTCTTTAAACTTCAGAAAACCTGGTTCTATGTTATTGAACATTTTATTACCTGGTGTTTAATCTTTTAAAGCCTTGTAGGTTATGTCTGCATGAGCTAATAAAATAGTCACGTAAGCCTGCACGAAAGTGGTATTTTAATGAAAATGTTGAATTAAAAAGCATTAGTTTTGTGGGTTTCAGTCTGGGTTCAGCTTTGTGGGTTCAGTAAATTGCAGATCCAGTATTTGTTCTAGTGAGCATATTAAGCCAGTATATTTGGTATTCAACAAGGGCCTTTTGCAAAAGGGACACTCAACAATGTTGCCAGCGCTCTTGCTTTTTGTTTCAGAACTTGTGATCTGTGTGGTGCTCAGCTGAAACCCCAGCTCCTGTAGTCAAAGGAGTGGGAGATCAACTCAGCGTTTTTTTAAAGAAAAAACAAAAGTCCAGCTTCTGTGGTTGCAGAGAAAAGCTGGAAAATGCGATCTGGGTAACAAAACCTAATGGCAAAGAAAAAGGCTCCAAAGTTATAAAAACCTCATGGTTTTTAAGCCAGCCTCATGACAAGTTGAGGCTTAACTGCTGATTTTAAGTTCTTGGGTTTGGCAGGGCTCATGCCATTACAAAAAGTCCAGCTCTGTTCTCACATAAGCACACCGAGCCAATGGGCTGGATCCTCAGCTACTGTAGGTCCGCGTAGCTAAGTGGGAGCTAGTATGGTCCGATCAGTTTGTACCAGCTGAGAATCTGGCTTCGTGAAAGTTGCACCAGTCTCCCAGAAGAACTTAGCCTCCCGGTTTGCCTGTTTCTCCCCAGTGACTTTTATTTACTAAATGCCCAGCCCTGCTCATATGGCCATGCAAATTCCTATCAGCTTTAGTGGGACCAGGATCGGGCTCTAAGAAAACAGCCTGCAAAACAGTGGGGGCAGTCATGAAATGTGACAGGCAATGACAGGAAATGCTGGTTTCTCTGCCCTGGCTCATAACTCTGTGAGGCCGCAGCTGGGTAATTTGTTTTTACTTCCTGTTCCCAATCTGTTTGGGTCAAAAGCGGCAGTGTTTTTCCATAGAAAGATGTTTGGCTTTATTCTGCAAGGCAGCAATAAATCTGACACCGAGTACAACGTGTTTCTTGCTTCTCACAGTCTCTGTTATGCAGCCACTGAGTTGAGTTTGGACGGCAAAGCCTTTATTTGTGCTTGTAGAGGCCCCCAGTTGCACTAGGATTTTTAAACAGCAGAAAGCTGAATATTTATTTAGAAGCCTTTTAAATCACACGAGAGGCAGGGAAGAACTTGGGAAGTTTCCTTTCCTTTCCGGGCTGTGCTTTGGATTACCTGAGAGAGTGGGGCAAGTCCCATAGGAGATTACACTTCTGTGGTTTACAGGACCTAATTCATTATTCTTTGTGAAGTGAGGAGGGTGTTAGCAAAGTGCAGAGGATTATACAATAATGGACCAAACTGTGTCGTCTCCCGCAGCAGAGCTCCTATTGGCCAGGGCTGTTTTTCTGTTCAGTTGATGGACTGGTCATTAAAGCAGTAATAAAGCTTGGAATGCTGAGAGAGAAAATTTCCAAGATTTGTTGACAAGGAAATCTCCCCAGGCAGATGGAGAACATCATGTGATAGCTCTTCTGAAATTCTCTCTAAAAATATGTTAACCCAGAAATTGCAAAGTAGTCCCCTCACTTCCTTTGAGATCTTCCTGGGACACCCTAACCAAATACCTACTGAGGATCAGAGGGAAAAGTTCATTTGGAGGACTTTTTGGAGAAGACCCCCTCAAGAACGACAGGCCCAACATTTAAATGCATTTGAATAGTTTTTCACATCACACTGATCACCCAGCAATGAGAGGATTGAAATCCCAACGTCTGACCTGAGCCACCCTACCCTTCAATAAACCCAAGGACTTTGGGATTCTGGACCAAATAGTCAAATTTTTAAATTTAAATCAAATGTAGAATTTTTGAACTTTAGATGCAAAATATTATTCATGTGAAATATTTCACAAAATGTTCTTTTTAAAAAATCTTATTGTGCCCTAAATTAGGGGTTCTTTCCGTGCCAGACACAACTGCAAACTAAACTGGGCTTGCCAGTCAGTGCCAATCCACAGTTCCAAAGGTCGATTGTCCGATTAGTTGCAACCCAGAATTTTGTCACAAAACTTCCGCTACTCAATTAAACCCCACTAATAGGTCCAAGTAACGTCAGTGGCAGGCAGGCAGGAATTGGTTGTCTCTCCTCCATTTATACAGCCCAAAGTTGCTGCTGCGAGATCCTGGTCCCCCATGCAAGCTCCCTGGTCCAGTTCTGTGACATCGACTCTGCCTCTGACAATCTGGTTTAGTTAGCTCTGCAAAATTTCTATTCGTGCTACATACTGCCCCCAGCCCCGAATGTCTGTTCACAGGGCTCAGAATCTTTTGTTTGGGGCCAGAGGGCCCCTTTGGATAGAGAGCCTACCCCCAGCAGGAGAGTGCCCCCTTATGGCTCAGCACATACAACAGTTCTCCCATCCCATGAGAAATGTTGAGGTTTTGAATCCCCTTCCCCTAAACTGGGATGAGAAGTTGAAATCTCTGAAATTTTCATGAACAAAAATTGGGGGTGGGGGGAGAAAAGAAGAGTTGTGTTAAACCAAACTTCTGCTTGTTTACGTTTTTTTTTTTTTTAAATCCTTCTAAATTAACTTATATTTCAAACAAAAAGTATTTGGACCTGAAAAATGAAACTGTTTAATTTTACTCTTTTATTTTTCCCCTAGGCGTTTTCCACCATGAGAAATTTTTGGAAATCGAGCCTTTCCTGTAAGCAGACTGGCATTTGTGATGGATGTTTTCGATAGAGATTTTTTTCCTACGCCCTGTCTCTCCAATGGGCCCCTCAGCCCTGTGCTTCTGGAGCTAGGTTCACATGTGCAAACTTCAGGCCGATGCCTGTACAGGCTGACCCCGAGCATAGCTAGTACAGTTCTTGGCTTTTCTGCGAGTGCACTCACAATCTGGTCTCAGAGGGCTAGCTGTGTTAGTCTCTAGCTTTACAAATAACAAACAGCTCAATGGCACTTTGGAAGCCAACAAAGGGTGGTTAAGTGCTGCAATAAATTGCCTAGCATGGTCGTAGACTCTCCCTCATTGGAGATATTTAAGAACAAGTTGGCTAAATCTCTAACAGGTATGATCTAGGTCAGTGTTTCTTAAACTGGGTTCCACGGAACACTGGTGTTTTGTGAGCAACTCTCAGGTGTGCCATGAGCCTTTGGAAAAATACACTGATAGTATATATTTTCCATTATTAAAACAAGGTAAAATGTTACTTCTTCATTGTTTAGGTACCTGATTAAAGTTCTTCCTTTTGGTTTTGCTGTATACGTTGCTTTCTTTTTTTCTTTTTTCTTTTTCTTTAAGAACATTTTCATAGGGGTTCCACATAAAAATATTATAGTTTGGTGTTCCGTGGCCTGAAAAAGATTGAGAAACATTGATCTAGATGGTACTTGGCTCTGCCATGAGGGCAGGGGACTGGACTTGATGACCTGAGGTCCCTTCCAGTGCTAGTGTGCTGTATGGATATTTGCCCAGGGGCTACTTATTGGTTTAAATGTAATCTTTTCATCACATGTATCCGGGGCAAGGCGGGTTATGATGTATAATTGTTAACCAAGTGCAGTGCTTGTTACTGCTGTAACCCACCTCTGCGCCCCAGATGACTTACGTGTTCTGTTCCTCACCCTATGCAGTTTGGCTCTTTGTTGGTTGTAAACATTAGCTCAATAAACTCGTTATTCCGTGATTCTAAGTTTATTGGGGCATGAGCTTTCATGGGTGTTTATCCATGAAAGCTCATGAGCTAGTGAGTTTGTTAGTCTCTAAGGTGCCACAAGACTGCTTGTTCTTTGTCTATCACAATCAATTATTTATACAGTCAGAACACGGACAGTCACATAACCCCGCATGTGGAGGAGTTATTGGTATACAACATAAAGGCAGCTAAAGCAAACTTCCCCCTAGAGGGAGCAGAGGGTCTTTCCCTCAGGTGGGGGAGCTGCCTGCTACAAGAGTTTTCCACGCATTCTGTTTCTGCCGCTGTTTGGCACCTGTCAGTCTGAGGAGGAAGAGCAGAGTCTCGGTAAGCTCATTGCAGGGTGGAGAACTGGCTACAAAGCTGCCATGCACCATTTAAAACTTGCCCTGTGGTGTCCACCTGCCCCTGCCTGATAGTGCAGTAACTGAGAACCTCCACCGATGCAAGTAGACCTCTGACACCAGACTAGCCCCACTGATATCATGTGAGTAGGGGTTTACAGACCTGGGTGCTGCAGGAGTCTGTGTCTGTACCACAGGCTCCATGTGCAGGACTTCGGGCTCCCAGGGGAGGGTTAGACTGAGGATGCTGTTAAGTGGCAGCCTGTCAGAGTTGTGCTGTAGGCGTGGTGTAAAGTTAAAACCGTAAAAGGACCCTGGCATCTATTTAGAAGCACATGATGGTCTTTGGTGTGCCTAATAAATGACTTGCTTCCTTGCTGCACAGCAGTCAGATTTCAACTTAAAGGCAACCTGTGTTTGCTGCTAAGGGGACCTTGTGATTTGTAAGCTCAGCCCAGTAAAGGGATTTGTAGTTGACTGCATCTTGATTTCCTACATCGGATGAAAACAGGGCTCGGTGCCACTGTGAAGTACCGAAATCACTGCAATTAGAAACAGCCTTCCACGGAGTGCTCAGTTCATGTGGCCTGCCACCTGCCGAAGCCCGGGTGTCAAAGACTCAAACCTGCGGGGGGGACGACACGTATTATTAATACAGGAAGCCTAAGTTGCTGGAGTAGTCAGTCCTCCCTGGTGTGTGAGTGACTCTGATGCCTGCAGTTTCTCTGTTTCAGGTGTAAACAATTTCCAGCCGTAAGAGCCAAGGAAGGAAACTCCGGAGGCGTGGGGATGACAAGGGCTAGAACGCATGTCCCTGGGACAGAGGGACAGTCGAGGAGGAGGGTTAATCTTGCTTGCTCTTGTCAAGTGCTGCAGGCTCTCAGTTTCCACTGACTTCAGCAAGACTTAAGGGGGCTCAGGAGCTGCAGGACCATGCTGGGCAGGATCAAGCTCTTATTTGACAGTGGTTCCACTTCTTGCAACCTCTTGTTTTTTTCAATTAGAAATCATAAACCAGTGCCACTAGTGCAGTAACTTATTGATTAATAAGAGCAATGGTTAATGTAGCTGTAAGCTGGAGCTGAGAGAAGGTCAAATACCTTTTTATCAGCAATTAATGTAGGTGTGAAACAGATATCCTGGACAGTTTAGCAGCTGTGGGACTGATCCTGCATTGTTGCAGTCTGTCTCATCTAAACCTGTTCGCCTGCCCTTGCTTTGCTGACCCTGACTGTCTAGCATGTAAGCAGACAGGACTGGCTGCATGAAGCCTCTTTGGTTTCTTTAGGGCTCTGCACCAGGGCAGCAATTCACCCAGACGTCTGCATTGCAGGATTGAGACCCGAACCTGGCATGGAGTGCGTTGCAGGTTTGCGTGCCATGCAGTACACCAACTGTCATGTCTCAGGGTGTTTGTAGATGGAGGAGAGCGTGGGAAGGTTTAGTGGGAATATTTGTAATATTTTTTTCGCCAACTGCAAACACCTGTGGTTAGGTCTCTGTTTTCTTGATCTCCTGCATTTAAGCACTCCAGGCTGTTCCATCTGCACTAGAACGCCAGGCTGGCGGGGTCGCTTTCAGCTTTGATTCAGGACCTTCCTATGATGAAACATTAAAAGAAAATCTGCATTTCTGGGTGTGCCTTTACTTCTCTCCCTGCACTCCGTGTGCAGTTTGCAGTTCACTTTGATGTCAGCTGTCACGTGAGTAATTCGCAGGCGTAGTGTGGAGTCGTGAGTTAATTAGGTTCTAGACTTTCACCGCTAGTGATCTGGGCTTACTCTGATTTCAGACACAAGTAAAATGAGTTTGTGGTCTCAGTCGAGCCATTGTATAATGCAAGAGTATGTTACGGAATGACCATGCTCGGGGGGCTAGGTTTGCACTCTGTGGCAGAAGTTTTACGTGTGTCCTGCTGTGAGTAAAGTGGTGGTGGTGGTGCTGCCTGCATCTAGCCTAGTGTTCTGTCTTCTGACCAGGTGTCCCAGAGGCAATGAACAGAAAGGTAACCATCAAGTGATCCATCCCCAGTCACCCATTACCAGCTTCTCGCAAACAGAAGGTAATACTCATTGATGGACCTATCCTTCATGAATTTATCCAGTTCTTTTTTGGAACCTCTTAAAATTCTGGTCTTCATAACATCCTCTGGCAAGGAGTTCCATGGTTGACTGTGCTCTGCGTGAAGGAATACTTCCTTTTGTTTGTTTTACAATGGTTACCTATTAATTTTATTTCAGCTGGAGCTACATGTGCCCTCTCCTTTTGGAGGGGGCATGTTAATGAAGCAGATTGGAAGATACTAATGAGGCACTGGTGTGAATATGCAGTGGCTCATTAGCATAATAGCAACTGCATGCGATTTGAAAGTGCCGCGTTCAGAACACATGCCGCCAATGGGGACGGCGACCTTTCAAAAGGACCCTCTGACTTCGACAGCCCCTTCTTCCTATAAGCAAATAGGAAGACTATGCAGCGCCTCATTAGCATCTTGTGAACTGGAGTGGGCATGTGTAGACACAGCTCTGGTGACTCCAGCTTCATAGATACAAATTTTTATGAGAATTTGTTTTTAGAAGGTCATGCAGCAAATGCTCATGAAGCAAAAGAGAGGACCCGGGTTGAAATCAAAGTAAAGCAGTTGAAAATGAAAATAAACTCCAGAGCACCAAGAACAAAAATTCTCCTGCAGCGTTCGTGATAAACAGGTGTCATTATGGTGGTGTCTCAGACTTAAATAATGAAGATGGTAAATAACAATGAGGCTGGGCTGGAATGCAGACACTGAATATTGCAAATAGTAAAAGTACATTAAACATTAATATAAGTGGTACCGGCAGTTCTGTACAAGTATAAAATCTTAACTAGGTACTTTCCATGTTGAATGTGAAACTATTCACAGGCGTCGACATTGTTCCCATTCCCAGACCTCTATCTTTTGATTGTGAGCTCTCTCCAGAGCGCACCCTGACCTTATGCGTGTTTTAGAAAGCACCTGGCAAGTAAGCAGGACAGCTTTAAATGGCCATAATGAATTAATGTATCCATAGTTGGGGATCAGTCACTTGTAAGCGAACCTGTCCTTGAAGTGGTGAATCAGGCCCCTGGTTTAACATCAGGAAATAGTGTTATTTTCAGCCTATTTAAAATTGTGGCTTTTCTCTGATTTCTCCAGAGGAAATCTCCGGTGATTGGTTTCAGAAAGCAAGTCTGTTGAATCTGGCGAGCGGAGGGGTGGTACAGGGATTACTGGAGTCTCATGTGTTTGCTGATACAGAGCAGCTTTCCTGCAGAAATACCAGCTGGGAAATAAGGCTCAGCCAGCCCTGATGCAGTGATGATAGAGGGCTGCTGCTGGTTTGTTGGGAAACAGGCCAGCACTAACCTTGGGATTCTTGCTGCTTGAGAGAGCTGGGGTGAGGGTTCTCGTACATGTTTGGGGGCAATATCAGACACCCTCAGCTGAGAGCATTGTCCCAGCAGTGTGGCTTGTTTTCCTCAGTGCAGGATCCATCATTTTCCACAGGGATGGTTTGCTTTGCTGTGCTGTAGTTTATTTAGATGTGCGCAGAAGACCCAGGCACACAGAAAGAGTGCTGGAAGCACAAAGGAGACTTAAAGCATGAGATCTGCTTGATCATGACCCGAATCTCCTAATCACAGCCTTGCAGCAGCGTGTGTGTTGGGGGGCAGGGGGTGGAAATGGGGCTTTATTAGTCAGGGTTAGCTACAGGGCAGGCTGTGCTCATTTGCTTGGGACACGGTCTTTATGTAAGAAAATAAACATTCCCCCCATCTCCCAGTGTTAGATCTGACACGTCCAGGCATCCAGAGAAACTTGATGGCGAATAATGACTTTGTGGTTACCAAGCCCTTGGCATGTGGCATTGCTGTGCATGTGGCATATAATGAAGTGCATTCTGCTAACCCATGCTATTGATAAGGGAAGCATGGCTGCTGGGCCCCCTAATTCATGAAGACACAAGAACATGTGTCTAAATCCCACTGAAGTCAAGGGATTTTGGTCCATGCATAAGTGCTTTCCTAAATTATCCTTAATTTGAATGTATCTTTGTGGCTTTAGAGGCGAGCATTGCATTGAATGGCAGGTGTGAGTCGCTAGCTTTTATTTGGGTAACCAGAGGAATTCTCCTTCTTGATGATTTTGAGTCTGTGCAATTCGACTTTAATGCTTTCTGTTTCCAAATTAAAAACCTGCCTCTTTCTGGGATCCCTGACTACCACCACGTCGGTGGTACGCTCGCCTATTACACTGTGTCTTGATTAATGCCCCCTCTAACGTGCTATCAGAGATGTGCCATAATACGTAATTCTTTGTTCCTGATTAAAATGGCATGAGAAGGACTTTTAGAACCCCTTTTGGATCAGCTCCTCAGCTGATATGAGTAGGAGGGGCACTCTGGACTTGATGGAATTATGTTGAATTGTGCCAGTTGAGGATGTGGCCTTGTGTATTAACCTTTCAAAATACCGAGCACCAGCCGACCTAAGGGATTGATTGAACCCATGGAAGTGCCGTGAAGACTCCCATTAGGTTCAGTGGGCATTGCATCCAGCCTCTACCTGCCTACACTTTTTTTAAGGTTATGCATAATTTTAAAAAAGCTGATCTAAGCAATGTGACTGTACAACATACTGAAAAAGTTCATCACATGGTGCCCCTGTACACAGTTACTCAATAATGCAATTTTTAGATCACCCCCACTCCCAGGTATCTGAATAACTCATTACTGAGAATGAGAAACAGGTTGGAGAAATGTGTGACTTCTTATTGTATATTATTTACAGTGGATTGATTTAAATCAAGGCAATTTAAAAAATGGATTTAAATCAAGTTTAAAAAAGAAAAAAGCTAAGGCTGACGGTGTTCAGAGTGTACTTCTTTATGGAGTAAGCCCCACTGAATTCATTGGCCCTCCTGGTTTTCGAGGAGACTGGTCTAGAATGGGTTTGCCTTGGAAAAGCTGAGTTACACTGAAGTAAAATAGGAAATAGACTTATGGTGTCCCCATTATGGTCTGTGGCTGTGATGTTCCAAAATCAGGGGCATGTATTATGTGAGATAAAATAAGAAAATGACACTCAATAGCACCGACAACTCTTGATTTCTCTTACTGCAGCTCTGTGTACTGCATACTTTGATTCTAACCCTAGTTAATTAATTAAACAAACCATAAGGATTATCTCAGCTAAATTTTTTTTACCCCTAGCAATATCCAGCACAGCAAACAGCTTGGGAATTTACTTGTCAGATCACACTTATACTAAAAGACATAGAGAGAGCCTTTAAGTGATGCATTGCAAAGTGAATTATTTCAGTTGCTAATCACTCAGACATATCCACACCATTTTTTCCCAATAAACAGTTTTCCTTATGACGTTTCGTTCTTGCAGATAGTCCCCACATCTTCTTCTGGCTCTGCTTACACTTGACGCCTTTTCCTTTTATACTCGGGGGAACAAATTTGTTTCAAATATTCCCAACTATGGTCTCTCTTACACCCAGGAGCCATGACGGTTGTTCTGTGGCAAAGTATGGGGGAATACAGGAAGTTGCGTGTGTGTTGAATAACATGTTCCCTTTTTCTTTCCAGTCCACTCTGCTGTTCCTTGCTGTGCGGCCTCTGTCCTTTCCTATGTATCGTCTCTCTGTCTTTAACAAAATGTCTTACCTAACTCCTCCACTGTGCTTGGCCAAGGTCCACTACCCCATAAGCACGGAACAAAACCAGTCTGGTCCAGCTTGTGTCTTTCACTTTTTAGTCTGCAGAGAAACAGAAATTGAAAGCAAGAGCTAGAAGTTAGGCTGGACAGACTAGTCATTAAATCATTTTTATGAGACTAAGTGTATGTGTAGCGTGCTTTTGATGAGATTTAATTGTAACTCTGCTTTTTAAATGAGAAATGTAGTATTTTATTTTGAAAAAATCCATTTTTTAAAATTGTTTTTCTACACCCTGATATTATTATTGTGTATAAATTTTGCAGCTCTCCTGTCTTCTCAGAACCAGAGCAAGTGACATCTCACTGGTTAGCTTGAGAACCCAGGAGCCCTAGTGATGGGCCAGCCTCCATGGTTTCAGGTGCTGTACAAACACAGAACGAAGGATGGTCCTGGCCCCAAGGACTTTCCGGTGTAAGGATAAGGCAAGATGGAGCCAGCCAGAGGAGTACAAGGAGACAATGACCACTATTGGTCAGTGTGCTGACCAGTGGTTTAGCATACCACGGCCCAACTGTTGTTAAAGTGTTACAGCAAAAGAGAGTTTAAAGGAGGGATTCTCAGGACATTGCGGTTGCTCTGTGGATGTTTGCTGGAACTCTTCCCAAGCATTCAGGGCAGTGTGGGTGAAGGTGCTTCTTTCAAAATGGAACAAGAATGTGAGGCAGGTGGGTGCTGGCATCATGATACAGAATGAGATTTGATAGGTGAGCAGAGGTAGCCTGTGAAGAGCCTTGCCCATGAAAATAAGCAGTGTGTGTGTGATGTGATAGAGAAGAGTGTGCCAGGGGAGGGATGCACAGAGGTAAGACTTAACAGTAGCAGGGAGAGTAATTGTCACAGCGGCATTTTGAATGAACGCCATGTTGGTTAAGGCTAGAGGAAAGGATATTGTTGGAATCCAGGTGTGAGGTGATGGAGCCTCATGACCGGTAGCTAATCACATTGTCCTTGTGTTTAGGTCAGGTACTGTACTCACATCCTGGTTCCTCACTGGAGAATGAATAAGGTTTTGGTGCACTTAGATGGAACAATGCAAGGCCTGAATCAGAGGGGTAGTGGCGTTTGCAGCTGCAAAAACTACTACAAGTCCTGTGGCACCTTACAGATTCACATGTGTATTGGAGCATAGCTTTCGTGTGGAAAGACCCGCCTCATCAGATGCAAGGCATGTTTTCAGCTTAGTGCCAGAGCTGATTATTCCCTGGGGTTTGGTGTCCTGTTAGCTGCACGTTGTGGCAGGAATTTACCTCACAGGAACGTAAGCAAAAATTCTTGTTTGCTTTTTCTGTCCCAAATGCGACACAGAAAAATAACAAGAGGTCCTGTGGCGCATCATCTTGTTGTTTCTGAAGATACAGACTAACTCGGCTACCCCTCCAAAAGAGAGAAAAATGTGTGTCTAATAGAACCTCCGCCCCCGCTTTTTTTTTATGAGAGAGCCTTTAGTCAACAAACCATGGGTGTTTGTACAATATGATCAAAAGAGAGCCTGGGAAGTCTGGCCGCTGAAGAGAGAGTGAGCTTGGACAGGCCTGTCTTGGAGTCCCAGTGTGCAGTCTGTGCCCATGAGTGCAGGATGATTAAACTCGTAGTAAAAGAACAGCAACAGGTCTAGAACAAGAAGAGGACTATGAAATCCAGCCGGAAGAGTAAGTGAGATTTTTCTGTGACAGCACCTGAAACGTGGCAGCTGAAAAGGGGTTGACATCAGTTGCCCAGGCAAGATTAGAGGGGGGAGAGGGTGGAACCGCCTGCTAAGATAAAGAGGATGTAAAGAGAACTCCCTGGAGGGAGGAAGTGGGGCATGGCCCTGCTTTCACAGTTTGGCATGGACTGAAAAATTTTGCCTTCACTTGTGAATTTGGACCTCCCCCCTCCACTGGACCTCCCAAGCTGCTGTAGCCTCCCCTGGATTTTCTTTTATTTTCCTGCGCCCGTCTCGGTGCAACTGTCCTGCTTGAAAGGCGATTCCCCTCACCCTCCTGAAGTGCCTGGCTTTTTAGACAACAGTCTTTCACTTCCGTCTTGGCCTTTAACCCATAAATGTTCCCAAATAAAGCTCCAGCTTTCTGTAAATCCCTGCTAGCCACAAAGACAAACACCATCAGTTCTGTTCAAGGCCTTTCACTGTAGGCAAACTCTGAGCTCTGTACTGCTAAGGATTAAATGCCTCAGGCCACTTCAGAAAATGTTTATTTGCTCTGCTGCCTACCTTGTGCCATGTTGGCTGCTGCTGATCAGTGCTAAAGAATGTGTTTCATTAGGACCAGAAGAATGAAAAAGTAAATAATGGCTCATTGGGCAGAGCATTACCTATTTCTTGTAGTTAAAGCTTCAGGCCAGAAAGCAAAGATATGAAGACAACATTACTGCTATGCCCTTGTTCCTGCCCAGAGCCTTTCATCAGCTCTCAAAGGGCTTTACTAAGGAGACCCACCTGATCCCCATCCTTCAAAGCGGGGTAGAGAGAAAAGAAGTTTGTGCAGGTTATCAGACTTGTTCAAGAAGCTCTGTGCTGCCCTGGCACTCGATTGTGTGGATTGGAATCGTCCTGGCCCACCTTTGTGAAGTGCTTTCTAATGTGTGAATGGTAATGCTGCAGAAATGCTGATTTATTTTATTTCTACACATTTCAGGCTGAAAAAAAAAAGATTTTTTTTCCATTAAACCCTTTTTGTTCAACAATTATTTTTTAACTCAGTGAACTTTTTTGCAAAAAAAAGTCCATCCATTTTCTTCAAAATTTTGGCAGGATTTGTCAAACTGAAAAAAACAGAAAAATGACACATGGTGGGGTGGGGGAATCAATAAACTATGTGAGGATGGGGGAAGGGAATTGTTGCCCAGTTGGCTCTACTGGGTAAACATCAGCCCTGGTGTATGTGGAGAGAAATCACCCATGACTTGAGTGGTCCAAATTAATCTCTGGTGTTTCTCTGGTACAGTGACTGTAGTTAAACCAGGACTGGATGTGGCCCATTGCATCTATTGATTATGAAAATCTAATTGTAAATCCTTCTAGAGACTGCTTCTATTTATGTAGATATATAATCTGCACAGCCCTGTGTCATCAAGAATACACCACTAAGTCTGAAGTAAAGAATTTGTCTGATTAAAAGCATTGAGGGTATGAAATCTGTTTGATTGAGAGAGCTCTTGCTACAGCGTTCTTTCCATTCTCTCTTGGTCTGTAACCCTGATGTTCGCACAAGCAGTTCACACCAAGCCATTCCTAGTTTTTATACTTGTGGAACAACAATAGCACAAATGGTAGTTTGTCAGCAGCCAGAGCTGATCTTTTCTCCCACCCTGGGCTAAGAGCTCCCTGCCCTGCCCCATTAGTGTTCTTTGTTTCTGTGTCTTTCCATATGCCCTCTTGTGGAGGGAAGCAGTTGGGAAGCCAGCTGAAAACAAGCATTGTTTGCTCCCCATCCTTTAAATGGAATTTCCCCATGGCAGGAAGTCTTCATCTCATTTGCCCAGCAACCACTCCAAACTGAAGATGGGTTACAGCACCACGTGGCCTGGTCATTGGGTCACCTCTCTTTGTAGACCCAACCTCAGTAAAGGCTTACAGGAGAAACAAAACCATTTACCGCTGGTTGCCTCAAGCACTTGGCCATTGAGTTCCTTAAGTACCCCAATGGCTTTCACGTGGAGACACAGATTAATAAGCAGGTTTACACTTCGTGTTTCTAACTTCACGTACAAGAAAGAGAAATGCCCACAAACTGTATATACACGTTCGGGGGATCACAAGCTCTTGAGTGATAGATCGCTGTCTTGTTTTGCATTGAGCCTATTCAAGTTATGCATCTTCATGCTAAAACACATATTTCCACTAAAATATGGAGGCACAGTGTCACAGCTATATCAGCAGCATCTCTTCAGCAGGGTTCCTAACCTCTCCCTATAAGGATCCATTATGGCATGGGAGTAATATTTTTTTTTTATTTTTTTACTTGTCGTGGCTGGTATTACAGTAGTGTGTATGGGTTTGCAGTAGAGAGGGTGGCCCTGTTTTGCTGAGGGGTTGCCCAGTGGGAGAGTCCTTTCTCCTAAGCATTTACGACCCAAGTAGACTCAAGGTGTGTCTGCACTTGACCTGGAGTTGTAATTTCCATCTTAGACAGGCATATTCACACTAGCTCTGGTCAGGGTAGTGTGCTGAAAATACAGGTTGAACCTCTGTCATCTGGCAACAGCCGTGATACGGCAGACTACAGTAAGCCAGACAATCCTTATCATGGGTGTGGCCGTGTTTCCCACAGTCCTGTGAAGTTTGTTTACAGCCACCAGTCCTGGCTCTGTGTTCTGCGCTGTTATTTAGCTGTAGTTTACCCCTAAATGTCTTCCAAGAGCCTACTATGCAGTGGATGTATTGGTAATGAGCTATAAAGTACTGACCTCGTGTTCCAGTAAATTGTCTTGATCAGCACTGTTCAGGTCCCAAGGGTGCCTGACTGGAGAGGTTCAACCTTTAGCTTTGTAGCCCACAGCAGTGCAAGCAGCAAGTGTGTGCTGTAGATTTCAGTCAGTCATACTCTGCTTAGCTAACACCTCCTGTTACCCACACAGCTCCAGCTACACTTCTGGTAGTAGTGCACTATCATGGGCACGTCTCCAGGAGCTGGATACACCATCTACTTCCAGGACAGGTATGTGCAATGCCTGGGAAGAAGAAAACAGTGGATTTGGCCCCATGTTACAGGTCAGGAGCAGAGGAACTCATTGACTCTGTGGTTTACCCCGCAGTCACACAGGGAGTTGGAGCAAAGTATCAAGGCCAGGGCCGCAAAGTGCCAGTCTTGTGCCTTAATTCTGAGACCAGCCTTTATCTTTGGTGGAGAATTTGTTCAAAGCAGAGCTGGAGGCTGCCCACCACTGTGTGCTTTTCTGAATGCAGCACCGATCACTCATCGGGCAGTGAATATAAATGAATCCACAAGAAGAAAATAGATTAAAATGTGTCTCCATTGCCCATTTTTCCAGTGGAGCTATTTCACACACTTCCCTTCCCAGCTCTCCAGGCACTGCCAGTATTTTCAGAGCATGCTTACATCTGCAAAGGGCCAGGATTTTGTTCCACTCTAGGCAGTGTGGCCTGGCTAGCTCAGTTGGTAGAGCATGAGACTTTTAATCTCAGGGTCATGGGTTCAAGCCCCATGCTGGGCAGTTTCCCTCTTTGGGGTGCCCAGGCAGGGTTAGCACCTCTGGTGTGGGGACTTGTCATGTCTCTTTGGGGCAGTTCGTGCACCTTTGGTTCCCACCTGGCACCCAGCTCTCACCTGTGGCTCCAAGAAGCTGTAGCATGCAGCGGCCACACCCTGATAAACTGCTTCGACAGGTGGGCTAAACCAGGTGAGGGTAGCTGACAGGTCTGAAGCCTGCAGTGAGATAGGGAATTGCCTATCCCAGCATGCGAAGTCAGCCCCGACTGACTGGGCGGATGAGATCAACAGCATGATCCAATGACCAGGAAGGCAGTTCTGCAATGCGCTGTGGAGAGCAAAGGGCATGACAAGGCACCAAAGACATCGTGACCATCCACTGCAGCCTAGGAAGTCCCAGCCCTGATGACTTTTCGTACCATGGGAGCCAGGCTGCTGAGGTCAAGAGAGTGAATCTGCCCCTGTGCAACGGCTTTTCCACTTTAAACATTCTCCTGCACAGGTTCTTTGCACTTTCTCATCACTTCTGTCTACCTCAAAGTCCTACAGTGATGGCAGAGGGGTGAAGCGACAGGTGGAGGTGACCACTGGGAGTCGTAGCCCCAAGTCTGCACATAGGCAGTCTGTGGAATTTGGTCGCTCGACTCTGACCCCAGGACGACAGAGGAGTTTGGCAGCATCCCAGGTGACCGAGCAGGCCTTTTTAGGAACAGCACTGCTCACCTTCAAAATGAGGGACGGGACTAGAAAAGGTGTCCCAAAAATTGCTAGTCCCAACCAAAATGGCCAGCATGCCGCAGCTGGCAGTTTTACCTTCACAGTGGTCGAAAAACAGTGAAAAGAGTGATGATATTTGCAGCATGGAACGTTCGCACCCTCTTGGACAGGGAGAATGCTGTGAGGCCTGAGAGAAGAACGGCCCTCATAGCAAGAGAACTGGCACGTTATAACATTGCACCAACAGAGCCAGGACAATTCCCTTGCCCCCACTGTGAACACCCATGCCGTTCAAAGCTTGGA
Source organism: Carettochelys insculpta (assembly GCF_033958435.1). Lineage (NCBI taxonomy): Eukaryota > Metazoa > Chordata > Testudines > Carettochelyidae > Carettochelys > Carettochelys insculpta. The sequence continues at coordinate 3,785,517 of NC_134149.1, read as the reverse complement.
CTCCTCAGCCACATGCGAGTCCACAACCGATGAGCCTGTGCAAGTGCAAGATGTCATCGTTGGACACGACGGACTACCTACATGAGGCAATGGAGGAATATGATCTCAGGTGCCAAATGGGCCACAGGGAGTGGGGGAGATTCAGCACTTTACAGGATTGTGCCCTTAGCATGATGCAGTCTCTGTATTAGAGAATTCTTGGTGTTCAGAAGGTGCGTGGATGCCCTGTCTGATTTCAGTGTCGGGTTGTTCCTTTTGGCAGAGAGTGCTGTATTTGGCTTTCCAACGTGATGGCTATTGGAAGACAAGGATGGGGGCAGAGGCCTAGGAGCAGTGATTTGTTGAACAGTGCAGGCAGGATTTGGTGAGTTTGAACTTTGGCTTCTGTTCCCAGATCTGCTGTTGACTCACGTGCATGATCCCAACCAAGGCACTTCATCTCTCCTTTGTCAGCTTCCTCGTTTGTGAAGTGACCGCCGGAACTTGGGTTGACCAGGCTGCAGTTACAGGAAGCTTTTGGGCTCCTTAATGTTTGTGAAATGTGGTGAGAGTCTGGGTGGGGGTTGGGGGGAGGAGCCAGACGCTATGCAAGCATAAAATATTAATTTTCTGGCCTTTGTCAGCGCTGGATTACACTGGGAACAGATTACATTGCCCTAGCACAATCACTGACCCTGGCTGTAGGAATGCAGCTATTGTGTCTTAAACCAGGCTACGTCTGCAAGGCCTACACCTCGAAAAGAACAGCTAATTTCAGCCCCCAGCTTCTCTTGGTCTCTCCAGTTTTGTAATGGCACAAACTTGCTTGTGCACTGCAGTCCACACACACACACACAGGCTGTATAATGCAATACCTGCATTTACAGCCGTTACAGTTTGAAGTGTATGGTTACATGCACCATCTGTATACACGGCTACTCCAGTCTACTTTCTCTGCAGAGGTAGGGCCAAGGGATATGTGTATGAGCAGGGAGAGGACATGTGAAAGTCTGGCTTTCAGGTCAGTGCCGTTAGCAGTGCTTGTACCAAATGTTTCCTCTGCAAATTGGTTGGTTGTTTTTATTATTGTCCTTGTTATCTCCATATTTAACGCACTGAGAAAAATGTTCAGTGGACTTTTTTGGCCATACATCAAGGTATGCTGTGACACTTTTGCCATCCCAGGGAAGATAGAATAACCTGGCTCTAGACAACAAGATGCATGGGCGTAGTGGAGAGGATAAGAGGGACGAAAAAATGCAAGGAAAAATGTGTACAAGTGAAAACTTGTGCAACTGCTCTTTCTACTGCAGATAAAGCAAGGTCTCAGTGACCTTGGCAGCTGGACAGGCCTGTCTTTGCATAAGAATTAATTGTGCTTAATATACTGGAGGAATTGTTCTGAAACAAGTATGCTTCTCTTTGGGATCAGGGATGGTATCTTCTTGTTCCAGCTCTCGTTACAGTATAACACATCCGTATGTGTTGTGAATGGCACCGGGGCAAGTCCCTCATCTTGGGATGTTTTGGTGTCTCTGTGCCCCGCCGCTTTTCCCACTGTAGTGGTGTGGTGGTCTGTACTGCTCTCCACATGGTGCTTGAGCTGACCTTTCCTGGTGAGTTGGTGGAGTGGCTGTGGTAGTTGTGTACCACAGGAAAACGACCCGTGTCCTGTACAATCGGACCTCTGCACGTTAGTTTTCATCTGATAGCAGGAGAGCTGTCCTCTAGGTAGCTAGAGGTACCCAGAAGGGGAGTTGACAGGAAAACAGGGTCCGGTCCTCCACAGAAATGCACTGACATCACTACTGGGTGGCTGATATTGCCTGAGTTGTGGTCCTGGGCTCCGATTTTGCAGCTCTTATGCAGATGAGTCATTGAGGTCAGTGGGACTGGCTGCGTGAGTCAGATTTGCTGGCTTTGGCGCCTGTTGCCAACTAGAATCCCTAGCAGTGGCCTGCCAAGCTAAGGCTGTGCCAGGGTGAGTTAACATGGAGGGCTGGATCCTGTGGGGCTGAGAGTTGGCAGGAATGAGTCACCAGAAGCGTCCTGCAGGAATTCAGGACCATCACACTGCTCTCCACCTTCCGCTCCCTGAGCCAAGGGTCTTTCTTTGGACTCCCTCCTCAAGCGAACGCGTGGTTACAAGAATGAAACCAGACCAGGCAGACACTCTCCCATCCCATGGCTTTGCCACAGGCACAAGGCGGGAGAACAGCCACGGCCCAGATGTGCACTGGTGCCAGGAGCTCTGATCCAAGGGCGATGAGTGTGGTGTAAGAACCTCTCTGGAACAGAGCAGTGTTGTGGGGGGCTTGGGGGCTTTCAGCCCAGCAAGGGGAAGTGAGCTGAGAGGAGCCGAGCGCCTCAGTTTTCAAGAACATTGGCCCAGCCTGTGTCAGGAGGCATCAAGCAGGGAAGAGATTGTTTTCTTAGAACCCGGCATGGCTGTCAGTGGCTGGCTGGCTGTCATGGCTGCCCCGCTTCAGGATTCCTCCAAGTGCAGCTCTGAAACGTGCACGGCAGAGCCCCGAGCCTCACCAGGCCTCTCCAAAATGGCTGCCACCTCCAGCTTCCAGTGCAAGTCTGCAGAGCCTCGCTCGGGGTGGGATACGGCCCACGGCGCTCACTGGATTGCTTGTAAGCACCTGTGCCCTGCCTGTCCCTAATCACCCTTGTGCCCTTTCAGCTCACCAGCGTTAGGCCTGGTCTACAGCTAGAGCCTATGTCGACTGAGCTGTGTTGCCTGGGGGTGTGGAACATTCAGACGCTGGCCCCCAAGAGATGTTGTTAACCAGCATTAGCCCCCCAGGTGTGCACCTCCTAGGCTGATGGGCAGACTCTTCTGTTGTCCTGGTTACTGCTTTTCAAAGGGTTGGACTGACTACAACCACAGACAACTGCCTGCTGTTGGTGCAGCAAGTGTCTACGTTAGAGTGGCATAATGGCTGTGCCACAGCTGTGCGACTGTGGTCTGTAGGTATGCCTGTAGTCTGAGCAAGAGCAGAGAGGTTCACTTCCATTGACTAGCGCTATCCGCGTCTCTTCATGCTGTGCAGGAGCCTGTGCTTACAGGTGCTGAGCAGACCCGGGCAGCCAGTGCTCAGCCTCCTGCAGGTTCAGTCCTTTAGCTTCCTTTGGTTTCTTTAGGGCGGGGGTCGTCTGCAACCAAAATCGCGAGAAGAGGCATTTTTTCAAATTCAGTTACAAAGTCAGTACTTCAGGAGCCGCAATGCATGTGAGTACGAGGCAGTCCTTAATAAGTAACATCAGACCGTGCTTTTTGTGACCCCTCTTTTAAGAGTAGCGCAAGCGCCGTGATTTGTGCTGGTTGGAAAGTGTGTTACTTTCTCCCCCACATCCCTAGGCTTAACCCCTTTGCACCCCCAACTCCCCACCCCAGCCCCAGGATTAACCTCTCAGCCCCAAACTCAGCATTAACCTGCCTCAGCTGATGAGTTCCTCCAGCTGCGTGCATGCTGCTCCTTCCCCACTGCTCAGCAGGGCTGCGCAGCTCCGCCAGAGGCAGCCTCGGCCACCCCTCCCTCCAGCTCTTCTGCTCACTTCCCCCACCTGCAGTGCGGGTGGCTCCCTGCCCTGTCCTGTCCCCACTGAATTAGTGGAACAAAACTGAATTGGTTTAACGGCCGGATCCCTCCTGTCGCCCTGCGGGCTGTTAAACCACTTCAGTTTGGTTCCATGATTTCAGCGGGGTCAGGACAGGGAGCCTCAGAGGAGTCGGCCGTGGCAGCGCCTGGAGCTGCAACTGAATCCTTAAAGAGCCCCAGGTTACCAACCCCTGCTTTAGGGGGGCAAGTTGCTTGTGAGCTTTGCCTGAGTCAAGGCTACAGGACGTGGCTAGCTGTCAGCAGAGTACCAGAGCCGGGATGTGTCACCACCCTGGATAGAAGACGTCAACGGCTGCAAAATACCACATGTTAAGATGGGCAGTGGAGAAGCAGGCTGTGGGTCAGCTCTGGACCTGGGTCTTATTTTGTGTTTGCCCCCTAGCATAGACCTTCTCTAAGGGGAGACTGACAGGCACCTTATCTGCAAAACTGAAAGAGAGCTTGTGGAGGAGGGATAGCTCAGTGGTTTGAGCATTAGTCTGCTAAACCCAGGGGTGTGACTTCAGTCCTCAAGGAGGCCATTTATGGATTGGGGCAAATCGGTGTCAGGGATGGTGCTGGGTCCTGCCAAGAGGGCAGGGGACTGGACTAGATGACCTCCCAAGGTCCCTTCCAGTTCTAGGAGATGTGTGTATATCTCCAATAATCTTAATGTTTTGCTGTTGAACAGCTGCAGATAGTGGGAGTAAACCCACTTATAGAATCACACAATGGGCCTGCCTGTCCTTTTGGGCGCCCATCCCTGCAGATACATCTACGTAAATGATATCAAAGGTGATCTGAATGTTGCAGCGCCCCTTGTTTGTGATGATGTCCTTGGGGCAGGGAGGGAGATGTGCATTAAAATTCCTCCCTGTCCCTTTCAGCTTTTCAGAAGCATAGGTTGGATCCCTACAAACTACACACAACGGAGGTTGAAATATGCATTTCAAACCACGTCCCTGGGTCAGTGGTCTCCAATTAGTCGATAAAAGTAAAGAAACATAGTCAATATTGCTCGACATACAGAGTGGCAATTAAAGAGCAAGGTGAACAGTCAGCTCAGAACTCCCTCTGGCTAAACATAAAATAAAATCAGTCACACAAGCCTGTCAGTTCTTTGTATCTCTTTCATCTTCCTGGTTCCTCTTCCTTATCAGCTGCTTCTGCAAAGTCCAGCTGTCTCCGAACCAGGCTAGAAGAAAGCAGAACTACTCTGTTCGTGCGCAACCACAGCTTTCCAGCACGTTAGTTCTGCAAAAGTGCATAGAACTTGAAGTGGAATCCTGGCCCAGAGACATCAACAGATGAATGGGTCCAGGATCTTGCACATCGTTTTTAGAATCCATGCTGAGTTGGGAACCTGTCATCCTGCCACAGTGCTGGGCAGCTGGGGTCCAGGCCCCGGAGAGCTTGCAGTGTATGGACCCTGTCTGACATTGACTGAAATCAGTTGACATCCATGGGTGCGGGATCAGGCCTTAAAAGTAAGTATAGGTGCAATGCAAAGCTTTCCCTACAAGCTGGGCACTCAGTAAGTGTGGGCCTGTTGCTTCATAACACAGGGTGTCAGGAAGTGAGAAGGAGATGGAGTGCAGAGAAGTACTAAACTTTCCATCATCAGATTATGGTGGTGATTGAGAATACTGGGCAGAGCCAGACTTTTCTGAGCTCCGGGTCTTGAGCAGAATATGAAATACATATTCGCTCCTGCATGACACCCCAGGGCTTTTAAAACGAATAGACAAAGTCTTCCCATAAGCCAAAGTTCTACGTGTTCATTTCTAAGTACGTCTAGTGCATGGCACATAATGGCCTGTGATGTTGCCTTATGGCTTCTTGGGACCCAGAAGAATGTGTATTTATAAATGTCTCTGCTGTTGGGTTTGTGATGGTGATGACAGCATCAGGGTACAGTATTTGTGGAGGGTTCAGGGTGAGTTGGATTAATGGCCTGTAGTGGACGCCAATCAATTGGTCATCGATTCCTGATAAATGGCCTGTGTGGCTCTTGATCGTTGCAGCATAATAAATCACATTTGTTTGAGCCCTAAGCCTGGCCGTTAGAAAAATGAGCTTGTTGGTAAAGATTGTCTTCCAAGTCTGCTGTGTAGCACACCTTGAAAATGTCCTCAGTGGCACAGCAGTGCTCCTGTAATCTGATGATCTTAATCCATACAGGAGCCCCCACAGGAAGGAAGCCTGGAAGTGGGCTTGTTAAACTCAAGCGCTTGTGTGAAGGGTCATTATTCATATTTTTAATGATGAAACTCTCTTGGGCATAAGGGATAGAGAAGAAGCGTGCTGTGTTGGATTAATGTTAAAGGTTGGAAATGGGTTGAGAGGTGGTTACTCCCATCCCCATCTCTGTGAAGGAAGAAGACAGTCCGCCAATTTTGGAGCATGAAGACTTGAGCATCATTGTCGGGAGAATCTTCCCCCAGAGGACATTTTCATGGGCGCTAAAATGCGGGCTGGGATCTTGCGATGTGCATAGTGCTCTGTGGGAATGTTGTGGGAGATGGTGTGCTCAGGTTTTCCCAAGAGCCAAAGTTTCTCTCAGGGAGTATGAGACCTTCCCTTTTATTCAGACCCATAAAACACCCAGTGAGTCCCTTGGAGAGGACTTTGAACCAATTCACATCTTGCCCGTGTGTAAATACACTGGATATCATTTCCTGTTCTCCAGGCCGCACGCAGTTGTGCAAAGCAGCCTCTCAGTAAGAGGCGTTTCCAAGGGAGACTGTGTGCAGGGAGGGAATGTAAGATGCAAACAGTGAACGAGGCTGTTTCAAGAAGGACTTTTTGTCGTTTTGTGCATGTCACTGCTGCAGAGACACCCTCTTTCCCTATGGCATGTGCAGCTGCAGTCCAAATAAGTCAAGTGGTTTTTCTGGGAACTTTCCAGGTGCCAAGGAAGGCAAAAATTAGAGTATAAACAAAGTGGAAATATAGGTCCCTAGTCATCTCCAGGTGTCTTGCTATGCCTGTCTCTTAAATGGCTGATATTTGTCCCTTTTCCTTTCTGTTTCTTGCCTCCTATGTCCCTCCACCCTGCATTGAAAGTGAGGATTCTTTCCCTGGTAGGGTGACCAGACCTCCCAGGTCAAATATGGGACCGGGATGAGCTACTGTCCTGGCCAAAACAGGACAGATGGTCACCCAATCAGTCAGGTGGTGGCTGCTGTGTGGGGGCTGCCACATGAGCTATGAGCCAGAGAGCAGCTACACCGCTTGGGCTCCAGCTCCCCCAAGCTGCAGAGAGGAGGATCCAGGCCAGTCATGGTGGTGATTCCCCCACTGCCCCTGGCTCCTCCCAGGTGCAGGGAGCTGGGAACCTGGCAGAAGCTGCTCTGGTTGGGCTCTGGCTCCCCATTTTGTGGGGAGCCAGCAAATAGAAATAAATGGGGATGCCTTCCTGGCACCCGAAATACAGGGCTGTCCTGGCCAATACGGGATGGATGGTCACCGTATCCTCTGCGTGCTGCAGGACTGTGACCCTCTGTAGTCCCTGACGTTGAAGACTTACCCCAACCTGCTTCAGCCAATGTTCCCTTGTTTTAGACTTTTTTTTTCCCCCTTCCCAAAGACCTCCCACCTAGTCCAAATCACCAGCCTGCTGTGCCTTGATCCCTGTCAGGGTGAGTTTGGCACCACACTGTACTAACTCCTGCCCAAGTATCCTGGAGGCAGGGATGGGATGATGCTTGTCTCTTCCCAGTACAGTCCCACGCTCTATCTGAGCGAACACGCGCACATACTGTTACATCATCCTCCAGCCCATCTGGGGATGAAATAATGAGGGAAGCAGAGGTGGCGCTCACAGTTGTTTGTTCAGTTGCTTCTGTTCCCGAAATGTTCTTATCGGCACCTCCCCTTGTCTGCCCAGCCAGGCTGACTGCTATGCAGCCGGCCATCTTTACTGCCTGAGAGCTTCTTGGTGTCACCTCAGATCACCTCCCTGCCCATGGCCCAGGACTCTGAGCTTCTGAAGGGGAGGTTCCTTGTTAGCCCGCCTTCAGCAGATCCTTCTTACGGGCCACTGCGCATGTTCTGGGGCAAAATAGCCGCGTGTGCTAGCTGTAGGCTCACTGTCTCAGGTCCCAGGCGTCTTCCCCAGTCTAATGCATGAAGCAGCTGCTTCCTGCTCTTTATTAACCCCTTCAGAGACTTCAGTCGGCTCTGTTCGTTTTGTTCCATATCCTTTATAGGGCGGTTTGTTCTGTGGGGTTGGGTTTCTGCTCTCATTTCAGGGCTGCACCCTGCCTCTCCTCTCAGGTTGTGTAGCATTTTAGTTAATGTGGTAGATTCGCTCTCTACTGGGATAAGTTAAGAGCTATGACAATGTACCCCTGCTGAGATCTGCCCCCAGGAACAGCTGTAAGCCGTGGCCTCTCCCTGTGGTGCCAGTCAGATCTGCTGCTGCCGGGGAGTAGATCAGAGCTTGCTTGCTGTCTGTCAGGGAGGGGAGAAAATCTCTATCACCTGTCCCCTTTCTCTTTACTCTTCCCTCTGCTTTCTCTGCAGATTTTCTGGAGCAGCTCTGGTCTGGGGAGCCCCCTGTCCTTCCTTCCTCAGTGTGATTGTTTAACTTGTTAAACTTACTGTTTAACCAGTAAACTAATTAAATGGGATTTTACATCCCTGAATATGTCTACCACATATGGCTTGTGACAGTGAAGTTGGCATTGCCAACCAGTGTAACCATGGGGGTGTCAGGCTCATTAGTACTGGATGCTGCTGCTTTGCCCTGCCAGGCGTGCGACTGTAGGTTGAACCTCTGTAGTCTGGCACCGTGCGTGGTCCAGCATGATTTCAGTTAGTTGGACGACCACTTACCATGGGTGTGGCCAAGTTTCCAGTGGTCACCAGACAGTTTGTTTCTAGCCACCAGCCCTGGCTCTCGGTGTTCTGTGCTGTTGTTTAGCTCTAAGTTACCCCTAAATGTCTTCTGAGATCCCAGTAAGCAGTGGAAGTGTTGGTGTTGCTGCTAGACAATATCAACCTCCCAGGGTCTGTCAAATTCACTGGTTTTGGCACCGGACAGGCCCTGAGGGTGCTGGACTAGAGAGGTTCAACCTGTAGCTCTGCAGTGCAGTGAGATCTTGTTTTTGTAGCTACTCCCATAATCGCATCATCCTAGCAGCACACCAGCTGTGAGCATTGTGAATGAAAAGGCACATGCCTTCCGGCCTCTGTCACACCAAAAACACCTGTTTGGCATCTCTCCTCCAAAGCCACGGGCATCTTCTCCTTCAGGAATGCCCTGTGATCATGCCATGCTTTTTCCAGTGCTGCCTCCCAGCTGTGTGAAAGCTCACGGGGGGCTTCCATGAAGCATCTGCGCTTGGTAGCAGTTGACCTCAGGCTGCCATACCCTGCCTGTCCCAGCAACTCTTACCCCGGCAGTGCAGTGGTGGCAAGATGTCCTGCTCGAACCCTGCTTCTGACATAGCAAAATGCCAGGTGTCAGTCCGCACCCAGCTCGCACATGATGCATTTATCACTGCCTGTCCCAGTGGTTTAAAATCTCTTCCTTCTTATTTTAGCTGCTCATAATATTATATTGCTGACCATTTTAGTGCACTCAGATATTTAAACAAAAAAAACAAAATGAAACAGGACCCTCTGACGTTTTGGTGGCGTAAACTCCCTCTCTCTACTGTCTCCCATTTAATGTTCTCTTTTGGTGAATAGCCACCTGACTTCTAATATAAACCCTATGGCTGTTATTACATCTGCCATTTAGGCTTTCCCTACGTCCACTTTACTGTTATTTGTGCTGGGCCTTTGACTTCCTAGCTGCTGATTTCACTCATTGTTGCTTAAAATAACCCTACAGGACTGAACTTTCAAACACAGTTGCACATTCTAAAACATGCCCACACTCATTGCGTCTTCAGGAGCCCACTTTTAATTAGCCTTCGTATTCTAAAAATCAGTCAGTTGTTGAGATTTATTAGTTTTCCAGCACACATTTACACTGAACCCCTCTTAGCACTGAAATCAAACCAAGAGCATGAGATATCCTTCAGGGAAAAAAAGGTACCTTTTCATGGCAGGCACTTGTAAGAAACCAAGTTTCCACTGCTGAATTTGTATTGTGTATATGTGTATTCTGCAGTACACATTTAGTAAGTAATTTGACCTTCACACTTCGCAGAATTGCAAACAAGTTACTTGACTCTTTTCCTCTTTGTAAAAGTAAATAGTTTTTATAATAGTTAACATAAGTAGCAAAATAGTGACTCTCCTGGGTTATCAGAATAATAGCCTTTTTCAGACCACCAACTAAAAATAATTTTGTCGGGTTCTTTGTGTTTATGTGTATACACCTCCCGTGCCGGCCCCCCGCCCCTCCCGACAAGGTAGTGGTATCCAGGTGTTATGTGGCTGAACTGTGTTATTGCTTACATCTGTCATGGCCCATTTTAATTTTTTTCACCTGCAGTCTTACCACATCACTATCCTCTAGGCCTGCACCCAAATGACAGATAATCAGCCTCCTTTCCCTGACCAGATCCCATCCTGCACCAAAATAGAGTACAAGCTGTATTGTTTACCAGCTTTAAGGTAATAAAATGTGCTGGTTATTAGAGATGGGGCCAGCAGCTGGCCCCACTCTACTTCCAATCCCCAGCTGGGTAGTAGGCAGCTGGTCCCAGTCAAGATGCCAGCCCCATGGCTGGCAGCCCCAGCTGGGCATGCAGGTTGTCTAAATGTGCCAGTTGGCCGAATCCCAGATAACCGGGTTTTTACTGTGTACAGGTCTGTACTCCAGACTGGTCTGGGACAACAGCTGGGGTGTGAGGAAGGAGAAGTGGACAGAGGGCGGGAGAGTGCCTGGCATGACAACAGAAAACATTTCAGCTATGTCTGCACTAGCCCAAAACTTCAAAATGGCCATTTTGAAGTTTACTAATGAAGCACTGAAATGCATATTCAGCAACTCGTTAGAATGCCGGCAGCCGCGGTGCTTCGAAATTGATGCGGCTCGCCGCCACGCGGCGTATCCAGACAGGGCTCCTTTTTGAAAAGACCTAACCAACTTCAAAATCCCCTTATTCCTATCTGCTGTTAGGAATGCTGTTGCATGGCCATTTTGAAGTTTGGGGCTAGTGTAGACAGCCTTCATGTCTGTTAGAAATGTGCCTTTCAGGGGAGGATTCAAAGCACATCAGAAACACACATTTAGTTCACATCACACATCTCATGAAGCTGGAAGGGACCTCGGGAGGTCATCGAGTCCAATCCCCTGCCCTCTTCTTGGAAGGGCCAAGCACCATCCCTGACAGATTTTTTTTTTTTTTTTTTTTTAAATCTATTTGCCCCAGATCCCTAAATGGCCTCCTCAAGGACTGAACTCACAACCTTGGGTTTAGCAGGCCCATGCTCAAACCACTAGTTAGGCCTCCCAACGCCTAGGGGAGGCATGTAGGTATTAGAGCTGAGTGAGAGAAAACCAGGAAGGGAATCGGCGATTCTTGGCTTCCAGCCTCTTGCTCCTTCCATGAGGTATAGTCCTCCGGTGGGCAGCGAAGGGGCCAGGAATCTTCTAGTGACATCCTGTCTGGCAGTATTTCCTGTAAGGTTTGTGCTTGGGCAGCCGCCCAGGAGAGATTCAGGTGCTGCCCAGCGGATTAGCAGAGCACCCACAGCCAGCAGCCTGTGTTTCTAGTGGTGATCCACATCTGTGCATCCCTCAGTACACAGAACAAAACTTATTCCACTGATGGATGGGAAAAATAGAGGGAGCCCTGATGTCTGGTCACCTTCAGGTGGTTTTCCAATTTTTTTTTTCACTCTTTAACACTGGCTTAGAGTTAATTTTGATGAAGTACTCATTTTGTATGGATTTGCATCCATGCAGTTGCCTAAAACTTTTTGGAAAGAGTGGGGTGGGATTGTGGGAAGGGCAGCATTGATTTGTGTCCGTACTGCTGGGAGCCTCATGTCTCGCCTGCTGGGTTGACCGAACTGATGGCTCGTGCAGAAAGTCAGAAGTTTTCTGACGTGTGGGGAAAGCTTGCTGCAGGTCCAAATGGGAAGCTGGCGGTAATTCTGGTCGCCCCGGCTTACATGGGGAGGAAGTTCGGAGACCTACACATTAGAACTGCAGGAAGACCAGAAGAAAATGGAAGATCTGGAGAGTTTTAGTTGATACCCGTAAATGAATCACAGGCATTACAGGGAATGCGAAAGATTTTTAGTCTCTGGAGGTTTGGTGCAAGTACCTAGAGGACAGCTGTAGAACAAGAGAGAGTTCTTCTGGGTGTGTCAGAAGGCACACGTAAGCAGAGGAGGCTGAAATATTGCTTCCGGCTGGTTTGTAAAATGCCTTGTGATAGAGAGCCATGATTTCCAAGCTGCTGCTCTGGCAGTGCCAGTCAGCACGACTGGCAGGATAGGCTGTGTTTGGCATGAGAAAGGTGTCTCTGAAGTTGGCATTGAAGTTGTAGTTGCTGTTCTCAGTTCAGAGCCATTTGCTTGCTCGTATCACTAGAGCGGTGCGCAGCTACAAAATTGGTATCCATATCTGTGGCTATCTGCATCTGTGTCTGGCTTTCCTTTGGAGCCAGTTGAATTAATTGGGGGGGAGGGGTCTGGAAGGAAAAAGGCATTTGTCCCTCTTCTAAAACTAGAAAGACCAGGCTCGAAACAGGGGCAGACCTTATATAGTCTTTGTCACCACAGCACCAGATACCTCACAGGCATGGCGCATGGATTTTATCCTCCCAGCAACTTGAGGAGAAATGGGAATAGTATCCAAGAGGCAATTTGACTGACTTGCCTATGGGCATGCTGGATTAGGAGCTGAACTAGGCTTCTCAAGTCTCAGTGTTTTATCTAGTAACTCAGTGGAGTTACTCCGGGTTTACGCTGGTGGAAACGAAGGAGGAATTGGCTCTTTCTTTGTCACTGAAAATTAACAAATTAAGCTGCTGTTTCCACGCCCCAGCCTGTGAACGGGCACGGATTCAGAACCACAGGATGAAGTCTGGGTCCGACTGTTATTTTCCCAAGCTTGTGGGCATCAGGAGAGAGCTCCCTGTGAGCCAAGGGGAAGTGGGCCAGCAGGCTGTGCTGCTGGAGGCTGCTGACGTGTACTCACCCGTAGGTGTATGGAAGGGACGGCCGAAGGTTCTGATATTGTGAGCCACATAGACAATCTTTGACAAGAGCCAGGGTATGCCTGATGGGGCACGGGTCTTCAGCCCTGATCCTACTACAACTTCAAGCAGTGGCAGGTGCACCCAAGGGGGCTGAAAACCTACAGACCCCCCACTTGCTGGGCTGAGGCCCATACCCTGCCACCATATTGCAAGGCAGAGGTCCCAAGCTCTCTGCCCCCTCGCCCCCCGCAACTCTGGTAGCAGGAATATGGGGTGGGGAGCTTGATAAAAGCCCAAGTGGCTCATAACCACAGTTTGGGTACCCTGGTGCATGGTGTCGTGCTCTGTGTTACTGTGAGGTTTGGGTCTGCCTGGTGTCTTTGTTTAATTGGGAAGCTTTTACCAAGAATTTTGGCTTTTTTGACTCGTGGGGATTTAGTTTCCCTTTGTCTCACAAACCCACCACAAAGTTTGCTTTGCCTCTCCCAGGGCGAGGCGGCCTCAGTCGGTGCCTGCTGTTTTCATGAGGCCTGAATTCTCCCACAGCTGTGGCTTTTGTGTTGCTCTGTGCGCTTCGGCTTCCTGCGTATCCCACAGAGCCTGATAGTGGCACCTCGGTTATTGTGCGTGACTCTTCGCTTTTAACATCTGACCAATTTGAATGTGGAATAAAGACTTTAGATGTGTACCACAAGAGATGGGGGCTGCTACAGTCTGGACTAGAGAACTGGGTGTGGGACTGCAGCCTTATATGCTGGTGTTGTAGCTGTACCAGCTGGTTTGCTGCCAAGTTGCTTACTCCTTATCCAAAAGCTCAGTGCAAAAGAATGTTGAAGAGCCCAGCTATTTTTATTTGTCTCTGAATTGTTCCAGCCAAGAAAGAATTCAAAACAATTTCCGAATCCCGCTCATCTTCCCCAAAGCGACTGCATACAGGGGTTTGTTTACTGCGCAAGTTATCTAATAACAGCCTACACTGTCTGTGGACTTTTTCAGTAGAGGCACAACAGTATCGGTCATGATGGGTTAGATGTCTCACTGCTGTGAATCCATGTGTAGCAGGGATGAGTTTGGCTCAGCTGTTGTTATGGAAAGGTTAGTTTCCTGAACGCCACACCTTTTACAAAGGGACATACTGTTTCTTAGCCTGGGAAAGGCTGTGCTGGGGCCAGCTAGCTGCAGGTCCAGCTGGGGCAGGCTGTTTCTCTGTCAAACCCTTCTCTCAGGCCAGGGAGAAGAGCCACTACCACACCGTTGTCATGAGAGCAGGGCCTTTTGTTCCGGGGCTCAACACAGCTCCGAGTGGGAGTCAGGATACTCTGTAGCGTGCCTCCAGCGCAGCCCCAGGGGAGACATTTCAGCACTCCCAGGAGCCTGCCCTGGGGGAAGGCATTGCCAAACTGACCATCATAATCTGCAGGGCAGCCCCACAGCTCAGAGCCCTGCTGGCCTGGGCCAGCTTCCCATTTATCCTCCCCCCCCCGCCTTTCCCTTTCCAGTTCGGACACTGTGTGGCTTGGATGCAGGAGCTTCTGAGGTCTGGTGCAGAGGGACGAGAACAGGCAGTTTTTGGGACCTTTGAAATCTTTGGTTGCTCTCAAATCTCCGCCCCCTCCTCTTAAAGATATTCTCCCCCTTGCCAGGGTGAGCTGCACAGAGAGACCAGTGCTTCCCTTCCCATTTCAGTCGTCTCATTAAAGCCTGACTGACGGGATTTACAACATGGATCTTCCTCCGAAATCCCTTTTGTTGCCCTAGAAGCATGTTAAGGGAATTCCCCACAAACACGGACCGCATCTGGGCATGAGACCCTGCACAGAGGCATAATGGGATGCAACCTGCCGGCGCAGGAGGTCAGAAGCAGGTGTGGTGAGGGGGTCAAGGGCAGCGGTCTGCTCCCAGGGGCATTAGAGGGGAATCCGGCAAGTGGTAGCCACCCCGGCCCTTGTTCCTCCTGCTTTCCCCAGAAGGCCCGACTTTGCGGCGCTTACCTACTACACAAAGCGCATGAGCACTAATGGGGGGATCCCGCAGGTGTGTGAGCTCCTTCCAGCTGTTGTGGAGCGATCATGGGACTGTTTAATTGTCTAAGCAGCAAATCTGTCCTCCAGCAAATAGCCCCAATTCGAATCATCCCGTCGCTGGTGGTTGCCCCGTTCGTTGGGTGCCAAGGAAGAGCTTGGAGTCCTGCACTCTTTGAGGAATAGTCAAAGCAGTTGACTGCAGGAAGCGCTATGGGGAAAAGAATGAAAACCCTGGTGGTTTTACTTTTTATTTCCTGGTAATAAACCAGTTGAACAGATTGAGGAAATTCTGTCGAAATAGCCCCAAAAACTGTAGTAGCATCCTCTCTGTAGGACCACCTAGTGCGGTGATTTGCATTTAGGTGCTATGACCCTTTCACACAGCAGGCCTCTGACTGTGATTTCCCCCCACAAATTTAAAACCACTTATTTATAATGGTGTTAAATATGAACTTGCTGGTGGATATTGGGGTGGAGGCTGACAGCCCGTGACCCTCCCCCCAATCCCCATAAAACCCTTCAACCACTGAGGGGTCGCAGCCCCCAGCTTGAGACCCCCTGAAACGGGATCTAGCACACCAGCGGCTTCTGTGGTCTTTTTTATTTTTTTAAAAGTACAGTTATCAAAAGCAACATATCTGTAATATTATCATTTTTAAAATATCTACTACTGCTTGACAGCTGCAGATCTTGTGCCTGTGAAAGTATTTTCAAGAAGACTCATTTCTGTCAGCCCATGGGGGGAAGGCAATTTCTGAACTAACGTACCAAGCGTTTCTGGGCAGGAGGGTGAGCGTGGTGTAGGAGAAGCTGTGAACTTGGGGCTGGCCAGGTCATTAGGTCAGTCTGCAGTATGGAGTTCTGGATTTTGGAAGCAAAAGCGATCTGGCCGACTTCTATGCTCCCCAGCCCCCTAACCAGGTGGCAAATGCTCGGGATTCACTTCCGCTCTGCCGTGAACAACTATGGCAACATGACAACAGAGGATAGAGTGTGAAGTCGGCATCCTGTGCTGTCCTGTCACCATGGCTGTGTATTGCAGGTTGGAAGTAGGTCCAGAGTATCTGCATTTTCTGTAAGGAAGAAAATAAAATTCTCGAGGGTTTTATCTTTATTGTCATCTCTCCTCCATCTCTCCCCATCCTGTTGTGTTGTATCCATTCTTAGGCTCCGCACCTGCTGCCCTTCCAGCTGAGAAGTGTGAGGATTGTGTGAGAGGTTCATTCGATCATGTCAGCAGCACTATAATCTGTAAGAAGGTACATAGATGAGTGACATGTGAACCATTTCTTGCACCTCTGCCTCCACTAGGGTGTTTGAGGGCAACTAGCAGCCAATTTGGGGCTCTCTGTGTCACCCACAAGACATTTTGTTTACAGTTGCCCATGCACAGGGTTGCCACGTTTCATCCATGTAGTTTTCTCTCTGCTGGTATTACTAAAATAACATATGAGCAAAGCAAGGGCATGTGAAGTCAGAACACCACTTGTCATAAGAACATAACATAAGAACAGCCATACTGGGTCAGACCAAAGGTCCATCTAGCCCAGTAGCCAATGCCTGGTGCCCCAGAGGAGATGAACCGAAGACAATGATCAAGCGATTTGTCTCCTGCCATCCATCTCCTGCCTTCGACAAAAGGCTAGGCACCATACCTTCCCCCTTGCTAATAGCCATCTGTGGACCTAACCTCCAAACGTTTATCGAGCTCCTTTTTTTAAACTCTGTTAGAGTCCTGGCCTTCACAGCGTCCTCTGGTAAGGAGTTCCACAGGTTGACTGTGCGCTGTGTGAACAAAAACTGTCTTTCATTAGTTTTGAACCTGCTACCCATTAATTTTATTTGGTGTCCTCTAGTTCTTATATTATGGGAACAAGTAAATAATTTTTCTGTGTTCACTTTCTCCACACCATTCGTGATTTTATATACCTCTATGATATCACCCCTCAGTCGCCTTTTTTCTAGACTGAAAAGTCCCAGTCTCTCTAGCCTCTCCTCATATGGGATCCATTCCAAACCCTTAATCATTTTAGTTGCCCTTTTCTGAAACTTTTCTAACGCCAATGTATCTTTTTTGAGGTGAGGAGACCACATCTGCACGCAGTACTCAAGATGTGGGCGTACCATAGTTTTATATAGGGGAAGTAGGATATACTTAGTCTTATTTTCTATCCCTTTTTTAATTATTCCTAACATCCTATTTGCTTTACTGACTGCCGCTGCACACTGCGTGGATGTTTTCAGAGGACTATCCACTATAATTCCAAGATCCCTTTCCTGATCTCTTGTAGCTAAATTTGCTCCCATCATATTGTATGTATAATTGGCGTTATTTTTCCCAATGTGCATTAACTTACACTTATCCACATTAAATTTCATTTGCCATCAATTAACTACCTCCCCAGCTTAAAACCCACCAGTGCATCTACAGCCTGTACTGGAAAACGGCCCCTCAGTTTCACAGACCTTGAGGGGGCAGGCCAGTCCTCTCCGACGCACAGCCGCCCAACCTCAGGAAAATACTCACCAGCAGTCACAAACCACACCACAGAAACACTGACCCAGAAACCTGTGCCTGCGACAAACCTCGTTGCTGACTCTGCCCACATATTTGTACAAGTGACACCATTAGTGGACCTAACCACATCAGCAACAGCATCGGGCTCATACACCTGCACATCCACTCACGTAATATACGCCACCATGTGCCAGCAGTGCCCCTCTGCCATGTACATTGGCCAGACTGGGCAGTGTCTGTGCCATTCAGTAATGGATTCAAAAGTAACCATTCTTCTACAAAAGGATTTCTTCATGAGATTAGAGGGGGAGACATTTGAACTGGAATTCATTCACAAATTTGACACCTTTTAACCTTTGCCTGAAGAGAGATCTTCTGCATTAAAAGAGCAATTTCTTCACTTTTGATAGTTGCAGGAATGAGACACACCCTACTCAACTTGCTTAATTAAACTGGGCCTACCAGGGACAGGTAACCCTTTATTCCTCACCAGCCCACTGTCTATACCCTGGATTCCTTTCCATTTTTCATCCAAAGAGTTTAGTTTTGCCCACAAACACCCATGAGTTTAAATAAATAAATGTGTTAGCCTCGAAAGTGCCACAGGACTCCTTGTTGTTTACGTTACAGACTAACATGGCAATCCCTCCGAGACTGTTTACCTAAATGGGAGGCACACGTGTGCATGCAGAATAAGCAACTCCATGGTTTAGTAGCTGTTTGCGTACTCAGATGGGGAGTTTGGTTATCCAGATGCCTGTTTAGCACACACTGTTCAGTGAGCACATTCGTAAATAGGTCTGTATCCAACTAATGAGAGTTTTTGTTGCTGCAGTGGTTCCCTCCCGCCCTTACTTGGCCTGTTTGTAGCATACTGAAAGCTGGGGGCTAGGTTTGACTCTCTGATACAAAGTGAGGTCCGTGGTTTTTCATAGCCCCAACATCTGCGATCAGACCCTGCACAAACACTTTCCAAGCATGTTCAGGGAAGAGAAATTGCAAATCTGTTCCTTTTTATGGGTAGCTGAGCTGAAGAACAAAAGAGGTTTTTATTTCTTTTTAGCTGCTAAGGTCTATCTTAAATTAAGCAAACTGTTCCCTGAGGGAGAAAGTGTCCAGGTACAGAGTGTTCATAAAGGAAATATTCAAAGTGTCTGTCAAGCCTGTAAAGTGTTAGCTTTAACCAAATAAAGGCTTGGTTCAATTTTCTCATTTGAAAGAAAAAAAATCTCTGGAAGGTGATAGAAAATAAACCAACCTCATTGGGTTGGGAGCCTGCAGCCCCTCCTGTGCATAGACAAAGTAGGGGTTATTAAAGAGCCAACCACTGGCATTCTTGTATAGTAGGCCCAGGAGCAAATGGTGTTAATTGTTGGCGCAGTACTCCTGCATGCTAACAGTAGGTATTGTGTATGCACAAGAACAGTAGGGAACCTGGGTCCCAATTCAGCAGAACACTTGAGTGTATGCTTTACTGCTGTGTTGAATTGGTCCTTCACAATTACAAGCCACTGATTTCCCTTCCCTTTTTGTGTAGCTTCTTTTCATTGGTGTCTAAAGAGAGACCCGTTGATACTGCTTCAGACTCTTCCCCTGAGTGTGGCTTTAACGACTCCTAGACCTGTAGGGGCGGAAGCCACCTCATCTATCCTGTGGTTCACATTCTTACCAATTTCCACAACATTTTCCAAGGAGGTGCAGATCCCTTTGGAAATCTGTTGACTACATCTGTAGTTGAATGCTGTTCAGTCAGTTTCAGGCTAGGTCTTTCGTGGGCCTAGACATATCTGCAGGCCCCCTGGCCTCCCAGAGGTCTGTGGCTCCAAGGTTGAGAACCCCTGATCCTCAGCCATGCTATTTTGTGATCCAGTGATGAACAGATGTAGCTTGCCAGGTATTTTGGGGTGGTGCGTGGCACGCCTCCCTGAAGAGTGAAAATGGCACCACTGGAGTCCAAATTCCTTACGTCTCTCAGACCCTCAAATAAAACGTGTAAGTTTACAAATAAAAAGCAGGTTTTTCCCATACAATTGTCCCATCTACCAGCTCATGTTTGGATGCGTGTAACTGCAGTTGCTCCTTCTCATCCATCATCAGTATTTTCAGCAAGAAGATTCTGCAGGTCCAATCTTGGCTTCCACCCCACCCTTGTGATCACACTGAGGGCTCACAGAAGTGGCCAGGTGTGCCGGGGAAGGTAGAATTTTGCCTTCCTCTTCTTTTTTTTTAACCACTTATGAGAGTGTGTAAGAAGAATTAAAAAAAAAAAAAAAAAGGATTTGGTTCGATTTGGGGACCCAAGCTGAGGTTGTTGGGAGAATGTATAAACCAAGTGGCTCATTTTTTGGGGAGCAGGGGCAATTAAGTCCCCACCCCACCCCAGAACCCCTATGAAAATAAGTATCCAGGGTGGTTTTGTGTGTTTGATTTTCTCTGTTTTCAAAGTATCCATGTCTTAGTAAAGCATTTACATGACGACTACAATTATTTTGGAACGTCCTTTATTCCAGGAAATGCTAAGCTTTAATTACAGCCTGTGATGAACAATTTTGACTCTTCTAAAATGGCAAAAAGGAAGGGACACGAGAGCAAAAAGACTCTTGTTTATACCCAGTAGAAAATGATAAAATGTAATTCTTGAATGGTCCAGAAGCCAAGAGAGAATGGGCAAAACCACTGCTTGTTTGTTTCGAGTTAACATTTTAAAAAGAACAGCCACACAAAAGCTCTGCTGGAAGCTGGATGTCCAATAACATCACCAGTGATTCAATAATGTGACCATTTACTGGAATTAACAAAAGACGAGACAGTTGATCTGGGAATTTTGTCAATTTTTAAAAGCCTCGGTCCCCTCTCCACCAGCTCAGAATCCACCCAGTCTGGAGTTCGCCCATTCAGGTTGCTTTGGTCCAAACGTTAACTGAAAGAAAATCCACTAAGTTGGTAAAAGAGTATTGGTATCTGAAGCAGAATTGGGACTCAGTTGTTAGGTCCTTGTGTTTCACTGAAAGTGATTCATTTATTTTGGACGAGATTGGGCATTAAATGTGCTTGCAGAGTGGATCACACAGTGTTTTGTTTCATTTCATAAAGTGTTGGTGTGTTTTCTCTCCCTTAGTGGGTGAATTTCTGCTGAGGGGAAAGCACAGCAGTCCTGGTTAGTTGGCTCCACGATTCGGAAGAAAAGGCTTTTTGCTTGTAATTGAGCAAATGTTACCTGGAAATCACTGCGATAAATAGATAAGAGAATCCACCATGCTATTTTACTGAGTCATTTTTCAGAGCAGAACCACCCTTGAAATAGAATCATTTAGAGATGGGAGCTGTTTGACTCAATGCTGTCACTGAAATCGAGGTGAGCAAATGTTTTACATTAGGCTTTCAATCCCTGCCATTAGCAGCCCCCCAACCTGTCTAATGGCATCCAGATTGGAAATTTTGGGTCTGTTCATATGGAAAAAACAGCAGGAAGAAGAAGAAGAAGAAGAAAGCCTTTGGCACATGTAAGACAATAAGTCTGTAGAATGTGAAAGTTCTGTCGATAGGTATATACATGTGAAGACAGGTGTAAAAACATAACATATTTTGATGTTTGGAATGAGATGGATGAGCCTGAGACCCAGGAGCTAACTGTGCTGCACCCCTCTTATGGAATTTCATGCCCCTCTCCCTCCTTTGCACACCCCGACCTAAGTCACTATCTGTGTGCACTCCGCTGTCAGGAGACGTGCAGGAATGGGCATCCCCCAGCAGCATGTCTGGATCACTGAGGAACATAGCAGGAATTTGTCCCTGGAGCAAGCAGATTCCTGCTCTGCTGTCTGTCCTCAGGTTACCTCATGCTAATCCTGACCAGAGCTGCTTCAGTGGCAGCAAAATCAGGGCCTTTGATTTCCACAGCAAGCGCACAACCCCCATGTGTTACAGCCAGGCATGATCCCTTGCTAGGGCAGGCACTTTTTGCGGGGTTTTAGGCTCCCAAAGGAGGAAAGGCACGCTTGCCTCTCTGTCACTTGGCTGCTTGCCCTTTGCCTTCCAGCTCACAGCCTGTCGAAGTCAGGGCTAAATTGGTCCGTTTTGTAGCCCGGGGTGTAAATTCTGGTGGACAGACCTGACATATTTTACAGCAGCTCCAGACCAGTTCAGAAGGAAGTCCCCCACCCCCACTGAACTTCTTGCAATATTAACAAACCACGGTATTTTGTGATTCCTTTATAACTTCATTCTACCTTTGTTTATGGGAGATGGGGAGGGCATTTTGTTCCTCTCATTTCAAATAGACAGGAGAATGAACAGTCAGTACCAAATATGTGGTAATACACAGAACCAGAAAAATATGGAAACTGTTGTTAGCAGGTTGCTTGTTGCTGAAAATTGAAATACAGAGAGAGCGCCATGTTCTCAGCAATGGGGTTATTCAACTCTTTCCCCAGTGGTTTTATTTGCATCTCATGGCACCAGTGTAAAATCTTCTGTTTGATGTTAGAACACAGGTTGTAGATTTTCTGGCTAAAATGGACAGGGATCTATATTCTTGTAAGAGAGAATTTGCAACACTCCGAACATTGAGAGAACTGACAAGTTGTGTGTGTGATTGCTTGTCCTGTCTCCATGCATCTTTGGATGGCAATATTATAAATTCATGTACATGTAAGGTTTGGACCAGTGTTTCCTGTCAGCTGAGCACGTGGACAGCCACCCAGGATTGATTTGGATGCCACCCCGCTGATTAGCAGTGCGTCCATAGCTGGCATTCTGTGTTTCTGTTGTGGGTGCACGTCAGCACATTCCTTGGTGCACGTAAGAAAGTTTATTCTGCACATGGATGGGAAAAATTAGGGGGAACATTGCTATTAGGAGTGCTCTACATTTGGAAGTCTCTCATCCAAGATAAACCTATGGCACAGTGTGGGTGATTATAGGCACTGGTTCAGCATTTAAGCATCATTTGCTTTGGTGGGAGTACTTGTACGCGTAAAATGAAGCATGTGCATCAGTGCTTTTCTGAATCAGTAACGAACTGATGCCTCAAGAAGGTGTCTTTGAGGGCATTATAATTTTGGATTGTGTGTGTATGCAATGTGATTCTGTATTGGAGCTGGTGGGGGGAAAACAGCAAACATTTAAAATATTAATATTTCATAGGATTTTCTTGATGGAAAAACAACAATTATAATGGGAAAATGCCAACCACCTCTGATGGTCTAGATTAGAGCTGTGTGAGCACGAAAGAGAGAGTGTGCAGTCTGTCGCATGCTTTGAGACTCTTCAGGATGAGAGGAGCCCCATAACTGGCAGATGGTAATTAACTGTTCTGGATCCACACCGATGGCATATCGTGGTTTTGGGGCCGTATCATTCGGGCTTGAAGAAACAGCCTTTTTCCCAGGGGATTCTGAAGCTTTGGACTCTGTCCCAGTTCTCTAAAGTTGTGTTTCCGTGTGCTAGGAGTAATTCCTAAGAGCACTCCAACTCGTCCCCACCCATACTCGACCTGTGCTGGCTTGTTTTAGACGCTTCTCCCAGCTAGTTCCAAGCTGTCCGTGGGGATGTAGCTACGTACCTGCTTATACAAGCTGAGTAATACAGGATTGAGTAGCGGGACATAAATGAACTAGATTGAAACACAACATTGCCCTGACTACAAAATCAGTTTAGCAACTGTCTCCACGTTTCTGACTAAACCCAGAAGATGCTACTAAGACCAGTTCTGCTTTCTTCCCCGCTTTCCTTCAGAATTCACATGTTGTCTGTTAAATATGGCATTCACTCTCTGTTCTCCACCTGATACCCTGAAATGAGACAGTCCTTCTAGCACTCCACATGCTTCCATTGAGGCAAGTTTCTGTGTCTCAAATGACCCTGTTGCAAATCTGTGATTTTAATGGGTTCAGCGCATACTTGGAATTTACTGTGCCTAATGCTAGTTCTTTAGTATAAAAATGTCATGAAGTATCTTCCTTCGGTGCATTTTCTGTTAAAATGTCCAAACTGGGGACAAATATAGCGCAGATAACACATTTAAATGTAGGGAGAATTTAAATGTCTGTTTCTTGTGCGGATTGGGCCCGGGTGTTTTGCAAAAAAGAGGCAGCTGTCAGAAATGCTGAACTGACTTAATTCTGTCAGGCATCAGAGAGGGAGCCAAGTTAGTCTGCGTCTTCAAAAACAGGAAGAAGCCCTGTGGCACCTTATAGACTAACAGATATTGTGGCATGTGAGTTTTCATGGGCAAAGACCCGCTGTGTCTGATGCACGAAGCGGGTCTTTGCCCACGAAAGCTCACGCTCCACAATATCTGTTAGTCCGTAAGGTGCCACAGGACTTCTTGTTGTTTTTAATCCTGTCAGGCTTTGTTAGCTGGCATGCTATATAAATGCGGGAAATTCCAGGGATGACGAAGTTGGGATGTTTTTTTAATTTCCTTATGTGGAATGTGCGTTCTGCTGTCCTGTAGTAACCCTGTGCATGCCTCAGTTTCCCTGGTCACTGCCCCAGTTCCTAGACTGTGATGGGGATTTAGGCTGTGGTAGCCTCTCCCATGTGCACAATGGCCAAGGCACATCATAATCTGAGTCCAGGAATGGATGTGACCTTTTGCCCAGGAAGCAGGATGAAGACCAGAGGAAGAGCCTGGCTGGTAGTGGATCGGTCTGGGTGGGCTGGGGATGCAGAAAGAGGCAGTTAACAGTGAGTTAAATAAAACCCCTAACACATGCAGAGTCGTGCGTGCATGGGGGCTGAACTGTGGCAGTGCCTAGCTCTGGAATCCCCTCTCCCAAAAAGGGCTTGTACTGACTGCTTCTGTTTTTTGTGCTGACGAGTCTGTTCTACCTTGTCTCTCTGACTGAGTTGTATCTGACTGCCAGTGGGGGCTGCAGGGCCCTCTCTCCTCCCCGCCTCTTCCCCCCAAGTGGGGTGACACCCCAAAGAAAATCATTTATTGTCCAACGTGAGCTGAAGATGCTGGAAACTGAATTCTAACAATGGAAATCTTCAGCCTTCCAGACACAGGAGTTAACAATGAGTTAATTTTTTTCCCCTGCTCTGTGCATGTGGCTCAAGTTTCCCGGTCGGTTTTCCTTTTGAGTTTTGTCGAGCTCAGATTTATAGACACACGACTGTAAATTAGTCTCTCGTTTCCATGTAACCTTACAGTCCATGGCTGCATTTCCAGTTAACGGGGTTAAATCAAACACCTTATGGGCACAGCAGTGTACGCACCAGGGCTGAACTATGGCAGTGTCTTCTGCTTTGCTACTTCGTACACAATGAAAGCGATAACTGCTCTTCCTGCCAGAATGCTTCCCGTAAGAGGGAGGGGGAGACTGTACCATATTTAAAAAGCAGAACTACAATTTGTCTGAAAACCATTCTGTAATGACGGTGCACCCTGCTCTGGTGTGTTACCGTTTCTCTGTCTCGTTGCGTTCTGACCGCGGTACACAGCCACTCGCTCTTCTCTGTAAAGGGGGAGAAATGCAGTTGGCGCTTACAGTAGCTTAGCGTTCCTAGTGCTGCTTTTCATCTGGATTTCAGAAGCAGGTATGCAGTGCAGACATCCTCTTGAGAGCAGCCCATTCAGTGAATCCCTGGGCTAAGCTCCTTAAATTTGAAACGCGGGGCAGTATCACGAACGCATCAGAGGCCGTCGTGTCAGACGAAGGCATTTTCTGTGCAGTGGGCACAAAAATGAATGTCTGCCAGACTAGATCAATATGAAACAATCTCTTTTATTGGGTGGCTGCCCAGACCTTCTGCTGCAACAGTAAATCTAATTGGTTGCTTCCTCTTACCATGCGCAGCTTCATGAGGGAAATGCCCTTTTTATCTACAATGGCTGACTGCACTATGCCGCACTGTCAGTATCTGCAGATTTCCTGTTAAAATGAACACAGTTGTTGCTTAAAGCTAGAGTTTGGCAAGGGGGAGATTGCATTGTTTTAGCTGATTCTATTTCTCTTTTTCCTACAGGTTGCTGAAAAGTGCCTTTCCTGAAGCCACTGCTGCTTGGATTTCTGTCTAAGGCTGCCTCTGTCTCTTCCCCCCACCCCCCATTTTTTAATTTGGCGTTGCTTGCAGTTCATACCCTAACGGCAACTCATTCATCCTCCCCCCCACCCCCTTTTTTTTTCCTTTTTATACTCTGTTCACTCAGCCATTTTTTTCCTTCCCGAGTATGTAGCAAATATTTTTTGACAGTTATAACATCTTTTCGTTCCTTTTAATGCTTGCGAATCGTAATTTTTAGAACCAAGAAATAAAAGGAGGAGAAAAAAAAGTTTTCTGCCCAAGGACTGAGACCATTCCGCAAATAGAAGCGCTGCCAGCCGCATATGCTTTTTGCAAGAATAATTGAAACCATTAACTGGAGAGCACAGAATTCTTCTGAAAGTCTGCCAGTTATTTTCAAGTAACTTTGGCAGTGGCACAAAATATAACACTTATATTTTAACTTCTACAATTGCACTTTTAGGAGCTGGCCTCTCATTTGATTTTCAGTTATTCTGACAAGATTTCTATTTTATGATTGGCTTTATGTTTAATTCTTGTTGAAACAAACACAATTTGACTTACATGAAAACCTAAGTGCTGACAAATAGAAATTTTACCAAAGCAACAAGTTAGTTATTTCTTCACATTTGACTTGAATTCACTTTTTTACCCTTAAAAAAAAAAAGCAGTGATCTTGTCCTAAAGAAGGGTGTGATTCTTTGCGTTTTAATTTTTTGTTTTTAATATGGCTGTAAACGTTTCCCTGGTTCGGGACACAAAATGGCTGACTTTAGAAGTATGTCGAGAATTTCAGAGAGGTACTTGTTCTCGATCTGATGCAGAGTGCAAGTTTGCTCATCCGTCCCGGAGTTGCCATGTGGAAAACGGTCGCGTTATTGCCTGCTTTGACTCTCTAAAGGTGAGGACTGTCTTTGTGCATTGCTTCATCTCACTTTGCTGTCTTTCTCTTCCTGAGTCATTTCAAGTGGGCAGAATAGGAGCAATAAGCATAACAAGTATTTTTCTGCAGGGAGAATGTTGTCTGTATATAACATATCCCCTAAAATCTAGCTTAGCTAATGATTAGCTGTTGTTTTATCAGTCCAATACAAACACTGGAAATATCAGGAAGTTTCCTGTGCCTGGTCCCAGCAGTTGTGCTCCGTAGAGACAGGAAAAGCTTTAACTTTGCCACAGTTATGTTTTGTGTTTGATTCTGACATCTGGTACAAATGCACAGAATGTCAAACTTCGGGGAGCGGGGAGAGAGAGAGAGGGAGTGTGTGTGTGTGTGTGTGTGCTTGCGCGCACATTATCTGGAGAATTTTGAGATTTTGTAGGTCGTGGCTATGTCTGAAATCGAGAACTCCCATTACGGATAGTAAATGAAAGTG
Source organism: Carettochelys insculpta (assembly GCF_033958435.1). Classification (NCBI taxonomy): domain Eukaryota; kingdom Metazoa; phylum Chordata; order Testudines; family Carettochelyidae; genus Carettochelys; species Carettochelys insculpta. The sequence goes on along the minus strand of NC_134149.1, from coordinate 3,758,886 downwards.
AAACGAGATCCAAAATCTAGCATCCTGTGACAGCAAAATTGTGTCCAGGGCATACTGGCTTTGAATTCAGAACAGTTCTCTGAAAATGCTTTTAAATAAAGACACTGTTTTCAGCTATCAGTTGGCCTCTGCTGATTTTCCCTATGTTGGGGTATAGCTGCAGTGCGCCACATATGTCACAGGCAGCCAAAATATTTGGAGACTGATGCCTAGAGAACACTGGAGGAGATTTCAAGAGTTATGAAAAGATGCACCATGTGCAAATCATATGTGAACTGCAGAGCGAAGTCGTTTGCTTGTGACTGCTCCCATGAGTTCAGTTTCACAGGGAGTAAATGCCTCTTTATTCCTTGGCACAGTCAAAGTTCAGGGAGAAACTTATTTTTCAAGTTTATAGAATTAGCAGATTCTTTCCAGAAACGGAGGCAACAGAAAAATTATCCAAATCCGCTTACAGGAAGCTTAAGTTAAGGTTTTTCAGAAGCAACTAACAATTTTTAGTGCATCAAACCTGAGGTGCCCATTCTGAGACATAGAAGGGAACACCGTGTTCACCTAGTCCAGGGGTCAGTAACCCCCGGCATGGGTGCCAAGAGTGGTACACAAGGCGGGAACTCAGCCCCACCCACCTCCCCCAGGCAGGCAGGGGCTTGCTCTCAGCCTGTGGGTTAACAAAAGACCAGCTCATGTTACCAGCCACCCCCTAAATGGTAAAGCTCTGCATCTTCATTTAGTTATTAATGAAGCTATTGTAAGTAGGACCATTAGTGACTTTAAAAAGTATCACCGGCACTCAGGCCATACTTAGAGGTCAAAAGGTCAAATTTCAGCAGTCCACCTCGGAAAGCTTGCTGAGCCCTGGTCTAATGTGGTCTGCTGCCCACCGCAAGCCACAGAACCTTGCTCTCCAACTTCTGTAATAGTCCCTAATTTCTGGTTGTATTACTGGCATCCTGAAATCTTGATTTAAAGACTCCAAATAACAGAGAATCCGCCATTTACACTAGCTTAAATCTGCAAGTGACCTGTGCCCATGCTGCAGAGGAAAGTGAAAACCCCCCAGGGTCTCTGCCAATCTGACCTGTGAGAAGATTTCTTCCTGAGCTCAAATATGGCAATTTGCTAGACCATGAGCATGTGAGGAGACCCAGCAGCCAGACACCTCAGAAATAATTTGCTCTACTAACTCAGAACCTTCCCGATCTGGTGTTCCATCTCTGGTCATTGAAGATACTTGCTCATTGCCATCACAGAGGGGCCGTATGCCATTGTGGGCAACTTCAGCATGCTGCTTGCTCTGTAACATCTTTAAGGTGTCTGATTTTTCTGAAGAGTGATCCCCATTTGGGTGTCTTGGGTGCTTTTAGTGCCAAAGCAGGCTAGGTTCTCCGCTGCTGGAATTGCCAAAAAGAGTCTGGTAATTTGGCGATCTTAAAAACTTCCCATGGACTTGGACTGTTGCTTGAAAAGCCTGGGGTTTATTTTAAATGGCGGGCACAACAATGAGGTGAACTAGTTAAAATAGGCGTGCATTACTTAAGACTGTGTCCATGTGCCGATTGACAGTTTCATGTGTGTTGTTACAGTTTTTATCTTCTTAGCTTTTCCCCTTTCATTCCATTTTGGTAGGATGCTCAGCCATCCAAAAACAACAAGAAGTCCTGTGGCACCTTACAGAGTAACAGATATTTTGTAGCGTAAGCTTTTGTGGGCAAAGACCCGCTTCATCAGATGCAAAATATCTCTTACTCTATAAGGAGCCACGGGTCTTCTTGTTTTTGAAGATACAGACTATCTCAGCTACCTCTCTGATACTTGTCAGCCATCCAAGTTCATTTAGCTTTGTTCTGGCTGGTCCAAGTTCATCAGATGATTCCTTCGTTGTACAATGCCTTTCAAATGCTCATTTACATTACTTGCCTGCTGATTGGGATAGACTGAAATATATTTTTATCAGCAAAGGAGAAAGTGAATGTTCCTTGCGCCCTTCAAGCTTTTGAAGTGCAGCCAAGGGCTGGGCAAATGTTTTGGAGAAGGAGATTAATATGTTTACTTGAAATTGAATAACATTCACTTGCAAGCTAAAAGGCATACAGTAAACATTCTCTGTGGTAGTCCAATATATCACTTACTGGACCGTGTGTGAGCCACAGTAGTAAGTTTTAGTTTGGCTGTCCCCACAAATGGCCTAACTAACCGCTCAGCCTGGCTCTGTTACTTAACACCCCTGATTAGCCTTGCAGGCAGGAGTAACTAAAGTGGCATGTGTAATGCTTCACTCTCTTGGTGGGTCAGAGCTCTGTAAGGAGCTCCTGACAGGCACCCACCTTTCTGCCCTAGGCAGCTCTGCAGAGCTGGGCTCAAGGAATGAAGTGTACAGCTCCCCATGTGCACTGGTTGGCCCTGGCTCAAATCCCACCCATTGGCAATAGCCCACAGCTGCAGTTTCTCACTCGTTGGGGGGCAGCGGGAAGAGCCAGAGGACATTCAGTTTGGAAAAGGGAGCTCCACGTTGTTGCTGAAAGCGGTCAGCAGCTAGCAGACGCTGCCTGCTCAGCATGCGTTTCATTCTTATGATCGTTCTGTGTAATTTAGATAACGGATGAAAATTTACACACTGGTTGCAGCCTGGCCTTCAGGCCAGCAGCACATGCACTGTACAGTGGCAGGAGAGCAGTCTGGGGGGGGGGGGGTTTCACCAGGGAAAGATTGTTGCCTCTAGACGTCACTGATTGGGGCTGTTGTATCGCATGGGCCAGTGTGCTTCACCCCACAGAGAGGAGTAGCGGTGTGAGCTCCCCAGTGCCACCAACTCCACCTATGGCAGAATCGTCTGCCAGGCCCTACAAATTGGGCGACTGGCTTTCAAGTCAGGAGGCTTTTTTTCTGTAATCAGCATGGGGGTCGTTTTGATTCTGGGTCTTGAGCCTTTCGGGTCCCATTGCCAAGCATTTCTCAGCAGCTGCGAGGGCTGGGAACTTAATTGTTAAGAAAAACACCAGCTCTCCTGAGACTCACGATGGTCCAGTGAGATGTGGCCATGCGGCTGGGCCTCCGGAGATCTGAACCCCACTGCGTAAGGGGCTGGAGAAGGAAGTTGAACACACACGCTCCTGCCTTGCAACACTCAGAGTTGAAACTTAAGAAAAGGCCCTGCCCGTGGCTAGATGAGGGGCGAGGTGAGGTGTGGAAGGGGTCCGAGGTAAGGGTTATAATGGGTGCTGAACTCTGACCCCTCCTGTTCTTTTCAAGATCACCTCCCTCAGGTCTTGGGCCTTCCTTGGGTCCTGGGACTTTGGCCACATTCTGGCTTGCGGGGGAGTGGGAGGGATCATGCGGTCTTTCCCCCCACCCCTCCAGACCAAGCTTAGACACCAGCTGTGGTGATTTTAGCGGTATCTGCACATGCTTTCCCTGGGAGCCAGGACGGCCACGCCCAAACAGCACTGCTTATTTAGAACAAAAGTATTTCAGATCAAATACATCTGAAAGAAATAAGCAGTCTCGATACGCGCCAGCCTTTGCCTATGGCTTCCCTGTTCTCTAGAAGGATCCAGCTCTTGCGGAGTCACACTGTCCCACTGACAATTTAAACTCCCCGCAGACACCCCCCAAGAGTGGCCCTTTTAACTGTTTGATGGTCTTTTGATCTCCCCATTCCCTGGATTGCAGAAGAGCTGCATCTTTTCCCTAGAGATGAGGTATAGGCTGCTCAATGCTAATAGGTTCTTCCATTGTCTTTTGCCTCCCGGGACTTGTTTCAAGGTTGCTTATTTGGATTCAGGGTATTGTTTCCCTGCCTTTTTTTTCCTCCATAAAGTCCCTTATTACGTTGGAACAGTACGTTAATACAGGAACCTCTGGTAACCCAGGATGCAGTCACATCAACTCGATGACCAGATCTTATATAGCGTTCTTGAAATGATTACAGCCTAGTATTCTTCGATTACAGTCAGAAAAGCAAAAACAGATTTATTTGCAGATGTAGCCTTGGTTGTCAAAGTTGATGCCAAGTTCTCTGTTCCGCATCTCTGTGGGCATGTGTCTCTGCATCTCTCTTGGTGTATTTTCTTTCCTGGAAATATGGGATGCAGAACAGTGGGAGCCGAAGGTTTTATTTATAGGAGTTGGGGGCGGGTGCATTCTGCATCACAATGCAATCTGTTTGGCGCCTCAGTTACAAAATTTTTGGTTCCTGAATTGGTGCCAAGTGCAGGACTGAATCTTGCCCATCCTGGATCCCAGGCTGTTTGAGGGGGAAACTTTCAGAGCTTGGGGGCAGAGGGGGAAGTAAAGGAACCCTTTCTCTGGCAAGTTGGTTTTAAAAAAAGAAGAAACGATGCTGCTTGAAGCTGATCAGAAGTTTGACTTGCACATCAGGGCGCCCTATGTGCGCTCCTTCAGACTTGTTGAGGGAGAGCAGGGTCCTTTGAACTCATTTGTGTCTAACATACCTCACTTAAGGCTTTGGAGAACACATTTTCAGTTCTTTCGCTTCACTAGGTTTAACCTTGACGTGCAAAACTGAGGGACACACTCACAGGACAGACTGGAGATTCTGATTTCGTACAGTGTTGGGATAACTCCTTTCCTTGCGATTCCTTTTACTGGAGAAAAGATTGCCCTTCCAGTGTATTGCTGCTTGACGATGTGTAGTGAGCTTTGCAGAAACTGTGAAAGAGAAAATAAAATTTCAGCAAAGGATAGCAGGGTGCTTATGCCGCTATAAATGAGAGAGCATGTACAGTCATTCATCAAATGACAGTCGTTTTCATTTCAAGGGGGACTAAATAGTAATAGTGAGGAAAGGGAGTTAATTTGCAACAAGGTCAGTTAAATTAATTAAAAGTTATCGAATAATCATTACTCATCATGTTCCTTTGCTCAGGTTTGACAGACAGCTCTATTTGAAATTATGGCATTTTCAGGGGGCCACTCTTAGTCAGGTGCTTTTGCCAACTTGCCCAGAAATACCATGGCTTTATAGCAGTCGGCCGATGAGTGCTTCTCTGTTAACTTTCCTCAACTATTCGAGCATAAAAGCCCCTACCACCATGAGGCTTTCTGGGTTATAATTGCCTTGACAGTGAATTGATAGCCTGCATTCCTAGCTTCTTGTGTGCATTGGTAAAAGAAGTTAGAAAAGCCATAGCTGAGTTACTGGAAACACAAATTGATACGTAACATGACTGGGCAAATGAGTTTCCATAGTTACATGTGTACCAATTAAGTGTTCATATAATATAGAGCAGAACATCAGAGACTTTGATTTATGTTTGTAATCATTCAAGAGACCAAAATACAGATTAATGTTTGAAAACAGCAATGGCAATCTTGGGTTCCTTTACTTGGTGTACCAGTGCTGAAAGAAATAAACATTTTGGATCCCAAAATGTAGCAAGCCAAAAATCTTAGATGTCCAGATTTGGATTTGAGGGAATGGTGGGGGCAGATTTGAAAGTGGCCTTACAAATCTGTTGTTGTTGTTAATATGATCAGCATTAAACTTGTTTGTTGAAACATCCACATTTTTGGATTATGTGTTTGTAATGAATGTGATACAGGAAAGGTGTGGATTTTTCAAAACTCAGTTGTCCAAATTTTGTTCCCAAAAACTGGGTGGCGTCACTTTATGTGTGATATTAAGATAGCAAATCCCCCCTGGCAGGCTGAAACCTTGATTTTCCAGAGGTGTTTAATCTGCTTATGTGATGAGGAAACATGAGCTTGTTCCTTATGGACTTGATATTAAATTTGGACCCCTCTTACTCTGACCTCGGTGGAGTTGCCCCTGATCTGGTGTACAACCAGAGTTCGGTTTGATATGTGTTAAGATTTCAGAGCCTAGTGGAATAACCTAAACATCACCGAACTCAGTATATGGCCATTTTCTTTTTAAAAGAAAAGGATAACTGAATTTTACACCATCTCTCTGAGGGATTAGCCAAAGAGAGCATGACTAAGGGTTTGTCTGCGATGGGAGTTATTGCAGACCAGCTACTCCGAATTAACTCCATGTGTGGACATGCTTGTTGCAGAAAAAGACTGCCTTACTCCAGCTTAGCTTATTTCTGTGGAAACAATTTAAATCAGTATAAGGCACTCAGATTTCTGGGATAAGTGTGTGCACACATGACATTAATCAGGAATAGTTAATCCAGTTTAAAGTCCTGCCCCATCTTATTGTAAATTAACTGTCATGTGTAGGCAAATTCTGTGTAAACCCGACAAACAATTTTGAAATAAATTACCTTTGTGAGATGTTTTTACAGCAGTTGTGAATGCACTTGCACCTGTGCCTTAACCTCAGAATGGCAGTATCTGACAAGGCATTAATTCATTGTGCAATGATATTCAACTGAGATTTTGGCAGCTTTTTGGACCTCTATGGTATCTTACGGCACATGCTTAACTGCTTTTGCTGAATCAAAGCTTAAAAGAGGGAAAATGTATTAAAATGATGATTGTTGAGTTTTTTTGGTAATGGTGCCATAATTAAAATTAAGGAAATGGACTTAAATTTTAAAAACAGCATACCTTTCTTAGGGCCTGATCAACTTTGTACATTACGTTTCACTCTCTTATAAAAAACAGGATAAGTAATTGTAGTAGTTTGGTCAGCACACAAACACTGGTATTTATCCTTTGCAACTAGTAGCAGCATCACCTGCCATACATGCAATTGAGGAAATAAGACTAAAAATTAGGAAGCTAATGTAGGTGACATGCTTATTTTAGTGTTTGTTCACTAATCTCTGTCTTATGACTTAATAAGCAGCATGTTGTGTACGTACAGTTTACTGTGGTGGGACAAGTTACTTTTGTGGCTCATCAAAACAAAAAGCAGTCAAGTAGCACTTTAAAGACTAGCAAAATAGTTTATTAGGTGAGCTTTCGTGGGACAGACCCACTTCTTCAGACCATAGCCAGACCAGAACAGACTCAATATTTAAGACACAGAGAACCAAAAACAGTAAGCAAGGAGGACTCATGTGTGACATGCCTGGAATAGAGGCTTTAGTTGAGTAGAAGAAAAGTATATAGTCTACGTTAGTAATCAGCCTAATGCAAGCTTCCCTGTAATGTTGCAGTAGTGAGCACAATAGCTTAGGTTTATTTAGGATTGTTCATAGAAGTCTGCGCTTCCCAGCTTCAAGGTTTCTCATTCGATTAATTTATTCGTAATTCCTTGTTTCTTACTGAGGATGGGCAGCTGTGGCAGGCACACAGGTGTTTTTTCTAGAGAGAGCTGAGTTCATCCTCTCTGGTGGCTCTTTCCAGAGTTGAGAGTAATTTATCTTGGCTTGGTGAATTGCACTCTCTCAGGACAGGTGGTGTATCGTACCTGGCATCACCCAAGCAGCAAGCAAGGGCATGGTATACCATGTGGAAACAGGCAGAGAGTTCCCTTCCATGCACAGCAGGCAGAGTTTGTTTTGCATTGTGTAGTGTGGACACTGCAGAGAGCCCCCGCCTGTCCTCATCTCTGGGCTCTCCAGGATTCCTCACTTTGCTGAGGCATTTAAAGAAAGTGGAGACCATTGTGCCCCTGCTGACCTGGCCATGCGATGCTGAGAATTGCAAGGTGGCTGCCCAGCTGCGTGGAAAGGGCCTCCCAGGGATGAGTCTGGGGCCAACATCCTTCAGTCTGAATCCACCTTCCTGTGATCACGGCTGGGCTGTGATGGACACCACCTGGCTGATTTCAGGGCCATCTTGCTCTTTGCAGGAGCAACAGCAAAGTTAAGTCAGAGGCTAAACTCCTTAGTTAGCTGCTCTGAGCCTGATCCAGCTAGATTTTGCCTTGTAAAAGGAGGATAGGTTGTGGGGGGTAGAGGAGGAAATGGAGCAGATGCCCTGGGGCCCCACAATTTAAAAGTGCCTGGCACTCCTGGCAGCCACTGCTTCTACCTGGCCCCTTTAAATCACTGTCAGAACCCCCCGGAGGCACATGGCCCAGGTGGTGCTTAAGGGAGGGCTGAGGGAGGCTAGCCCTAGTCCCACTCCTTCCACCTGAGCCCCCACCCTTCTGGGAGCCCCCCCCAGGGCCTGGCAGGGTCAGCTCATCAGCACTGTGTGGAAGGGTGGCCTGAGACAGTGTGCCCGCTTGTGGGGTTTGGCTTAATAGCTCACATCGGCCAGCGCCGGCCAGCTCCTTTGGCAAGTGCCCCGTCCTATCCAGAGTGGGGGACCCTGCCCCTGGGAGCCTCTGTGTACCCAGGGCCGGAGGGCAGCAGGAAGCTGTTTTGCCTCTTTAGTTACAACGAAAGCCAAAAGAGCTGGAAGGAGGCTGCCGTCTGGCAGGACCGTGGCTGGGAGTCGGGGCAGCCATGCCTTGTGATGTGGCCCAGGGGAAAAAGCAGAGCAGAACCCTGTGTCCTGCCAGCACGTTGCTGCAGCTGTGAGCTCAAGCCAACATGTGACACGTTGCGTTCTGGTCAGACATGCAGCATGCATCTGTGCGGGGCCCGGAGGGCAGGGTGGGGAGAGTCACGCCTGGCTGATCACCTCTGGGGTCGACCTCTGAGGCGCCGTGAGCTTCAGTAAAAGGACCCCCGGGGCTCTTCTGTAGGAGAGGCCCTGGGCCAGCCCCCTCCCAGGCCTGGGGAGCAGTTGCTCCTCGGACATCACTTCAGCCCCACGTCAGCACGGGGCCTTTCTTTCTGTAGCTCTGCCCTTCACACATCCCACCACTGTCTGAGGAGATTGGACCACGGGTGGCGCTGGCGGGTGGCAGGCTGCTTCAGGGCCTGCATCCTGGAGAACAGCTGTGCCCCCTGGAGTCACTCTCCCTTCCTGGTGTCCCCCCAGGGCAGGACAGTTCTGGGCTAGCCCCAAGATGGGTCTGAGACCATTGGGCCCGATTTGGCCCTTCTCTTTTGCACA